>NC_133325.1:378717025-379937025 GCF_042186555.1 Aquarana catesbeiana
ATTCTCTTTTGCTCTGACATGCACTGTGAGCTGTAAGGTCTTATATAGACAGGTGTGTGGCTTTCATAATCAAGTCCAATCAGTATAATCAAACACAGCTGGACTCAAATGAAGGTGTAGAACCATCTCAAGGATGATCAGAAGAAATGGACAGCACCTGAGTTAAATATAGGAGAGTCACAGCAAAGGGTCTGAATACTTAGGACCATGTGATATTTCAGTTTTTCTTTTTTAATAAATCTGCAAAAATGTCAACAATTCTGTGTTTTTCTGTCAATATGGGGTGCTGTGTGTACATTAATGAGGGAAAAAAAATGAACTTAAATGATTTTAGCAAATGGCTGCAATATAACAAAGAGTGAACAATTCAAGGGGGTCTGAATACTTTCCGTATATATATATATATATATATATATATATATATATATATATATATATATATATATATATATATATATATATATATATATATATATATATAGGCACGAGTCTGGAAAAAAAAATGAGAATCACAATTTTTTTTTTTTTTTTTTGCTTAGAATAAAAATAGATTCTCACGATTCTCGGCTTAACATCATCATTCACATTATACAAAAAAAAATTTGGGCTAACTTTGCGGTTTCGTTTGAACTCATTGAAGTATATTTTTTCCCAAAAAATTGCGTTTGAAAGACCGTCACACAAATACATAGAAAAAATTGCAATGACTGCCATTTTATTCTCTAGGGTCTCTGCTTAAAAAAAAAAAAAATTTATATATATATATATATATATATATATATATATATATATATATATATATATATATATATATATATATATATATATATATATATAATTTTTTTTTGTAATATAACGTACTCTGCTTTGCTCAGCAGAGATCGTTCTGCTGATCCCCTCTGAGCAGACTCATGATAGCTCCATCTTCGTTAACTGTGCGGAGATGGACCTGCCAAAGCCCCGCTGTCCTCTACGGAGATCGGATTTCATCCGATCCGATTCTCCAGACGAATGGAAAATAAAATATCCATCCATCTGGATTTCACGGACAGGATCGGATATTGGTGGATGTCAGTGGATAGGTCACCGATGACATCCGCCGCTCCATAGAGGTGAATGGAGTGTCCGATCAGGTCTGCGTGAAAAACTGACAGGCGGACCTGATCAGAAAGCCCGCGTGAAAGGGGCCTAAGACTTTAAGTGGTAAACTGACCTCATTTACAGACCAAGGTTCATCCCTTTGTTCCAAAAGAACCAAACGTTACATTGTTTATAGTTGTCTCTTATTTTTATTCTTTTGTTCGACAGCTGCGAGTTTACATGGAATCATTGTAATGGCGGATTAAGATCGTGAGGGGGTTTGAATTGAGATTGTTTTTTGTTTTTTTAAATCTCTCTATCTATATTTGAAAGGTTTATTTTGATGAGACATAAGTTCATCTTCCCTGGAGCAGACAGACATGACACTTAGTGCTCTTAATTGAGAGAAGTGAACACTACAGAAGGATACACTATGTTCATTATCCATGTCTGAGGTTTACAACCACTTTTACGCCACCCTCATGTGGAATAACTGTGTAAGGCTTTTAACATCAGGACAGCGTATATACAGCCTGAGGGGATGGATCTGAAATTTTTCAAAGAGTCTCTCAGGTATGATGGCATCTTTTCCAATGGTAAAAAAATAAAATAAATAAACAAAAAAACAGACCGCCAGTGGTTGTAGAACTGTAAATGCCAGTGTAAATGGATAAGCCAGGTCTTTGTGCATTTTTTTTGGTAAGGTGTAAATAATAGGGCTCCGGGGAAAATTGGTAATGAGGATAACAAATTCATTGTTACAAAGCTAACCATGAAAGAGGCCTTCACAGAGTTTGTCATCAATCATATGCTTTATTTGTTCAGTATCATTCAAAAACATACCTCTACTCTAAAGTAGCACTGCAACAGAATAAATCCTGCCCGTCACGTGCATATCTGCCTTAGTTGGATGCCCAGGTTTTTAGGTGCAGGGGTCACAGTACAACTATCACAAGAGAATTCTGATTTGTGTATAAACACTTCACTAACTTGCTTGATCAATGCCTTCTAAGAGCAGGAAAGGGTAGCCTAATGACTGCAAGCAGCACATCACTTGGGTCTAACTTGCATGGTTGGTAGTTCAGTAATACCACTAAAATCACCAGCCGTTATTTAGTAAGTATTGATCAATCGCTAACACATGCAGCAGTGGATGACTATGATGTAAGCTGCATGTAGCTTCAGGTTTATTGAGCATGACTTGCTGGTACACCAATAATCAAATGTATTCTTAATAAACAGTATATATATATATATATATGTATATTTAATAAATCCGCCTCACTTCTGTTTAACACTGCCTTGCTTTGAAACAGAATTGATAGATGTAAACCAAAATTTTCCATCTTTGTTTAACCACTTCAATACCAGGCACTTAGACCTTCCCGCCCAGGCCAATTTTTGGCTTTCAGCGCTGTCGTAATTTGGATGACAATTGCACGGCCACGCTACACTGTACCCAAACAAATTTTTTATCATTCTGTTCCCACAAATAGAGCTTTCTTTTGGTGGTATTTGATCACCTCTGCGGTTTTTATTTTTTGCGCAACAAATAAAAAAAGACAGAAAATTTTGAAAAAAAACAAGTTTTTCTTTGTTTCTGTTAAAATTTTTGTAAATAAGTATGTTTTCTTTTTCAATGACGGGCACTGATATGGCTGCACTGACGGGCAGTGATACGGCGCCACTGATGGGCACCGATGAGGTGGCACCAATGAGGTGGCACTGATAGGTGGCACTAGTATGTGGCACTGATGGGCACTCATAGATGGCACCGATGGGCACTCATAGGCGGCACTGATGGCCACTCATAGGTGGCATTGATTGGTACTTATGGGTGGCACTGATAGGTGGCACGGATAGGCACTGACACTGATTGGTGGCACCAATTACACTGATTGGTGGCATTGCTGGGCAGAACTGAAATATAATGGTGCTAATCAGTGCCCATTTGTGGGCACTGATTGGCACAGATTGGGCACATACCTGGCCATCCACATGTTATGTGCCTCCCTGGTGGTCCTAGTGGCGTCCCTGGTGATCCAGTGTGGTCATCTGAGGGGGGGCTGCGCTGATTGACCCCCCCTGTCAGGAGAGCCGCTGATCGGCTCTCCTCTCCTCGTGTCTGTCAGACGCGAGTGAGGAAAAGCCAATCAACGGCTCTTCCTATTGACATCGTGATCAGCCATGATTGGACACGGCTGATCACATAGTAAAGAGCCTCCGCCGGAGGCTCTTTACCAAGATCGGTGTAGTGGTGTGTCGGGCTGACACACCGCTCCACCAATCGCCGCGATGCGGGCGCGCAACAGCATGTTATCCTGCTGGACGTTATAGGACGCCCAGTCAGGATAACGGAACCACCGCCCGGCCGTCAATCTGCTATAGGCCGGGCGGGAAGTGGTTAAACAAGCATTTATTGTTGCCTGGACCAATGACTTGCGACTGAGAAAAGAGCTTTAAGACACTGGGCAGTGTGACGAAAATTTAAGCGTAGGATAGTTTTGCCTTAACAAGATGTGGTGTGATCTGTAGAAGTAGTGTAATGGTAGATGTAGTTTAATTCTGGGTTATTAAAAATATAGTATTCAATGTCAGTCATGCACATATGTTCTTTCAATAGCATTTGAAAAGGACAGAGATAGTTTTTTCTAGGATCGAAGTGACACCTAGATGCCAATAAAAGTTCCCATTAGAGTAAACATAGATTGCCACCTTCCTGAGGCTCAAAGAAAACTGCTAGTCATCTTGGCCACACGGATCTGCAGGGGGCATTCACAAGGCCCCGGACAGTCTGTAATCTTTGATTAATATCAAGAGATCTAAGGAACCTATTTTATCTCTCATAAAAGCTAAAATATTAACGGCAGAGAGATGAAAATAATTCCTTTTGATCGTACACCTGATGGGTTACGTGTACATGTAACTCTGCATGTGTAGCAGAGGTGGAATCCTAGAGAACCACACAAAACCATTATATGGCGCCTGATTGCAGCAGGCAAGCAGTGATTGGTACTGTTGCGATCGGACTGATGCGCTGGTATTGGAAATCCTGTCCATGACCCAGCAATCAGCGCCGCTCTGGGACAATTTGACTCTGGTCATTTCAGAACACAAAACATTTGTGGGCTGAGACAGGAACACCCCCCGGGTTGATTGGCCAAGGACTAAAGTCCAGCCCGGATCCATATTTCAATAAATTGGGTAGCCTGAGATATGGACATTGTTCTTCCACGAAGCCAGTTCGAAACTGGGGAGTTCCCACATGTTCCAGTACGCTTCTACAAGATAGACTTGGGTAAAGTTTATTTCTGTTTTTATCCCTTTTTATTTTCATAGCAAATTGCCAATTTGTGTGTCTTTCTGCATTTTTTGTATCGTTTTTTGGTAAATCCTTTTTCTTTGTATATCTTATATGCACTGCCCACTTTCGGGATATTAAATGATAGAATTAATAAGTGACTTCTGTGTACTAAGTTAGGACTCATATCTCTGGAGAGGTTGTTGTATTTTAGTGCCTAAGTACTCGGTCTAAGTTACGTGCCAGTCGGTATGCAATTGCACTGTGTGTTGGCAGATTGCATGCAGATTGTAAGCTAGCAGATCTGCCAGACGGAGATCTGTGTGTTTGGTGGCTCAGCAGACCAGTCTGCGGACAAGCTGTTTTGTGGTGGCAGGCTGTTGTTTATTGTGTGTCTGGTGTTTGGGCGTGGGGACAGTGGGAAGAGTGATTAACACCGGGGTTCAAGATGGATAGCTGGAGGAACCCTAGATGTGTGTAGTAATTGCTAGATTGCTCCTCAACCCTTAGAGTGCACCAGATTGTATGTAAGATTTGTATCTGCCTGTGTGTGGTCAGCTAGCTGGATTGGAGTGGAGTCTCCCTCTAGTGGTGGCCAAAGGTAGTGCAGGCTGTGAAAATACTACAGCCAGTCTTACATGCTCAGTATAAGTTCCCCCTTATTCCCTTAGTTCCTCATATACCCCGGTCACGGAACGCACGCCGCGGTTAGCTAGTCGCCATGGGCGTGCAAATTCGTGACAGGCAGTACATCTTGCTCCAGAATATCTTGATAGTCTTGAAATTTCACTGTGCCCTACACAGATTAAAAAGGTACCCTGGGCCAGATGGAGCACAGCAGCCACAAAATATAGAGCCTTATTTGTGTTTGACAGTATGTATGGTGCTCTTTTCTTTAAGCTTCATTTTTTGGTCTGGGAAGGTGGCGGCTTGCCAAAAAGCTCATGTTTTCTCCCATCTGTCAATTTTAGCAAAATCCAATCTAGCTTTTTATATTTTTAATTCTACAGTCTTCTTCCTTTGAGTCCACTGTTGCTCCAAAAAGCAATAATATTCCATTTCACACTTTATGACATACCAAAAGCATTATGAACTCCACCGCTCAGGTAAATCCAAACCAAAATGCATACGTCCTTAACCTCCAGAGAAGGGAGAGCCCCAGGTGCTGGCTAATGCCTGCATAGGTATAGATGAACGAAGAAGTCTGGACAGCCGCACATCGGAAGAAATTTCATATGCCTTTATTCGTAGAACAGGATCATGAAGTACACAAGGCACCACGGTAAGGTGGTACAGAGAAACAGCTGTACCACCTTACCATGGTGCCTTGTGTACTTCATGATCTTGTTCTACGAATTAAAGCATATGAAATTTCTTCCGGTGTGCGGCTGTCCAGACTTCTTCGTTCATCTATACCAAAAGCATGCAGGTATATATGAGATAATTGATTTTAATCTCATCACTTTTCAGAAGAAATGGCCTGTAAGGGTACCAATAAATCTGTTCACACACACATACCTGTATCTATATTATTTAAAAATCTGTGTGCAAGTATACATAGGAGAACTGATGCTGTAAAAATGAAAAGGGTAGACACCAAATCTTGTTTTTTTTTTTTTTGATTATGCATGTTGTAAGTTTTAAATGATAATTAAAATACATTTATTGCACTTTAAAGCATCTTTATTTTACAGAGTTTTTTTTTTTTTACAAGTGCCCCAAAATTTTGCACAATACACACACATATACATATATATACACATACATATATATATATATATATATATATATATATATATATATATATATATATATATATATATATTACAATAAAGAATCCTTTGTATAATTATGTCAATGACAGTTTACTTTTGCTCTGTAAAAATGTTTGTTTGTTCAGCTAGCACTAATGGTTTGTTTACATGCTACCATAAAGGTCATCTTCTTATTTATGCCTTTGAGGATGTTGCAATCCACTGTTCATTCGTAGACTGAGAAGGGGCTAATAAACCTGAAATATGCTGGTGTTTATTTAAGCAATGAAAAAATTAATGAAGTGTGCTACCAGGTCTTCTGGCTATCCTCTATAGATATAGAAATCACAAAGCTTAAAAAAAAAAAAATTAAAAAATTAGGGAAATTTTTTTCACATGATTAAATGTTTGTAGCGATTAAGGCTGGGTTCACACTGGTGCGACACGACAGCCGTCCTACTTTGGATCCGACTTTGCCCTGCGACATGAAGCCGGCATGTGTCCGACTTTCAATGAACGGGGATCCGACTTGGATCCCCGCCAATGCCGGCACTGTGTTTGGTATGAATCTTTAGGGGGAACTCCGCGCCAAATTTTAAATAAAAAACCGGCATGGGTTCCCCCTCCAGAGGCATACCAGGCCCTTGGGTCTGGTACGGACCTTGAGGGGAACCCCCTACGCCGAAAAAACGGCGTGGGGGGTCGCCCCCAATCCATACCAGACCCTTATCCGAGCACGCAGCCCGGCCGGACAGGAATGGGGGTGGGGACGAGCGAGCGCCCCCCCCCTCCTGAACCGTACCAGGCCGCATGCCCTCAACATGGGGGGTGGTGCCTTGAGGGAGGGGGGCGCGCTGCGGCCCCCCCACCCCAAAGCACCTTGTCCCCATGTTGATGAGGACAAGGGCCTCTTCCCGATAACCCTGGCCGTTGGTTGTCGGGGTCTGCGGGCGGGGGGCTTATCGGAATCCGGGAGCCCCCTTTAATAAGGGAGCCCCCAGATCCCGGCCCCCCACCCTATGTGAATGAGTATGGGGTACAGCGTACCCCTACCCATTCACCTAGGAAAAGTGTCAATTTAAAAAAAAAACACTACACAGATTTTTAAAGCATTTTATTAGACAGCTCCGGGGGTCTTCTTCCGACTTCGGGGGTCTCTCCGGTTCTTCTCCACGCTCTCCGGATCTTCTGCCGGGCTCCTCCGCTCTCTTCTGCTCTTTTGCCGCTCTTTTGCTAAAGCGGAGGAGCCTGGTCTTCAATCTTCTGCCTTCTGCCTTCTGCCCTCTTCTCCTGATGTTGACACGACGCTCTCCCCGGCTGGAATGCTCTCTGTGCGCTCTGCTCTGACTTATATAGGCGGTGACCCCGCCCCCTTATGCCGTCACAGTCCCTGGGCATGCTGGGACTGTGACGGCATAAGGGGGCGTGGTCATCGGGTGATGACCACGCCCCCTAAAACGTCACAGTCCCAGCATGCCCAGGGACTGTGACGGCATAAGGGGGCGGGGTCACCGCCTATATAAGTCAGAGCAGAGTGCACAGAGAGCATTCTAGCCCCAGAGAGCGTCGTGTCAACATCAGGAGAAGAGGGCAGAAGGCAGAAGGCAGAAGATTGAAGACCAGGCTCCTCCGCTTTAGCAAAAGAGCGGCAAAAGAGCAGAAGAGAGCGGAGGAGCCCGGCAGAAGATCCGGAGAGCGTGGAGAAGAACCGGAGAGACCCCCGAAGTCGGAAGAAGACCCCCGGAGCTGTCTAATAAAATGCTTTAAAAATCTGTGTAGTGTTTTTTTTTAAATTGACACTTTTCCTAGGTGAATGGGTAGGGGTACGCTGTACCCCATACTCATTCACATAGGGTGGGGGGCCGGGATCTGGGGGCTCCCTTATTAAAGGGGGCTCCCGGATTCCGATAAGCCCCCGCCCGCAGACCCCGACAACCAACGGCCAGGGTTGTCGGGAAGAGGCCCTTGTCCTCATCAACATGGGGACAAGGTGCTTTGGGGTGGGGGGCCGCAGCGCGCCCCCTCCCCCAAAGCACCAACCCCCCCATGTTGAGGGCATGCGGCCTGGTACGGTTCAGGAGGGGGGGGGGGGGCGCTCGCTCGTCCCCACCCCCATTCCTGTCCGGCCGGGCTGCTTGCTCGGATAAGGGTCTGGTATGGATTGGGGGGGACCCCCACGCCGCTTTTATCGGCGTAGGGGGTTCCCCTCAAGATCCATACCAGACCCAAGGGCCTGGTATGCTCTTGGAGGGGGAACCCATGCCGGTTTTTTATTTAAAATTTGGCGCGGAGTTCCCCCTCAAGAACATCTGAGCACAAGTCGCGTGCCAAAGTCGGATCATGCAAGACGGCAATCCGACTTTGATCCGACTTCAATGATAGTCAATAGGCTGAAGTAGGATCAAAGTCGGACCAAAGTAGTACAGGGAGCATTTCTAAAGTCGGAACGACTTGTGTCGGACCAGTTAGGACGGCTCCCATAGGGAAACATTAAATTTCACACGTCATGCGACATGAGCTCCCAATGTCGGAGCGTTTGTCGGACCAGTGTGAACCCAGCCTAAGGCCAGTTACAGAAAGAAAGATTTGCATTTATGGTGTGGTTGCGCCTCCTCAGTATGTCTGAACCAGGAAAAAAAAGTCAAGTCCAATAATACAATAGAAAGTTTCCCTGCACTGCATGAGCTGTACTGCCAATCAGCATGATCTAATGAACACTGGGGGTTATTTACTAAAGGCAAATCAACTCTGCACTGCAAGTGCACTTGCAGTGCAGAGTGGCTTTGCCTTTAGTAAATCAAGCCCATTATCTGCATATCTTAATGACATGCTATATGGCTGTATTTACAGATTTTAACAGGTTCTCATTTAAAAACACTGTTTTCTCACACCACTACTTACCGGATCAGCCAAAATGACCACTTGGACTGTAGCTTTCCCTGGAGTGTCCAGGCTTACTAGAGGCGTCAGTATCTTGTGATTCTCTTTTTTCACGATTTCCTCAATGCCTGCAAGCTGTTATTACAAAGACAAACCAGTCACTAAGTTGGCATGATAGTGATGGGACTAGCTGCTAAGATGTGAATTTACCTATATCAGCCCCTGCACTTGTATACCCCTTATGGGCCAGAACAATTTTTACATTTCCACTATGGGCTTGTTTATTCAGTGATAACTCATTACAGGCGTTAAGTTGAATCGGTTAGTAAGTCGGAACAGGTATATTTTTTTAAGTTTAGCTCAGGCCAAAAAAAAAAAAAAACAATTTTTAAGCTTTTTGGATTGCATAGGGAAGGGTTAACGTCCCTGTGACATTTGTTTTGCTGTCTGTGCCCCTGTTCAGAATTCACCTCACTGGGGGACTCCCCAGATGAAGACACATGACGGTGTCGTAACGTGTAGGGAGTGGCCGGAGCGAGACGTACACAGGAGGAGAAGTGAGAGGGCGTTGAGAGCGCCACACAATCATTGTCGTTTTTCTTTGTTTTTAACCATTTGTCACAATGTAAGAGTCCACTATATACATTTAATAAATATCCCTGCACTTTTAATATACTACACTAGTGGAGCCCCCTTTCTTTTCTCCTTTCCTTCCTCTTACCACGGTGTTGGTAACACAGGAGCTTTATAGGAATTCCAGCAGAGGATCCTTAAGGAGAAATCTACAATCCACCTACTGATTACTCACAACAGTGGCAATACCTACAGACCCGAACTCACAGATGCCTAAACTAATCAGCTTTGAGGTGAGAGTTCTGAGAGACCACATCTAAGTAATCTTATGAAGTTATATAAGGGCAATACCACTATGTTTTATTACTAAGAAGCCAGCCATTGGAATTATATTTTATCCCATGTTCGTGACTTTTTAGTATAGTTCTACTTCCCATGAGGACCTAGCCTTTCCATTCATCCTATTTTGGACTATTCATTATATTGCACAAATTGATTACGTTTGCCACATTTTTATCAGTATTTTTGTTATTATTCACCAGTTATTTTGAATTTTGTACTAGTCAGGAGTATATGATCACTTGTTGTTAGTTTTCATATTCTTTCTGGATGCACTATATGCACTTTAGTAGTCCTATTATAATTGTTTTAACAATATCATACCTAGAGGAGATTTCCTCAGACAATTGGATCACTGCGCAAAATCATTTTTGTTGTTTAGTTTTTTAATAATCTGTGTCACTGTGAACATTTAGATTTTGCTGCAATTAGCTCATTTATTATTTAATATTTTTTGTTACAGATTATTGATAGCGCGAAGGACACATATCACTTTCATCTTTTTAACACACTGTAAATAAAAAGTATGTATTTATTTTATTTGTCCTGTTTAAAATGATACTGTAATGAGTTTTCTGGTATATACCATGGGCAATAAAACAGTGAAAAAACAGGGCTGATTAGGATTAATACGGGGTTAAATAGGAACACACTTTTTTTTTTTTTTTTTTAATAAAAAGGAAAAATCAACTATTTCTACAATGACACTTGCAACCTATCAATATATGCAAGTACCTGCATTTTCACAGCTGCTCCTGCTCTGTAACAGAAAGCAAACCCCAGGTGTCATTTTGACAAACAGTAAAGCAGACCAAACAATTTATTTCCTGCAACCACGGGAGAAGACCATGATTATTGTTAGCAGCCCCTAGTGATACTCATAAGAGAATCCAGCAGGCTGGTTGTACACAAGTTGATCGCTTAACTTGGTATACTCAGCCTGTCTATTACCGATTCAAATCTCGGATGGTTTCTGTTCGGACCATGTATGACCAGCCTAATTGCCAGTAACAAAAGGGAAAGGAGCAGAGTAGGACGTAGGAGATGAGGTCTAGAAACTTTGTTGAAGTTTTTTAAGACATCTCTTATGTTCAATATCCAAAAATGGTTAAAAACTTCTACACTTAAAAATAGTATGCATTGTATGTATGCTATACGTTTTTTCAGTCCCTTGGATAATATACCCAACATTGGCCATTGAGTTTAGTCAGTTACAAAGCAGAATATAATCATATCTCATACAGATGGGTGTAATTAACACCTACCTCCTCTTTTGGGCAAGCAAATGCAATTCTGCCAAATGCTGTCCCATGGTCCACCGGTCCTCCAACATCCCGCAACTCCAACTTGCACTGCAAACCAAAACCAGTATGAGAAACGTTCTTGTCACCAGCTAACAGAGCACATTAGCATACAGATTTATAAAACTGATGAATCTGGAATAAAACTGGCAGCAGACAAATCACAAGATCTGCTCGCAGCTCTTATGATGCGACTGATATTACTTGAAAAAAAATATGAGTTCACCAACTGTGGAAATCACTTAGGAGTATGTGGCCTGTCACAACCATATTAGGGCCCTTTCACGCTGGGGCGGCATCGGCGGTAAAGCGCCACTATTGTAAGCGGTGCTTTACCGTCGGTATGCGGCCGCTAGCGGGGGCGGTTTTACCCCCCTGCTAGCGGCCGAGAAAGGGTTAAAACCACCGCAAAGCGCCTCTGCAGAGGCGCTTTGCCGGCGGCATAGCCGTGCCGTCCCATTGATTTCAATGGGCAGGAGCGGTGAAGGAAAGGTATACACTCCGCTCCTTCACCGCTCCGAAGATGCTGCTAGCAGGACTTTTTTTCCCGTCCTGCTAGCGCACCGCTCCAGTGTGAAAGCCCTCGGGGCTTTCACACTGGAATTAAAGCAGCGGCACTTTCGGGTCGGTTTGCAGGCGCTATTATTAGCGCAATAGCGCCTGCAAACCGTCCCAGTGTGAAAGGACCCTTAGAACAATAACATGCCTCCATCCCTATACATTGCACAAAGAAGAGGAAAGGAAATGGGACTTTACATGAGGCATGTCATTGTGTATAGAATAATACATCTATGTATACTGATTTAACATCTCAATCCCATAAGGTCATCCATGACTGTAGAAAAACAATATCAAATCATATTCAAAAAATATAACAAGGTAATCATAAAAGATTTACTCAGAAAATGTATATAAACCTATTTAATACAGGTAATCGATGGACATAATTGATGTAATCAGCACAGAATGAATAAAAATATAAAATTCATACAAAATATGTAGGTATATTTACATAGTACATGTACAAATGGTAAACATTAATATTAAAATGCATAATTATGGCGAGCATGTCTCTGCACTCTTATGTGAAAACTCAACGCATTTCATGGCATTATAGCCAATCATCAGGAGTAAAATGCACGGTAAATGCTGAAAACTAGATAAATATCCATTAGTATATAATGCCCTCTGAAGAGGAAAAATGTAAAGAGCAAGCTAATTTTAAGTTACTTACGCATACAGCTCACAGGCTGTACCCAACTTCTATAATGTAATAGGGCAGCGGTCCCCTTTTTACCACTTTCTTTGGGGGGGGTCGTCCCCCTCAACCCCGGATGAGACAGCGCATCCCAGGCCACCGCCCTATTTCATCATAGAAGTTGGGTACAGCCCGTGAGCTGTATGCGTAAGTAACTTAAAATTAGATTGCCCTAACGAGATTACAGTACCAGAAATTCACTGAAACACAGAGACCCCCTTCACATAGAGGCGCTTCTAAACTGCCAGTAAAACACTGAGTGCTTTTGAAAAGCTTTTCAGGCACTTTTGAAGAGCTTTCTATTCATTTTAATGGAGAGGGGCGTTTTTTTCACTACCCTGCCAGCACATATGCCCCAGTGTGAAAGCATTCATTGATTTTAATAGAAATAGGTTTTCGTGAGCTTTTCGGGTGCTTTATTTAGCGTGAAAGTGCCTGAAAAGAGCCTCAGTGTGAAAGGGGTCAGAGATGTCCGTTTATTAAGCAGTTATAAATTATCACTGCTTAGTACACAACATTCCCGGAGGAGACCGCCCACCCAGTTAACAAAACTACACTATATATATATATATATATTTATTACACATATACACACACACAAAACACAGACATGGCACATGGCAGAGTGACATGGTTACTGTCTTGGGGGGTCTGAACAAGGAAGTAAAAAAAATGTTCCTCCTTCCCCTGGGATTCTCTCTTCACTCCCCAATTCTCCACCTCTGAGTTGGCAATTCGGGGAGGATGAATTCTGACTCAGATTGCCAGTGAAGTGCAGAGATCGCACCTTCATAAACTGGCTGTTTCTGTGTCAGACAATGACAGCTTCTCAGTGTGCGGAGAACATGTTCTCCCCGATTAGCACTGTTTCGTAAACCGTTAATGGACTGAGTTCAGCGATGATCCTAAGGATCACCACTGTTCACAGTTTTATAAACGGACACCTAATGCCCCATACACACGATCAGAAATTCTGCCAGCAAAAGTCGGATGTGACTTGGTCAGAAATTCCGACTGTGTATATGCTCCATCGGGCTTTTGCTGGCAGAATTCCAGCTAGCAAAAGATTGAGAGCTGGTTCCCTATTTTTCAGTCGGAAAAAGTTCCTATCCGAAAATGCGTTCGTCTGTATGCAATTCGGACGCGCAAAAAAAAAAAAAAAATCGCACATGCTCGGAAACAATACGACGCATGCTCAGAAGCATTGAACTTCATTTTCTCAGCATGTTGTAGTGTTGTACGTCACCGCGTTCTTGACGGTCGAAAGTTCAGTGAACTTTTGTGTGACCGTCTGTATGCAAGGCAGGCTTGAGCGGAATTCCGTCGGAAAAACCATCCAAGTTTTTTCTGACGGAATTTCTGATCGTGTGTATGTGGCATAAGTGTTTTTGAGGTTTGTCTGTTGTGTTCCCAGCTCTCAGATATATTTACTAAGTAGGTTTACATAAATACATGTGATATATATGCCATTGTAGACTTCCCTGGCAAATTATTAAACATTGTTTTTGTATTAAACATTTACTGGAATGCGCTAACAAAGAAACTATAAAGAATTTATAAAGGGCATATATTCTGAGTTATTTTTATTTCACGTTTTTTTCATACACACAGGCCGAATATTATAATAACATTGGGCGGCATCGACCAGTTCAATAGAAACCAGCCGACATTCGGCCCGTGTGTACGGCAGCCGGTCCGACAGAAGCTGGTTGAATGGGCATGACCAAAAAAGGTCTGCCAATCAGCACCTGATTAGTACTAATTAGAGCTGACCAGCTGAGGCTTGCCGATATCTGTGCAACTTCATGCACAGATGTCTATGCAAGTCGCACATGAAAATGCCAAAAATAGTGCAGGAACTTTTCAAATCGGTGTCAAAGTTGCACAGATTTGAACGGTTCCATAGGCACAAATAGGGTGTCACTTGCCTTGCAATTTTAAACGGTTAAATTGCATGACAAGTCACACTGCTGTGAATGGGGGCTTATAGCTACAAAAAAAAAAAAAAACTAGGGTTATACAATACATTTCTTTTAAGGTGTATAGTTAGACTTTTTTTTATTTTTTTATTTAAGAACTAGTTCCTTTACCCTCTGCCCCAAAAAAAAAAAAAAAAAAAAAACACACACCTTTCTCTTCCACCCTAAGACACATGCACGCTGTCAAAATTTCTAGTGCCACTTTCGTATCAGGTTGGTAGCATTTTCCACTGACATTGCTGGTTGCCATTATAGGCCTACTGTTGGTAATAGGGCAGCAACTCCCCTCTTTTATGGCATTAAACAATAGTTTGAAAGGAGATATTACCTGGCTGTCACCATAACCCAGCAATACACTCTTTCTGCTTTCATCCTCATGATATATCTTCAGGCCCAGCAGATTATGCCAGTAAGCAGTTGACTTCTTTAAATTGGATACAGCAAGAGTGACTTTCTGAACAGGATCTGTAGAATAGACATTGAGTTACGTAAGAATACTCTACTCGGATTGTGTAATAAATGTTGTTTTTCTTGCAGTATTTTCCCAGAATGTGTGCTTCTGTTTTTTCTGCCATTGTGGTTTAATGAATGTTTTTCAGAAGTTAAAATTTGTTAGATCTCTTCTGTAGGGTCATACTACTTCAGTGTTCATTTCATAAGGATACTTCACAATGGTGGTGACCACACTATTTTTTTTTTTGCATATGTTCAATTTCCAAATCATATGTAAATCATTTTTGTGGGGATAAAAAGTGGATAAAATGATCAAAACTGGAGCAGGCAGAATTTTAAACAGCTGTGAATGGCAATCAGCTTCTATCTTCAGCTTGTTCAGTTAAGCTAAGAAATGAAAAATAAAAGCTGATTGGTTGTAATGCACAACCGCTCCAGATACTGTCTGCCCCTCCCCGATATCTTATTCTATATGTTACTAAGAACGAGATCATGTCACATCCTCTGCTGCTCTGGAAGACACTTCCCAGAAAGTACATACAGTACTTAGGAAAGAAAACATGACATACTGCCCTCCCCAGAGCATTCATCCAAAGCCAATCGGAATGGCGGGACACTTAAAATAGGATAATCCATAATGGGGGGGGGGCACTCACCACCATGCAGGAAGAAAGGTACGTACAGTGATGATGGACCTAACAGACTCAGAGAATGAACAGGAAAGGAAGAAAAACTGGTCAAAAATAGGACGGTTCAGTAGGGACCGGGCAAATTTCAATTTATGTGCGGCTGCCCCCACTGGACAGAAGAGGATCTAACAATCAACTTCTGTCAAATGGGCTTGTTGGAAAACCTTTCTTGATCAGACAGCTGCAACTGCTGATCAGTGTATTCTGACAGTGGAGAGTCCCTGCTGTCAGAATACAATAGCACTGCAGGGAGGATTCCTCCATCCACCTTGCTTGTGTAAATGGGGGAATACGTTCATCCGTTTTCAGTCAGCCTCCTGGCTGATCAGAAAAAATAAAATAAAATAAATGATCCATCTGTGGCCAGCCTTAGACTCACTATACACATTGTTTGTACAATCAACTTTAAATCTACCAAAATTATGTAATATGAGGGCCTACCTAATTTATCCAATCAGGCAGACTCTTGCTCTACAAAATTGATGGAAGATCTAGACAAGAGATTGTACAATCATACTGTAACGTGTGTGGTGAGCTTTAGAGGAGGTTCACAGACACACAACACTAAGGATCAGTCTGTGCTGACACTTTGGCTGGTGGACTTTATTTTGGTGAGGACACGCACAGAGAAAGAGCTATATTATGGCAATACTGCCAGACACTAGGGGTCAAACAGTCCTGTTTTTTAGACTCCAGCTGGCAGATGTCTTATTGGAGGAACAATGAGCTAATGACTGCACATTTTTCCGTTTCTGTTCCTGCTGCCTTCATCTCTCAATGCTGCTTGTTTATTCAGAATAGCAAAAGATCACGCAACCTGCGGGGCTGCATGACCCATTTGTGTCTGTCTGCTTGTAAACATACACAGCTTCACAAGTGGATTACACAGCACCACAGTGTTGAGTGATCTTTTTATGAAGGAATGATTCAGTGCTATTGGGACTGGTGCCATGTATGACAAATCCCTGCAGTGGCTGGATGGATTGGAATCGGATCAAGTGCTGCATGCACTTGAGGCCCTAAGGGGTAAAGTTTTAAATATGTGACCCCACTGGACTGGGCTTTTTTTTGTGAGGCTGCATATTTGAGTATCTCCCTTTGTGCTGGGAACGAGCCACATGGGGTGGTCCCAGCACAGAGACCTGGGTCTCACCGAGAGCCCCAGGCCCTGTTCTAACAATCGGGACCCCGTATGTCCAATTCCGGGTCACCTGATCACTGTGATCAGTCACTGTGAAGCCCGCCCCTGTGTTTTCTTGCTCTGTGAATGGACGAGACAGATACATTGTATCTTTCTCTGTCCTTGCAGAGATAGGAAAAAAAAACATAATAATAATAATAATAATAATAATAATAATAATAATGTCAGTCCCAGGGTTAGTGTTTGGGTCAAGGATAATAAAAAAAACAAACACACACACACACACACACAATATCCATTACCATTTACCACCAAAACGAAAGCCCATTTTGTCCTGAAAAAAACAAGGTATAATCCACCTGGATGCACAAAAGTAGTTGTGATGATATGTACGGTTTTACTAACACGTCAGAGTTGCAAAATTGGGCTCAGGCATTAAGATTTGTTTTTCTCTAATGCTGCGCACACACGATTGGAAATGCTACCAGCAAAAGATTGGGAGCATGCTCTCAATTTTTCGGTCGGAAAAAGTTCCGATTGGAAATTCCGAAAGTCTGTACCAATTCGAACACGCAAAATTCCTACGCATGCTCGGAAACAATTCGACGCACGCTTGGAAGCATTGAACTTCATTTTCTCGGCTCGTCGTAGTGTTGTATCTCACCGCGTTCTTGACGGTCGAAAGTTCAGTGAACTTTTGTGTGACCGTGTGTATGCAAGATTTTTCAGACGAAAATTCCGTTTGTGTGTACGCGGCATTAGGCGCGAAGGGGGTTAAGGGCTTGTTTCGATAGCCTTTTGTTTGCCTCAGAACTGCTTCTCTCCCCATATACAGTGGGGACGCAAAGTATTCAGACCCCCTTAAACTTTTCACTCTTTGTTATATTGCAGCCATCTGCTAAAATCATTACGTTCATTTTTTTTCCTCATTAATGTACAGCACCCCATATTGACAGAAAAAAAAAAAAAAAACACAGAATTGTTGACATTTTTGCAGATTTATTAAAAAAAGAAAAACTGAAATATCACATGGTATTCAGACCCTTTGCTGTGACACTCATATATTTAACTCAGGTGCTGTCCATTTCTTCTGATCATCCTTGAGATGGTTCTACACCTTCATTTGAGTCCAGCTGTGTTTGATTATACTGCTTGGACTTGATTAGGAAAGCCACACACCTGTCTATATAAGACCTTACAGCTCACAGTGCATGTCAGAGCAAATGAGAATCATGAGGTCAAAGGAACTGCCTGAAGAGCTCAGAGACAGAATTGTGGCAAGGCACAGATCTGGCCAAGGTTACAAAAACATTTATGCTGCACTTAAGGTTCCTAAGAGCACAGTGCCTGCCGTCTGGCCAAACTGAGCTATCGGGGGAGAAGAACCTTGGTAAGAGAAGTATAGAAGAACCCAAAGATCACTGTGGCTGAGCTCCAGAGATGCAGTCGGGAGATGGGAGAAAGTTGTAGAAAGTCAACCACCACTGCAGCCCTCCACCAGTCGGGGCTTTATGGCAGAGTGGCCCAACGGAAGCCTCTCCTCAGTGCAAGACACATGAAAGCCTGCATGGAGTTTGCTAAAAAACACCTGAAGGACTCCAAGATGGTGAGAAATAAGATTCTTTGGTCTGATGAGATCAAGATAGAACTTTTTGGCCTTAATTCTAAGTGGTATGTGTGGAGAAAACCAGGCACTGCTCATCACCTGTCTAATACAGGCCCAACAGTGAAGCATGGTGGTGGCAGCGTCATGCTGTGGGGGTATTTTTCAGCTGCAGGGACAGGACGACTGGTTGCAATCGAGGGAAAGATGAATGTGGCCAAGTACAGGGATATCCTGGACAAAAACCTTCTCCAGAGTGCTCAGGACCTCAGACTGGGCCGAAGATTTACCTTCCAACAAGACAATGACCCTAAGCACACAGCTAAAATAACAAAGGAGTGTCTTCACAACAACTCCATGACTGTTCTTGAATGGCCCAGCCAGAGCCCTGACTTAAACCCAATTGAGCATCTCTGGAGAAACCTAAAAATGGCTGTCCACCAACGTTTACCATCCAACCTGACAGAACTGGAGAGGATCTGCAAGGAGGAATGGCAGAGGATCCCCAAATCCAGGTGTGAAAAACTTGTTGCATCTTTCCCAAAAAGACTAATGGCTGTATTATATCAAAAGGGTGCTTCTACTAAATACTGAGCAAAGGGTCTGAATACTTAGGACCATGTGATATTTCAGTTTTTCTTTTTTAATAAATCTGCAAAAATGTCAACAATTCTGTGTTTTTCTGTCAATATGGGGTGCTGTGTGTACATTAATGAGGAAAAAAAATGAACTTAAATGATTTTAGCAAATGGCTGCAATATAACAAAGAGTGAAAAATTGAAGGGGGTCTGAATACTTTCCATCCCCACTGTAAGTCCATGGGAATACAAAAGCATCTGAAGCAGAATAAATGCAGGTCAAATGCAATCACAATGAATTCTAAATAATGCCAGTTGTGTCTTAGACTGATGTAAAAAGTAAACAGCATTTGTCCATTTAGACCTGTTAACAGACTGATACATAAGTGATTGAAAGATTAAAGCATGTATTACCTGTGCTAGGTTGAGCTTTGTCTTCCAAATAAAACTTATATCCCCCTGGAGCTGTTGTTTCAAAGATTCCAGGAGTCACTTCAGACAGTGGCCAGTTTAGTTGTTTTGCATTGGCCACAGCCTGGCTAGACTGTACAGTAAGCCCCTGTTGATGCACATAATAGTAAAACAATGTAAAAATGTACATTTAGCAAATAAAGATAAACACGTGGTTAAATTAAAAAACACACAACCACACACACACACACACACACACACACACACACTTACACTTCTCTTCTACCATTCTATATTATAAGAGAAAAACATTTGTAGTAGTTTCCTCTGAAGAGAGAAACTTAAATGCGATAAATTACACTTTAGTGCCCTTGATTTTGTTGACAGTGCTGCATTTGCGCAGAAGCTCTCTTGGGACTGCCGTAACTAAAATAAGTAGCATTTTGAAAACCAAAAAAAGTCTAATCACCGGTGATATATAATGCACAAATAAAAAAAAAAAAAGCCTACTTTTGGAATCAATGTACAATAATATTATCAATGGCACTGCAATAAGATACAGCTCTTTAGGGTGTACTTAAACACTGTTCTAATTGAAAGAAACTGTATCTGAACCCAAGAACAAAACATGTAATATATGGTGTCTTACATGTCCTTGCATGTGGTGGCTGCATTGGTTTTCTTTTTAAGGTATTTTTTCCTCATTATTCTCATCTGGTGATCCAGCCAGTAACACAATTCCTGGCCCAGGGTGACAACTTACTCACCATACTTTATCTATGAAAGAGCAGCATTGTCTCCCTACCTAAGCTGCTCTTCTGATTTGGACTACAAACAGTTGCCCGCTTTCCTCATTTCCACTACATAGGGAGAAAGGGCTCACACAACATAGCTATGGAAGCAGATAAAGTTGTTTGAGATATCTCAGGGCACATAAAGTTATACATTAGAAGGACATTGGAATTCTGGCAGGATGAACTTTTCTCTACTTGCAGATAACGTAGTCAGCTTGAAAAAGGGGAACTGGTGCAGCCACCACATCTAGGAGACTGGAATGCTACACTGTTTCATTTTTGTTCTTGGATTTAGATGCATTTTACCCCCCCCCCAAAAAAAAACAACAACAACAAAAAACACTAAAACACTAAAATAATAATAATAATAATAATAATAATAATGATAGAAAAAAAAAAAGCTTTAAAACATTTCTCTAGTCACAGCATGAACTTTCATTTTTATAACATCAGCATTGCAATACAAACAATAGTGCATTTCAACAATCCAATAAAATCTTGCTTGAAAAATCTTCCCTTTGTCGTGATTGCTGCCGGTCTACTGGCTTCCTGGATTCCCTGCATGCTTTGCAGCTTCTTTGCAGCTTTATTTTTAAATTCTAAGGACTACATATCCCATAGTACCTTCCTATCTGCATGCTCTATGCTGTAGTGTGTTTTCTCTACTGTTAGTAATTCCTGAATCTACTCCTCTCAGCACTTTGTTTGTTTACAAGGCAGGCATACATACAGGTTCACAATGTGTGACACAGCATTGCCTACTCATAGGACATAGTGAATAAGTGTCACAGAATTCAAGGAAGTAAATGTGTGGGATTCTTAACAAAGAAAGTGTACAACCTTAAAGATATTTAAATGAATATAACATCAGCATTGCAATACAAACAATAGTTCATTTCAACAATCCAATAAAATCTTGCTTGAAAAATCTTCCCTTTCGTGTCGTGATTGCTGCCGGTCTACTGGCTTCCTGGATTCCCTGCATGCTTTGCAGCTTCTTCGCGGCTTTATTTTTAAATTCTAAGGACTACATATCCCATAGTACCTTCCTATCTGCATGCTCTATGCTGTAGTGTGTTTTCTCTACTGTTAGTAATTCCTGAATCTACTCCTCTCAGCACTTTGTTTGTTTACAAGGCAGGCATACATACAGGTTCACAAGGTGTGACACAGCATCGCCTACTCATAGGACATAGTGAATAGGTGTCACAGAATTCAAGGAAGTAAATGTGTTGGATTCTTAACAAAGAAAGTGTACAACCTTAAAGATATTTAAATGAATGCGATTAGGCTAGAAATAATTGAAATTCAATGTAGAAATTAAATATATGACTAAACTTTGACCAAGGATACGCTTTAAAAAAAAAAAAAAAAAAAAAAAAAAAAACACAACCATTCTGGGCTATTCTTCATTTCTAGATTTTTTATTATAATGAATAAAACAACTTATATCATACCAAGAAGTCATTGCCGAGACAATACTCCCCAATTCCATAATTGTAAGTCAGTTCAACAACAAAGTGGTTGTCCTCAGAACCATATCCGATCATGGTTTTGCTCCATTTGCCATCATATGGGCTGGAAAATACATACATTTCAATCAATCTTGGCTGCGTTGCAGAATACCTTTAAATAGTATCTAAAAAGCCAGCCCACATAACATATCTTAGGTCTAACTGTAGAATGCTACTGTAAATACTATCAGTTATCAATCACTGTTGACCTCTAATTTGGAAAATGCTAGTTGCCTGGCTAATATATCTAGTTTTAATGCATTAATTTGATTACCCAAAACAAGTATGTAGATGAGGACCTATGACTTTTCTGAGATTTTCCTAATCTGCAACTTGAACCATATAAACTTATATTTCCAGGAGGTCAGCAATGGCTGCTCTTGTATTTCTCCAATGACAAGCATGGGCAGAAGCACAGGAGAAATTGCCTTTGATAAAGCACTACAAAAAGCATAGCAACCAGATTTCAATTTGGCTGTGAGTCTGGACAATACACAGTATATTGTAGTAAAAATGGTTGGCTCCTACTGAGGATGTAAACCCTTAGATACACCCAGTGAAGGGATTATCCTCAGGTGATACACAGAGATTAAACATATCCTCCTATACAAGTAATATCTAACTGCAGTCTTCTCTCCTCTACAGTCGTTCAATGTGCTGAATGTATAAGCTTGTCTGAGAGTTCAGAAAAAAGGGGGTGGTGAGCTGAAGTTACACTCTGCAGAGGAGAGCTGAGAGCTGATTGGAGGGAAGAGACAACCCCTACCCCCTTCACCCAGCAGAGGCTGTCAATCACAGGCTGTGTGCTGAAGCTTCCTCCCCGTCACCTTTTTTCTCTTGGTGTCAGGAAAATTTGTCAGAAGTAACTCATGCTGATAGCAGAGGAACAAAGCAGCAGACTAAAATAACACTGTGCTTTTGAGATAAGTACACACTATAGAGGGATATACTTTGTTTCATATTTCATCTCCAAGGTTTACAACCACTTTAAGTCTTCAACATGCATGCAAGTTCATCCAATTAAGATATCTGCACTTGAATGATTCTGTCTGTCTAAGGAGACTCAAAGTGCCTGCAGGGACAGATGAAGAAAATCACATAAGCATGTTGGAGTTTTTGTACAGCTCAGGATGTGTAAAACCTGGTCACACCTGAGAGCATTGGAACCATGGGACAAATTTTGCAATTGTGCTTGCAATTCCAAAAACGAGCTTTCAGTGCCATTATTTCTTAATGGCACCCCACCTGCGGTGAAATTTTGATGCAACTGTCGTGCGACAAAACGCACAAAAATCAGGTGTGAACGGGGCTTAGGATCTCAGCTGGATTTTCTTAAGAAGGCAGTTTAGCTATAAATGCCTTTTTCTCAAAATTAAATCTGGTTGCTATAATTTATTATTGCACTTTGCACAATATCACAACTTCAGGCAATACCTAATAGTCTACCATATACTTTGAATTTAGGTTAATTATTTATTACGACTCCCAATGTAACTATTGATTAATACAATGATCTTCCATGACATTTTCTTTCCTTTCTGTGGTTCTTCTTATCCTTTACATTATTGGGGGGGTGCTGTTAGCATGCTGTACCCATTACAAGTAGCTTTGCAACCTTCTTCAAATTCTTCATGCCTTAGAACCTGAAAAGAACAATTGATAATTTTAAGTATTTTACAGTTCAACTAAATCACAAGTTACAAAGATTGCTTAAAATCCAGCTCATAAGAAGCCTAATAAAAAAACTCTACCTGTTTCCTCTCCCACAGTTTTTACATAACACCTCAGACAGCTTCATATTTCCTTATATGGAGGAAAGCTGTCGGCACACCGCATTAAGGAGCTGCTTGTCGGTATGATCAGCGGGAGGAGCATTATCAGTGTGCAGCACCGCGGGGGTTAAGAGTGCAGGGCTCGGAGCGGGCTCACGGTTTCTAACAGCATGTCAAACAACAAGTCCTGCACTCTTAACCCCCGCGGTGCTGCACACTGATAATACTCCTCCCGCTGATCATACCGACAAGCAGCTCCTTAATGCGGTGTGCCGACAGCTTTCCTCCATAGATAGAGCACTAAACGTATATGTGTCACCGGCGCAAAAAATTGTGTACCAAACAATAAATATTCCCCTTAAAATTTAAGTTGCTGCATTAAAAAAAAAAAAACATTCGGTGAAAAAATGATTGATGTGTGTGTTGAGAGCGCTACTCTATTTGCAATACACCACTCCGTTTAACATTGTGTATCCCCAAACATTTCTAAGCACATAACATATGCCTTAATTAATATTAAATAATATTTCCATAGACATCAGTATATAGAACAATGTGCCGCAAAATTCACAATACTCCAGCATACGGAAAAGACCCCACATTCATGTGTATATGAATTTAAACATGTGAATTTCACAAAAGTATGAAAATATATTAAAAAACCACAAAAGATTATCACATAAAATTAAAAATTATATAGTGTCTGAAAGTCCATGGGCAAAGTGCAATGTGCAATAAATTCAAAGGTTAATGTGCAGCCTTCCTTCAAGTTCACAACATTTGTCATCCGTGATTCATCATGACATAATCATGACGCACACTATGATGCGAAACGCGTAGAGGCTGCTGGGAGATTTTTGGTCACGTGATCACGTTACGTCCGGTACGGACGAGAGCGAGGGGTGAAGCGCAAGCCGAGTGCGGACGAAGTTTATATCGCACACCGGTAACCACGCTACCATTTACACCCATCCATAACTGGAACAGCTTAGTGCCGGCTCGAGGGCACTTTTAAATGTGAGTTTATATTCTTCTATTTGGCTAAAATAAACAGCTTTTTAAACATATTGTGCAATGATTGTTGTCCATATATTTTCTATGAGGAAAACTAAAGCTCATGTGTAGCGCATTGCGGACAGCACATATATGAACCAGGTGGAGTGGTTATCCCTATTAATGAACCGAAGGCGCATTGTTCATTAAACATCTGGTGAGTTGCTAATCCATATGGTGGTGGTTTGTCACGGAAGTGGTGATTATGTCATAATGAATCATGGATGACAAATGTTGTGAATGTTGTGAAGGAAGGCTGCACATTAACCTTTGAATTTATTGCACATTGCACATGGAGTTTCGGACACTATATAATTTTTAATTTTATGTGATAATCTTTTGTGTTTTTTTTTTATATATTTTCATACCTTTTGTGAAATTCACATGTTTAAATTCATATACACATGAATGTGGGGTCTTTTCCGTATGCTGGAGTAATGTGAATTTTGCGGCACGTTGTTCTATATACTGATGTCTATGGAAATATTATTTAATATTAATTAATTAAGGCATATGTTATGTGCTTAGAAATGTTTGGGGATACACAATGTTAAACGGAGTGGTGTATTGCAAATAGAGTAGCGCACTCAACACACACACATCAAGAGATAGAGCACTGTTCTTGGCTTTGCCTTACTAACACTGCCCTGTCCTGATCCTGTCTGACATACTAAGGCAGGCTGCATGATGGGCACTGGTAGGCTGCTGGGCACTGGTGAGGCACAGGCAGGCTGCAAATGACAGGCACTGGTAGGCTGCATTTAAAGGAACCTGGTGAGGCTGCATTGATCTCCTGTACCATGTCCCCAGTCTCTGACCATCTCCTGTACCATGTCCCCAGTCTCTGACCATCTCCTGTACCATGTCCCCAGTCTCTGACCATCTCCTGTACCATGTCCCCAGTCTCTGACCATCTCCTGTACCATGTCCCCAGTCTCTGACCATCTCCTGTACCATGTCCCCAGTCTCTGACCATCTCCTGTACCATGTCCCCAGTCTCTGACCATCTCCTGTACCATGTCCCCAGTCTATGACCATCTCCTGTACCATGTCCCCAGTCTATGACCATCTCCTGTACCATGTCCCTAGTCTCTTACCATCTCCTGTATAAAAATTTTTTTTAAAAACAGTCATTTTCGATATCGGTCATTTTCGGCCTAGTGTATTTTTCATTTTCGGTATCGGTTTTGGCATCAAAAAAACCCATTCGGTGCACCCCTACTTTGTACCATTGCTGACAGCTGAAGTGTAAACAAAAAAGTTGCAGTAGGTATTGGTATTTGGTAGCGCAAAAAAAAAAAAAAAAAAAAAAAAAATGGTATTGATACATCACTAGTTAACATATTCTAAATAAATTCAATGGGGAAAACGTCTGAATCCTGGGTAAAAGTTGTAAGAAAACATTTGCAAATATGCCTCTAAAAGTGTATCTCTGTCCACAACTGCTCTAGTTAGAGTAGGGAAGGGACAGAACACCTCTCATTATTTTGCTGCGTCCCTACTGGGGAAAGTCACAATCTGTGTTCATCCTAGTGACTGCTGTCTCTTGGACAGCGTGAGGAGAAATCCAACATTTTACAGTTATAAATAGAACGGGAGGCAACCAGAAATCATCCGATAAAGACACCTCTTCTGCTCACAGTTAAGAGGGGGATTTGCTCTCACTTCCTGTTGTGTCGTAAGAGCAGACGATGGGGAGAATATAATATTATATATATATATATATATATATATATATATATATATATATATATATATATACACATATACATACACACATACATACATACAAAAGTGAGTACACCCCTCACATTTTTCTAAATATTTTATTATATCTTTTCATGTGACAACACTGAAGAAATGACACTTTGCTACAATGTAAAGTAGTGAGTGTACAGCTTGTATAGCAGTATAATATTGCTGTCCCCTCAAAATAACTCAACGCACAGCCATTCATGTCTAAACTGTTGGCAACAAAAGTGAGTACACCCCTAAATGAAAATGTCCAAATTGGGCCCAAAGTCTAGGTCTGGAGACATGCTTGGCCGGTCCATCACCTTTACCCTCAGCTTCTTTAGCAAGGCAGCAGTAGTCTTGGAGGTGTGTTTGGGGTCGTTATGTTGGCATAGTGCTCTGCGGCCCAGTCTCCGAAGGGAGGGGATCGTGCTCTGCTTAAGTATATCACAGTACATGTTGGCATTCATGGTTCCCTCAATGAACTGTAGCTCCTCAGTGCCGGAAGCACTCATGCAGCCCCAGACCATGACACTCCCACCACCATGCTTGACTGTAGGCAAGACACACTTGTCTTTGTACTCCTCACCTGGTTGCCTCCACACACGCTTGACACGATCTGAACCAAATGAGTTTATCTTGGTCTCATCAGACCACAGGACATGGTTCCAGTAATTCATGTCCTTAGTCTGCTTGTCTTCAGCAAACCGTTTGTGGGCTTTCTTGTGCATCATCTTTAGAAAAGACTTCCTTCTGGGATGACAGCCATGCAGACCAATTTGATGCAGTGTGTGGCGTATGGTCTTGGAAATGACAGGCTGACCCCCCCCCCTTCAATCTCTGTAGCAATGCTGGCAACACTTATACGTCTAGTTCCCAAAGACAACCTCTGTACATGACGCTGAGCACGTGCACTCAACTTCTTTGGTTGACCATGGCGAGGCCTGTTCTGAGTGGAACCCGTCCTGTTACACTGCTGTATGGTCTTGGCCACTGTCCTGCCGCTCAGTTTCATGGTCTGTATGTAGAGCAACAATTCTTTTTTTCAGATCCTCATTGTGCCCAATTTGGACATTTTCACTTAGGGATGTACTCGCTTTTGTTGCCAGTGGTTTAGACATTAATGGCTGCGTGTTGAGTTATTTTGAGGGGACAGCAAATTTACACTGCTATACAAGCTGTACTTCACATTGTAGCAGCGTCATTTCTTCAGTGTTGTCACATATACATATTTACAAAAATGTGAGGGGTGTTACCTCTGTGTGAAAACATATATACAGTATTTCACAAAAGTGAGTACACCCCTCACATTTTTGGAAATATTTTATTATATATCTTTTCATGCGACAACACTGTAGAAATGACACTTTGCTACAATGTAAAGTAGTGAGTGTACAGCCTGTATAACAGTGTAAATTTGCTGTCCCCTCAAAATAACTCAACACACAGCCATTAATGTCTAAACCACTGGCAACAAAAGTGAGTACACCCCTAAGTGAAAAAGTCCAAATTGGGCCCAACTAGCCATTTTCCCTCCCCAGTGTCATGTGACTTGTTAGTGTTAAAAGGTCTCAGGTGTGAAAGGGGAGCAGGTGTGTTAAATTTGGTGTTATCAATCTCTCACTTTCTCATACTGGTCACTCAAAGTTCAACATGGCAGCTCATGCCAAAGAAGTCTCTGAGGATCTGAAAAAAAGAACTGTTGCTCTACATAAAGATGGCCTAGGCTATAAGAAGATCCCAAGGCCCTGAAACTGAGCTGCAGCACGGTGGCCAAGACCATACAGTGGTTTAACAGGAGAGATTCCACTCAGAACAGGCCCCGCCATGGTCGACCAAAGGAATTGAGTGCATGTGCTCAGCATCATATCCAGATATTGTCTTTGGAAAATAGATGTATGAGTGCTGCCAGCACTGCTGCAGAAGTTGAAGGTGTGGGGAGTCAGCATGTCAGTGCTCAGACCATATGCAACACACTGCATCAAACTGGTCTGCATGGCTGTCGTCCCAGAAGGAAGCCTCTTCTAAAGATGATGCACAAGAAAGTCCACAGTTTGCTGAAGACAAGCAGACTAAGGACATGGAGTACTGGAACCATGTCCTGTGGTCTGATTAGACCAAGATAAACTTATTTGGTTCAGATGGTCCCAAGCGTGTGTGGCGTCAACCAGGTGAGTAGTACAAAGACAAGTGTGTCTTGCCTACAATCAAGCATGGTGGTAGGAGTGTCATGGTCTGGGGCTGCATGAGTGCTGCCGGCACTGGGGAGCTACAGTTCATTGAGGGAACCATGAATGCCAACATGTACTGTGACATACAGAAGCAGAGCATGATCCCCTTCCTTCGGAGAATGGGCTGCAGGGCAGTATTCCAACATGATAATGACCCCAAACACACCTCCAAGATGACCACTGCCTTGCTAAAGAAGCTGAGGGTAAAGGTGATGGACTGGCCAAGCATGTCTCCAGACCTAAACCCTATTGAGCATATGTGGGGCATCCTCAAACGGAAGGTGGAGGAGCGCAAGGTCTCCACCAGCTCCGTGATGTGGTCATGAAGGAGTGGAAGAGGACTCCAGTGGCAACCTGTGAAGCTCTGGTGAACTCCATGCCCAAGAGGGTTAAGGCAGTGCTGGAAAATAATGGTGGCCACACAAAATATTGACACTTTGGGCCCAATTTGGACATTTTCACTAAGGGGTATACTCACTTTTGTTGCCAGCGGTTTAGACATTAATGGCTGTGTGTTGAGTTATTTTGAGGGGACTGCAAATTTACACTGTTATACAAGCTGTACACTCACTACTTTACATTGTAGCAAAGTATAATTTCTTCAGTGTTGTCATATATATATTTAGGAGTTTGTCTATGAGAATGTTTGACCATTCTGTCGTAGAAGTGACACTGATGTTTGAGAGAAGGCCTGGCTCGCAGTCTCCGCTCAAATTCATCCCAAAGATGTTCTATCCGGTTGAAGTCAGGACTGTGTGCAGGCCAGTCAAGTTCCTACACAGAAAAATCTTCAGGCATCAGCATAACAAGACATTTTGGACAATTTCATGCTCCCAACTTTGTGGGAACAGTTTGGGGATGGCTCCTTCCTGTTCCAACATGACTGCGCACCAGTGCACAAAGCAAGGTCCATAAAGATATGGACGAGTGAGTTTAGGGTGGAAATACTTGACTGGCCTGCACAGAGTCCTGACCCCATCCCGAAAGAACACCTTAGAGATGAATTAGAGTGCAGACTGCAAGCCAGGTCTTCTCTCCAACATCCGTGCCTAACCACACAAATGCGCTTCAGGAAGAATGGTCAGACATTCCCATAGACACACTCCTAAACCTTGTGTACAGCCTTCCCAGAAGAGTTGAAGCTGTTATAGCTGCAAAGATTGGGCCAGCTCAATATTGAATAGATAGATAGACAGACAGACAGACAGATCTAATTAAAAAAATAAATACATACAATAGGGGTTCCTATTCTCTCAAATACTTTTAAAATATTGTTTATAGACCTGCTTTAAGTCACGTGTGGATTCTTTTTATTTACAATGAATCTACCAGGAGGAAATCACACCACCCGAATGTGTGCAACACAACTTCAGTGACAAACGCAGAATAGAGAATTAGCTCAGCAATGAGTTATCATCAGCCTTCTGACCGAGTCTGGGTGTGGTTGGCACACTGGAATTAGGCCAGCTTCCCTGTTATACAACAATGCAGTCTCTAAGTAATTGTAGATCAGCCTTAGCAGCCTGTGGAACTGCAACTCCTATCATGCACATATACCCTGGAATTCATAAAGAGTCTTGTACAGGTATCTCTCCTGTGAATTTCTCTACCCATGTTTTACAGGTAGAGAAGATGTTTGAAGAAGTTGGAAATGTATCAAGTATCAGTTCATTAAGACTTCCACCCTCCCAATAGAGCTGGGTGATTTTCTCAAAAAAAAAAAAAAAAAAAAATCTGCGATTTTTAACAAAAAAAAACTTGATTCGCGTTTTTGTTTTTTTTGGACACCACGCCGGTCCTGAGGGGCTGTGGGCAGGAGTTTTTAGGCGAGGCCACGGCTTTGGCCTAGTCCACGGCATCCGGCCTCGCGGACTAGGCCGAAGCCGCGGCCTCACCTAAAAACTCCTGCTCGCAGCTCCTCAGGACCGGTGCGGTGAAAAAAAAAAAAGATTTGCTTAAATTTTGAATCGATTTGACCTCTCAACTCAATTTAACATTTAGATCGATTTTTTCCCCAGCCCTACCTCCCAAGCAAATATGCTTTCTCCCTCCACCCCCCTTACCTTTGGTGGTGTTCTTGTGCTATGATACCATATTAAAAAGTCTAGTGGATCCAGTGTTATCATCTTCTTACATCCCGCCCAGATTTTTCTTTCCAGGAATTTTACTGCTTCTTGCAGTTGCCCCCCCCCAGCGACGCTGCACTCGATCGCACACCGCATCTTTTCTATGAATGGAGGATAGTAATCCCTCCTGGGATATCAACATTGTATGTCAGAGAGGGCATTACCACTCTCCATTTAAAGAACAATACATAAATACACATAGTGCCAGATCTGGGTCTATAGACAGATTGAAAAAAAAAAAAAATATGTATTGCATCTCTAGAGGCCCTAAAAAGCCTGAGTGCAGGGGTAAATACTAAGTAATGTGGAATGGCTTGCGGATTTCAGTGGTCTGTGTTTAGTGCCCCCGTATGGTGGTGCTTGGTGATCAGTGGTGAGTGTCCCATAACACTGGAGAATAGTGGCGTTTTCGTTCTAACAATGGTGGCCAATGTGCTGTGCTTAGTGGTGGTTGGTGTACCCCACCTTTTACTGGTAGTCATTGGGAGTACTTTGACTTCCAGGACAAGGCAGGAGAAGTGTGTGGAGGAATAAGAGGATCAGCAGGAGAGGGTGAAGGATGAGCTGTGTTTACATTTGCGATCACTGCAATTAAGACACCGCTAGACACAGAGCTCTGATCAGTTCTGTCTTTTTGTCTAATACCAGCTTCATCGCAGACATTTACCAGGTGCACTGGGCGCTGGTGTCTTAAAGTGGAACTTTAAGGCTAAAATAAAAAAAGGGCGAACAGGCAGGAATTTTAATAAAGAGACATGCTTTGTCTCTTCTGCATTAAAGTTACCTACCTGCTTGTCTGCCCTTGTACAGCAAACCACGCATGTACAGCTCACTGTAAAAATTCGGCAATGCCGAATCTGACTGAACTCCTGCGCATGCGAGGTAGTGAAGTCATCCTCGCCTGACCAATGAAAGCGTACAGCGATCGAGACCTGGAAGCCCAAAGATGTCAGCAGCCAGGTGAAGAGCTCTGGGATGCCGCATCGCTGTAGCCGAGGGGAGTGTAGTCCATTAATCCTTTAAGCTGTCCATTGATGGATGATCTCTGCTGAATAGACTGAATTTTGACCACCTATGGCTGTTCCTGCTTGAGATGAGTCGACCTAGTGATCAACGCCTCTCGAACAGGACTGTTGGAAAAATTTAATTTTCAGTGCATGCAGCCAATCAGCTGTGTATTCTAACAGTGGAGGAGTCCCTGCTGTCAGAACACAATAAGGCTGCGTGTGGATTCTACCAGCCACCTCAAAAGTGTGGTTGGGGGAATCCCTCCGACTAGCTGATCAAAAGAAAGTAAAATGTATATGTCAGGGCTCAAAATAGTAGCCAGGCCTTAAGAGTTACTTGCCACCAGTTGCCCCACCCAACCCCAACCATGCCCCTCCCCTAAACACACTCTCATAAATTATCTCATGAAATGACACTTAAATGTTTTATGCAGAATTAAGTTACAAAAATAAATATTAACAGCAACTTTATCAGTGCCCCTCAGCCCAGCCTCACCTGTGCCCGTCAGTACAGCCTCACCTGTGCAGAGGAAGAGTCGAGCTGGCCTATCATCAGAGAGCGGGGATTGCCCGCTGTAACAGCTTTCATTTGAATTGCTGGGTTCCCGCTGCCACTCACGTCACACGCAGTCCCACCTCCTCGCCCGGTGCCTCCCGGACCGGTGTTTTGTCTATCAAATGCGCCGGGCGAGGAGGCGGGACTGTATGCGACGGTGAACGGCGCCGGGAACCAAGCAATTCAAATGAAAGCTGTTACAGCGGGCAATCCCCACTCTCTGATGATCGCCCACCTCGACTCTTCCTCTCCTCCCGTGGCTGGGAGAATGGCTCCTATTCAACACCACCTACCGGCGGTGCTCGCCACCCCCCCTCCGACGAGGCAGCCCAGCTTGCCAGCCCTCATTTTTCACTTGGAAAATGTGAGTAGGCGAGTACAGCGGGCAATCCCCGCTCTCTGATGATCGGCCAGATTGACTCTTCCTCTTCTCCCCTGGCTGGGAGAATGGCTCCCATTCAACATTGCCTACCGGCGGTGCTCCCACCCCCCCCTCCCCGCCGAGGCAGTCCAGCTTGCCAGCCCTCATTTTTCACTCGGAAAACGTGAGTAGACGAGTGGAAAATTTGAGGGCTGGGTATGTGACAGACCCAACCGGGATTGGGGCTTTTGGAGAGGACTGCAGGGTAGCCTCTGGTCTACTGACTATGGGCCCTGGCTTTTGAGGGAGGTCTAGTCTTTGGGAGGTGTGTGACTCCTAGGTGTGAATTCCCATTGTTAATTGAGTCACCTATTGTTTCTCTTTCTGTCTGCTAACCCTCTTGGAGATGTGATTAGCATTGTGTCCACTTTACCTAGTTACTGAACCATTGTGGGATGTTTATGTTATCTGCTCATTGGATGTACTAATATTACGGTTTAAAGTTTGCATTGTTTAGGATAATGTGATCAAGCTCTTATCTGATTTTGTGTGGTATAAATCCTGGGTGAGTTTTCAATAAAGAGTTCCAGTTTGCACCTAAGCTAGTGTCATCTAGCTATTGGGTACAATTATCAGCTAGAATACCTGGTTCCAGAGTGGAGGAAGCTGTATCTTGGCGGAGGCACCTAGGCTGGGTGCCAGGGGGTCCATCACAGTGTATGGTCAACGTTAATTCTCCAGTGTTGTTTATAAACCGCACGCCACAAATAGATTTCCATTGCCTTGCTATTTGTTTTACAATTTAACGTGAGACACAATCAACAGTTTCCTCCAGCCTAGAAGTCTTATTCACCTCCACTTTCATTATATCTGGTACGGCTGTACCTCTTTATTCATTTGTCACATCAATAGCACCATATAGTATGGGCATCACCTATAAGGATTACGTGAATTTGTTGGATGCATTGGTACTGACAATGAAAACATTGCAGAATTTTCATTCATTTGGCACAAGACCTGAAATGCATTGCCAATCCCTTCTTCATCTCTCCCACATAGACAGAGCCCTATTACCTTCCATCTGATCTCCCGTCATAAGGACAAGATCTGTCAGGACATGTATAGCACCCTAGAGGAGGTATACAAGACACAGCATGCACACAGGCCTGTCATCTCCTCACCTTCATCCCTAGGACGTCTCTGAAGAAGCGGGCCGTATGGCCCCTGTCCCCGATCTTCAGTACATAGTGCAGAGCTCTCCTACCTCCCATTCTTCCTGCTACCACAGACACACTCTGACAGCCTGCGCCTTTTGATGACGACACGACTTGTCACCATGGAGTTGGAGGTGGACGCCAGACCATGCGTTCAGCGTTAGCTTAGGCTGAACTAAAACTATAATGTGTAAAGCTCGCTCTGCCAACCACAACATGGCGGCCCCCTGTGCTTCGTCTGACGTCACTGGGTGCGACAGGTCAGTAGGGGGTGATGATGGCGGCGCTCATGAGAAGCATGCTGCGCTGTGGCCGGCTGAACTTAGTTCAGGTATCCGGGAATATACAGGTGAGGCGGGATGTGCGGGCCCTGAGGAGGAGTCCGGTAAGGGTCATTCCCCCGGGCAGAGAGCAGAGGCCTCACAAGGAGCGGCTACAGGACAGGGGGACCCCAACTCAGAAGGACCAGAGACATCCACAGGAGTGGGGAACCCCAACTCAGAAGGACCAGAGACATCCACAGGAGTGGGGAACCCCAACTCAGAAGGACCAGAGACATCCACAGGAGTGGGGAACCCCAAATCAGAAGGACCAGAGGCATCCACAGGAGTGGGGAACCCCAACTCAGAAGGACCAGAGGCATCCACAGGAGTGGGGAACCCCAACTCAGAAGGACCAGAGACATCCACAGGAGTGGGGAACCCCAACTCAGAAGGACCAGAGGCATCCGCAGAACAGGGGGGCTCTAAATCAGAAAGACCAGAGGCATCCACAAAACAGGGGGACCCCAACTCAGAAGGACCAGAGGCATCCACAGGAGAGGAGGTCCTTGGCACAGAAGGACCAGCTACAGGAGAGGGAGGCCCTGCCACAGAAGGCCCAGAAGAAACCACAGGAGAGGAGGTCCCTGGCACAGAGGGACCAGCTACAGGAGAAGGTGGCCCTGGCACAGAGGCCAGCATATCAGTACCGCTATCAGCTGGTCACTGAGGACAGGAGCCAGAAGGAGGACAGCACAGATGATCAGGATGTACCTGAGCAAGCCCTTCCAGTGGAGCTGAAATACGAGAGAGCCCGCAGTGGAGATAACCAACTCGGGTAATTCAAAGACTCCTTGACTCTCTAAAACAGCCCATAGATTATGCAATCTTCTTTCCTCCCACCATTGGTTGCAGAAAAGGAAATTGCTTGATTCCCCCATCAACACAGTCAGTGTTGATGGGGGAATCCCCCCTGCAGTGCTATTGTGTTCTGCCGACGGAGAGCCTTCCCCATCAGCAGAATACAATGATCATAGCTGCCAGCAGTGCTCGGGCAGAAAAAACCCAGACAGGCCTGTTATACTGAAGTCGATCAATGGATTGACTTCAGTACAACCAGCGTGCCCATAGATGGATTGAGTCTTGGCCAGTCACTGCTGAACCAGCCGATAATCTATCTATGGCCGGCTCTGGTAACCACTAATCAGATCTTCTACAGTTTCTAGCTGCCCATACCAGTGTGAGGGCTGCCATTCCTGCAGTCATAATCTGATCACCCCTAGGCCAGGCTGATTGTAGTGTGCACAGAGTGATTTGTAAACTTTGCTCCATTCACACCTTTTGTGTGTAAGTTTTAATGTGTTTCATGCTTTGATAATGGAATACATGAGCGAGTATCTGCATAGATGGCCATTTAGCCCGCAAGCGACAGAGAGAAAAATCTCTTGATTTCCTGAATCCATGCTAACAGCATAGGTGGGGGAATCTCCAGTGTGTTCAGCAGCACCACTGTATTCAAGTAAACTGCTGCTGCCTGAACAGTGACTGCTTCTGATAGGAAGCACTTTCAGATCATCTGATAACATTGAATTTTGCTAGCATTCTGACAGAACAAATGTCTATGCAGCTTCGTAGGACAAAGAGCTCTTCACATTTTTATAAATACGCCCCTATGTGATAAAATCATGTAGAAAAAAGTCATGCATGTTTTAAACTCCTCTGTCATTAAACATTGTTTAAAGCAGTATTAAACCCCAAAAAATGTAATACCATACTTTAAATGTGGTGGCTGCATTCGTTTTAGCTTTTCTTTTTTCATCTTGGACCAGTAACACTCTGGGTGTCTTCACTCTGGATGGAGGTTCAATAGTGACACCTTTGGACAGTGGTACTGTCAGTCTGGGGAAAGGGTAGTGTTTGACTAGCAGATTTAGATGGAGTTGACTAATTGAAGCTGAGCTCCATCTAATACTTTATAAGCAATTACAGCAACAGTTTTTTCCTTTTAGGATTAAAGGTTTTACGTACATGAATAAAAGCTGATCGTTGTAAGAACCCGTCAGAAATTTGTCTCATTCCTCTAACTGCCACTTTTGCTTCACATCTTGGTAGGTTTAGTTCCGCTTTAACATATCGATTTAACCGGTTCCCGACCGACTCCTGTACATTTACGTTGGCAGAATGGCACGGCTGCGCAAAGTAACGTACCCGTTTGAATTTGCCGCCGTGTGCCTGCCGCGATCTCCGTGAGTCGGGTCGTGTGTCCCACGGACTCTATCGCCGCGGGCATACCCGCGATCGCCTCACAGAGAGGGCGAACGGGGAGATGCTGTTGTAAACAGCATCTCCCCGTTCTGCCTAGTGACAAGTGTCACTCGATCTCTGCTCCCTGTCATCGGAGCAGAGATCAGTGACGTCACACACCAGCCCACCCCCCTGACAGTTGTAAATCACTCCCCTAGGACACACTTAACCCCTCCCCGCCCAGGAATCAATGCATTTTTATAGCACTGATTGCTGTATAAATGACAATGGTCCCAAAAATGTGTCAAAAATGTCCGACATGTCCGCCATAACGTCGCAGTCACAATAAAAATCGCTGATCGCCGCCATTACTAGTAAAAAAAAAAAATGATTAATAAAAAAGTGCCATAAAACTATTGTGTATTTTGTAAACGCTATAACTTTTGTGCAAACAAATCAATAAACGCTTATTGCGATTTTTTTTTTTTAACAAAAATATGTAGAAGAATACGGATCGGCCTAAACTGAGGAAAAAAAATGTTTTTTTATATATTTTTGGGGGATAATTATTATAGCAAAATGTAAAAAATAATGCGTTTTTTTCAAAATTGTCGCTCTTATTTTGTTTATGGCGCAAAAAATTAAAATCGCAGAGGTGATCAAATACCACCAAAAGAAAGCTCTATTTGTGGGAAAAAAAGGACGTCGATTTTGTTTCGGAGCCACGTCGCACGACCGTGCAATTGTCAGTTAAAACACGCAGTGCCGAATCACAAAAAACGCTCTGGTCAGGAAGGGGGTAAATCCTTCTGGGGCTGAAGTGGTTAACAGATTCAGAAAACTGTTACATTCCCAGCATGTGTTCAGAATGCAAACTGTCACATTGGTTGTGTCCTCAACCAAGCTGTCAAACCATCAAATGACTGGTGTCATAACTGATCACATGTGCAGCACCATGGCAGTTGAAGTTCAAACAGAAGCCAAGATGGCAGCCTCCTTGGCTGAAAAAGGGATGTAAACCTTCCTACCTTTTGTCAGCCAAGGAAGCTGCCATCTTGGCCTCTAATCTTTACCTGCCATGATACTGCAAATGTGATCAGTTATAACACCAGCCATTTGAAGGTTTGACAGCTTGACTGGTTTGACAGCTTGTTAAAAAATAACAGAACTTACTGGCTGGATCACCAGGTGAAAATAAAGGAAAAAGGCCTTTAACCAATTGACGTCAAATGACGGCGGGCGGTGCGGCTCTCGTTCTGGGACGCCGTCATTTGATGGCTTCCCAGAACGTCTGCCCTCGCGACCCCAATCTCTGTAAAGAGCCGCGGTCATGGCTCTATAACCATATGATTGGCTGTGTCCAATCACAGCCGGTCACATGTAAACACGGAGATTCCGGTAATCAGCGCTCCTCGCCTCACACTGACAGAGTGTGTGACGAGGAGAGCCGATCAGCGGCATCTCCTCGCAGGGGACATCTAGATATGTAATCAGTATATGTGATATGCAGGGCTGGACTTACTATTGGGGTTGACTGGGCTCAAACCCATGGGCCCCGCCCAATTGTGGGCCCCGCAGCGCCCGCGCTATAGCCAAGACGGCTACAGCGCGACGCCAATTGCCGGGAGGGCATCCCTGGACGTGTTCCTGTTTACTTCCCCTCTGCACGCCGCCATAGGCGCGCATTGGGGAAGTTCTGTGTTGGCTGTGTCCCTTTGACACAGCCAATCACAGATCGTGCTAAATGGCCAATTACAGCGGCCATTTAGCACTCGATCGGAGTGTCCAATGAGAGGTGATCTCATATGTAAACATATGAGATCATCTCTCATCGCTGACTCTCCCTCCTCACACAGAGACAGCGTGTGAGGGGGGAGATCTTCCGTGCTGCAGGGGTGAGTGAACACTCACACTAGTTACAGTTACACTACACAACATAGTGCCATCTGTCCCCAGTGCCACCTGTCCCCAGTGCCACCTGTCAGTGTCACGAGTCATCATTGCCACATATTAGTGTCATCAGTGTCACGTTTTTCAAGCTTCAATCAGTGGTCATATAAATAGATTATTGCGTGTTTTTTTTAAATGAAACACTGTCTATTGTACCAGTCAACATTTTGTTCTATTTAAAGTAATGTATAGAAGGTAGGGCCCGAAAGTGACTCAAGCCCAGGAGCCCCCACCACCCTAAGTCCTGCCATGGTCATATGTGATCATCAGTGCCCTGGGAAAGAAAACTGGGTCTCCAGAGTATGTTGCCAACATCCCTTGATTAATGTACAGAGCAAGAAGTACCCTCCAGTACTGTGGGACTTTATGAGCAAACTATAATATATACACTACCGTTCAAAAGTTTGGGGTCACCCAAACAATTTTGTGTTTTCCATGAAAAGTCACACTTATTCACCACCATACGTTGTGAAATGAATAGAAAATAGAGTCAAGACATTGACAAGGTTAGAAATAATGATTTGTATTTGAAATAACATTGTTTTTACATCAAACTTTGCTTTCATCAAAGAATCCTCCTTTTGCAGCAATTACAGCATTGCACACCTTTGGCATCCGTCCACAACACTTTTTTCCAGTCTTCCTCTGTCCAATGTCTGTGTTCTTTTGCCCATCTTAATCTTTTTCTTTTATTGGCCAGTCTCAGATATGGCTTTTTCTTTGCCACTCTGCCCTGAAGCCCAAAATCCCGCAGCTGCCTCTTCACTGTAGATGTTGACACTGGTGTTTTGCGGGTACTATTTAATGAAGATGCCAGTTGGGGACCTGTGAGGCGTCTGTTTCTCAAACTAGAGACTCTAATGTGCTTATCTTCTTGCTTAGTTGTGCAACGCGGCCTCCCACTTCTTTTTCTACTCTGGTTAGAGCCTGTTTGTGCTGTCCTCTGAAGGGAGTAGTACACACCGTTGTAGGAAATCTTCAATTTCTTTGCAATTTCTCGCATGGAATAGCCTTCATTTCTAAGAACAAGAATAGACTGTCGAGTTTCAGATGAAAGTTCTCTTTTTCTGGCCATTTTGAGCATTTAATTGACCCCACAAATGTGATGCTCCAGAAACTCAATCTGCTCACAGGAAGGTCAGTTTTGTAGCTTCTGGAAGGAGCTAGACTGTTTTTAGATGTGTGAACATGATTGCACAAGGGTTTGCTAATCATCAATTAGCCTTCTGAGCCAATGAGCAAACACATTGTACCATTAGAACACTGGAGTGATAGTTGCTGGAAATGGGCCTCTATACACCTATGTAGATATTGCACCAAAAACTAGACATTTGCAGTTAGAATAGTCATTTACCACATTAGCAATGTATAGAGTATATTTGTTTAAAGTTAGGACTAGTTTAAAGTTAGCTTCATTTAAAAGTACAGTGCTTTTCCTTCAAAAATAAGGACATTTCAATGTGACCCCAAACTTTTGAACGGTAGTGTATGTAGTATTTAAAATATTGAAAGAAGTTTATTAAAGTATTAAAAACATATTGGTGCAAACATCACCATAGAAATACATGATACAGGTTATTATACCAAGCTCATAAAGAACTAATGAAAGGCATGGAGGTTGCTTCTGATAAAGCCTGACGCAATCTCGAAATGTATCCCTTCAGGGGCATAGAGAAGACCATAGGTTTGAATACACTCTAAAACAGAACAAAAAACAACTTAAGAATATATACCAGGACATAAAATGAGCACACATGTACATCGCGACAGCCGTTAATTCATATACAATGCTGTATCATATCAAAATCTGCGAAAAAATACAAGATGTAGCTAAATAAGATCATCAGTGCCCTGATTACAATAAAGCCCCCACCAGTGCCACCAATCAGTCCCCATTAGTGATGCAAGTCAGTGCCACCAATCAGTACCCATCAGTGCAGCCTATCGGTGCCCATCGGTGAAGGAGAAAAATTATTTACAAAACTTACTGACAAAAAAACTAAGGAAAACTTTTTTTTTTTTTTTTCAAAATTTTAATTTTTTTTTTTTTTTGTTTTTTAAATTATGATTAAATACCACCAAAAGAAATCTCTTTTGTGTGAAGAAAATGATAAACATTTTACATGGTTACAGTGTAGCATGACCGCGCAATTGTCATTCAAAGTGTGACAGTGCTGAAAGCTGAAAAATGGCCTGGGCAGGAAGGGGATGAATGTGCCCGGTATTGAGGTGATTAATGAAAACAAACTAAGAATTGGCAAGCTTCCAATTAATGCATTTTTATTGCTTCAAGAAATGTTGCCCCTGCAAAGCCTTTTCTAACGGCAATCGTGCCGTTAGTGGCGGCTCCCACATGCATGTGCGGGAGTGACGTCATCGCGGCTCCGGCCAGTCGCAGCGCCGGAGCCGCGATACCCGGAGGGAAGATGGACGCCTTGTGAAAGAGGGGACAGCGCTGACATCGCAAACTCCTGTGTCAGGTAAGTGACACATAATGGGCTACTATGCGATGCCATTATGCTTTAACTTCGCAGGGAAGCAAAGAGGAAGTAAAACCCATCAGAGTTTACTTCCTCTTTAACCTCCCTGGTATGATTATGTCAGATTTTTGCATCTCAAAGCGGTACAATTATTTTACATAGAAATTTGGCATTTTATATTGTAGGCCTGTAATTCTTAGCAATAACACACTTAAATCTGCCCAAACAAGAGTCTAGTAGACATCCCGGGTATGATAAAGTTTGAAACGCAAAATCAAAAATTATAATATAATAAATATAAATAATTATAAAAAATAATAATAATACAATTAATTTCACCACGATTCACTATCGCTCAATTCTGCAAGTGATTCTAATTTATTATTGCTTTTTCTAGATGGTCTAACACCATTTTTGACGTAAAGGGACACCTTTTGGTTGCTATGGACAATCTCCAGTTTCCAGGCAGAAAGAGCAGTAAATATAATATACAACTGCATGCAGGGCACTGGACAAACCACTAGGGACAAAAGGGATGTAAAATTATTTCATACAGTAATGTAATCTGTAAGATTACAGTGCACTGTATGTGTTATGATTTTTGAATTTGCCGCCGGGCTCGCAGGCAACAGAGCCCGGCGCACAGAGGCTTCAGGCGGAGGACAGAGCCCGCGGACACAGTGGGGGGACATCGCAGGATCCTGGAGACAAGGTCAGTACACTGCACCAGGATCCTGCAATGCAATCCGGAGTGTGGCTCGGGGTTACCGCTAATGGTACTGAAATTTAACCCCGAGCCACACTCGGGATTACCGCCAGGGAGGTTAATACTCTCCTCTTTTGCTACCTTGTATTGCAGTGAAGCCACCACTGGAAGGACCTTCTAAATCCCACTTTTCTGATAGTGTCAGATTTGTGGTCCCCCACTGCTTTGTGTTATCAGACTTAGGGGTGGCTCCAGCACATATCATCTCTGTCTCACAGTCTATGCACACATCATAACTGTGTCATTGTGTGAGCTGGATCTTGCAGGGATTGTTTTTAGATTTTTCTTCCCCTGCTTGAGGTCTGTGTTTTACATTGTGATTGTCCACTCCTCCAGAGAGCCTCGCTGCCAGTCTTTTAACACACATGCACACTTTTTTTTTTGCACACAATCTCATCCCCTTTCCGCACTGTGCTGGCAAGGGGAAGTCTTTTTCTACATCTGAGTGTGCCATTTCTCAATGTGTCACAGGTTAATTTCTAGCTTCTCCTCCAAATCTTGGAGGCGGTGGGGGAGCAATTGAGAGATGTCGCATGACTGCAATATATAAGCTCTTCTGCAAGGTATTTGGGCCAATTATTTTGTGTTATAAATTAGAGCTGCACGATTCTGGCCAAAATGAGAATCACGCTTTTTTTGAACAAAAAGATCACGATTCTCGTGACGTAAAATCTTTCACATTATACAAAAAAAAAAAAAAAATGGGCTAACTTTACTGGTTAAATTTTTTTTTTTTTAATTCATTAAAGTAATTTTTTCCCAAAAAATTGCATTTGAAAGACCGCTGCGCAAATACAGTGTGACATAAAATATTGCAACAACTACCATTTTATTCTCTAGGGTGCCTACTAAAAAAATATATATGTTTGGGGGTTCTAAGTAATTTTCTAGCAAAAAAAAAATGATTTTAACTTTTACCAACAAATGTCAGAAAAAGGTTTAGTGTTTTAAGTGGTTAAACTTTTTTCACTTACACACAGTCTATTCCATTTGACAAATTGTTACAATGTTTATACTTACCTTCAACTGATAAAGAATGTTTTGTTTCTTGGCAGATTGCCCAGTTTTTCTCTTCCTTTCTTTTGAGGGCTGTGGCTTCAGAAGAGCAAAGAGAATTCTTTGCATAGAAAGAATTGTGAAACACTTTAGTCAAGATCGCGATAACGATTCTTGACGATTAATCACGAAAACGATTCTTGACGATTAATTGTGCAGCTCTATTATATATATTTTTCAATGTAACGTGTTAAGAGTGAGATCTTTTTTTTTGAATGAAGGCATACTAAGAATGTTTTCATAGTTTCACAGTATTTCTGCATGTCTTTGCAGAGCAATCTCCCCCTGGTTCAGTGTTGGCCTATATGAAAATTAAAAAAAAAACTATACTAAAACAATGGTAAAAAAGAACACCAAATTAAAGTGCTAAATAGGGGTGCAACGGATCGTCATCGATCCGTGATCCGATCCGCGGAGGTTGATCCATACGGGACACCCGCGATCCGCGGAGCGCTCTGTGGCCTCGGCCATAGGAAAGGCCGCGGCTTCGGCCTAGCTCCGGAGCGGCGGCCATCTTGGTACACCCGGCGGCCGTTTAGCACATGATCGCTCCGTCAGGAGCGATCACTTGTAACAAACCGGTGTCATGTCATGACACCGGCTCCTCTATCCCCTCTGTGTACTGATCTGAACAGTGTAGGGGAGAGATCGGATGGCAGCAGTGCCAATACTCTGCAATGCCCTGCCAATGCTCTTCAATGCTCTGCTGCAATGCCCTACCAATACTCTGCAATGCCCTGCCAATACTCTGCCACACCCTGCCAATAGGGAGATTGTGGATATTACAGTGGGGGAGATTTTTGTTTTGTTGATCCGAACCGTGACTCCTGATCCGAGGAACGATCCGAACCGTGAATTTTTTGATCCGTTGCACCCCTAGTGCTAAATTTATAACTAATTTGTTAAATAAAGCCTGTTCTTTACTGAATAGACTACTTTTGAAATAAAAACCCCTTCATCGGGTGCCCCCACGAAAAGGTGCTTTCCCTGGTGGCAACCCTGCGTGCTCGCACCCGAGTCCTGCTGCTGCATCTATTTACTCAGCGGGACTCGGCCCTGCTCCCGTGTCACCATATTTGATTGACAGCAACAGGTGAATTGACACCTGTATCCTGCGTTTGTGTAGGGGTCTGCAGGAGGAAACACAGCAAGTAGTGTGGGGTCAAGGAATTTGACTCTTCTGAAAGTGTTCAAATTCAAAAAATTCTTTAACCAGTTCAGGTCTCACCCCTGTACACTCCCTACTGATCAGAGCAATTTTTACTTTTCTGCTATGGGCCCGTTTATTAGGCATTACCTTTGCGACTATATTCGATAACAAAGTTAAACATACAGTTTGTTTGTTTTGTTTTTTTTTGTTTTTTTAGGACAAGCAAGGTGATGTTGTCTTGCCTAAACTGTATTTCCTTTTTTATACATTTTCTAAAACAAAACAAAAAAAGTAACAAAAAAAAAACACTTATTCTACTTTGATCAGTGTTGGTTTAAAAAAAGAATTGATGTTACTGAAGATTAATAATTTTATTATCATTATTATTCAGGATTTAGATGGCACCAACAGTTCACATGGCACTTTACAACACGAGTGCAGACAGTACAGTTATAATGCAATTTAATAAAGAAGGTATCAGATGGCCCTGCTTGTTAGAGCTTACAATCTAACAGGGAGGGCCATGTGATACAAAAGGTAAACAGTATGGGGGTGAGCTATAGTAGAGGGTAGTGTGCCCATGACATTCTGGGTGAGATTTACTATTGGTGCACACACAATTTGGTGCAGCTGTGCATAGTGACCAATCGGATTCTAACATCAGTGTGTTTAATTAAGCTTGAACCTGAAATTAAAACCTGGAAGCTGATTGGTTACTATGTAGAGCTGCACCAGATTCTGTCTGCACCAGTTTTAGTAAATCTCCCCCTCTGTGTGCGCAGGAAGTGTCTTAAATGATGTTGCCCATCCTTTAAACCTGGAAGAGGACTGGCACCAAGATTATGGGAGCAGAGTGTCTGGGGTGGGCAGTGCTGCAGAGAAGCTGCAAATTTTTATTTTAACAGGTGCAGTGCCCAGCAGTAAACCATATATAGTATAAAGCCAAAGCTACTTGAAGCACACCATCACAGCCTTAATAAAAATGACAACAGCAATGCCAACATTTTTAAAAAATACAATTAGTAATAGTTTTTTACTTCTTTCTTTGATGTCTTCTGCAGTCTTTGTGATCTGTTCTCCCACCCTCATGTGAATCCTCACCACCTTTAAAAAAAAAAAAAGTCCACAGCCTGCTTCCTTCTCCCTATTTTGGGCCAATCCAGTGATGTTTGCGCCTGAAGTTGTGCGTGCATCAAACGGCGTACTCGTTTAGAGGATACATTCAAAATAGAACCATTACATTCGCTGTATGATCTAATGTTCGAGATAATACATTTGCTTTAGAACCAGGGCATGTGCTGTAGGATCTGCCATCGTAAAATATACATTTGCTTTAGTACCGCACAAGCGTTGTAAGCTCTACCATTGTAAGTGATACTCTTGACTTAGAATCAGTGCATGCGCGCTACAATCTACTAGTGTAGCTGATACATTTGTTTTAGAACTGGTGCATGTGTCGTATGAGCCACCAATGCAGGTAAAACATTTGATTTAGAACCGACACATGCTCTCTTTCGGTCTACTAGTGTAGATAATAATATATTTTAGAAATGGCACATGTAATTCCCCGATCTTCTTTTTTTATTTATCTCATTTGGGCTTTTTTCATTCTTAATGTATAGCAAAGTCGTTTCAATAGCAAAATCCAGATCTTTTCGGGATCGTCATGGACAGGTGTTACTGGAAGGTCAGAGGCTGCTTCTGGATGCTATGGAGGCTGGAGCCATTCTACATACATTATTCTTTAGTAGAGTTGATCAGTTAAAAACGTTGCCTGCCAATAAACTCCAGAAAGCAAACCTTGTCAAAGTGAAATTTGAAGACATCGATATGTGGTCTGATGTTGTTACTCCCCAAGGAATCATGGGTAAGTGAAGATGGACAGTTAATTGTCCCATGTTATATCTGTATGTCTGTGATAAATTTTCAGCCATGGGTTGGATTTACTGGGGCAGAAACTAATGTCATCTACTTTTACATACTGTCTGAGCAGCCTAGAGCATCACTGAAGCCTGTGGGATAGCTATGTGCCAAAGATCATCTTCTGAATATATCTATACATATGGCTTCATTCTCACTGATGCAGCACAGCAGTCACCATTTGGTGCTGGCCAAGATCTCAATAGAAAGCAGTTCTTTCAAAACGGGTACTGTATGACCAGATCTTATTCAAGTGGTCTGGAACAAGAGCCAAAACCAACACCACTCATTGTTTGGTCTCCATTTAGAAGAAAATGGTTGTGTTGAAGGATGCAGTAGCAGGTTAGTCAAGGAGGACATACAGAATTGTGACTATGCAGATGCATAAGTGGTACGTTGAAGTGGAACTGTAGGCAAAACATTATTTTTTTCCATATTGGAAAGGGTAAGGGTGGGTTATAACTGTCAGTCTATTTTTTGCGATCTGTGTCCCATTGGGGGGATCTCCCTTCACTTCCTGACCCATAGCCAAAACAGGAAGTAAGAGGAAATCCATGTAAATTAAGGGGGGATCCCGGGGGGGGGGGGGTTCCCATGTCACCAGAACTAGTGTCCCCATTGGAAGATTTCCCCTCTATTATTTTTCTGGCAACAACCCAAAATGTGGGATTTTCTTTTACTTTCACTCTCAATGATAATGGTAATCAGGACAAATAGAGATGCTGAACCTCCTAATGGGGGCACAGACAGCAGTGCTACCTGACAGGGGTTCCTCTCCACTCTATCCAAAACTAAAAAAAAAGTTTTGCCTTTTAGTTGTACTTTAAAGCTCAGCTACAGCCAAAATGTTTTGAAAAGAGCAGAGAAGGTCTGGAACTACTGTCAGGTTTTAATTGCCATCTGGGTCCTTTTTATAGGGAGATATAAATATGGGTAAGAAAGTGTTTTTATCTCTATTCCTGCTTTCCTATTTTGGTGACAACTGCATCCCTCCTTTCTTGTATAGGCATTAACATGGGCAAGAAGTGAGGAAAATTTTTCCCAAAGGAGTCCCACACAGAAATAATAACCAAAATGATATTTATGTACTTGCCATCCAATCCATTTCTTGTAGTTTATTGGGAGACACGGGAATCTATACACTGTTGGGTTATACTGCTGCCTACAGGGGGATTTGGACACTGGCAAACAAACAAAAAAGCAGTGTCAGCCTGCTATATCCTTAGCCTGCTCCCAGCATAACTTGGTTCTGTGGAAATGCAGAAGCAAGAGCATGTTCATAAATGCAGAGGGGGAGAGACATGTGTCTTCCATGAACTACAATAAATGGATTTTATGGTAAATACAAAGATCCCGTTTTTTTTTTCTCAGCGGCTGCAGAGATCGAGAAATGTCTCACTGCCTGTGATTAGCACTGTGCAGTTCCAACTTCCTGGCAGGCTCTGCACGTGCGGGTTGAGAACACGCCTCAGCTCATCTGTAGTCCTGATACACTGCTGTGAGCGCTGGCTGAGGAGGGAGCCCGTTTCTGCTCCAAACGTCAATGTGTAGGAGTATGGATGTCCTAAGCCGCACATCAAAGCAAGCCCGCTCATAATGGTGTGTGGCAGCCATGGCCTGGCAAGAGCCCAGGCTGAGGTTGCCACAAACCATTACGAGCTGGCTTACTTTGATGTGCGGCTTAGGATATTCATTCTCCTTTCTGGGGACTATCAGGAATGACAAAGGGAAAGCCAGTCTTTGTAATGGAGACAGAAGCTGTGAGGTAGATACAAACAGCACAAACTACATCCATACAGTGGAAGGAGATCTCATTCTTATGAATTTGAGCCAGACTTATGGATGGAAGCAGGGTCAGTGCAAGAGTTTTTGTCTACTCGGGCGAAGGTGCATTTTTGGGTACAGGTGGGAGCTGGAATGGGAGGGAGGAGCACTGGCGAAACCCCTTTATCGAATGGGATCAGCCTTTGTAGGCCGGATGTGTGGCGTTCGTGGTTCTAAAGGCTCAAGGTTTTTTACCTTAATGCACTAAAGCAAGAATCCTTCTGGGTGTATCTTGGATGGAGGAATGATGTCCTCGTTGAGGTGAAAAGCTGAAATTACTTTAAGAAATAAGGTCTGGGCCTCAACACCTTGTCTTTGTGTAAGAGACTAAAAAGGGATTGTTACAGGATAAGGCCGCCAGCTCAGATACTCACCTAGCAGATGGCCCTAATAGGTGGTTTTTGATGAGCCAAAAGAACCAGATTCAAATCACCAGGGAACGTACAGCGGGAACCACACCACACTGTACAAAAGTCTTAATCAAAGAATAGGAAACCAGCAGTCTTTGAAACAAGCTTGCAAGTGCTGGTCCCATGATGGTACTAAAAGCCAAATGTTTATCCAAGCCCATTTGCAGAAAGGCCAAGATTCATTCCACGGGAGTATTTTCTGGAATGAAAGCAGGGCAATAAACAGTCCCCTGTAGGTCTGGGTGATCTGGAACAGTCCACAGAGCATCTGCCAGGAGTCTGACAAGGTTGGATTACCACATCCATCTGGTCTAGTCCAGATTTATAACAATAGCCAGAATGCCCTCCTTCTCAATCCTGCACAGCACATGAAGAAGTTTTAGGAGAGGAAAGGAATAATCAAGCTGTACTGATCCCATGGAGCCACCAGAGCATCCACTGCTTCTGCAAAGGAATCCCTGTACCTGGAGACAAACCTGGCCAGTTGTTGAACCTGGAGGCCAAGAGGTACACATCCAGTGTCTCCTTCACCCACCTGTGACACAGGTCCTGAAATGCCTCCAGGTGTAGGAACCCTTTTTCCCAGGTCCATGTACTGCTGGCTGAGGTAATCTACAGTCAGTTTGCAATCATAGTTGCAATTTGGCTCATAACATCCTGCATAAGTGTGGGGAGATCTTCTTGGAGTAGAGTTGAGGAGGGGGCCACACCCAAGGATGGCATAGCTTTAAGCAGATTGCACATATCCAGGTTGTCAGTGTTGGGCCCTTCAGGGCATGCACTTGCAGCCAGCACTGTACTCGATAGTAGATCATGAGCTGGAAACACCCAGGGCAGCAGGACTGTTTCCCATGTGTTTACAATCTGATATGTTGCACTGCAAGGCAGGGGCAGTGTAGCTCAGGGCTAGGTGCTAAATACAAACTAGATGCTGGTGCAGGCTAGCTTCAGATGGCCCGAGCTGACCAGGTTATTGTAGGTGGGCAGCAGGGATGAGTTGATAAAACCATATGACACTTCCATTGAGGAGTATCTGTGGGAAGATGCTGTCTTGACGTTGGTGGACAAAAGAACAGGCATGTGACTCCACACCCCTTCCACGGTAAACTGATGGAAATGGGGGATTTCAAATGTATCTCAGTAGCCTTGGTAAAAAAAATAGCTGCCAGTGTTCGACCTACTCACAAAAAAGTCTTAGGTGACAGGGTTACACTTAGGGTTGTGCTATGGCTGTGGACCTGGAAAGCTCTCTGCAACTAATGAGGTACTCTCAGGTATGGAAAGAACCACAATACAGAGCCTAGTTCCTGAAGGTCACATTCCAGACTAGCCTTGTAATTGTTGCATCCAGTGGGGTTCAGGTACAACCGATCCAGGTATTTGCATGTAGAGACTAGCTAGCAGCTTGTAGAGGACTCTTGGCTGAAGGAAGACAAACAAAAGATTGAACTTTTCTTAGAGCAAAGAAAATGTGTCGTCTTCTTCTAGTAAAAATTACAAAAGGGAGAAAAAAAAAAAAAAGAAGCATGCTGGGTGTTACAAATGGGGTTATACCGGGCTGAAACTGTGGGAGGCAGTATAACTGAATAGCCTACGAATTCCTTTCTCCTGCAATGAACGATAAAGAAACAAAGTTTTCAACTCTTCCTCGCTCCATTAAAAAAATAAAATTTAGGCGTTGGGCACCAATTTAATGAGGTTTCCACTTCCATTTTAATATTGTAGAAAACTGTTAAAGCCCCTAATATTGACAAGATTTCTGTAGGATTACAGTTAATATATGGAATTTTGTTATCCCTAGGCATTTTTAGAAAACCTGATCATGTAAAGATGAAATTTCCTGAAACACAGCTGAAGAACACATTACCGCTTTCACTCATATGTGACAATATCCGCGATCCTGGAAACCTGGGTACTATACTGAGATCTGCAGCAGGGGCTGGCTGTAACAAAGTTTTGCTCACAAAAGGTAAAGCAGAAGATATGACCATTAGCTAATGAATTCACATGACTTCCTGTATAGTACAGGGATTTTGTTAGCTGCTTTGCATTTTCTGCCCCCGTTCAATCAGATTAGGCGACCAATCAAATCTTGTAACAGAAGTGATGTTTCGTCACAGCCATCTTGGTACATGATGTGATTGTCCGGAGCCACGATGACATTACTCCCTGGTATGCACGCGGGAGCCGCCGGGAACGGGCTGTCAGCTGAAGCAACGGCACGAATGAGCTGCTGCTTCAGTGCGCATGTGTTGATGACGTCGGCACATGCTGATACAGAGGATATCTCCTAAACCGTGTAGGTTTAGGAGATATCCACGGTAGCTACAGGTAAGCCTTATTATAGGCTTAGCTGTCGTAAAAAAGTGTTTGTAAAGGGTTTACAACCACTTTAATTTATAGCAAGGATATGCAATTAGTGGACCTCCAGCTGTTGCAAAACTACAAGTCCCATCATGCCTCTGACTCTGGATGTCATGCTTGTGGCTGTCAGAGTCTTGCTATGCCTCATGAGACTTGTAGTTCTGCAACAGCTGGAGATCCACTAACTGCATATCCCTGATTTATAGTATAGCCTACATAGGCTTAAGAGTGGAAAAGAAATGGGTGACATGTTTTGTGTAAGAGCTCAATCAATTCGCAATGTAGGAGTAAATGGAAATCCAAGTACATTTTTGAGAAAATGGTCACTGAGGCATACAAGTTACTCCTGAACGCACAGGTACATGATTTTACACTTCTAGGTCTGCGGTGCGTAGGTGCGCCGCTGTTGACCTGCAATTGAGCACAGCGGAAGCCAATCAGCAGGTCTGGTGGACCCGATGTCCACCAGGACCCGCCGATCGTTCCTGACAGAGGCAGAGCAGCAGTCTGCCCATGTAAACAAGACAGATAGCCGTTCTGTTAGTAGGGAAGACAGCGATCCTGTATCTTCCCACTGTTAAAGCAACCCCTACACAGTTCTAAGGCACTCCCTAGGAACACATTTAACCCTTTGATCGCCCCTGATGTTAACCCCTTCCCAGCCAGTGTCATTAGTACAGTGACCTGCATATTTTTAGCACTGATCACTGTATTGGTGTCACTTATTGTCCGATGTGTCTGCCGTAATATCGCAGTCCCGCTATAAGTCGCTGATCGCCGCCATTACTAGTAAAAAATAAAAATTTCCTATAGTTTGTAGACGCTATAACTTTTGCACAAACCAATCAATGTATACTTATTGGGATTTCTTTTTACCAAAAACATGTAGCAAACATATACTGGCCCTAATTGATGAAAAAATTAGATTTTTTTTTTTACGTTTTGTTGTGGTTTTTTTTTTTTGGATATGTTTTATAGCAAAAAGTAAAAAAAAGTTTTGTTTTTTTTTGTTCAAAATTGTCTCCCTTTTTTTTGTGTATAGCGCAAAAAATAAAAACCGCAGAGGTGATCAAATTCCACCAAAAGAAAGCTCTGTGTGGGGGGAAAAAAGGGACTTTTATTTGGGTACAGCGTCGCACGACCGTGCAATTGTCTGTTGAAGTAACGCAGTGCCGTATCGCAAAAAAATGGCTGGTCATGAAGGGGGGGGGGGGGTTAAACCTTCCGGAGGGCAAGTGGTTAAACTGTACCATATTTAAGCTTTTTAAAAAATTAGAGTTCTCTCAGCAATAAAAGCTACAGTGGATATAAAAAGTCTACACACCCCTGTAAAAATGTCCGGTTTCTGTGATGTAAAAAAAATGAGAGGAAGATAAATCATTTCAGAACTTTTTCCATCTTTTTAATGTGACCTATAAACTGTACAACTGAGTTGAACAACAAACTGAAATCTTTTAGGCACAGGGAAGTAAAACTAAAATAATTTTGGTTGCATAAGTGTGCACACCCTTAAACAAATACTTTGTTGAAGCACCATTTTGATTTTATTACAGCACTCAGTCTTTTTGGGTATGCGTCTATCAGCATGGCACATCTTGACTTGGTAATATTTGCCCACTCTTCTTTGCAAAAACACTCCAAATCTGTCAGATTGTGAGGGCATCTCTTTTGCAAAGCCCTCTTCAGATCACCCCACAGATTTTCAATTGGATTCAGGTCTGGGCTTTGGTTGGGCCATTCCAAAACTTTAATCTTCTTCTGGTGCAGCCATTCCTATGTTGATTTGGATGTATACTTTGGGTTGTTGTCATGTTGAAAGATGAAGTTCCTCTTCATGTTCAGCTTTCTAGCAGAAGCCTGAAGGTATTGTGCCAATATTGACCGGTATTTGGAACTGTTCATAATTCCCCCTGTTCCAGCTGAAAAAAACAGCCCCAAAGCATGACGCTGCCACCACCATGCTTCACTGTGGGTATGGTGTTCTTTTGGTGATGTGCAGTGTTGTTTTTGAGCCAAACATATCTTTTGGAATTATGGTCAAAAAGTTCAACCTTGATTTCATCAGACCATAACACATTTTCCCACATGCTTTTGTAAAACTTCAGATGTGTTTTTGCTAAATTTAGCCCGGCTTGGATGTTTTTCTTGGAAAAAAAGGCGTCCGTCTTGCCACTCTACTCCATAGCCCAGTCATATGAAGAATACGGGAGATTGTTGTCACATGTACCACATAGCCAGTACTGACCAGATATTCCTGCAGCTCCTTTAATGTTGCTGTAGGCCTCTTGGCAGCCTCCCCGTCCAGTTTTCTTCTCATCTTTTCATCAATTTTGGAGGGATGTCCAGTTCTTGGTAATGTCACTGTTGTCACATTTTCTCTACTTGATGATGACTGTCTTCACTGTGTTCCATGGTATATCTAATGTCTTGGAAACTCTTATGTACCCTTCTCCTGACTGATAACTTTTAACAATGAGATCCCTCTGATGCTTTGGAAGCTCTCTGAGGACCATGGGGTTTGCTTTAGGATGCGACTAAGAAAATGTCAGGAAAGGCACTTTAAATGATGGCAGGTGTGTACTGACTCCTATTTAACATGAGTTTGAATGTGATTGCTTAATTCTGAACACAGCTACATCCCCAGTTATAAGAGGATGTGCACACTTCTGCAACCACATTATTTTAGATTTTTATTTTTACCCCCCCCCCCCCCACACACACACACACACACACACACACACACACACACACACCCCACAAAAGGTTTCAGGTTTTTTTTTTGCAAAATTCTTTTTATTAAGTTCTATAGGGGCATACAGTAGAAAAGTGACTCTGCACAACACCGAGTCCCTCACCTGGTCAACATTTACATTTGACATTCAAATGAACTAACAGAGTAACTCTAACTATACTTTTAAGTAACGGTCTTTCCCCCCACCACCCCCTGCCCCCCAACAACACAAGACTCTGTTCTCTCACGCTCCCCCTCAAAACATTTGTATCCGGACAAAAATGCACTCAGTACTCAAATCAATACCTCAAGGAGTTTTCGTGCAGTGCGCATTTACCCTCAGCATTAAACTCCATCATCAATTAGAGCTGAAAATCCCCAAAAGTTTATTCAGCCCCAGTAATTGCTCCAACCTAGAGAAGGGTGAATTCTCAGCAACTGACAAATTCAATATGGCTGTTTATCTCACTGTTGAATCTGAGTTATACCATGCCTCCCACATATTTTCGAATTTCTTCCCACATCCTCTTGACAAGTATGTCGCTTTATAATACGGCATCATTGAATTCACCAGCCCTTTCCAGAATGGTAGGATAGGGGCCTCCAATTTTCTCCAGTGTAATAGGATGGCCTTCCTACCATAAAACAGTAGGATATTGATTGGGGTTCTCTGTGCCTGGGAAGGGACCACCTCCTCCACCAATCCCAGGAGACACATTCTGATTGTCAATGGAATGACAGGATTCTGCACTGCTCTACTTAAAACAGGGCAAGGAGCATTACAGAGCAAATACTGAATGTTATAGAAAAAGGGGCATGAGACTGGATAACTGGATATCTGGCGTATGACGTTTATTAGATATGACATGCCCAATCATGTGTCCACCACTTCAACCCCCCCTGGAAGATTTGGCTGCTCAATGATCAGGCCATTTTTTTGCAATACGGCACTGCGTCGTTCTAACTGACAATTGTGCGGTCGTGCGATGCAGTTTTTATTTTTTGCTCTATAAACATAAAAGAGCGACAATTTTGAAAAAAACACTTTTTGCTATAATAAATATCCCACATATTTTTTTTACCAAAAAAAAAATTTTTTTTCCTCATTTTAGGCCGATATGTATTCTTCTACATATTTTTTTGAAAATCGCAAAAAAAAAAAAAAAAAAAAAATCGCAATAAGCGTATATTGATGGGTTTGCGCAAAAGTTATAGCGTCTACAAAATAGGGGATAGATTTATGGCATTTTTATTATTATTTATTTTTTTAACTAGTAATAGCAGCAATCTGTGATTTTTATCGGGACTGTGGACAAATTGGACACTTTTGACGCATTTTTGGGATCATTGACAGTTATACAGCAATCTGTGCGAAAATGCACTGATTACTGTATAAATGTCACTGGCAGGGAAGGGGTTAAAACTAGGGGGCGATCAAGGGGTTAACTGTGTTCCCTAGGTGTGTTCTAACTGTAGGGGGGATGAGACTGTCTAGGACAGAGAGATCGTTCATACTTAGTATTAACACGCGATCTGTCTACTCCCCTGAAAGAACTGGGATTTGTGTGTTTACACACACAGATCCCGGTTTTTCGCTCTGTCACGAGCGATCGCGGGTTCCCGAAGGACATCGCGCCCACCAGGCACTTGCATCGGCTCTGTGTACCCCTAGTGGCCAAAAGGCGAGGCGACGTAAGGTAACGCCCAGCGGTGCCATTCTGCTGCAGTAAAACTGCGGCGGCTGGTCGGCAAGCAGTTGATTAAGCAAGGGAGACCTGAAATCAATCCCCAACAGGAATAAATTGAGGACCTGGATAATGGAACAACTGGTGCAACAAAGTGAAAAGGCAATAACTTATCAGAGCCCGGGCAATATCAAGGGATTCCTGTTCAGCCCCTCACAGGCGTCAAGTGGGTTATCAAAAAATGTCACCGCTCCATTGTGCTGGAAATGCAGCCTGCTGGGATAGAGCATGCTGTACTGCTCGCAATCTTTTCCGAATATCATTGAATGAGCATCTTTTTTTTCTGGGTTTCTGCAGAGAAATCGGGGAATAACACAAGGGTTTTTTCAAAACGAAGCTCCTGTTGTTTCCTGGATTCTGCTAAGATCATGTCCTGGTCCCTGTAGTTCTGACAAAAAATGGCCGAGGGAACTCACAGGGGGACGTCAACCACATAAGTGGGAGGGAGATCCCCCCATGTTTAGAGCTGTTTGAAGAACTGTTCAGCAAACGTGGCAGGCTTAGCCCCTTCTGGCAACCCCACCACTCTCTCACATTATTCCTTCTCTGCCTGTCCTCTGCATCATCAGCCCTATTTTGCAGCATTTTCACCATATCATGCAGCTCGGATAGTTGATTGCCATGGGAATGGGAAGCATCTTCCACCTCTGAAATCCTGTCCTCAGCTACTGTGAGCCAGCCCTGGATTTTATCCAGATCATGCCAGATCAATATGCACTCAGTGGCTAAATGGTCGATGCTCACCATTACTGCTGCCTTGCTTTCATCGATTGCCTCCATGATGGGTCTGGTGATAGCATCTTGAGTGTTTTCCTGTTCAAGAGAGGCAGTCGGGGAGTCTCCAGAGCTAGGATCCCGTGCTGCAGCTTCATGTGCCATCCTCCTGGACTGCTTCTTGGTGTTCTTTGCTGAGTGAGGAGAAGGCAAGATGGGGGCGGAGCCTAATTCCGGGCCACTTGTGGAGCAGGTCTGGCGCCAATGCTTCTGCGCCTGGTGCCCATACTTGGATGTCCCCTTTCTCATGTCCAGGAGTGTGGCGTTATGATCCGGACCTGCTGGTACCAGAAAGCGGGCAGATAGCTCCTAAAATCGGATGGATTAGCAGGAGAGATGTGGAGTGCCTGGGAAACACGTCCTGCCTCGTTCACATCCGGTCACGCTCCCCTCAGTTTGTTTTTCAACAGGGTTGTACAGTTTATAGGTCACATAAATAGTGGAAAAAGTTCTGAAATTATTTATCTTTGGCTCATTTTTTTGCATCAAAGAAACCTGACATTTTAACAGGGGTGTGTAGACTTTTTTTTTATATCCACTGTATATGGTTATCTCAATATAGAGCAATGTACACCTCTTTCCGTTTTTGTGAAATATGTTTTTTTTACCCTGGGTTTAAATTGAATCATATTAGAGAGGTAGATGTAATAGGTTAATTTTTAAAACTGACAATTCAGTTAAACATATACAGACTTTCTAATTACGCAGGGATTTGTCTCTGCTACTGGTTTTGTATGCATGCCTTTTAATTTGTAATTGCTTGCTGTGATCACTCTCCTTAGCAATCAGATTTTGGCTTTGGCATGGTCATTGTGATAATGTACAGTAGGATGGCTGATTAGTTATTAAGTGATACAATAATTCACCCATAGCTCTTTGGCCTGTTCTAGCGTTTCCCAGAATGTCACCAGACCACCTGTGGTTCTGTTGCTGTTCAGAATGAGGTCATTACAGGCCAGGTGAAACAAATGGCTACAAATATGGATGCATTTGTTGGTACCCTTACATCTCATTGAAAGGATGCTTCGTTCCTACTGTACACATATATGCAGCCTCACAGAAGTGGGTCTTTTTGCGTGGGGCCGCATATATGTGTATCTCTTTGTGCTGGGAGTGCACTGCACACCGCACTCCCAGGACAGAGACCGGGCTCTCACCGAAAGCCCCGGGTCTCGTACTAACGATCGGTACCCAGGAAGCCCAGTTCTGGTCTCTTGATCGCTGTGATAGCCTCAGATTGGCTGTAACAGTGATCAGTCACTGTGAGCCCACCCCTGTGTTTACTTCCTCTAACATACACATGTATGTGATTATCGCTGTGATCACCAGGAGCATTTTTATTTTGGGTTATTCTTTGGTGGTAAATTATAGCAATAGCAAAAATTATTATATTTTTTTTTTTTTTTTCTGTAGATTTTTTTTATCTATCTATATATCTCTGTAGGTTTTTTTGCTATTGCTATAATTTACCACCAAAGAATAACCCAAAATAAAAATTCTTAATTAATATAACAATATAAATTTATAATAGTAAATATATATGATTATTAATTTATATTGTTATGTTGTGTATTTTTTTTTTTTGGGCCAGTTTTCCTTTTGATAAAAATAAAAAATAAAATCAGGAGATATCCATTACCATTTACCACCAAAAGAAAGCCCATTTTGTCCTGAAAAAACAAGGTATAATCCGCCTGGATACACAAAGTAGGTGTGATATGTACAGGTTTACTAAAGACATGTCAAAGTTGCAAAATTGTGCCTAGGCCTTAACATTTGTTTTACCCTTAGACGAGAATGGGTTAAAATATTAGTTTAAATCAAAAGAAAAGATTGATATCTGTTAAATCTAGATTAAACAATAATGGATACGTACTACTTTGTACAGTTTTTAAGTTATTTAAGGGAAAATAGTGTTTTTTTTTTTTTTTTTTTTTTTAAAGGGTACCAATAAATGTGTAAATGTCTGTATATAGTGTGTCTATGTGCTGCTACCAGTACATATACCCCACCGATTTCAAGATGTTGCCTTAAATGCATAAAGGAAACTTTTACTAATGGCTGCCATTGTTGAACTCTTTTTGCAAAAGGTTAGTTGCTAAGCTGTTATGACAATACAAAGGTGTCACTTGCCTAACTCCAAAGTATTGAGTCCAGAAACAGACAGGCAGCTTCAGTAAATGAACCTATTTTTCTTGGTATGTAATGACATGAGTGTATCTGAAATGATCTCATATTCCATTTTGTAGGTTGTGTGGATGCGTGGGAACCTAAAGTAATCCGAGCAGGCATGGGAGCTCACTTTCGCTTGCCAATTATAAACAACTTAGAGTGGGACACAGTTAGTAACTACCTCTCTGAGAATACCAAAGTGTTTGTTGGTGATAACTACTGGAAGACTATTCCTCATGAGGCTGAGTTTACATCTGGGAAAGCCATTGACTACGGTTGGATCTCCAATGATCCTAGAAGAACCGGTTACATTGAAGGAGAGGATTATTACTCCTCCAGTGATGAGGAGGATGAAGAACTGCAAGATATTCCCAGAGTTCCTATACAACAATACCATGAACGGTGGGCTAGGGGCCCAAGTGCACTTGTGATTGGAGGGGAGACCCATGGACTTAGCATAGAGTCACTGCTACTGGCTAAGAATTCAGGAGGAAGGAGGCTGTATATTCCAGTTGTACCTGGCATAGAAAGTTTAAACTCTGCTATGGCAGTTAGTATTCTTTTATTTGAAGGAAGAAGACAACTGCAACTGGAAAGTTCCTAGCTTGCTTTTCATTACGGACTTTCATCACTTATATATAAATAAAAAAAAAAAGTGACTTCTCTGTTTTGCGTTGCTGCAGTCTCAAACACAGTCTACTTTGCTAGCATGGATGTCAGGAGCTATGTGATGCAACTGTATAATGTATATTAAAAGCTACATATGACTACTGTGCGTCGAAATAGGCATTTTCCATGGATTAAAAAAAATGTAATCCTGGCTATTGGAGATGCAGGGGAAAAAAAAATCAGGTGTTTATAGTGTGTGGTAAAATATAAACCATTGTCTCTAATGAATAATTGTTTTTTTTATGTATTTCAGTTTTGTACTGGTGCCTGCTCATGAATTCAATTAGTTCACAATATTACATTCATTGTAGTGAACATTTGCTACAAGAATAGGTGAGGCTTTACTACTATCCTCCAATTGGAAATTTCCGTAATCTGTTAGATGACAAATCTGTCACCCCGCAGCCCACTACTAATATTAAAAAGCATAGGGTCATGTAGGTCCCTGCAAATCGGAGAACATTTTGTATTTGGGTCAGACCTAAAACTATTATAACACAAACTCTTCTACATAAAAGTAATATGCAATTTGGGTATGAAGTCCTCATGTATTTCAACAGCCCTGCTTAGGGCATTGTTTGCACTTTACAAGTAGTATGAAATGACTGTGCATATATTATGATATGTCCCTTTATGGATTATTATTATTATTATTATTATTATTCAGGATTTATATAGCGCCAACAGTTTACGCAGCGCTTTACAATATAAAAGGGAGACAATACAGTTATAATATAATACAATACAATACAATAGGATTAAGAGGGCCCTGCTCAGAAGAGCTTACAATCTAATAGGGTGGGGCAGGTGGTACAAAAGGTTGTAACTGTGGGGAATGAGCTGGTGGAAGTGGTAGGAGATTAGTTGGAGACGTGATAGGCTTTCCTGAAGAGATGAGTTTTCAGGGATTGCCTGAAGGTAGCAAGAGTAGGGGATAGCCGGATAGATGGAGGTAGCGAGTTCCAGAGGATGGGAGAGGCTCTGGAGAAATCCTGGAGACGAGCATGGGAGGAGGAGATGAGAGAGCTTGAAAGCAGGAGGTCTTGAGAAGAGCGGAGAGGACGATTTGGGTGATATTTGGAGACAAGATTAGTGATGTAGCTTGGGGCAGAGTTGTGAATGGCTTTGTATGTTGTGGTTAGAATTTTTAATTTAATTCGCTGGGTGATTGGGAGCCAGTGTAGGGATTGAAGTAGAGGGTTGGCAGACACTGAGCGGTTGGTAAGGTGGATAAGTCTGGCAGCAGCATTCATGATAGACTGAAGAGGGGATAGCCTATGGAGCGGTAGGCCAATGAGAAGGGAGTTGCAATAGTCAAGGCGAGAGATAATAAGGGAGTGAATGAGGAGCTTGGTGGTTTCATTTGTTGGATAGGTATAGTAGCAGGCCCAGGTGATCTGTTCATAGCAAAATCACTTAAATTGCATGTAAATAAATGAACTTCTCTTATTTTCTCCTTTTCTGATCTGTTTAATATGCCATTGAGGGTGTTTTGTTATCTATGTATGATATTGGGGGGGGGGGGCTGTTGCTTCTGCCAGGAATTCTTGTTGATAACGCTGATAACGTCCTGTGCAGTCAGCAGGCTGTTTTTGGTTAGCCCAATTCTCTCTGGACAATAGAACCCCTCCTCCTATGTTATGTAGGAGAGGGAAGGTATTCTGTAGTCCTGCCCTAAGATGACCATAGTGCTCCTGAAAGAGATCCAGTATGGTAAGTGTTGCTATCCTAGAACAGAAAGTGTATTCTGTTACTGGAGGGATCACCAGGAAAAAAAGGCAGGTCCAAAAGGTGTTTTTAGTTTTGGTTGGAGGGTTAAACCCCAATATTGTAACTGGCAAATAGAATGACACTATATTCTGTATTTAATGGTGCAACCAGCAGGTATGTGTTGTAATCTATTACCACAGCAGAGGTAAAATAAAAGCAGCTGCATCCAATCCATTATTTTCAGTATCTCGAGGGCCACTTGGTTCTAGGAACCACAGGTTTGGATATGTTGTAGTGCTATTTTCACTGGGTTTGTACACCAAATTTGGGGTTCTTAGTACCAAGTGGCCCCAAAGTCAGTCAACTGTGTCCATCTGCAGCAATGTCATTTCAGGACCCTTTGGGTCCAGAGACCCCAAATTTTGGCTGCAGCTAGGGGGCATCTAGGAACCCTTAACTACCGAGTTTGAAGTTCAAGTTCGGGGGACCTATGGCTGCAAATGGGCACAGTGAGGCTGCAAATGGGCATTGTTGACCCTCTTTTCCCCCTCACCTTCCAGGACAGCTACTTGAGAGATGATCGGCTCCGCCCTCTACAGGAAACACAAACCAGATAGAATTTAAAAGGCCCCTCCCTTTCCTCTGACCCTCAGTTGTTTTGTGTTTCCAGTCCCTCCAGGAGCACCGACACGTTTGTTCTTTTCTTATGGTCTGGTAACTGTGGTTGGTGGACCCCCCCCTTCTCTGGTTTCATCCAGTACTAGTTGTGGCCAAGTCCTGGATGATGGTCTGTACCAGAAGGGTTTCCTATTTCTAAGGGTTACTTGCCTTTGTAAAATGGTGGCAACTCCCTTCCTTTCCCCAGCGCTGCTGTGTGGAACTGTGTCCTCCTAATTGCTTCATTCCGGTGTACCAAGATGGCGTCAGGAGGACTTCCGGTGATGCAGCAAGATGGCGCCGGAACCGGAAGTCACATGATGCACTTCCAGACGCCGAGTTTTTATAGGGAGCATGGTGTGGAGACACTGAGGACATGCTGCAGGGGAATGGCCTGCTAAAAATGCCATTCTAGGCGCAGTTTTTGCGGTACAGCAGCAGTCTACTCTGCGACCGTTCTCCGTTTGCTTCATGGAGCCTGAGGACAGGTCTGAGCATGGAACGTCCGCTCGTATTGAACCAGCGGCAGCATCTGGGTCCCATACTGTCCCCAAGGTAAGCCCTGGTCTGTGGATAGCTACAGCAAGGGACTTCTTTTGTATGGATCCTTTTTATTCATGGCCCTTGTTTCTGCTCTCTTCTAGGCCAAACCGGTGAGGAAGAAATGTGGGAACTGTAGAGCCAGGCTCTCTGATAGTTATAAAAAGCTATTTTGTGTGGATTGTATCCCATCCAGAGCTAGTTCAGAGTCTTTCTCCTTTAAGGAGTTAATGACTTCTATGAAGGAGGTAGTGGATTCCTTTCGGTCACTGAATGACAGGGTTACTAGTTTAGGCCCTCCCTCTTCTAGACCCATAGCTCAAGATCCTTCAACCTCTGCCAAATCCCTTCCCTTATTAGTATCTGAGACTATTAGTTCACGCAATACTTCTGATCTGGAGGAGGGTGAGAATTCAGTCTCTTCATCTGATGAAAAGTCTGCATCAGAGGAGGATACAGGTAGCTCATCCAAGTATCTCTTTCCAGTTGAGGATATTGATGAACTATTAAAAGCAATTTATACCTCAGAGCAGATTGAGATGCCACAGCATGCTCAATCTGTACAGGATAAAATGTATAGGGGTCTTCAGGGATGGAAATCTAGAACCTTTCCGGTACATCAGTCTCTTAGAGACATGATTCTACCTGAATGGAAAGAACCTGAAAAAAGGTTGTTCCAATCCAGAGGACACAAAAGAAGATTTCCTTTTCAGCTTGACTTTGAGGAGGTTTTCTTTAAGTGTCCTAGATTAGATGCCCCTATGTCGCAGGTGTCCAAAAGATCAGATATTTCTTTTGAGGATTCTGGGGTCCTTAAGGATCAAATGGATAGGAAGGCCGACTCATTGCTGCATAGGGCCTGGGATGCTTCAGTTTTTCTTTAGGCCCAGCGGTAGCATCTACGTGTGTGGCTAGAAATTTAGACGTATGGGTTCAGCGTCTAGATGATCTTCTGGCATCTGACACCCCCAAGGAAGAGATTAGAGAATCCCTCCCACTCATTGCCAAGTCAGTCGCCTTCTTAGCTGATGCAGCAGCAGATTCAGTGAAATCCGCAGCTAGGGCTTCTGCTCTCATTAATTCAGCTAGGCAAGCTATCTGGTTTAAATCTTGGGAAGGTGACCTTATCTCCAAAAATAAGTTCTGTGGCATTCCTTTCGAAGGCAAACTGTTGTTTGGTTCTTCCTTAAAAGAAATCTTATCTCGTTCCTCTGAGAAAGGTAGTCGATTCCTTTCTTCCCAAAGGAATAAGCCCCAGAATAAGAGGCCTTTTCGTGGCTGCCAAAACAAGGCTAATTTTAAAGCCAACAGGCAACAGCATTTCATCAAGGAATGGGCAGAGATTTCCACCAATACCTTCATCCTTCAAACTCTGGTAAAGGGTTACAGATTGGAGTTCAAAAATCTCCCCCCCCAGAGGTTTTTTCTTACCCACCTGCCGAGAGACCAAGAGAGACGGCAAGCCATGTTAAATTTGATCTCTGTGTGGGAAACAGAGGGAGTTATTCTCCTGTCCCAGAAGATCAGAAGTTCCGGGGATTTAATTCTCACGTCTTTGTGGTCAAGAAAGCTTCCGGCGGCTTTCGTATGGTCATAAATTTAAGCGTCCTGAACCAATACATAGTTTACAGACGTTTCCGTATGGAGAACATTTATTCAGTAAGAAATCTGTTGTTACCAGAGGTCTTCATGGTGACCCTGGACCTTCAGGACGCTTATCTTCATGTACCAATCTGCCAGAGCCACCGAAGGTTCCTCAGGTTTGCAGTGCTCGTGGGAAACGAGCCGTCTCATTGGCAGTTCAATGCCCTTCCTTTTGGTCTCTCGGCAGCACCGAGGATTTTCACAAAAATCATGGCCGAAGTCATGGACTTTTTTCGAATTCAAGGTGTCTCAATCGTCCCATATCTAGACGATTTTTTGATTTTTTTCTCAGGGCAAGGAGTCCCTTATTTAAGACCTACAGTTGGTTTTGCGGACCTTTCAAAAATTAGGGTGGAAGGTCAACCAACAGAAGTCTTGCCTAGTACCCTCACAGAGCATACTTTTTCTGAGTTATCTAATAGACTCTGTTGCCCTAAAGATTTTTTTCTTCCCCAAGAGAAAATTGTGAAAATTCTTCTCTCTGTGCAGACCTTCAAACTGCTCCCTCAGACCTCCCTTCGGCGTATCAGGCAGTTGCTGGGCCTAATGACTGCAGCCATTCCAGGGGTGCCTTGGGTTCAGTTGCATTCCAGACCCCTTCAGGCTTTTCTTTTGCTGCATTGGGATCGCAGGAAAAATTCTCTGGATCAGCTGGTAAAACTACCAGAAGGGAATTTTCTAGATCTCGCCTGGTGGGAGCAGCGAGAACATCTGCAGAGGGGGAAGGATTGGGCACAACATTGCCCGATCAAGATTACCACAGACGCCAGTCTGTGGGGTTGGGGTGCTCACTCACAGGGTTGGCAGGCTCAAGGAGCCTGGTTGCCAGAGGAAGCAGGTTGCTCCTCGAATTTCAGAGAACTTCTGGCTGTGAGGAAAGCACTTATGTCTCTGGGAGAGAGGGTCTATTCAAAGGACCTTTTAATATTTTCAGACAATGCCACAACAGTGGCGTACTTTACAAGCAAGGGGGCACTCGCTCTGAATCACTTCTGTCATTAACGCAGCAGATTCTGTCCTGGGTAGAGATCTATGTCTCTTCAGTAAGGCCAGTTCACATCAAGGGGTCAGAAAATGTGCTGGCGGACTTTCTGAACAGAGTGAGCATCAGTTCCAGCGGTTGGGAACTACATCAAGGCACGTTCCAGGAGGTGGTGCTAAGTTGAGGTCTCCCCGCAGTGGATCTTTTTGCCTCCAGTCTCAATAAGAAACTACCGGCGTTCTTCTCTCTGGGAGAGAAACAGAGTCCTTGGGGACGGATGCACTGTCCTTCCCTTGGGACTTCAGCCTGGCCTATGCCTTCCCTCCTTTTCCCCTTTTGCCCCTAGTGGTTTGGAAAATTATTCAGGACAGAGCAGAAGTCGTTCTAATTGCCCCCTGGTGGCCCAGGAGGAGTTGGTTCACCTCTCTGAAGGCCCTATCTGTGTATCCTCCCTGGCCCCTTCCAGTTCGAAAGGATCTACTCCATCAGGGACCGGTATTGCATCCAAACCCTCAGACCTTCCATTTGACGGCCTGGAGGCTGAGCGGCGCATCCTACAGTTAAATGGATGTTCAGAGATAGTTATTCATACTGTCCTGGACAGCCGTAATTTGGTCACAAGAAGAATCTATGGGAAAGTTTGGAAAACTTTTATTTCCTGGCAAAGGAAATCTGGTTTAGATTCTTTTTCCACTCCCTGCATTTTAGATTTTCTGCAGGAGGGAGTGAAAAAGGGGCTCTCTGTCAACACCCTTAGGGTTCAGGTTGCTGCCCTATCTTTGTTTTCAGAGAGAAGACTAGCGGTAGATCCCTTAGTCAGGAGGTTCCTTTTAGCCAGATCTAGGCATACTCCCAGGATCCTCAAACATGTTCCTCCCTGGGATCTGTCGTTGGTTTTAAATGCACTAACAAGGGCTCCTTTTGAGCTTTTGCATGAGGCTTCCCTGGAAATGATTTCTTTGGAATTGTCCTTCCTTTTGGCTATTACGTCAGGGCGAAGGATTCCGGATCTAGAGTCTTTCCTGTAAAGATCCCTTCCTGAGGATTTTAGAGGACAGGGTGGTGATTAAACCCAATCCACTCTATTTACCCAAAGTTTCTTCCAACTTTCATAGGTCCCAGGAGGTAGTTCTCCCTAGTTTCTGCACCTCTCCCAAAAATGCGGAAGAGGAAAGGTTTGGTCTTTTAGACGTTAAGAGGTGTCTTCTACTTTATCTAGAAAAGACCAGTGGGTTTAGGAGTTCCTCCCAACTGTTAGTTTTGTTCAGTGGCCCCAAGAAGGGGTCCAATGCATCTAAAAGTCCTATTGCTAGGTGGATTTAGGTGGATTAGGGGAGCTATCTGTGAGGCATATAAAGCGTCAGGTTGCACCCCTCCTTCTAGAATTAGGGCCCATTCAACGAGATCCATGGCCACATCATGGGCAGAAAGAGCGGGAGCTTCATGGGAAGATATCTCTAAAGCTGCCGTCTGGTCCTCTTCTCATGCATTTGTCAAGCATTATAGAGTTCAGATGCTTTCCAGCCAGGACCTTTCCTTTGGTAGGAAAGTGCGTCAGGCTGTCGTCCCTCCCTAAGGTATAATATCTTGCTTATCCTCTCAAGTAGCTGTCCTGGAAGGTGAGGGGGGGAAAACCCCCGTTAGAGGCCGCGGACAACTCCAACAGCCAGGCGGGGCTCCAGACTGTGGCAGGTAGGTGGATGGGCAGGCAGATGGGACGGAGGATAGTCCCATACCTCCAGTCAGGACAGGGTCGGTTCTCCCCAGAATATCACAGGCCGGCAAGATGGTGGTGGCCGGAGGTGTATGCGAGCTATGGCATGCAGGCACAGCCATACCACAATACCGGCCCAGGACACATCAGGGGACACAGAGGAACAGGCTGGCAGGGTATCAATTTGTTTTAGCTAGTCAGATGCACAGATGACAAAGGATTCGATGCAGGATACCCGGAGCTCCTCACATACACGTCCGCCGATGCTCACATCAGGACACGCCACCGTATTGATGTGTATGTTTTACTGTCAATTTTGTTATATGACTAATGGTCCCAGAGGTGCATATTTAATGATCTCCCTACAGTGCCTTGAAAAAGTATTCACACCCCTTGAAATTTTTCAAGTTACAACCAAAAACGTATATGTATTTTATGTGATAAACCAACACAAAGTGACACATAATTGTGAAGCAGAAGGAAAATGATAAATGGTTTTCCAATTTTTTTACAAATAAATATCTGAAAAGTGTGGCGTACATTTGTATTCGGCCCCCTTTACTCTGATACCCCTAACTAAAATCTAGTGGAACCAATTGCCTCTAGAAGTCACCAAATTAGTAGAGTCCACCTATGTGTAATTTATTCTCATTATAAATACAGCTGTTCTGTGAAGGCCTCAGAGGTTTGTTAGAGAACCATAGTAAACAAATGGGTCAGGGATAAAGTTGTGGAGAAGTTTAAAGCAGGGTTAGGTTAAAAAAAAATATATATATATATATATATATATATATTCCAAGCTTTGAACATCTCACAGAGCACTGTTCAATCCATCATCCGAAAATGGAAAGGGAATGGCACAACTGCAAACCTACAAAGACATAACGGTCCACCTAAACTGACAGGCCGAGCAAGGAGAGCATTAATCAGAGAGCAGGCAGGAGGCTCATGGTAACTCTGGACGAACTGCAGAGATCCACAGCTCAGGTGGGAGAATCTGTCCACAGGACAACTGTTAGTCGTGCACTTCACAAATCTGGCCTTTATGGAAGAGTAGCAAGAAGAAAGCCATAAGAAGTCCCATTTGCAGTTTGCGAGAAGGCATGTGAGGGACACAGCAAACATGTGGAAGTGCCAGCCCCTCTTTCTTTATCATTCTGCATCTTTTGGCTCTGGATCAAGGCTGGCACATGGCTTGCTTTATAGCACTGGAAACCTGATGATTTGTCTGGAGTGATACACTCCCTTTGTTTCACTTTCTGGAAGAAAGTGCTCTGGTGAAATGAGACCAAAATGTAACTTTTTGGCCTAAAAGCAAAACGCTTTATGTGGCAGAAAACTAACACTGCACATCACCCTAAATATACCACCCCCACCATGAAACTCTTGGTGGCAGCATCATGTTGTGGGGATACTTTTCTTCAGCAGGGACAGGGAAGCTGGTCAGAGTTGATGGGAAGATGGATTGAGCCAAATACAGGGCAATCTTAGAAGAAAACCTGTCAAAACATGTCTGCATGTCTTGCGATTCTGCCCTCACACATCAGGAAGAAATGTGCGTTTAAGTGATTGCTGTCTAAACATCCAAAATAAAGTATTTGTTTTTTTTTATTTATTTATAACTTTCAACTAGAAGGAATTCAAACAGAATCTGTGGTTGGTGTTGCAATGCAATGCAAAAAAAAAAAAAGTAATACATAAGCCAAATGTTACAGCGAGTAAATAGATACCAAACATGTCCCACTTTAAAATTCCGCATGCCTGGTGACAAAAGCAACATCAATTTTACTATTTATAGGCGACGCTTTAAAAGCCTTTGCAGGTACAGCTGCAGGCATCATCCTGATATAAACACTTGAAGTCCAGCAACAGTAAGTCGCTGCTCGTCAAGTGGTTAAAATATCTGTAAAGTTATGCCATATTACGTACTTTGAGCAACTGACCTGTTCTTAGAATTGATGCCGGTTTGAAGCCAAAAAGGGTAGTCACACCAAATATTGATTTGATTTTGATTTTTCTTATGTTCGCTCATTTTGTAAATTGATAAACATAAGCAATTAAAATATACATTTTTGAAAGCATTCTTACTTTACAGCATTTCTTCACACCTGCCTAAAACCTATGCACAGTACTGTATATTTCAAAAATATCCTGCTGTGCATGTTGTCAGTAGGATTGATCTATCCGAAGCTGTCAAATGTTAAGATATGGAGACTGATCCCCGAAAAACACTTATCCTTTTTGTATAGTACAGGAGTAAGGCTGGATATTCATAGACCCTAAGTTATAAGCTTGTAATTTAAGGCGTTGGGATCACTGACAAAGCACTGCAGGACAAGCCCTCCTTCGCATATCCCTATTATTCTACCCCACTCAGTGAGACATCAATTTTTTGCTAGTGTCCAAAGGTGATTGATGACTTCTCCATTATGGACAAATAATTTGCTTCACTAGTTTATATTACTTCAGACTCTTCAATCAACTCCTTACTGACTGCAGATAGAATAGAAGCAGTGCATCTGGCCACTGGATTCTGCTTGGGCACTAACCTCAGCATTTATGGATGCATGTATTTAAGCACAGGGCCCTAAATACAGGTCCAAGGCTGTGGTTCATCCCTATGGAACCCAGACCCCAAAGATCCCTCTTGGGGTATGCCCATTGTGACAGACAAACCCTCAGCCGCGATTAGCGACATAGACAGGTAAAACAAGATTACCCTGTACTGGACCGATACTGTAGCCTTACTTATTACAGGCTTCTTAGATAACATTTATTCTATGTTAAAACTATCAGGAAACTGGGAATTATGCTTAAAACGTATACACTTGTATGGAGTTAAAACTTTTCAAAATTGGCAGTAAAATTTCCACCATTCAGAGCTTAGTCTCAGGTGGGTGACTAGGTGTTCACCCTGCCACAGGTTGCACTATTACCACTACTTCCGCCTAGAGGCCCTTATAAAGGTACTCAGGCACTTTCTACCACCATTTTCCATGAGGACTTAGCAACTAGCAATACATAGACACGCTTACCCCATTTCCCCATCCTACTCTTTGAAAAATCCATATGGAAATACCCTCACCAATAACAATGGCAGAAACCAGGTGCAAGGAAAGCACAGCATTAATTTAGGCGACCACTTGCTCTGTCAAAGGCTTGCAAAACACTCAAACCAATCAGTGATAACACTCATCTTGCACTGGAACAGGACCCTATTTTAACACCCCTGTTTCATTCTGCTTTCCTGGTGACTAACCATGTCATATCTTTGATAGAGCTCCGCTTCGACTCCTCCCTCAGGACTAGTGATTAGCATAAATTAAAGACATGGCCCTCCCCCAACATTCTCCTTTTTTCCTCAGAACTCTTGAACTGGTGAAGGAGTAGCAGTATGTCCATACCTTTGGCAGCGTCTGCTAGGTTCAGCCTCTCCTGTGCACAGTCCCTGTTCTTGGGCCGCTATTAGCGCTAATAAGACCGGGAACCCCTTCTGTGGATCTCTTGGGGTCTTCTCTGGCAGTTTCCTCACAGGAATGCAGTCTGTCGATATCCAAAAACGATAAATACTGGTGGATACACAGGGGGATCAGCTTCCTTAACACTAGGTAAGGTTAGATTCTTCCCTTTTTTTATTTTTTTTGTTTGTTTATATATAAACTAAACAAAGAGTAAGGTTAAAGATAGGATAACTTAAATCTTTCTTTTGGCCTGAGACCACGAGCATTCGGTTTCCGGCTCCCTGCTCGCTCCGTCGAGCAACGGGGAAGGAGTGGGGCATGTACAGCCGCTCTGATGTGCTACAGTTTCCCTTGTCAATTCAGAATGGCAGAAGGGGGGCGGAGGTGGTAATTAACCCTCCCACCCTTTAGGTTTAAAAAGTTTGGCTTCATTTTGGCTCAGGGCTGCTACTGATTGCCAGTTATGCCCTGCAGGTTCTTTTTTGTCAGCAAACAGGTACACAACATTCTTGCATCGCTGGGAACTATAATACTATTTCCTTTTCCCTAGTGATCTGTTCTTACTCACTCTATCTTCTTGCAGCTGATCCTCCTGCCCATTTCAACATGAATCTTTCATCACGAAACCAAGATCCTCCTGTGTCCAATAGGTATAGGATCATGCTTGTGAGTATATTGAAAAAAAAGGGAGTACGCCACTGACGATCAAACTTTGTTTGTTTCAGCCCTGTCCCTTCAAAGCTATCCAGAAAGTCTTCAAGACGCCATGACAACGACGACAGTCAAGAGAGCAGAGATCACACTCATCACGCCATAGGTCTTCAAGAAAAAAAGTGCTGGGCATGTGGCGCTGTACCACCCCCTGATAAATTGGCCTGTAAGGGACTATGCGGCAAACCGGGAACTGGAAAGTCAGCAGGTGGTCGATCTATTTAAGCAGACCATGGAGGACTCCTTTTCAGAGCTGGTGTGGCTATAATCCCCACTCAGCCAGTTCCACAGGTTGCTCAAGTGCAAGACATAGAACCCAGTATCCCGGGGCCCTCAGCACTCCTCTGCTTGCCTCAGAAAGGACACCAGAGGAGCCTTCTGAGGTATCTTCAACCATTTGGTTTCAGTTTTTCTCTGGTGCAGCCATTTATCCAGGCGGTGAAGAATGCTATTGCCTTGGAAGCTCTGCCAGAACCACTGCAAAAATCAAAAATGTATTTTCCATTTCTTAAGAGAAAGCAGATTGCCTTCCCGTTATGGGGGAAACTCGAGAGATTATAGAAGATGAATGGAGCAAGATGGACAAAAAGTTTTCCCTAGCCCGATTGTCCAAGTTGTATCAATTATCATATATGGATACAGTCTTTGAGCTTCATGCCTATGGTGGATGTGGTAGTGGTGCGCCTATCAAAAAACATAACCTTGCCGATGGAGGATTCAACATCATTCAAAGACCCCCCCCCCCCCCCCTGGATAGGCTTATTTACCTGCATCTCAAAAGGAGTTACCTGGCTGCATGGGCGGCTTGTAGGCCGGCCATTGCACTAACCTCTGTTTCTAACGCTATCAAGTCATGGATGGAAAATGTCGAAACAGCTCTGCACCAAGACGTCCCCAAAGACGACATAATTAAAGCTCTGGAAGAACTCAAATTGGCGGCAGATTTTGTAGGTGAAGCGGCGATTAACATAATCTGCTGTTTGGCCAACTCAATGCTGCAGTCAGTTATGGTGAAACGGGCCTTATGGCTAAAACCTTGGATGGCTGATCTAGCATCAAAACAAAATTGGTGCAAGATTCCATTTGATGACAGATCCTTGTTCGGTGAAAAACTAGACAAACCTTTTTCCCGAGTAAGGGGATAAAGCTGGACAAGAGCCTATTTTTCGAGATTTCGACAGTCAAACTCAAGAGACTTTAGGTAGTCACGACCGTTTAAAGACAACAAAAGATCGTGGAGAGGCACTCGGACATACTTTCTAGGAGCCAGAAGAAAAAAGACCCTTACTGCTCCCCAGCACGGGATGAAGTCCTTTTGATGCCAGAAGAGCGGAGACACTTCCAGTCGGAGCCTAGGCTAAAGCATTTTTTTCCAGCTTGGGCTTTTGGACGCCGGGACCCATGGGTTCTGTCAACAGTTCAGTCTGGTCACTTTTGGACCTTTTTTCGTCAGCCTCCTCATACATCCTTCAAAGGAACAGGGAAACCAGCCTCCCCGCAAAAAGCACTGGCCTTAAGCCAGTTTATAATGTCACTACAGCGCCAGGGGGCAGCAGTGCCTGTCCCCTCATCAGAACGATTTACAGGGTTTTAGTCTACCCTGTTCCTTGTACAGAAAAGAATAGGCGGTTGGAGGCCGGTGATAGACCTGAAAAGGCTCAACAGATACATCTATCTCTAGAGCTTCAAAATGGAGTCACTACAAATGATCACCCAAGCCATACAACCAGGGGATTGGTTAATATCAATAGATTTGCAGGATGCTTAACACCATATTCCTATCCAACCGTCTTTCCAAAAATACCTAAGATTTGTGGTTGGTCAGGTCCACCTACAATTCCAGGCTCTGCACTTTTGCCTGTGCCCCTCCCCTCCAGTATTCACAAAGGTGCTGATATCGGTCCTGGCCCCTCAGAGAGAGGAGACTAAGGATTTACCACTATCTGGACGATATCCTCTTGCTGTCAAACAACCCGAATCAGTTTATAGCACACAGGGACATACTTCTGCAGTCACTGGCGGAACTAGGATGGTTGATAAATCATGAGAAAAGCCAGATAGTACCAACGCAGCGCATGATTTATTTAGGGGCAATGTTCAATACATGCCAGGGCACAGTATTACCTCAACCGAAGATGAGGGGCATCATTCAAAGAATGTCCAAGATCATGCAGAAGTCTCATCTAACAGCTTCACAGTGCCTGAGCCTCAAAGGCACGATATCCTCTTGTATACCTTTAGTCCCGTGGTCTCACTGGCATCTGAGACACTTCCAGACAGGATTCTTACCACAATGGAAGAGGCAGCAACTCTCTCAGATAATCCTATTGACAACACTGATGCGCAGGAGCCTGCACTGGTGGATGAATGCAGAGAATCTCTCCAGGTACCATCATTTGGGTTTCCACTCATGGGCCATAATTAAGTCCGATGCAAGCGGACAGGGGTGGGGTGCCCATTGCAAAGAATTCAGGATACAGGGAAGATGGTCTTTTCCCACCAGAAGCGTAGTATCCAACGTCCTAGAGATGAAAGCGGCATTCCTAGCCTTAACCTCATTAACACAACAGGGCAGCAGTCTCATATCTACAGAGACAGGGAGGCACCCACAGCTGAACGCTTCTAAGGGAGGTGGAACCAATAATGATCTGGGCTGAAAGAAACCTAGTAGATCTCAGAGTGATATATCTCCCAGGCAGAATGAACACAGAGGCAGACACCTTGTCAAGGAAATTTGGGAACAACAAGTGGACACTTCATCTCCATGTATTCAACCAGATTTCCAAACTGTGGGAAACCCTGCAGGTGGATCTCTCTCGCCTTCCACATCCACAGGCAGAGGGGGTGGACGTGCCATCATGCCCTTGGAGCTTCACAACGGTGTAAGCCTTCCCTCTTCGTCCACTCATTTCGAAGTTTCTCCTCAGGCTTCTAAGAGAACCAGTACAAGTACTGGCAGTCCTGCCATACTGGCCGAAGAGACCATGGTTCCCACTAGCAATGCACCTCAGTGTGAGTCCCCTTATCAGGATTCCTCCTTTCCCTCAACTTCTGACTCAAGGCAAACTAGGTAGATCTTTGAGTATGGAAGTTGAGAGAAGGAGGTTTGAGTCATTAGGCTGCTCCCAGGAGGTCATATCCAACCTTCTTAAAGCCAGGAAACCAACAACGAATGCAATATATGCAAGGATCTGGGACAGGTTTCTAAACCTATGCTACCAGGAAGAGGTTTGATCCAGTCTTCCAATATTTTGGGAATCCTTCAGATGGGTCTTGAGTTGGGACTCGGCCTAAGCTCCCTTAAGGTGCAAGTGGCAGCAATTTGTGCAGCGACTAATATAAAATGGGCAGAAGATCCCCTAGTAGTCATGTTTCTCAGAGGGGTACTGAAGATACGTCTGCCTGTCAGGCGCCCCTTTCCTAGGTGGGACCTTCCCTTAATACTAGAAGTCTTATTCAATCATCCATTTGCACCTGTAGAAGAGACCTCAATCTGGAATCTAACCATAAAGACGGCTTTCCTTTTGGCCATCACGTCTGGCAGAATTTCGGAGCTCCACTCCTTAGGAATAGGTGACGAATATATCTCTTTCTGGACAGAGTAGAGCTTTGCCCTCTCCGAGGGTTCACACCTAAAGTTACCACGCCAGCACATCTAATGGAGCCATGGGCGTTGCCAGTCTTTACTGACTCAGAGTCGGATTTCTGTCATGAGTTGGATATATCCAGAATCCTCGGGGCCTACTTGGAAGCTACGGTAAAGTTCAGGAACTCCGAGAAACTGTTTATCGTCCCATGGGACAGAAACGGGAAAGGAAGCTTCCGGCAGAACCTTGGCATCCTGGGTTGTCAAATTGATACAAAAAGCTTACAGGGTGAAGAACATGGATCCTCCATCTCAAGTGAATGCTCATTAAACTAGAGCAGTGTCAGCATCATGGGCAGCAAGGGCGAATGTTTCTTTGGAAACAGTCTGCAGGGCCACTTGGTCTTCTTGGCACACATTTCTCAAATAAGAAGAGCAGCTCATGTGGCTGTGTTGAATTAAAATGTCTTTGTTAAACAATTAGCTCACTCAGGTGAGTTTAATACTATCACAGGTATGCTGCCATGGAGGCACCAGGAAAATGGAAAGTTGTATCATACTTACCGTAATTTTCCTTTACAGCTGCCTATCCATGGCAGCATACGCTCCCACCCTTGGTATTCTATGTTACGGAGAATGTTGGGGGGAGGGTCTACGTCTTTAATTTATGCTATTCATTAGTCCTGAGGGAGGAGTCGAGGCGGAGCTCCTTTACAGGTATGCTGCCATGGATAGGCACCAGGAAAAGAAAATTACGGTAAGTATGATACAATTTTCAGTTTTTCAGTCCCTGGCTTTAACGGCATGGTTGCTGAAACCCAGGTGTTGGGGGGCAGGGGTGTCTGTGATGGTTATTCTCACATTGTTTGCTCAAAACCAGAGAAGCCACTTCCAAAAAAGTTTACTATCATACCTGGAAATCCTTCTTTGGTGTAAACAAAAGCATTTCAATCCCAGAGAACTCTCTCCCGCACACTCTGGCCTTCCTAAACTTGGGACTTGACCTGAATTTGGCCTTAAGTACCCTTAAAGTGGATGTGAACAGCCTCAGATGATACACAGAGATTAAACAAATCTCCCTACATAAGTTTTACATGTATATCTGCTGTCTTCAGCTTTATATACTGTTTAGAAAGTGCACATTGTGTTAGAAATTCAACTTTGTCATTCTGCACTGTGAGAGAAGTCTTGGATTACACTGGGAGACAGCTCATTGGAGGAAAGGCACCCCCCCCCCCCTTGATGGGCAGAGACTTTCAGAGCTGTCCTGTGAGTAAAGCAGCTGTCTGTTAATCTATTTATAGCATCCTCCCTGACACAAAATTTAGCCTGGTTTTATCATGTGTCAGAGAACTTGTCAGAAGTTATCAACAATGCAGATATATGTGCCCAGGTCAAATTTCATGAATCTGGTTTACATCCACTCTAGGGACAGGTTTTGACCTTGTCCTATTTGTTCCAAAAAACTCTGGCTTCATTTTCCCTCTCAAAAACCCTTATTTAAGGTGTTTCTCAGATTACACCACTTATACAGCATACTTCCTTGGGTCTCAATTTGGTTCTCTCTGCCCTACAGAAACCACCCTTTGAACCCATAAGGAAACTTTCTTTGGATGATCTTTCTTGCAAAGTAGCCTTCTTAGTGGCTATCATGTCTGTCTAACCTCTCTCCTGGAATAAACCGTTTGTGATCCTTCACAAAGATTAAGGAGTAGCGATTTTTAAAACCAAAAATGTCATTTCACCTTACCAATCATATGTAGTGGCTGCATCAGTTTTCTTTTCCTAGGCTTCTTTCCCCTCTATTTTACACTGGTGATCAGGCCAGTAACATTCCTGGATTATACAGCCACCACTTTGGATGAATGAGAACAGGGGGCAGATTTGGACAGCAGGCTGAAAGGAGGGGAGTGTTAGAAGTACTATCAGCTTTAAATACATTAAGAAATTGAAACCGAACTCCAGCTAATACTTTATAATCAGTTAAAGCAACAGTTTATTTTCTTTTGGGATAAAGGTTTTATCTAAATAAATAAAAGCTGATCATTTTAAGCATGCTGCCAGTGGTAAATGGTCTGTCTCATCTCTAACTCCAAGAGAGTTATTCTGTTGAAAAATAACAGACTTACTGGCTGGATCGCCAGATAAAAATAATAGCCCAAAAAAGGAAATTAATGCAGCTATCACATCTAAGAATTGATAAGCTGCAAAATAATAAATGCTTGCTTTGCAAACATTGATTTCAATGTTGTTTGAAAGACCTTCAAAATATCATTTACTTTTAACATTCGACTTTTGAATGAATGTAATTTCCTGAATGAAAATCTCATACACTGTGAAATTCCTTCAAGAAACATTTCTGTCCTGCTCCTTTGACTCTCTTACTTTGATTGAAAACGGACAACGATTTTGACCCCACCGATTAGAAAATCGAACATTCTTAAAACAAAAGATTTAAAACAAAATTCCACTGGTATATGGCCAGCTCGTTTTGGGTACTTGAGTTTGTGACAAAACACCAGCTGCAAAAAACTGCTTTTAATGGGCTGGCACTCAACTTACCACTCCCTGGTCAAAGCTCCCCAGGGCCTAAGATGTGTGACTTGCCCACTTTGGTTAGGCACATCTTCCCTTTCCGATGAGAGGGCGAGCTTTAAGAACTGGGCTCCCCCACAAGTAGCCCACAGCATTGGACCTGTAGAGCACCTGGCAGTGACATACGCTGCACCACATACTTAGGTGTTGCCTGTACGCCTGGTCCAATGTCACTGCAACCTTACAAGCCTGCCCTGCTCCTATCTTTGCAGAGGTTCAGCCATAAAGCTAGGGGGTACTGATTCAGCAAGCTGACACCCTTTGCCACATCGGCCTAGTGCAGCCTGCAATTTTTCTTAATGGGAGATTTTACTGTTCTCTAACTACTAATAGTCTCTCAGACAGAGAGATGCATCCATCACCTAAGGACACTAACAGGAAAAACTGAGGCATGCATGGTGGGAGGAGTTATGTGAGGGAGTGTTAAAGCTTTAAGTGTCTTTTCCAGTGTTCAGTCACCTAAAGGAGTGACATATATCCGGTTATAATTTAAAGACATGTGTCCCGTACTGTACAATAAAGAAAGTTGTGGGCAAATGTGGCATCACTTTATGAATCTGGCTTATTTATTCATTAAACATCTTGTACTGTTCTGTAGCCCCTTTATTTTCTTAGCAATCTCTATTGTGTTTATCCCTTAAGCAGCATAGTGGTAAGGTTAATGCAACCCTATTCATGAAGATTCATGCATAGCTATTAAAAAAATACTAAGAAATGATTTCAATTGACATGTTAGAGTATGTTAGGAGGAAGTGTTATTGTCATTACAATTCTTCGTCATGCAGCCCTAATCTATTAGTTGAATAAATCTGTTGACACAGACAACAACCTTTTGAAAAAGCTTACTGACTATGGTTTTAATACTTTGAGTTACTGACAGGATCAAATATACAGCAAAGTTGGAGGGCAATCAGAATTCAAAGTATGGAAGCCAGTGGACTGTCATTTTAAAAAAAGCAGTGGCAGCCACCATTTTTCTCTTAATGCCAGATTTTCTTCAAAATACTAGGAGGTGTTGCCTCAGGTAACCAGATTCTAGCTAACCTTTTTATTTTTAGTCAATAAAAGAAGTTAAGTGCAAGCACCTGACTCGTAGCTGCTGGCCATACCTTCATCTATTATTATGGCAGAAACACATGTAGCACAATAAACTGATCACTATTTGACAATGTTCATCATTTCATCATCAATACACATCACTAGTTTAAAGTGAGATTAAAAAACACCATCCACAATGCCAATTTTATTTTTACCAAAAACACCAGGAACTTCATTCACAGGAAAGGTGTGAGGGCAGCATGAATACTACAAGACAAAACCTGTATGAAAATGATGAGTTGATATTAATGAATCTTCCAAGTAGACATGACATGTCTTTTGCAGTTCTTGGGTCTAATAGTGATTGTATAAAGCTGCAATAGTTGTATGTAAATTAATTTGCTACCAAAAATAAACAGGTTTTGCTTTAAATATACGTTTTTGTATTATGAATAGCCAGTACAACATAATTTATTAAGATTAGACCCACTCAGCAATTAATGGTAGATATGTTCAAAGCCAAAGATGTGGTTATTAACATAATACTAAGAAAAATGGTGTACAATATTACCTTTGTAAACCTCTCAGAAATAGGCACCCTAACTGTAGTTTTGTCATTATACTGGAGGCTGATTTCTGATTGGCTGCTGTTAACTCTGCATTATATTATTAAATAAGCCAAAACAGGTCACGTGCATAACACAGCTAATTCAGAAAGTGACAAACGGGAGCACTGAATACTGATATGTTCTACTTGCTGGACATGTAGCTTTTTATATATAAAAAGTACTCAAGCAGGCAAAATATTGACAGGTTGCATATTAAAACTGTATGTGAACAGGAAAAGAAAAAATGTTGTATGACCTAAATATGGTTGAGATGTAAAAAAAAAAATATATTATAAAAAGGTACAAATTGTTAACACTTTTCACTGTTGAGGAATCAAAGACTCTAATACCAAAAATTAAGAGTATACCGCTTCAGACAAAAGTGACATTCAAATCCGGAGCCAGGGTAGAAAGTGACTTAGTACTTGGTGCTGCCCTCTGAAGAGGCATTTGGCAATATTTTATAGTCCTGGAGGATTCGACTTTAAAACGACGACACAAAAAAGGCACCCTGAAAAGGCGTTCTCAGACGAGAAAATATTTTAAAATCCATGTGGCAAGAGGAGACAAGCATTGTGTATTTTCTTTTTAAATAATAATTCTTTCTGCAAGGCATTAATACTGCATCTTGTTAGATTGGCTCAGGTTTCAGTTTCTCTGCTAGAAAATCGTTGACAAAACTCTCCACAATCTCTGGAGTGATCTCCTCCACATCCATGACATACTTTGCTCTCGCAGACATGTCCAGTATGGTAAGCAGAGGGGCGGCTTCTGGGAGGTTTGTGAAATCCCGAAGGGAGTCCGTCATGTCATCCTGAAACAACAAAGACAATCACAACATTTACTTTGAGAATCATTAGGGGAAAAAAAGACCTGTCAGACTGATCTAGGAGGAAAAAGAATAAGGAATACCAATATATTTGTATAAAACGAATAGCAAAGATGCAATATGCATGTAATTTACTTTGATACTGTATTTTATGAAAATACGTATGGCTGCTTTAAGACATATATGCAGTTAATCATTAAAAACCATTGACCTTTCATGAAAATAGACAATAGTTGTGAACGATTATGTATTAAGGGGATCTATCCTGAAATGTAACCACTTCATTACTACACTATAGCCGAAAGACTGCTACATCGCGGCTCTGTTGTTCCGGGAGGGCGTCCATGGATGTCTACCCGCAACTGTGCCCTCTGGGGTGTGCATCAGGTGCACTCTGAGATCGCTGTGTCCTTTGGACACAGCTAATTACAGATCGGGGTAAAGGGCCAATCACAGTGGCCCTTTACCAAGTGATCGGCTGTGTCCAATCACAGCCTATCACAATGTAAATAGACTTGTCGGTTATCGGCAGTGCTTTCCTCACGCACTGTCACAGCGCGAGGAAATAAGAACCGGTAACCAGTAAGTGTGGCAGGGGACATGTACACAGATAATCAGGGCACTGATCAGTGAAGGAGAAAAATTACTTATTTGCAAAAAAAAAAAAATATTTTTTTTTTTCAAAATTTTCAACCTTGTTTTGTTTGCTTAGCAAAAAATATTGAAACAAAGTGTTGATTAAACACCACCAAAAGAAAGCTCCATTTGTGTAAAAAAAAAATTATAAAAATGTCATATGAGTGTTGCATGACTGCGCAATTGTCATTCAAAATGTGACAGCGCTGAAATCTGAAATTGGCCTGAGTAGGAAAGAGGTGAAAGTGCTTGGTATTGAAGTGGTTAAAGCCTAACTCTAGATTTTGTGTTACTTTATTTTAGTTATTTTTAGTTTGAGCCAAAATGGCCCAAATAAGCTATTTCCTTCACTAATTGCTACGGTTGCTCTCAGAGAAGTATAAACTGTAGCAGTCACTGTGCAGCATCAGCAACATACAGTACATAGTGATGTGTGCCAGCAGCAGTGCGGAACTTCCTGTCCCGTTTCCAAAATAAAATCGTTTCAGGCTGAGCACTGCTCAGTTATTCACAGGAAGGAAGGTATGACATCATCTGCCCACCTCTCCACCTCAGCCAATGAATGGAAGCCTTTATTTATAAAATAAAAGGCTATCTCTAAATGACCGAGCAGCGCTCAGCCTGACTCAATTTTATTCTGGGAACAAGGCGGGAAGTCCTTGTACTGCTGCCGGAACACAGTGCTCTGAACTTTATGTATCTCATGCTACATATACTTTATACAACACTGATGGCAGCTGCAGCAGTGACAGCCAGGGACATGGATTGGGTGAAGGGAGGGAGTATAGCTGACTTCATCAGAAAAGGAAAACTTAATATCTGGCAGAATGGTTTAGAGGCGAGTGGGAAGCTGGGGATGGGGGGGGGGGCTAGATTTGCTCAGAGTTGGGCTTTAAAGGCTTCAGAAACAGGTAAATAGCTTGATAAAAGTTCCCCTCAACTGTCAGCAGTGGCGGCTGGTGCTTTTTTGTTTGGGGGCGCAGCAAACAACCCCAACCCTCTGCCCCCACAGCACCTCAACCCTCCGCCCTTTGCCAGTCCACAGCACTTACCCAATCGGCGGGCACATCGAGGGATCATCAGTCAAGGGGACAGGCATCTTAAAGCATCTTCCGTGTCCTCTTCCCTTCTAAAATCACGGCGGTTTCCTCCACTCCTCCTAGGGGTTTAACAGGATCTCCTAACCTTTCGGCCAATCGGCAAAGGGGTAACAGACCCGCTCTTCCCGATTGGCGGAGAGGAGATTCAGTGTTAAAAAAGCAAATATTAATTTGCTTTTTTAACAAATCAGGTCCACTCCAAGAGCAATGCTCTGCGATCCAAGTCCACCCTATTTTGAAGCCGATTAGAGCCTATTGCTCTAATCAGGTGCTTCAGAAATACACCCCCGCCGCTGTAATTCAGACATGGGGGGGGTGGCGAGGATAAAGGGGGGTGACGCCCGTGCGCCCTTAATGTATGGGCCGCCACTGACTGTCAGTGATCCCTACATTTTTAGACTCTGCACAAGGAATTAATTTATAACTTCTAGTTCTAATTATATTTTTCATATATCCAGAGTCATTCCTGAAACCAAAAGTAAAACACTAAATCAATCTGTGGTACTCTATAATGGTATGGCTAATAAATTTTGCTATTATATTGTAAAATTCACTAAATGCAATAGGTGTAAATGGCAAATGCTGCTGAAGTGCTGACACTTGGCACAGTGACAGCAGCCTGTTGAGCCTGGTTTGGCAGTTCAGTTATTATATAAGGCGGTTATTGTTAATTGGGTATCACTGCTCGAAAGTGAGGCACAGAGAAAACTAAGAAAAAACTGAAAACAAAAACCCATCTTTTTTCTTATAGCTAAACCTGCCTGGGCCAGTATAAGGCTGCTGCGGATCGTACAAGAGCGTTGTGCGTCTCTTTTCCCCATTTCAGGGCCGAACCTATGCCTGAATTTGGCCCTGAAATGGAGCCAAAGATGCAGTGCGCTCCGCAGCCGCAACGGAGATATGTGAACCAGCTCCATAGGGAGCCAGTCACATTTTCCTGCTATGCGAATTAGATGCGGGGAAACCTGCAATTAATTCGCATAGGTGTGAACCCGGCCTAAAAGCTTAGCAGTCATGCTACATTAGAAGCTTCCCCATTTATACTGTATGTGGTGTGCATGGGAATAGACACAGACCATTTATAATGTCAGACACAGGACTACCTTTCAACCTTTCTACTTGTTTCTCCATTGCAAGGAGGAAATAAAAGTAATGACTAGTTCCACTTAGTGAGTAAAATAACTTTTCATTTTTATTCTGTCTTTCCAATAGAATTACATGCTTACTTGAACTGTCTAGTGAGCAAGTAGCATAAATTATTATTGATTTATTGGTCCAAAAGTGTCTGCAGCACTGTACAAAATTAAGACATTCAAGACCTATAAAAAATAATTAAAGCATGTAAAACACACTAAAGACAGTAAGGCCTTCCCAAATAAACTTTGCATTCTTTCTTTTTACTATTTGGTTTGATTTTGATCATAGCATTTATCAATCTACCAAATAAGGAATCCCCAGCAATTAGACATGCAGTTCTGTTTCTCTTCACTAGAGGGTACCAGCCACCCCGCTCTGCAGCTATACAAGGGGCAGTGCCAGGACAGTACTCTGAAAGCTGAGAACATGGTGAGAGACAGAGAACAGGAAATTCCAGGATAAAGTACGTAGATATACAGACAACACCTCTACGGGGGATGTAATGGGCCTTGTGCCAATTCAAATGCCAGATTTAAATACAGAATTGCTTTGTACAAATTTTACGTTTTATTCTGTCTGCACTGCAGAAAGAGATGCCGAGGAGGGTCATAAAGTGCTTGAACATTAGAAAAGGGATTCTATGGTAAAATATAAGAAAACAAGGGATGTATTCTGCAAAGCAGCATGCTTTCTTACTACCGTGCATCCAGAAAGTATTCACAGCGCTTCACTTTTTCCACATTTTGTTATGTTACAACCTGATTCCAACCTGATTTCCTCAAAACTCTACAAACAATACCCCATAATGTAAACGCAGAACAAAGTTTGTTTGAAACCTTTCAAATTTATTAAAAATAACCCCCCCCCCTCAAAAAAATGCATGTACATAAGTATACACAGTGGAAATAGGAAAAATACTGCACTGCCACTATACAAAAAACCCCCCGAAGAGCAGCAGTTTAACTGTGGAATACACACCAAAAAGTACCAAATATATAGAAAAAAACTGCGCTATACCATAGATTGAATGTGAATATACATAAATAAATAGAAAAAAACTGCGCTATACCATAGATTGAATGTGAATATACATAAATAAATCATACATGTAATGAGATGATGAAATATGAATCTGAAAAATTCCTCTCATGAAATACCAACACTAAAGAAATCAAAAAAAGTGCAATAGTCAAATAAATCATAAAGGATCAGTGACAAACAATGCAAATAATGCTGTGAATCAATATATGCATATCAGAGTTCATAATCGATCTTGACTGAAGAAAATCAGAAACCTCTAGTGAAAGTGAGGAGAGTCCCAAAGAAAAGAGTTAAAGTTCTGTATAACCAACCCACAGCTTTTGTAAAAGTTAACAAAGTTGCCTCAGCTCAGTTCGAAATGAAGAACGGGACTAGGCAAGGATGCCCACTTTTTCCCCTCCTATTTGTTCTAACTTTAGAGCCCCTGTTGGCCGCTATACGAAAAAATCCGGATATTAGAGGCTGTATAGTGGGGAAGGAGGAACATAAACTAGCTGCTTATGCCGACGACGTCCTTCTCTACATTACGAACCCTAGGGTATCGATACCCAATTTATTGTCTATATTGAGGAAATATGGAGAGCTCTCAAACTATAAAATCAATTTAGAAAAATCAGAAGCCCTAAACATCAACATTGATAGTAAGGAAGAGGCTTGGATGAGAGAGACATTCCATTTTACGTGGAGGGAAAATATTCAATATTTGGGGGTTAAGTTAACAAGCTCAGTAAAGAAGATCTACGCACTAAATTTTATCCCTCTATTAGATGAAATTCGAGCAGAAATAAAAAGGTTGGCACATCGCCCGATCTCATGGATTGGGCGAATAAACTCAGTCAAGATGGTGCTGGCCCCAAAAGTGTGTTATAAGATGCAGATGCTTCCAATCCCTTTGCCTCAAATTCATTTTAAAAAATTAACACGATTAATAAATGGGTTTGTTTGGAACAATAAGAAACCAAGGATAGCACACACGGAGTTATGTAGAGAAAAAACACAAGGGGGGCTGGCCGTACCAGATTTCAAAAAGTATTATAATGCAATTACAATATCACGGGTGGTAGAATGGGTTAAAGGGGGTTATAATAAAAGATCTAGAAATGGGTTTAAGTAGTGCACGTTTGAAATATTTGTTATGGAATCCGCCACATTTTAGAAAGTTAGGCCCAGACACACATATTATAACACAACACACCTTTAAAATCTGGGACCAGATGCATGTAAATAATAGTTGGGAGTATAATTCACCATTGATTTATTTAAAAAATAATGAGCTGTTTCCCCCGGGGATGGAGGAAGTAGGAGGGAACTGGATCATAAATAGTGAAATACAATTAAAAGATATTATGAAGAAAGGGAAAATTTGCACTTTTCAGCACTTAGCAGCACAAAGAGATTTAATGAAATTAAATGGCTGGCGGTACGCTCAGCTCTCGCATTTTGTAGAAAGTCTCCCTGGGTCCATAAGAGAGGAAAAAGACCTCAGACCAATAGAGAAATTATTTTGCAGTGAAAAGACAAGGGGGTATGTCTCCGTGATATATAAAATACTGCTAAATAATGGAGGGATGGAAGTGCCGCCATTCATTAAAAAAATGGGAGGGGGAACTGGGGATAACTCTAAAGGAGAATATCCCCAGAAAAACCGCAGAAATCCGGGGGGGGGGGGGGGGGGGGGTCCATAGAGGTCCTCCTCTCACTTACTTAATTATTCCCCCCCCCCCCAACCTCACACAGCCCCCCCCCACAGCCCCCAAACCCTCCCCCAACCCCACACAGCCCCCCAGCCCCCTTCTAACTGAAGATCATTGCTATCAAAGCCCTTCAATTAAGGAAAGACCCCCTCAGGGATATTAGGGGCAGGAATGTCTAAGTTCCTACAAAAGTCCTGTAAATCTCCGATATGTTTCATTTTATAAATCCTGCCCTCTTTCGTCACATTCAGTGACAGAGGGAAGCCCCAACTATATTTTAAATTTGCCCCCCCCAGTAAGTCCAATAACGGTTTCAATTGGTGTCTCCTCGCTAAAGTTCCGGCAGAAAGATCTGAAAATATTTGAATTGCCTGATTATTGAATTTCACCGGTTGGGCCCCTCTTAATTTACTCCAGATTTTTGCTTTGTCCTCAAATTGATGGAACTTGACTAAAATGTCCCTAGGCACGTCTTCTCTCATATTTGGGGGTTTTCTTATCCTGTGCACTCGGTCGATTTTAAGTTCACACTCTGGATTTCTTCCCAGGAGTGGGTTAAAGATTTCCTTTATCACTATGGTCAGATCTTCTCCTCTCTGCTCTGGTAGGGATCTAATTCTTAGGTTTTGCCGCCTATTTTGATTTTCTTGTTCTTCCAGTTTATGTAACAACTCGCGTTGGTCCCTCTGTAGTGTTTTTACTTGTTTCTCAAACACAGAGATTTCCTGACCCTGATGTTCCGCCACCTTCTCTACTTCTTCAACTCTCTTAAGTAGGTGTCCCATATCTGTCCTTACATTGAGGATTTCTGCCTTAATTGATTTTTCAAGCTTAAGAAACATATCCTGAATCTCAGATTTGGTTGGGAGTGCTTCTACGGCCGGATCCGCCTCCATACTTAAATCTGGTTCTGCTTTGGAAGGAGTCCCTACATTGGAAGTCCCCCCTTGAGCCCCTTTATTTTTAGTTGAGGCCTTCTTTTTGTCCTTTACTTCTTGTTTGTTGTCCATACCTGGGCTTTTTAAATATTTTTGAATTGTACTGGAATTTAAGCTGTCTCTAGGTTTGTTTAGGTCTGCTGATTTTTGGGAGCGTCCTCTCATGTTCCTCCCTTCCCTGCTCTCCGCAAGTTCCCTTTTGCGCTAGCCTTGAACGCTTCTACAGGGAGGGCCTGCTCTGGGCCTAGTTCAGTTTAGTAGTTTAGCAGTTTAACAACGTCTATCCACAAGTTCTCAGTGACAGTCCCTTTGAAAATTACAACAAATCGCTTTACCAGGAACAGTTCTATTAGGAACACCCAGGGTCACTTTATCCCTTCATCTCTCCTCCTTTCTAATGGATACCATACCAAAGGGATAAACAGGGTCTCCACTCCCCCCTAGAATTTACTGTCCACTCATAGTTTGTTGGTAGAGCAGAAACGCTAAGTTCCCATGAGTACTTCAGGCCCTCTGTCCTTTAAATTTCCTTCTGCGGTCAGATATCTCAGGCGCAAAACACAGTTCAAAAGTGATTGTATTCAGCAATGCTGATCCTACCTGGATCCAGAGGACCTCATGGGGGCGTCCCGGGTCTCCAGGGGGGACTTCTTTAGCCCTCGTCAGAGCCAGCCACAGCTTTAAGGAAGGGGATCCCCACACCTCCTGATCTTCACTCATCTGTACCGAATCCAGCGTTTAAATAGTGCACTGCTCGTCCACTCTCCGCATTCCGGCGTTACGCGGCTGCGGGGCATGGGACGGAGAACAGCCAGAGAGCCAATACGAGGGGGGGGGAGCCGGGGGACGCTGTAGCGGCGAGCATCCGCTCCGCCGGGCCGCCGTTAACTGAGCTGTCTTGGGCACCGATCCGGCTCCCATACGGCCGCCTCTTTCCGCTCTTTCTGGCCAGCCACCAAGCGGACCCTCCCGTCGCCTCGAAGGAAGGTTAGCTAGCCGGCCACGGGCTCTCACCCTGTGCCTTCTGGAACGCCATCTCCGTTCAGACCTCTTTCTTCCACCGCCCCACTACCAGGCCCCTCCCCCGATCCTAGCACGTCACATCCTCCAGCCTCTGCCTTTGGCGACATTCCATGAGTGGTTTTCTCCACACATTCCGCTTAGAATTAAGGCCAAAAAGTTCTATCTTAGTCTCATCAGACCAAAGAATCTTATTTCTCACCATCTTGGAGTCCTTCAGGTGTTTTTTTTTAGCAAACTCCATGCGGGCTTTCATGTGTCTTGCACTGAGGAGAGGCTTCCGTCAGGCCCCGACTGGTGAAGGGCTGCAGTGATGGTTGACTTTCTACAACTTTCTTCCATCTACTGACTGCATCTCTGGAGCCTCAGCCACAGTGATCTTTGGGTTCCCACTGTATTCTCCACTTGATGACGACTGTCTTCACTGTGCTCCATGGTATATCTAATGCCTTGGAATTTCTTTTGTACTCTACTCCTGACTGATACCTTTTAGCAATGAGATCCCCCTGCTGCTTTGGAAGCTCTCTGCGCACCATGGCTTTTGCTCTAGGATGCGACTAAGAAGATGTGAGGAAAGACCTACTAGAACAGCTGAACTTTATTTGGTGTTAATCAGAGGCACTTTAAATGATGGGAGGTGTGTATGGACTCATATTTAACATGAGTTTGAATGTGATTGCTTAATTCTGAACACAGCTACATTCTCAGTTATAAGAGGGTGTGCACACTTACTGCAACCACATTAGTTTTATTTTTACCTCCCACACCCATAACAGATTTCAGTTTGTTGTTCAAGTTCTACAGTTTATAGGTCACATTAAAGGTGGAAAAAGTTCTGAAATGATTTATCTTTGTCTCATTTTTTTACATCACAGAAACCTGACAATTTAACAGGGGTGTGTAGACTTTTTATACCCATTGTATTTACTCGGCGTAACATCATCTTTTATATTTTAACAAACAATTGGGTATTATATTGCGTTTTTGTGCATTACAAAATTTGTGTTTGAAAAACCCCTGCGCATATATAATGTGACATAAAAATAGACAACGCCCAGAATTTTATTCTTTGGGGCCTCTGCTTAAAAAAAAAATATATGCTTGGGGATTCTAAGTAGTTTTCTAGCAAAAAAAAAAAAACATGTAGGAGAGGAATGTCAGAATTGGCCCAGACTGGAAGTGGTTAAGGACACATTTACACATGTGCATTGCGGTAATGCACTGTACCTGTGATGGTGTATTGCAGTGTCATTTACATGACATCTGTGCTGTAATGCACCAAAACAAACAATGCCGTGGTGTACTGTCATGCAATGAAGCCATTTATTTTGAATGAGCTGCTAACACAGTTTGCCACGGTGTGAATGCCCCCCTAAAAGCTTTGAGAAAGCTGCTTAAAGCTTGCTGACATACAGTGGCTTGCAAAAGTATTCGGCCCCCTTGAACTTTTCAACCTTTTGCCACATTTCAGGCTTCAAACATAAAGATATAAAATTTTAATTTCTTGTGAAGAATCACCAACAACTGGGACACAATTGTGAAGTGGAACGAAATCTATTGGATATTTTAAACTTTTTTAGCAATTAAAAAACTGAAAAGTGGTGCGTGCAAACTTATTCGGCCCCTTTACTTTCAGTGCAGCAAACTCACTCCAGAAGTTCAGCGAGGATCTCTGAATGATCCAATGTTGTCCTAAATGACTGATGGTGATAAATAGAATCCACCTGTGTTTAATCAAGTCTCTGTATAAATGCACCTGCTCTGTGATAGTCTCAGGATTCTGTTAAAAGCGCAGAGAGCATCATGAAGACCAAGGAACACACCAGGCAGGTCCGTAATACTGTTGTGGAGAAGTTTAAAGCCGGATTTGGATACAAAAAGATTTCCCAAGCTTTAAACATCCCAAGGAGCACTGTGAAAGCGATCATTTTGAAATGGAAGGAGTATCAGACCACTGCAAATCTACCAAGACCTGGCTGTCCCTCTAAACTTTCAGCTCAGACAAGGAGAAGACTGATAAGAGATGCAGCCAAGAGGCCCATGATCACTGTGGATGAACTGCAGAGAACTACAGCTGAGGTGGGAGAGTCTGTCCATAGGACAACAATCAGTCGTACACTGCACAAATCTGGCCTTTATGGAAGAGTGGCAAGAAGAAAGCCATTTCTCAAAGATATCCATAAAAAGTCTTGTCTAAAGTTTGCCACAAGCCACCTGGGAGACACACCAAACATGTGGAAGAAGGTGCTCCAAAATCGAACTTTTTGGCCACAATGCAAAACGATATGTTTGGCGTAAAAGCAACACAGCTCATCACACTCAACACACCATCCCCACTGTCAAACATGGTGGTGGCAGCATCATGGTTTGGGCCTGCTTTTCTTCAGCAGGGACAGGGAAGATGGTTAAAATTGAGGGGAAGATGGATGCAGCCAAATACAGGACCATTCTGGATGAAAACCTGTTGGAGTCTGCAAAAGACCTGAAACTGGGACGGAGATTTATCTTCCAACAAGACAATGATCCCAAACATACAGCAAAATCTACAAAGGAATGGTTCACAAATAAACGTATCCAGGTGTTAGAATGGCCAAGTCAAAGTCCAGACCTGAATCCAATCGAGAATCTGTGGAAAGAGCTGAAAACTGCTGTTCACAAACGCTCTCCATCCAACCTCACTGAGCTCGAGCTGTTTTGCAAGGAAGAATGGGCAAGAATTTCAGTCTCTCGATGTGCAAAACTGATAGAGACATACCCCAAGCGACTTGCAGCTGAAATCGCAGCAAAAGGTGGCTCTACAAAGTATTAACGCAAGAGGGCCGAATAATTTTGCACGCCCCACTTTTCATTTTTTTATTAGTTAAAAAAAGTTTCAAAAATCCAAAAGATTTCGTTCCACTTCACAATTGTGTCCCACTTGTTGGTGATTCTTCACAAAAAATAAAAATTTTATATCTTTATGTTTGAAGCCTGAAATGTTGCAAAAGGTTGAAAAGTTCAAGGGGGACGAATACTTTCGCAAGCCACTGTATTTGTAAATGCTTTTTAATATTTACAAACTGACAATGAAAGATGAACACAGTTTTTCGTGCATTATATGCTTTGTGTGCTATGCTTTTTTCCTTTCTTCCATGCTGCTAAAAGCTATTTTACAGATGTTATAAAAAGTCAGTAGCAGGAAGTTGAAGTAGGTAGTACTGGATAGTTGTTCACACTGGTATTTTTGCAAGCTATCAACATAGCTGATTGTACTCTTCAGTACAGTTGGCAAATTAGTTGTGCATGGACTCTGGCAGTGAAGTCAATTTTAGTTATCGTAAAGGATGTGTTATTTATACTGGTGCTTGTTGGGTAGTGTAGGGTCATTGGTCAGCAAGTAATAAGTGTTTGAGGGCGTATGCTAAATATAATGGGGGCATTCAAAATACAATATGTAGAATACTGTATGAGCATGGAAAAAAACATCTTTGCGATAAAGTGCTGGTACTTCTCCAAAATTAAAAAATGGTAAGCAAATTCCTCTAAGCCTGTGCAGCTTCCTTTCCTGGGGGTAGGATTTAAAGCCCACATGCCCAAGGACACGTTACCACTATTAATACTCTGCTTGTGCCAATGAATATATGATAGTTTGACAATCAAAAAGTAAAAGCCTTTACCTATAACAGCAATATAACGTTAAACTCCACATTTTGGATTTAAGTGTCTTCACAGTGAAATATGAAAATATTTCACGTATTCAGCCAAGAAACTGTAGAATATAGTAATTACTGGTGACAATCACAAGCTTTAGCCTGACAGAGATGAAGTGAGGACACTGATGAGGAAGCTAAGCCTCCTGTTAGTCACATTGCCTAGCAGAGCAGCTTTGCTGTGTAATCCTGAAATGACATATAATGTGCTCCTCCTATTTTTTTTTTTTTCACAATAATTTCTCTGCAGTTGGATTGCACTGCTGAAAAGAAACAGATGTGAAAACTAATACAAAAATCATTCCTTTCCTGACTGAATAGCATGATAGATTACATGCATTGAAAAGGAAAGCAGATTCTTTTGCGCACAGCAGGTTTACAGTACATCCACTCCTGAACACACCTCTTGTCTGCAGAAGTCTTCTATTTCAACTTTAAGATATTAACTGATTTACAGCCACTCGTATTACTTATTTCATGAAACTGGGCAAATTGTGAAAAGGCTTGACACACAGTGGGCTTGATTTATTAAGGACCTGTTAACAACATAACGCAGTGTGTGTTGAGGTGTTTTAAGAAGCCCATTTCAAAATAATTGGGCTGTCAACATACGGAAAAAAAAAAAAAAAAGGTCCCATGTGATTTTTTTCAGAGTAGGGCAAAACAAAGCATATGCTGATTGTGGTGAACTAGAACGCAGGTGCATTTCGGCGTACTGTAGATGTTCATTGGGGTTCAATAAACTCTGCATTGAGCTTCACATTAGGGATTGACCAATATCATTTTTTCGGTGCCGATACGATACCGATATTTTGGCAACCTCTCAGGCCCATATTGTCTGCCGATATTCTGTACATTAAAAAAAAAAAAAAAAATTTACACTTTTTTTTAATCACTGTTAATGCTGTCACAAGGAATGTAAACATCCACCGTGACAGTAATAGGCAGTGACAGGTACTCTTTATGGAGGGATCGGAGGTCTATAACATAGTTGGCAACATTGTAAAAAAAAAAATTCGGGATACTTTTTTGGCTGTAGGCGGAGTAACCTTATAATTAGGGGGCATGGCATGCATTAGTAGGTGTGGCATAGGGAAAGAGAAAAATGCGGGGCGCGCGTAGCGCTGTCCTGAAAAATGGGTGTGGTTTGCGTGAAATAGTGGGCATGGCTTAAAGGAGCGTGACTCAAAGGGGGTGTGGTTAGAGTCTGAGATAAACAAGAGATGGAGGGAGAAACAAAGGGAGAAAGAAAGAGAAAGAAAGGGATGGAAGGACAGCAGGCCCAGATCCTACACCACAATAGAATTATGTGTATTTCAGAAAGTTTAACAATCAGCAAATAAAGATACTCCAAACACCTGGTGTTAGCGCTTCAATCATCCCGGCACCATGGTTGTTATGGTGTCAGAGTGATTGAAGCGCATTATTATTACACTGTAATATAAAATTAAACAGTTCAATTCACCATAATGCAGAACCAGTGGGAGCCCCGAGTGTGTCACTTGTCACGTCGCCTGCCACCAGATGCCATCAGGTGTCCCCAATAGAGTCCCTCCTTACATATCAGGTGTCCCTAGCGGAGTGCCTCCTTACATCTCAGGTCGGTCAGTATGCAGTGTTGCAGTGTAGGGGTCCCTCTATGATAAGGGGTAGGTGAGTGTGGGGGTCCCTCTGACAGGGGGTAGGTCAGTGTGGAGTGTAGGGGTCCCTCTATGACAGGGGGTAGGTCAGTGTGGAGTGTAGGGGTCCCTCTATGACAGGGGATAGGTCAGTGTAGAGTGTAGGGGTCCCTCTATGACAGGGGGTAGGTCAGTGTGGAGTGTAGGGGTTCCTCTATGACAGGGGGTAGGTCAGTGTGGAGTGTAGGGGTCCCTCTATGACAGAGGGTAGGTCAGTGTGGAGTGTAGGGATCCCTCTATGACAGGGGGTAGGTCAATGTGGAGTGTAGGAGTCCCTCTATGACAGAGGGTAGGTCAGTGTGGAGTGGAGGCGTCCCTCTGACAGGGGGTAGGTCAGTGTGGAGTGTAGGGGTCCCTCTATGACAGGGGGTAGGTCATTGTGGAATGTAGGGGTCCCTCTATGACAGGGGGTAGGTCAGTGTGGAGTGTAGGGGTCCCTCTATGACAGGGGGTAGGTCAGTGTGACGTGTAGGGGTCCCCCTACACTCCACACTGACCTACTCCCAGTCATAGAGGGACCCCTACACTCCACACTGACCTACTCCCAGTCATAGAGGGACCCCTACACTCCACACTGACCTACCCCCGTCATAGAGCCTCTATGAGAGGGGGTAGGTCAAGACACATCTGAATTGGTGCACGCACTCACAGGGCTGCTGTTAGAAATAATCGGGCCCCATACAGCCTGAGGAGGGAAGGAGGGAGGTGAGAGAGGCAGTAGTGAGGGGGGGTGAGAGAGGTGAAAGAGGGGGGTCTGGTGCACTCACTTACAGGGCAGCTGTTAGGCTGTACGGGTCAGACAAACAAGAGGGGGGGTCAGACAGAGAAGGGGGGGTCAGACAGAGAGGAGAGGGGGTCAAACAGAGAGGAGGGGTCAGACAGAGAGGAGAGGGGGGCGGCTGACAGACAGGAGGGGGGGCTGACAGAGAGGAGAGGAGGGGGACAATGAGGAGAGGGGGCGGCTGACAGAGAGGAGAGGAGGGGGGTCAGACAAAGAGGAGAGGGGGGTCAGACAAAGAGGAGAGGGGGGTCAGACAAAGAGAGGGGGGGCGGCTGACAGAGAGGAGGGGGGGGCTGACACAGAGGAGAGGAGGGGTCAGACAGAGAGGAGAGGAGGGGTCAGACAGAGAGGAGAGGGGGGTCAGACAGAGAGGAGAGGGGGGTCAGACAGAGAGGAGAGGGGGGTCAGACAGAGAGGAGAGGGGGGTCAGACAGAGAGGAGAGGGGGGGTGGCTGACAGAGAGGAGGGGGGTCAGACAGAAAGAGCGGGGGGATGGCTGGCTGACAGAGAGGAGGGGGGGGCGGCTGACAGAAAGGAGAGGGGGGCGGCTGACAGAGAGAACGAGTGGCTGCTGACAGAGAGGACGGGGCTGCTGACAGAGAGGACGGGGGGCGGCTGACAGAGAGGACGGGGGGGCGGCTGACAGAGAGGACGGGGGGGCGGCTGACAGAGAGGACGGGGGGGCGGCTGACAGAGAGGACGGGGGGGCGGCTGACAGAGAGGACGGGGGGGCGGCTGACAGAGAGGACGGGGGGGCGGCTGACAGAGAGGACGGGGGGGCGGCTGACAGAGAGGACGGGGGGGCGGCTGACAGAGGACGGGGGGCGGCTGACAGAGAGGACGGGGGCGGCTGACAGAGAGGACGGGGGGCGGCTGACAGAGAGGACGGGGGGGCGGCTGACAGAGAGGACGGGGGGGCGGCTGACAGAGAGGACGGGGGGCGGCTGACAGAGAGGATGGGGGGGCGGCTGACAGAAAGGACGGGGGGGCGGCTGACAGAGAGGACGGGGGGCGGCTGACAGAGAGGACGGGGGGCGGCTGACAGAGCAGATGACAGACACACAGGAGCATGCAGGGCTGGCGCAATTACTCACAGACACAGCCCAGCATCCACATGTGACCAGTTCCTTCATGTCCTCCGTCCATCCCGCACATGATCTGCTCGGCTAATCACAGGACACCTGCCGCTGCCCATTGCTGAGCTCGGCTCAAACACACAGCGCATGGACGTTCTGGTCTTCTAGAAAATAGCAGGCCGCGGACCACTACCGAAAAAAAAAATCGTGGAAAAAGGGACTTCCCGAGACATTTCCCAGGATACACTAAAATCGGGAAAAGGGTCTAAATCCCGGGAACCCCGGGACTATTGGCAACTATGCTATAAGACCCCAAACCCCTCCTCTGCACTTGAAAGTATTCAAAACGTCAAGATTGGCGTTTTTGAAAATGTTTTTTTAAACTGGCGCCTTTAAGATGCCAATAATCCAGGAAGTGATGTCATGACATCCCTTCCGGGTTACTAGATCCGAGACCCGAACGACGCATCGGCTTTGTTCGGGTCTTCAGTCAGCCGTGCCGGCTGGGTGCTCGGGCCTCCCGGTGGGACGAGAGCGCGGCGAAAGGCACGGGGGGGGGGGGGGGGAGAATGTCCCCTCTCGCTTTTTGTAATAAAGCCGACCGTCCGCAGCTGCAGGCATCACCCCCCGTAAAACCCCTTGAAGCAATATCGGTCTAGGTTGCGACCAATACCGATTTTTCTGAAAATGCTGATATCGGTCTGCAATAATCGGCCTTACCGATAGTCGGTTGATCCCTACTTCACATCTACGTTATAACATGGATTATGATGCAGGTTATAACATGGTATAGTGCAAATGAGCTCTAAAGGAATACAGCATGTTTAGTTTTCAAAGTAAATGTTCGCTAAGCTTAGCATAGATGTTGAAGTCAATTATGTGCAAGCAAAAACCCAGTTGGTGGGGTGTGGTTTGACTCACTTTGGGACAGACTGCTTCAGTCTCACCCAGGCTTTCAGCTCCTTCCCGGCAGCCTTTTGCTTCCTCTATAGCAGAGATGGGCAAACAAAAGCCCACAAACAGGAGCCCCAGTAATAAATCCAAGATGCTAGATGTGTGGAGATACGTTGCAGGAAAGCACATGATTTTGCAGGCGTTTCTGCTTCCATTTATGCTTCCCCATTTTGTCCAAGAATCAAACAAAACCACCTTTGTTTAGAGTTTTAGGTTATACAGAATGTATAGCATATGTTCACTAAGGCCATATTTTCAAGTTGGTATTGCAATGTTAAAGTAATTTTTGATTTTTTTTTTAAATAAATTTAATTAACCACTTCAGCCCTGGAAGGATTTACCCCCTTCCTGACCAGAGCACTTTTTGCAATTTGGCACTGCATTGCTTTAACTGACAATTGTGCGGTCGTGCGACGTGGCTCCGAAACAAAATTGACGTCCTTTTTTTCCCACAAATAGAGCTTTCTCTTGGTGGTATCTGATCACCTCTGCAGTTTTTATTTTTTGCGCTATAAACAAAAAAAGAGTGACAATTTTGAAAAAAACGCATTATTTTTTACTTTTTGCTATAAGAAATATTCCCCAAAAATGTATAAAAAAAACATTTTTTCCTCAGTTTAGGACGATACGTATTCTTCTACATATTTTTGGTAGAAAAAAAAAGATCACGATAAGTGTTTATTGATTGGTTTGCGCAAAAGTTATAGCGTCTACAAAATAGGGGATAGTTTTATGGCATTTTTATTAATAATTTTTTTTTACTATTAATGGCGGAAATCAGCGACATTATTCCGGACACATTGGACAATTTCGACACATTTTTGGGACCATTGGCATTAATACAGCGATCAATGCTATAAAATTGCATTGATTACTGTAAAAATGTCACTGGCAGTGAAGGGGTTAACCACTAGGGGGCGGGGAGGGGTTAAGTGTATCCTGGTCAGTGATTCTAACTGTCTGGGGAGTGGGCTAGCAGTGACAGGACACTGATCGCTGCTCCCGATGACAGGGAGCAGACGATCAGTGTCCTGTCACTAGGCAGAACGGGGAGATGCTGTTTACATCGGCATCTCCCCGTTCTTCAGCTCCGTGACACGATCGCAGGTATCCCAGCGGCAATTAAGTCCGCGGGTCCCGCGGGCACGGTCACGGAGCTCACAGCAGGCACGCGTGCACGGCGGGAGATTGAAAATAACATACAGGTACGTTACTTCGCCCAGCCGTCAGCATTCTGCCGACGTATATGTGCTGACAGCGGTTGGCAAGTGGTTAAATGTGCAAATTTAAAATTGTACACCAAAGGTGTTGTGGACTTGGATCAAAATTTGTCCGGTTCAGCAGGAATGGACAAATTTAGATCTATGCACAAAGGCGTTTGTACCAAAGGGGAGGATGTACCAATAGACTTCTATGCAACTGCCCAGTAAAATTTAAGCTGCTCGATCAGCACTGCAGGCTATAGAAGTCTCCCAGCTGTCAGAATACAATAGCTCAGCAGGAGGATTCCCCTATCCCCACTGAGTGTGGATGGGAGAATCAGGTCAGTTTTTTGCATTCAACCTGCTGGTTAAACAAAAAAAAAAGATTTTTATTACAGCTTACCTGTAAAATCCTTTTCTTGGAGTACATCATGGGACACAGAGCCTTAAGTAATTACTTAATGGGTTATAGGCTACCTTCAGGTGTTGACACTGGTAAACCCAATCAAGGAAGTTTACTCCCTATATAACCCCTCCTCCTTCCAGGAGCACATCAGTTTTTGTAGCAAAGCAATATACTTAATCCCAAAAGAGGGGCGGGACCTCTGTGTCCCATGATATACTCCAAGAAAAGGATTTTTACGGGTAAGCTGTAACAAAAATCCTATTTTCTTTATCGTACATCACGGGACACAGAGCCTTAAGTAATTACTTAATAGGACATCCCATAGCAATGCTACTTGAGGGGAGGGAGAAACAACCCATAGGGTACCCACAGACGTGAGGATTTATACTGCTGACTGCAGTACACTGCGCCCGAAGGCAATATCCTCATACCTCCTTACATCCACCTGATGTGAATGTATGCACTGAAGACCAAGTTGCGGCCTTACAGATCTGAGCCATGGAGGCCTGGTGACGCACTGCCCAAGAAGCACTAACTGACCTGGTAGAGTGAGCTCACTTGAAATGGGAGAATCTTTCCCCTTAAATCATAAGTTTGAATCATCACTTGTCGCATCCACTTAGCGACAGTGGATTTTGACACTGCCTGTCCTTTCTTAGAACCCTCTGGCAGAATAAATAAGACATCAGTCTTACGAATCTGAGCAGTTGTCTTAAAATAGATTTTCACTGCTCTCACCACATTAAGACAATGTAGTGACTCTTCTTCCCCGTAACATGATTTTGGAAAAAACAATGGTAGGACAACATCTTGGTTCAGGTGAAACCACTTTTGATAAAAAAAAGTCTGGATGAGAGCGTAACACCACTCCCCATGACAAATTAAGTATGGCTCTTTACAAGAAAGAGCAGCCAATTCCGAAACCCTCCTTGCTGAGGATATAGCAACCAAAAATACTTTGTCAGAAGGACTAGGAATATGTTGTATCGGTTCAAATGGCTGTTTTTTGTAACACAGACAAAACTAAGTTCAAGTACCAAGGTTTCAAGGGAGGTTTGACGGCAGAATAAGCCACGTCACCAACTGTATAAAATCCCAGACTAAGAATGAGTAGCAAGTGGCCTTTTGAAATAAGACCGAAAAAGCTGAGACTTGGCCTTTAATGGTACTCAAGGCCAATTTAAATTCTACCCCTAATTGTAGAAAGGCAAGAATTCTGCCTATGATATATCTCCGAGGGTGCCAACCCTTGGATTCACACCAGGAAACATAAGCCATCCAGACTCTATAGTTCTGGAAGCTGGCTTCCTTGCACTAATCAGGGTAGAGATAACTGACCCGGAAAGCCCACGTTTCTTCAGAATGTGGGTTTCAACAGCCAAGCCGTTAAATTTAGAGACCGTAAGGTAGGATGGAATATCAGTCCCTGTGAGAGCAGATCTGGCCGTTGTGGGAGGGACCATCATGGGCCCTCCACTGCCATCTTTACGATTTCTGCATACCATGACCTTCTGGGCCATGCTGGTGCCACTAGAATTACCGGCTTTCTTTCCAGCTTGATCCTGCAAAGTCGAGGCAGCAACTGAATAGGGGGGAATGCATAGATCAGTGAGAACTGATCCCATGGGGTCACCAATGCATCCGTTCCCGCATGGGAATGGATCCCTTGTTCTGGCCACAAAGTTGACTAACTTTATGTTGAACCTGGATGCTAGAAGATCTACGTCCGGAGCAGTGTTAATTTTGTCGACTAAAATGACTAAAACATTTTTGTCAACTAAATGAATACTATTTTAGTCGACTAAATGAATGCTATTATACTCTTTGACTAAAATACAACTAAAACTTAAACAATTGAGATGACTAAACTACGACAAACTAAAATGGCATTTTAGTCAAAAGACTAAAATGGGACTAAAATGAAAATTGCATTTTAGTCAAAAGACTAAGACTAAAACTAAATCGAAATTTGACTTCAAAATGGCCTTTAGTGCATGTTCATACCTCAATACTTTAATAACATACGAGATTTTTCACTCCAGCAGTATATAATGAGTTTGGAAATTGTAGAGAAATGTTAGCTAATGCATTACAATTTAATTACACCAATTCGATTTCAGACAACTAAGATGAGTTTTAGTCGACTAAAATGTACTGGAGATTTAGTCGACTAAATACGACTAAAACTAAAACAATTGCACAAGACTAAAATGGGGCTAAAACTAAAATGCCATTTTAGTCCTAAGACTAAAACTAAATTTAAATTTGCTGGCAAAATTAACACTGGTCCGGAATGCCCCATCTTTGGCAAACAGCCTGAAATATGTCGGGGTGAAGAGACCATTTCGCTGGGAATAACTGCTGGCGACTCAATTAGTCCACCTGCCAATTCTCTACTCCCGGAATGAAGATTGCCGATAGGCACAGAACATTCCTTTCTGTCCAAGTTAGAATATGGTTCACCTCTCTCTGCGCTGAGAGACTTTCGGTGCCCCCTTGGTGATTGATATACAGTGGGGACGGAAAGTATTCAGATCCCCTTAAATTTGTCACTCTTTGTTACAGTGGGGACGGAAAGTATTCAGACCCCCTTAAATTTTTCACTCTGTGTTATACTGCAGCCATTTTCTAAAATCATTTAAGTTCATTTTTTTTCCGCATTAATGTCAGGTTGGATGGTAAACATTGGTGGACAGCAATTTTTAGGTCTCTCCAGAGATGCTCAATTGGGTTTAAATCAGGGCTCTGGCTGGGCCATTCAAGAACAGTTACGGAGTTGTTGTGAAGCCACTCCTTCGTTATTTTAGCTGTGTGCTTAGGGTCATTGTTTTATTGGAAGGTAAACCTTCATCCCCAGTCTGAGGTCCTGAGCACTCTGGAGAAGGTTTTCGTCCAGAATATCCCAGTACTTGGCCGCACTCATCTTACCCTCGATGGCAACCAGTCGTCCTGTCCCTGCAGCTGAAAAACACCCCCACGGCATGATGCTGCCACCAACATGCTTCACTGCTGGGACTGTATTGGATAGGTGATGAGCAGTGCCTGGTTTTCTCCACACATACTGCTTAGAATTAAGGCCAAAACGTTCTATCTTGGTCTCATCAGACCAGAGAATCTTATTTCTCACCATCTTGGCATCCTTCAGGTATTTAGCAAACTCCATGCGGACTTTCAATGTTTTTATTGAAGAGTTTTACAGTACAGACAAGCAGGCATACAGCAAGGTATTATTACAGCTCATTCAGTCCTGAAATGCACTTTTGAACAACAAGATTATCAACAGTATGCCTATAAAGTGTAATCAATTACCAACTATAAATCTCAACTATAGCCCATAAGCCTACATTAGGTAAATAGAGCTGAGAAGGTGCTTTAGTGTTTCTTGGGGGGCTCTGTGTTGAGTCCTGTCAAGAGTGTTTCAGTGAGAGCCTGTAGACAACCACATCACCCCCACAAACCCTGTCGGGATCTAACCGTGTGTGGGTGGAGGGTTTGACTACTTGACTCTTAATTGTGGTTTCTTTTATACAAATAAAAAAAAGGGGTAATTGAATATGGATCCGTCTAGATGTTATTGAAAGTTCTTGGTGTGACGGTAGTGTACTAAAATGGCGTTTGTGAAGCCAATGTATGGCTGTATGTGGGGTGGGGTTGTAGGGAAAGGTGAGGGGTAGGGAGGATATGAGGGTGATGAGGGGTGGGAGTGTTAACCCTTTCTGGGCTCATGAGGTAGGTGGTGGATTCAACCCCTCAGGTCAAGCTATGGAGTCTCAAGTAGTGAGCTATATTCCGCGGATTCTTTAAAATTAAGCCAGCAAGCCCATATTTTATGGAATTTGGGGGAGGTGTCTTTTGCCTGGTGTATTAAATCCTCCATCTCAGCTATCCTTCCCACTCGATGGAGCCATTCTGGTATGCTGGGGGGGGGGTAGCCTTCCAGTGGGTGGGTATGCATAGTTTAGCTGCATTAATCATACGTAGTATAAGGGATTTTCTGTATACCCCTTGGGGGATGGATGTGTGGTGGAGTAAGTATTGGGCAGGGTTAAAATCCGGAGTGTAGGTCATGATTTTTGAAGTGAGGCGGTGTATCTCTGTCCAGTAGGGTTGGATTAGGGGGCAGTCCCACCATATATGTAGTAGTGTTCCCTTAGCCCTGTTGCATCTCCAACATAGTGGGGGGACACTGGCGTGGAATTTGTGTATTTTATTGGGAGTTCTGTACCACCTAGAATAAATTTTGTATCCGTTTTCCTGTGCGGACACATTTAGTGAGCCCATGTGGATGTGTGAAAGAATACGAATCCCAGTCTTCCTGAGACACGTTAATGTGCAGCTCCTTTGCCCATTTTAGGCTGGTCAGATCGTCTTTAGTAGAGATCTTAGTGAATAGCAGTGCGTACATCTCAGAAATGAGATGCCTTTGGAGTTCAGACCTAGTACAAAGGTTTTCAAATGGTGTTAGATCTCTGCTCCAGTGGAGAGTCGTAGAGGAGCTGAACAAGAAGTGTCTAATTTGGTGAAAATTAAAAAAGGGTATGTCAATGTCCGGGAATTTGGATGAGAGGATTTGGAAGGAAACCAACTCCCCCTTGTCAAAGAGGGAGCTGGCTCTGATGGAGTTTTCTACAGGTCTGTCAATGTTATGCAGGGATTTTATACCCAGAGGGAAGTCCGGATTACGGTTTGAAGGAGTCAATGGTCCGGGTGAGGAAGCGATACTTGTCTTTTTGCAGATAGTATGAAAAATTTGTAAAGTAGGGCCTATTAGGGGGTGTATCATAATCTCTCACGGAGTTCCGTGTGGGAGATGATGTATTGGCAGGGGGGAGAATGCCTCCTCTAGGCAAATCCAATCTTTAAGTCTGGTATGAATGTGCCAATCAACAGTTCTGGCCATATGGCATGCCCAATGATATTTTTGTAAGTCAGGGAAACCAATACCCCCCTTCAATTTAGGTGTCACTAATTTCTCCCAGCGTATACGCGGATTCTTGTCAGCCCAAATGAATTGCAAGCATAAGTTTTTGTAAGTAGTAAAAAAAGATGAGGGAAGCCTGATCGGTACCGTCTGCAGCAGATATAAAAGTCTGGGGAGTGTATTCATTTTCGGGATAGAAGCCCTCCCAAACCAGGAGAAGGTGCCCTTATTCCAGTCAAGGAGGTCCTTTCGTATGGTGTCAAGAATGGGAAGGAAATTTCTGGGGTAAAGATCCACCAATTTGACTGGCAATTGGATCCCCAGGTAGGTAATAGCATGCTTTTCCCAGCCAAATGGAAAGTTTGCTTTACAGCGTGACAGTACAGGGTCGGGCAAGGTGACATTGAGAGCCTTAGATTTAACAAAGTTAATTTGGAGGTTGGAGAGGGATTTGAATAGAGAGAAGTTGTTTAAGAGATTGGGAATTGTAGTTATGGAAACTGTAAGGAATAGAAGTATATCATCAGCGTATGCGGCCAATTTACATTAGTTATTCTCGATCGAAATTCCCTTGATGGCCGGGTTAGTTCTAAGCCTCCGAAGCATAGGTTCTAGCGTCAGGATGAAATTAATGGGGGATAGGGGGCACCCCTGTCGAGTTCCGTTCGATAAGGAGAAGGCGTCCGACAAGTGACCGTTGACCCTAATCCTCGCCGTTGGGGATGAGTACAGAGCAAGAATGTATTGGAGCATATGGTCGCGAAACCCCATTTTGCGTAGAGCTTCTGCCATGTAGTCCCAGGCCACTCTGTTGAACGCCTTCTCCGCATCAAGGGAAAGGAAAAAACCTGGTGTATTAGATGATGTTAACCAGTGATGGATGCTGATGGCCTTCAGGGTATTATCTCGTGCCTCTCGGCCCGGGATGAAACCTACTTGATCCAATGAGATCAAAGCAGGGAGTATACGGTTCGCTAAAATTTTTGTGTACAGCTTCACGTCAACATTTATGAGTGATATAGGCCTATAATTTGGGACCAGGGTTGCATCTTTGCCTTGTTTAGGTATCACAGTGATGTGGGCCTCAAGGATGTCCAGGTGTTTAGTGGGGGAAGTGGGCAGTGCGTTGAAAGTTTTTAGTAAATGTGGGGTAAGCATATCCGAGAATGTTTTCTAATAACTTGTGGGTAAGCCATCTGGGCCCAGACTTTTGCCCGGTTACAGTTGTTTAAGAGCGTCGGTGATCTCTTCCCCTGTGATCGGTTTCTCTAAATTAGCCGCTTCTGCGTCAGAGATGGGTCGTGGGCTGTATTGGGTTAGGAAGTCTTCTATCAGTTTCTTTCTGTCTTGGGATGGATCTGTCGTCAAGGGGGTGGGCAGGTTGTAGAGTTTGGAGTAGAATTGTTTGAATTGATTTGCAATGCCGGTCGAGGTTTCTATTTTGTTACCCGAAGGGTCCGAAATAGAGTGGATGGTCGAGGAGGCTCGTTTATGTTGAAGAGCTCTGGCTAGTAATTTGCCTGATTTGTTTCCAAATTCGTAATAAATTTGCTGTGTAAGGGCGTATTTACGTCTGGTCGCTTTCCCTAGTTCCTCAAGGAGGTCTGCCCTGGCCATCAACAGTTCTTGAAAAGTATTATCCGCTAGTGATTGTTTGTATTTCATTTCAAGAGAATGGATATGCTCCGATAGGTCGGCAATACGTGCTTGTCTGGCCTTCTGCCTTTTTCGCGGCCAAGGATATGAATTCTCCACGAACTACACATTTGTGCGCAGCCCACAGGAAGATCGGATGAGTAACGGAAGGTGCATTCTCCTGAAAGTAGTGCTTTAGGCATGTGTTTATTTTATGAACGTGCTCCAGGTCATTGAGCAGGGAGTTGTCCAGATGCCAACTCGGTGGTTTCGTAGGTGTTGTCGGGAATGTAATGGTGAATGAGATGGGATGGTGATTCGACAGGATCATGGGATCTATGGTAGCAGTAAGTAGGGAGTCTAGGTCCGTCTGGGTCAGAAAGAAATAATCGATCCTCGTGTATTTGTTGTGTGGGGAAGAGTAAAAAGTGAAATCTTTAGTATTAGGGTGCAGTGTACGCCAAGTATCATGTAGGGTTAAGGTAGCGAGCTGCGTTTTAATCGCCCGTAGTGCTCTATACGTTATAGTGGAGGATCCGGAGGAAGAGTCAAGAGATGGGTAGAGGGCCAAATTGAAATCCCCTCCGACCACCAGCATGCCCTTGTAGAACGAAGTGAGGCGTTGTAAGGTATTGCTAAAGAAGGGGACTTGTTTGTTGGGGCGTAGATATTATCTAACGTAACTGGTTTGTTATGTAGTTTGCCCCTGAGAAAGATGTAGCGTGCATTGGTATCAAGAACTGTGTCTTGAACTTGAAATGGGCAGTTCTTAGATATTAAGATGGATACTCCCTTGGACTTGGAGGTGTCGTTAGTCACGTGAAATACCGTAGGGTAGAAGGAATGTTGAAGTTTGGGGACGTTGTCAGATCTGAAGTGAGTTTCCTGGAGAAACACCACATCAGCTTTGGCCTTTTTTTGAGGAGAAGAAGCAGCTTTATATTTAAAGAGTATAGCTTGACCTGAGGGGGAGGGTCTCCGGTGCTGAGAGGGGACATGATGTGGGGGAAATGTCACTCACAGCCTATGCAGAAGGTATGGAGCTTAAAAGAAGGGGGGGGGGGAGAAAGGAACGTGGACGAGGGTTCGGGGTAGGGAAAACCTACTCCTGATCTATGAACCGAGAAGGTGTGGGACCAGCCCTTCCTTCTAGAATAGAGAATTCGGTATGGTACAGAGTAAAGGTAGAGCGTGTCGACCTTAGGAAGGCACACTCTAGTCTAAACTACTGTGTGGGGGTTAAGAGAGATCACTCGGGGAGGAAAAACTCAAATATCATGGTGAGCCGCCGCTATCCACTCCAGAGACAGGTGCATGGACAGGTGTAAGGGAAGCGTGCGGGTGGTATATATGTATAAATGTACCCATAAACACAAATATAGGTGTGGTATAGGATATATTCCTGGGCTGTAGCTCATAAGCCCCTACTGGTTGATCCAGTCGCCAGCGGTAGTCGTCTGGGTTATGCAATATTCGGGTGGGTACGGTGTGTGTGTCACACTGCTGTCTGCACAAGTCAAGTCAACAATGAGAGTGAAATAGAAGAACGTAGAAAAACATAGAAGCACTCATAATGGTAACCATGAGAACATTGAAACAATGCTAATATCTTTCTAACGACACGTATTTTCCTCTGAGGAGGCAGCACACAATCTTAAATACACATTTTAAGTTACAGTTAGAGCACCTCTCCATTCTAGCTACAGCAATAGGTTATGCCATACAAATATGTGACCATGCTCTTTAGATAAGGTGGCCTAGATGTGTGTTTGGCACTATCTGGTGTAACCAGGGTTAACAGTGACAACTCCAGGTTCCCAGAGAGAGATCGGGGTCAAACGACCCCAGCCTAGGGTCTATATAAGAGCTTGTTTGAATATATATTGCATATGAAGTTGCATAGGTAGCTAGGACGAGGATATAACTTGTTAACTTCCAGTGACATACAAAACTCTTATTACGTGAGTACGTGAAAGCTATCGATATATATCTGCGTGGGGACCAAAAAAAAAAAAAAAGGGGGTGGGGATGTCCCTAGGCAATCAGAGCTGCATTGCTGGAGGCTAGGTGGGATGATACAGAGCCCGTAATGGAGGCCAACGTTGTTACCTAGATCATCTAGGTACGCTACGACTGTTATGCCCTGTGCCCTTAACCTGGCTAGAGGTGGGGCCAGCACTTTGGTGAACACCCGGGGTGCTGTGGCTAGCCTGAAGGGCAGGGCTACAAACTGGAAATGCTGCTGTTCTAACTCGAAATTGCAGAACTTTTGATGAGCGGGAAATATAGGGACATGCAGATATGCATCCCTGATGTTGATTGATGCCAGAAGTTCTCCTAGAAGGATAGAAACTACTGACCTGATCATCTCCATGTGAATGGAGCGGATCTTCAGAAACTGATTTTGATTTTTTAGATCTAGAATGGGTCTGACGTCTCACTTGGTTTCGGTACCATAAAAAGGTTTGAATAAAACCCCAAACCTTGCTCCTTTGTCGGGATCTGTATGATCACCCCTTGAGATATTAATCGGTCTAGTGCCTGAAACAGATTGTTTTTTTCTCTGGATCTTTGGGAATGCTTGACCTCAGGAAGCGAGGCGGTAGAAAGTCCCGAAATTCCAGCTTGTACCCCAGCATTACCATGGAGATGACCCATCTGTCCTGAATTTCTTGCTTTCCAGACTTCTGAAAACTGCAGAAGTCTTCCCCCCACCTTGGTGAGGGGGGTTGCCTCTTCATTATGAGGCTTTAGGATTCTGCTTTGCAGGTTTCCAACCCCAGGACTTCTTTTGAGCCTGGGTCTGACTCTGAGATTTTCCTCTAGAGTGTGACGGTGGAGGCAGTCGCCCCTTACTAGAGGCGGAAGCCCCTGGCGTAGGGGAAAGAGGCCGTTTAAATGAAGGGCATTTATACTTTCTTTTGACTGGCAAAAGAGTACTTTTCAAATTAGAAATTGTTTGTATATATTTGTCCAAGTTTTCTCTAAATAGTCGCTCCCCATGAAAAGGGAGCCCAGTTAGGAGGTCTTTACATGGTGCTTCAGCTGCCCAAGTTTTTTTAACCACGGGATTCTACGCATATGCACAAGCATAAGCGTAAGGTGGGATGCCTGGTGAATAGAATCTTTAATAGCATCCATGGCAAAGCATAATGCTTTTGGTAGTTCAGCCAAATCCCGAGATTGTTGTGCAGGAAGCTCTCTAGGGGCCTGTTTAAATTGGTCCTTTAGGAATTGACAGATGCTTATTGCAGCGACTGCAGACTGAGTAATGGCACCTGCCATGGACAAAGTAGATCCTAACAGGGATTCCAACTCCTTATCTGTTGGATCCTTAAGCATCTGTGCATTGTCTACTGCACAAGTTAGGCCTTTATTCACATTGGGAATCGCAGCGTCAATTTTCCATCTGGTATTTTCCATCTTTTGGAGAATTTCTCCTCCAGGGGATAGAGAATTGCAATTTTCTTAGGAGGGAGAAAATGCTTATCCGGGTGATCCCATTCAGCATAAATAAGCTGTTCTAGTAATGCATGCGCAGGAAACGCATGCAAAGGTTGAGAGGGGTTTAAGGAACCCAAGGAAGAAACCAAACTTTCAGGAGACTCCGTTAGGGGTAGCAAGATTGTATTAGCAATTTCTCAGATTTGAGAGGCTGAAAAAGTCTCATCTACCGTTGTTTCCTCCGCAGAGGAATCATCATCGGTTTATTTTTCCTCCTGATCGACTGAGGGTAACACCTCATCCTGTGCCCACTGTTCCCCTTGCAAAGGTTCTGAAGTGGGGGAGGGGGATCTAGCACGCTTCCTATCCATGTGAATGGAGGATGCGATTAAAGCCGCTAATCTTTCTTTCAGACCCCGCAGGGAGGAGGAAAGGACATCTTCAGTCACGTATACAGAGGCTGAGCAGTTGCACCATCAATTTGTTCCAATGGCTCACCCTGGCTTGCCATAACTGGTAATTCAGGCGAGGATGATAGCATAGAAATGCGACTCGGGATCTTAGCACCTGGGGGTGAAACCTTTACTTTTTTGGATTTGTGGTGTCTCTTTTGGTAGGCATAGTCCTAAGTACAAAAACAGAGGCACTACACAATTTGCACTTAATCGCTGAAAATAGTCATGACATTTAAAATTCAGCCTAGTGCTGGGAAAAAGGTGTCGTTCCTGTATCAGGAATGCCAGTTTGCAACCCTCACATGTCCCACAGCTCTTGTGTCCTTGTGTTGCAGGCTGCTTGTTTTCTCCTCGTCAGTCGAGGAGAGACTGTCACAGCTGTGTTGTATTTTGTTTTTAGCCTGCCTTGTGTCCTCGTGGACGTTCACGGCATCACCCTTAGGCCTCGCCCCCTCCGAGAAAAAATTCTGCCCCTTTTTACTTTTAAAATGTTCCCGTGCTGGTGCACGTCGTTTTTGGGACGACTGACCCAACACGAGGGGGGGGGGGGCAGGGTAGCAGGGACCCATCCAGCAGCAGGCAAAAACAATAATCAAATCAGCCACAGTAAAAACAATTAGCGGCATTAGAGAGACCCCCGCACTCCCCCTCTGCAGTGGGGGGGGGGGGGTAATGTAAGGGGGGGACAGCGTTGCTGTCCCCCTAACCCTCTGGTTCCATCAGGGGGGAGAGGAAAACATTTTTGCAGATTTTTTTTTTTTTTTTTTTTACCTTGCAGAGTCTCCCTCCACATGCTGCTGCAAACACACATGAACTGAGCTTACAGTGAATACAACAGAGTAAGGTATGTGCATAGACTCCCTCTAGTGGAGAATTAAGGCAAGACAAAAATTTTTCCCTAATGGAAGAAATACATAGATGTTTTTAATACCTAAGTTTCTTCCCTTACTTTATCCTCACCACAGGATTTTCTGAATTAACAGACAATACAACCTTCACCCATCACGGTAGGCTGCGTAGCAAACCTTCAAGGACTGGGTCCCTATAAATGGGGTTTCAACTGCTTTGGACCTGTAAAGAGCACCCCATCAGGAAGTTTAGGTAATGCAACAAGACCTAAGCCCTGGGTTCCTGGGGTCCAGCCCTACAAAGAGAGGCATTACAGGCAAAACCTTGTGCTTCGGATTCGAGGCCCCAGGTACCATCCCTTTAGGCCTCAATGGCACTTTGGATGGATCTGGTCTATGGTGGCTATTTAAATCCAGCATGGATCCCTCCTGGAGCTCCTCAGAGCAGATCTTCACTCATGACCAACACCATGACCAACAAGAGCAAATGTTTATCATGTCATATTATTATTTCAGATACTTATATAGCGCTGTCAATTTACGCAGCGCTTTACATATACAACACTATGGCAATATAATTTAAAGCAGAAATCTGGGAAAAATTTTTTTCCCATGTCCTTGTTGCTGATCTCCTACCTTTACCAACAATGTCATCCATGTCCTTCTGAGCCTTGTAATAGCCTGCTGATTTTGCTGAAAAACTGTTACTGCCCAGTGATATCCTGTTTACAAGACCGCTGGCTGCTATTCCTCCTGTACTCCCAGCCAGCGGTCTTGTCACTTCCCACTTGTAGTTCTCTAAAGCGAGCAGGGATTTCCATCTCTTCTTGCTGTAGTATGCAAAGGGGTCTCACTGCCCCCGGTCTGTACTGCCCATGGAGGTGGTGTCCTTCTCCTCCTCTGCTCCCTGCCAGCCTGTCAGTCACAGCCCCCAATACACAACCCCCCTTCCGCCCACCGCCCGCCATCTCTTACTGCAGAGCGGGGATTGTTACTAAACATCAGCCGGGTGACAGAGCAGAGATCTCGTGCTGTGACAGTTCTTGTATTTGAAACACCGATCACCATAACATCCCACCTCCTGGGTTGGCATTGGACCAGTGTGCTGTCAATCACAATGCTGGTCTGGAAGGCGGGGCCATACAGCAATTGGTGTTTCAAATACAAAAATACAAGATCTGTCGCAGCCCGAGATCTCTGCTCTGTCACTCGGCTGATGTTTGGTAATGATCCCCTGCTCTGCACTTATGGGCATAGATAGGACCGCACTGATGGGCTCTGATGAGACCGCACTGATGGGCATAGAGGAGACTGCACTGATGGACATAGATGAGACCGCACTGATGGGCATAGATGAGACGGCATTCATGGGCACAGATGAAACGGCACTTATGGGCATAGATGAGACCACATTAATGGGCTATGATGAGACCGCACTGATATTGAAGTTTGAGATTTCCATACATTAGAGGGTTCCACCATTATTGTGTTATTGATTAGTAAGTTAGCGCTACACTTTTTTGTTTTTTTTCTCTTACCGACATTTACTTGTGCCACATGCTAATGTAAAACAGCATGGCCCGGCTCTTTCTTTCTGTGTTGCGGTTAGGGATGTGCTCATATACACCATACAAACACTAATTGCTGTTAGAAAGATCTCAAAGCTACAGCAGGAGGAGGAATATTTATAAATACTGAATTACAGCAGAGTACAGTGTTTACAATATATTATGGGATGTATCTACAGTTCAGTAATGATTACATAAAGCAAATAAGGGCAATGTGTTTATCTCCTGTTGTGGCTGGAGTGGGGAGAACACAAACATACTTTGCATTTATAAGGCTGTAACCTACCTATCCTGCTGTGTGTTACTGAGTAGTGTGGCTGCAGAATGGGGGGGGGGGGGGGGTGATTTATGTTGAAGTGGGCTTGTTCACATTTAACATGTACAAGCCTAGTGTACCCTCTCACATTCTCTCTAATTCCTGAAGCATGATGGGAAGTGTAGTTTGATTATAGTGTAAGAGAGGAGGATATGATGTAATCGCTGTTCTAACAGCTCCTCATTGTCAGAATACATACTGCATTTTTTGAACTACAGAGAGGGCTTCCTGATAATTCAATTAGGCTTTTCTCTTCAATGGTAAGGAATTTCACAAATGTAATAACTGTTTAGTGTTTTGTGGTGTGTTTTTGGGGTGGGGGGTGTACTAATAGGGGATTTTTTGCTGATCCCGGCGTTCTGCTTTAAGGAAGGGGGAGATTCAAAAAGGAAAGGAGGATGGTAAAAGGGGGGGGAGGGGTGTGAATTGGAAAGGCAGTAAGGGGGGGAGGTGTCATGACCTCTAGTCTGATCAGGAGAAAGACATTAATAATGTAAACGTCTGGATACATGGATGAGCACGGGAAAATAAACCAGTGTTAAACGTTATCACGCTATGTGAGTTTTTTTCATTCTCGCATGGCATATGAACATTTGTATGGCCTCTATTGGATTGTGTATGTTGTGTGAATATTGTGGAAGTCATATCACCATCTCCATTTGCAAATTATTGAAGACATCCGAAAAGACCTATCATTCGGACCTGTTGGTCATTAAGCCTTTTTGACTTGTATGAAGTATGTCCTTTCAAGTCAATAAGTTCTGGTAAGCCTCTTGATGCCTTCGGTGACGGCTCCTGCACCAACAGCCCTTCAGTTCACCTTTGGTGTTTCTACACTTTTACTTACCTGCCTGATCCAGTTGATCCCTTTTAAATTTGGGAGGGTTTTGATCCTTTGCCTCTGGTAAGCCTCCATAGACCCCTGGTGGCGGTTTCTCTTCACTTTTTCATTTCTACAATCAACATTTGTGGACTTTCTTGAGGAAGGATTCTTAATGGTGTTAACCCCATTGGGCCTTTTTTGGACTTTATTTCTGGTTATCAATTAATATATATTTTTCCAATATTTTTTTCTGGTACACTATGTAATAGTTTTAGTTTATAGCACTTCACTTTGCTCCACTTTGTATTCTAAAGGATACATCATAAGTCTGTGATATCAATTTTATATGCACTGTATATTGTTTGATTTATATAAATTTGTTTTGGGGTTTATAGCGCTACACTTTTTTGTATATAGTAAGGGGGGAGGAACAGGGAAGGAGAGGAAGGGAAACAGACAATTTCTACTTTCAGAGGTATTTTATAGAGAGAGAAGACCAAATGAATGGTCTTCCTCCATGTAGCCACTATTGGAGATGTCCAATGCAGCAAGATCTCCCTTCTTACAAAAAACAGGGCAGAGGTGAGAAAGGGCTTAGTATACCGATCCACCTCCACATGGCCCAACAGAAGAAACGGTGGTTCAGGATGCAGTGGGAGGTCACATTCCGACTATTTTCTTAACTACTGAGATAAGATATCACGCACAAACTAGTATCAGGTGACTGATTTATTTTTCAATTCAGAAAAAAATCAATAAAGCGTTTGTACAGTGGGTATAGAAAAGAATCCCCCCCTCTTTAAAATAATCACATGTTGTTGCTTTGCAGCCTGAAATGAAGACGGACACCGTTTTTGTTTTATCCACATATATTTACTCTGCTACTTAAGTATAAGTAGTTCAACTTATAACATCCAAGTGAAAGATATAACACCAGCATGTCAGTGAAAAAATGTAATAATTCTAAAACAGAATCACTGAGTTGGAAAAAGGATTAAAAATGACTTGTAAACTCAATCAGGTGTAGCTAATCACCTTCTCAATGGCACACAAAGCCACTTGACTCCCAAATGTGATCAGCTGTGGTCATTTTGATTAGCTCAGCATGAAAATAGCTTTCCTGGAGCATTTTAGTCCCTGGTAGTGCAACTGAAGCAATCAACTATGGATGACAAGGCACTGTCAAAAGATCTTTGTGGTAATGTTATGGCCAGCCACAAGTCAGGAGACGGATACAAAAAAAAAAAAATCCAAAGGCTTATCAATGCCTAGAAGCACAGTGAAGTTTATTATTAAGAAGTGGAAGGTATTTGGAAGTGGAAGGTACAACTGAGCTTTGCCAAAACACACCTTGAAGATTCTGATGCCACATGGAAAAAGGTGTTATGGTTAGATGAGACAAACTGAATTATTTGGCCTCAACACCAAACGATATGTCTAGTGGAAATCCAATACAGCTCACTATCCAAATAACACCATTCCTAAGTAAAGTATGAAGGTGGTAATATCCTGGTATGTGGGTGTTAATCTGCAGCAGGGGCTAAAGCACTTGTCAGGATAGAAGGAAAAGTGGATGGGGCAAAATACCGTCAAATTCTTGATGAAAATCTGCTGCCCTCTGCCAGAAAGTGGTCAATGGGAATGAGCTTTACCTTCCAACATGACAATGATCCAAAGCACACAGAAAAATGTGGAAGCCAAATATTTATTGCAGGTTAGTTACATTTTGGCCTAATCTGATTTATCTTTATAACAAGCATATATTGCTAGTAATTAGTATAATATTCATTACTATCAGATATCCAGGAACTGACATACACAGACTGTATCTGTCTGCTAATGTGTCCACAGTACAATTGCGTCTCCCTTTCAAGTGTCATCAGTAAGCATGAATGTGCAAGCTTTTCTTCCTTTTTTCTTACAGCAAAAAAAGGAAAGAAAAATAATGGGAGAGTTATGCCTAGCATCCTATATCCCCTACGGACCCCTGCCAATTATCTGTTGGAAAGTGTCTCTGGGGCTGCTTGAGGAACCATAGTTATTCAGCTTTTTGACAGCTACTGTCACGGAAATCCATTCTTCTTTATATCTGCAGTTTCCGTGTATAACCGTTCAGGGAACATAAGAGAGATAGTACCTATCCTGCACACACTGGAGTATAAGGGTGGCACAAGATAATGTCAAAAGGGAGCACAGATATGTTAAGTGGTTTCAGTCTCTGCTAGTAAGTAGTAAAGATTCCTTTGGCTTTAATGCAGGGATTCTTAGTTACCTCTGCAGGCTGAGAAGTGATCTGTCAAATGATGTAGATGCTGTACAGATAAAGATCAGGAAGGTGCACATCTGGTTTCAGGAATGCAGACTTTCGCCTCTGCTTTACAACTGTTTATACAGAAATTTATTTAAACAGCAAATAACCAAATAAATCTGTATGCTGAAGTGCCTGAGAGAATAAAATATCACGAATGTTGATATAAGGAACATGCGTGAATCTTGTGCCATTTTTAATTTTGAGCTTTAAAAAAGCAGCTTATAGCCTTTTATGGAAAACTATGTACACCTCCTTATTCTAGCAAGATTCAATCATCTGCATATTGTTCCTTCTTGTGATATTTTGGCATGCTATTGTTCTTTTTTCCAGGAGTCAGAGCTGAACTGTGCTTTGTAAATAGTTTTTTTTTTTTTTTTTTTTTAAATAAAAATGCTCATCCATAGATTGAAACAATTTCTTACAAGCAGTTCCTTGATTTAATCATTAAACCTTTCCATAGCGCTATATACTGTCAGCAAAACCAAATACCGATCTTTCCATCACTATTTCCAAAAGTCTTCCAGGGCAGCATCTGAGAAACAGGCAACTCCCCCTCCAGGAACAGGAAATGCACCACCACAAACGTTAAAGTGAAGTCCTTCTACAGAACTGGTCAGTATTAAACAAACATAGAAGGACATAATCTCAAACAAAACATACAGTATACCACAAATGAACATAACAAAATGATGGGAATCTTGCTGTCCTGCAAGACTACAAAAAATTGTGTTTTTCTAACTCTGGTTTTCTCAAAACGGTCTTCTAATCTAGGACTTCTACCAGGTCTTTAAACACAAGATTAGTCTCATAGGGGGGGGCATGAAGGTCTTACTAAGGCAGGAAATGGCAGGATCCACCACAGGGAGTATCCATTTGCCCAAAAAGCAATCCTCAATAGGATACTGTTGGGTGAAATGATGATATTTTTCAGGGTGAGGCCAGTTCCTATACTGGACACTCTGGGGAGAGAATCAGGCAGCTCTAATGCTAAGCAAGAGCACACAGTGTCTACTAGAATAACATACTAGGGGAAATTTCTTGGCTGGTTTCAGGAATTTTAAGGATCCCATACTGGACAGCCTGGGGTCAGCAGCCTTTTGCGTCCAATGCTAAGCAAGAGCGTACTGCAGCTACAAAAATATCAGTCTGGGAGAAATTTCTGTACTAGGGGTGTCCTATTGATCCGATGCCTCTGAGGGTGAGGGATCCTCTTCTGCAATATCTGCCTTCTCCTAAAACATCTCATCTAGTTTATTGGTAAACTCAAAGACTGAAATTGGAGGAGAGGTTGGAGGGGCACAGTTGTGACCCCTACTGCCCATGGCCTCTATGATGCCAGCTATTCTGCCCATGAACTCTGACACTCGGCAGAAAATTCCTCCTTAGAAAAGGATGATGGTGTGGTTCGCTGAGTGACCTGAAAAAGGCAGGGAGTCAGAATGGAGCCAGTTATCAGGGGATAGGGTACCTGGGCCACTTTACTAACACCTCCAAGGATCTAAAGGCTGAGTCTGAGCTACTGAGCTCATCAGGCCCCTTCCACTTGTGTTTCACCAAGTCTGTTACATCATCTTCCCTAAGCGCTGTGAAAACTGTTAGCACTATTTAAATCCTGTATCAATCATCCCCAGCAGGTATTCCTGATCCTCTACAGAAGTGGGATGAAGGGGTGGGGGAGTGTCTTGGTACAAGCACTTTTAAGCCACAATCCAGGAGTATGAAGTGTCACCACTCATTACTGTGCCCAGATGACCAGGAGATATGTAATGGTCTGCATCTTACATTTTCCCGGCTTCGCCCTTCATGAATAACAAACCCCCAATATGGTCTTCAGTAACTGGGCGCTGTCGCTGTGCCAGGCAAACTGAGGCTCTGGACATGTAGAACACCCAGTGCCTAACTCCATGTGTTAAAAAAGGGGATACCATCCAATTAGGTCATAAAAAGTTGACACCATCCCTGATATGCGGAAATAAAGTAACCCCCTCAGATACTTGGTGGGACTTTAACGGCAACGGAGTAATAAAAAACAATTTTATTGATACAAATGTACAAAATACAAAAACGGGAAAAATCAACATGTAAATCAAGTATTGTATAAAAGATAAATATGCTGGTGTGGTTGTCAAAGATATATGTATTCGTGCAATCTTACACTTGAACCGACGCGTTTTAGGACTGAAAAAGTCCCTTCATCAGGGGCAACTTGTGAGAAGAGTCACACTGCATGATAGAATGTAAATTTAAGTACAAACAAATCGTATGCATTACAACTATTGCTCGTAGCACAGAACATTCAACACAGTAGCACATAAAAAGATACAACATACCCAAGCATATACAGTCAGAAACGCGTCGGTTCAAGTGGAAGATTGCACGAATACATATATCTTTGACAACCACACCAGCATATTTACCTTTTATACAAAACTTGATTTACATGTTGATTTTTCCCGTTTTTGTATTTTGTACATTTGTATCAATAAAATAGTTTTTTATTACTCCGTTGCCGTTAAAGTCCCACCAACTATCTGAGGGGGTTACTTTATTTCCACATATCAGGGATGGTGGCAACTTTTATGACCTAATTGGATGGTATCCTTTTTTTATTCTGTAGATTTAGGGTAGCAAATACCCACAACCCCTCTTTCCCATCCAACTATGTCATTACCTCTTTATTATATTCCTTGACACACTTGTTTGTATTATTGTTTGCATTGCTATTTGCTTGTTTTTGACTTCCCATGCTTTTTGTCTAATTTTGCTTTTTTTCTAATTTTGTTTTTTTGTTTTTGTATTGATTGTGATACACCTGTCAGTATGTTTCAGGGACAAAGGTGGGTGGCCCTTATGGCAGACTACTCTAAAAGCCATGAGGAAGGCAAAGTGGTCCAATCAGAGTTGTCTTCCCTCTGTAGCCAACTGAGCAAGCTAGTGGAGAAAAAAGCGGCCCTTTTTTGGCACATAGACAACTTTGAAAAATACATTAGAGAGGACATCAATCCCTACGGACTGCGCATCCAAATTTTTCCCTTGATAGACCACATTAGTCCTGAATTTAGAAAGAGATGTTAGGATAATTTACAGGCCTGTATGCGGAATATGATGAAAATGCTCATCGAAGAGTGTAGGATCCGTAGTCTAGCACTTGATAAAGAGATTGATCTGATATATTCTAAACTACAAACCTTTAAGAGCCTTCCTGCCCTAAAGGAACATGAGGAAAGAATCAAAGCCCATCTAGACCAAGTAACTACTGAAACCCTTAGAAAAAAAGATAAAAAATTCTGGCGTGACAAAATGTCATTCCAGGAAGGGAAAGCTTATAAGTAGACCCAAAATAACCACACATCTAATTTTAAGAATATGGGTTTAACCAAATCCATGATGGAAAGAGGGTCAGATTCGTCAATTAATTCCTCTGTTTCTGTTTCCTCCTCTTCTCGTAACCGCAACAGGAACAGGCAGAAGAGATCTAAACGTGCCCTGTCTGATGAAGATCCTAATGCACACAAAAAACTAATCACTGAACATCCTTCTCCTGCTACTCAATCTACCTCTGGAAAGTTGGGTAACTATGGTTCACGTGGTGAGATTTCCTTTCCCTCTTCGGGTACCTTGGGTGTTAACTCTGCTTCTTCTCAACATGTTGGTGCACAACCTTCTCAACTGAATGTGGGCTCGGGCCCGACCCCCAACATTGAGGTAGGTCAGAGTCGATTTTTTCCACAGGGCGTAACGCCTATTCCCAAAACATAGAAGCTGCACAGGTGGCCTGCACTGATGTTAATGATATGAATATCATTAACCTATCTAGTCATAAATTGTCAGAGGAAGAGAGGTCTATTAAAGATCTAAACCTTTTCGCCCGAAAATTATTGTTGAAAAGTATGTACTCCAAAAACAAAGAGAAAGTTGAAACCCCCCCGATGCCCAACATGACAAGGACCTGGATGTCCTGTTGTCTCTGCTTGAGGAACAGGATTCACCAGATCTCATTGACTCCATTGATCCAGACTCTCTCCTCCAAGAAAAACACATGGTGGCAACCCCCCCCTTCGTACTAAAGAGCTGAAAATTAAATCTGATAAATTTCCTCCCCTGAGCTCCAATCCGAACTTGATGTCCTTCGTCTCTGTGGTGACATCGGAAATTAAGAAATTAAAAATACACAAAGGTTGGCAACCTGTCCCCCTCCGAATAACTCGCCATTGAAAATTAAAAAAAATTTCATTCCCTCACAATTAAGCCCTCTGATAAGGGGGGCAATATTGTCATCATGTCAAATGAGCAGTATAGAACTATGTGTAACAAAGTCTTGGCGAATCGGGACTGGTACAAACCCATCCCCAAAGCAAGCATTGTAAAGTTTGAGACTCAATTCTATGCTTTGGTTGATGGAGCCTTCTCACAGGGAATCATAGATCAGGGCACCTGGGAATTTTTGCGTATAAAATTTCACAGGATTCCAACCTTTTACTGTTTACCAAAAGTCCACAAAAACTTCATGACCCCCCAGGGAGACCTATAGTATCCAGTAATTAGTTTTTTTGTTGACTCTCATCTTAAACCTTTTGTCGAAAATTTGCCTTTGTATATTCGGGATACCATTCACCTCCTACACTGTTTGGAAGGTCTGCATATCTCACAGCAGTCCTTATTGGTGGCCATTGATATTGAAGCGCTATACAGTTCTATCCCCCATCACCTAGGGTTGGCCGTGATTAGACATGTTATCACACAAACGCACAGAGACGATAAAAAGCTATGCGAATTCATCATCATGGCATTGGAATTCATTCTTCACCACATCTTTTCCTTTGACGGCTCTCATTTCTTCCAGGTGCAGGGTGTCGCGATGGGGACCTCTTGTGCCCCGTCCTACGCCAACCTGTACCTGGGGGAATGGGAGCAGTCTTTTCTATCTGATGAATCCTTGAAAACCCACATCCAACATGTAGCGGCTTGGTTCCGCTACATAGACAACATCTTGGTGTTGCGGGAGGCTTCAGAAAAGGAACTGGATGAATGCATCCATGTGATGCAGAATAACACGTTGTTACTCACAGCAAAAATAGTGTCACATTCCTTGATATCCCTCATCAGTAAGAGCCAAGATGGCACCCTCTCAAGTGGCCTCTTTCGGAAGCCTACTGCGGGAAATACCATCTTGCATGCCTCCAGCTCTCACCCTCAACCACTGCTTCGCGCAATCCCCTACAGCCAATATTTGAGGCTAAGGCGGAATTGCTCGGACCAGGAATCATACCTAAATGAAGCAGCTGCCCTCAGAGATAGGCTTCTCTTGAGAGGTTACTCCCATTCCATCTTAAAAAAGGCATTCAGACGAGCCAATAAATGAACCAGACGTGAACTGCTATTTAGTCATCGAAGGAAAAAAGATGAGGGTTCTACAACTAGGATGATCATGAGGTTCAGCAACCAACATGAATCTGTTAAATCAATCTTCAATAGACATTGGCACCTTCTATACTCTGACTCTACATTACGTCCACACTCATCTGAACATCCTGCGATTACCTACCGACGTACTAATTTGCTGAAGGATCATTTAGTCCACAGCGAATTTGTTGGCGATTTTCGCAGTGATCCATGTAAAAGGCTTGGGACCTTCACCTGCGGTGGATGCCCGATATGCAGATTTATGAATACCAGACAAGACGTAATTCTCCCAAATGGACGATCCTACAGACTATGTCACTTTTCAAATTGTAAGACGGAGGGCGTTGCATACCTTCTCATGTGTCAGTGTCAACAATTTTATGTCGGAAAGAAGAAATTAAAGTTTTCGTTAAGAGCCTCGCGAAATATCACTGCTATGATGAAAGCCAATTCCGACCTCCCGTTGGCAAGACACGTGGCCAATGAGCACCATGGCATTTTTCCAACATTTATTTTCTTATCCTGGATAGAGTTCACCCTAACCCGAGGGGTGGGGATTGGAACAAGGTCCTTTTACAGCGTGAGGCCCGCTGGATTGTGGACCTTGCTGCCACCTCACCCCCCGGGTTAAACGAACAATTGAGTTACAGACCTTTTTTGGAGGGATTTTCCTCTGGGGTATGCGAGAAGGAGCTGTAGGCTCCTCTAGTTTGGATCCTTATATATATTATACACTTTTCCCTTTTCTTTATAACCTCTGTTATGCCTTCTGTGATCTTTTATGTCTCTGACGCTTGCTTTGTCTGTGTCTGTCTACTTATGTACGTTAATATCTAGGGTACTGACTAGGGTATGGCTTTGTTCTGTTCATGTTTGTTCACTCATATTTACAGTTTTATTATTGTTTTATTCTCCGGTGAAGCTCTTTGCCACTCTCGTGGTTGGTGGAATATGTTGGGGTACACCTGCTGGCCCCTCCTTGTCCCGCCCGGCGCAGGGGGGCCCCCCCGGGATCGATGATCCTTGTTGGGGGCCTTTTTCTCTGGCGCCCGGCCCAGGCGGTCGGTACTAGGCAGTTTTTTTTGGCTGTCTTGGTCCGGCCGCCGGATCGTTCTCCTTCCTGCGTCGGTGGGCTGTGGTTGCATGACCCCCCTCATAGTTCCGACTGTGGGGGGGGGGCGTGCAGCGGTGGGTTGGGGTCCATTTGTTTTTTGTGGCGCTTTTGGCTTAGCTCCCTGTGGCGGTTCTATGTGTGACGTGGTCGGTGCCTTTCCTTAGTGCTTGATGGATCTGGCTCGCCATCCGCCCCCATAGGTTTACACTATTTTTGTTTTCTCCCCCTGCCTCTGTCGCTGGGATACTGATCCAAAGCACTCGCACTGTCCGGGTCGGTGGCGGCTTCACCTCTATGGACGATCACCACTTTCTAAGAACTGTGAGCGTCAGCTCTGGATCTTTATGGTAACTTTCCTTTTTTCTTCCTGGTTGGTGGCAGTATAATATGCTGAGGGCTCACTTGCTGCTTGCTAGCAATGTTTTCCTTTTTATTTTTTGCAGATTGTCTGTGTGAATAAATCAATTACTCAATAGATCTATCCGAGCTATCAACCCATATAAGGGGTCTCTTTCTCCTGTATTTTTGAGTCTTCCCTCACCCGTTTGTCTCCAACCTCGAGGTTTTGTGCTTACATTTGGGTAAGACATATACATTTACTTATATTGTGGGTTGTGGGGACACAGAGTCACATGGTAGTTAGATAGCCGTGTGTCCATGCCATGTGGTGATTTCCTATTTAGGCATGGGCCTATCCAATGTTTCTGTTTTTTAGATACCTACCTATATTCCTTCCACGATACTCTTATTGTTTCCCCGGTGAGTCTTTCCGAATTCGGCATCATACGGGTGGACCAGTGTGGACAAGGCGGTGGCCAGCCATACGCCCCATCCTCTGTTGGTATTTCGGGGCGTCCTTTACAGTTTTGCCTCCGGGACTTGGCGGCGAGCTTCTCTGACTGAATATGCTTGGGTATGTTGTATCTTTTTATGTGCTACTGTGTTGAATGTTCTGTGCTACGAGCAATAGTTGTAATGCATATGATTTGTTTGTACTTAAATTTACATTCTATCATGCAGTGTGACTCTTCTCACAAGTTGTCCCTGATGTAGGGACTTTCTTTTCAGTCCTGAAACGCGTCGGTTCAAGTGGAAGATTGCACGAATACATATATCTTTGACAACCACACCAGCATATTTACCTTTTATACAATACTTGATTTACATGTTGATTTTTCCCGTTTTTGAATTTTGTACATTTGTATCAATAAAATTGTTTTTTATCACTCCATTGCCGTTAAAGTCCCACCAACTATCTGAGGGGGTTACTTTATTTCCCCAACTCCATGTGTTGCACATCCTGTTAAGGGGAGGGCTCACAGTAGGATCCAGTACTGAAAACAACTATAAAGGCAATCCCCACTTCTTTCATGCAGCAAGGCCTGGGGTACAGTTCCTTAAGGCTCTGCAGAGAAGTCCACCAATCCAAAAAACTGCAGAAAAGATTTCCATAAAGAAGAGGAGTTTCTCCCAGTAAAGAAAAGAGGTCCGTCTTTTAGGGAAACTATCTGGGACTGGGAGGGATTATTTGGAGGAAGTCTCAGCAGCTTTTTTGTCTTGTTCACTTACCTGAAGGTAGTTGCGTATAAATCAAGTTGCAAGTATGAAGAAGCTTGTGTAAAGGAGTACTCAAATCTGTTGCAGTGCTTGATTTTATATGGCTATGCATTGCCAGACTAACTGGTATAAGATTGGTAGCATACAACAGGTATAAGAGATGAGCATACTCTGCATCTACATATGGGAATGAGAAGGATTTCATTTCTAGACCTTTTTTATGGTGTTTAATTTGCAGGAAAAATGAGGAACCCCCTGTGTACTTTGTCAGCTTCTCCAGTAAGATGTGATACCAGATCCAGGTTTGGTTTCCTGTAGATTGCTCTGTGCCCTGTACTATGCAGCTCCCACTTTCCTCTCCACACCCAGAATACCAAACTGTCTAAACCAAATTCATCTCTTCCCACAGCACAAATGATTGATATTTTGGAAAGTATATCAAAGGATCTGTTCACAGGAGACATGAAACTTCATAAAATGTCTTCATCGCTCAAGTATTTTTATTTTAGAATGGCTGTTAGTACTTGCTTTATTAATAACTTTAACTATCAAATACAGAGAAGTCTTACAAATCAACACTGACCCAGTTGTTTTTACTGTTGTACAAAAAGTAATTTCAAAGTAAGTTGCACTCTAGACAAATGGCCAAACAAATGGTCAAAATATACCTGTATGTTAATGATTGTAAATGTCAAATTATTTGTAATTCTGTTCTGCTAGTGTTGTGATTTACACACCCAGTCACACTGCATAATCAAAAAGGGTGAAACCATTATTTTACACCTCAGCTTTCAGTTCTGATTTCCTATTCTAAGACTGCTTTCACGCTGAAAGCTTTGGGCCATTAGCGCTAAAGTGCTGCTTGTTTTAGCGGCGCTTTAGTGCTGTTTAAGCAACGCTTATTGGCCGCTAGCGTTTTGACCCCCCAAAAAAGTGTTAAAAATTCCCGCTTTGCAGCGATTTCAAAGCGTTGCCCATTCATTCCAATGAGCAGGGCATTTTGGGAGCACTGAAGATGCTGCTTGCAGAACTTTTCGGAACGTCCCACAAGCGCACCCCCCGATTGTGAAGTCACACTAGAATGAATGGGAGGCGTTTTCAGGTGCTTAGCAGAGGCTATTTCTTGCGCTAAAGCGCCTGAAAACCGCCCCAGTGTGGATGGGGTTTAAGGATTCTTTGCATTTCCCTTATTGTGTATATTCAGAAATATACACCAGCAAAAACATATACATTTATGTTTAAAGACGACTGTTATGTTCCAACACCTGTGTTTTACCATCTGTGGACACTGAAAATCAAAAGATAATAATAGACAAGCATACACACGGCACACTATCTATGGCTAATACCTGGCTTATTACAAAAGGCCCAAAGTAAGGTATTCAAATGTACACATAATTTACCATTAAAGAAATGGACATGGACCATAAAAGAAATATGCAGAAAGTTTAAAGTGTTACTAAACCTACAATAGTAAAATCAGTGTGTATATGCAGTAAAGCATGCTTGTTATACTCACTGTGGAACATAAGGAGTTAATCCTGCACATTGTGGAAAAAGGCTGTTTGATCCTGCCTTCTTTGATCCTCCCATTATTCTACTGTCCCCAATCCATCTCCTGACCATACAGAGCCTTATGCATATGCTCAGTTTGGTGTGTTTTGCTAGGGAGTTTTGTTTTTTTGGGAGGGTGCATGTGATCAGCACAGGACCAATCAACACTGTTCAGACAGAGGGTCAGGGGTCCTGCAGCCTCATAGGACAGTCAGAGTAGAATGATAAAACTCCTCCTACAAGCTGTAACCAGACACTGATAGATGTCATAAGACTGCTATATACTGCTGATGAGAAAAAGTATTTAGCTGTTTATATTTACTAAAATAATTGCATTTCCATGTTCTGTGTACTGTGGGGGACCAGATATAGTGAATGCAGGGCACTGGGTTTAGTAACACTTTAAGTTGGCTAAACACAGCTCAACAGGTTTTAGACAAAAAAAAGGGCCCTGGAAAGACACAAAGTGAGTGCACAATATTGCAATAGTGTAATAGCAGTACAATACCAGGGAATGCTTGGTGCCTGTCAAACTGCTCAAGTATATCTGTCTATGATCAGAAATATAAGGCCACCCTAAAGATAGAGCTATTAGAAAGAGTTCAGCATACACTGCACACAGTCCAACAAGAACTGTGGAACACAATTAGCTCTACAATGCTGAGCCAACAAGTTTGGGTAAAAGGTAAAAGAGGAGTAGAAGGCAACGCAGCAGATGACACAAGAGTCAGCTATTCACTAGGGAAGAAAAACAATTGAGAGATTTTCACACTAGCCAACTCAACAGTTCTTCCTAAAAAGTGATGTCCAGAAGGGTCTGAGATATCCTTGAGCTTGTTACCTAAACTTGCCATATTTGATGGTATAAAGTGACCAATTCATGTCTATGGATACCCATATCTATTCTCTGTAACAGTGGTTATAAAGCATTTTAGTACACTTTTATGTTTACATTAAAGCGTTAAACCCAAAAATGTAATATATTGCAGCTTACCAATCATTAGATGCAGTGGTTGCAGTTGTTTTCTTTTTTAGGCTTTTTTCCCCTCTGTTTGCACCTGGGGATCTGGCCAGTACTACACCTCCTGTATTAGAGTGCCCCCACTCTAACACTGCAGTTACACAAGCAGTTACAGCTTTTGGGATAAAGGTTTTACATAAATAAAAGCTGATCATTGTAAGCACCCCATCAGTAGTAAATGATTTGTCTCAACCCTGTAACTGCTACATTTTAAAGACAGCTTGTTCTGTTGAAAAACAGCAGACTTACTTCGCTGGATCACTAGGTGAAAAGAAATAAAGAAAGCCTAACAAAGTAAACAAATGCATCCACCACATCTAAGAATTGGTTTCATTTGGGTTTAATACCGCTTTAAGATCACCCATTGCATAAGGAAAAGCTAAAAGAATCCCTACAAAAATGGCATGCTATGCACAGGATGTTTAGGAATATTTTTTAAGGCCCCTTTCACACTGCTGCAACTTAAAGGTTGCATGATTTTGCTGTGATTTCAGGGAATGCCTGTGTAAACTTGAGGTCTGTGGACCTCAACTCACATGAAAGTCGGACCAAAGTAGTACAGGGACCACTTTGAAGTCGGCACAACTTGAAGTCGCACATATATGAATGGTTACCATTGGAAATCATGGGTAACGAATTGTCATGCGACTTTGCAGTCCCAAGTAGCAGGACAAAGTCGCACAAGTGTGAAAGGAGCCTAATACTGAAATCAATAGCATACCAAAATTACAATTTTTAAAACTAACTGTATGATTTAGGGTGTTTTTGACAATATATGTTCTCAGTCAAATAATGATCTGTTAGCTATCAAGAGTACATCACTGGGTCACATGCAGTATATATATCTAGACCATTTGTCATGTACAGTGGCAAAAAAAAGTGAATCCCTTTGACAGTAACTGGTTTTCTGCAGTAATTTGCCATAAGATGTGATGGAGGGAAAAGTAAGTGGACCCTTGGAGTTAATAGCTGGCCGAACCTCTTTTGGCAGCAATGACTTCAAGCAAGTGCTTTCGGTAGCTCTGAATTAGACCTGCACAACGTTCAGGAGGAATTTTTGACCATTCCTCTTTTCAAAACTGCTTTCGGTCAGACACATTTGTAGGATGCCTGGTGTGAACGTCTCTCTTGAGGTCATTTCACATAATTTCTATAGGGTTAAAGTATTTGTATAAGCATTCTACGCAGCAAGGTAAAAAAACCTTCTGCATGCAGCTTTCCCCGCAGCCCCTCTAATACATACCTGAGCCTAATCTTGATCCAGCGATGTGCACAAGAGCCAAGGCTTTCCCGGGTCTCTCCCTCCTGATTGTCTCATATACAGCAGAAGGAGCCATTGGCTCCCACTGCTGTCAATCAGAGTCAGTAAAGACATAGTGGATGGCGGGGGGTGGAGCCACGATCCTTGTGTTTTATGGAAACTCAGAGTGTCCCCATTGTATGCGACTTCCTATAGGGGCACCTGGGAGGGGGAGGTGGAGCTGGAGCTGGGAGCACCAGTGGGGGACCCCAGAAGAAGAGGATCGAGGCTGCTCCGTGTAAAACCATTGCACAGAGCAGGTAAGCGTGACATGTTTGTTATTTTAAGAAAAAAAAAATCAAGGCTTTACAGTCATTTGAAGGTCTTGGCTCTGAGCTGGGCCATTCCAAAAGGTGCATTTTCTTTTTATGAAGCCACTGTATATCTGTAGCCCAATAAAATAATCTAGAATTTTTTATATTATCATATTAACAGAACATTCAACAAACACAAAAATTTTTCTTTGACATCACTATTATAAATGCATTCATTTTTATCCCCACTCACCTCTCCGGCTACAAAAAACAGTAGTGGTGCTTCCTCATCTTTGGCTTTATATTGTGCTATAATTTTCTCAGCTATGGGTCGAACAAGTTCTTTAGCTGCTTCTGACTCACCTTCATCCTCAGAGTCTAAAAGAATGACAAAGCAGTCAAAAGATCTGTGAAAATAGCCTTTTATAAAGCACAACTCCAGACAGACATACAAAAATGAATTTAGCCATGTATACACATTTAATTTAAAAACCAGTTCCTGCAAATGTTTATTTGTGGTCTAAATTTATACTTGATAATAAAATGGGGATTACATATTTATTAGACATTCAGTGCAGGACTCAAAATCAGAAAATGCAAGAAACCTAGGAATAATCAAGTATTATAACAGCCCATTCACATCTACAGTGTTTTTTCACATTACAGCATACGTATTAATGCACATTTACAGGTGTGAATGAATCCTTTAAATACACTAGGAATGAAAAGTCTGTAAAAAAGGTGCATTATAGTATTAAGGTGTGTGTGTGTGTGTGTGTGTGTGTGTGTGTGTGTGTATATATATATATATATATACACACACACACACACACACACACACACACACACAGTGAATATAAAAGTCTACACACCCAATGTTAAAATGTCAGGTTTCTGTGATTAAAAAAAAAAAGACAAAGATAAACATTTCAGAACTTTTCCCACCTTTAATGTGACCTATAAACTGTACAACTCAGTTGAACAACAAACTGAAATCTTTTAGGTAAAGGGAAGTAAAAATAAAAAACTAAAATAACATGGTTGCATAACTGTGCACACTCTAATACCTTGTTGAAGCACCTTATGATTTTTTTTTTTTTACAGCACTCAGTCTTTTTCTGTATGAGTCTATCAGCAGGGCACATCTTGACTTGGCAATATTTGCCCACTCTTCTTTGAAAAAACACTCCAAATCTGTCAGATTGTGAGGGCATCTCCAGTGCACAGCCCTCTTCAGATCACCCCACAGATTTTCAATCGGATTCAGGTCTGGGCTCTGGCTGGGCCATTCCAAAACTTTAATCCTCTACTGCTAAAGCCATTCCTTTGTTGATTTGGATGTATACTTTGGGTCGTTGTCATACTGAAAGATGAAGTTCCTCTTCATCTTCAGCTTTCTAGCAGAAGCCTGAAGGCTTTGTGCAAATATTGACTGGTATTTGGAACTGTTCATAATTCCCTCTACCTTGACTAAGGCCCCTGATCCAGCTGAAGAAAAACAGCCCCAAAGCATGATGCTGCCACCAACATGCTTCACTGTTGGCATGGTGTTCTTAAGGTGATGTGCAGTTTTGTTTTTACACCAAACATATCTTTTGGAATGATGGCCAAAAAGTTCAACTGTGGTTTCAACCGACCACAACACATTTTCCCACATGCTTTTGGGAGACTTCAGATGTGTTTTTGCAAAATTTAGTCGGGCTAACATGAGCTTGAATGTGATTGCCTAATTCTGAACACAGCTACATCCCCAGTTATAAGAGTTATTTTTTTTTTTTTAGTTTTTACTCCCCCCCTAAAAGATTTTAAGTTTGTTTTTCAATTGAGTTGTACAGTTTATAGGTCACATTAAATGTGGAAAAAGTTCTGAAATGATTTAGCTTTGTCTCATTTTTTTACATCACAGAAACCTGACATTTTAACAGGGCTATATCTATATATATTAACAAATCATTTCTAACCTTTAGAGGTTATGGCTGTAAAGAGGAAACTAAACCGATATGAAAATGGAAACTTTAGTATAACATACAAGAGTACTTTCTAGTGCTAGATCTCACAATCGGCAGGGAAACAGGAAACAAGGGAAACATTTCCCTTCCCAGGCTAAACACCCGCTGCTTCCCATGAATTAATAACCTGCCTAGAACAAAGGAAGCACATTATAACACCCCCTTGCCCTGTTACTCTAGAAACTAGTGTCATTATGGATAACAAACAGCAGCAGAGGAAGCCGATTTTACAAAGCGCTCTGCTGAGACACCGGCAGTGTGAGATGTTTACTATGGTTTAACCTCCAAAATCAGATTAATGTCATACAGAATCTTTGTCAGTAAGCTTTGTTCAGGGACAGTTTCAGAGTTTGGGGATGTCTGCAGCATACCAAAAGCAATTTTACAATACAGCTGTCTATGTGTCATTGATATGCTCTGTCACAGAGACCTACCGAGCTGTCTATTCTCTTCCAATCTGAAAGCTCTATGCCCTGGTGAGGCACTGCTTGTCAGTTCACATAAATGTGCATGAAATGGGATATCAATTGGAATGTTAGGACATGGCTGTCTCTGTCCAATCCCTCCTAATCAAACAAGTAAAAGCAAATCAGGAGGTCATGTGCCAAAAGATGTGTTTTTCTTTACAATAAGCTTACAGTCCTCAAGATTATTATGTTTATCGATATTTTCTAGACCTGTCCTTCAGTTCCATCAGCAAATCGCAGTATCTGCACAGGCAGCTTAATCACACTGCTGAAACACTGACAAATGTGGTGGTGTCTAATCTGTGTGTTTTCTGTAAAACGTGAAATACATTAATGGCCTAGCAACCAGGATATTCTTTGTGCTACTATATATGCATATACAGTGTATAAAGCTTATGCAGCTTGGGCAACCATTTACAGTCATACTTAATTTTGGTTGAGGTAAGCCATTCGAGAATCCTATACACAAAATATAAGTTTATAAGAAAATAAAGTCACAGATTTACTTATCCCTGTTAAAGCAGACCTTCACTCTCTTAACATTGACAATTTTTAATCCTTATGCTGCTAGTATGCAAGAATTAATAAATAGGAAAGTATATCATATTTACTTGTTTTAAACTTTTTTGTATATTTCTTCAGTTACTTCCTGGTTTCCATGCCTAGGCAAATTATGTCATACATCCCAGGAATCTTCAGGAGGGTTTTTTTTTTTGCCAAGCACACCCTCCTGAATGCATGTCTGAGCTAAGGGCAGATGGATTACTGGAAGTAAATGCTACATGAATCATCCGCCTTTACTCAAGATGGCCACAATCAGATATGCAAGGGGTGGTGTTTTCAAAGTGGTTTCTCGGCACAATAAAGCACGGAGACATGAATGGATGGATAGGCAAGTCTGCTTTGGATATTAAAAATGATTTAAATAGTGTTTTTGGTTTGTGGTGCTCAGATGCAGTGTAGTTCTGCTTTAAGGCACTGGGAATTCTTCTAGACCACATCAGTGTCACATCTTGGGAAGAGCTGAATACAGCCAATCTTCCCCTAACATATCTAAGAATTCTATTTAGAATTTAGCAAGAAATTTAGCAAGAAAAATGGTCCACTACCAAATAAAAATTGGATTAATTTTGCATGTACTTGGAAATTAGGGTTGCACCGATACTAGTATCGGTGCCGATACCTAGTATTTGCACAAGGATCAGTACTCGTGCAAATGCACCAATACCTGAAATCTGATACTTTCAGGCTCGGTTCTTTGAGCTGTCAGTGGGTCTCCCCAGTGTTAAAGAAGTCCGTTAATTGGAGCTGTCAAAAAAAAAAAAAAAAAAAAAAAAAAAAAAAAGCAGCCGGAAATGTTTATTACCAACATTGCTCAGCCCTGAAACACTAAAATGAAAAGAAACATTGTTTCTTTTTGTATATTTCTGTTTCTTCATCTGCAGATCAAAGGAATGAACAAATGTTCCTCTGTATAACCCCTTAATAACCCTTAATTTACTCTAATCAGCTTTAATTAACTCCCTATTATCCTCCATTTAATAATTTTTTTCCTGTTTTTTTTCTTTTGTTCACGTCTATTTTTATAAATGATAAACAATTAAAACATTTTTTTTGTTTGCTTTGTTAGTGAATATTTTTACACATACAGTGGAGATGGAAACCCCCTTACGTTTTTCACTCTTTGTTATATTGCAGCCATTTGCTAAAATCATTTAAGTTCATTTTTTTTCCTTCATTAATGTACACACAGCACCCCATATTTACAGAAAAACACAGAATTTTTGCAGATTTATTAAAAAAGAAAAACTGAAATATCACATGGTCCTAAGTATTCAGACCCTTTGCTGTGACACTCATATATTTAACTCAGGTGCTGTCCATTTCTTCTGATCATCCTTGAGATGGTTCTACACCTTCATTTGAGTCCAGCTGTGTTTGATTATACTGATTGGACTTGATTAGGAAAGCCACACACCTGTCTATACAAGACCTTACAGCTCACAGTGCATGTCAGAGCAAATGAGAATCATGAGGTCAAAGGAACTCCCTGAAGAGCTCAGAGACAGAATTGTGGCATGGCACAGATCTGGCCAAGGTTACAAAACATTACTGCTGCACTTAAGGTTCCTAAGAACACAGTGGCCTCCATAATCCTTAAATGGAAGATATTTTGGACGACCAGAACCCTTCCTAGAGCTGACCGTCCGGCCAAACTGAGCTATCGGGGGGAGAAAAGCCTTGGCGAGAGAGGTAAAGAAGAACCCAAAGATCACCGTGGCTGAGCTCCAGAGATGCAGTCGGGAGATGGGAGAAAGTTGTAGAAAGTCAACCATCACTGCAGCCCTCCACCAGTTGGGGCTTTATGGCAGAGTGGCCCGACGGAAGCCTCTCCTCAGTGCAAGACACATGAAAGCCCGCATGGAGTTTGCTAAAAAAACACCTGAAGGACTCCAAGATGGTGAGAAATAAGATTCTTTGATCTGACACCAACTTTTTGGCCTTAATTCTAAGCGGTATGTGTGGAGAAAACCAGGCACTGCTCATCACCTGTCCAATACAGTCCCAACAGTGAAGCATGGTGGTGGCAGCATCTGTCCTGTACTGTACTCCAAAATAAACAATTTACAGTCAAGTTAAAATTCCTTTTATTATAATTGTGTTATAGACTGTGCTAGCTCCTGCAACTGGATAAAAGGTAGGCAAGATCTATAAAGGGTTTTCACAAATGTAGAGTGAGGGGTTCTGGAATCCATCCAGAATCGAATGGCTTCAAAGAGTCTTGGATGTAATGAAATCCTAAATCCTGTCTTTTGAAGATCTGCAAGCTGTGTGAGCGTGCAGGTGTACACACTCATTATAAGCAAGGACCTGGCAATAGGACAGGGCTTACATCAGGAGACAGGTGTGTGCTCCATCTAGGAGACAGGCATATACTCCCATTAGGAGAGGTGCTCAGGAGACAGAACTCCAGGTTGAGGAGAGATTACTTACCCACAGGACCGAGAGTTGGCACAGCTAAACGAGTCTAAAAGGACTGGGAGAGCTGAGGCAACTAGTTGGGTCCAGGGGACTAAGGGAGTCTAAGTCTTAGGCTTCATGTACACGGGACGTTTTTAAAACCTCTCCCGAATTAAGTTGACAGATAGTAACCCACGTTTAAAACGTTCGTTTTGCTGCGTTTACATGCCACGTTTAGCGGCGTTATAAAAAAAAAAAATTTTTTTCTTTTAAATAGCTAAAAATGAAAAACGCCTGTAAGCGAAACGCGGCTAAACGCGAGTTGCCACGTTTAGCTGCGTTCAGAAGCATTTGGCACTTGAAATGCCTCTAAACTCAGCTACTCAACCCATTTTTTTGCATTCCAAAAAAAGCCTCTAAACTCAACTGCCTAGAAACGATTGTAAACAACCATACAACTGATAAGATAACAGGAGAGTTCAGGAGCAGTTGAAAAAAATGCCCAACTGCTCCTAAACGTCCATTTAGCAGCAGCAGTGTACATGAGGCCTTACAGGAGTGAGAGAGCCCAGGGTGCCTGGCAATCCCCTACTGAGAGGCCAGGGAGTGGGCTTGTGCAGCGAGAGGCTAAAACTACAAGCTCAGTGAGCCAGGAGAGCTAGGTGAGACAGTCTGACCAGTGAAAAAAGAAGTGGTGCTGAACAGAAAGCGAGATGGCTCAGATATTTTTTTAATCTATTTTGCTGATGAAAATCTCCTGCGTAGGCAACCGTTTTGTGGACTTTACTTTTGTTTGTTTCATTAAAGGGGGCTGACAAGCCCTGAACCACAGTTAGAACTGGCGTGATTTCACTAAAAAACACATTCACCACTAAGCTAATAAAGATCAAGATCACATAAGTTATGACGTCCAGTTCCCCTGGACAATTAGAGTTGTACACTACACCACAGCCCTTAAGGATGGCATCCACAGCAGAGTTGGAAACCCACTATGTTAGGGAGAACTCTGGTTGGACAGAAGCATTAGGCGATCTAAGTATTGGATTTGCTTGATCCACAATCTGAGTATATTGGAGTGAAGAGGTCTGGAGTGAAACTGGACAAAAAAAAAGTGCCTTGAAGGAGGCTATCATTAAGCCCAGAATCCTCATGCAGAATGGAACTGAGAGGTACCATCTTGATCTTGAGGTTCTCATGAGGGATCTTCGGGAAGCAACCTTCTCTTGAGGTAAGGAAAATTCTGGCCGAGATGTCTTTCAGTAGGAGGTCACCCAGGTAACCTGTGATATGAGTCTGCAGAAGACCCAGAAGCATGGTAAACACTTTTGTAAACACTCTGGATGCAAAGGAGATCCGAATGATAGTGCTACACAATAAAAGTGTTGGCCCCTCACAGCAAAATGCAGAATATTTTGATGTGAGGGAAAGACATGGATGTGTAGATTGACATCTTGTCTACTGATGCCAGAAATTCCCCTTATCTGAGAGAAACAATGACACATCATATTGATTCCATCTGGAATTCTAGCTTTAAGTGCAGTATTGGGCGGATGCCCTCATTTTGTTTTAGTACAGTGAGTAGGCTTGAATAGAAACTGTAAAAACATTCTTCTGAAGGAACTGGTACAACCACTTTTGTGCTTGAAGTTGGTGCAAGGTGGTTCTTAAATCTGCCTTATTTTGGTCTAAAGCTGGCAGGTTGGACAGAAAAAAGGGAGGAGGGGGACAGAAATAGAAACTCTATTTTGTACACCTTTCAAATGACAGATTGGACTCAGAGGTCTGGGATGTCATGGGTTCACACTGACAGAAATGTCAAGAGACTTCCCCCACTTATACAAGTGGGATCGCCCCTTCATTGTGAGTAGAGATTCTGGGCAGGCCTAGTGTACTTGGGAGTTCAGGGTTTGCAACAAAAGGAGGTGTTAAACCTTGGTTTGGAAGTAAAGGCCTGCGAAGAGCGAACGCTTTCACTGAGTAGGAATAGTAGCCATAGAAGAAGACTTAAAATTCCTTTTTAAAAGTAGCTTTCGCCTAGTAGTGATTTCCTTGATGAGTTTATCAAGTGATTCTGCAAAAATGCATTCACCATCAAAAGACATGCACACAAAATGCTTTTTACAAGCAGGTTCAGCAGAGCAAACTTTCAGCCACAAAATCATGAGTATATGCAGAGATGAGGAGCATTTTAGAAACTTAGTGAATCACAATTTCTACAGCATTAACACAAAACAATGCTGAGAACATCAGCTGTAAATGTTCTAAATGAGCAAGGACCTCAAAGAGCTTCCTGTTCTCTATTCATATCTCCTGTCCAGTTAGCATTAAGTCTGGCAAATGGACATAGAAGCAATAGCTGGTTGCAGGCAGGGGCAAAGAAGGCCGTTAGGTGGGCTTTCAGATGCTCATCTACAGGATCCAGAAGATTTACCCCCCCCCCCCATGACCAGGCCACTTTTTGCGATACAGCACTGTGTTATTTTCACTAACAATTGTGCTACCGTGCAACACTGTACCCAAATAAAATTTATGCCCTTTTTTCCCCACAAATAGAGCTTTTACTTTCTGCTATAAAACATATTCAATTTAAAAAAAAAAAAAAAAAAAAGTAAAAAATCTAATTTCTTCATCAATTTAGGCCAATATGTATTATGCTACATACTTTTGGTAAAAAGTTCCAATAAGCGTACATCGATTGGTTTGCGCAAAAGTTATAGCGTCTACAAACTATGGGATATATGTATGGAATTTTTTTTTTTCTAGTAATAGTGGCGATCAGCGACTTACAGCAGGACTGCTATATAGTGGTGGACAAAATCAGACACTAATGCCACGTACACACCGTCGGACTTTTCGACCGGACTGGTCTGACGGACCAAATCCGATCGTGTGTGGGCTTCACCGGACCTTCAGCGGACTTTTCCAGTCGCAAATCTGACGAACTTTAGATATGGAACATGCTTCAAATCTTTACGTCGTAACTCCGCCGGACCCAGAAATCCACTCGTCTGTATGCTACTCCGACGGACAAAAAACGACGCTAGGGCAGCTATTGGCTACTGGCTATCAACTTCCTTATTTTAGTCTGGTGTACATCCTCATGTACGAATCCGTCGGACTTTGGTGTGATCGTGTGTAGGCAAGTCCAGTCGTTAGAAAGTCCGCCTAAAGTCCGTCTGACGGGCTGTCGGACTTTTGTAGCCGAAAAGTCCGACCGTGTGTTCGCGGCATAACTGACACCTTTTTGGGAACCAGTGACACCAATACAGTGATCAGTGCTAAAAATATGCACTGTCAGTGTACTAATCACACTGGCTGGGAAGAGATGCTTTGCAGGAACACAGGATACATGCCTTCCCTACTGACAGAACGGCAATCTGCCTTGTTTACATAGGCAGGCTGCCATTGTGCCTCTGTATCAAATAATCTTCAGGTGGCGGCAGACAGAGTCCGTGCTACTCGCTGATATAATCACAGTGGGAGTGAGCTGCTGGCACCGAGCATCCGCACCCACTACCCAGTAGTGCCCGTTTACGTACAGTCAGGTCCATAAATATTGGGACATCGACACAATTCTAATCTTTTGGGCTCTATACACCACCACAATGGATTTGAAATGAAACGAATAAGATGTGCTTTCACTGCAGACTTTCAGCTTAAATTTGAGGGTATTTACATCCAAATCAGGTGAACGGTGTAGGAATTACAACAGTTTGTATATGTGCCTCCCACTTTTTAAAAGACCAAAAGTAATGGGACAATTGGCTGCTCGGCTGTTCCATGGCCAAGTGTGTGTTATTCCCTCATTATCCAATTTACAAGGAGCAGATAAAAGGGGTATTTAAAGAATAAAGTTGGGAATAGGTGGGGTTTTGTGTGTCCAGATATAGGACCAGCTATAACCCAGGCACTGACTGTGTTGCTGTGGCTGTGTAGAAAATGGCAGCAGAAATATAGCAATGTGCTTTGTTCATACTCAGCAGAAAATGCGAGCAAGAAGGCCTTATCTGGGATGTGTAAACAATTACCACCACCTCCTAAGACTAAGTCTGAACAGGAGGAGAAAACCCTCCAGCTTTAAACTGCTCACATGGAGTAACATTAGAGACAAAATGTCAGGGTTTGCCACAAGTAAATAACGCCCAATTCCTAATATCTATAAAACCATATAATGTGCTATATGAACTGCAGATTGAGCTTGAAACCAGTGTAAACATACAGGGAAACCATGTTTTACCTTACCCACTACTAAGGGCCGGGGCTTGGCCTATTATGGTGGACATACCTACAAAGAGGTCTCCAGGGTCCAGGCCCTAGACATGTATAGCACTATGCAAATAAATACAGAAAAATGCACTAAATGCCAAGGTGAGTGCCTAAAATGGGATCCAGTGCCAAAAACAAATGTTTCAGGCCAGCGCCACACAGTGGGGTCTGGGTACAGTCCCAAGGTACACACCAAGGTTAACTGGTCCAGAAACTTCTGGATAGTCAGAGCTGCAAGTCTGCTTCTGATAAAAGTGTTGGAGAAAAAAAATAAATGGTTTAAACAGAGAAAAACTGGATTCTCACAAAGCGAGTGGGGTTATATGGTTCACTCTGTGGGAGGCTCTAGCGTTTTTTTTTTTTGGCCAACTTCCAATTACCTGAAGTTAGATAAAAACAAGTCCTGTATCCTGTACCGTATGATTAAAATATAATATTTAATTACCACCTATCTTTCTCTGACATCTTAGTGAAACCCTGGGCACTGCTGCCTATGAATGGTGGATCTATGCTATACTGACGTGGATCTATTTGCTAATTTAGAAAACAATGCAAATGCTATGAAAGAGGGTCACCAGGTTAAATAAACACTTTCTAAGACTACTTAACACCTAACAACTTGCTCTGTATGTACACAAGGTCAGATGTCAAACCTTCCTCAGCTGCTTTGTGTCATTTACATATCAATTATCAGTTGTTTTATTTATATCGACTATACATACAGTACTGTGCAAACACTTTGGTTACATCTGAAAAAGCACTGTAAAGGGAGGGTACTTTCAAAAATAATGAAATAAAGAGTTTATATTTATTGCCACCTCAATACCGCTGTGCATATATATGGCCTCATATTGAAGTGGTTATACTAGGATCATGGCTGCAGCTACAGCCACAATCCTGGTGTCACTCTTTGTAGCTGGCAATTTTTTTTTTTTTTTAAGTAAAAGTGATCCAAGTCACTCTATCACGTTTACAGGCGGCACAAGGGGGCTCGTTCCATCAGGGAGCCCGGGACCAATGCATAAGGTGCACTAGACAGAGTGAGAGGAACTTTCATTGTCCCCCCCCAGCCCCCACCTCCCCTCTGTGATGTCAGAAACATTTTGTCACTTCTGTTTGTTTGCAAGCCGTCACAGGTCGATGATTGGTTGAGCATGGGGCCCAGCGGGGTCGGGGAGGCTGCCTGTACCACTTCCCTGTTGTCTAATTAAGTTAGGTTGTCCCTTCGGGGATCTTCAAGATCTACTGAGGCAGCCGGAGTAGGTGGTCTGCTTCCTCCACAGTCTCCTTCGCTCAGGCTGATTCCGCATCAGAAGAAGGTAAAAGAAGAGGAGTGGACACAGCACCCCAGGCAGTCTTCAATCATGAGCCATAGGGCAGTCTTCGATCAACAGCCATGGATCATCACCTTGACACAGTACTGCCCTAATCTGAAACTATACTGCGCTAACCTGACGCTATGCTGGCATTGCATAACTACAGCTCCCCTTTATGTTTAATTAAAGCATTGCATTAGGTTAATGATATGCTGTTTGTAAAACCACGCCCATTTTGAATGAATGTCCCTCCTCCTAATTAAAGTACATTCTCTGTCTGTGAAAGGTGACCCCTGAAATGTTTACAAACTGTTGGCAACAATGCTGAACTCCTTCTCCCATTCCTGCACTGCACACAACCTGGGCACAGACAGGAGAGCTCCTCCTCCTCACACAGCACATAGCTGAGATCCAATTTCCTTACACACAGCTACGACCTGTAGAGTATGTAGCTGGCTGCTATGTTGCAGTTCTCATCTGTGAAATTCCCTGGTCGGAATGGCAACATAACTGCAGTAGCCATCTACGCACTGTGCAGATCATGGCTGTGTGTAAAGGAATCCAATCTCATCTATGTGCTGGTTAGGGAGGAAGAGCTCTGCTGCCTGTGCCTAGGCTGTGTGCAATGCAGGGATGGGAAAAGGAGCTCTGCTGAGTGTCCCCGCCAGCAGTGACCCCTGCCCTCTCCAGAGTGCCCCGCCAGCAGTGACCCCTGCCCTCTCCAGAGTGCCCGGCCAGCAGTGACCCCTGGTCTCCTCAATGCTAAAAAGTACAGGCAGATATTTATCCATCATGCAATACCATCAAGGAGGCAGTCCTAAATTTATTCAGCGAGACATTCATTTAAACATACAGCCAAAGTCACAAGGAACACGTTCAGCAAAAACAAGGAGACTTGGAAGAGATGGTATGGTTCTCACAGAGCCCTGATCTCAACATCATTGAGCCTGTCTGGTCATAAAGGTCATTAACTGGCCATACACTAGTAAAATTTCATTCATAATTTTTCATTTGAAGATTTCATTCGATTTTGTAATCATTAATGGATGTTTGTTTTTGACCGCAATGACAAGAAAATTTGAAGGAACAAGATAAAAGTTTTTTCTCAAACTAATGTTTAACAGTGTATGTGGTTATCATTTCGGAAAATCTATTAATTTCAAAAATTGAATGTTAAAAAGAAAATAATATTCGCCAAGCATTCTAATGTATCCATTGAATGCATTCAGAATTTCTGTTCAAAAAACTACTAGTTTATCGCCAGCTTGAATCCACAAAAAAAAATTGTATTTGTTCTAGAACAACCCAACTGCCTGTTTTTTTTTAAAACACCGTGCACTGTACACTATGGGGGTTATTTACTAAAGGCAAATCCACTTTGCAGTACAAGTGCAAACTACAAGTGCAAAGTGCACTTGAAATTGCACTGAAGGTGCACTTGGAAGTGCAGTCACTGTAGATCTGAGGGGGACATGCAAGGGAAATAAAAAACATAATTTTACCTTGCACATGATTGGATAATAAAATCAGCAGAGTTTCCCCTCATTTCAGATCAACCCCTCAGATCTACAGTGACTGCACTTCCAAGTGCACTTTCAATGCAATTTCAAATGCACTTTGCACTTGAAGTGCAAAGTGGATTTGCCTTTTGTATATAACCATATATATATATATATATATATATATATATATATATATATATATATTGTGGCAGAGCGTTGCCCTGCCAGGGTCTAGAAGGAGGATGTGACTCAGAATTCTCAACCAGACAAGTTGAGGGGCTCCAGGGAGCATGTAACATGAAGAGGAAACTGGCCTTTCAGTTTGCTCAGTGTTTTGTAAAGTCCACTTTGGGACCTGGAGCTCAGGGATTTCTGAGAGATCCGGGTGGGATGAAATCCCTAGTCCTGGGTCCTGATTGTAAGAACAGCCAGCATACTGATTAGTCAGGTGTGTGCTGGGCTTTTAGTAGTAACCTGACCACGGTTCTGGGCTCCACCCCGGCAGATAGGAAGTCTGAGTACCAGGAGTCAGGAGGGCTCCACATGGGAGCCAGAGCAGCAAGAGGCTGCTAGCTATATGCACCAAGGAGGATGGTTGGAGAAACAGTCTGTACGGGACAGACAAGGGCCTGGAGTGTAAGGCCAGAGCTGCAGTGCTGCAAGTGAGAGCCAACTAGGCTGAATGTCATTTTTTTGTTGATGAAAAAAGGAATGTTGAAAGCCCCTGTGAGGGAAACCTATGTTGCTTGCTGAACTTGCTTTTAATAAAAATGGGCAAACAAAGCCCTTAAAAAGAAGAACCAGCGAGTGGCGGTGTCCTTAAAGCTTTACATTTGACGCTGGTCCTTTACTATATATATATATATATATATATATATATATATATATATATATTCAGAATCAAGTAAATCTTATCAAAAATTATATATTTTGTACCATCAATTTTGTAAAGTATTCATCCTAAGCAGTGACATACTTAGAACATAATATTGTTATGCCACCTTTCTTTTTCCATACCTACAAAGAGGACAAGGCACGGCCCCTCGTTCAGCTGCACTGCGTTTAACTCTGTTAGCTCCACAACAGGTTTGGGGTGCCATGGAAATTCTTTACATTCGACATCGTGAAGGACCTCAACTCTTCCCTGTCGTGTAATGACTTCTCCTTTGGGATCCAAAATAATAAGATTGGGAATTCCTAGATGGGGAAAGAAGACGACAAAAAAAATTTGAAGAGAAAAGAAAAACATTAGTACAGATGACTAGGATAATGGTATTGCCAAAACAATTGCCAATGCTTTCTCTAAGCATTATAAAAACATCAAAAAATTCACACTGATTAAAATCTATTTGTCATAATTAAAGCGGTATTAAACCCAAAAGGAAACATTTTACTGCAAGCTTACCAATTCTTAGATGTGGTGGCTGCATTAGTTTTCTTTTTTAGGCTCTTTCTTTCTTTTATTTTCACCTGGTAAAAATTAAAGAAAGGCTTGTTCACATTTGTGGTTGGGGTTGGTAAATACAAATGGTTGATCTGCGTTTTTACTGTCCTCCCATCCGTTCCCCTCAGCATGGTAAAAATTCAACAGAACAAGCACTCTTGTGCAGATTTATCGGTTTACAGGGAGGAGAAACCCCATTTACCACGGACAGGGGTGCTTACAATGATCAGTTTTAGTTATTTAAAAATCTTTATCCCAAAAGGGGAAAAAAAAAAAAGGTTTGCTGTATCGGATTATAACGTGTTAGCTAGAGTTTGGCTTCAATTTGTTAGTGTGTTAAAATCTGCTAGAACATTTAATACTCCCCTACCCCCAGACTGACAATGCTGCTGTGCCCCCTGTGCACATTCATCCAGAATGAGGGCTCTCTAATACAGGAGGTGTGTTACTGGCCAGATCACCAGGGGGAAATGGGGAGGGGGCAATGGGGGGAAGCCTAAAAAAAAAGCCACCACATCTAAGGATTGATAAACTGCAATTTATTACATTTTTGGTTTTGGGTTTAATACCGATTTCAGGAAACGCTTTGAGAGAGTTCATTGGTTACATTAAGGCCCCTTTCACACATAATGTCTGTTTTTGATGGGGATCGCTCCGTTGATCCCCGCTGAGCCGGTGGATGACAGGTCCGTCTCTGAGACGGACTTGTCAGATCTCCGCTCTCCACTATGGGGATCGGATAAAAATGGATCCGCCTGTCCATTTTCATCCGATTTGATCCACAAGACAGATGAAAAATAGGGTTTCCATCCGTCTGAATTTAGTGGATCGGATGTCAGCGGACATGTCACCGCTGACATTCGTCGCTGCATAGAACTGTATGGAGCGTCCGTTCAGGTCTGCCTAAAAAACTGACAGGTGGAACTGAACGGTCCCGCATGTGTGAAAGGGGTCTAAGGGGATTGTAATCAAAAAGCCTGATAAATGATCCAAAATGTTTTGTACTGGAGTAGATCATGTTGAGTGTCTGAAAATGTGTATGAAGTCACACGGATTTGTAAATTGAGCAGATATTTTATTTTTGTCTTCATCTCCCACTATTTCAGTTTCTTGAATATTGGAACAACCAAGGAAGGATACTGTTAAAGGCACTTCACAGTCATATATCATCACACTGGTACTGCACTAGTTAATTATGCTCCTTAAATCTACTATTCCAATAAAAGTATGGTTTTTGTGAAAATTAGCTTTTTGTAAGTTTTGTTTAATTCAAACTATTCCAATTTCCTTTGTGAAACATTTTATGCACCCAGGCACAGCATTTGGAACCGCATATAGAAGGTACTAAAATCTAGGGGTGCACGGAATGGGTTTTTTGGTGCCGAAACGGATACCGAAAATTAAAAATACACTAGACCGAAAACCGAACCCGATACCGAAAATGACCAATAACGAAAATGACTGTATATATTTTAAATAAAATGTATACATTTTTATATAACATATTGCTAATAGTATTAGCAAAATTTCCATGCGATGCACCTCTAGAAGATATGATGCAGGAGATGGTCAGAGACTGCAGACATGGTACAGGAGATGGTCAAAGACTGCAGACGTGGTACAGGAGATGGTCAGAGACTGCAGACGTGGTACAGGAGATGGTCAGAAACTGCAGACGTGGTACAGGAGATCAATGCAGCCTCACCAGTGTCCACCAAATGCAGCTTCACCAGTGCCTGTCAGATGCAGCCTACCAGTCAGATGTAGCAAGTCTGCCTGTGCCCTTCATGCAGCCTCACCAGTGTCTGTGCCCATCAGATGCAGCAGCCTGCCTGTGCCCGTCATGCTGCCTCACCAGTGCCTGTGCCCATATATAGCAGCTCGCCAGTGTCCATGCCATGCAGCCTCACCAGTGCCCGTGTCCATCAGATGCAGCAGCCCGCCAGTGCCCATGACGTGCAGCCTGCCAGTGCCCATGAGGTGCACCCTGCCATTGCCCATCATGTGCAGCCTGCCAGCGCCCATCATGTGCAGCCTGCCAGCGCCTGGTAATGCGATGTCACGCTGTGTGTCAGAGCTGGATCTGAATCGTCGTGCAGCCACTGTAACAACGTCCCTGCCTCCTATGACACACGGCACAATGATTCCTAGCATTGGATCAGAGTGCCGTCTATCACAAGAGACGGTCTAGGAGACGGGACATCATTACATTGGCTGCACGGCGATTGAAAGTGAGAAGAGGAGGGAGGGGAGACTCTGAGGGGCGCGCCGGGATAATACATGTGCGGCACCCGGCGGGATGGCGCCATTATTGGCAACATTTCTCTTTCGGCAAAGTGTCGAAAACACCATTTACGGCCGATATGTTTTGGCGGCCGAAATTTGGGTGCATCCCTACTAAAATCACAACGCCAGTTCCACTCATTCAGTGTTCAGCTCCTCCCTCCAAAACAATAAAATTGGCTTCCACAGCATCAGTCCTTATAAGTGCTACTGTCTGTGTTAATTCAATGGTCTGCAGCACACAGCTAATCCACCTTGCTAAGGTGCTAATGCTGTTTGTATTGAATCATGCACACCTTTTCTGTGATGATATTGTGCACATTATAAAATATTACTCCACTAGGCATGCTCTAAACCAACATTTAGTCTGCTATGCGTACCTGCTGGATACAACATGTTTGACAAACACCACAAAGGAATACTTGCTACTCCAGTTTCTGCTCTGTCTCTTCACACACCATCCCTTTGCTACTGCCAGGCTGAATCAGATATCTGACACTTCAAGCATAGTTGCCAACATTGTAAAAAAAATGTATATGGACACTTTTTTGGCTGTAGGCGGAGTCTTATTATAATTATGGGCGGGGCTGCATTTGTAGGCGTGACATAGCAAAAAAAAAAAATGCGGCACGTGTAGCGCCGAAAAATGGGCTGGCTGACGTGAAATAGTGGTCGTGGCTTATATGGGGGTGTGATTAGAGTCTGAGATGAATGAGAGATGGAGAAATAAAGGGGAAAAGAGGGAGAGGGAAAGAAGGAGGGAAGGAAAGAAGAAGAGAGAGGGAAGGAGAGAAGGAGAGAGAAGGAAGGAAAGAGGGATGGAGGGATGGAGGGACAGAAGGCCCAGATCATACACCACAATAGAAATGTGTATTCCAGAGTTTAACAAATCAGCAGATAAAGATACTCCAAACACTGTTAGCACTTCAATCATCCCAGCACCATGGTTGTTGTGGTGTCAGAATGATTGAAGCGCATTATTACTATTATTACATTGTAATATAGAATGAAATAATTCAACTCACCAGAATCCAGAATCAGTGGGACCCCTGAGCATGTCACCTGCCACCAGATGCCATCAGGTGCCCCCAGCAGAGTCCGTCCTTGCATCAGGTGCCCCCAGCAGAACCCCTCCTTACAAGCTAATGTCCCCAGCAAAGCCCCTCCTTACATCAGGTGTCCCCAGCAGAGCCCCTCCTTACAAGCTAGTGTCCCCAGCAGAGCCCCTCCTTACATCAGGCGTCCCCAGCAGAGCCCCTCCTTACATCCGGTGTCCCCAGCAGAGCCCCTCCTTACATCCGGTGTCCCCAGCGGAGCCCCTCCTTACATCCGGTGTCCCCAGCAGAGCCCCTCCTTACATCCGGTGTCCCCAGCAGAGCCCCTCCTTACATCCGATGTCCCCAGCGGAGCCCCTCATTACATCCGATGTCCCCAGCGGAGCCCCTCCTTACATCCGGTGTCCCCAGCGGAGCCCCTCCTCACATCAGGTGTCCCCAGCGAAGCCCCTCCTTACATCAGGTGTCCCCAGCGGAGCCCCTCCTTACATCAGGTGTCCCCAGCGGAGCCCCTCCTTACATCAGGTGTCCCCAGCGGAGCCCCTCCTTACATCAGGTGTCCCCAGCAGAGCCCCTCCTTACATCAGGTGTCCCCAGCGGAGCCCCTCCTTACATCAGGTGTCCCCAGCAGGCTTTGTGTCAACCTAACTTTAAAAGTCAGGCACTTTTCTGCAGCAGAGAATGACATTTTCCGAACTATTTGGGCTAGGAACCCCAGCTTTGGATATGATGTAGAGCTAGTTCCCCTGGGTTTGCACACCAAATTTGGGGTCCCTAGCACCAAGTGGCCCTGAGATACAGGGCCCCAAAGTCAGTCAACCGGAGCCAAGTGGTTACAATAGAAATTGAGCTGCGGCGCCGCCCATCCCCCGCCCCTTTTCATAACATGTCAAAAGGAAGATTTTTTTTTTTTTTTCAAAATTGTCATATTAACTGGTTATTTCTCTCACAGAGCATATGCATACAACAAATTACACCCCAAAATACATTCTGCTACTCCTTTTTTACACAAAGTTGTCCATTTATAAGATATTTCCAACACATAGCAAATACATAGCAAAAATGACACCCCAAAATACATTCTGCTACTCCTGAGTATGGCGATACCACATGTGTGAGACTTTTACACAGCCTGGCCACATACAAAGGCCCAACATTGAAGTAGCACCATCAGGCGATCTACGAGCATAAATTGCACTCATTTCTCAACCACCTATTACACTTTTGAAGGCCCTGGAGCACCAGGACAATGGAATTGCCCACAAAATGACCCCATTTTGGAAAGCAAACACCCCAACGTATAATCTATGAGGCATAATGAGTCTTTTGAACGGTTATTTTTTTTCCAGAAGTTTTTGGAAAATGCGGGGAAAAAAATAAAAGCGCATTTTTTTTTTTTACACAAAGTTGTCCATGTGATATTTCCAACACATAGCAAAAATGACACCCCAAAATACATTCTGCTACTTCTCCTGAGTATGGGGATACCACATGTGTGAGACTTTTACACAGCTTGGCCACATACAGAGGCCCAACATCCAAGTAGCACCATCAGGCATTCTAGGAGCATACATTACATAGATAATTTCCTGGCAACCTATGATTTTTGAAGGCCCTTCATATTTCTAACACATAGCATGTACATACCAAGAATTACAATCCAAAATAAATTCTAATGCGGAAAGGGTAAAAAAAAAAAAAAAAAGTATTACCTGTGCTTTTAGTAGTGTCCACAGAAGAGAGCACTGGTCCAGGCAGCAGTCAGGGTTGTGCTTAGTGACAGCAATAGTAATTATCCAGGCAGCAGGCAGGAATATGGTCTATAGTCAGCACAAGGATATTGTCAGCACAGCCAAAGCATTTGTCCATAGAAATTGTCCAGGTAGAGACATGCGGCAGGCAAAGGCATGATGGCAGTAAGTCAGCAGCAGGCTGAGGGCCGCAATCGGGTAAAACCTGTGCACAGGGGTAGAGGCTTGACCCACCCAAATCTCTATGAAGCCTTCAGACTCCAGACCCTAGTCCGGAAATTACAAAACCCGGAGAAAACAAAAAAAATTGTTTTCTCCATCCGGAAAAACTATTCTGGAACCCCTCATATGTGAGACATATGTGAGACCCCTGTGTACTATAGTAGCAGGGCAACAGATCAGTCCAAGCGGTAGGCAAAAGCATAGTCCATAAAACAGGCCAGGGTCAGTTCACGTGCAAGCAGTCCAGGTGGTAGGCAGAAGCATAGTCACAAAACAGGCCAGGGTCAGTTCACATGCAAGCAGTCCAAACGGTGGGCAGAGGCATAGTCAAAACAGGCCAGGGTCAGTTCATGTGGAAGCAGTCCAAACGGTAGGCAGAGGCATAGTCAAAAAGCAGGCCAGGGTCAGTTCACATGGAAGGCAGTGGCATGGTTATTTGGGGAAGCATGGAAAATGATCAGCAAAAATGGGGAAAATATGGACTAATAATTTAGGGATGTACGATACAGTTCGAAGCATTCACCAATGCAATGGCCAGGTTGGGAGGGACAATGGAAGCTGGTATCTTTTCGAAAACCTCTTCTGCTGCACACGCAACATCTTTTTTGCAGTCTCCGGCCTGCTTCTGATGGTGGAATGTTGTACGGGAAGTGGCGTTCATGAAGTCGGCTAACAGCATCAGAGCGAAGGTCTTCTGGGGGGGGGGGGGGTCTTTGTTGATAGATGAGGGACGTGACTACTACTTCTATGAATTTTAGGAAGGGGGCGGGACTTTCTGTGGATTTTGTGTAGACTATGTAGGAACTGTAAACGGCCAAATGGATTAGATAAATTGCTACCTTGTTGTACCAGAATCGGGACCTCCTTATTGACAAATAGGGCTGAATCATTTGGTCATTGAAATCCACCCCCCCCCCACGTAGAGATTATAGTCTTGGACACATGTCGGTTTTTCAATGGGACCTCGTCTTTGCCGAACTACAACTGTAGTGTCATCGTGAATGGTGGACATCATGTGCACATTCCTGTTATCCTTCCACCTCAAGGCCAGCACTTCATTGCATCTCAGTGGCAGGCTGGTATAAAAGTTGTCCAGGTATATATGATATATTTTTTTCAGAAGTGGGTAAGCCAGGTCCCAAACGATTTTTCCAGTTGTGCCCATGTAGGCCGGGCACTCAGGGGGCTGGAGCTGGGAATCTCTTCCTTCATATATGAAGAACGCATACGGATATCCCGTGGCTCTCTCACAGAGCTTGTAAAATTTTACTCCGTATTTGGTCTTTTTGCTAGGAATATATTGTTTTATTCCTAGCCGGCCTGAAAATGGTACCAGGGACTCATCCACACATATATGCTTCTCGGGGACAGATTTCTGCAAATCGTTGGGAAAATAAATTTATCAGTGGGCGAATCTTGTATAACTTATCGGAATTTGGATGATTGCGGGGAGGGCACTGGGTGTTGTCGTTAAAATGAAAGAATCTCATAATCCTCTCATATCGGGACCTGTGCATTGTGGCAGAATACATGGGCATATGGTGGATGGGGATGGTGGACCAATAGGTATGTTCTTCATTTTTTTGTATAAGCCCCATGTTTAGGGTGAGGCCCAAAAACAATTTGAACTCCTCCAAATTGAAATCTCTCCACTCAAACGGACGGGCATAAGATGATTGGGGGTTGCTGGCAATATACTGCTGGGCATACAAATTTGTCTGGTCCACAATGAATTGCAGCAAAGTGTCGGGCAAAAACAGATGAAAAAAACTGATCTCTGTGAAATTTTTGGTGTTGGCCTGCACACCTGGCTGTGCTGTGAAAGGGGGAATAATTGGTGATCCCGATTTGGAAGGCAGCCATGTTGGGTTGGCAAGACCATCTGGCACGTATGTAGCAGCCCTGGCTCTTGGGGGACGTGACACTCCGGTAGTTGGGGGAGTTGAATTTCCTGTGCTGGTACTCAGGTGTGATGTGGCATCACTAGTACTGGGTCTGGGTATTTCTGCGCGGGGGGCTATCGCTGGTGGCAGCACTGGTACTGGGCCTTTGTTCCTGGGGCCTATTTCTGGTGGCAGCACTGGTACTGGGCCTGGGAATATAATCCTGGTTGCTGGCGGCTTCCTGGTTTCCAGAGTGTCGTGCCATTTTAGGAGGGACCCATTCTTCATCCGAATCATTACTACTCTCGATTGGTTCAAATGCCGAATTTGATTCGTAATCAGAATTGGAATCTGATGAGAACTCCCCGGTGCTCTCATCAGTCATGGAGAGGATCTGGAATGCCTCCTCACTAGTATAAACTCTTTTGGACATGGCTGTGTGGCGGGTAGCTGTGCGACGGGTGACAGATGGGTGGCAGGTGACGGTCACTGATGGGCTGTGCGGTGGGTGGCAGGTGACGTTCACTGACAGGTGATGATGGTGTGATGGGCGATGGTCACTGATGGGTGACAGGCAATGGTCACTGATGGGTGACAGGCAATGGTCACTGATGGGTGACAGGCAATGGTCACTGATGGGTGACAGGCAATGGTCACTGATGGGTGACAGGCAATGGTCACTGATGGGTGACAGGCAATGGTCACTGATGGGTGACAGGCAATGGTCACTGATGGGTGACAGGCCACGGAAGGTGACGGGTAATGGTCACAGATGGGTGACAGGGCACGGTCACTGATGGGTGACAGGTGCACCGCTGATGGTGGGTGACGGGTGACAGGGCACGGTCACTGACGGGTGACAGGGCACGGTCACTGATGGGTGACGGGTGACAGGGCACGGTCACTGATGGGCGACAGGGCACGGTCACTGATGGGTGACAGGGCACGGTCACTGATGGGTGACAGGGCACGGTCACTGATGGGTGACAGGGCACGGTCACTGATGGGTGACGGGTGACAGGGCACGGTCACTGACGGGTGACAGGGCACGGTCACTGACGGGTGACAGGGCACGGTCACTGACGGGTGACAGGGCACGGTCACTGACGGGTGACAGGGCGCGGTCACTGACAGGTGATGGTCACAGATGGTTGACAGGCGACAGTCACTCATGGGTGATGGGTGACAGGCCACGGTCACTGATGGGTGACGGGTGCACCGCTGATGGTCACTGATGGGTGACAGGGCACGGTCACTGACGGGTGAAAGGGCACGGTCACTGGTGGGCGACGGGTGACAGGGCACGGTCACTGGTGGGTGACTGTTGCACCGCTGATGGTCACTGATGGCAGTCTCTTATGTGACAGGTGCACTTTTATGGGGTGACTGTTGGGTGACAGATGACAATTGGGGGGCGATGGGACAGGTGTGGTGTTGGTGCAGACACTACTAAACATAGATCTGTAACTCACTGCTCCTGGCTCTTCTCTCCTCACATTGGACACGGTGTGTGAGGAGAGAAGAGCTAGTAACAGCTAGTGACAGCTCTTTGTTTACATTTAGTGATTGGCTGTGAATGGATCACAGCTGATCACGTGGTACACAGCCCTGGCCAAAGGCTGTGTACTATCGTCGGTGACGAGTAGTGTTCCCGGGAACACGCCGCTCATGATCGCGCGCATGCGCCGTGCAATGCGGGGGAGTTACCATTCGTGATAGGCCGTGACTTCATCACAGCCGATCACGTGGTAAACAGCCATACCCAGTGGCTGTTCACCCCTGTCGGTGATGAGCAGTGTCTCGGTGACACGCCGCCACTGACAGTACAGGGCTGCACGCACACGATCGCGTGCACGTCCGTTTAAACGGGCTCACGTCATACGACGTCCGCCCAGAACAAGAGGCTTACCGTCCCGCCGTCATATGACGGCGGGGCGGTAGGCTAGTGGTTAAAGACACAGAGGGGTTGATTTACTAAAACTGGGGAGTGCAAAATCTGGTGTAGCAGTGCATGGTAGCCAATCCGCTTCTAACTTCAGTTTGTTCAATTGAGCTTTAACAAAAAAACCTGAACGCTGATTGGTTTATATGCAAAGCTGCACTAGATTTTGCACTCTCCAGTTTTAGTAAATCAAAAAGTATAGATGTTGGTCCACAACCCAAGCTTCTCTAACAAGTAGGAAAGCAAAGCACAAAGACAGCGCTCACAACAGGGAACACACCTCATAGATTAAGGGTGGAGTCCTTCCCTGGGTGCTCTGGCTCAAATGGCCTCCAAAAGTATAAACAGAAAAGTCAGTGCTACTACCCATACACCACATAGATAGCAGAGCTCCCAGGTGCTCGATTTACAGTGAACAAATAGCCAAAGTGAACAAACGTAGATTAAGTCAGTTGAGGCATTTCAGCTTATAAGGCCTTAGACATAACCTGCCAATGAAAACGCAGCTCCAAGAAAGATGTAGCTGGCAACTCCAGAATCCCCCAAAAATATTTTTTTGCTACATGAAGCTCAAGATTAAAAACTGATGCGTTTCGGCATATAGCCTTGTTCACAGCAGCCTGTGTTCTCACAAAAGTAATCCAGAGGTATCGGGGTCGCCCCGAGATAGATACAATACCTACCTGATCAATGCTGCAGCTTTTATGAAGGCATTGTTGTAGTACAGCAATACAGCCAAGTTCTTTTTCCTGGACACCAGATAATTTTACATTGGATATTCTAAAACAGATGCACCCCTTGCTGTATCCTACATGCAAAAAGCCTGAAATGTCATTGCCAATGATAAAGCTAGCCATATGTTATGTGAATTTTTCCCAGGCTGAATGAAAAAATATCTATCAGTATTGTGGCTCGCTTAAGATGTTGCTCACGGTCACCCATCAGAGGCAACCCTATTTTATAAACTTGTTCAATCTGACTGAACTAATATTTTAGCAGCAAGCAGACAAAAAGTTGCACAGCACAGGTGTCACAAAGCAAATATAGCCACGATGATATAAGGACTACTCTGAATGTTGGCTTCATTATACAGAACTCAGAGAAATGTACATTTACTGCACTTTTTGATGGCACAGTTTGTAGTTACCTAACTGAATCATAAATAGTGGGGTAAATGACTGTATTCTGTAAAAATGACAGTCTGGTGATTTTAAATAGAATCAGTGTAACTAACAAACTATTAGGACAGTTTCTTTATAAATTGAAGAGAAAAATGCTTGTTTTGTTACTTTCATGAAAAGAAGTTTGTGTATGCAAAGCAAAAAAGGTTTAGCCGATTGTTTGATAATGACACAGAAAGCTTGCTCTGAATATAAACACATGGAGAAACCCACATATACAAATCAAAATTTGTTAACACAGGCTTGATTCAGAGCAGATCGGCCTGTGCTCAAGTATGTAGGGCTATATGCTTACAGCAATGATCTCTGGGACTTCCTCCACACATTTCATGGAATCCTACTACATTGAATTTGCGCTTCTAGGGAGCGTTTCTAATCCCCAGAAAATACCGTACAAACAGAAAACATGTTCTTTAACCACATGACAACCAAAATCTTTCAATGTAGTCATCCAGTTTAAAAGGTCATGCACACACATGTTAATGGAATCGAACTATACATTTGCTGCAGGGCCCAGTTCTTGCTTAAGGGACCCTTATTTTACATTAAAAAAGCCTAAGGCCTCATATACATGTACACTGGGTTTAAAAAAAATGCCACTTTTGTTTTGTTTTTTTCTGTCTATAAATGTACTATGTTAGCCTACGTGGCCATGCACACATAGGCATTCACAGGTATATTAGAAGGAGAGCGTTTACAGGCAATAATAAAAACCCCATCACCATAATGTTCAGGAGAGGAGTGTTTGGGCAAAAGAAACGTGAAACGCACTAGATGTGTTTATGTACGTTCAAGAGTAATGCATTAATATTTTGCCCAATAGAATGCATGAACATGTATAAACACATATGCAATATGCAGCTTTTACCACTTTTTTTTTAGGCAGCTCTTCTACCAGGAGAATAGGTGTTCAGAGGAGCTGGGAAAACGCTCAGTGTGCATGAGACCTTGTAAGAAAAAAGGTAGCATACTCACATCTCCTGTGGCCTGTCTCTCCTACTTCTCCTCTTACAGTGCTGCAATCTTTACCAGTCTATCCAGCATTTAAAACTTCCAGGAATACTGAACTTTTCCCTATCCACTCACACACTGTGGTTCCATCCTGAGCCCACATTCACATCGGGCCAATTTGACATGTCAAATCGGCGGCTATTGCTGGCAATGTGACCTTCCGAATCTTTGTGGCGCCGCACCGATTCCCAAACGTAGTTAATGTAATACTTTTGGCAACTTTGGGGGTGATTTGAATAGGCATCTGTGCATGAACCCGCACAGATGTCTGTCAAATCACCCCTAAAGTCGGCCGAAAAAGGGTTAAAATCACTCGTACAGCGCGGCTATAGCCGCGGTATAGCCGCGCTGTCCCACTGATTTCAATGGGCAGGAGCGGTTTAGGAGCGGTGAATACACCGCTCCTTCACCGCTCCAAAGAAGCGGTTTGCAGGACTTTTTTCACCGTCCTGCCAGCGCACCGCTTCAGTGTGAAAGCCCTCGGACTTTCACACTGAACAAACAGCGGAGGCTGTTTAGGGGTGGTTTGCAGGCGGTATTTTTAGCGCAATACCGCCTGCAAACCGCTCCAGTGTGAAAGGGGTCTAACAGAGGCTGCAGCACAAACGTGGATGGGAGGGGAGGAAGGAGACGTGCGTCATAGAAGAGGAGTATTATAGCAATTTCTTGTGCAGGAATCTTTTGGCCACTTTTTTTTTTTTTAGATTTTAGGATGTCACTTAACACTGCCAAGATTGGCTGGGTATGCTTTACACAGAGTCCTTTTGCCTTCAGTAACATCAGACATGACTAACAGACTGCAAGTGAGCATGAGGAGAAAGAAAATATGGTCTGCATTACTAAGCAGGAAGCAAAGTATGGAAATACAATAGGCAACTATGGCTGCTCATATGTATCCATTTCAAAGCTACGCACAGAAGCAAGGTTTTGAAATCATTAAATGCTCACTAATAAAATCTGTATTTTCTCATTTAATGTTTAAGCTCACAGGAACTCAACATAGATTTGTTCAATCCAAGCAGAAAGTGAAAATGTTTGGTACATGACATTGTATATGGCTGCTTAGTGATTTTATGGTTCATCATTGCTCTTATCAGGTGAACTACATGGTAACAGAGAGCTGCATTAACCTCCCTGGCGGTATGATTATTTCAGCTTTTTGATGCTGAAAGCAGTACAATTATTTTGCATGGAAATTTGGCGTTTTATATTGTAGGCTTGTAATTCTTAGGAATAACTCACTTAAATCTGTCCAAACAAGAGTCTAGTAGACATCCCGGGTATGATAAAGTTTGAAAAATGAAATCTAAAATTATAATATAATAACTATAAATAATTATAACAAATAATAATATAATAATAAAAATTCAAATCAAATCAAATCAAAAACACTGCAATTTGCTCAGTTGCAGAATTGTCGCTGTCATTACTTTTAGTGGTTGATGACTAATTTCCCCACGTTTTACTATCGCTCAATTCTGCGAGTGATTCTAATTTATTATCGCTGTTTTTTTTCTAGCTGGTCTAAAAGCACTTTTGATGTAAACGGACATTTTTTGGTTGCTATGGACAATCTCCAGTTTCCTGGCAGAAAGAATAGTATTTATAATATAAAACTGCATGCAGGACACTGGACAAACCCCTAGGGACAAAGGGGATGTGTAATTATTTGATACATTACTGTAATCTGTAAGATTACAGTATACTGCATCTATACCGTGTTTTTTACTTTTTGAATTTGGTGCCGAACTCCGTCCCCGTGCGTCGCAACGCTCGCAGGGAACGGAGCTCGGCACTGTGAATCTAGCGAGACATGGCGACATCGCAGATCACAGCTGGGGCGACATCGCAGGATCCAGGGGACAAGGTAAGTAACCTCTACATGGATCCTGCGATGCAATCCCGAGTCTGACTCGGGGTTACCGCTTTTGGTACTGAAAATCCACCCCAAGCCAGACTCGGGAGGTTAATGACAAATGCTGTGTCATATGTGTAACCATGACCATAGAGTCCCATTCACAACTGAGTGATTTTCTGCTTGAAGCTTGTAGCTCTAAAACGCAAAACAAGCCAAATCCTATTAATTTCAAAGGCCCCTGTTCACATATGAGCGTTGTCGGCTGAAGCAAAATGCCTATCACTCAAAAAAGTACATAATCTTCTTTTTGACAGATTGGGCCCCATAGACTTTAACGGGAATTGCCTGAAAATGTGCCTTATGAGCGTTTTACGAGCATCCCATCGTGCATTTTCTGCGCAAACAGCAGCTCTCCACCCCTAATCTCATCCACCTCTCCTCCCCTAGTGCTTTCTATTGCCTAAACAAAAACACCTGCAGCTGCAAAATGCTTTTAATATACTTCTAAAAATGATCAAAGCTCTCAAATAAAAAAAATGCTTGAAAGTTGCTCTGCTCAGGTGTGAATGCAGCCTTACAGTCAGTGCTAATAATTTTCCCATCAGCACAGATTATCGATTCATAGTTTACGTACAGTTGCTTTCTAAAAACAAAAACTTACTACTTAACGAATTTAAGTCAAAATCAAGTTTATTTGTTTCCAAAGAAATAGCTGACTTGGCTCTTGGCTGAGAGTCAGATCTATATAGTGTTCATTTTAGGACATCCCTCCTACACACCTTTGATCTATCCTTGTAACCACCCACACCCAAAGCCAGACCTCATCTGCCTGACATCACTGTATTCAGAACAGTAAGATCTGTAGCAGGAAGGAGGTGACTATACTAGGTCAGATGGAGCAATCTATGAGGAAAACACATGTAGAAAAGATATATGTAGGAGGATATGATATGCATAGTTTTTCATTTCATTTCATTCCCTCCACTGTGCATTTCATTTTGCACAGAGTGGCCCCGATCCACCTGTTCTGGGGTCCCATGGAGGCTCTCACAGCTCCTCCCCGCAATAGATAACCCCCTCTGGGAAGCTCTCTCCCGAGGGAGTTACCTTGCGGGCGCGCTCCCACGTCATACACTTGGTGTATGACTCAGCCCCGCCCCTCGGCGCCTGTGTCATTGGATTTGATTGAAAGCAGCGGGAGCCAATGGCTGCGCTGCTATCAATCCAATGAAGAGCCAAGAAGCCGTGGAGAGAGCAACGCGGGATCGTGCCCACACTCAGGTAAGTAAAACGGGGGGCTGGGGGGCCGGACACTGCAAGGTGTTTTTTCACCTTAATGCATAGGATGCATTAAAACGAAAAAACACGAGGGTTTACAACCCCTTTAAGATCTGCATTTTTTTATCCTGACATTCAAATTCCAACTAATCTGTAGCGCTCATTGATCCCATTGTATGACAGCATAGATTTCATATTAGGTTTTTTTTTTTCAAGAGGAAGTAAACTATTTCACAGAAAAGCTTCACCTTCTTCTACACAGGGTCTGAACTACAAAAACAGAATTGCAAAAATAAAAAAAAAAAAATGAAAAAAAAGGTAAAATTCATAACCTATATTCTAAAAATGACTTCTGGAACTGGACATTTTCTTTCCTTCAGCTTTTCGTTCACCTGTTCTGTTTGGTGCAATTCTTACTGTATAATACCGAAGGACAAAATATGTTATTTGGGTATTAGGCCTCATGCACACTGGACGTTTTTACAGCTGCTGTTTTTTGCTTCAGGCCTTTTTTTCTGCAGCCAGTAAACTCCTCAGCATATTATCCTGTGTGTCCATGTACACATAGGCTGTTATCAGCGTTTTTTGTCTAGAAAAAAACCCAGAACTAATGGGTTTTAAAAGGAATTCTTCAACTATAAAAACGCTCTAACTCTGATAAAAGCTCAGTGCTGAAAAATGCAAAAAAGGGGTTGAAAATGTGGCTATTCTGTGCTTATCTGCGTTTTGGAGCTATAAGCTTTTGTCGAAGTATAGTAACGCTACTGGGGTTTTTATAACGTCCAGGCCTTAAATGTGTGGTTGGTAGATAGAAATTGAAGCTTATTTAAACATTGTAGCAATTCATGAAAAAATGTAAGCTTTCCAAGCCCTTGTTTGTGCATTCCCCTCATTCCATAACAGAAAATACTAGTTACATTCCTTAACACTGCTGAGCCAGCATTGACTGGATTATGAGTTAGTGAAGCACCTTACGTACAGAGTTGCACTGCACAACCCAACGAAGTTATAAAAAAAAAAAAAAAAAAAAAAAAAAAAAAAGGTCTTTCTCCTTACACAGCACCCTTGTAACAGAGAAAGAAGGGTGCAAGCTAAACTTATGAAGTAAAAATAGCTCATCAGGGACTGGTTTTCATCAGTCCCACCAAGCTAGCTTTCTGAAAGTCAACCTACAATATCTGTTTAAAGTCTGCATGTAACCCTAAGGGTCAGAGGCGTTACTAGAACCTTCAGGACCCTGGCGCAAGAAACCACGAAAGGCCCCCACCCGCACTGGGGCCCTTTCCTCTGAGCCTGGTGGCGTAATGCTAGAGCCCAGTTACAAGTGGGACCGTTGCGACTCTGGTAGTTCCGTCACTGGTGTTCATAGTAGTTTATTTTTGTTAATGTATTTTTACCATTTTATTTTACAGGTTTTTTTTTTTTACAGTCTTTTAGGAGCCCCGTAGGGGGGCTTTGGTGAAATATCAAGGGTCTAAACAGATGTTTCAACTTTGAGGCAGAGAAAGGAAATTGAGGACACAGCCCCCAATCTCCATCTCTGCAGCCTCAGCAGCAAAAAATGAATGGACAGGAATAGCTCTGTACAGAGTTTCCCATTCATTCACAAACTGAAGCATAGTAATCACAGTTTAGTCAGTGTTTGGTACGGATCACTGACTGTTCATTCAGAAATAGAAACTCTGAATGTTTACTGGCCCCTTCCTTGCTCTCCATTCTGACACATCCCCACAGCAGCCGGCAGGAGAGTGGGAGGCGGGAAGCCGGAAGTGCGGCAGGAGGGGAGGGGTCAGAAGAGCACAAAGTAGGTCAGGAGAGCACACAGCAGGACCTGGATTGGAGGGGCAGCATGTATAGAAACCTGTCCCCTCTATTTTCCTCCTTTAGCCACTGAATACCTACAGGAGGGAGAGGAGTAGAAGCGTGCTTTAAGCAGCTGCAGGAGGAAAAAAATGGAGGTGATCAGTTTCTCTACTTGTTGCTCCCATCGCCCCTCCTATCCAGGTCTACAGAGGGGCTGCACAGCCTCCCTGAAGCCTAGGGCCAGGTCACAATTGCGACCCCTATAGTTACACCCCTGCTAAGGGCCCATTTCTACTGGTCCATTGCGTTATGCCACGCATTAGCTTGTGTCGTGTTAAGGCAGCCCATTTATGTGAATAGGCCTACAATGCAGCAAAACTGGCCAAAAATTGGATATGCACCATTTTTGTCAAATGTCCACACAGTACTTTGTTACCTGTATTGTAGATGGCTGCAATGCATTTGTTTTGGATTGGTGCATTGGAGTTCATTGAAAATGAATGGCAGCATATCACGCTAATACATGGAACGTGTTTTGAAGTAAAGTGTGTTACCACAATTCAGAATACTGGGTGTGAACAGGCATGGACAAAAGAGAACCCACAACATACAGCAAAAAACTTATTCATGTAAATTTTACCATCAACAAAAGGAAATGTCATCAATATCAAAGCCCCAGAGTTATTTCTTCCCTGAATTAAAGCGGAGTTCCACCCACGTTTGAGAGGTGGTCTTAAACGAAAGACAACCTCTCCATCCCTCATTTTTGGATATTGAAAAAAATATTTCTTTTTCCTTTAGTACCTTTTTTGGAAGTACAAGTGTACTTCCGATTCAGCCGGGCCGCAGCCCAGGACGTCATGTCCTCTTTTTCGGCAAGCACCCCTGTTGTCTGCTGGGACCTGTGTGTCTCCCAGAAGACAAGCTGGCCATTCACAAAGCGTTGCGGGACTCGCGCATGTGCAGTCGGTAACCGGCAGTGAAGCTGCATGGCTCCACTGCCGGTTTCCCTTAGTTGGAATGGCGGCGCCTGCACCCGATCTGATGGACGGATCAGCCTCGGGGGGGGCAGACATCGCAAGCTCCCTGGACGGGTAAATATCCTTATTAAAAGTCAGCAGCTACAGTGTTTGTAGCTGCTGACTTTAAAAAAAAAAAATTTACGGCTGGAACACCGCTTTAAGTTGCTTCTGAATGACCTTATTCTCAATGGCCAAAACATGTTCTAACTCGGTGATGAAATTTCCTACTCTTGATCTTAAAATTGTGTAAAATTCATTAGATTTTCATGTCTGTTTCCTACCAGTGGAGTGTTCTCGAAATGAGTGCATCTCTAAAATATGTATATGCATAGACCCCAGTCATTAGGCTCATATTCTGCCAGTGATTCGAGTTAAAACTATGTAAGAGAGGGGAACACAATCAAAGTGTATGACACAGAGGTCAGCCAATAGTGTTCAGGGAGAATTGGGGCTCTTGATCCCCCTTCTTCCTGCTTTCTTGCTTCAAAGCTGAATTTAGGCAAACAGCGCTTAATGAGTAACTCCACTTTTGTTGAGAAAAAAAACATTCCCCTCTGAATGATGTACATTGCAAGGATTTAAAAAAAACGTCGTTTCAGATTCCTACCTTTTGTTATTCTGAAGAAATAGCTGTTTCTCTGTGTCAATATGCTAAGGTAATTTGTATGGGAGTGGTTTTAAAATAATCAGCTGCTGCTCCTGAAGGGCTCTAATGAGGAAAGTGGCAGGGTCTGCACCCCCTTAGATGTGTTTTCCCTTTGGGAGTATCTCTCCAAAAAATGTTTTGTTGCAGGGGATACCAAAAATCTGACTTAGTGCAGACTTCTGGAAAAATCAGTAAGCCAGTCACAAACAGGAAATTACATTTCTGGGAGGCATTCTGTACACCATCTGTACCAGAATGCCTCCAGGTAGCCACATTGCATTGAAAAGGAAAGATATTTTTTAAATACATTCAATTACAATATGAATTGATTTGCAACTGTATACTCTATATTATTTGCTATGCATGCGATATAGGGTCCTGAGAGTGTAAGCTCCCTGATAGCAGGGACTGGTGTAAAGGTACAGTATATACATTAGAGTGCTGTGCACATTGTTGTCTCTTTTTTATTCAAACCTGGTTACAATACAGGTATTCATGATAAACAATATGTAGGATAAATATTCTTATCCTGACACCATTCCTTTAGCCTTGGTTCACAAAATTGCGATGCGGGAACCAGCACAATTCCAGTGCCGATTCCCGCATCGCATCTCCCTCCCAGGCAGTTCACACTACCCTCTGCGAACCGCTGCGGGTTGTCAATACAAAGTTAATGACACCCCCAGATCGGTTTGCAGATCACAGTGCGAACTGTGAATTCAGACATGAATTGGATCATATAGGTGTGAACACCCATGCAGATTCCAGTGCATGAAAAAAAAAAGGTTCCTGCACCTTTTTTGTGTGAATCCAATGTGAGTTCAGCCATACAACTTTATTGCTGAATTCGCATTGCACTGCATGTGATTGGCATAGCAATACGGTGCAAATCACATGCGATGTCTGTGTTCCCCTATGTGTGGACCCAGGCTTAAAGGACTGCTAGATCAACAACAAGTAACAAAATGCAAAGAGTTACTACACACACACACACAGAGGGGGATTTACCAAAACTGGAGCGCTCAGAATCTGGTGCAGCTGTGCATGGTAGCCAATGAGATTCTAACCAGGGAGGCCAATCCTGGTCTGAAGCATCCCAATAAGTACGCTCCACTGAGTAACATTGGTGAAATTATTTAGGGATCAGCACTGCTAGAGCCGAGGGACTAGCTGCCAGTGAAAGAACTCCTCCAGTGAGAGTGTGTGTGTGTGTGTGTGTGTGGGGGGGGGGGAGCGAAGGGAAAGGAAAGGATAGACAGTTTCTGGTGGTAGGGGACTCAATTCTTAGAAGGACAGAGAGGGCAATCTGTGACAAAGACCTGAGCACCGAACTGTATGCTGTCTTCTGGGCGCTCCGGTTCGGCACATCACGGATCTGGTGGACAGATTACTGGGAGGGGCTGGGGAAGACCCAGCTGTAATGGTGCACGTTGACACCAATGACAAAGTCAGAGGCAAATGGAGTGTCTTAAAGAACGATTTTAAAGGACTTGGCAGCTACATTGAGGAAAAGGATCTCCAAGGTAGTATTCTCAGGAATACTACCGGTACATCGAGCCACACCAGAAATGCAGAGGGAGATTAGAGAAGTAAACAAGTGGCTGAGGAGCTGGTGTAGTAAGGAGGGGTTTGGGTTCCTGGAGGACTGGGTCGACTTCTCAGTCGGTCACCAGTGCTATAGAAGGGAGGGACTGTACCTAAATGAGGAGGGTGCAGATGTGTTGGGAGTAAAGATGGCCAAAAAGTTAGAGGGGTTTTTAATCTAGGCGACGAGGGGGAAGGTCCAGAGGTAGAGATAGTCAGTGCGGAACATAGTTCAGAGGGTAGTATTGGGGCATTAGTGGTAGGTTAACTAAAGCACATAAACCCAAGGCAAGTATAGCACAAATCCTAGTTGCAATCTCGGAACACCAAATAAGAGGATAGTATACAACTGGTCTAAACTACGTGGCATGTTCACCAATGCCAGGAACCTGGCGGACAAGATGGGTGAACAGCTCCCATGATTGGCTGGCAACCATTCAAAGGGTATACCCTTTATCGCAGGGATAGAGAGGGTAAAAAAAAGGGGAGGGGTATGCCTGTATATCAAGAATAATGTACAAGTGAATGTGAGAGATGACATCACAAAGGAAGCTAGGGAGGAGGTGGAATCTTTATGGGCAGAGCTCCAAAGGGATGAAGCTAAGGGGAAAATAATACTGCGAGTATGCTATAGGCCTGAGGGAGGAGGGGGAGACGGATCTCCTATCACAATTTGGATTAGCAGCAAGGATGGGAAGTGTTATCATAACGGGGGTGTTAATTATCCAGACATAGACTGGGCGGAGGGAAACACACATTCGTCTAAGGCTCGCCAGTTCCTAAATGATTTGCAGGACAATTTCATGGATCAGATGGTAGATGATGAGGGTAAATTGATCCGCGCAAAATGTAAGGTGATAATAATAAAAGACAAATAATGTGAAAAAATGAATAGAATACTTGGCAATAAAGTCCAATAACGTAAACACAAAGTGTCCAAGCATGTGAAAGTGAAATTGCTCCTCTGAAAACCGATAACAAATTCTTCTTAATATTGATCTTCGCAAAAGCTGAATGCTCACAGAGCCCTTACCTCCATTAGGAGTATGGTTAGCCTTGTAGATGTCCTGTAGTGGGGGTGGGTGCACCGCAGTCAATCTCCAGTTGGTAGACGTATAGATAAGATAAGATAGATAATGGCCTCCCATAGTGTTATATGTATAAAACATATCAATTTATTATAATGCCAAGTAGATCCTTACATAAAAGCAAATAAAACAGGCTACTGCAATGCAAACACGATATTTACGTCACGTCTGGTTTGTTACAACATCCGACCACGCCCTACGTCACAGCACGTGACTTCATCAGGGAAATCTGATTTACAAACCGGAAGTGACATAAATATCGTGTTTGCATTGCAATAGCCTGTTTTATTTGCTTTCATGTAAGGATCCACTGGGCGTTTTTAATAAATTGCTATGGGAGGCCATTCTTTATCTTTCCTTTAATGGTTGGAACCGGAGTTGTACCGTGTTACTGTGAGGTTTAAAGGAGCAGCGAATCATCAGCGAAGGGAAACTATAGTTCGGCCGAACACTATTGGTACTCTGAAAAACCCCCCTGTACGGCTACCAACTGGAGGTGCACCCACCCCCACTATTCATTTTTTCACATTATTTGTCGATTATTATCACCTTAGATTTTGCGCAGATCACTTTACCCTCATTCTCTATTGTTTTGTGCATTTGTGTTCACTTTAGGTCCAGCAGCAATTTCACTATTTAGTCAGTTAGTTATTGTTCACTTAGTAGCGCGAGGGACCACACCTTACAGATGGTAGACGCACCAACTAGAAATAAAGCGTTACAGGGGCGTGTCCAAGATGGCTATAGTGATGGATGCCTAGATAAGGAGCTCTGCCGCCACTGTGGGGAATTTATCTGGTCTCCCTATCCTGACATTTTGGAGTGCCTACTACTACTCCTATTCTCTCCCCGCAGATGATGACATGAAATCAAGAGAGATTGGAGCACAGAAATATCGGGAATACTCCTACACCTTCTCACAGCGCCTCTGCACACATGGCAGCTCTCAGCAGCATGGTGACACAGACGGGAGACCCGTAGCCTGCCCTCACGAAGAAAAGTAACTTTGCAGCCCTCACGCAGGCTATCACGGGCTGCCAATCTACTCTATCCTCCCTCACTACCAAGATTGATACAGTGCAGCAGGAGATCGGCCTCATTAAGACAGGATTTTCAAAAGGTCTGCCAGCATGTCATGGAGGTCGAGCAGAGGGTGGGTGACACGAAAGACACTGAGACCACTCAGCCTCCCTACATACCACCCTCCAGGTGAGGATGAAACACCTTGAGTCGAGGTCGGAGGATGTGGAGAACCGCAATCAGCAGAACAATCTCCAGATTATTGGGATGCCTGAGGGCATCTGCGTACACTGAGCGGCTGCTACGCAAGCTTTTCCCCCAGGCGGCTCTCTCCCCCTTCTTTGCGGTGGAGTGGGCTCACAGTATGCCACCCGCCAGTGGCCCTCCGGGAGCCCTGCCCCTCACCTTCATTTTTCAGCTTCTCAATTTTAGGGACCGAGACCTAATCCTGAGGAAGGCCCATAAGATAGATGACATCCGCCACGAGGCTGCGCGCTTGCTGTTCTTTCCGTACTTCACGACTGACAAAGTCCTTCGATGTGGTGAAGCAGGCTCTGCGTGTCGAAGGGGTGCGACACAGTATGCTATTCCCTGCCCAACTCCGGGTACAGGATGGAGAGACAGTCCGTTTTTTTTACGTCCCCTACTGAGGCTTCGCATTGGCTGAACACCCTGCCTCGCCATTGATGCTGCTGCCTATATCTCCCTCTTCCTGCTAACATGAGTACCCCTTGTCTTCATTTACTGTTTGTCCTCAGTGGGGGAAACTGTTATTTCACTTCCTAACTTGGAGTGGCCCGTGCAACCAGTCAGGTACTGCCTGCCGTTGTAGTACCACAACCTGCATCCTCTATACAGGGCCATTGATTGCGTTGTGACAATTACAAAACCCTATGCAGACTGGATTGCTGCTTCACTCCTACATTGAACGAACACTGTCCTTGCTTCTCCATCTGAGCCTCATTGACTAATTTTTCCTACATGGAGGCAGACACTCTGCTGTGGTTCCTTCGCCTGTGGACAAGGGACATCGCCAGTTCTACACCCACTGCGGCCCATTCTGCAGACATGAAACTGTGGTAAGGGAAATACTGCTGTTATGTGACGGTCCCATTGGACCTTCTGGACATCGCCTTAATCCTGGCTCCAAAGCATTATACTATATAAGTTTGTGCCCCCAACTTCGGACGGGTGATATCTCCAACTGTTCCCACTCGTTGGCAGCACCTCCTTCAGACTTAGACTGTCTGTGCCTTTGGTGGACAGAGTCTACTAGCTGCCCTCTGTTCATGACCCCAGTTGGTCGTTGACCTTGTTTAGTTTTGGGATTCAGGCATGCGGGGTGGGGAGGGATGTGTTGGAATAGGTTATGTTATCTATGTTGCTCGTTGAAGGAATGTGCTATATACTATGTACTTGATGTTCTTCACTGCTTAAATTCTACTGTGTCCTATGCCTTGAGAACATGGAGGGAGTTGTCGTTTGCCTTTCCTTGGGGTCCAGATGCCCTCTTCCTACCTGTTCTGCAATTTTTTTTCTTTTGTGGCCATGGCTCCCTTAACCCTAATCTCCTGGAACGTCAGAGGGTTAAACTCCCATATTAAACGCTCCCTGGTGTTCAATTTCCTTAAGACATACCGCCCAGATATTTGCTTATTGCAGGAAACCCACCTCAGCGGTAGCTGGGTTCTGGGCCTAAAAAAACCCTGGGTGGGTCACTATTACCATTCCACTTACTCCTCTTATGCCAGGGGAGTGAGTGTGCTGGCCCATAAATCTCTATCTTTTACACTGGTGGATTTGCATTTGGACCCCGAGGGGAGGTCTTCATGCCGTCGTTGAGAATGTGCCTATGGTGGTGGTGGGACTGTACATCCCCCCGCCATCATCTATGACAGTGCTGCACAAGATCACCCAGCTCACAGCGAACTTTTCTACTGATAATGTGGTTTTAGCAGAGGACTTTAACATGCCCCCCCTGTCCCAAATTGATAGGTTGACTCTGGACATGGCTGTGGAATCCCCACTCTCCATATAGGCTTCCACATTCGATCTTACAGATGTCTGGCATTGGAAAAATCCCCTCCTAAGGAGATATACATGTCAATCTGCCACGTATGCGGCCATGTCCCGCCTAGACCTTGTTTAGTCAGCGGCCCTGTATTAACACAGAGTTCCACCCAAAAATAGAACTTCCGCTTTTTGTATTCTACCCCCCCCCCCTCCGGTGTCACATTTGGCACCTTTCAGGGGGGAGGGGGGCAGATACATGTAATCCAGCTATTTGCTCCCACTTCCGGGCATAGATCACCGCAGGCTCCGCGGCGATCTACGCCATGTCCAGCCCCTCCTCCGTCTCCCCCCCCCCGCTGTCTTCTGGGAGACACACAGGTCCCAGAAGACAGCAGGGACCAGTGAGGACACGCTTGCGCATGTAGGGAACCAGGCTGTGAAGCCGTAAGGATTCCCTTAGTGAAGATGGCGGTGCCTCCACCCAAGAGCCAAGGGACAGATCGGCTTTGGGTGTGGACATCCAAGTGTCCATATTTTAAAAGTCAGCAGCTAGAGTATTTGTAGCTATCGACTTAAAAAAAAAAAAAAAAAAAATTTGCCGGAACTCCACTTAAACTAAGGTACAAGAAGTCTCTATACTGCCAAGGGGTATATCTGACCATGCGCCCATTTTGTTACACCTCAATGTGAGTTCCGCTCCCACTGACTGCCTGTGGCATCTCTCCTGTCTCTGGGTCTCGGATGATCATGTTGCCCCAGGTGCGGAGGCGGCCCTGCGGGAGTATTGGAAAGCTAACCCGCCTGCCACGGATCTGGCCTCTAGCTGGGAGGCCTTCAAGGTCCATGCTCGGGGCCATTACCAGTCAGCCATAGGCCACGCCCGGAGGAAAGTTGGGGCAGCCCTGACCCTGGATGAGCAATGGGCCACTGCCTTGGAGTCCAGGTATGCTGCAGACAGGGATGAAATCACACGCGGGGACTTGCGGTGTGCCCTGCGGGAGGTTATGCTGCTTAGTGGCGGCCACTAAGAAATTGCTGCTACACCAATCGCGGAGTGTTTTTGAGCAGGGTTAGCGGACTAGCCGCCTGCTAGTGGGTTGTCCAAAGAACAGTCGACAATGACAAGTATTGCCAATATTAAAGATGCCACTGGAAATCTGCTGTCTTATCCCAGTGCTATGGTCGCTTCGCCTCCTTCTACGAGGCCCTCTACTCCCCTAGAGTTGAATATTCAGTGACTGAATTACATGATTTCCTGGAGAGTATTCGCCTTCCATCGCTTTCTGAGGAGGCACGCTGGGGGCTGGACGCTCCACTCACCCTGGAGAAGCTTCAATGTGCTATCAGTTCCCTGCAGTCAGGGAAGACCCGGGGGAGATGATGGCTTTCCTGTGGAATTTTATAAAGAGCATGTGGAAGCTCTGGCAAGTAGACTCTTGGAGGTCCTTTCTGCCTCCTTTGAGTCTTCGTCCCTGCCCCCTTCGATCTGGTATGGATCTTAAGGGGAACCCCACGCAAAAAAAAAAATTGCGTGGGGGTCCCCCCAAGATCCATACCAGGCCCTTATCTGAGCACACAGCCGGGCAGGTTAGGCAAGGGGGGAACAAGTGAGCCCCCCCTTCTGGACAATGCCAGGCCACATGCCCTCAACATGGGGGGCTCTGTGCCCCCCACCCCAAAGCACCTTGTCCCCATGTTGATGAGGACAAGGGCCTCTTCCCAACAATCCTTGCCGTTGGTTGTCGGGGTCTGCGGGCGGGGGCTTATCGGAATCTGGAAGCCCCCTTTAACAAGGGGGCCCCCAGATCCCAGCCCCCCACCCTATGTGAATGAGTATGGGGTACATCGTACCCCCATCCGTTCACCTAAAAAAAAAGTGTCAAAAATAAACAAACACACTACACAGGTTTTCAAAGTATTTTATTAAGGCAGCTCTGGCTCTTCTCCCTCTTCTGGTGACGTCTTGTCCCTCTGCCGGTTCTTCTCCCCTCTCAGCTGTCTTCTCGCTCTTTTGCTGGGCCTTCTCCCACTGCTCTTCTTCCGATGTTGACTCGACGTGATCTCCCGGTGTAACGCTGGGTCCGCCGTGTGCAATGACTTATATTGGCATGGGGCGGGACAACCCGATGAAGTAATTTGGAGGCCACGCCCCTTGTGACATCATCACCCCATCATGCACCAGGCGGTGATGCCACAGGGGGTGTGGCCTCCAAATTACATCATCGGGTGGCCCCGCCCCATGCCAATAAGTCATTGCACACGGCGGACCCAGCATTACACCGGGAGATCGCCTCAAGTCAACATCGGGAGAAGACCCCGCAAAAGAGCGAGAAGACAGCGGAGAAGACCCGGCAAAAGAGCAAGAAGACAGCGCAGAGAGGAGAAGAACCGGAGAGGGGAAAAAGACTGGCAGAGGGGGAAGACAGCGGAGAGGGGGGAAGACAGCGGAGAGGGGAGAAGGACCGGCAGAGGGAGAAGAGCCGGAGCTGCCTTAATAAAACCCCTTTAAAAAACTGTGTAATGTGTTTATTTTTGACATTTTTTTTTAGGTGAATGGGAAGGGGTACAATGTACCCCATACTCATTCAGCTAGGGTGGGGGTTGGGATCTGGGGACCCCCTTGTTAAAGGGGGCTTCCAGATACTGATAATGCCCCGCCCACAGATCCTGACAACCAATGGCAAGGGTTGTTAGTAATGAGGACAAGGTGCTTTGGGGTGCAGAGCCCTCCTGCCCAAAGCACCCACCCTCCTATGTTGAGGGCATGTGGCCTGGTATGGTCCGGGGGGGCACTCGCTTGTGCCCCCCTTTCCTGACCTGCCGGGTTGCGTGCTCTGATAAGGGTCTGGTATGGATCTTGGGAGGGGGGGGGGATTTTAATTTTTTTTTTTGGCGTGGGGGGTTCCCCTTAAGATTCATAGCAGACCGAAGGGTCTGGTATCGTCTTGGGGGAACCTCACGCAAAACTTTTTTACACATTTTGGCGGGGTTCCCCATCAAGATTCTCAGCACACAAGTCGCACGCAAGTCGGATCATCTTAATCCGACTTCTGGTGCGACTTCTATTCAAATCAATGGGCTTCCATAGGAAACCATTGATTTTGAATAGAGGCAGAGAAGCGTGGCTGAAAGCTAGCGCGGCTAAACGCGCATTGACGCCACATTGATTTATACATGTATAGCTATGAAACCTTTTCCAGATAAAACAACTAATGTAAACAAATTTAAGTTGGGGTCCTTTAAGGATTTCCAATCAGGTTCAAATGCTTTCAGCTATTTGAATTACAGTTCCTACAATGATGTTTGTTTCTTATGACTGCGGTTGCTAGAATGGTTAACTTGAATGATGGTTTAGTATGGCATGTCATGAAATCAGTGACTCAAGAAAGAGAATGTAAGTGTGTAAGGCTTTCAGCTGTGAAATCACATTTCTCCAGAGTGTTTCAGATTTAGTTGCCTTTATAAAAGATTAGATGCTGATCAGTGGTGGGAAAAATGGTAGACTTTGCGGGTATGATATACTAAAGCAGGGATATGGAAATAGCGGACCTCCAGCTGTTGCAGAACTACAAGTCCCATGAGGCATAGCAAGATTCTGACAGTCACAAGCATGACACCCAGAGGCAGAGGCGTGATGGGACTTGTAGTTTTGCAGCAGCTGGAGGTCCGCTAACTGCATATCCCTGTACTAAAGAGTTTTACAAATTTCATCAAACTAAATGCAGGTACCCAATAGGCATCAAACTGCCTCTTAAACACAGAGGCACAGAGCAGTAATTTGAGAATTTTGCAACCAGAGTGACTTGTATTCAGCTTGTTGTATCTGCCGGACCTACTAACCGCACTCGCTCCACCTCCCATCTGTGGCACTGTGACCTTACAATCTGAGGCTTCCCATATACGGATCCGTTTTTTGAACAGCAAGTGGGCCTATCGAAGAAAAACTGAACAGAGTCCCCCATGCACACAACTGGGGTAGACAGAAGAATCCTCCCTCACTGTGTTATTGTACAGGGGTTGGACAAAACACTACATGATTTTCAGGTGTGAAAGTGACAACATGTTTCGCGTTAAAAGCTGAAGTGCATCCGCTGTGTGATGAGATGCCTAGATAACAGGTGGAAAGCTGCACTTTCGTGATGCAGTCATGTCAGAGCTTACAGGGTTTCAAAGAGGCCAAATGGTTGGTGCCCGCTTTGCTGGTTCCTCTGTCACTGAAGTTGCCGGTTTATTTGCGGTGTCGCGAGGTCTAACCCCTGTATTCTAGCAGAAGGGTCTCCTCCACTGTCAGAATACACAGATCAGCACTGTAGCATGGATCGAACAAGCCTGTTCATGAGAAGTGAATCATTAGATCGACTTCTCACAAATGATAACAACTAGAGATATGCTGAACTGGATGAATTTCGATCTATGGCCAACTTTACCTTTTGTCTTCCTGACTGAACATGGAGTGCAAGAATTATCTGTCTGTCCACTTCGGAAGTGGAATAAAAGCAGGGGCACAAGATAGAAAGACCGCCATTAGAACGTGCCCCCCAGCTATCCCACATGCCTGCATTAGGTGGTCACAATTCTTGCCTTGCAGCCCTGGAATCCTTGGTTCCACTGGTTACAGACTGTAGCAACCAGTAGCGGAACTACCAGGGTCGCAGCAGTCGCACTTGCGACTGCGCCCGGCATTCTGCTACTGTAGGAGGGGCCCGAGACGGGAAGAAGGATAGCATGGACAGCTGAGTGAAGAGCCTACCCCAGGCACTCTTAATCTGTGAGGTGAGGAGGGGGGGAGGCGAGGGACACACACGGATCTTCTGGATCTTCTCCTGACAGCAGAGATTGTTATTCTCACTCGTTTGCAGGATGTGCCAATTCCCCAACACTGCAGTTCCACTCACTGAACTTTGCCTTATCTCTCTTTCTTTCTTCAACTAGTAATCACTCCCCTCCAGCCCTCAGCATGTTCTCTTCCTGTCACTTCACCTTCTTCTTTCATCCCATTTGATTCGCTCAACTTCTCCAGCAGTCTGCATCTCTCTCTACCTTGTCTGCACAATCATGCAGTAAGTTAGCAATTCTCCTGAAATGTTTTTCTGGTTACATTTATCCCTTCTCTTCTCCTATCTGCTTAACCCCCCATAAATCTGCTCTACACACATCCCTGCAGCAGCCCCCCCCCCTCAGCTCTGGACATTCCACACTCCCATATATCTGACACCCTGTCTATCCCAGTTTACTCCTCTAACTATACTGTCCCTATATTGTAGCCTTAGCATTTTCTCTGCACTCCTTCATGAACACATACTCTTACTACTTAGACCCCCACATATTCACTATTTTCTTATCGCTAATGTACCTTTTCCACGGGGCGGGCTCTGCCAGAACTCCACCTGCTCAGCGCCTGAGGAGCAGGCAGATGGCTGGTCCGTTTCCAATCCGCTTATGCAGAGCGGCCACAGACACACCTTTTTCTTCTCAATAGGCACTCGGATGTAAATGGACCGCCTGTCCGTTTAGACCGGACTGCCATGTAATCCCATCCACCAGACGAATGGAGAGCTGATCCACATCCGTCTGTTTTTAGCAGATTGGATTGGATGTAGGCAGATGTAAACAGGCACGTGTCTATTTACACCCGCCACTCCATAAGAGGAGAATAGAGGGTCCAGTCGGGTCTGCCTGAAAAATTGACAGCCTGACCCAATCAGTCCACTCATGTGAAAGGGGCCTAATAGTGGACTCACTCAGTGTGCTGCAGTTTGGGCGCAGTGTGATCGTATGAAAAGTTTACATGCGTTTTCACAAAGGTACATCAAATTCCTACATGCTGCATATTTGCTGTGCTTTCAGAAAACTTGCTGCCTATTACAATTAAATGGGAGCGCAGCTATAACTCCATCTAAAGCACACATACAATCCCGCTGCGGCCAAACTGCAGCACACCGATGTGAGCCCACTATAAGGCTTGTGGTTTTCTTGACACACGCAGAAACACACTGGCCTTTAGTAGACACACAGCAGTGCCATTAATTGTTAAATGGCACCCCAACACATCTGCTAACCCAGGCATTTTCACACGCACCAAACCACATGGAGCCACATGGTGTCTCTATCTGAAAAGTGAACTATCAGGGGTCTGTTTAGAGCCCTGATGTTTCACCAAATGGCTGTTAAACATGAAAAAAAAAGTCAATAAAAAAATTCTGTTTAAAAAATGTAAAAAAATAAGGGCTTGGGTCTCTGAAGAGCAATCCACATTCAGATTGCTCTTCATAGATCATTTGACAGGTAGTGAGGAGGTGTTGTATTGCCTCTGCACTGCCTGCTTTAACCCTTTCAATTCTGCACTAGCATGCCATAACCATGTGCATTGCACGCAGTTGTGGGGCGCTTGCAGAGCAGCACCATTCACTTGAATGGGTCAAGTTAAGCAGGGGGTACAATTCATACTGCATGTCACTGGGATCAGTGGGAAGTGCCCTGGGTCCGGAGGAAGGGGCCCCTGGACCGATGGAAGGGGGGGGGGGGCCCTTCATGGTTCTTGCACCAGGGCCTTGAAGGTTCTAGTTACGCCTCTGGTAGCAACTGTCGCAATCCTTAAAAAATACTGGTAGGTTAACTGGCTTTGACATACTGGCCATTGTATGCAAACAAATGAGTGAATATGTTAAACGGGATAGATGATAAACTCCTTCAGGGAAAGGCATGGATGTTACAATGTTCTTTATAAAGCACTGCACAATATGTTAATGTTTACTGCAACTAGTAAGTAAATAAACTTACTACACAGCCATTGTTAGATCAGAATTCAAATCTACAGAGCAGATGCTTTAAACCAGGAAATTACATCAGTAATGTTAAACATACATGCTCTAAATAAACATACACTATACACAGATTCTGATATTGCTGCTCTAGTATGAGTTCCAAAAGGTAATCGTGTTGCCACAGCCACAAAAAATACAGTGTGAGGAGTGTGGTAGGGAGGACAGTTTCGAACGTAGGGACTGATGTCTCTGTACTCTAATGCACTGCGTAATATATAACAGCTATATAAATAGTCAAAATATAAAATATAGAGAACTATAAAAATACCTATTCGTAAGGCAACAAAAACAGTAATGCTAATAGTTGATACATGGATTCCTAAAGCAATATTAATAGTAAAGATCATCTCTACTGTACAGATTTTGTAGTCCGCAAAAATGTAGCCTCAGTAACAATGTAATTTTACGATCTTGGCTACTAGTCATTATTTGTTGATGACTTTCCAAATATTACTGCAATTATACGCACAATCTAATTTCCAGCTTGAAATACATATGTGGCTATATGTGAGGTATTTTTGTTCCATAAACAGTAACAGAATAGCTCACCTTGTATTCCATATAATCGGTTTAACCGTGATCGACGTGCTTCGTCACTGTATGGAACTGCCAACCAGGGCATCTCACTGAAATACTGCTTAAATGAATCTTCTGACCTAAGTAATAAAAACAAAAAAATATTCCACAGTCACGTCACAGTTTTAGCAGTTATAATGCACACTAAGTAAGATGATATAACTTGTCTCCACTGACACCAAGAATTCTTTACTCAATATTGAACCAAGTAATAGACTGCTAAAAGAGCAATATTTTTACAGGACTAAGGATACAGGATAATAGCATTTTAGGAAAAGAAGGTGGTTGTCCAGATAACCCACAGGGTGGGTGGTCTGTGAGGAAAGCAGAGTAAGAACAAGGGCCAGCACTTTGTTGAAAACCCAAGAAGCAGAGGACAGACCAAAGGGAAGTACAATAACCTGCTAGTGCCTTGTGTCCACAACTGGAAGGATGAAGTCCATGAAAGCCCATGGATGGAGGAAAGCAATGACTGAGCCCATAGATTTCATTATGAAAAGTAATGAATAGAGATTTGAGTAGAATCTCTGAAACCATGGCCATGACTGCTAAGAGGGAAGTCATATCAGGGAGTTGAGGCCTACCAGGCCTAGCAGAGACACTGGAAGTTTAGATAACATGAAATGCGGCAGAGGTGGAGTTGAAACTTTAGCTGGTAGGCCCCTGATACTACATTATGGACCAACTCTGAAAGGTGTACAGATAGGAGACCCCGAGTTTATGTTAGGCATAAAATATACATTCGCTTGGCAAGAGAGAGTTGATGGAGGACTGAAGAATCAAATACATGAGATGCAGGATCCCTGGACATATCCTGGGAACAGAAGCCCAATGTTTGGCAGCTGAGCCTGGCAACCACGACAGCCTACAGGCCAGTGCCTGCTAAGGTTAAGAAATCCTTAGCACCAGGGTGTCTTACAAAAGGAACAATTAGAGAAATGGCTGAAGCTAAAGGAGAGCCCTTCCTTAATGAACACCTCCTCAAAAAGGCATTGTGTGCATACATTGGGGAACAATAAATTTAGGGACTTGAGAACCCAGGCTGGGAACTTCAGAGATAGCAGAAGCAGATTGCTCATGTCCTTAAACTTAGGAATTATGTCTGCAGACTAATCCTCTCCATGTACCAATTCATCCAGAAGGATAGGGTACACTCCAAATGCAGATTAATAAAAAAATAAGAAACAGACAAAGGAGAAGGCCACGAAGAAGTACAGTTTCATCATGGCAGAGATTTTTCCCACAATTCTGACATAGCTTCAGAAGTTTCTTCCCTTGGTAATGTAGAGGAGGGGGCCACTTCTGTGGAAGCTAAGCAGACATTTTAGGTAGGCCATTCATTATACCTTTTTTTTAAGAAGAGGTTTAAAAGAAAAAAAAATGTGCAGATTTCCCCCACACGCTCAATGTGGATGGGGGAATCACTCCTGCAGCGCTATTGTGTTCTGCCAGTGGGGATAATACAATCAGTGTTTCTGGCTATAGCCTGTGAGAGCAAGGAGAGACACTACAGACAAGCATAGCAATAGAGGTCTCAGGGAAGCATAAGGGGGGGGGGCAATATTACTACTCAAACATGTATTACCTTAATGCTGTGGACGGTTAGGAGTAAGCAGTAATTACACTTTAAGTAATGACAACGTTATTGTTGAATGAGCAGACTTAAAGCAGAAAAATATAAATCGTTCTGATCTATAGGGGGTATGCAGGTGTGAGAGATGAAATAAAAGATACAGGATAACCTTACTTAATTTAATCCATAAACTGCTATTTTAAAAGATAACATCAAGATCTCATCAATGCCATACGAGTCATCTTGGTGCATTAGGAGTTTTGGAATTTTTAAGAAAAATGTCTTGCAGAACTAAACTTACTGGTAAAATGTTCTTCAGTTCTAAATTTTAGATATGTTTACACACAGAAAATTTGTTTCCAAGGCGGACAACCATAATACCTTTTACTGTAATGCATTTAGCTATAACAAAAAAAATGGTTTTCTGGAAAAGTTATCAGTCGCCTGACAGTGTTTTCTTTCCAGGACTATTCAGCTGTTGCCAGCTAATATCATCTCACTAAGATTAGGTTTACTGTCCCCAGATATATGCAATAAATTGGCAGGTGTTCTGCGTTACTCTGTCTCTCATTTTCTTGCTGGTTTATGGAGCATATAACTTTCAGTTATACTGCAGACACAAAGACTACATTGGCATTCATTTACACCCTTGATTGTTCTGTTGATCGGTCCATCAAAAATTGATACAAGCAGTTTTTAAATCACACAAAACGTTTCATTTAGTTAACAGTTATACCTATATAAATCAGGCAATTGGAGAATTGTAAGGATAGCAGGGTTTGCAACTGCAGGGTGGCCAAGATGAGTAAAACTGACTTGGAGGTCCACCTACAACCCTTATGGGGCGTACACACGGTCGGACTTTTCGTCTACAAAAGTCCAACGGACGCTGACGGACTAAAGCTGGCTGGTAATCCGATCGTGTGTGGGCTTCTCCGGACTTTCAGCAGACTTTTTCAGCCTCAAATCCGACGGACTTTAGATTTGAAACATGCTTCAAATCTTTACGTCGTAACTACGACGGACCCCGAAATCCGCTGGTCTGTGTGCTAGTCCGACGGACAAAAACCCACGCTAGGGCAGCTATTGGCTACTGGCTATGAACTTCCTTATTTTAGTCCGGTGTACGTCATCACGTACGAATCCGTCGGACTTTTGTGTGGTCGTGTGTAGGCAAGTCAGTTCGTTAGAAAGTCTGCTGCAAGTCTGCCGAAAGTCCGCCGGAAGTCTGTCGGACAGGCTGTCGGACAGGCTGTCGGACTTTTGTAGACGAAAAGTCCGACCGTGTGTACGCCCCATTAGGCTTAATGTACACAGGATGTTTTTACAACCTCTCCTGAACGATTTAACTTGACAGATAGTAACCCACGTTTAAAACGTCCGCTTTGCTGCGTTTACATGCCGTGTTTGAAAAAAAAAATATATATATATATATATTTTTTTTTTTTTCAAAATAGCCAAAAATGCCTGTAAACGAAATGTGGCTAAACACGAGTTACCGTGTTTAGCGCTTGAAATGCCTCTAAACTCAGCGTCTGAACTCTTTTGCTTTCCAAAAAAGAAACAAGCCCCTTGCTCGCTCGGTTCCACTCTCCCGACACTCCTCTGCAGCTATTGAATCAGATTGCAACGTCTGATGGTTCGGTCATCCAATGGTCCGGGATTAGAACTACAGCTCTGTGCCGTTCTAGTCCAGTTGTGATAGCTCAGAACAAACACCAGGCAGGCTGTATGTAAGTTAAAACAGGAATCTATCTTTATTGACAAAATACAGGCTTTTATACACTCAAAGTGGAGGTGCAGACCTCCTGCTCATATTACTCTAACAATACAGCTGTAACCTAATTAACCTAATTAACATGAGCTAATTAACTAATCCCTTTAGACAGCCTAGATGACTCAGACTGGCCGCCTTGTAGTTCAGAAAATCCAATCAACATTATCATAATCAACACAGACTCTTCTTCACACAATAGCAGTTAATTAACACAAATAACAATGGGGATCTAATGACTCTTAGATCCCATAGTAGACTTATTTACAATACACATTTTAGCAGACAACAGACAGGAATTGGCATTTACATCAGCATCTCCTAACAGTATCTGTCCCAGCATTATGAATCAGCCACTATTCCAATATGGCAAATCCAGGGTCCCCAGAGTCTGTGTGTCCTGGGGGACCAGGACCCGAATCCACAGTAATACCACCTCAAGAGTCCCCATAGGCAAGTGGCTAGCATACAGTCCCCTCCAAAAGTCTCTCTCCCGGCTAGGTCTGTCACAGGCCTCCAAACTCAACTGCCTAAAAACAACATTAAACGAACCTGTGTACATGTACACATAAGATAATATTGGATGAGTTCAGGGGCAGCTGAAAAAAGCAGCCAACTGCCTCTGAATATCCGTTTAACTGCAGCAGTGTACATGAGGCCTTACAGTCTACTCTAGAAGCTTCCACAAAAGTATCACCAGTGCCTGGGATTTTGACAACAGTTGTTGGGGTCAAAATAAGCCTGTGTACTCTAAGGAATAGTATTTGAAGCTCATATGATGAAAACTGCTTAAATGAGCTAAAGGTTTTTTCCAGTTTTGGACATTTTTCTAGATTTAGCTACAAGAGTGATGAAAAATCCTGCACAAAACTTGCTGATATCTTAAAAAAGGGAGTTTTAAGGCCACTAGAGTGCTCAGAGCTGGCTATGCCTTTTCTGACAAGAGATAGCTCCAACTTCTGAAATATGTGCGTTTCAAAAGGCTGAACGCATTAAAAGAAAGCAACTCAGGTTTGAGTTGGAAAATATGATTAGTCAGCAATGGAAAGCAACAGAAAGGATTTTCACCATTACACATATTCAGGAAGAAAACTCTTGTAACTGAATATTTGAATACAATTTGATTACCAGACCCAAACAAGTATAAAAGCAGTATGGCTATACATATAAAAAAAAAGACTCACATAAAATAAAGACTACACCAAAGTGCATCAATAAACCTTCACGTTAAAAAGAATTAACACAGTCCTACCAAACAGCCAGAAACTGAGCCAGAGCATACAAGACTCATGATGTCACCCTCCCAGTTCTGCACTGCCAAACAAGGGAGGCCCTCATTGTGAAATGCAATTCCTTTGGGGTTTTTATTAATGTGAAAGTATAGTATAAAACATTCTTAAAGTGAAAAAATACAAGAGCCACATGCCTAAGTTCTGATGCTTTTCACTACACATATGGTTTGCTATATTTCTGGTCAACACCTAAACGTATACTCAGAGTGATTGAAAAATGCTTGGCAATGTAAAAGTTATTTGTAACACAGAATGCTTCGCTTTAGCACTTAAGAATGTTTGCAGCACACTGTCAAAGTGCTTTAGAAATATTAAATCCTTCTCAGCTAATGCATGGGAGCTGCAGAATATACAGGCTGTGTTAGCTATGTTATGGCACAATCACGATGGTGTGGTAAACGCGTGTAATTGGTGTGATACAGTGCCATTCATTATTAATGGCACTGCAATGCATAGTAGCACAACACCATGCCCTGTGGTGTGCTGCACTGCAAAAGTGATGCATGTCTGATTTATAGTGCAGTCTGGTATGTTGCCAGCTCATTCAAATCAATAGCCTGACTTTAAGCATTTGTTAACCCAAAAAAAAAAAAAAATGGCTCCTGTTCCCAACCACTTCAATACAGGGCACTTTCCCCTCTTTCTGCCCAGGACAAATTTTCAGCATTCAGTGCTGTCACACTTTGAATGACAATTGTGCAGTCATGCAACACTGTACTCAAACTAAATTTTTATCATTTTCTTCCCACAAAGAGCTTTCTTTTGGTGGTATTTGATCACCACTGGGGTTTTTATTTTTGCTAAACAAACCCCAAAAAGGTTTTTCTTTGTTTCTGTTATAAAAAGTTGTTTTCTCCTTCACCGACAGGCACTGATGAGGCTGCACTAATATGCAGAATTGATGGGCACTGATAGGCACTGACAGGCGGCACTGCTGATGAGGTACTGACAGTCATTATCAACGGGCACTGACAGGCATTATTGCGGCTTATCCTGCTGGACATCCAGTCAGGATAACTTAATCACTTTGCGCACGTCATTCTGTTATATGACGGGTGGGAAGAGGTTAAAGCATGAATAACAGCACAGTGCTTGTGCTGTGTATTTTGGCCCCCTGTATCACCTGAAATACTTGGCTGATCCTGCCAGTTTCTACCCTCCCCTCTGTACACTGACCACGATATATCGGGGCTGCTGAGCCCTGACACCGTGGTCAGAGTACGTGCCTCCATCATACGCTGCTATCTGCAGCTCTCCCTGTGTCTCCCTCTGTTCTCCTCCCCCTCCCCTACCTGCCTGTCAGTTCTCACTAGTGCCACTCTGCTCCTCTCCCTGTTGCTTCAAAAGGAAATGATCATTATATCAAAAAGCCGATTTCTAACTGTTTTAACAGTGTCTTCCAGCGATCACATGACTCCAGGCTCTCTGTACCTCTCCTCCCCCCTGGCTGACATTGGCAAGGGAATCTCGGCCCCGCCGGCTGGAGATATCACACAGGAAGAGCTGAGAGCCTGGAGTCATGTGATCACCGGAAGACACTGTTAAAACTGGTAGAAATCGCCTTTTTTAATAAAGCACAGGCACTAGGATACAGCATTTTAGGTGACAGAGGGGATGGTAACATGATCATTTAGTGGCTTAACAACCACTTTAACGCAGATCCTTAAAGGGGTTGTAAACCTTCAAGGTTTTTCACCTTAATGCACTCTATGCATTAAGGTGAAAAACCTTCTGTGGTGCAGCAGCCCCCCAGAGCCCCCCTTTTACTTACCTGAACCCGATCGTTCCAGCCACTGTCTCGGGTCCTCATTAGATAGATCGATAGAAGCAGGAGCCATTGGCTCCCACTGCTGTCAATAAAATCCAGTGATACGGGAGCCGGGGGCGGAGCCGAGTCCTGCTGTCTGACAATGGACGGAGCAGCAGGACTCAGGAGCGCGCCCACACGGGTGTCCCCATGGAATGCGGCTCTCTGTGGAGGCACTCGAGAAGAGGAGGAGCCAGGAGCGCTGCTGCAGGGCCCCAGAAGAGGAGGATCGGGGCCACTCTGTGCAAAACACTTGCACAGAGGAGGCAAGTAGGAGATGTTTGTTATTAAAAAGAAACAAAAAAAAACCTAACCTTTACAGCCCTTTTAAAGCCTTACAGCTAAATGAACATTTTCTGTGTCTAAAAAGTACTTGGTTAAGCTTGAACCCTGGCAGTGGAGAAATCATTATTATACTTCAGATTAATAGAAAATTGCTATTAAACACTAATATGTAGTCCTGGCAGAATAAGCATTTAAGGTTTATTTTGACATATAAAACTAAAGGTAGGGGTATTCGTATGAAACTATAATAATGATAGAACTATATATAGCTTCTACTAGAGAGAAATTTGTGGACTACCACACCTGAATTTATTTCCTTTAAATGCAGTTTGCATGACAGCCAGGCAAATAAGACAGAAGGGGTCAGCAGTAGCAGCCTACATGTGTCTCCCAAAATAGGTTTCCTTTTAGTCCAACATTAAACTCTCTTCCTTTTTTTCATATTGGATCTAGTGGGGAAGGATTGGAATTTTTACCAAGTTTAATTGCAGTCTCTGACACTAGTGGGAAAATATTCTCATGTTTTATTCCTGTAACACCAGGATAACAGGGGAAAGGTAATCACTTGGATAGGTGGGTGCATACAGCAATACCTCACAGTGGTTCTAATCATGTCCAAAAAATATTATTTGTGGCCAATTTCCCCTCTGAAGAGAATTCAGATCACTGTCCCTGACAGATCCGGGTCTCTTTCATACCCAAATATTAAAACAGGCTGAATTTGGACCTTAAAGTGTCATGCACACTAAAGTAGTTACAGCAGAGATAACTGACATTCTCACTGTTATTGTATGTAAGCCACGAAGAGAGGACATTGCTATGTGATAATAGTCCAATAGAATAGTTGCACGTATCACATGTTAACGCTGACCAGATGTGGTTTATTTTTGCGGTCACTTTTTTTTTTCTTTGAACTTGTATTGTCTCATGTTCTATAGACTGAGGTTTTCCGCACTCATTCTCCTGACCAGGGACGGACTGACCATTCGGGCCCTTGGGCGCTGCCCGAGGGTCTGGGGCTAGTAGGGGGCCCTGCAGGGAGCCAAGAGTGGGATCAGCACACTGCAGCCGTGGTCCGTTTTCAAAGTATGCAGCAGCGGAAGAGTAAGTGGAGGTGGCTGGGAGAATCAGATCTTACAGTTTTACAGTTTATGAGCTGATGCTCCATGGATTTATATACTGTACTGGCTCCAAAGCTCATACAGTGGCTGACATACTATAGATCTATTCTCCCAGTCTCATGAAGGTTGAGCTGCTCAAACATGCCTTTTCTGTTTTCTAACCTTGCTTACCTGCTAACTCCTTCAAACCCAGCAATATACTGCAGCTTTTATTTTATGTTGGTACTTCTGCACTCTGCCACAATGTGCTTCATTATTTCCCTGCTAACTGCTGCAAATGCTGTTAAATACAAAAGAGCATGTACTTATTGCTTGCATCTCTGTATCTACAGTATATGACAGAATACACTAAAATGCCAAGTGACATCTATTTGTATAATTCCTGGTTGCAATTCTCATTCATAGCAAAGGTGTTCACATAATGATTTCTTTATATAACTGGACATTAATGCTTTGTATAAGATATATGCCAAATCAGTCTTCAGTGAATAAACTTTATGACATCTTCAGTTTGAGTAGTTATTAAAATCGTTTGAATACAATTCCCTCTTCTATTATCCATGCAGTAATTATCCATGATATGCATTGGTAACTTTGGTTACGGCAACCACACAAATTGTGAGTTGGTGCTCAAAGTCAATATTGGAACACTACTTACTGTATTATTGTTTTTGTATATGTATCCTCCTGTAGGGGGTCCTGGCACACAAGGAGGAACAGACAGCAATGGAATCAGTGCAGCAGACAAGTGAGGGCCAATTACAGTACGGTGCCCAGTGCAGCTCTCGACAGCAGCAAAAAGCATGCTTCTCACCCGCTCTCTCCCACGGCTTACAGCTGCTGCAGGGGAAGAGACATACTCAGGGCATTGTTCCTGTAACTGTCCCCCCCGCCCCACTGATCCCCCTCCCTGTCCTACCCACATCTGATTCCCCGTGTGCCCTGGTTCCCCTCCCTCAGCACTGCAGGCTTCCCTCTCCCACTGGCTGGGGATGTTTAGGATGGAAAGCAGTGAAAGGGGGCAGTAGGTCATTTAACGGCCTTTTCTTTTCTGAATGGACATAGTGAGTGATCTGTACTGATCACTCTCTGTCTTCATTCATAATTGAGCATAAAAAACATTTACCATGCTTCAGTTTATGAATGAACAGAGGCCTCTGTTTCCTGATCATTCATATTCAGTGCATCTGAGGCTACAGAGAAATAAATTGAAGAATCTGTTGTCAACTCCTTTCCTTGTCTCAAAGGTGAGATGCCAGGGATCTGTTTAGACCCCTGATATCTCATTAATGCCGCCCACCCCCAACAGCATTGTAAAAAAAAATTGTAAAGAATATTAAAACATTTTTTTTTAATTCATAAAAAATAATTCAAAACATTTAAGCCAAAAATGGAACTTCCGCTTATCCGGTTCCACCCCCCCCCCCTCTGATGTCACATTTGGCACCTTTCAGGGGGAGCAAATACCTGTCTAATATACTGGTATTTGCTCCTACTTCCAGTGATAGATCGCCACAGAATTTGCACCGATCTACACCAGGTTCGGCCCCTCCTCCCTCCCCCCCGCTGTCTTCTGAGAGACACACAGGCCCCAGGAGACAGCAGGGACCAATCAGGATGCTCAGCGCGACTCGTGCATATGCAGTAGAGAACCAGGCTGTGAAGCCGCAAGGCTTCACTTCCTGATACTCTTACTGAAGATGGTGGTGCCTCCACCCAGGAGCTGAGGGATGGGTCGGCTTCGGGTGGGGACATTGCGGGCACCCTGGACAGGTAAGCATCATTAATTTTAAAAGTCAGCAGCTGCAGTATTTGTAGCTGCTGACTTTTAATTTTTTTTTCGGCGGAACTCCGCTTTAAGGACTCATTCACGTGGGTTCTCTGAACCATACAGAGTGAATTAGCAATTTGTTTGTGTGGCTGGAGCCATCTGTTGTTCTGAGGATGCAGCATCTGTATGGACACAGCCACAGGTCCTAATTTGGTAAGTGTGTGCGTGAGTGGCCTCAAATACACATGGTCAGTGTTTGGAGGCCACACACCTGTATCCACACCCCAGTCAAATTATGACCTGTGGCTGTGTTCATACAGTTGCTGCATCCCCATAGTGTAATATAGGCTTCCCGCACACGGCAATAGCCACATTAAAAAGAACAAAAAAACACAGATTCATACTGTACAGGCCACAGCACCTATGTAAATGAGCCCCAAATACCTCATTTACACACATAACTTTATTAACTTAAGGCTCCATGCACACAAGCATTTTTTTAAAACGCCTAGAAGTTAAATGGTCTTATCCTATGTGTCCATGCACACTACTTTAGGCTATTAGCATTTTTTGAGCTTCAGTGTCTAGGAGCAGAGAAAAATTGTTTTTGTAGAGTTTCTTGGAGCGTTTTTCCAGCAGAAACGCTCCTAAACGCTCTGTTTTTTTAGCTAACATGCTAACGCTCCTAAATGCTACTAAAAAGCTACTACAAAATGCTATTACCAGCGTTTTTTATCCAGCATTTTTTCCTTAAAAAAAAAAAAAAAAAAAAAAAAAAAAAGCTAGTGTGCATGGAGCCTTATACAGTTTTATCTTTTAGATTTAGTAATACTTTTGTAAGGTATGTTATGTTTGTGTCTGCTAATAATGATTTTATTGTATTTTTTGTGAAAATATCTTTTTTCCGAGCTGGGAAGGGGCTATCAGGTAGGCTGTACAGGGCCCTCCGTGATTTATAACAGCTGCCCTGGGACACCCTGAGAGGCTCCTCATACCTTTGTACTTTTATTCGGTCGCCAGCTTTAAGTCCCTGTCTCTCTGGATACTCGGCCTCCTTAGCCCCACCCCTTCTTTCTCAGCCTATCACGAATCACCCAGTTTTGGTCCCTCGGATGACCTGCCTGTGCAGTGCATGCCGGGAGAGGCCAATATGGCAGTGCCCATAGACTGACTATGAGGAGAGGCGGCTGAGTATCTGGGGTCGGATGGAGCACCAGAGCCCAGTCTTAGCAGGACTCCGAGCTCAGTGACTGGAGCCTACCAGCTGCCTTCATGATGAAGACACACACTGAGAAGATGGAGGGCTGCAAATCCCTGGCCCAGAGCTGGAGGATGAAGGACCGGGGACACCACTTGGGGGAGGAGGGGATACTTGGGGGGGGGGGTGAGAGAAATCAAGGGTAGGGGAGACCAGGGATACCTGGTGGAGGAGGGGGCTGTGCAATATGTAGGTGGGGCTTTGTGTGGGTGTGGTTTGAGTGTGGGCAGGAACACAGGGGCCCCCATGATCTATTGCCTGGGGGCCCCATGATTTGTAGTCCGCCCCTGTTCCTGACAATTTGAAGCAGTCATTTTATGTTATATCTGTTATGACTGATAAGTGATGCATATTTGTGCAGCTTTCTTATGATATACGGCTGGTGGAAGCCCTCTCTGACTTGACAACACATGGGTATTCTTTCTATACGTGTTTTGTAAAAGTTTAAAACTTTTCAATAAATTCTATTCAATAAAAAATATTTGGAAAAAATAAAAGTAGTAAAAGACTTTAAACAAGCAGTAAAGGGACTTTTAAATCAAGTCCTTCAAAGGTTAAATGCAAATTTTTGCCTAGGGTTCCCAGAAAAGCCCCCTTTATATACCTTATCCCTTGCTCCTGCAGGTTCCTCCTTCCATGCGACTGGTCCCCTGAAGCCTCTTCTCTTTGGCACTCCGTCCGGCAGTCACAGTTTTGTGACCAACAGTTCTGCATTGTATATAAGAACACCGAGGACTTGCCCACAACTTGGAGTGTCGAAGAGATGAGGTGAACGCCAGGTGCTGGAGAAGTGAGGGAATAGGTAAGTAAAAGTCCTTTTTTTTCCCTGGTACCTTAGACAAAATTAAGCATTCGGAGCCCCACTGCAAAGGTAGTTTTTTTTATTCAGCCTTAAAGCTTACAACACAGGCATTGTGTTGTTTTTTTATTTTACTTAAACAACCAGCAGAAATAAAACGATAGTGTCTTTATTGTGATCTCTGACAATATTTTCATTTTAAAATTACTAGAATAACTGGAGAGTGTGTTGTTAATATGTAAATCGTGTCAATAGTCTGGTGAACTTTAAAGGGGTTGTAAAGTCAGGTTTTTTTTTTTTTCATCTTAATGCATTCTATGCATTCTGATTGGCTGAGACACAGCAGCGGCACCATTAGCTCCCACTGCTGTCAAACTCAGTAAGCCAGGAGAGAGAGGGGGAGGGGCCGGGCACCAGCTCCGTGTCTGAATGGATACACGGAGCTGCAGCTCAGCTCAGGTGCCCCCATAGCAAGCTGCTTGCTGTGGGGGCACTCAACAAGAGGGAGGGGCCAGGAGTTCCAGCCAGGGACCCTATAAGAGGAGGATCTGGGCTGCTCTGTGCAAAACCAACTGCACAGAGCAGGTAAGTATAATGTGTTTGTTATTTTAATAGAAAGCAAAAAAAAAAAAAAAAGAGACTTTACAATCACTTTAAGTACAGTTCTCAGTGTATACCTTCAGGAGCCACACCTACCTGTCAGCACTAACAAGGACTATTTCAAATTTTTGACCCAACTCTTTTATTTTCCGATATGTTTCCACTAATACTCTGGTCAGACTTCGACAAGGAGGACACTGTAATATAGAAAGGGTACACTTAGAAAGTTCTTATAGTATGCACACTACACAAACTAAAAATCTTCAAAGCAATAATTATACATACAAGACTTAAGCAGCAGCAAGGGAAGCCTATAAAGTTTATGAAACACTTTAGGTCAGTTAAGAGGGATAGCTTTGTGTGGCCCATTTGCCAGTTTGGATAAAACTGAAATATTACATTTACAGTATTTAAGCACAGTAATTATATATGGTATTCATATGGCTTTATCATTTGAGGTTTTCTCCCTTGCTAACATCAATTTAGAGAGCATGCAAAAGATAAATGCACCAGAAAAACGTTATTGTTGCTTACTTTCATATTGTACTGTTAATTACAAAGTCCAACTTTAGGTTAGACTGCTCCGTATTCTGTGCCAGATACATTAAACAAACTATTTTTGTACTAACCAGCCAGGAAAGACCCAAAATGTATGTATTCTCTTTGCTATTTCATAAAGGCAATTATTTAATTACCAATGCATTTCTGTATAAAAGTCATTACTAAGCATTACATCTGAGAGTTCTTTTGTGATCTTAAAAGCATCTGTTATTAAGTGTTTAAAACAATCCTTCATGAATACCACTGGAAACTTATTAGCGTGGCAATCATCATATTAGCATGGACATGCTGATATCAGTCCATTGTGTAGTAAAAGGTGGCCCAGGATAAACCTCTAACCTGATATGAACTCAAAAAATGTTAGACACCCAAAACAATCTGCATAAAGTACTTGCCATCTGTTCCCTTCAGCACTGGCATATGGCGACTCTCTTTAAGTATAACTGTTTGGCAGTGGGTACTGTGGCATTTGTGAATATAGAGTATGAAGTACTAGATAATGTCAGGGTTTAGACTTAACTTTTTACATTTGCATGTTTTATAAAAGAAATAAACAATGAATCATCCTGTAATACGGCCTTTCACACTGATGTGTTTTTACCCAAGTAAACTACAGGAAAATGGTTTCCCTTGAAATCCTATGAGACTCTTCATACCACTGCACTGCGGATGCGGTGCTGTTTGAAAAGTCCTGCTTGCAGCATCTTGGATGCAGTTTTTCAAAATCACGCCAAAAAATCTCTACACGGAAATTAATAGAAAATGCACCAATGTGACAAAAACACACCTGTGTTGTGTTTTTTATGTGCTTTTTGAGTCACATGTCCAAGTTACACAGGTAAAGGGAATAGGCACCCAGAATACACATTAAAAATGCATCAAAAACGTGGCAAAAATATGTGTTTTTGATGCATTTTATCATCAGAGCAGTGTGAAAGCAGACTAAAGAGTTGTATTCAAAATCTGCAAAAGATACAACACAAAAGAAGAGGTTAATAAGCCAATGTTTTTAAGTATTTGTTCCATATCTTCAGACACTCACCCAATGTGCAGAGAAATAAACACCAACATAAGACCCTTCCAGCGTACTACTGTCCTGACTCTGGCCATTGTTTCTGAGCAAAGGTCCAGCAATAACTTCACTGAAAGGCTTTGGCCCCCAAGGGAATTCCAGACCTGGGAAGATTGATAATCAGAAATTAATTAAAATGTATCTGTACTTTTTCCGTGTCAGTCAAGCAGTATACATTTTCTCAAAGCCACAGAGCTTTAAGACCAAATAAAGAGTGCATAATTCTTGATGGCATTCCAGATAAAATTAAACTTAAATGGAGATCTTCTGAAAGACAATAAAATAGTCAAAATGTGTGTGCTATTTTAATACACAAAACAGGATTGCAGCTTCTGAACTGAGGACTGAGGGTCCACATAGAGCTCTCCATGAACTATGCTGCATATAGGGGAATGCCATATTTATGTGCTAGGCCCCGTTCAGAGGGGCGTTCTGATCAGGTCCGCCTATCCGTTTTTCGGGCGGACCTGATCGGAACGTTCATTCATCTCTAAAGTCAGACAGGTGTGAACGGACTTGTGTCTGTTTACACCTGCCTATATCCGTGTCGGATCCCGCTAAGAAAAACAGGAAAAGACTCCATAATAGCTCGGCTGAGCTGCATTTTACCACCCTCCAACTTCCCCCTTAAGCTGCAGCAACAGCAGACGGAAGGTAAAAGTTATACAGGTTATACATACCATTGGCAAAACATTGAGTACACCCCTAAGTGAAAATGTCCAAATTGGGCCCAGTTAGCCATTTTCCCTCCCCGATGTCATGTGACTCTTTAGTGTTACAAGGTCTCAGGTGTGAATGGGGAGCAGGTGTGTTAAATTTGGTGTTATCGCGCTCACTCTCTCATACTGTTTACTGGAAGTTCAACATGGCCCCTCATGGCAAAGAACTCTCTGAGGATCTGAAAAAAAGAATTGTTACTCTACATAAAGATGGCCTAGGCTATAAGAAGACTCTGAAACTGAGCTGCAGCACGGTGGCCAAGATCATACAGCGGTTTAACAGGACAGGTTCCACTCAGAACTGGCCTCGTCATGGTCGACCAAAGAAGTTGAGTGCACGTGCTCAGCGTCATATCTAGAGGTTGTCTTTGGGACTTAGACGTATAAGTGCTGCCAGCATTGCTGCATAGGTTGAAGGGGTGGGGGGGGTCAGCCTGTCAGTGCTCAGACCATATGCCATACAATGCATCAAATTGGTCTGCATGGGTGTCATCCCAGAAGGAAGCGTCTTTTAAAGCTGATGCACAAGAAAGCCCGCAGTTTGCTGACGACAAGCAGACTAAGGACATGGATTACTGGAGCCATGTCCTGTGGTCTGTTGAGACCAAGATAAACTTTTTTGGTTCAGATGGTGTCAAGTGTGTGGGGTGGCAACTAGGTGAGAAGTACAAAGACAAGTGTGCCTTGCCTACAGTCAAGCATGATGGTGGGAGTGTCATGGTCTGGGACTGCATGAGTGCTGCTGGCACTGGGGAGCTACAGTTCATTGAGGGAACCATGAATGCCAACATGTACTGTGACATACTGAAGCAGAGCATGATCCCCTCCCTTCGAAGACTGCGCCGCAGGGCAACATAACGGCCCCAAACACACCCGCAAGACGACCACTGCCTTGCTAAAGAACCTGAGGGCAAAGGTGATGGACTGGCCAAGCACGTCTCCAGACCTAAACCCAATTGAGCATCTGTGGGGCATCCTCAAATGGAAGGTGGAGGAGCGCAAGGTCTCTAACATCCACCAGCTCTGGGATGTCGTCATGAACGAGTGGAAGAGGACTCCAGTGGCAACCTGTGAAGCTCTGGTTAACTCCATGCCCAAGAGGGTTAAGGCAGTGCTGGAAAATAATGGTGGCCACACAAAATATTGACACTGGGCCGAATTTGGACATTTTCACTTAGGGGTGTACTCACTTTGGTTGCCAGCGGTTTAAACATTAATGGCTGTGTGTTGAGTTATTTTGAGGGGACACCATTTTGAGGGGAGAGCAACACTTCTAGCATTTAGCATTTTCCAAGTACAGCAGTTAATATGGGTCATTAAATGCGTTTACTGACCTTCTGGGTCATCTCTTATCAACAAGAGGCCATTCCTGCACACAATCTTCCCTGTGCATGCTTCAATAAAGATCAGTGAGGGAATGTTGGAAATTCTGAACTTGTTCCACAGTTTTAGCTGGAAAAGGAAAAGATAAGAAGCTTTAAATATATATATACACATTATATTATAATATTATAATTATTATATATATTTTATACACAGAGGATTTGAACAAAACCTAAAAAGTAAGCATTAAAAACAGTTTGCAAGGCTGTTACCAATTCCTTAAAGTATTTTTAGCAAACAAACCAATCACCTTCGCCAACATATATTGCCTGTATGAAAAACAGGTCCCATTTCTTCGTGTGGTTTGTGATATCTTGTTGCATTTAAATTGGGCATTCTTACCTTGGTCAGGGATCTAAATTTGCCCCTTAATCCTCTCCTTAACCTGTCATCTGGCACATCATCTGTGCCTAAAAGGGCACATCATCAAATTAAACAACATTTGAGTAGCCTGACTCTGCATCATACCTTGCGAACGCTACATCCTACTGTCATGGGCTTCACCTTTAACTCTTCACCAAACTGATTCCCCTAGGATTGACTATTTTTTTTCTTTCTCAACCAAATCTGGGGTGAACTAGACTTACATCAAGAAGATAGGTCAGTTAGGGGTCAGACATTAATGGAGGGTGGAATGGGGACAGATGGGGGAAGGGTTATGGCAGGTGTCAAGAAATTTCCCATGTTGCAAACAGCCATTGGAAACTGTAGTGCCATTTGTACTACTAAAAATTATATCAATAACACCAGACCAAAATGTAATAATGCATTAAAGTGTTTGTTCACCAATGCCAGAAGTCTGCCAAGCAAAATAGGTGAGTTGGAAGCTCTGGTGCATGAGGTGAACTATGATGTAATCGGTATTGCTGAAACTTGGCTTCAATCCTCACATGACTGGGCTATTAATATTCCTGGCTATGCACTCTTTCGGAGAGACAGGGTAAAAAGGAAAGGTGGCAGGGTCTGTCTCTATGTGAGAAGTGATCTCAAAGCAAGTGTGAAAGAGGACCTGAGTGATGGAGAGTGTGATGAGTCTGAAGCATTATGGGTGGAACTGCATATAGATGATCGTAGTTCAAAGTTAATCATTGGAGTTTGTTATAGACCACCCAATGTTAACGAGGAGGTGGAGACTCGGCTCCTTGCACAGATGGAAAGGGCTGCAAGGGCTGGGACGGTGATAATAATGGGGGATTTTAACTACCCAGAAATTGACTGGAGTAATGGCACTGCTGGGACAGTTAAAGGGCAAAAATGTATAAACCTAGTACAGGACAATTTTAATGTCCAGTTTATTGAGGCCCCAACTAGGAATGAAGCTCTGTTGGACCTGGTAATCTCAAACTGCAGAGCTTATTACTAACCTTCAGATAAAGGAACACCTGGGTAGCAGTGATCATAACATGATTTCATTTGATGTTAGCTGTAAACAAGAAATACATAAGGGAAAGATAAAAACACTTAACTTCAAGAGAGCAAATTTTCCAAGGATGAGGGCTGCTCTCAAGGACTTAGACTGGGAGGGAATATTGGCAGCGATAAACACAGAACAGAAATGGGAATTCTTCAAAAAGACTGTTCGGGACCTCACTGCAAAGTATATTCCCATGGGCAATAAGTTTAAAAGGCTAAAAATAAAACCTATGTGGCTCACGGTCAAAGTTAGAAAAGCTACAAACAATAAGAAAAGAGCTTTTAAAAAATATAAAAATGAAGGAACACTAGTGTTGTTTAAATGCTACAAAGAATTTAACAGAATATGTAAAAAGGAAATCAAGGGTGCAAAAATTCAAAATGAACGACAGATCGCAAAAAATAGTAGGACAAACCCCAAAAAATTCTTCAAATATATTAATAGTAAAAAGGTCAGGTCTGAGCATGTAGGCCCTTTACAAAATAATCTAGAGTGGGTGACTGGGGACAAGGAGAAGGCTAATTTATTAAATACTTTCTTCAGCTCTGTGTATACAAAAGAGCATGGGGAAGCTCATGTCCATAAGGGGGGTGGTATTGACACAGCCCCCAATGATCCACAATGGCTCAAAAGGGATATGGTCCAGAAATATTTAGACAGAATAAAGGTGGATAAAGCACCTGGACCTGATGGCATCCACCCACGGATCCTAAAAGAATTGAGCTCTGTAATTTCAAAGCCATTGTATCTAATTTTTAGGGACTCGTTAATGACGGGAATAGTACCACTGGATTGGCGCAGGGCGAACGTGGTGCCTATATTTAAAAAGGGATCAAAGTCTTTACCAAGTAACTATAGACCTGTTAGTTTAACTTCTATAGTCTGGAAGATACTGGAGAGTTTAATAAAAGACCACATAGACGAGTTCTTGCTGGACAAAAACATTTTAAGCAACAGACAGCATGGGTTCATGAAAGACAGAAGTTGTCAGACAAACCTGATTTCTTTTTATGAAGAGGTAAGTAAAACCTTGGACAGAGGCGTGGCTGTGGACGTGGTATACTTGGATTTTGCAAAAGCGTTCGATACAGTTCCGCACTCACGGCTCATGTGTAAGTTAAAGTCTACAGGCTTGGAAATATCAGTTTGTAAATGGATAGAAAACTGGTTAAAAGACAGAATTCAGAGAGTAGTGGTTAATGATTCTTACTCTGAATGGTCTAAGGTTATCAGTGGTGTACCCCAAGGTTCAGTGCTGGGACCCTTACTCTTTAATATCTTTATAAATGATATTGGGTCTGGGATCAAAAGTAACATTTCTATCTTTGCAGATGACACCAAGCTATGCAGTGGAATAATGTCCTTACAGGATGTCTCCAATTTACAAGCTGACCTCAATGCCCTGTCTAATTGGGCGTCTATGTGGCAGATGAGGTTTAATGTTGAGAAATGTAATGTTATGCACTTGGGGGCTAAGAATATGCATGCATCATACATGCTAGGGGGAGTACAACTGGGGGAATCCGTAGTGGAGAAGGATCTGGGGGTTTTGGTAGATCATAAGCTCAATAATAGCATGCAATGCCAAGCTGCGGTTTCCAAAGCAAGCAAAGTCCTTTCTTGTATTAAGAGAGGTATGGACTCCAGAGAGAGAGATATCATTTTGCCCTTGTTCAAATCATTAGTAAGACCTCATCTGGAATATGCAGTTCAGTTTTGGGCACCAGTTCTCAAAAAGGATATCGGGGAACTGGAGAAAGTGCAGAGAAGGGCAACCAAACTGATAAGAGGCATGGAGGAGCTCAGCTATGAGGAAAGATTAGAGGAACTGAATTTGTTCACTCTTGAGAAGAGGAGAATAAGGGGGGATATGATCAACATGTTCAAATATATAAGGGGTCCATATAGTGAACTTGGTGTTGAGTTGTTCACTTTATGGTCAACACAGAGGACAAGGGGGCACTCTTTACGACTGGAGGAAAAGAGATTTCATCTCCAAATACGGAAAGGTTTCTTCACAGTAAGAGCTGTGAAAATGTGGAATAGACTCCCTCCAGAGGTGGTTCTGGCCAGCTCAGTAGATTGCTTTAAGAAAGGCCTGGATACTTTCCTAAATGTACATAATATAACTGGGTACTGACATTTATAGGTAAAGTTGATCCAGGGAAAATCCGATTGCCTCTTGGGGGATCAGGAAGGAATTTTTTCCCCTGCTGTAGCAAATTGGAGCATGCTCTGCTGGGGTTTTTTTGCCTTCCTCTGGATCAACTGTGGGTATAGTATTGGGTATATTAGATTGTACGATTTTTTTTTTTTTTTTTTATGGTTGAACTGGATGGACTTGTGTCTTTTTTCAACCTGACTAACTATGTAACTATGTAACATCTATCCCTATCTCCAAACTGTGACCATTGAACCTATCTGACCACCAACCCATCACAATCACACTGACTTCACTCCCAGCCAAGGAAAATGAAAATGTGGAGATTTGATCCATCTTTGCTGGCTAACCCAAGGAGCATACACAGCATGCACACCCTATGACTAAGCCCCAGTGGGCGGTACAAAATGCATCAGGGTGTGTGGTTTGTTGGAGACAAGGAGACAAACTTGCTGGTTTTATTTTGCACACAATGGAACCTCAGGCACTGCCCCAATAAATCAATCAATACACCGAGAAGTAGGATATCTGGGCATTATAACTAGGAGTCAGACATGAAGCTATATGAAGGCTGGAAGAGAGATATAAATCTTTTATATTAAAAGTAGTACTAAAAGCTGAGACTTTTTTTTTCATGGATATGATCATTTTAAATATAATGCACAATACTGGTAAACTTTTACTTTAAATGTAATTGTAATGCCTTATATTACCTCCAGTCTATCAGCCTCCACCTTCTCTGGGTTAAGATGCTGATTTTCCCTGCACAGAGTCTTTAAAGTATTTTTTTTTTTTTTAACCAGTTCCGGACCAGCCGACGTAGTTATACTGTGGCAGGTGGGCCCAGCTGGGCGAAGCGTCGTAGCTACGATGATCAGATTTGCTTCAGAACATATCAGTCTCCAGGTCCAGGCCAATGATTTCTGGCCTGGACCTGGTGATCGGTCCTGGCAAATGAAACATTACATGAAATAGGTTCTAACGGCTGGGTGTTTTTTATCTTTATTAAAAAAACACTGCACTATCTCTCCCCCAAACACTTACCTGAGCCTGTCAGAAATCCAGCGCTGTGCCGGTACATTACAAATCCACACAGGAATTCATGTAATGTCATGTTTAGTGGAATTAAAGCCCGATGCTGGAACTCACAAAGCCACACCCTGGGTAGACACCAGGACACTGGGTTCGAAAGGGGGTGTGAATCCTGGGACAAGGAACGGACATATCCTATAGGCTTTCCACTGAGCTTCTTAATCCCACTTATATTTGTTTTAACACCCCCCCCCCCCCCCCCCATCTAGAGCACTTTTCAGGTGACCATACACATTCTGATATTTGAAAGCAATGCAACTGATTCATGCTTTACTTGTATGTTGAGGGAAGAGCTCTTACAAAACATAAAAATAAATTTAACTACAAGCATTGGAAAATGCCCTTTTAAAAAGGAGAGGCATTGCTAACAGACAAATCAGATTTTTCTTTAGGATTCATATAATCATGTAAAACTGGCAATGTTGCATAGAAAATGCACTCAATGGAATAAATTAACACAAGAGCGCCGACTGAGACACACATTTTCGAAGTTGCAGTATCATCATCAAATCTGCTGCTCTCCTGAGCCTCCTTTTTTGCACTACAATGGTATAGGCAGCCCCACTAACTAATAGGAGACTGAAAGGAGAAAAGACTAGCTAAATCTTTTTCTGGAAAAATTAAGATATACAAAGTTTTCTGCTGTTTTATAGGATGTACTATGACTTTCACTTGTTTATCTTTTCATCATATGCTGTTCGAATAAACTAGGTTTATAATATGTTTATATTAATGTGCCCAAACTAACAAAATTATAAACTGAAATCTAAAATGAATGCATGTTATCAGCATGCAGATCTGGATAATTTTAAATAGTAGCATAGATATCCAACTTTCTTCCAGTGCAGATGTTAATGTCATACAAGCCAGTGCCAAGGGTAGTGAGCTAAGTATATCCCAGGTGGAAAAGAAGCAGCTGCTGGCTAGTCAGGGGTGACCTCTATAAAAGTGTTGATTACTATTTGGCATGCTTATTAATCTAAAGTTCATAAAAGGTTAATGTATTTTCAGTAGAAATCTTGGGAAAATAAAATAATTACAGTCGCAAACACCAAAGTCCTGCTTCACAAGTACAGGCTATTTAGCGCATGTACTCTACACAAATCGCCTAACTGCTGTTTCTAGTCTGTCTGGACTCAAGCTGACAATAGTATAAAAATGTGCGAGTTGGAAAGAACATCTATTATCTATTATCTTATATTCAAAACACAAGAGGGGATCCACACCCAATAAGCTTAAGAGGAAATGTTCAGGAGAGCTGTTACCTGTCAAAGTTGAGACATCACACTGATGTTTCAGTTTTGGGTAGGTGACAGCTGGCTAAATGGTTCAGCAGATTCTTGACCTCACAGAAGGTCAGATTTTTCCACACCTATATTTCCGAACCTCTCTTTGGCCTCATGCTTAATTTTTTTTTTTTTAAATGGCGTTATATCACAGGAAAACTAGAAGTTTCTTTTTCAGAGTTCTCACAACCAGGCATTCTGGTGAGCATATCTCACTTAAATCCAAAATCCATATCTCAATTAAATCCAAAAGTGATAAGACACTAGGGAAAACTACACTCAGTTTTGAAAGACAGACCATTTACTTTTAAGCCTCATGCACAATGGGCAGAAAAAAATGCCGCTTTTATTTTTTTCAAGCATGTAAACGCACCTGTACGTTAGCCTATGTGCCCTTGCACACATAGGTGTCTACAGGTGGAAGAAGAGGCATTGGTGTGAACCAGGCCTAGTATATGCCTCTAAATATCCTATTGTGCATGTACACATAGGATAGCATGAGCTGCTTCTATAGGCAAAATGCTAAACTCCTCTAGAATCAGCGTTTAAGCCAGTGTGCACGGACCCTAAAAGCAGTTTTTTAAGCAACTTCCTCCTGCTGGGAGAAAACATGTTTAGAGAAGCTGAGCAAACGCACCCCAATTTTATTGAGGCTTATTCATTGTTAGGATTTTAGCAAAACTTTTTGCAGATTCAAACATTTGTCTGTTCTAAATAAACTGATATAAGGCTTACCATGTCTTACACTGACTGCTAAGGCAGCCTACCAATAGCAATGAGTGAGTTTTCCTCCTCTCCCAGTCGATGCCTGTTTAGGAGAAACGTAGCGTTGGGTGGAGCCAGAGGACCTGACGTCACCACACTCTCAGATGATCGGCTTCAGCGTCGGCTGTGTTTTTTTAACTGCAACGGTGTTTTACCCTGCTAATGCTTTGATGTCAGTTGCCCATTCATGGATTAAAGCATTTTAAACTACTGCACAATGAAGCGCGTCTTTTTCTTTTAAAATATACCATTTCCTGCTACAAGTGGTCTTGCTGGAGCAGCTAATAGAGGAGAGAGTTCCTGATTGCCGCCTCTGAAATTTCAACTACCAGGCGTGGATGGAAGTCTGTCTCTACTCAAAGACCAGCCGTTCCTGACCCCGAGAGGATTTTCGTTCAGGCTCGCATGATCTCTGTGGTGGGGATCCATCAAATCTGGTAAGCAGCCCCCTTTTCCTATTTCTGCACTGTCTTAGAAGATCCATAGAAGATTTACTGAAGACTTAAAAAGAGGAATCACACCTCCGGTTTATGATACCATCATTTTCCATATGAACTATAATTTTTTCATTTCTTTATATTCACATTACTATTTGGTTTTAATTTGAGTAGCGCACTGAACTTTTTTTCTTTATAGTGGAGTCCATGCCAAGGTCAGCATACTTCCCATCAACTTTAATGCCTCATCCACACTTGCACAGATCAATCTGTATTTTATGCCTTTAGCAAACAATTTCAATGGTTTTTCAATTGTGCCATTCGCATTGAGTGTTTACCTGTGTTCAAGTGCGGTGATTCCCAATTTGAATATATCACCCCACTTTACACTAAACGAACAAGCTGGAAGAAAAAAATCATTTTCATAGCATGACTATTTGGGTTCAGAATCATGAAAAGTCTCTACTTGTGTTAAGCCCTTGCATCCCATCTTTTTAGTGAGCATACAGACTACCACTGCTGAGGATTCTCGCATCCTCCACTGACTCACACAGGGCTTAGGAAGATGTTATCAAAGCCTGTCATGTGTGAAGTAGCTTGCCATTCTTGCCTTATTATGTTTTAACATACATTCATGCAGTGAGGATCATTTCTATTCACCTCTATTGTGACAGTGTCTAAAAAGTGTAGATCAGCAAAACAACATACCTAAGTGCAGCTTAAAAGGAATATGTGGTCAGGCTAAGGACATTCAAGTGTATTAACCACTTTCCTGCTGGGGCAATTTAGATATTTTTCACATACATCTTAAAACTTTTTGCATTTTTGCTAGAACATGAAGCTGTTGTAACGCTTTATGGCACATGATATTTGATTTCAGCCGTTTATCATACAAATTTTCAGGAATAATACACTTAAATCAATTTTAGTGAGCACAAATATAAGAAAAAGTACCCATGTTTTTGGTAACACATAAAACATGATGTTGTGCTGTGTAAACAGATACCACACACACCAAGATTTAAAATTGTGCACGCCTGTGAAATGGTGACAAATTACAGTTACCGGTACCTAGAATTATTCATAGGCAACAATTTAATAGCCTTTGGGAAACCAGCACCAAAACCGGAAGTGACAAAATCCCTGTCAATTTTGACTTCATTTATAACAGAGGAGATTGGGGGGGGGGGGGGAGCACGGATGTTTCGCCATCTCCTCTGTGCACAGCCGACCACATACAGCAGTCCTGTGCTCCTTGGTAGAATGGGAGAGCCCAGGAACGGTGGGAGGGGGGAACCCCCTCCAAGTGCTTTGCTATAAAAGGGATCGGGCAGCTTTACAGCTGCTCCAATTAATTTTACAGTAAAGCCAATCCCTGTTTAAAAAACAAAAAAAAAATATTATATATATATATATATATATATATATATATATATATATAGTGTAAGAGAATGGCTGTAGCTGCAGCCATGATACTGTATAACCACTTTCACCAAAGGCCAGTCAAACATATACGGGTTCTGGTATGAATGTGGTTAATAAGCCTAAAAGCAGTAAATGAGCTATAAACTGGTGCTACCTCCCTAAATGCAGTTACTTATGAAGCATTTCATGTTCAAACTTCACAGCAAATGCACAGACGTCATTTATGTAGTTTTCCCAGGCTGCTCAGCTCATGCTGCTCCCCCTGGTTGCAGTGATTTGGCAGCCTACAGCCTTCAAATGTAAACACAGAGCAGGTTCTCTGGGCTAAACTGCTGAGAGAATGGCTTGGAATTCAGTGCTTCAGTTGTACACTTTGAGGATCAACTGCTCTACAGTGCTTGTAAAATCAATTTTATTGTTTCAGCCCTATTTTCAAATCCACCTAAACAGTCTACGCATAAGCATGGTTCAATGGTTCATGGTTCAATAATCTAATGAAAATTTTAATCTAGGTCCTCATGCACATGGACGTTTTAAAAAACGTGCTGTAAAGCTAGGTTCGACGCCTGGAAAAACCGGCGTTAAAAACGCGATTTTTACCGCGTTTTGCATTAGCGGTTTTGCGCGTTTTTGCGCGTTTTTGCGCGTTAGCGCTAAGTAGCGTTTTTCAATGAAAAACACATCTCTCAGCTATATACACTCCCAAATTTCCCACAATGCCACAGAAACCAAAGAAAATATGTTAATGAGCATGTGTCGGTGCCATTTTGGTAGGAGAGAGAGAGAGGAGAGAGTGTTTCAGAGTGTTTCAGAGTTTTCAGTATATTTCAGTATTTTTCAGTATTTTTCTGAGAAATATGGATCCTGTCATGCAAAAGATCGATGAGGCAATCCTTCTGATTGTGTTGCGGAGGCAGAGGAGAATGAGACAGGAGGAGGAGAGAAGCAGCAGACGTCGATTTTGGGTGCATCCAATGGTATCCAATCGGTTTTCTACGGGGTACTTTGGCAATATTTATTCCCAACTGCGCTCATATCCAACAAAGTTCTTCAACTTTACAAGGATGTCAGTGCCGCTCTTTGATGACCTGTTGGAGAGGCTCAGGCCAAGGCTCACAAGGATGGACACTGTGATGCGTAGCTCTGTGTCACCGGAGGAACGGATGCTAGTGACACTCAGGTAAGTGCATACACATATGGGAGGAGGGGCTAGGGTTACGGTTAGGGGGTTAGGGTTAGGGGTTAGGAGTTAGGGGTTAGGGGTTAGGGTTAGGAGTTAGGGGTTAGGGGTTAGGGGTTAGGGTTAGGGGTTAGGGTTAGGAGTTAGGGGTTAGGGGTTAGGGTTAGGAGTTAGGGTTAGGAGTTAGGGTTAGGGGTTAGGGTTAGGGGTTAGGGTTTAGGGTTTAGGGTTATGGGTTAGGGTTAGGAGTTAGGGTTAGGGGTTAGGGTTAGGGTTAGAGTTAGGGTTAGGGGTTAGGATTAGGGGTTAGGAGTTAGGGTTAGGAGTTAGGGTTAGGAGTTAGGGTTAGGAGTTAGGGTTAGGAGTTAGGGTTAGGAGTTAGGGTTAGGAGTTAGGGTTAGGAGTTAGGGTTAGGAGTTAGGGTTAGGAGTTAGGGTTAGGAGTTAGGAGTTAGGGTTAGGAGTTAGGGTTAGGAGTTAGGGTTAGGGGTTAGGGTTAGGAGATAGGGTTAGGTTTATGGGTAGGGTTAGGACTTATGTTTATGCTTTACTCTTTCAATAACTAAATTTATTATGTTATCTTAGGTTCCTTGCCACGGGACAAAGTTATGCCTCCTTGCATCACTACTTCCTCCTTGGCCTCTCAACGGTCTCAAAAATAATAAAGGAAACATGTGTGGCAATATGGGAGGAATTGCATAACGTTGTAATGCCAGAGCCAACCGAAGACATCTGGGAATCAGTTGTGGACACTTTTTGGGAAAAAACTCAGTTCCCAAATTGTATAGGAGCCCTTGATGGGAAACACATCAGGGTGAAGAAGCCTCCCCACTCTGGATCTTCATATTTTAATTACAAAAAATATTTTTCGGTGGTGCTCCTGGCATTGTCCGATGCACACCTCAAATTTCTGTTTGTAGATGTGGGAGCATATGGAAGCCAAGGTGATGCCCGCATATTCCGCGAGTCGGCCTTCGGACGTCGTCTACATGAGGGACGACTCAATATTCCTGAAAGCAGGCCTCTACCCTGCACTGAAGAACCCAGCTTGCCATTAGTCATGGTGGCAGATGAGGCCTTTGGACTGGCTGAAAATCTAATGAGGCCATACAGTGGCACTGGTCTCAGCCGACAACAAAAAATTTTCAATTATCGGCTCAGCCGTGCACGCCGTGTTGTTGAATGTGCATTCGGGGTGTGCACGGCCAAATGGCGAGTTTTGCTGACATGTATGCAATTGGATGTTGACAACGCCATTCAAGTCGTCCTGGCATGCTGCGTTCTGCACAATTTTCTGCGGGACAGTGACAGAAATAATGTTGAACAGGAGCCCATTAGACAACTTCAGAGGGTTCAATTTATGGACTTGCGTTCAACTGCACGTGTCATGAGCATTCGAAACCAATTTGCAGAATTTTTTGAATCCCCTGATGGAGAGGTATCATGGCAGAATGATTATGTCTAAAAAATATTTGCAATACATCTACCTTTGCTGTCTTGTGTTTTTTGAAATAAAGCATTTCAAAATTTAAGTTTGTTATTTTTTGGTCCATTTGTCAACGATTGTTCTACAAGTCAATTTGACTCTGCCTTCGGGGTAAGCCTAGGCTAAGCCCAAAAAAGAGCAAGCTTACGCTTGTCCGAAGGCAGAGTACGATAGAGTCCTTTGCACTCTGCCTTCAGGGCAAGCAGAGTGCAAAGGAGTGCTGTTGTGCATCATATAAAAGACTTTTCAAAAAAAATAAAAAATTAAATAAAGGATTGGGATCACAACTGGTATTTCAAGAAAAAAAAGATTTTATTTTGTGATTACAAATGGTGATAGGTGGTGGTGGATGGTTGATTGCATTGGGGATGTGGGGATTGGGGACGGGGTAACGGTTGGGCCTGGCGATCACTCCCAAAATCTTGCTGGTAGCGGGGTAGAGGGTATGAGGGCTGAAAATGGGAGGTAGAAGGTGGACAATCAGCATACGCTTGCAGGCTATGGTATGAGGTCTGGGACGGCATAGGTGGTGGTTGGCGTGGAGGAGGGGGCTGATAGTGAGAGTGGGGTGCTAGCACTGCTGAGGTCCCAGGGGCCATTGGGGGATCATGAGAAACATTATATGGATCGCATGGAGGTGGCCCACCACTCAATTTTGCATGTCTGTATTGCATTGCAATACCGTACATGCGATCCATACAAAGTTTCTCTTGGTCTCCCCCAATGTCCTCCAGGATGTGGTAAAGGCTGCGGCAGAAGCAGGCGCGTGGGTTATTGGGGTCTAAAAAGGCATCCATACTGCGCCTCTCCTGCCGCACTTCCTGCAGCAGTGCTAGCACCCTGTCATCAGCCTCGGGATTATAGCCGCCCCTCGCCTGACGTCCACGCCCACGGCCACGAACACCGCCACGACCGCGCTGCTCTACACTTTGTAAACTGGCAGGAGACGGTGTTTCCACAGCCCTCGATTCCTGCAAAAGAACAAAAATGTTTACATTGACATGTACATGGACAGACAGACAATGAAATAGACAGGCAGACCGAAGCAGTTACCTCATCTGTGCCCTCAACAACTCCCTCGCTGATCGGTCGTGGAGATCCAGAGGTGATCATTGGACTGTTTGGTCTCTGAAGCTCTGTATCTTCCTCAGCCACCTCTCCAAGTCTAAAATTTGAAGTTGTCCTGCAAACAATACAAATTGTATAAACGTAACTACTTTAGCCCCGCCCATTTTTTTTTATTAGTAATGGGGGAGAGATCAGCGATTTTTAGCATGACTGCGACAATACGGCCGACACATTGGACAATTTGGACACATTTTTGGAAAAATTGACATTTTTACAGCGATCAGTGAGATTAAAATTGCAATGATTGCAAATTTTTTTTTATTAGTAATGGGGGAGAGATCAGCGATTTTTAGCATGACTGCGACAATACGGCCGACACATTGGACAATTTGGACACATTTTTGGAAAAATTGACATTTTTACAGCGATCAGTGCGATTAAAATTGCAATGATTGCAAATTTGTTTTTATTAGTAATGGGGGAGAGATCAGCGATTTTTAGCATGACTGCGACAATACGGCCGACACATTGGACAATTTGGACACATTTTTGGAAAAATTGACATTTTTACAGCGATCAGTGCGATTAAAATTGCAATGACATACTGTAAAAATTACACTGGCATTGACCTCTTCCTCTCCCTGAGACGATCGCCGGTGTGCCCGCGGACATTGAGTCCCCAGGACCCGCTGTCAGACTCATGGACCTCAAAATGGGAAAGCGCGCCGCCAAGGCGGCAACTTAAAAGGGACGTACAGGTACGCCCATTTGTGCTGCCGTGCCATTCTGCCGACGAATATGTACATGTGGCGTTCGGAAAGTGGTTACAATAGCCATGGAACATACTGCCTGAAAAGCAATGTACATAGGCAAATATATGCAAAAAACTTACGGTCTGGTATGGCTCTGCATATTTTGCCTGAGGAATTGGAGATTGGTGTGGTAAACGTGCTTTTTTTTGGTTGGCGCTGGTGCTCCGCTACGTGCCGCCTTGTCTTCGTCCGTGAGGTCCCTCCTGACACGGTCACGTAGGGACTTCCAGCGCCGCTGCATAATTTTACCTAAAATAACATGGAAAACAAAGGGTTAAATATGCAATCTTCATTTACATTACACACAAACAGATCATGCATTCAAGGAAAATAGACTTACTTATCTCCTTTCTTTCAGAATTTCTGATTTGTTCCCAGCCAGGGGTAATCGCAGCACATATGTCCTCCCAGGCTTTCACCTTGCGGACGTGGTCTCCATGCAGTGGATGTGCCACATCCCACAATTCTGGATGGGCCTGTACCGCATTGATTAATTCGACTTGAGAGACTGCACTAGCCATCTTGGTGCCAATATCACCACAGTCACACGGCTGTGCAAAGGACTCTTGGGTAATCTAATGTCCAGACAGGAAATTCCTGTTTTTACAGAGATTACAGTGTCCAATCATCTCTTTTTAACCAAAAAACGCCGGAGTTAAAAAACGCGGAAAAACGCCGCGGTCGCGTTTTTCCGCGTTTTTCCGCGTTTCGCGTTTTTACAGCTCTAGCGCCGCTCCTCGGAACGCACTGGTCCTGGGTTTTTTTTACAGCTTAAAAACGCCTAGGCTATTTGCAGCTCAAAAACGTCTAGGTGGGCATGAATCCATAGACTAACATAGACAGGCGTTTTTAAGCTGTAAAAAACGCTAAAAAACGCGGCTGTAAAAACGTCCGTGTGCATGAGGACTTAAACAAACAAAAACAGATCTTCAACAATTGTCACCAACAGGATAGAAAAAAAGGTTCACTCTCACCAAACCAAATTTACCTAAAATGATAAAAGGTTAGAGAGTCGCCACACCATCCAGCGTCTTTCTCACACTTTAGTTGTCACCAAAAGAAGATGCAAGGTATCCCAGGAGCCATCAGTACAAAGGACACATCGGATTTTGCCAATTTTGTTTTCTTTTCATATAAAATTAGTCTTTAAATCCACCATTCTGGTCCCTTGCCAGTGCCATTTCTGGGTTCTGCAGATGTACCTACACCAGCTGGCCCTGAACTCCAACGAAATTTCTGCAAACTCCTCTTCTGGATCCTGTGAGGACTCCACCACTGGAGAGTCAAAAGGAAGTGTTCACATAATGCAGGAAGAGATGTAGACACCTGAAGAGGACTCCACCTTCTGTAAACAAAAGAGAGGGGGACTGGGAACTGAAGCGTCCTTGGACTGTAGATTTAGGCGTGTAAAAAAGACAATTTTTTCTCCGCCATAGGCAATTTTTCTTGTACTGCTGTGTATATTTTTTGTGTTAAACTCAATACAAAAGAATTTAGCAAAAAAAAAAAAAATTTTTTTTTTTTTTTTACCAGAAATCAGTCAGTGGTAGGTAGGCAGAGGGATAATATTTGCATTGAGATGGGCTTTAATATGACCCAAGCTTAAAGAATATTTAGTCATATGAGGGGGGCGTAGGCTGTCCTGTGAGCGGTGAAAGGTTAGGTTTGTCATATGCTTAGTTTGACTTGTCCAAGTTTCTGACAGGTTATCCTCTCTATCATATTACTTTAAAGTAGTAGCTTTTCAAAATGCACAAACTGCAAAGATTGCTTTAGCTTACCAACCAGAATACAATGTATGTGCTGATGAAGACAACATACAATTTCTTAGACACTTTTAATGATGACATTACCCAGTCGTAAGTGATTAGGAAACTACACCAAGATGGCTTTTTTCTTCTTGATGTAACTGTATAAACTACAATTGGGATTCTTAATTCTGTGCGAGTTTGATACAAATGGCCTGGGTAACTATTTAAATATGCTATTCAGCAGACGTATTGTATAAAATATGAGACGACGAATGAAAGAATACTCAGCTCCTTACAGGGTAATAAGGAAATGTCCTAAATTTTTGAAAAATCACATTACTTTCCTGTACAGGGCTTCTGCTTTCAGCCTGAAAGAATGCATATGATAGCCTGCTTTTACAGACTATTGTGTCATACACTGAAACAAACTGCTACTCAGCAGCTGTTTCAAATCTACTTCAACAGCCAAAGCTAACACAGATGTAGAATCCATTAGACAATCCTCAAGCTGGGCTTTGCGTTGCCCTCGGAGACATAAAAGGTCCAATTTGCTTGGCAGATTAACCTTTACAGTTTTTCACATGTCAGGAAAACACTTAACTTTACCAATTAATTATAAGGCATAACTGAATAGCCAGTGGAATCTTACCTATAAGCTCACGTGATCACCTTTGGAGTGTTTTTACCTATAACCATCTGATGCCCCAGGAAAAACACACACATGGCAAGTGTGGAAACTGACCATAATAGCGTTTTGGGTTTCTTATTTTAATAACTTATATATACACGGTATATTAAATGGCAAAGCCAATGAAGAACTCCAGTCAAATTGTTTTTAACAGTTGCTGATGGTAAAGCTGTTTAACCTTTTGCCGACCATCCGCCGCAGTTGCACTGCGGCACAATGGCACAGCTGGGCGAAACGACGTTATGTAACATCACTTCACCCTGTGGTCACTAGGTGGCACGTGCGCGCGCACCCTGCTCACCCATGGAGCCGATGCGAGTGCCCGGCGGTCGCGATCACCGCCGGGCTCCCGCGATCGCTCAGGGCACACAGAGAACTGGGATCTGTGTGTGTAAACACACAGTTTCCGGTTCTCTGAGGGAAAACAGACAGATCGTCTGTTCATACAGAGTGTGAACAGCAATCTGTCATCTCCCCTGCACAGTCCCCTCCCCCTTCAGTTAGAACACACACTAGGGAACACATTAACCCCTTGATTGCTAGTGACATTTTTTACAGTAATCAATGCATTTTCATAGCACTGATCGCTGTAAAAATGCCAATGGTCCAAAAAATGTGTCAAAATTGTGCGATGTGTCTGCCATAATGTTACAGTCTCGATAAAATTGCAGATCGCCGCAATTACTAGTAAAAAAAAAAAATTTATAATGAAAATGCCATAAAACTATGCCCTATTTTTTAGACTCTATAACTTTTGCGCAAACCAATCAATATACACTTATTGCGATTTTTTTTACCAAAAACATGTAGAAGAATACATATCGGTTTAAAATGAGGAAAAAAACTGTTTTTTTAATATATTTTTGGGGGATATTTATTATAGCAAAAAGTTAAAAATATTGCGTTTTTTTTCAAAATGGTCACTCTTTTTTTGTTTATAACGCAAAAAATAAAAACTGCAGAGGTGATCAAATACCACCAAAAGAAAGCTCTATTTGTGGGGAAAAAAAGGACCTCAATTTTGTTTAGGTACAAAGTTGCACGGCCGCGCAATTGCCAGTTAAAGCGATGCAGTGCCGAATCTCAAAAAGTGCTCTGGTCAGGAAGGGGGCAAATTCTTCCGGGGCTGAAGCGGTTAATCTCCTAATGCTTTATCAACAAGTTAATCTCTGTCTGTGGCTAGGAGGTCTGCTGCTTCTGCCTGCCTTGCTAAGATTACTGGGAGACAATGGAGCTATGCTGTTCAGTACCTTCCCTAACAATAAAGGGGTTGTAAACCCTTGTGTTTTTTTACCTTAATGCATCCTATGCATTAAGGCGAAAAAACACCTGCCAGTGACCAGCCCCCCAGTTTTACCTACCTGAGCCCCGTATTTCTGTTGGAGACCCGCTCTCCCTCTCTCCACGGGGTCCCGGCTCTTGATTGGATAGATTGATAGCAGCGCAGCCATTGGCTCCCGCTGCTGTCAATCAAATCCAATGACACGAGCATCGGGGACGGGGCCGAGTCCGGCATTCGTGTCTACAGACGCAAATGCTGGACTCGGGAGCACGCCCGCAAAGTAACCTCCCCCAGGAGAGCGCTTCTCCTAGGGGGTTATCTGATGTGGGAAGGAGCCGCCGGGGGACCCTAGAAGATGAGGTTCTGGGCCACTCTGTGCAAAACGAGCTGCACAGTGGAGGTAAGTATGATATGTTTATTATTTAAAAAAAAAAAAAACCTTACAATCACTTAATTTTTTTCTTTTAAAAACCAAAACCAGGGTCGGTACTTATCAAGAATGAAGTGTGCCCTGTGTGCTGGTGACTACTGTGTTTGGTTGAAATCTGAAGCCCTCTGCCCCTGGATACCCCAAGTATGAACTTGTGACTCATCAAATACCAACTACGCCTGCCCTTTCCTTTCTCATGCTCCACCATTCAAAGAAGCCATACTATTGGTCCCCACAATGAAAGCACTCTTTGAATGGAGGCTGGGCAGATGATTAAAAGGTCTGCCTCATCCAATCATAGAATGCTTTTCATTGTACAAATGGATAGTACAGCTTCTATGAACAGAGCACAGGAGCCAAAAGGGTGGGCATAGTTGGCACTTGATTAGTGCCTGTCACAGGTGCAGCCATTCATGACAGCTGCGGAAGTATCCAGGGTGAGAGGACTCTGGATTTCAATTGAACATAGCATCCACCAACACACACTTCATTCAGGGTAAGTACTATCCCTGGTACTTTTTAAAATTTTATGTCACTAAACTTCAGATTTAAAGTGGGGTTCCACCCAAATTTTGAACATTATCTCTATGCATTCTCTTCCTTGCCTAGATGCTGACATGCTGTGTAAAAAAATGTAAATCGCCGTAATTACCTTTTTTTTTCTAATCTTCTTAGCACTTCCTGGTTTTCCTCCCATGGGAGTAGGCGTGTTTTTAGCCTCTCCCAGACCTCCCACAGTCCCCTGGGAGCTAGTCTCAGGCTTCCCAGCATGCATTGTGCAACAGCATCATCACAACATCTCCTTGAATGCTGGGAGCACAGCATTCACCGCATCCAGGAAATACATGCTTGTGGGCTTCAAATGCCCACAATGAAGATGGAAACCGCCTTCAGTGAATTTTATAAGTTATTCTTTACAACGAAATCGGACACAGGTGGACTTATTACACAGAACATGTGAGTAGATAATCATGAGAAGAAAAGTTTGTGAATGAACCCAAAAAAAAAAAAAGATAGATAGGTGGACCCCCGCTTTAAGTGTCAGGCCCTTCTAATTCTAAACAAGAGCAGTGGCCATATAGAGCACCTCAATCTTTTGTAATTGTTCCAAACATGTTTAAATGTTCGAGAGAGAGAGGCCATGTAAGCAATTTTTTTATTTTAGTTCCAGCGTTGATGGTTTTCTCATACTGGCTTATGTTACCAGTTTACATACAAAGAGTGATTAGAAGAGTCCTTTAACTATATCCAATTACAGTGACTGTGCCATGCAGCATGCCAAACATTTGTCAGGCAGAAACTACACATTAACAGGAATGAGCTCAGGCATGTTTGGATCCTAGTCCAGACCCACTTGAGCCATCCCGCCAGGTAGTTGTTACTAGAGGTCGACCGATATATCAGCCGATATTTGGCGTTTTTTAATTAATCGGCATCGGCTGATTGTGCTGATAAAAAAGGCCGATTATAACTTTGGCGCGACTTGCAAATGACTTCTGTAATAGAAGTCAATGCAATTTGCCTGAAGTCTTCCATGGAGCGACTTGTTTGTCCTCTCTGGGCAGCCTGCCAAGTCTAATAAAAGAACCAAGAGATACAATGTTTCTACTTATCAATGAACTGAACTCTATGTGTAGGAGTTCTCAGTTTAACCATTTAAAGGCTAAATCTTTTCTGACACTTGTTGTTTACAAGTAAAAATCCTGTATTTTCTGCTAGAAAATGACTTAGAACCCCCCAAAATTATATATATATATATATATATATATATATATATATATATATATATATATATATATATATATATATATATATATATATATATATATTTTTTTTTTAGCAGAGACCCTAGGGAATAAAATAGCGGTTGTTGCAATATTTTATGTCACGCGGTATTTGCGCAGCGGTCTTTGAAATGCAATTTTTTTTTTAAAAAATACACTAATGAATTAAAAAAAAAAAAAAAAAAAAAAAAAACTAAAACAGTAAAGTTAGCCCATCTTTTTTCGTCCAAAAGTTTTGGTTACCTGTTTTTGTGTATTTAATATTTAAGACATAGTTTTTTATCTAAATTATATATACACAAGTGAACTGATTGGAGGCTTGTTTTGTTTAATAAATGTTTAATTGTAAGAAATTTTCTGTATCACTTATTAAGGTTGATTTCACACTGGAGCGGGCAGGCGTTGACGGTAAAACGCTGCTAATTTTAGCCGCGCTTTACTGTCATTTTGGCGCCGCTATTCGGCTGCTAGCGGGGTGCTTATAACCCAGCCAGCGGCCGATGAAATGCGCACGTGAAGCGCCGCTGCCGAATCGCTTTGCAGGCGCTTTGGCAGTGGTGCGCATTCATTTCAATGGGCAGGGTGGTGGAGGAGCGGTATACACCGCTCTAAAGATGCTGCTTGCAGGACTTTTTTTTTTTTTTTTTTTTTTTTTAACATCCTGCCAGTGCATTGCCTCAGTGTGAAAGCACTCGGGCTTTCACTCTGAGACTGCAGGGGAGCCATTTTTGGAGGCACTTTACAGGCGCAATTTTTAGCCCAAAAGCGCCTGAAAAATGCTCCAGTGTTAAAAAGGGTCTAACTGTTAGATTTTATGAGATGAAGGGAAAAAAAAAATCAGCCTAACAAAACGGTCCAAAAAAAAAAAATCTGCCTCATATATCGGCATTGGCCAGAGAAAAACCCATATCGGTCGACCTCTAGTTGTCACTGCACAAAGCCAGTCCTAAGCAGTCAAGGAATTCTCCACCCTGCAGCTGCACATAAATTCACCCCTTGTATAAGAGGGGGATGAAGATTTGAAACGATCCAGAAGCCAGCAACACAAGAGACGCATCAAGTTGTGCTGATTTGAGTTGATTTCAGGGAGAAGAAATAGACAGGTCGTGGTCTGTGCACAGAGTTCTGTGTATTTGTCAACTCCAAACTCTGTGCTTTAATTGATCACAGCCAGCCGATCAGCACATGTACAGCTATAAACACTGACTGTACCCTGCTGACTCGTGCTGTGTCCAATTACAGCCCGAGTCAGCACGGGGCACGCACTTAGGTGCCTTTAAACCAGAAGTACACCACAACGTATGGGTATGTTGCAGTATCAGGCTGTGCTGCCTACTCACAGTACATCTACTGTGAGCGGATAGCCAAGAGAAGGCTTTAACATCACCAAACTCCCTCTTTGAGGTCTCTCATACTCCTCCACCTAACTAGTTTCTGTTGCCTGTATTTTTATCCTCCTCCAGCACCACTGAACCTTGCTGCCATCCCAACATCACTGGTCCGGTTGCCTCTCTACCAATACCACCCCTTTATGTGCCCAAACAGGGGCACCTTTTCTGGTTTAAAATAACAGCTTGCCTGCCGTAAGGATTGAACAAGACTTTGTGACTGTGAAGATCACATTTTCTGAATTTTATAAACTGTGAAGTGAGGATGCACTCACTGTGAAACTACACGAAAAGTAAAACCGGTGACATTTAAATAAGGAAATACTTAAATGATTCAAATGTTCAGATATTGAAAACTAATAAACAAAGGTGAAAACACATGAAAAAGTTAGTTCTGGCCTTTACAATTTGGTCGTCCTAAAATATATATATCACTAAATAAGTGATCATGAGAGATCAGCTTTGTTCAATTAAGGGACTCTTGTAATATTTCTATATACTGTATGAAATTAGGTGGTCTGAAACTTAATTGCCAAGATTGAAGCGCTGCTATGACTTTTGACATAAATTTCTATTTTATTAAATATTTTTTCATTTTTTATTTGCATCATGCACTGTTTCCAGTAAAAGCTTTAATGCCGAATTTTCTTGCAAATAAATTAATTAATTAATTCACATTTATAATGTGATCATTTTTTGGGAAAGCCAAGCTTCTATAAGATTGTTACGTGCAAGTCTATGCAGCTGTGTTTGATGCATTTTTTCTAGCACGTTTTTCAGTGCATTTTGCGTTTTTAAACCAGGGGGGTTTTTTTATGCGTTTTTTGCATGCAGTTTTCATGCATTTTGCGTTTTTTTTTCTCTTTAAACAGTAAAACACACTGTATAAAGCTGGTTGCTAAGAGGGGGCCGGAAAGCCGGTCGCAGTGTCCTTAGCAACTGATGAGTCATCAGCTGTCAGCGGGGTTCGCCGCTGAAAGTTGAATAAAAAAAAAAAAAAATTTGCGAAAAAAAAACAAACAAAAAAAAAAAAACGGCATAGGGTCCCCCCCAGAATCCATACCAGAAAGATAGGGGACGAGCAAGCGCCCCTCCTGAACCATACCAGGCCGCATGCCCTCAACATGGTGGGTATGGGTGCTTTGGGGCAGGGGGGCTCTGCGCCCCCCACTGAAAGCTGAATTGAAAAAAAAAAAATTACATTTTCCTGACTCCTCATCGGTTGCCAAGAATGCGGCAGCCACCCCCCTGCTTAGCAATCAGCTATATACAGTGGTAAAAGAACACATCAAAAATTGCACCACTTGCGTTTCTGGTGCAGCTCCATTGAAATCTATTAGCCGCAAGTCAAGGGAAAAAAGTCCTTTCCAAAAATGCACCGGCCACAAAACACATAGATGTGAACTAGTACCACAGGAAACCATGTTAAATGGACTGTAGTGTGTTTCTGCAAACTGCAGAACGCACTACAAAACACATATGTGTGAAAGTAGGGTAAAGGTCCTTTACACGTAACGATCTTATAGGAGCTTGGCTCTCCCAAAAATCTGTGTGTGGACTATCCCATCTGTTCCGGAAGAGGCAGCGGCTGACTGTATGAAGACTATGTATAACTTTTGGATTCCATTTACATGTTCTTATATAGACTTACTATACTATACTAAGGTATGTGGTAACAGAGTATTGTGTCACTATACTGAGTGATCAAATGTGATTGTAACTGACATAAATACTGTTCATTTTAGTGTATGATTGCACAATACTTTCCTGAGGAAGCGGCCTATGTCCTGCAGTGAGGTGGGTGAGCATCAACACTATGAAGAACTTCTCTTTGTGCTTTCTTTGATGTTCTGGTTTCAGTACATTTTTCATGTTTTTCCAATGATTTTCTTCTATATAATAAATATTTTGATACTTTCTTATCCAATTGGTATCGTCACAGTCCTTTCAATATAGTAGTTAGGGTTTTTTGTGCAATAATTTTCTTAGGATGAGGTACTGGACCAATACTGTCCAACTTCGAGGGTTCTCTTATGAGATCCCTTTCCCAATTTTTCTTAGGAAAAAAAAAAATCATTTTATATTTGTTTAGTAAACCATGTAAAAACCAGAAGGACGTTCTTGTGAGACTGATTTAAAAGGGAACAAAATTAGGTTGCTAAACAGCAGATTGGATTCTGAAGGAATGAAAAGTGATAATTAGGGATGGACTGATATCAGTTTGGGAGTGCGAGTACCGATACTTTTCTTCAAGTACTCACAGATACCAGTTACCGATACCTATTTTTTTTCCGTTCAGTGAGATTTGAGCCAATACAAAATGAATGGGCTCAAAATACACTGCAAAAAAATCGCATGTGATTTAAACAGGAATACAGTGCCATTCCTGTCCACAACACATGAGGTTTCCCGCACTGCTCCTGTGTAAACCCAGACTTGTCATAGTGACTTCAGCCTGGGTTCACACAGGGTTCCCACTTCAAATCCCAATAAGGTCTGGATACAAACTGAGCAGTTTATCAGCCATAAAACCTGGACGATAACGCATCCCACTGTCCTAATCGATGGTACAGAATAGGCAAGCAAAGGCTATATACGAAGCCTCTTTATTCACTACATTTCCTTCCATGGTTTCAGCTCTACTACCTAGCCAACTGGGAAGTACAGTATGGAGCTGGAAACAGGGCCCATCAGGTAACTAATGCTCAGCTGCGATATGGACTTTGTGTCCTGAAAGAGACGGCCATCCTTTGAAGAACATGATCCGGGCTTTCACAATGGTTGGGGAGAAGAAAAAAAAAAATCTGCTTTGTTGGCTTAAGTTACTATTACAAGCCTGGGTTCACACAGAAGCAGTGCGGAGAACTGCATGTGATTTGGTCAGAAATCGCAACCCATTCCTACTTAAATCACATTGATTTTTTGCAGTGCGATTTGAGCCCATTCATTTAGTATGGGTTCAAATTGTACCACACAGCATGATAAAGGTATCGGTTTTAGGTATCAGATCATTTGCAAGAGTACAAGTACTTGTGCAAATGTTTAGTGTTGGCACCAAAATCGGTGCAACGCTAGTGATAATGCACATTCACTTTGGGTGATGGTCATGGAAATGGTGATGTGAGTGAGTGAAAGTCTCTCCAACAGCACATAATAAATGAAAATCTGTATTTTATAACAGATAATTATTAGCACATCCGGAAACCTTGCAGATAGTGACAAAGAAATGCATGTCTTCAATCTAGAGGAGGCAGGGTGGTGCAGAAGGAAGATGTAGAGGGCATTCCCTCTATCTAGTCATTACCACCACAGTCAACCTCAAGTGAGCGATCAATGATGAAAACAGGCTGGGAAGTGTCCAGTGTCACAATCCAAAGCCATTAAAAAGTCTCATCACAGAGAAGACCAAGGAAGCGAGGATGCCCACTGGAGTATGACATGAGACAAATTCCACAAGAGGCACAGTCTTCAATTAAATTTGACCTCATGGTTCAACACATGAATCTTCCACTGCCTTGTCATCAATTACCCCTCAACACCATACTCTTTGCCAACATTCCCACTCAACTCTACACACACTCCCACAGCCAAATACAGAACGCTTCCTAATTGTATACTTGGGTTTTACTGCCCACTAAACGCAACAGCAGGGAGAGATTTGTCAAAGTCACAAAGCATCATGGCCCAAGATTCTGCCTTTGCACCATAAGGGGGAGCAGTTGGGCAGGAAGAGTTGGGGAGAGGGGGGGTTACACAGCAGCTCAACTTTACTAGCCACTAGTGTAAGGCCTCATACACACGAGACGCTGTTAAACACGCATTCAGAGGCAGTTGGACACTTTTTTCAACTGCCCCTGAACTCATTCAATGTTATCCTGTGTGTCCATGTACACAGTCTCTTTTTTGCCGTTTTTAGGCAGTTGTGTTTAACCTCGCTTTTCCAGAAGAAAAAAAAAGGTGGCAAAGACGCAAAAGTTTTTCACGTTTCAGACACCAAAGGCGGCTAAACGCGAGTACCGTTTGCGTTTATAAGTGTTTTTAAAGGAACCATATTTTTTGGACCAGAAAACACAGAAATATGATAGTAAACTGCAGCAGAGAATGACATTTTGCGACCCAACATTGGGGCCACTTAGTGCTAGGAATCCCACATTTGGTGTGCAAACACAGTTGAACTAGCCCTACAACATATCCAAATTTAGGGTTCCTAGCACTAAGTGGCCCTGAGATATGGGGCCCCAAATTTGGGTCGCAAAATGTCAAGCACTTTTCTGCAGCAGAATGACATTTTGCGACCCGAATTTGGGGCCCCGTATCTCGGGGCCACTTGGTGCTAGGAACCTCAGCTTAGGATATGTTGTAGTGTTAGTTCCACTGTGTTAGCACACCAAATGTGGGGTTCCTAGCACCAAGTGACCTCGAGATACAGGGCACCAAAATCAGAGAATGGCATTTTGCGACCCAACTTTGGGGCCCCGTATCTCGGCCCACTGGGTGCTAGGAACCCTAAATATGGATGTGTTGTAGTTCCACTGTGTTTGCACACCAAATTTGGGGTTCCTAGCTCCAAGTGGCCCTGAGATACGGGGCCCCAAAGTTGGGTCGCAAAATGTCATTCTCTGCTCTGCAGACGCTTCTAGACGCAAACGTGGTAAAACGTGGCTAAACGCTGCATACAAATGCGGCAAAACGGGTGTTTCTAAATGCCAGTTTCAGCTTTTAAAAACATGTGTTCAGCAGAGTTTGCACCAGCGTCTCGTGTGCATGAAGCCTAAATGAGGCCTTCGGCTTCGATAAACAACATTTGCTTTGGAAGCACGGTCAATTTCTCCATACTTGTCTTTATATAAAATGTACACAAAGCTAAATTACAAGACTGCTGGCACAGTTCAGAGTTTCTTTACAAAATGACACATTTTTACTACATGCTTACTACAATCACAGCTTTAATACAATATCTATCAGTAACAAAATACTCTGTTACATTTAACTTACAGGGTGAACTACTTCCATTTAAACAGCTAACAAGTTATAAAACCAGACCTTGGGCATCTGCCAACTTATTCCTACCTGCTTCACAAAATCCTAACATTTTACTCCACATGCATAAAACCTAACCAGCTCTGAAACATGGATTTGCAGCATGAATGCATTTAGCATTTTTTAAAAATGAGAAGGGGAAAAAAGATCCAAGATCAGGAGAGGCTGATGCATTGCGTGCACATTCTGTGCTTTAATGCAATTATTAAAATAACTGCAAACAGAAGTAAAATGTGGAACTCAGGATGCTCATAAATGTATATTGAAGTTGGATTACCAGGCAAGTTCCCACTTACTGCAAGAGTGATACTCATCCAAATCAGTGTGTCAGCAAATGGAAATGCTGCAGCTAGAAGAGAGCCAGAAAATGTAGGCCTGGCTTCGTTTTGGCCTGGAGGATGTATAGATGTTCTGAGGGAAAAAACGCACATTGTTCTCAGCATGGAAAGCTTCACTTAGTCACCAACTTTGACATCAATGCGGTTTATTTATAAGCTGCAATTAAAGCCCACAGTATAAAATAATAGTCTTTTAGTCATTTTTGCGCTAACATTGCATTTGTCTGGATCTTTTTTAATACTTCTGCATTCTGACAATGTCTTCATTATTCTACTGGAGCTAAATTAAAGCCATTTAAAAGTTGTTTAGAAATAATTAATGGCTTTTAATAAAAAAGTTCACAAAATCTTTAAGACATAGCTAGGGTTTCTCTCAAGTGCAGGGGGCTGCCAATGCCTGCCTTTCAATGCATTGCTAGCTCTGGGGCAGAGCATATACATGCCCTGGAAGCAACTAATGCTTTCACTAGAGTGACTAGACAGTAGCATTCCATACCAGAAGAAAAACTCAGATGTATGGGTCATTCTGACAATTCCCCTTAAAGTGTTACTAAACCCACAACAGTAAAATCAGTCTGTATATGCTGTAAAGCATGTTTGTTATACTCACTGTGGAATCGAAGGAGTTAATTCTCTGCATTGTGTAAAATGGCTGTTTGATCCTGTCTTCTCTGATCCTTCCCTTCTCCCACTCTCTGCACTTGCTCAGTTTGGTGTGTATTGCTAGAGAGGTTTTTTTTTTTTTTTTGTGGAGGATGCATGTTAACGGCACAGGGCCAATCAGCACTGACCAAACAGAGGGCCAGGGGTCATATAGCCTCACAGGACAGTCAGAGGAGAATAAAAATCCCACCTACAAGCTCTAATCAGTGCTCAGCCGGACACCGATAAAAGTCACAAGACTGCTGATGAGAAAAGGTATTTTATCAGTTTATGTTTACTAAAAAATTGCATTTCCATGATCTGTGTACTGTGGCGATGCCAGATATTGTGAATGCAGGGTCCTGGGTTTATGGACACTTTAAAGCACCTGCTAATGCATTCACGTGGATGAAGTAGTTCAGTGCAAAACCAGTTTTACAGAAGCAGCTGGTAAGTTTTCTGCAAAGTCCAGTGCCCAATATGTAGAGATTGCAATTAAATTATTGCTAAATATTTAGCAAAATCATACTGCCTAAAAAAAGGCTTCTTCATGCATGTCCACAAATATTTAGGGAGACTGGTCTAATGGACAGTTAGACTAAGAATATATATATATATATATATATATATATATATATATATATATATATATATATATATATTATATATATATCTATCTATATCTATCATCTATCTATCTATCTATATCTATCATCTATCTATCTATCTATCTATCTATCTATCTATCTATCTCCTTGGAATGAGGTGGTTATACCAGGACTGGTCTAATGGACAGTTAGACTAAGAATATATATCTATATCTATCTAATCTATCTATCTATCTATCTATCTATCTATCTATCTATCTATCTATCTATCTATCTATCTATCTCCTTGGAATGAGGTGGTTATACCAGGTTGCAGCTACAATCATTATCCTGATACCATTCTTTTCAGCAGGTTAAACCGAGCAGGCAAAAGTGATCCGAGCAGCTATACAGCCGTTCGATCACTTTTAAAGGCGGAGGAACGGGGTTCCCGCACCTCCTTCACCAGGCTCTTGCATCCCATCGGGGGGCCAGATACTAGTGCAGCCGGGCGCATTGGATGCACTGCACAGAGGGAGAGGAACTTCCATTGTTTCTCCCCCTTTGTGACATCAGAGACTAGAAGTGATGAGGATTTCCTCAAGGCCGGGTTTTGGTTTGTTTGTTTACAAGCTGTTACCAGCTTGTAAAACATCTGATCAAACCGAGAAAGAATTCTGGCCCAAGACCTCCTGTGTAACTTTAAACTGGTAAAAGGCAATTTAAAAACATTGCCCAAGGAGATTCTTAGGTAATGTAATTTGTTGCCATTCCACGAGTGTACACAATCTTAAAGCCTGACATGTTGTTGGGTATCTATGTACATTATTTTTCTTCTATTTTACCAAAAATTGGGTATTATATTGTGTTTACTAAAGTTCATTAACCACTTCCCACCCAGCATTTGCTCTTCAGTTCTGTGAGACATACCCGTACGTCCTCCTGCTTGTGCAGCAGTGTGGTCTGTGACCGCTGTGTCCACCAGACACAGCAGATCACAGTTTACATACCAGGCCACTGTAACTGGCCCAGGTACCATGGGATGACTGTGACCAGGCACAGCCATCACATGTCCTCTAATAAACTGCCATTAATGGAATCCATTTATGATAGATTTGTTTACTATTGCGATCTCTGTGATTGGTCACAATGATCACATGGTGCGGGGTCAACCACAGCAGCCCACTATCTGTGGCCAATCACAGCAATAACAATAGTAAACAATTAATCTTGATTGATTGAAAGCCATTCATGACAGTTAAAACAAATGAGTTTACAGTGATCATCATTGTAACAAGCAATCACAGTATTAAAAAAAAAAAAAAGAAGAAGAAGAAGATCTCAACGCTCTCCTTGTGATTGTGCATTTCTCTCTCACAATCTAAAAAGGTATGGTAATAAGTCTACTGGTAATAGACAAAGAATAAAGCTAGCCATACATGCATAGATTTGCTTCATTCAACCAGATTCCTTCAGACACACTAAACCAGTGTTTCTCAACTGGAATCCTCTAGGCACCCCAACAGGTCATGTTTTCAGGATTTCCCTCAGATGAAACAGCTGTGGTAATTTCTAGGCGGTTAAACTGATTAAATCACCTGTGCAAAATAATGGAGAGCCTGAAAAAATGACCTGTTGGGGCGCCTTGATGACTGGAGTTGAGAAACACTGCACTAAAGAGTGCAGATGAACAAATCTCCCTTGCCAGCTTTTGTCTTCTAACAGCTGGTGCCACAGGCTGTCAGAATACACAAACAGTGACTGCAGCCCACTATCTGGAGACACAATACAATCTAATAGTGGAAATATTCCATTATTCTCCTGCACACTTGCCAACATCTTTGTAGTGCAAAGGTAATCAAACCATTCAAATTATATCCAGATAGGTCCATACAGTACATATTAATATAAAGAAGCAGTGCTAGATCAATAAGCAAGTGATTAAATCCTAGATCAAAAAATAATTTCTGTTTATGGTGACATCAAACTTATTTTGTGACAAACAAATTATAAAGTGACACCAAACTATTTTGTGACAAAATAATCAGTCCGTAAAGGCCCATCAGCAACGTCATGTAAAGAAACGTGTTTAAAACAAAGTTCAGAGAGGAATGATCAATACGCAATCCAATTATCATATAAGTGTCCCCACATTCCCAAAATTCAGTGCTTCCACCACTGGGTGACACCAGATAAATGAGCCTCTTACCGGATCCAGTGGACCATCATGTAATATGATAAAATGCGCCTATTAAATCCCTTTGAGTAGGAAGACTCCAAATGCCAGACACGTATCCAGTCAAGGATAATCCATCAGCATGATGAAAAATAAAAAGTTTATACACCCATAGTGTAACCCGTAAAAATAATTTATTGAGAAGCATAATCACAAGTAATGCAACGTGTAAACGAAGCTACACTACCAACTTAATGGGCAATAAGCTTAAAAATTTGCCTATAGCAATAAAATCAAACAAGTAAAATTGCTCTCCCATAGACAGCAAGCTGTGTGGCTGCACCAGACTCTCTCGCCAGTCAGCAAACATGCGTGATGATGTAACAGCATAGCCATGCCAAACGCGTTTTGTCAGATGACGTCGTCGACAGTACCCCTCTTGCCCATTAAGTTTGAGTGTAGCTCCAATTACATGTTGCATTACTTGTGATTATGTTTTCTTAAAATACCCTTGCTGATGGGCCTATATGGACTGATTATTGTGTTACAAAATAGTTTGGTGTCACTTTATAATTTATGTTTGTCACAGAATAAGTTTGATGTCACCATAAACACATTTTTTGATCTAGGGTTTAATCACTTTTTATTTATTTTTTATTCTAGAATTTAAAGAAGCGCTGCTTCTTTATATTACTATACTTTTGCTGTTGGTGTCACAAATTGCTTAAGCGGCTGCTCATTTATAATATATAAGCTCCACCGCAGGTTTTCTATACAAAATTCCATACAGTACATAGCCGTTGATAAATCTAAAGCAGATAGTACAGATTGTAACATGTGTGGCCAGTTAAATTTCTACAAGGCCTAGAACAGAATTTACAAAACATTACTAAAGTTAATGGTTGCTTATGTTTTTTACCAGGTTAAATAAATACACAAATGCCATTTTAAATAATGTAAAAGGATTCAGACTTTTTTTTGGATATGTTCCTGTCAGTTTTTTTACTTGGCTCCAGTGTGAATAATTTATGTCTCCAGTGCCCAACTCTCTGCACATACAAGCCAATCAGATATGAATAGGTCATGCTTTCTACATTGCACACCTTAGGGTATATTTGTACTTGAAGGAACATTTTTCTTAAAGAAAAAAAAAAACAAAACACAAAACACACACACTTCTGAGATACTGCTTATTGCAAAAGTGTTCATTTGACATAAAATACAATGTTCAAATACCTTAGAGCTTCATAAACAGAAAACAAAACAATTTTGATAATCATGGGCTGTCACAAACATCGTGCAGCCTAAAATGCATTTTAAAAATACAGCAATGATGTCATTAGTATATGAGGGGTTTAATGGCCATTTAGCATGAGTCTTCAGAAACAGAGATGCATCTTTGTGTGGATTGTGTCTACAGGTCTAACATTAAAGAGGAAGTAAACCCTGATGGGTTTTACTTTCTCTTTTTTCCCCTGCAAAGTAAAAGCATAATGCGCTAGTATGCATCAAATACTAGCCCATTATGCTGCACTTACCTGCAAATGAAGCCTGCGATGTCCCCGCTGGTGGCCGCATCCATCTTCACCCCTCTTTCATCCAGGGTTGTGGACTCCGGCTCTGTGACTGGCCAGAGTCGCGTGACATAACTCGCGCGCAGGAGCCGAAGGTCGCGGCATGGGCCCTATAGGAACAGCACGATCATGCCCTTTCTTTAGTGCGCATGCACCGATGATGTTGGCGCAAGTGTATATGGTAAATATATCCTAAACCGTGCAGGTTTAGGAGATATTTCCAGTAACTACAGGTAAGCCTCATTGTAGGTGAAAGTGGTGTGTAAGGGTTTACAACCACTTTAACGGAACAGCCTTGGTAATCAAAAAGTTGAAAGAGGGCAATTACATCCATGCTGATGAAGGTAAGAACTGTGCACGACACAATGTCCATAATAATGTCTTTTAAAGCCCAACTCACAGTATAATGATGCATTGGGCTTTCTGCATTATTTAGGATTGCCCACCACTGGGAAAAAATCTGAAGAGTTATGCAGCGTACACACGGTTGGATTTTTTCGACTAGACTGGTCCGACGGACAGAGTCCGGCGGACAATCCGATCGTGTGTGGGCTTCATCGGACCTTCAGCTGACTTTTCCAGTTGAAAATCTGACGGACTTTAGATTTGGAACATGCTTCAAATCTTTACGTCGTAACTCCGCTGGACCCAGAAATCTGTTCGTCTGTATGCTAGTCCGACGGACAAAAACCGACGCTAGGGCAGCTATTGGCTACTGGCTATTAACTTCCTTTTTTTAATCCGGTGTACGTCATCACGTACGAAATCCATCAGACTTTGGTGTGATCGTGTGTAGGCAAGTCTGTTCGTTAAAAAGACCCTCAGAAGTCCGTCAAAAGTCCATTGAAAGTCCATCGGACCAGTCTGGTCGAAAAGTCCGACCATGTGTATGCGGCATAAGAGAACTCTGCATGTAGACATTAGGAAGACACATGGGAAAAAATGAATATTAAACATGTAACGTGTTATATACACAGGCATCCTAACCATGCATGCCTCTATCCACACAAAAAATGCTTTGTTTTACCACCATCAGTCTGCTATAGGCCAGGCGGGCCTTTCGTCCTTGTGAGTGAACGTCATATGACGTCCCCCCCAGAAGGTGCCACGCAGATGCGCGATCTCTCACTGGCTGTGTCAAACTCAGCCAATGACTGATCATTATACCGGCCCGCTGCCAGTATCATGTGATCACTGTGACCAATCACAACAGATCACATGGCAATTGTAAATAATGGATGGCTTCCTCTCATGACATTCATTGTATACAGTTCTGTTGCTATTTGTGATTGGTCACAGTGATCACATGGTACAGACAGGGCCAATCACAGCTAACCACAACAAGAGACAATGAATGAATCAGTTTCATTCAGTAAAAATGGTTGCTTATACCAATGAAATTTACTGGTATAAGTAATCATAAGGTAAAAAAAAAAAAAAAATCCTGATCACTTACATGGTAATACTGTATTGCTCTGGTCACAAGAGGGTCCCTGATCTGGTCACAAGAGTGTCAGTGTCCCTGATCACCATCACACTAGTTGTGAAAAAAACTTTTTGTAATTACTTAATTTCCCAAAAAATTGTGACAAAAAATCCGCCATGCCACTTACTAAATATCTTGGACTGTCTGCTTTCCAAAAAGGGTCATTTGGGGGTATTTGTACTGTCCTGGGATTTTCGGGCCCCAAGAAATGAGATAGGGTGTCAATGCATCAGGCCTGATCAATTTTCAGATACTGTATATACACCATACTTTGTAGACTCTAACTTTCCAACAGACTAAGGTCGCAACGATACCGATACTAGTATCATCGGTGACGATACCGAGCATTTGCAGGAGTACTTGCAAATGCTTTGATGCTTGACCCGATACCTGGGCAGTCAGGGGTGATCGGTGCGGTGGTGGGGGGTGTTACAAGCACCAATCCCCCTGTATAGAATTCAAAAAAGCATCTGACAACCACTTCTTCCCCCATGGCTCTCAGCTGCTTTACTGAAATCTATACAGGGAGATCGGTGCTTGCAACTCCCCCCACCGCTGCACCGATGATCCCTGACTGTCCTGTGTCCTTCTCCGTACTCTTCCGGTTCCCCTCCATGTCCCCTGTGCTCCTCCAGTTCCCCTCTGTGCTCCTCCGGTCTCCCCCCGTGTCCTCCGGTTTCCCCTCCGTGCTCCTCCAGTCAACCTCCGTGTCCTCCTCTGTGTCCTCCGTGCTCCCCCACTGTGTCCTCCATGCTCCTCCAGTTGCCCTCTGTCGCCCCCTGTCTCAGTTCTGTCAGGATGGAGAGCAGAGGAAGGAGCCGCTAAATCTGTCATTTACTGGCTCCTTCCTTTTCTGAATGCAGTCAGTGATCACTGCCTGTCCATTCATTACTGAGCAGAGTAATCTGTGTTTACGGTGTCTCAGTTTATGAATGGAGAGGAGCCACTGTCCATTTATTTTCAGTGCAGCTGAGGCTGCAGAGAAAGGGAATGGGGAATCTGTGTCCTCAGGGGGAGATGTCAGGGGTCTGTTTAGGGCCCTGATATCCCACTAAAGCCCCAAACGGGCCTGATAAAAAAAAAAAAATTGTAATAAATATTTAAAAGGTTAAATTGTATAAAAAAAAAAATAAAAAAACACTGACACTGTCCACTCCCACCCCCCTCCCCCAAAAAAGCATTGTAAAAAAAATAAAATAAATTGAAATTGAAAAAATAAAATAAAAAAATAAAAATAAACTACTGAAACAGTCCACTGTCACATGACATTAAAAAAAAGTATCAGTAATCGGTATCAGTACAAGTACTTAAATAAAAGTAATGGTACTTGCACTCGGTCTTAAAGTGTTATCGGTGCAAACCTACTACAGACTAAATAATTTTATAACAGCAACAAGGAAAAACTAGTTTTTTTATTTTCTTTTTTCAAAAGTTGTGTTTTGTTTTTTTTTGTTTATTTAGCAAAAAATAAAAAACCCAGTGGTGATTAAATACCACGCAAAGAATGCTCGATTGTGTACATTAGCCACCACAAACTTTTCTATGACTGGTTGGTTGAGTGGAGGATGTTTTTGTTCAAGCACCAAACCAGCTTACCTACCTTACCCTACCAACCTTACCCATCTCACAGACTAAAGCACTGTGGACAATATGCAGACTAATCATATTGTTGGGCTTATTGTAACATACAGTATGAAGAAAGTCTGATCTCTAGTAATCCTAGTTGGAATATGGCCCAAAGGGATATATTTCTCTTACTTTGATTTGCACCAATGCTGCAGCCACATCCTTATAAGCGAACGTCCACTATGACAAGAACCTAAAAAAAGAACCCTATATTATTTGCTTTCTGCTAAAGCCTATCTGTTGCATCAACCTCCCTATCAGTCTTTTTTTTTTTTTGCTCATTTCACTTCATAGTTAGCTCATCAAAAAAAAAAAAAAAAAAAAAAAAAAAAAAAAAAAAAAAAAAAAAGGTATACACCCTCGGTTTTAATTGTTCAAACAACAGGTTGAAAAAAAAAAATAACCCTTACAGATCCCCACATCAACATCGTCACACACATCTTTTGTGTTCTAACAAGGACTCCCGTCCACCGATGGCTGCAAATACGGACTGAAAGTTTATTTTCCAGAATGACCATTTGACAGAAGCCTGTTAGACCAAAAGTTGTCCGGATATACCATACTTAAGATTACTATTTAGCTGTTCAGTATAGTATTGACCTGACTCAACGATGCAAACATATTCTAGATTAATGTAAGTACCTTAACAACAAGCAGAAAGACTGCAGGGACATTACATAATAAATTATTACATGTCTGCTAAAACAGGAAGGCTGCCTGGATATGTCTATGATGGAAGAATGACGTGTAAAAGAGAAGCTCTTAGAAAGCCCCTGCACAGGAGATTTATAAATCTTTTCTGAAGCAGTGAATCTGCAATTGCCTAGAAACCTGTAATTCTGCCATACATCTATTTCAGCAGACTGATTTTTTTCAATTTTACTTCCTTTAAATACATTTAAAGCCTTCCAGTTTTTGGTAAATAACATCTTGAAAAGTCACTAAAAGGCAAATCAGAGATGAAATGGAAATAGATGCTGCCAGTTTATTGTTCCTTCCAGACGCAAGAAAATATTAATACAACTTCTCCAGCAGTTTATGGAAAGTAGTGGTGACTAGAACAATTTCCAAGTTCCAAAAACGTGTGCGTGCAATAATAATTGCAGCAAGAAGTCTTCAGATTCAGAATATGGACCATAGATTGCACAAACATCAGTCTATACATTCCAGGACTATTTTGGTTTCCGCATGGTCAAGACACAAGAAGGCCGAATCACAGTATTACAAAGAACAAATTGATTTCCGTGTGCTCCTCTTTGGCCTATCTTGTTAAATACCAAATCTGATCTTTGAAGAGCACAGTACCACCCAAGATGTAGTCTATTAAACCAAAAGATGAAGAGAGAATGTCACACTCTATTAAACTGAGGCATTCAGCCAGAAGGGAAGTCTAAGGCTAAGCCTTACATCATAGCACTAAAGCCTGTGTTTACAAGATGCTATAAACGGATCCAGAAAAAGTAACAAATTAAATTTTTTTACAGTATTTTGACTTACACCTATTAAACCCTCATCCAAGTGCTAGTTCACACCAGATGCAGTTCTGTGCGCTTTTTTTCTGCACTAAAAATGCATGCACAGTGTTTTCCATGTATTCCAATGGCTCTAGTTCACATTGCTGGATCATGATGGGGCTCAGATAAGTATAAAAGAGGAGCTGGGGGGGCTGCTGAACAGAGAAGGTTTTTACCTTCATGCATGAAGGTAAAAAAAAAAAAAATCTTTAGAACCACTTATGAAAAACACCAATCATTAATATAGCCAAAACTAAAATACCTTGGATTATGCTTCATGAAAAGCTAGCCAGTCTAACGACCAGCTTCTGTTGAATGGTCCTGCTGGAAAACCAGCATATTCTGACAGGGTGAGAGTCCCGCCTGTCAGAATAGAACAACAAGGCAGGGGAGATCCCTACATCACACATCGTTTGTGTTAAAGGCGGGGTCTGGCAGGTCTTTTTTTTTTTGTTCAACCCGCTGCTTGAATGAAAAAGAAAACTGAACATGTATACTCGGTTTAGGTTTACTGAACTTGTTGATCTTTTAGTGTCACAAATATGATCCATTTCTCAATTGCTTTAAATAAGAATAAAGACTGACACATTTCATCATGATCGTAATTCTTGAGGAAACATCTGCCTGTTTATAGTATGCTACAAAATACAGGCAGAGCAGGTCTTTTGTCAAATACCAGTGTGATTAAAAACATTTAATACACAACATAGCTTTTTTTCTAAAACCAATATAAATCAAGAACTATGTGCTAAAGTTTGGAAGCAGAAAGAGACTTTGAAAATATGGTATGAAAAAGCACCTTATTAAAGCGGAACACAACTGTATCTGAGTACCACAAACTGAAAACACTTTTTAGTTCATTTCGAATATTCAGAGCAAACTCCCCCATCCATCCAAGTCTCCATGCTTTATTTTGTTGAGAAATCACTTTGAAAAATACCCCCTAACATTTCTAGCCACGGCCATCTTGAGTAAGGGCAGAAGATTAGTGTAGCATTTACTTCCCACATTCCACGTGCCCTTAGCTTAGCCATTCAGGCAGGAGGGTATGCTTAGCTGAGAAAGCCCCTCCTCTCGATGAAAGAAAATAAATGCCCATGAAGACTCATGGAATGTATGACATTATGTTTGCTGAAACCAGGGAGCAACTGAAGAAATGTTAAAAAAAAAAAAAGTTGATAGAATATACTTTCCTATTCCTATATACATTTGCTAAGGCTAGTAGCATAAGGATTAAAAATAGTTAATGTTGATTGAGAGAGTATAATTCCACTTTAACACCACATTAAAGGCCTCATGCACACTGGACATTTTTCCAGATGCTGTTTTTGTCTTTAGGTGTTTTTTCTGCAGCCAGTAAACTCCTCAGCATGTTATCCTATGGGGGTTATTTACGAAAGGCAAATCCACTTTGCACTACAAGTACAAACTAAAAGTGAAATTGAAATTGCACTGAAAAGTGCTCTTGGAAGTGCAGTCGCTGTAGATCTGAGGGGGACATGCAAGGACAATAAAAAACAGCATTTAAGCTTGCACATGATTGGATAATAAAATCAGCAGAGCCTCCCCTCACTTCAGATCTATCCCTCAAATTTACAGCGACAGCACTTCCAAGTGCACTTTCAGTGCAATTTCAAGTGCACTTTGCACTTTTAGTTTGCACTTGTAGTGCAAAGTGGATTTGCCTTTCGTAAATAACCCCCTCTGTGTCCATGCACACATAGGCTGTTATCATTGTTTTTTGGACGGGGCATTTTCTTGCTGGGAAAAACAACCCCAGAACTAGTGGGTTTTGAGAGGCGTTTTTCAGCTGTAAAAACGCTCTAACTCTGAAAAAAAGTTTTAAAATGCTGCAAAACGCAGCTATTCAGTGTTTATCTGCGTTTTTGAGCTATAAGCTTTTGTGGGAGTATAGTTTTGCTAAAACAAAAATACAAAACGCAAACACTAAAAAACACTGAAAAACGCTGCAAAACTCATTATACAGCTTTCTACAGCTAACGCTACTGGCTTTTTTTTAATAGAATGTACAGTGTGCACAAGGTCTAAAGAGGAATCAAATGTGTGAGGATTACAAACATTAGTAAAATCATACAACCAGAAGAAAAGAAACAAAGCCTATCGATTGCAATAAAAAAAGAGATTCCCCTTTAGTGGGAATTTTACCTTATAAAAGATTTCAGTATAACATGTCAATCCTATCATACTGAAATGTAATGTGCTGTTAGGAACATTAAGCCAGAGGGATATAAAAACTGATGAATTACAGGAACAGATTTGTTATCAAGCCATCCATTTCAATGAAACCAAAACAGACTGTGGGATTTATTGCTTTTGGGCAAGAGAACATCTAACAATCAGTGAGGTCTTTCAATGGATAAACCCCTAGAATTGATACAAGAGAGTCTGCTTACACACAAGTAAGATCATATACATTGAATGGGGGCTAAAGTTGGCCATAAATGGATCGTGTTTTTTTTTCAAACGGATTCCCCCATCCACACAATCAAGGTGGGTGAAGCAATGCCTCCACTGTGCCATTGTATTCCGACAGTGGCACTCTTCCACTGTCAGAATACACTAATCAGCGCCGCAGCCGATTGAATGGAAATTTTCCAACATGCCTGTTTGAGAGAAGCTGATCATGAAATTGATATCTCTCTAGCAGAAACAGCTATAGATTAATTGAAAATATGGCCAGTCCCTGCTGAACCAGCCAGATTTTGATCCATTTATGACCAGCTTTGTTGGGAGGATAGGACACAAAACGTAATTCTGCAAAATATATAAACTTTATTTTCTGTTATCAAGTTTTGAGAAAGGCAACTATATAAATCTAGGAAAAATAAGGGTTTGCGCTAATACCTATGTGTCATAATAAAAACTGAAGTGAAAAGAGATTTATATCATGACTATAAATAAAACGAGGATAAAGTGCAAAACATTAAAAAGTGATCTAAAAGGGTCCAATCAAGTGAAACATCAACTAAAATGTCTTTAGTGAATCCAGATCACCAACAAAAACAACAAACGTCCAAGTGATGGTTGGTATTGGTCCGTGACAGCAAGGGAAAGTCCACCACCAGAAAATGGAAGGGGTAGCTCCTTACCAAATGGCCATGACCCCCCACCACAGAGGATCACAGCAAGCAGAAATCTTTATGTCAGGAGTGAGAGCTGCCAACGATGTCCACCAGAGGTCATCACATCATCCTCCACACCAACGAACCCATGGTAAGGATACCATAAAATATATAGAAGGAACTCACATAGTGTAAAACTGATAAATTTATTTAGATAAAAGCAAATAAAAAATGCACACTTACAAAGCGTGATGCAATAAACAGCCTTAAGTCCGGCTCCGTGGCCACCGGAGCTCGGACAGACCCGTCCTGCTGGAATGCGGTTTACTTGGAGGTGACGTCAGCGCGTTGTCTGGCTCCGCCCTACGCGTTTCGTGACATCATCACGTCTTCCAGGGGCACAGGCGGCGCGCTGCATCACCTCCCTTAAATAATCCCAGAGCTGAACCAAGCCTCGCTATGGGTCGCTACAGACCGTGGGCGACCCAAACTACCACAAACACTTCCGGCATCCGGAAGCAGGACGGGTCTGTCCGAGATTTTATCCCAGCATTGGAAGGTTCTAAAAAACGACCCGATATTGGGCCCTGCACTCCCTGAACACAGTGGGATCATTTTTAAGGGAGCTCCAACAATTAGGAATCAGATTGCTCCTAATACTGTTGACCCTCCAGCTATACGCCCTCCCTTCTTCCAAAACATGAAAGGGTTTTTTCCCTGCCGACGCTGTAATGTTTGTCTACACAGCGTTTGTGGAAGGAAGAAAAGTGATACGTTCATTTCGACCTCTACTGGAAAGGAATATCAAATCAAACACTTTTTGACATGTGAGACACGTTATGTTGTCTATTTGATCACATGTCCGTGCAAAAAACAGTATGTTGGCAGGACCATACGCACCTTTTCAGTACGTGGAAATGAACATATTGCTAACATTAAAAAGGGTTTGACAAATCACAGTGTCCCTAAACACTTTTTAAGGTGCCATGATCAGAACCCTACTGGGACTCGTTTTCAAGTAATAGACAAATTTATTCCACACTGGAGGGGTGAGTCCCTCAAAAGGGGTGTGTCCAGACTGGAAACTTTCTGGATCCATCAATTAAAGAGTTATTCACCATTTGGCCTCAACATTGACTGGGACATTAATGCATTTATCAATCGGGCTTAAGTATCTGTTTTTCTTTCCGGCCTGATAGTTGCCCCTTAAGTTACACAGTCCCTTTGGATGTTAGAGGCATTTGCTACGTATGGGATAAATATTATTTGGGTAATGTATTCGTTTATGTATGTTGACAGTTTTACAGTTAATTATTCTATGTTATCAATATGTACTGTATATTTTCAATATTGAATATGAGCACTGTTTGCGCCCTGTGAGACGCCTTATTTTTTCACATTTTTAGTATTATTCATTTTTCTATATGATCTTAATCACAAACATCCAATTTAGTATATCTATTTATTTTTAAGTACTATAGAATATTTTGGGTGGTAGATTTTAGAGCCCAATTATGGTGGATATTAGCTATGCAGGCTGCGAAGTCCAATCGACTTTGCGGAATCCTTCTTCCTCTATTGAGAAACTGATTGATGGGACGCATTTGCGTTCCATCCACTCTTTACATATGGAGACATTTCCTGGATCGAGGTGTGCACCGCATATGCGTCTCACCTCAGATACACCGTGATCAACTTCCGTTTTTTTTCAATGGACGTCGCGTGTTGCTTACGGAAACCCTGATTGGCCGCCGTCTTCACGTGACATTTTCCGACTTGTGACTCTTCGTCTGCGACTGCCACGTGACTTGCAATGAGTCACTGTGGGCGGTCCTGGATGATAGGTGCCAACGCTGACATTACGACCGCCCATGATGACCCTTATTGGCCCAGAGTAATCATCTGACTGGCGAGTAGTCACGACAGCGATGGTATCCTTTCCGCCCAATGGGCATTCAGTTTATTTATTTGTATACTAGGTTTTATATCCCTACTCTTGCTCATTATGATAGGTTAAACACTTTGCTGACGTCATCTTGTGCGACCCGGAAGTGGCGTCTCACACAGTGTAAGCAGGTGCTGTTAATTTTGAATTATGTTTTAGCATATATATAGGCATTGAGGTGGCATGTAGGCATACACCCCAGCGGACGAAACGCGTCGGGTTAGATATGCCTACTATGCCACAACTAAACTAAGCGCTTTTTTATTGATTTTATTGTTTTTTTGTCTCCTGGCCTCTGTCATTGTCTATGGGCCACTAGATCTTTGCTATACCTGGTCTCTGATGTGGTTCATGAGCCAGTGTTTCCTTTTTATTGTAAAGCTTTTATTAAAGTTTTTTTTGAAGCGGATTTACGCTATGTGGGGTTTCTCCTTTTGATTTCTCCATCGGAGGAGCTATATGGTGACTGGAATACCTGAGTGTAGGGGATCGTTTGGTGGGGACTCTTACCTCCCAGCATCTCTACTAAACAGATGAAGCAGCACTCCATCTACTGCCGTTCGTGCTAATACAAGCTTACCTTGACTCCGAAGCCGCTGGCCGGTGAGTCCACCACTCTTGGTAAGAGTATTTTATACACACCTATATCCATAGTTCCTACTTTATTACTTCGGTATGTGAGCCATCCGGGCAGTTCAGAGGGAGTTCAAGCAGCCAAGCATCCAGGTGTACCTTCATAGGTCCATCATTGGGACTCACATCTGATCTATATTTAATTTACTTATGAACATTATTTACATCATTGTCATCATATTGGGTTTAATTTTTTCACCAACTTTTGAATTTTATTTTTCACCTATTAATACAATATATGTATTCTTATGATGCTTGTTTATATGTCTGCTGACATTACGGTTTAATATATTTTGTGTTTACTCACGAGATTCAAATACCACACATTTTTCTCTTCCCCTTGATGGGGATCTTTCTTCTTTGTTCTAGATAGCACATATATTAATCCCCATATAGATATCCCCTTTAAGATATTTGATACTGATTTTTAGTCAGGTACACTTGATTGGATACAGTGCAATATATGGGGCAGACTATAGGGGGGTTTACTTAAAGTACTCAATTTTTCTTCTTTTTTATAAGATCTTAAAAGATTTTATTTGATTAAATACCTCATAGGGGAGTTTTGACCCTCTGATTGTTATTTCAGTGGGGCTGACCCAAATGAGGAACAAGTTCATTTTAGCGCCACACTTTATTTTTTATTCGTGATTTACAATTTGTCTGATTGTTGTGTTGGCAGCTTTTCGCATTTTTCTTTGGGACTGGCGCAATATCACTAACTTTAATTTTAGTTGATGTTTCACTTGATTGGACCCTTTTAGATCACTTTTTAATGTTTTGCACTTTATCCTCATTTTATTTATAGTCATGATATAAATCTCTTTTCACTTCAGTTTTTATTATGACACATAGGTATTAGCGCAACCCCTTATTTTTCCTATGTTTATTCACAATTGATGTTTTTGTGGGGATTGCAGCTTGTTATATTAATTATTTTTTGTTTATAGCGCGGTTTCTCCTAATTTTTCTATAACTATATAAATCTACTAGTTAAAAGCAGAAAATTGTTTTAACCCCTTCCCGCCGACCGAACGCACATATGCGTCCTCGGCTTTCCGGGGTTATACCGGGATGATGCCCGCAGCTGCAGGCATCATCCCGGTACCGTTGTTTTCAGCGGGCGATCGGCTACCCGAATATAACAACCGATGCGGCTAAAAGCCGCTCGGCTGTTATACCGGAGGAGCGGGAGGGGACATCCCCCCCCTCCCGCCGCCTCCCGCCGCTGTTACCGGGCCTCCCGTGCGATCGGGAGGCCCGGTGTCCGTTCGGGAATCTCCGGCGGCTGGGGGCGGGCTGGAACGAAGCTGTGAGCGGCTTCGTTCCAGCCTTCTAATTGTAAACGCGGAAGCGACGTCATGACGTCACTTCCCGTTTACTCGGCTGCCAATGGCGCCGAATTTAAAAAAGTACACAGTATTCAGAATCGCCGTTTTCGGCGATCTGAATACTTTGAAGTGTAAAGGAGGGATGGGGGGTCTTTTAGACCCCCCATCCCTCCATAAAGAGTACCTGTCACCACATATTACTGTCACAAGGGATGTTTACATTGCTTGTGACAGCAATAAAAGTAAAAAAAAAAAAAAAATTTTTAAACACAATGTATAAAAGTACAAAAATAAATAAAATAAATAAAAAAAAAAAAAAAAAAAATTTTTAAAGCGCCCCCGTCCCCGCGAGCTCGCGCAGCGAAGAAAACGCATACGGAAGTCGTGCCCGCATATGTAAACGGTGTTCAAACCACACATGTGAGGTATCGCCGCGATCGTCAGAGCGAGAGCAATAATTCTAGCCCTAGACCTCCTCTGTAGCTCAAACCTGGTAACCGTAAAAAATTTTTAAAGCGTCACCTATGGAAATTCATAGGTACCGTAGTTCGTCGCCATTCCACGAGTGCGTGCAATTATAAAGGGTGACATGTTTGGTATCTATTTACTCGGCGTAACATCATCTTTCACATTATACAAAAAAATTGGGGTAACTTTACTGTTTGGATTTTTTAAAATTCATGAAAGTGTCACTTTTCCAAAAATTTGCGTTTAAAACACCGCTGCACAAATACCGTGTGATAAAAAATATTGCAACAATCGCCATTTTATTCTTTAGACTCTCTTCTAAAAAAATATATATAATGTTTGGGGGTTCTAAGTAATTTTCTAGCAAAAAATACGGATTTTAACTTGTAAACACCAAATTTCAAAAATAGGCTTAGTCATGAAAGGGTTAATCTGAACCTATCCCCCAACATACCAACAAATGAAAAGGGTTTTGGCAAACTGCATATATCATTACAAATTTATCTCATAATAAGTGTAATTTGAATGCCAGGGATCAATAGGGATTATTGAGGTGTCTTGAATGTCCTAACCTTTAAAAAAAAAAAAAAAAACATTTTTAATTGTAAACACAGCCAACAGATCAAGGCGATGTTTCAGTCAAAACTGTGAAATAGGTAGGTTCTTGTAATCTGCTTAATTGTTTTTACAATTGTAATCTGGTTGAAAATTGTTGAGCTCACCTAAAAGTTGCTATGTGTATGGCCAGCATAAGAGTAGAGAAGAAAAAAAAAAAGTGTACAACAAACCTAATCCTATACCACACACATATCACATAATATTGTCTTCTGTTTGCGTGACATGTAGGGCCCACCTACTTAGGTGTGTGCTAACTAGTTAGTAAGGGTTAGTGTTAGGCAAAAATTCCAGTGCATTACCCTGTTGGTTTAAGCCTGGTTGGGTTTGTTTTGGTTGGGAGAAGTGACAGTAGAGTTGGGGGTGTGACCACCTGTATTCTGTTGAGAGTGATGCCTTGTTCGTCCAGTTAGAGGTGCTGGAGGGAAGGTAAATTGGAAACAGGATGCAGTTAGTTGTGTAGGTCACCCTGAACCAATCATTCATTTGAATGGGCAGGGGCTTTCAGGCCTATATAAACTGTGGGTCACATGCTCAAAGGGCTCTCTGGATGGGAAAGTGTGGGAGAAGAAGACAGTATGTAGAACCTGGTGCAGCTCCCTTTAGGGAAAGGAACGTGCCATGTGGAGAGGAGAAATGGAGGAGACATCAAGAGAAAGCTGCTATCACTAACAGAAGAACAACTGAGAGAGGACCCTCTATGGCAAGCATGGACGGTTGCTCAGGAGTACACGTGAGTGTAAACCCAGGGAAACAGTAATTCCAAAGACTGAGGGTGTTAAGGTGCTGACCTTGGAGTCTTAAAGAGTTAACACCCTGGAGAAATCCAAACAGTCAGTCTAAGAACTTTATTCAGAGTATCATTCTTTGGACATAATTTGGAAATGCTGTATGGGTGGGAAGTAGCAGTAAACAGGAGGGAGGAAAGATGCAAAGTGATCAACAGAAAGTAACTGTCAAAAGGAACCAAAGATGTAGAGGCAACTCATATCTCTTGAAGATATAAACTGTCTATGTTGCACATTCTTTTCTGCCATGCATCAGGAGAAAAGAATAACGTTAATGTTTTACTGTTTTGGAGTGTTTGCTGTATAATTCATGCAGGAAAGGGGGTAATGGGTCACACTACAGAAAAGAATGAACTACCCAGCAGCTCCTACGGGAGTAGTGTGCTACATGGAGGTCCCACCGAGATTTTACTTTTCTGATTAGTCTGTTACCCCTAGCAACTCCAGAATAGTACCTGCAAACCAGTGACTGTATCCCGGATAGTCCCAAGGGACCATTGCAGGCGGCACCTTGCCATTGTACAGAGATGCCTGGCGCGGGGATAGCGCCAGCATCGCCACTGTTTGCTCAAAATTTGTCCTACTACACAGATGAAAATGTGGAGGGAGTTGTGGATGTCGCTGTTGCCCAAAGAATGAACTACCCAGCAGCTCCTATGGGGGTAGTGCGCTACAGACATAATTGTCCATGGAGTACAATTACTTTCTATAGACCCATATGTCCCAACATATCATTGCTAGCTAAAAGTGGGCCCCAAAGATGGACAAATTAAGAGAACACTGTAAACAATGTAAGGACAACATGCAATAAAAAGGTAAGTGCACAATTAGTGCCTCAATGCCTTTCCCAGAATACTGATAAACCACCTCCATCATATGTGCACATCTGCAGATAGCATTTAATAATACTGGTAGAACAACAGTTATTTCATAGCAGAGGAACGGACTTGAATTGTCAGATGAACTCCAACAGTATTAGATAAATAAATCTGACACATAAAGTTACCTCATTTTTATCAAGGTAGTTTGGACTATTTTAGACAGCTGAGTTCATGCAAATTCGCTTGGGAAAAAAAATATATATATTTCCATGCCTCCAATATTCCAATTATATGCTGGATAATTTAAAAAAATTAACTGCTATTGCACCTAAACATTCATGGCTGTCAATGATGGGGAAGGAGTAAACACAGCACACATCTCACCTATTCCCAATTCTTTTAAAGCTGAACTCCAGGCAAAACAGCGAATGTTTCCCACAGATCTGCAATACAGAGAACAACCTGTCTGGCATGGCAGTAGACCTGATTTTAACCTAGTGAAATTAGGGAAAACTAAACAAATCTTGTCCCTACCCCAGCCTGTGACTGGACTTTAAAAAGAGAAGCAGCAGACTGATAAGCTCTGTGTCACTCTGCTTTCTTCTCTCAGCATGTCTCATTTAGACTAGATTTACTCTGTTGTGGTGCATTAAGACACTTCAGCCCCTGAAGATTTTCCCCCCTTCCTGACCAGAGCACTTTTTACAATTTGGCACTGCATCACTTTAACTGGCAATTGCGCGGTCGTTCAACGCTGTACCCAAACTAAATTTGCGGCCTTTTTTCTCACAAATAGAACTTTCTTTTGGTGGTATTTGATCACCTCTGCAGTTATTTTTTGCGCTATAAACAAAAAAAAAAACATATTTTATTACATCCCCATATTGGGGATATAATAAAATATACCTAAATTAAAAAAAAAAAAAAACAAAAAAAAAAACAAATTTCTTCATCAGTTTAGGCCAATATATATTAAAAATATCGCAATAAGCGCACATTGATTGGCTTGTGCAAAAGTTGTAGCGTCTACAAACTATGGGAAAGATTTATGGCATTTTTATAATTTTTTTTACTAGTAATGGCGATGATCTGCGATTTTTAGCGGTACTGCGACATTGCAACCGACAGATCGGAGACTTTTGACACTTTTTTTGGGACCATTGGTATTTATACAGCGATCAGTGCTATAAAAATGCACTGATTACTGTGAAAATGTCACTGGCAGGGAAGGGGTTGTGTGTTCCCTCGTATGTTCTAACTGTGGGGGGATATGATTGACTACTGTAGCTGCTGACTTTTAATATTTGGACACTTAGGGGGAGGGGGGCCGAACTTCTAACTTCTGAGTTCACCCGAAGGTACCCCCCCCCCAAAAGGTGCCAAATGTGGCAGTGGGGGGGGGGGGCTTCTAGGAGGCAAACAAGTGGAGCCTCACCTTTTGGGACACTGCAGCTTACAATGAGAGGTTTTCGACAACAGAAGTAGTGCTGTCAATTCAGTGGGCAGGACTAGGTGTGGTGAGGTACCTATTGCCAAGCTCCAGGTTTATAAATCAACAGTAGCAATGCTGAAAGAAACGCCCCCTTTCCAAAATTTTGTTGTTTTTCCAACAGCCACAGCCCACATAAGAGTGGCAACTTAGCTCTAAAAATATGAGCAGTTCAGCACTGTTGCCACACCATCACAGGAAGCTGCATTAGGCAGACTTAAAGTCTGAGTTCACCTTTGTAAAGAAAAAAAATGATTGAATAATGCACATCTTTTTTTGCAGGTAAAAAAAGTGCATTTATAATTGCTTTTATTAGCAGCCTGTAAAGCATTGCAACCACGATTAGCAGATGCAAGGCTCCTGCAGACTGTCAGTGTAGCGGTCTGTCTGTACATCATAAGGGCAGGCAGTTACTGAATGATAGGAAGAATCAATGAACTACCTATCTGGAGTGCTCATCAGTGCCCTGGTAGTTCATTGAGAAATACAAACCATCAGCTGCAATTGCTGACTGTAGTTGTAGTACTCCATTCACAGAACTCTGTGAATAAATGACGCAGGGTGGGTGGAGCCTCACATGGCCGCGTTTTTTTAATATTGTGATAGCAGGTGCGGGGAGAAGATACCTGGCCTGCTGTCACAGCAGGGTGGGTTTTTGCAAGGGCTGCTTATTTAGTAACATGTTACACGCTGGATACGGGTGCAACATGTTATGAAAAGTGAACTTCGCTTATAACTGGCATGATCAACAGGTATTTGGAAAACTTCACAGGAAGACTAAGAAAAAGCTGTAACTGCAGATGTACCTATGAGTAAGTGCTACAGGGAGGCCATATTTCTAGTTACAAATTAAAGCCGCCACAGTATGCATTACTATAGCACAACAGCATAAACAAGGTCTTAAAGTGATTATTTTTATAAGAAAAAAAAAAAAAAAAAGAGACTTTACAAACATGTTATAGTTACCTGCTCCATTGCAGTGGATTTGCACAGAGCAGCCCAGATCCTCCTCTTCTCGGGTCACTCTTCAGCTCTCCTGGCCCCTCCCTCCTGTTCAGTGCCCCCACAGCAAGCAGCTTACTATGGGGGCACCCAAGCCGAGTCACAGCTCCCTGTGACCAGACACGGAGCCCCTCCCCCTCTTTCCCCTGATTGACTAGCTGACTTTGACAGCAGTGGAAGCCAGTGGCACTGCTGCAGTGTCTCAGCCAATCAGGAAGGAGAATCTAGATGGCTGAGACACTCCTGGACATCGCTGAACAAAGAGGGACCTCAGGTAAGTGTTAGTGGGGGCTGCACATTTAATGCATTAAGATAAAAAACCCTCTGCCTTTACAACCCCTTTAAAGCGCTAATAAACTCTGTTTTTTAAGCACTTTTAGCAGCTGATTTAATCACTTAAAGTGATTGTAAAGGCTTGTTTTCTTTTGCTTGTTTTTTTTTTTAAGCGGTCCCCGATCCCCCTTTTCTGGAGTCCCCCCGGCTGCCCTCCTGGCCCCTTCTCTTCATTGGGTGCCCCACAGATACCCATTTTCCATGGGAGCACCGGTGCACTGCCACTGCGTCAGTTGACACAAACAGCAGGACTCGGCCCTGCCCCCAGCGCCCGTGTCACTGGATTTGATTCTATTCAATCTATCCAATGAGGACTCGGTACAGTGGCTGGAGCTGCTGGGCTGGTGCTCATCGCTGGAACGATCGGGTTCGGGTAAGAAAAAGGGGGGCTCTGGGGGTCAGATGCAGCACAGGTGGTTTTTCACCCTAAAGCGGAGTTCTGCTTAAAAAAAAAAAAATTAAAAGTCAGCAGCTACAAATACTGCAGCTGCTGACTTTTAATAGTCAGACACTTACCTGTCCCAGGGTCTAGCGATGCGGTGGAACGAACCACTGCTCGTCCCCCCTCCTCTCTGCTTTGCCGGCATTGTCACTGTGGGCGACAATGCCAGCATGCGCGAGCTGCGCTCTGTGGACTGGCCGGGCAATCATCTGGGAGGGGGGAGAGGTGATCTTCCTTCTGGCGCCGTGGAGCCCCGGGAGGAAGTGGGAGCTGGAACCCTCTAAAAAGAGGGTTTTGGCCCCCCCCCCCCCCAAAAAAAATGACATGCCAAATGTACTATGTCAGGGGGTCACCTTTCCTTAAAGCATAAGTTCCATTTTTAGGTGGAACTCTGCTTTAATGCATAGAATGAAAACCTTTAGACTTTACAACTCCATTAATGAGAATGCCAGTCTCTATCATTTAATCCTTGCCTATGTTCCAGTTTAAAGCGGGGGTCCACCTATCTATCGTTTTTTTTTTTTTTTTGAGTTCATTCACAAACTTTTCTTCTCAGCATTACATACTCACATATTGTGTGTAATATGTCCGCCTGTGTCAGATTTCGTCGGAAAGAATAACTTATATTATTCACTGCAGGCGGTTTCCATCTTCATTGTGGGCATTTGAAGCCCACAAGCATTTATTTCCTGGATGTGGTGAATGCTGTGCTCCCAGCATTCACTGCTCATTCCCGCACATGCTCAGTGGCATCCTGGGTAACCTGAGACTAGCTCCCAGGAGTCTGGGAGAGGCTAGAAACACACCTACTCCCACGGGAGGAGAACCAGGAAGTGCAAAGAAGAATAGAAAAATAAAAAGGTAATTACGGCGATTTAAATTTTTTTAAACGGCATGTCAGCATCTAGGCAAGGAAGAGAATACATACAGATATTGTTCAAAATTTGGGTGGAACCCCGCTTTAAGCTGGTGCCCTGATCGCTGCTGTAGGTTTCCAGTTTTTTTTTACTTGTGGATCCTCTCTCTTGTAGCATCTTATGGACTCAGCCTCACATACAAGTGTCTCCCTACACTGTATGCATCAATAGAAACAAACATTGTCCCATACGCTAAAATGAGACAGCACACTCCCCTGCTCCTTCCTCCTCCTCGAAGACTGCAGGGAGGGAAGTGGGAGCGAGTACCTGTCAAAACTAGGTACCCACTCTCCCCCCCCAAAAAAAAAAACAAAAAAACAATTGTATGCCAAATGTGGCAGGGAGGGGGGAGGAGTGCTTAAAGCGGAACTTCCCCTTTTGGGTGGAGCTCCTCGTTAACACAACTGACTGGCTCCTCGTGCTGCATCTCTCTTTACCAGCTTGATCTCTGCTTTACAGGGTGTTCCAGGGGCTGATATCAAGTCATATTCTGGTACTTGCACGTCTTGCATGATTTTTCATGAACACAGAGCTGCATTACTCTGTCTTTCTTTTTTTTTTTTTTTATCTGCCTGGAGTTTAGCTTTAGATAAGGATCATTAGACAATAAAGTGTTCTAGATGTCAAGTAATCGGCATATTACTAGGCTCCCCCAACTTTATATGACACAACTATGGAACTATTATTTCTAATCATTATGAGTGTTTTTTTACAATTTAGAAGTTAAAAGATGAAATGTTGAAAAAAAAAAAAAAAAGTAGAAGGTAACACGTCTCAACTTCTCGCTATCCATTCAAGCTTTAACAACCCTTGTAAAAAGATGTTACTCATTTGTAAAAGATTTACAGTATCCCATTAAAGAGAAAATCCTTAACACATGACCATTTACATGTAATTTTCCCCTTGGAAAATCTCAGGCTCTAATTATATTGCTTGTCTGTGCTTGTCATACCAAATTTGGCCATTGCAGTTTTCTTCATAGTTTCAGCTTATTAACATTCATAAGGACTCAACACTAAAAGAATGATTTATTGTGTCAGGAGGCACAATATAATCCTGTCACAATGTCTTTTCTAAATATATTATAGATGGATAGACATCTTAAAGGTTAAACAATGATAACAGCATTTAGAAGCCAGTCCATCCACCTTAGCTGGCACTTTTGATTGTACATTTGCAATAATTAGAAATGCTCTCTAAAAGTTCATCTACAACATCTTCCAGGTTCACATGACATTCACCAAATATTCACTGCAGGTTAATCTTCTTGGTCAATGTATTTAATTATACGGAGAATTATCCACCACTGAATGTTTAGTAAATGATACATTAAAATACCCTATGTATTTCTGTTTCTAAATTAAAGTGTAACTAAATCTCTTCATCATTAGAATACATTGTCTGTTTTTTTTTTTTGCCATCTGTGTCCCTGTTCAGATTTACCCTATTTACCATTATCATCAAGTGTGAAAGAAGATCCCAAATGTTGAGTTGTAACCAGGACAAGAGGAAAGGGAAAATCTTCCAACGGGGGCACTAGTTCTGCTGACCCTTTGAGAGGACAGGAAGTTGCTATGGGACAGACACATAGGAAAACTGACAGGGGTTCCAACTCTCCCTTGCTCTTTCAAAATGAAAAACAATTGACTGTAAATTTCTAATCATGGAGTACAGTACCAAACACATTCCTAGACCACTATATGCAGGCTATCTTGAGGTCATTGGACACTGGAAAAAAAACTTGCTAGGGCCTCCTATAGAGTGTACGCCTAATACACAACCCATTCTGCAAGACTTCAGTATTTGAGGAAGCAATGAGGAGTGATCAAGACAGAGGGGAGGGGCATGTATTATGCAGCATACTCCAAAATACAGGCAACTCAAAATTCCTATTTTCCTAAATTATACAGTACAAGACACAGGCTTCTTATTCATGGACCATGGGACAAATCCCAGCAATAAACTGAGGGGTGGGCAACAATCTAGCAACATAACTGAAAACAGGCTTGTAAGAAAACAAGGGTTAAAAAACCCAAACAAAATACTCCTATAACTGGAAGCACTTTGCAATCGAAACTTGCATCAGCTGAACGAAGCCTGAATATCCACCTGGTAGAACTTGGGGAAAGTGAGAGCTGGGGACCAGGTCTGGGAAGCAGATGACAATGGGCTCTAATATGGAAGGTAGGAACTTTGTCCCTAAGGGGGGTAAGCCTTGGAGATAAGTTGCCTAATCCCCCTGGAAGAGCGGAAAGCAAGATGTCCTCTGTGAGAGCCCACAAGCAGAACAAAAATAGACTCAATCCTGCAAACAGAAGCTGTGGCTGCCAGGTAGACCCAGATAGCCCTGGCCACATGCAGACAATGTAAGGCAATTAAAAACCACCTTGTCCTTGTGCAAAACTATAAAGGACTCTTTACAATAAAGAGCTGCCAATGTGGCTAACAGACATAATGGGGGCCAAGAAAGCAACCTTACACATAGGGTACTCCAACGGAATGTCAGATTTAAACAGGGAGTCTCTTAAAGACAGAGAGAATAGGATCCCTGGGTACAAGATGAAACCCAGGTACTCCCAAATGGTTGAGTTAGGTTGAAGCTACTTTAAATCTGACTTCCTTTTAGTCTGATGCTGACAGATTAGAATGTAAAAAGGCGAGGGGAGGCATAGAAAAAAATTCTATTGGGTACACCTGTGAAATGACAGAGATAAGAGGTTCTTAAGTCTTGGATCCAGACTGGCACAAACACCAACAGGTAACTTTCTATTTTGAGAGGGGACTTCGGCCAGGCTTGGTGGACTTAAAGCTTGGTACAAACGGGCCAAAAATCAGCTGATAAAGGTCAGTCCGGCAGTTACTGGTCGACATATATATGTAATTTTTTAATTCACTCAATGTTTTTATTTGCAAGTATTTTTGCAATGGACCCATGTGTCTATTGTCAGCCATTCTTAACCAGGGTTCTGTGGAACCCTGGGGTACCTCCAGAGCTTGCTAAGTGTTCCTTAAGTTGTGGCTGATGAACCACCTATTTGATGATGCCTAAAGAGTTGAAGGTTCAGCACCACTTAGCAAAGCCAGCAGCATGACACCAAATATTGTTTTAGCTGTCTTTAAGGGTGGCATTCTGAGCACCACTTTAAGGGGGACATTCTTCCTATTGACCACCAATATAAGGGGCATTGTTTCTATTAAGTCCTGATGAATTCGTTTTAGTAAGGGTTCCTCGAGAAATTAACATTTTTAGCGTTTCTCTAGGGTTAAAAGGTTGAGAAAGCCTGGTCTATGTACTCTGTTCTGATTTATAATGTATTTTTCATTTGCACTTTTATGCACATTTATATGAACACTTTACTGAGTGGTAACGTGTGTTTAAGGCACGCACCACCTCAGCTATTACACTATTTATATGTTTTGGTTAGCTATTATCAGTGTGTAAATATTGGGACAGTGCATCTTACCACATTCTATCAGTGGGGAGATCACCACACTAACATGGGATGTGTTAGTATGGCAATCAGCAAGTTTTTTTTTTTTTTTTTTTTTTTCCCCGTTTAGCCCGTTGGGTTGAATGAAAAGACCTTCCCGTGTGTACTTAGTATAAGAGTCTAGGGCTTGTGGTGAAAGGAAGTGTTAAAGCTCAATTCCAGAAAAAATAAATAAAAATCCACCCCTGCAATCGGGGTCCCAAGCACTGCAAGGGTTAAATGCAGTTCAGACATAGAAGAGAAATCTTCTTCTTAGATGTGATGGCTGCATTCTATCTTCATTTGGTGATCCAGCAGTAATCCTGTATATATATATATATATATATATATATAAAAAAAAGAAGATCTCTTACAGATGCATCAGTTACAGGCATGGGACAAACCATTTAACACTGACAGGGGTGCTTACAATTATCAGTTTTTATTTACTTAAGTAACACCTTTATTCCAAAAAGAAAGAAAATGGTTTTAAAAAGTATTAAAAAAGTACTCCAAAATTGTGGAGGCTGTGGAATATGTTTGTCCTCTATGAAGAGGGGGGGTCACTCTGTTTGGGCCATAACCCTCAGATAGATACACGGAGTAGACTGCCTCAGTTGAAGTTATCCATAAACCCCCCCAAACTTCCCTTTCCCCCTCTCCCCTTCCACTCTTCTCATGTCTTTCATCTCTTCTATTTTCTTTGCTTCTTTTAATCCCTTGTCTCTAAGAAAACGGGAAATGAAGTTGGCAGCTCCAGACCATACTTTATATTGGAACGATAATCTGCATCTGAACCATACTAGGATATTGCTATGTATATCCTGCATTGACCTTATGGTTGGCTATATTACTTGAGATATATTGTTGGTTATACATTTCTGATGTGTCGACTTGGATCTGCCTTTCTTGGTTTAAATAAAATATTTTTAAAAAAAGTATTAGGTGGAGCTTGGCTTCAATTTGTTAGTGTATTTAAATCTGCTAGTACATCGGTTTTCAATCATTTTTATTCAAATGTTTTATTTTTTTCACAATAAAGAGTATAAAAGTGTTAAAGGGGTTGTAAAGGTAAAAATTTTTTCACCTTAATGCATTCTATGCATTAAGGTGAAAAAACTTTTGACAGTACCGCCGCCCCCAGGCCCCCCGTTTTACTTACCTGACGCCTCGAATCTTCGCTCCTCGTCCTCGTCAGCTTCATTGCAGCTCAGCCTGGTCGCTGATTGGCTGCAGTGGATGGATTGAAAGCAGCGCAGCCATTGGCTCGCGCTGCTGTCAATCACATCCGATGACGCGGCGCGCCGGGGGGCGGGGCCGAGTGATACAGCGAGCGGCTATAGCCGCCGGCTGTATCACGGGAGCGCGCCCGCAAGCACTCACCACCGTGCGAGGGAGCTCGCATGAAGGTGGTAAATGCTTGCGGGGAGGAGCTGAAACAGCCGCCGAGGGACCCCAGAAGACCAGGTTCGGGGCCACTCTGTGCAGAACGAGCTGCACAGTGAAGGTAAGTATAACATGTTTGTTATTTAAAAAAAAAAAAAAAATAACTTTACAACCCCTTTAATAATGAACACGTACAGTATAAAATATAAATGTAATGTATAATTATCCAAACATTTGCAGAACAGAGTATCATCTCTTTCAATGTAGGTTCCTTCAATTAGAGGTCTCTGCTGAGGATATTGTTGGTATTTTCCATATCTCTATGGGGTGACCCCTGTATTCATTTGTTCTAAATGTAACATTATCAAAATGCTTCTCAATCTGCATGTATTTTTGACTAATATACCATTTTCTCACATAAGTTCAAATTAACGATCAGCTTATGACAATCAGCAATGTACAGATACGCTGAATATCTATCTGATATTTTCCTGAAAGGAGTCTACCCCCTAAAAATTAAGAGATCCCATCCCTTGTCACCCCGAATGAGGACCCCGGCAAGGGAGTAGTCCCCATTATAGGCATATCTGGGAGTACGTAAGATGACCCTCATTATTTTAGATCAGTAAATCTACTAGTATATCTAACAGTCCCCATCCCCCAGGACTGACAATGCTGTTGTCCAAATGTGCCACCTGCGCTCCTTCATCCAGAGTTAGGGCACTCTAATACACGATGTATGTTAATGGCTAGATCACCAGGTGAAAACAGAGGGGGAAAGAAGGCTAAAAAAGAAAACTAATGGCAGTTATCACATCTAATGACCGATAAGCTGCAATATATTACATTTTGGGTTTAATAAGGCTTTAAGATAAAAAGTTTTGCCTTTAGTTCCACTTCAAGAGAATTTATTTGATGCGTCTAGAAAAAAACACTGCATAAAACTACTTTTAACAGTCTATAATGAAGTGTTTACAATATACACCCAGTGGTATAAAACTAGATTGCTAATGACCAACCCCCCCCCCCCCCCCCCAAAATGATTCTGTATTGGAAATCTCCATTAAAACCTGGTAATTAAGGGCGGCCTCCTTTCCATCTCCAGCTATCAATTTTTAACTGACCGCTGTCCATCCTGGTGCTTAGTGTCGATTCACACTGGGGCGACTTTCAGTGTAATGGAACCGTTCTAATCGGAGTGACTCAAGTCCCCCTGACTTAGAAAAAAGGTTCCTGCACTACTTGGGGGTGACTTTGGAGCAGCGTGCATTGGCTTCTATTAAAAAAGTTGTTTGCAAGCCATGTTGAAGTCGCGCTGTGTGGGGTGGCTTCAGAGTTGGGCGACTTTAAAGCCGCCCCAGTGTGAACCGAGCCTTACTATGACTCCTTTCTAGACCCTGTTCTACTAGTTTACTTTTAAACCATTTTTATAGTCATTTTAAATTCTCTTTGGACATATGTTGCAGACCCTACATTGTTGAATGTGTTCTTACCTAAAATATATTAAAAAAACTACTTTGTAAGCCGTTTGATTTCACATGTATTAGTTTTATGGACCATGGTTGAAATATAGTTTAATATTGAGGCAAACGTAACAAGAAAGAAAGATTTATTAATGTACTAAGATGTCAAAAGAAAAAAAGCATCCCCCGGTTTCAAGAAGAGTTTCTCATGTAAACCTAACCCCATTCACATATAACCAAAGCAGCTCATAAATGGCACAATTTGAAAACCTCTATCCAAAAAAGGTCTTACCGTAAACCATTCAGCAAAATTTACTTTTTTTTCTAGTATGACTTGGTCAAATAACTTTTGTATAATAGATCTCCAAGCTCTAGTTAAAATATACCATGTAGGCCAAAACATGTGTTCAACAAATAAATTTAATCAGACTTCAAATCAGAGTGCTTTTAAGCACTAAACTGTTAAAAGTTGAGGTACAACACGTACTTTTAGGAGGAGGGTGGGAGAAACATATTTTTGTCTAATTATTTTACTGAAACATCTCAAAGAATGATTTATCTAATTCTTAATCAAATAAAGCAAGTATAATTAAAAAAAAAAAAAAAAAAAAAAAAAAAAAACACAATCATCAAATAGGACCACCTTCCAGCCAGACACTAGGCTCAGATAAGAACCTTCATTATCCCTTTAGTAAGAACTGCAAGTTAAAATGATCTAGGAATAGTGTTGGTGATGTAGTCAACAGGAGGGTTCCATGTTGCATATGTTCTGAAGATGTCTAGTACTGCAAGACTTCTGGAAACAAGTAGGTGTCATCTAAATTAATGTTAATCTGCAAAACGACTTGGCTGCCTTTCTTGTGCATCTTGCCCCACTCTCAACCAAGCATTATAGGAATTATCCCTCTGCTCTGGGAACAATCCACCAATCCACCAATTAGCCTCTTGTTCCGTAAAATTAATGAAATGTTGTAAAGCCTCTTTCCTATTCAAGTACTCAGCCTAATTTTCAGAGCCCCACTGGCCTTGCCCGTGCACCTTCCTTTTCAAGTGTATGTGCGAGGCACTATTAGTTGTAACATCTTGTTCTTCATAGCAGTAATTGTTGTTTTCATATGTCACCTCATTGTTATTATCCCTGATGTTATAGCTAGCTTAATTGTAAATATACTATGTGTTTGGAATACCGCTATGTCTCTCAAACTGTTTACACAAACCTGTCTTGGACTCTGCTAGTTTGGATATATTGTATATGTCAACCTGTATATTGCTTTTCACGGTTTGGTCTGAGCTTATTTTCTCCCTATATGACTACTCTGTCTTATATGGCTGTGTAACCTGTGTAACATTGTGTTCTGACGGGGGACGGTGCTGATTGGCAAACCTTTTTCGGTCAAGCCCCTTCAACACCGGCTGTCGTACACATAGGCTGAATATTGACCGTTTCTATTAAAACAGCCACTGCCACCCAATATTTGGCCCATGTGTAAGGGTTCTTTAGGCTTAGTCCCACCCTTTTCTCCTTTTAAATCTCTTTCGGTCTTAATGTGTTGGGTGACATCACTAATCATCAAAAACGATTCGGAGGTAGAAAGGAGGGTAAGGCAAACTCACTTTTACAGGGTAAATCAAGATTTGCCAAAACTCAGCTGCCCATATCTTTGATCCTGCAGATTGTTTTGACTAAAGGTAGCTGGCTGCTAATGTTTTTTAAATACTATATGCTCAGTTTAAATGGCTAAGCTTTGTGTTAAAGCGGAGCTCCGCCCTCGCCACTGACACATTTGGGGGGAGAGGGAGCAGGTACCTGGTTTTGACAGGTACCCGCTCCCACTTCCAGCTAAGATCGCCGCGCGGCAATCTACAACATTTTTAGGTTTTTTGTTTTTTTTTTACTATGCCTTGCTACATAATTTCTTTAAAAGAAAACAAAAAAAGACACTGAACTTCAGTGATCTTTAATCTCTTTCAAGCTGTTCAGGTAGATCTCCACCTCTCAAAGGTTGCCTACCCCGCTTTGGATTTTGTTTATGATTCTATTAAAAAAAAAACACATTTCAAGGAAACCTTATGAAGCCTACACTATAACCAAGTAAAGGATACATTCTAGTGAATTATTTACATACAAACATCTCCTGCAATACACCAAGATTAACCACTGAGTCTAGAAAGAGGCCATGAAATATGCCCTACTACTTAGAAGTCTACTCAGTGAAAACTTTTATCTCAGTTCCAAGCAGCTTCTGACAGACTGAATCAAATGGTTCTTACAAATCTCAGGGACTCCAGCAGTGAGATGTCCCTGCCTAGCTGCTACAGCAAATAAAAGCTAATTGATGGTGTCAAGCCCCCATAACAACATTCTCCACTGGGGGGAGGGGCGTGAGTGACATCTTAATTACACCCAGTGGAAGGGGAAAGAGATATAATCTACTGTAGGGAAGTCTCAATGTAGTATCTGAGGAGACACTGAATAATAAAAGTTACCATTGCCTACCAAAAAATCAGTCTGACATAAGGGTGCTAAAAGTGTACACAGCGTGTAGGGCACATTTATAAAAGGCAGTCAAACTGCAACACATGTGTATGTATTCATCAGTATTCACCCAAGAAGTGCATGTCAGTTATAATGTGATTTTTTTTGTGGGTACAGAGAGCAAATGAAAATTAAAGTTTCAAGCTAATGGCCTCATTTTCCAAATGTGGAGCAAAAATTGTGGTGGCGAGTGAGGGACAGCTAGTGAGGAACAGAAAAAACGAATGATTCTCTGTCTGCAGATGCAGAACAGGATTGGTGTTGTATGTTTTTGAGACCTGATTTTCCCAGTAAATGGGAAATACAGATTAGCAAAAGAGGACAAATGTAGCTCTTTCCATTGAACTGTGTGGAGAATGCAGATGATAGAACATAGGAAAATACATACAATTTAAGAAAATATACTAGGCAAACATCCAACTTAATTTCCAAGACCACCTTTTTGCATCTAAATTTGATCATGTGGTGATGAACTCTGGCCAGATTTGTCTCAAAAAGCTGAAATGTTAATCAATAGCAACCAATCACATACTGTATATGTTTTTTATTAATGAAGGTGACCCATGGTGTTTGACCCAATGGACGGTTTGGTGAGGCGGTATGTAAGAGAAGGACTCCTTACAGATGTATGCTCCTAGGGGAGACTCTTTCCATCACAGGCAATGTAATGTATATGTGTAACCTTGAATTTATAGAAAAGCAGTGGTTTCAAACTGCGGCCCTCTGCTTGCCTTTATCTGGCCCTCGGGGCACTTTTCCTCTCACTGATGCCTATTCCCCCCACTGACACCAACAATGGGGCATAATTCCTGTTAGTGACATCAAGAACGGCGCACTATTTCTCCAACTGACATCAAGAATGGGGCACCATTTCTCCCACTGACATCAATAACGGGGCACTATTCCTCCTGCTGACACCAGCAATGAGGCACTATTCCTCTCACTGACACTAATGAGGCACTATTCCTCCCACTTACACCAACAATGGGGCATAATTCCTGTTACTGACATCAAGAACGGGGCACTATTTCTCCCACTGACACCAAGAACGAGGCACTATTCCTCCCGCTGATACCAAGAACGAGGCACTATTCCTCCCACTGATACCAAGAACGAGGCACTATTCCTCCCGCTGATACCAAGAATGAGGCACTATTCCTCCCGCTGATACCAAGAACGAGGCACTATTCCTCCCGCTGATACCAAGAACGAAGCACTATTCCTCCCGCTGATACCAAGAACGAGGCACTATTCCTCCCGCTGATACCAAGAACGAGGCACTATTCCTCCCGCTGATACCAAGAAGGAGGCACTATTCCTCCCGCTGAATACCAAGAACGAGGCACTATTCCGCCTGCCGATACCAAGAACGAGGCACTATTCTGCCCGCTGATACCAAGAACGAGGCACTATTCCTCCCGCTGATACCAAGAACGAGGCACTATTCCTCCTGCTGATACCAAGAATGAGGCACTATTCCTCCTGCTGATACCAAGAACGAGGCACTATTCCTCCTGCTGATACCAAGAACGAGGCACTATTCCTCCTGCTGATACCAAGAACGAGGCACTATTCCTCCTGCTGATACCAGGAACGAGGCACTATTCCTCCTGCTGATACCAAGAACGAAGCACTATTCCTCCTGCTGATACCAAGAACAAGGCACTATTCCTCCTGCTGATACCAAGAACGAGGCTCTATTCCTCCTGCTGATACCAAGAACGAAGCACTATTCCTCCTGCTGACACCAGCAATGAGGCACTTTTCCTCCTGCTGATACCAAGAACGAAGCACTATTCCTCCTGCTGACACCAGCAATGAGGCTCTTTTCCTCCCACTGACACCAACGATGTTGCACTTTTCCTCTCCCTAATGCCAAGAGGATTTCAACTTCTAATGGCCACAGTCCAGCCCCCCTAAAATCTGAAGGACAGTAAACTGGCCCTTTGTTTAGAAAGTTTGGAGACCCCTGTTGTAGCACATAGAATTAAAGAAAAAGACGTTTGGGAAGGGCTTGTAGTACCTAGACAACTGGAAAAAAAAAAAAACATTCCTTAAAGATTGAGGCACCTAGAAGATCCTTTAAGATTAGAGCCATACCAAGTGACCTCCCTTCTTGTGTTTGTTCTGGGGGTCGCTCAACCGGGGGTACCAGTGGGTTGCATAGAAGTGACAGCAGCAATTGTTTTTAGAATTTAGTTTACTTCCTTTCACAAAAACACATTGAGAATACTTACAGCCTCCCCATTATAAGTTGACACTATAGAATTACTATATTAAAATACTTTTCCATGTGTACAACACAAAACTTTGGTGAATGGTAGGCATAAAAAGAGGTGTGGATAAACACTGTACTATAAATACCCATTTAGAAAAATATTTAAAAGATTTTTAAAAATGATTTTTAACAGTTGATTTGTATACGCAAATGGTACCTTTAAAGTCTCATTTTTCTGTTTTGGGCTTTAGGGCCCTTTCACACAGAAATTGCTGGGGCATTGGCGGTAAAACAGTGGCGCTTTACCGTAGTTTTTTCAGCGCTTTTCGGGTGCTAGCGGGGCGCTTTTAACCCCCGCTAGCGGCCGAATAAAGGGTTAAAAGCGCCGCTGACAAGGCGCTTCGGCAGCGCTGCCCACCGATTTCAATGGGCAGGAGGTATACACCGCTCCTAAGGGGCCTCAAGAAGCTGCTTGCAGGACTTTTTTTGATGTCCTGCCAGCGCAGCGCCCCAGTGTGAAAGTGGTCTTAAAATGCATAACAGAAAAAGATGCAGGTGGGGATCTCTGGAATGATTGTAAGCAATTTATGGGTACTAAATATACACAAAATTTTAAAGAAACAGGACAAAACCACTGAGAATTTAAACTTGAAGCATATATGTAATTTATATATATTTTTAAACTTTATTTATGCTTTAATATTTGTAGTCAGCACCCAGCGATGGGAAGTAAAGGCTGCTTTAAAAATTTCAAGAAAATGATTTTATAAATGCTGCAAATTATTTTTTTAAAATAAATCTATAAAATAAATCTTGTACAAACCAGATTTTTTTTTTTTACACATAAATTAGGATGCTAAATAGTGCAATGCCTACAGCTGAATTATCTATAGTGACTGCAATTGTCAGCATTCAATGATAGAATTCCAAAAGTTGGACACTTGCTCCATGCTTTAAGACCTGTTCAGCAAATAGAATGGTACTGGCATGTGCCAGTAGCTGCCATTTTTGCATCATAAATGTCTTTAGTAATTCACAGTTGGTTTACATTGAGTGCAGCACTCCCACAGGAAGTGACCATAATCACAACAGGCAATAAATGCATAAGAGCCTAAAGTCCCATACACATGGGCCGAATATCGGGCAGTAGTGAATGGTTCAATATAAAACGTCCTGTGTGTACGGCAGCTGATCCGACAGAAGATGACCAAACATCTGGCTTCTGTCGAAGGTGCATGAAGGAAACAGGGATGCTGATCAACAGCAAATCAGTGCTCTCAGCCAATGGCTGAGAACGCTAGCCGGAGTGTTCTGGAGGGGGGGGGGCCTCTATCAGAACACAATAACTCAAGAGGAGATTGCTGAACTAACATTGGATTGTTAGTACAGGATCTCCTCCCGAGCTCTTCAGTTCAACCCGCTGGGTTGAACAAAAAGAAGAAAACTGATAGTGTGTACTAAGCTTTAGGCTCCTTTCAGATAGGCTTTCGGATCAGGTTCGCCTGTCAGTTTTACAGGCAGAACCGTTCGGAAGGTCTGTTCATCCCTATGGACAGGCAGGTGTAAACTGACTTGTGTTAGTTTACACCTGCCTACCTCCGGGTCTGATCAGGCCCCCTAAAAAAAATTGGAGAGGAGCAGATAAGAGGTAGCTACGTTTAAATGGACAGCGGAGTGCCCATAGAGCAGAGTGGGCTCTTCTCTGATCAGCAGATCAGCTCACAGATCCCCTGCTGTTAGCAACAGAATCTGTCCTGTGTGAAAGGGTCTTACCTTCAGATTTTAGTGTTTTGCACTAAAGGGGATTTACTAATTGCAGTAGGATACCAAAATGGCATGCTGGAAGTAAAATGCAATTTATAGGCAATGCCCTGTAATAAAATCAGACTACCAGATGTATGTAAATTTACAGTATTTTATAAATGATACATCCTATTTTTACAGGGAAAGCTGGATAATCAATAATGGTCTGAAAAAGCCCAATGTAAAGGTGCAAATTAGAAAATGTAAAAAAGTTGCAACAACATTAAAAGAATTCTTCTCTAAGTAGTAATTGTAAGTGATCAAATGAATACCTTTAAAGGAATGGGTTATTTATTAGTGTCCAGAGGAAAAGTAAAGACTGCTAAAGCGGGAAGCAAATGTCAATGTTTTACTGACAATAAAATGAATCTCCAGGGAGAGTGAAGGATGGCAGTGTTTCATCACTGCTCAGATAATGTTACCTTATGATTATCACTTAGCCAGGCTCTCCAGTAGGACCCCACAGAAACTAATTGCTTCAAGTCTTACAACTAGCAACTGTAGAAACCCAATGAAAAGCATTACAGTCAACACAAATCAAGACACAGCAAAGCACTTCCATAATATCAATCTTCTCTAAATAAAAATATTTTTAAAAAATTAAAGGGCTGACAATAATGTTGGTCTTGTTCTTATGAAATTTGAAATTTGAAAATAAATTCCACAAAAAATAGGGCAACATCTAAGTTTTTACACATGATGAATTCCAAACAGAATAACCCTGGAGTATAACTGTAAGCAAAAAGGTGATTTACAAGAGTATGATTTCATAAAAGTATCACAACCAGCAGGTCTGCCACAATAAAACTACAAAGCAATGACTAACTATAAAAAAAAAACTCAATGAGAATAGGTGTCACGTCTCCTATTCTTCACTCAGAAAAGGTTCCCCCTTCACCATTTTCCTGTGGGAATTCCTCTTTGCTTGAACATCTACCTAAGTGTTTTCACATGGAGTGGTCAGACCAGCAGTGTCCAGAAGAAACAAAAGAATGCAGTTTTAACTTCTGAACTGCCTCAGGGGCCAAGTATGCATTTCAGAGCAATGAAGAAAAAAAATGCAGATCTCGTTTTCTCTAGCTTTAATTAAACAATGTACAAGCAAATGGACTAGCCACAAGTGAAGTCTAAAAAAAATGTTTTTGCAGTCCTTGGGCTGCACACAGTGCTTACGTTCATTAGCATTCTTAATATTAATAGTAATAGGTTTATGTAGTTTAACTCTTCATATTAGTGTACGTACTAGTCTTACCAGCAGACGTATTTGTTATTTAAGTTAACAGGGTTGGCAGTTTTCATCAGATTTCACCTCTGTTGCCTATTGTAAGTGCAAAGATTACATTTGTGCTGCAGTTCACAGCCTACTGGGCAACCATACAATAATATTCATTGAAAGGATCCCTGCCATGACCAATTAATGGAGACTGCCATTAGTGAACTCTCCTTTGAGAAAGCTAGTTCCCTGGATGTCATTCTGATGCTGACCCAAAACAAGTATAGAGACAAATAGTTCTGACACTCATTGACAGCATGCTTGTTTCATGCTAGCACTGTGACTAAAACAAACATACTGTAGACATGGCCAGCCATCTAGCAAAAGCAGACCTGCAGTGGTAGGGGATAAAGTCACTGAGAAAAATGGCTCAGATCATTGACATACAACCAATGTTACTAGACCAGTTTTAATCTGAACTCCAATGGTCACCATAAACAGTCAGATCTGACAGCCTGAATAGATTATAGGTAGGGATGAGCTTCGTGTTCGAGTCGGCATCGCAGTGCATTGCTGGCTGATGATTGGCCAAGCATGCACTATGACCCGCATGCTTGGCCAATCACAGCGCCGTCTGAACAGAGAGCCGTAATTGGCCAAAGCCAAGGAGGCTTTGCCCAATTATGGCTCAGGGGATTTAGCACACACCCCACACTATATAAGGCCGCCTGAACGGCGGCCCTGTGTAGTGTGTGTTCCGGCATTCATAGATAGAGAGAGACAGACAGTGTCATTTGATTTGAGTTAGATAGATTAGGCAGAACAGTCAGCTGCACTTACAGTGTATTGTGTATATATATATGCATCCCAGGTGTTGCGCATATATATATATATATATATATATATATATATATATATATATATATATATATATATATATATATATATATATATATATACACACACACATGCATATACACACACACTGTATTCAGTTTAGCTAGATCCGTTCCTGTTATCTTCTTACTGACAGGCAGGCTTGTCTTGTTACAGTATTTACAGCTACCTGAAGAAAATTGCTGGTGTTCTTTTGATCCTATTAGTACCACAGTCAGGCAGCTAGACTATTTACAGTTAGTGCAGTGCGTCCTGCTCACAGTGTTCAGCTAAAACTACAAGTTAGTGTGGTGCGTCCTCCTCACAGTGTCCAGCTAAACCTACAAGTTATTTTTTGCGAGCTCTGCACGGTGTTCAGCTAAAGCTACCTGTAGAAGGTTGGTGGTGTTTTCCTGATCCTATCACTACCGCAGGCAGCTAAAAAAGCTACAAGTTAGTTTTTTGCGAGCTCTGCACAGTGTTCAGCTAAAGCTAGTGTTCTCATACTACAGGCAGGCAGTTGATTTTGCTAGCTGCAGTATCAGTACATTTATTTATTTTTATATATATATATATATATATATATATATATATATATATATATATATATATATATATATATATATATCCCAGCTTAGTGCAGCTACAGGCCATTAGTATGTCTGGAAGGCCAAGAAGGAGAGGCAGACAGTCACAAGCCAATAAGAGAGGGCAAGCAGGCTCTGTGTCTAGTGCTGGTCGTGGAGACGGTGCATCCTCATCAGCACGTGGCCGTGGGACACGCTTGGCCTTTTTTTCGGCAGCTGGCCGTGTTGAGCCGCAACATGCGGAAGACTTGGTCGAGTGGATGACCAAGCCGTCCTCATCCTCTCTCACCCATGCCCAGGGTACTTTGTCTGGCAAAGCAGCGGCCTCTTCCCTTGGCTCAATGTCATCAGTGACTCCTTCCCTAGCCCCACCATGTCCTCCTGAGGAGTCCCTCGAACTGTTTGACCACAGTGTTGGGTACATGCTCCAGGAGGATGCCCAGCGTTTGGAAGGCTCTGATGATGATACTGAGCTCGATGAAGGCAGTAACGTGAGCACGGACAGAGGGGATGCCCAAGAAGGACAGCAATCTGGCAGTCATGCTCCCCCTGCTGATGCATACTGTCAGGTTTGCTCCAGTGATGAGGAGGGAGGGGATGATGAGGTCACTGACTCAACGTGGGTGCCTGATAGAAGAGAGGAGGAGGAGGCGGCACATCACCAACGAGGCAGGATGCCCTCCAGAGGCCAGCCTAAGGGCAGCACCTTGACTGCATCACACCCCAAAGCTCCACATGTGCGCTGCAGTCTCTGCGCGTTATTCAAAAAGTTCTTTGGTGTGGGCCTTTTTTGAGACGAGTGCATCAGATCGCACCGCTGCTATTTGCAACATATGTCTCAAGGGTATCTCGCGTGGCCAAAATATCTCCCGCTTGGGTACCACATGCTTGACCAGACATATGTTGACCTGCCATGCAGTTCGTTGGCAAGCGTATCTAAAAGACCCACACCAAAGAACAAAGAGGACCTCTCCTTGCTCCTCATCAGCTGAGATCTCCAACCCCACTATACCTTCAGTCCTCTCTAAGACCTGCACTGAGAGGAATGAAGGTGTAGAATTAGGTGTGTCACAGCCAAGTACTTGTGAGCAATCTGCTTTTGGTACACCAACGTCAGATTGTACCAGGCAAATTTCCCTGCCCCAGCTGCTGCACCGCCGAAAGAAGTTTGCTCCCAGCCATCCACATGCCCAGCGGTTGAATGCTAGCTTGGCAAAATTGCTAGCACTTCAACTGCTGCCTTTTCAGTTGGTAGACTCTGCCCCCTTCCGTGAGTTTGTGGAATGTGCGGTTCCTCAGTGGCAGGAACCCAAACGCCACTTTTTCTCATGGAAGGCGATTCCGGCTCTCTACCGGCACGTGGAAGGCAATGTCCATGCCTCGCTGGACAGGGCGGTCAGCGGTAAGGTGCATATTACCACTGACTCGTGGTCCAGCAGGCATGGACAGGGAAGTTACCTAAGTTTCACGGCACATTGGGTGACTCTGCTGGCAGCTGGAAAGGATGCAGAACAAGGTGCAGTAGTGTTGGAGGTTGTTCCGCCACCACGCCTCCAAAATGCTAATGATTGTGAGACACACCTCTCTCCTCCACCCCCTCCTCTTCTTCTTCCTCCATGGCCTCTTCCTGTGCTTTGTCCTCGGAACCAGCGGTGCTCCGTAGCCATTCAAGGGGCTACGCAAGTACGCAGGCCAAAAGATGCCATGCGGTGCTTGAGCTGGTGTGCTTGGGGGACAGGAGCCACACTGGGGCAGAGGTTCTGTCAGCTCTGCAGGGGCAGGTTCAGAGGTGGTTGACGCCACACCAACTTAAGGCAGGAATGGTGGTTTGTGACAATGGCACCAACCTCCTCTCTGCCCTCCGACAGGGACAAATGACCCATGTGCCCTGTTTGGCTCACGTCCTTAACTTGGTGGTGCAGCGGTTCTTGGGCAGGTACCCGGGCTTGCAGGATGTCCTGAGGCAGGCCAGGAAAGTCTGTGTGCATTTCCGCCGGTCATATAATGCCAGTGCTCGGCTGACGGACCTCCAAAAGGAGTTTAACCTGCCCAAGAACCGCCTAATCTGTGACATGCCCACCAGGTGGAACTCAACGTTGGCCATGCTGCATCGGCTGCACACGCAGCAGAGGGCCATCAATGAGTACCTGTGCGACTATGGCACCAGGACAGGGTCAGGGGAGCTTGTTTTTTTTCCCCACGCCAGTGGGCCATGATCAGGGATGCATGCACTGTCCTGTCACCATTTGAGGAGGCCAGGAGGATGGTGAGCAGTGACAGTGCATGCATCAGTGACACTGTCCCCCCTGTCCACCTGTTGGAGCACAAGCTGCGTGGAATAATGGACAGGGCACTTGAGGCAGAACAGAGGCAGGAAGAGGAGGACTTCCTTAGCTCTCAAGGCCCCCTTTATCCAGACAGTGTTCCTGCGTGCCCGCCGATCACACAGGAAGAGGAGGAGGAAGATTGTGTCAGTATGGAGGTGGAGCCTGGCACTCAGCATCTGCAGCAGTCTTTAAGGGATCAGTCCCAAGAAACACATGGACTTGTACGTGGCTGGGAGGAGGTGGCTGCGGACCATGTCGTCCTTAGTGACCCAGAGGACTCCAGACCGAATGCCTCAGCAAACCTACGCTGCATGGCCTCCCTGATCCTGCAAAGCCTGCGTAAGGATCCTCGCATTCGTGGTATCAAGGAGAAGGACCAATACTGGCTGGCAACCCTCCTTGATCCACGTTACAAGGGTAAGGTTGCGGACCTTATCTTGCCATCGCAGAGGGAGCAGAGGATGAAACATCTTCGGGAGGCCTTGCAGAAAGGTCTGTGCAACGCGTTCCCAGAGACTGGGAGGTTACAAACTCCTGTTTCTGGACAACGTGTTGCTGAGGCTTCGCTCAGTCAAAGAAGGAGCGGTGGAGAAGGTGGCCGTCTGACAATTTTGTGGTCCGCAGCCCCAAGGTATGATCGGTTCCAGCAACCATCGCCAGCGTCTGTTTTACATGGTGCAGGAATACCTAGGGGCAAGATCTGACTTAGACACCTTTCCCACCAGAAATCCTCTGGGTTACTGGGTCTTGAGGATGGATCACTGGCCAGAGCTTGCACAGTATGCAATTGAGCTACTGGCCTGTCCTGCATACAGCGTTCTTTCGGAACGCACATTCAGTGCTGCTGGAGGCGTGGTAACCGATCACAGGGTGCGTCTGTCCACCGACTCGGGCGATCGACTGACCTTCATAAAAATGAATCAGTCTTGGATCACCACCAGCTACCAAGCACCTGATGCTGATGTAACCAAATAATTTTTTTTGAAATCTCAGATCCCTTCAAAGACTGCCTATGCTGATGCTGAGTGACTATCCCTGAGTAATTATCCTCTTCCTCCTCAATCATCACGCTGATAGCTTGTAAGAACATTTTTGGTTCTGGGCGCCACCACCAGTGTCTAAGGCCCAATTTTTCAGCCCCTGTTTAACAGGGGCGTGTAATTACAATTTTTGATGCAATACTTTGCAGCAGGGCTCGTTTCTGCGTTCAAACTAGAGTATCTGTGAGGGGTTGCAGTGTTGTGGCACCAGCACCAGTGCCTAAGGCCCAATTTTTCAGCCCCTGTTTAACAGGGGCATGTAATTACAATTTTTGATGCAATACTTTGCAGCAGAGCTCATTTCTGCTTTCCAACTAGAGTATCTGTGGGGGGTTGCAGTGTTGTGGCACCAGCACCAGTGCCTAAGGCCTAATTTTTCAGCCCCTGTTCAACAGGGGCATGTAATTACAAATCTTGATCTAATATTTCACAGCAGGGCCCATTTCTGCACCCACCAAGAGCGAGTGAGGACTTACAGTGTTGTGGCACCACCACCAAAGGCCCAATTTTTCTGCCCTTGTTCAACAGGGGCATGTAATTACAATTCCTGATCTAATATTTCACAGCAGGGCCCTGTGAGGGCTTACAGTGTTGTGGCCACAACAACACCTAAGGCCCAAATTTCTGCTGAGTATATAGGGCAGGCCCCTACTTTCAAACATCTAACTTACAAACGACTCCTACTTGCAAACGGAAGGAGACAACAGGAAGTGAGATGAAATCTACCCCTAGGAAGGGAAATTCTCTCCTGTAAAAGTTAATATGGGAAAAACATTTCTCCTTTCCACTGATGCTTTCCAATCCTTGTTCCACAAAAAACCCCAAATTTTCAAAAAACATTTGTCATTGGGACAAAAAGTGAGGTGAAATCTTCTGAAGAGGAGGAAAGACAGCAAAACAAATGTCACAGGGGTGATAACCCTTCCCTATGTTTTCCAAAAAGCTTAAAAAAGATTTTTTGGCTGGAGCTAAACACGTTAAAAATGTACCCGTTAAAAATTACAAACAGATTCTACTTAACAACAAACCTACAGTCCCTGTCTTGTTTGCACCGCCTGTATACTGCTGTTCAGAGTATATAGGGCCTGGGGGCCCCACACCTTTCCTTATTTTAATTTGGGTGCGGGGTTCCCCTTAATATCCATACAAGACCCAAAGGGCCTGGTAATGGTCCGGGGGGTACCCATGCCGTTTGTCTCACTGATTTTCATCCATATTGCCAGGACCCGACATTACATTAAACCCGCAAGCAGTTTTAAATGAGATTTTTTCCTTTAAAAACTGACATTTTGTGCAGGGACTGTTCTAAACACGGGAAACATGCACCACTTTACAGGCATACTATAGACACACCCCAGGTACGATATTTAAAGGAATATTTCCCTTTTTTTTTTTTTTTACCTTAAGCATCATTAAAATCACTGCTCCCAAAAAAACGGCCGTTTTTAAAAGTTTTTTTTGCATCGATACAAGTCCCCTGGGGTAGGACCCGGGTCCCCAAACCCTTTTTAGGACAATACCATGCAAATTAGCCTTTAAAATGAGCACTTTTGATTTTGAACGTTCGAGTCCCATAGACGTCAATGGGGTTCTAACGTTCGTGCAAATTTTCGGTCCGTTCGCAGGTTCTGGTGCGAACCAAACCGGGGGGCGTTCGGCTCATCCCTAATTATAGGTGAAGATGGGACTGTGTAGGTGTAGGGCTGCACTGTTAGAGGTGCTGCTTATTAACAATAACTTGTTGGAAAATCCCAATGTGTCACAGCAGAGCCATTTTTCTTCTAAATAAAGATCATGGTGTGTTCTGTGGCACTCTTTTCATCTCCTATTTTCCAGAAGCCAAAGATTCTATAGGAAATACTGTAAAACTCAAAATACGTGTGTTTTATTACATGCTAATGCTTACAGAATGTATGCAGCGCCCTGTAAAACACACACAAAACACATAAAAAGTGCATTGCAATGCATTGTAAAAAAAGTTATGAAATTGTATTGTTAAACTCAAAAGTGTAATAGGGTCTTAAACCCCTTCAGGACCAAGAAAATAAACCCATTGGTCAATTGACCAGACCTAATTTGCACATTTCAAGTGTGTCAGTTTGGCTTAACAACTTGTTACCTTCCCATTGTTTTATTCCAAAAACAAAACAACAAAAAAAAAAAAAACAGACAAGCAGCACCAATCTAAGTGCAGCAATGTTAGTAACACATTTAATTCCGTAGTAACGCACTCACTGAAAGTAGGATAAAAGCAGGCACATCTTTAAGGGTGTCAGATGGACGTCAGTGCCAGTGGTTTCCGGTGTCCCAGGCTAGACATGCAGGGCGCAGGAGGAAGCCATCATACAGGAGGTCCCTGGCTTCTTGGAAAGGAAGCTGTGACGTGCACGCGTTCGGAGCATGCGTGCTCCTCCATCAGCTATCCTACTTTCAGTGAGTGCATGACTACTGAATTAAATGTGTTGCTAACATTGCTGCACTTAGATTGGCACTGCTTGTCTTTTTTTTTTCATTCTTCCCAGAGTTTCTTCCCAGGCTATGGACTTCCTTTTAAAACCCATCACCCTTAATATGATTCAGTCCTAATTATAATACAAATACTATTCCAATAGTGACTCTCTGCTCCCCATTGATTAGAACTTGGACTATATGTTCAGTATCCTGACACCATTATTATTCTTTCATCATCCCAGATGACACAGCTCTGCCTGCTGGAACACCCTAGCGCAACAATTAGTTTTTTTCATAATGATTTTATATACCGCTTTGAATAAAAAATTCCTATAACATTTGTAGACAAATGAACAAAAACCATGCAAGATTTCCCTTTTAGGCTTTTTAATGTATATATATTCCTTTAGAAGGAATAGCATTGCAAATAGTTTACAAAATATTTTCTCCTATTTATTCAGATAACAGGGACCTGAAATATTTGTAGGTTTATATGCATGTTAAAACATGGTAATTAAAGCGGACCTTCAGTCATTCTTTCAACTTTCCATTAAATCCTCTGTCCTTGTTGTTTTAACTTTGGATAGTAAAACATTTTTTTTCTGCCAGTAAATACTTTATATAGCCCACTTCATGTTTTTTGTCTGGTCATTAGATTAGGCGTATGACATCATGCACAGCTCTCACTCTCATTAGAGTTTGCCAGGAAGGGAGGGGGGGATGAGTCATCAGAGGGCCAATGAGAGCTGCAGGGCTGCAGAGTTGGAGGTGTGCCTCTGTGTAAATCCAGGAAGTGAACAGGCAGCAGCTTCAGCTGCCCACAGGTAAAATGGTTGCAGCCAGACTCTGTGGAGGGAAATTTCTGCAGCATATCTGGCAAGAACAGAATCACAGTATATATAAAATAACATGCAAAGTGGTTGGAGGGAAGCTTCAGAATGGCAAAGATGTTTTTATTACAAATTATGTGAGCAGACTGCGGTTCCTCTTTAATAATCAATTCAATTACTGATTTTTGCTTTCATTATGCTTTTTCTCAAGACAGAGATCAGTGATTCAAACTTACTTGGGTTTAAAAAATTCTAACAAAATCATGTAGTTTATAGACGTAAAACACATGTATACTGGTACAATTTCTTTTAACTGGAAGATGGCTTAGAAAAAAAGAAAATGAAAAACAGCTGCAAAAGCAGCATGAGCTTGTTTTCAATTTTAGTGGTTGGCATTTCTGTGTATTACATAAATAATTGAGGCAGCTGAAAAGCCACCCAATTACTTTGATACTGGTTTAAATGTGCACACCCCAAAACCTGTCTTCCAAGTGCCATGGCAAACCCTGCTCATGGTGAACAGTGGAAAATCAGGGAGCTTCTGCATTCAGCATTTTTATGTCCATCACTGACTGAACCAGGCTGAGAATTTCTGGACTTTTGGATAAAGGAGTCCCTGCCATCAGATTTTCAATTTACTTAAAGGCTAGGTTCATACTTATGCAAATTGGATGCGGGGGTTTCCCCGCATCTAATTTGCATGACAGGAGACTGTCTAAATGGAGCCGGTTCACACAGTTCCAAGGCGGCTGCGGAGCGGATTGCACAAGGGTCCTGTGTGTCTTTGGCACTGTTTCAGGTCCGAATTCGGGCAAAAATTCGGGCTCGATTCTTTCCTGAAAGAGAGAACAGGGACGCAATGGGCCTCCTGCTGTGAGCCGCAATCCAAATTAAGTGTGAACCCAGCCTTAACCACTTGACCACTAGGCACTTAAACCCCCTTTCTAACCATTTTCAGCTTTCGGTGCTCTCACACTTTGAATGACAATTACTCAGTCATGCAACACTGTACCCATATGAAATAGAGCTTTCTTTTGGTGGTATTTAGTCACCGCTGGGTTTTTTATTTTTTGCGCTATAAATCAAAAAAGGCAAAAAATTTGGTTAAAAAAAAAAAAAAAATTGTTTGTTCTCTGTTAAAATTTATTGCAGAGTATTGGCGAGTATTGGCAGAGTATGGGCAGAGCACTGCAGAGTATGGGCAGAGAATTGGCACTGAGCAGCACTGTGGGCACTACAGATCCAGCCCACAACGCTGCTACAAACAATCTCTCCCCTGTACAGATCTGCACTGTACAGATCGGTACAGAGAGGGGAGGTTTGTGTTTACAAGTGATCGCTCCATCATTTGATGGAGCGATCACGTGGTAAACGGCCACTACCGAACCCGGCGGCCACGGATATTTCACGCGAGAGCAACATTCTGGGAGGACCGCACTGTAGCCATCTTTTGGCTATGGCCCGGTTGGCAAGTGGTTAAACGATGTCTTCAACACTAGATAAAAACTATTTACAAATTTCCCAAATCTTTCTTAAAAAAATGTTTTCTTTTCTAGGCAATGCAAGTTTTTTAAGGATCTGAGCTCTTCTCCCTCCTTGCAGCAATCACTTGTGTGTTTTTGAGGGGCTGACAGTAAAATCATGCACTGAGAATGAGCTGGCAGCAGCAGTGAAAAGGCCATACAGTCCAAGATAGTGATGCACAGAAGCAACCTGAGGCCTGTTTAATTTGCAGCATTCCTCGATTTGATTTCACTGGATTCACTATACAAGATAAATAGATACAAGAAGCAAAAATAATGCTTCTCTTTTTTCTGTAAAGGATCTGCAGATGAGTTCATTTATGTTGTCGATCTGCATCTGCGGCACACAGAGGTTTAGTTAGAAAAACTGTCCCGTTACAAAAAAAAAAAAAAAAAAAAAAAAAACTTACATCTTAGCTACATATACAGATTTGGAACTACATTGCTTCTTGCAATCACCTGTCAGGAGTTTACCATGCCTTAAAGTGGTTCTAAAGGCAGAACATTTTTTACCTTAATGCATCCCCTGCATTAAAAGGTAAAAAATGTCCCAATAGTAGAATAAGCCCCCTATATACTTACCGGAGTCCTATCTTGAACCAGCGCTATGCCTGTCTGCAGTGGCACTGGTCTCTTTTCTTCACCCCACTGGACATCGAGGCAACAAGGGGAGCCATCAGTCCCTGCTGCTATCAGTCAAATCATGTGAGGAGGGAGGCGAGGCGGGAGGAGGGAGGCGGGAGGAGGGAGGTGGGTGTCGAGCCACGCTGCATGTGTCTATGGACGCACACAGCCTGGCTCAGGAGTGAATTTGCAGTCTGCCCCCATAGCAAAAGCTTTACTGTGGGGGCAGACAGAGCTGGTGAGAGACCATACTATTAAAGTGGTTCTAAAGGCAGAAGCTTTTTTTATCTTCATGCATTTTATGCATGAAGATAAAAAACCTTCTGTGTGCAGCATCCCCCCTCATATTTACCTGAGCCCCATCTCAATCCAGCGATGTTGCACAAGAGACTTGGCTGTCTGGGAATCTCCCTTCTGACTGAGATACAGCAGTGGGAGCCATTGGCAGTAAGCCAAATAGGAGGGGGGGGGGGGGGGGCGAGTCGGGCTTCCTGTCTGAATGGACCCAGCAGGTGGCTAGGCTCGCTAAGCTGCTTGCTATGGAGACACTTGGCAGAAGGGAGGGGCCAGGAGCGCTGGTGAGGGACCCTAGAAGAGGAGGATCTGGGCTGCTCTGCACAAAACCACTGCACAGAGCAGGTAAATATAACATTTTTTTTTAATTTTTTGGTTAAAAATAACAAACAAGAATGGAGACTTTAGTATCACTTTAAGCATCACTTTAAGCTGGCCATAATGCCTTGGTGATCTGATGCATCATTTTCAACACTAGAGCCAAGTACATTAATATTTGTGTCTTAGGGAACATTCAATCTGATAAAAATAAAAAAAAAACCTGGCCAGAAATATGAGTAAACAGGTGACAAGTATTATAGGTATACTTTGGGTATTAGCCATTACATCACACATGTGCTATTGATGCAAGTATCCAAATTTAGATTTTCTTGTTATACTAGGTTATGGATTTTCTTTTTTTTTAGATTCTGGGTTGGGAGCTACAAGGATATAGATGCTATCTGCATTGGAAGATAAATATTTTAAGCTCCCTTTCTTATCAGCCGCTAAACACGAGATAAGCCATAATAGTTTCATTAAGTGCCAGGAAACATGTTGGGCAAAAAGCTTTCCCTTTCCATTTACTGGAGATGTCTTTATTAAAAGCCCTGGGGTTGCCGCTTTGTTTTCTGCCACTTTACCCAACCCAAATCTCCCTTATTATAAAGCTGTTTTCATCCGCAATGAATATAAAAATAGAATATGTCAGGCTTTAAGTTTGCCTTCGAGAAGGCTAAAGGCAAACAGCTGCAGCACACTAATTAAAACCATAATGTTGCTTTACATGTCAGAACAAGATATTTTTATTTAAGATAATAAAATAAAAAAAGAGGAAAGATTTCCGGAAGCTTAACTCCTTTGTTGCCAGAGGCAGAGGCTACATCTTATTCTAAGCCTCCATAAAGCCAACAGAAAGCATTTTCGCTGATGACTACAGCCGCATATTTTACAAAAAAAAAAAAAAAAAACCCATTTTATTCATTTTTTTTTGCAGTGGAAAATAAATGGCTGACTGTACATTCTTCTATGTGAATTTGTTCCATGAGCAACCATTTGCCATAGGATAGACCACAAAAGCCATTTGTCACTTGCTTTCTAGAGGGAAACTGCTGTCAGGCAAAGTCCCTTGTGGGTACAGTCTATTAGGAATTTGAGTAAATATTGCTTCAAATCCCTTTTTTATTTGCATAACCCATTACCTTATTTTTCCTCAGCACAGCATGGACAGAGAAATCACCATTTTTGAAAATACTGAAACAATTAAAAATGTATCCATATCATCTTTACAAGGGTTGAATACGCTTTATAATATATATATATATATATATATATATATATATATATATATATATATATATATATATATATATATATATACACACACACACATATACATACATACATAAATACATACATACACAGTGGGGATGGAAAGTATTCAGACCCCCTTTAATTTTTAACTCTTTGTTTTATTGCAGCCATTTGCTAAAATCATTTAAGTTCATTTTTTTTCCTCATTAATGTACACACAGCACCCCATATTGACAGAAAAACACAGAATTGTTGACATTTTTGCAGATTTATTAAAAAAGAAAAACTGAAATATCATATGATCCTAAGTATTCAGACCCTTTGCTCAGTATTTAGTAGAATACAGCCATGAGTCTTTTTGGGAAAAATGCAACAAGTTTTTCACACCTGGATTTGTGGATCCTCTGCCATTCCTCCTTGCAGATCCTCTCCAGTTCTGTCAGGTTGGATGGTAAACGTTGGTGGACAGCCATTTTTAGGTCTCTCCAGAGATGCTCAATTGGGTTTAAGTCAGGGCTCTGGCTGGGCCATTCAAGAACAGTCACGGAGTTGTTGTGAAGCCACTCCTTCGTTATTTTAGCTGTGTGCTTAGGGTCATTGTCTTATTGGAAGGTAAACCTTCAGCCCAGTCTGAGGTCCTGAGCACTCTGGAGAAGGTTTTCGTCCAGGATATCCCTGTACTTTGCCGCATTCATCTTTCCCTCGATTGCAACCAGTCGTCCTGTCCCTACAGATGAAAAACACCCCCACAGCATGATGCTGCCACCAACATGCTTCACTGTTGGGACTGTAATGGACAGGTGATGAGCAGTGCCTGGTTTTCTCCACACATACCGCTTAGAATTAAGGCCAAAAAGTTCTATCTTGGTCTCATCAGACCAGAGAATCTTATTTCTCACCATCTTGGAGTCCTTCAGGTGTTTTTTTTTTTAGCAAACTCCATGCAGGCTTTCATGTGTCTTGCACTGAGGAGAGGCTTCCGTCGGGCCACTCTGCCATAAAGCCCCCACTGGTGGAGGGCTGCAGTGATGGTTGACCTTCTACAACTTTCTCCCGACTGCATCTCTGAGGCTCAAGCTCAGCTACAGTGATCTTTGGGTTCTTCTTTACCTCTCTCACCAAGGCTCTTCTCCCCCGATAGCTCAGTTTGGCCGAACGGCCAGCTCTAGGAAGGGTTCTAGTCGTCCCAAACGTCTTCCATTTAAGGATTATGGAGGCCACTGTGCTCTTAGGAACCTTAAGTGCAGCAAAATTTTTTTTTTAGTAACCTTGGCCAGATTTGTGGCTTGCCACAATTCTGTCTCTAAGCTCTTCAAGCAGTTCCTTTGACCTCATGATTCTCATTTGCTCTGACATGCACTGTGAGCTGTAAGGTCTTATATAGACAGGTGTGTGGCTTTCCTAATCAAGTCCAATCAGTGTAATAAAATACAGCTGGACTCAAATGAAGGTGTAGAACCATCTCAAGGATGACCAGAGAAAATGGACAGCACCTGAGTTAAATATATGAGTGTCACAGCAAAGGGTCTGAATACTTAGGACCATGTGATATTTGAAAATGATCTTAAAATGATTTTAGCAAACGGCTGCAATATAACAAAGAGTGAAAAATTTAAGGGGGTCTGAATACTTTCCGTCCCCACTGTGTGTGTGTGTGTGTATATATATACACGCACAAACACAGACAGTTATTTCCTCAGACAGTTTCATAAATGAGGCCTAATCAGACTGAAACTTTATCATCAGAGCAGAGATATGCCCCTGATTGGCATCAAAGAGAGTCCTTGATGTTGTAAATGTTTTTAAATGATCTCCCTTCTGACATCTGCTTACACTGCAAAGTTAAGGCAGCACTATTTTGCCAAGGTAGTTTATTTGATATGCACAGGAGAGGGAAATAGGTACCAGGTGGGAAAACAATCTATTAAGAATATGCATGTGAAGAAGCAATGTTAGTTTTAACGTCAAATTTCAATCTAGTTTTAGACATTGTCCTTTGAGTAAATGCCATTTTAATTTAAGTTGTATTTTAGTCAACTAAATGGGTATAATTAAATTGTAATGCATTATTTAAGCATTTCTCTAGAATTGCCAAACTTATTATATACTAATCTAATAACATGAAGTGGGGATGGGGAAGTAAATGGGAGTGAGGGTGTGCACATGGCAGAGAAGTGGGTCTGGGGAGGCTGTTATTTTACAGTGCTAAGCACTGCTACCTTGCTGGGAGGGGAAACACTCACTAGGTGGTTTTCAGGGCATTATTCCATAACTCCCAGGCAGCAGGCAGACAGAGGGAGCCTGCGTCTCTCAGTCAATACAGCTTGTTAGGGGGCAGTGGCTTTAATAGACAGTCGGAGCTCAGAGGAAAGCAGAAGTTTTGCTAATCTGCCCCCTTCTAAACTGTAAAAACAAAACAAAACCCTGAACATTGCACTTTCTGTAGCCCCCCTCCATATAGACAACGATAACCGGGGCTACTCCACCCTGATCACCGTGGTCAAAGTGCATCCCTCCGTCATACGCTGTCCTCTCTACTCTTAGCTTTCCCCTCTCACCCCCCTCCGTCATCTACCTCTGTGTCTGTCTCTGGCCTGGCCCCCCCCCCCCCCCCCAATCGCTATTGCTTGTAAAATAAAACTATAAAATTTTCACTGCCAGCCTCTCTATTAGAGGCTGCCATAGCACACTGTCATTAGTTTAACAAAACGAGTGTTGTAAATACCTAATTTGAGCTGTCTTCAGGATGGTCATGTGACTCGCGGCCGCATTACAGCTCTGATACAGAGCTTCTGCGGAGGAGACCAGTGACCACGTGATCTCCCCGGCTGACATCAGAGAAATCACAGCCCCTCCCTCAGAAGCCATCCAGAGCTGAAAAGTGGCCATGAGTGATGTCACCGGCCTGAAGACAGCTCAAATTAGGCATTTACAACACTTGTTTTTTAAAACTACTGACACAGTGTGCTATAGAGCGGCTGGCATAGTTTTATATATATATGGGTTAACAAACCCTTTAATGAACATGACATGTTATTTTATTTACCTGTAGTCATAGTACCAATTCTACTTAAAACAATATACAGCAGTGGTGATAAAACGTTAGTTGCACAGTACTGATCAACGTAGGCCACCCATATTAAATGCTGCTACTGAAGCGCTAACAGAGAACATGAACCCATTCTGACTGCAAAGTAATTAAATTACAGGATGTAAATTCACTTTTCAAAAGAGGGCAGTTTTGATTCTCCTTATTAAAACAAATCATTCAATTAAACTACTGCAGCAAAACATGGATACAAAACATATACAAAGGCAAAGTACAGAAAATTGTTTTCTGTTAGATTGAAAGGATTTTTTTCTAAATTATTTGCCTAGCTTTGTCGCGGCTGTTGCTAAGATACTAGAATAAAATAATTAACGTGAATATTTTATATTCGTTGTGCACCATGCAAGAGCAAGATGGCACAAACTTTCTGCCTTAAAGTGATTGTAAACGATCACCTTGTAAAACAACCCATTCAGTTTAACATAGAAATGAAAGGCAAAACATTTGCGTAGATATTAAAAATTATTATAAATGCTGTTCTCAGCTGCATAAGAGCGGGGGGGAGCATCAGCACACTGATCTTCCCACTGAACGGATGTGCAGCGGGGGGCGTGTCAAGAGAAGTCTAATAATTGGGAGGAGAGTACTGTACACCAGTACACCCAGCATAGCTAGAGAACTGACCACAGTGGGGTTTATTTACTAAAGCTAGAGAGGGTAAAGTAGTCACAATTCTGCAGAGAAACCAATCAGCTTCCAAGTTTTATTGCTAAAGCTTAAACAAGCTGAGGAACTGATTGGTTTCTCTGCAAAATTGTGACTACTTTTGCCCTCTCTAGCTTTATTAAATATATCGGGACTATAAAGTGTTGGGGTAACAAACACTAAGTTAGGAACTCTGCTCCAAAGCCACATTCAAACGGGCATACTTTTAAGCGTACATCTGTGGGAAGGGCTGTTTGTGCCCACACGGGTTGCATAGGTGTTCCCTGCATCCACCGGCAGGCAGTCACATTCATGTCTACTGGGACAAAGAAACTACATGGACATGGGCACTGCTCCCAATTTGAATCTTTGCAGGTGCATGTCCCTGAAAGCAGACAGCACGAGTTCAGGGACACACAACCACTCCCACATGAATGTCAAATTGGAAGCTGCGTCCATGCAGTCACTGCGTCCCAATTGTATTATGCTGTTATTGCATGCCAGATGCACAATGAGAATAAAACATTCACATAATTATTTTATGCTAGTATCTTGGCAATGGCAGATACAAAGCTGGACAAATAATTTAGAAGCAATTCCTTTCCATCTACCAGCTGACAGGACACATAACGGAGAAAAAAAAACCACCAAATATGCCCACAGAAAGTTAAAAAGTCTAAATAAACTCAAAAACAAAAAAAGAGTATATTATAGCTTACCACTAATTGGATGTGGTGGCCCAATTCGTTTTCTATTTCTCAAGCTTTAACGGATTTATTTTTGTTTGGTGACTGGCTAGTAACATACCACCTGTCTTAGGGTGGCTACATTCACTCCTCCACTGTATCTAAGGACAGCAGAAGGGCTGGTACAAGGTACCCCCCCCCCCCTTTCCAAAAAAATCATCGTGAAAAAAAAAATACAAAAATAAATAGTAAAAAATAATAAAAATAGATCTGACACTGTCCATTGTTCTACTGGCACAGATTTTGATTGCATCTCAGATTAATAAATGAGCCAGCTTGGCTGTACTTCTATTGATCACAGGAGTGCAATTTGTTCTGCACTCCTGTGACCCGTTTTCCGCTCTGCTGACATCACAGAAATCAGTCCAGGCACCGCGTCATTCCGACAATGGGAGTCTGGATCCGCCAGGTGCCTGGACTGACACCCGTCTCAGTCGCTCAGCAAGCCTCTAAGAGCTTGAGCCGGCCGCCCCCGCCCCTCCACAGCTCAGCACTCCAATAAGCAAGGGGGGAGAAGAGCAGAGAGCTCTGGCTGACAGTCTACAGCTCTCTGCTCACAGAGCTCTGAAAACCGAGCAATCGGCTCGGTTCTCAGTGCAGAGGTGCCGGGGGACAGATGCAGCATCGGCCCAATGCTGCATCCACCAAGGGAAGTATGAATCTGCCCCCCCCCCCCCCAAAAAAAAAAAATTCCCTTACTTCGGTTTTCATTTCTGTAAAATGCAGTATGGACAGGGATCAGCAAGGTGTCTGTGAGCGGTTCTTGCAATGTCCGTAGCTGCCGCAGACTCTATTTTATAATAACTTGATTCTTGACGACTCACTGCTCTCTCCTCCTGTACATGTGTACTGCCTGTGCCGTGTTGTAGATCCGGCCGGGTTGCGGCACCAACCCCACCCGCTAGTCCTGCTGCGTGATCTCTCTGTTCGAGGGACTGGTATTTCCTTGTTTTGAAATGACATTTACACCCGGTGAGGGGGGGGGGGGGGTACACAGTTTGCCATCTTAGCCCTGGGCTCTGAATGACCTTGTCCCGGCACTGGACAGCAGCATCGTCAATCAGTGAAGAGGGTAGTGCTAAGTGAACTTTACATAAATGACTAACAATTTAAGCTGAACTCTTTTCCTTTTGGGATAAATGTTTACACAGATGAATAAATGCTGACCCCTGTAAGCACTCCTGTCAGTGTTAAGTTTCTTGTCTCAAAACTTTAACTGGCACCTTTGCTGCACAGATATAACAAACTTAAAGTGGTTGTAAAGGCAGGAGGTTTTTTACCTTACTGCATTCTACGCAGTAAGGTAGAAAACCTTCTGCATACAGCTTCCCTCGCAGCCCCCCTAATACATACCTGAGCCCCATCTCGATCCAGCGATGTCCACGAGAATCAATGCTCTCTCGGGTCTCTCGCTTGTGCTGTGTTTATACTAGCGATAGACTAGATCATATAGGAGGCATGTCATTTTTTATTTTAGCCATGGTGTTTTTTTAAATACCTAATGTAATTTGATTTAAAAGTAGCATTCATAGTTTTGTTCAGCCTTGACATATTATTATTATTTAAGGTACTTCTATAGCACCATCAATTTACGCAGCGCTTTACATAAACATTATACATTCACATCAGTCCCTACCCTCAAGGAGCTTACAATCTAAGGTCCCTAAATCACATTCATTCATTTACTAGGGCCAATTTAGAAAGAAGCCAATTAACTTACCAGCATGTCTGTGGACATATTAAAATCATAGAAAAACACTACATGTATTATCCTTCTGTATACACTTGATAGTCAGGAATGCATACTTCAGTCATTTATAAAGCTTACTATGTAACTGGGCTGTATGTTTGACAAGTTACAGATTTAAAAGTACTCCATTTCATTTGAAAGTGACTATTTACTATACTACTGCACTCACACTAGGACTTTTAATCTGTCCCAGGCACAGTTCTATTGTGTAGTGTGAGTGCCCTGTATTTTGCCTAGGACCAGTTAAACTGCACCCAGGACTGCTTGGAACAGGTGGTCCTGGGCATGGTTCACTTGCAATCTGGTATAGTTTGCTGCAGTGTGAGTGTATTTAAACAGGAATTGTTGGTCTGGTTATCAAGGGAGTGTGCCAAAACCAGTGTGAGTGCAAACCAACAGGGGACTGGGGAGGGTGGAGAATTGAACTTAGTTTGTGGAGAATTGAGTTTAGTTTATCTGGCCTGAGTGCGAGTACACTCTTTGGGCCGGTTCACACTGGTGCGATGCCAGACACTGCATGTGATTCGTACTGCATTGCTGTGCAGATCACATGCGATGTCTGTGCGATGGGAATTCAGCCATACAAACTGTACGGATAAAATTTGCATCACGTGCGGACCAAACTCATGCAGGATCCTTTTTTTTGTCCGCAACAGAATCGGATTGCATGGGTGTTCACACCCATGCGATCAGATTCCTGTCCCAATTCACAGTTCGCACTACAATCTGATATGGGTGTGTCATTAACTTTGTGTTGACACCCGCAGCGGTTTGCAAGGGGCAGTGTGAACTGCCTGCAAGTCAGGTGCGATGCGGGAGCCCACAGTGGATTCAAAGGGTTTCCGGCATCGCACTAGTGTGAAACAAGCCTAAATCAGTGTCTTGAGATATAAAAGTAAATCATCTGTTAGCTGTGAGAAAATAAAATGCAACTTCAAGTTTTTGCTCTTTTGTTATTCCACATCTATAAGAGCCATTTGTACGCAGAATATCATCATTTTTGTTCGCTGTCTCCGGGTTATTTATTCAATGGTGTTGCAGCTTGCCTGGATGAAGACTGCTAGTTTCCGATAGGTTAGCATTTAACCCGGGGCAACATTTGAGGAAACGTCAAACCTTTGCAAATTCTTAAAGGAAAAAAAAAAAAAAATGAAGACCTGGAGTCAAAGTGAACTGCAAATTGCTGTGACCCTCATTTCAAGACTGCTGTCAATTCCTTCTGACCTTAAATATGTTGATCTATGTAGTTTCATTGTGTTCCAGGTAATAAATGTATACTAATGAAGTATACAGTTAGAAAATCTATGCACAGGCTGTGTACTCTTCTGAACTGTTCAATCGCATCTAACAATAGAGGAGTAAACACTTTGGTTCCAAGAAAGCATTATACTGTTCCCTACCTATAATATTCCTTTTTAACCAGTTTTGGACACTGGACATATTCCTGTGTAGTATATCCTTGTCCTACCTCTTTACCGCTCCCCACCTTGCACTTTCTGGTAATATCAGGATGATAGGAGTTGCTGTGAATACAGGGGCAGATCTATGGTAATTAGTACCTATGACAGAAATTGCTTCCCTGTCCAAAAACATTTGAAACCCCAGTTCTGGCACACCCAGACACACACAAATTAGAGCTGGTTAGCCTTTAAGGATGGTGCAAGATAAGGAATGTGCAGCACAGTGTACAGAATGAGGCGAGGTGGAATATATCATGTACAACAAGGTGTACAGAACGAGACGGCGTGGAACAAGGATGTACAGCATGGCATATGGAATTAGATGATGTGTAATAAGGAATGTACAAACATTGGATATGGAGTGTACTAGCACAGATATTTTTGTACATTAATAGACTGACCCAAGTCCCATTTAGACCTCCATCAGTGCTAATTCGAGACAGATTGTAAAGATAGCTTAACTGATCAGTCCCCAGTCCTAGGGTTGAGGAGATTGTCTTGTCAGTTAAGCTGTGCCCAATTCAGGCCTCTGGTCAGTGCGGATCCGCAATGACTGCAGCTACAGACAGCTCAGCCAATTGCTGCCATCACTTGGCAGCCAGGATAGAGGAAAGCTTACACTACTCACTTCCTCTGCTGAGCTCTGCATTAGATGATTTTATCTGTCAGAGCCCAACAAAGGCAGTGAGTAGTACAGCTTCCTCTGATGGGTTATAACCCTCCTTTTACTCTATCCAAAATAAAAACTGTTTGGCTTTCATTCTATTTTAAAGTAGAACTAAACCCATACTTTTTGCCATTTGTGTCCTGTTGTGGAAATTTGCCTTCACTTCCTGTCCCAAAGACAAAACAGGAAGTGAGAGGAAATCCCCTCCCAAAGTGAGGGAATCCATGGTAGTCACCCATCTCCCTATGGGAAGATTTCCCCTCTATTACTGCTCTGGGAACAACCCAAATTTGGGCTGGTCTTTAGCTATACTTTAAATAAAATTATTGCCAAATCAATAGGCCCATAAGATAAATGTAAAAACTGTAATGGTCCATAGGCTATACACAGGTCTGAAAGTTGAAGTGGCTAATACTGAAGAATACAAGTCCCATTTACTATACTAGTAATAGTGCAAATCAGCAAGGACTAATGGCATAAAAATGTATATTCTGCTTCTGTTACCTGTGCTTGCAGATATCACTTCAGACCCAGTGCCCAAAAATGCAAATGGCAGCTCTCAATTAACTGAATTGTAAAGCAAGGCTAAGAAGCATTATGCACTTATACAGTATATAACAGTGCATTTTAGGTGATAGATTTCAGTCAACAAAAAATGCAGTCTCTAAAACCTCACTGACCTGCTTGGTATGTGTTTGATGGCCTGCTTTTGTTGCAGAGGCAAAAAAAAAAAACTTGCTATACAGGAGTCACATTGCACTAGGTAACTAGGCATCTGTGCAGCTATGTACCTGTATGTATGAGCAATAACATGTTCTCTGATTGGAGCACATTTTTATGTAATACTACAGGTGTGGTAACAAGCTATGCAACAGAACAGAATTTTTCAGGGTGCATGTCAAAGATTGCTTGTTGAGAAGTCTCCTATCTCAAGGAAATTATGTGGTTATATTTAGTGATCTAACAACCATCTCCAGCTGAATTTTTCTTTTGTTTTTAGGAGAGAGCTGGAGTCCAACAACAATGCTTTACCGGTTGTTTATTTGGTAAAAGAGAAGCGATTTGGGACATCCACACAGAATGTTAGTATTCTACTTAGTTTGTATGTCCCAGATCGCTTATCCTTTACCAAAAAAAGGATTGTACATGATTGTAATCAGACTCCAGCTCTTTTTTAAATGTATGCTTATGAGGTGTACAGGAACCTGAGGCCAAGAACCCTGGTGTGTATAAAGGGCATATAGATAGAGATACTCTTGTGATATATATATATATTTTTTAGTTCTTAGTTACTCTGCCCTCATTTTTGGACATATGGACTTTTAGGAGAAGTACCTCATATACATTGCTGTCATTCTCTACATCCGCTTATTTTAGCAACCCCAATAACTTCCAGGTCGAATGACACCCAGCATTATTTAACTAGAAAATGTGAACACACCTTCTGCCAGTCATGGGGGGGCGGGGGGGGGGGGGGGGGGGGGGAGTCATGGCACTATTCACTGCAGAAAAAAATAGCTAAACAGCGCCCACACAACAATGTATTAACAGTGTTAAAGCCTGTCTTCTGCTCGATGCTGGAGCAACAGAGGAGGCTTTTGTTCAATGCTGAAGAAACAGCATATGTTGGGTGGTCTCCAGTCTACCACAACTTTAGTAAAACTGTTAAGTACAAATGCATCTGGTTATATTTTCTTCTCTTACCCAATTCCTGTATTTTTGGAAATTTTGCTGTGAAACCATCCCCCAATTCAGACATGTAATGCGGGATATGCAACCCCAGATAAGGATGAGCTCAGGCATGTTCGCAAGCCGCACGTGCAGAGCCTGCCAGGAAGTCGGCACTGCGCTGCGCTAATAACAGGCAGGGAGACATTTTCGCGATGTGCTGCTGCAGAGATCGGGAAATGTCTCACTGCTTGTGATTAGTGCTGTGCCGACTTCCTGGCGGGCTCTGCACGTGCGGTTTGTGAACACGTCAGAGCTCATCCTTAACCCTAGAGCAAATAGGCCCTGCATCCTGTTAACAAAATACATTGCTTTCATACCAAGATGTTGCTCTTCCCTTCATTTTTGGCTATGCAGTAAAATCCTGATCTGCCCCAAGTTTTGAATTTGTGACACTGGCACAGATATGTGATAAAATGTATTAGATGCAGCGATAACATCTATCCATGACTCAGAGTTGGTGCTTTGCTGTGTATAATCTTGCTTTGAAGTTAGCTTTTGACATTTTTCCAGGAGTTCGCATTCTCTTCAGATAGACACAACTTCTGGCATAAACGGCACATACTGTACCACTTCTAGTCCATAGCCGTGGAGTCATTTTTTTTATCCCTTTTAACTATTTGTCTTGAACATCATTTTAATTTTAATTTTTTTTTTTTTGCTGTACTGGGATGAAAAATAAACAAACACTTTGTTTTAATCCAAAACAGATTATGTATTTAGCAGCCAACAAGCCCTAAATAAAACTGCATGCATTTGGCACATTTCTGGATTGCATCATGGTAGTGTTGTAAAGAAGCCTCGGGCAAGAAAACAGTTTTTGCATCAAAGATCTTAACACATTCAGAGTCTCATGCCTCTTGCCTATTTTCTGATACTTTAGTTTTTTTTTTATAATCTGCAGTTAATTGCTATGTTACTGCATCATGTCCACTAAAAGCAACAATTATGATTTACATGCTGCACAATGTTGTGGCTGTGCATGCTTGCCATGCCATCTTTACTTCTCTGATGTCAAAGAATAAATGCACACAGGTGGATAAGCACATTAAAGAGACACTTAGGCAGGCCATGTATAGGTCGAATTTCGAAAGAATCTTCTATCGAAAATCTTATCTAAGAATTTTTGTTCACATTTCGCACCATTAGTGGGCTGCAGCAACAGCCGATTTTTGTGCGGGCATCGAACTGGAGTAAATGGACATGTTGGAATTTTTTTTTAAAAACGAACGATTTTCTAATCAATGATGGGAGAATCGTGGGAGAAATGTAATCAAAAAAGAAGTGAGCATGTGCAAGAAAAGAAAATAAGATTTCCAGCATTTCCAAATCCCATTATTATTTTGACTTGGAGTTCTTCTTACTTGCCATTAATAAAAAAAAACACATTCTATAGTTTCCAGCAAAAACATGGTCTCAGCACCAAACATTACTGCAATCGAAAACAATTTCTGAATTGTTTTTAATGAATCATGACATACGAATATCAAAATGCCTCGCACCATAAACAAAAGAAACAAACATTTTTAGTGAGTTAAATTTAATTTACACTAAAGTAGTAACAAAGTCACATTTATTACATTAAAAGAGGAACTACACTGTATCTAAACACCACAAACCAAAAGCGCCATTTCATTTATTTTAATATTCAAAGCAAATTCCCCCATCTAATCATGTCTCCATGCTTTATTTTGCTGAGAAATCACTTAGAAAAACACCCCTTAGTATTTCCTCGCCATGGTCATCTTGAGCAGCAGTCTCCAAACTGTGGCCCTTTGTTTGCTCTTATCTGACCCTTGGGGCACCATTCCATTCACTGACACAAACAATGGGCACTATTCTTCCCACTGACGCCATCCAAAGGGCAAGATCACTTCCACTGCCGCCATCCAAAGGGCAAGATCACTTCCACTGCCGCCATCCAAAGGGCAAGATCACTTCCACTGCCGCCATCCAAAGGGCAAGATCACTTCCACTGCCGCCATCCAAAGGGCAAGATCACTTCCACTGCCGCCATCCAAAGGGCAAGATCACTTCCACTGCCGCCATCCAAAGGGCAAGATCACTTCCACTGATGCCATCAAAAGGGCAAGATCACTTCCACTGACGCCATCAAAAGGGCAAGAATGATGGGGCACCCTTCCTTCCACTGACGGGGCACTTTTCCTTCCACTGATACCAATGACGGGGCACTATTCCTCCCACTGACACCAATGATGGGGCACTATTCCTCCCACTGACATGATGGGGCATGGTTTATTCCCACTGGATGCCAGGACATTTTCTCCTCCCACTGGCTCTAGTCCAGTCCACCTAAAGTCTGAAGAACCATAAACTGGCCTTTTGTTTAGAAAGTTTGGAGACCCCTGATCTTGAGTAAGGGCAGATGATTCATGTAGCAATTACTTCCTGGAAGCCATTTGCCCTTAGCTCAGGCATGTACACAGGAGAGAATGTGCTTAGCTGATAAAACCTCTATTCTACTGAAGACTCCTGGGATGTATGACATAATTTGCCTAAGCATGGAAACTATGAACTAAAGAAATGCAAAAAAAAACCAGTTAAAACAAGTGAATATAATATACTTTTCTATTTATTTACTAATGCTCGCCGCATAAGGATTCAAAACAGTAAATGTTGATTGAAAGAGTGAAGTTCCACTTTAAGTATTAATGAAGAGCATTAAATAACTGACTCAAGATACCACATAAGTATTGCTGAAATATTTTTTTTTACTTGTTACTTACTTTTTCTTAAATGTGTGCTTATCCTCCGTCCATCCCTGCAGCTGAAGTTTTTTACTCTTTGGGGGGGAAGAGGGTGATGAGGGGGGGAAGAGGGTGATGGGGGGGGGAGGAGAGGGTGATGGGGGGGGAGGAGAGGGTGATGGGGGGGGGAGGAGAGGGTGATGGGGGGGGGGAGGAGAGGGTGATGGGGGGGGAGGAGAGGGTGATGGGGGGGGGAGGAGAGGGTGATGGGGGGGGGAGGAGAGGGTGATGGGGGGGGAGGAGAGGGTGATGGGGGGGGGAGGAGAGGGTGATGGGGGGGGAGGAGAGGGTGATGGGGGGGGAGGAGAGGGTGATGGGGGGGAGGAGAGGGTGATGCATCAGCTTCCAGCTCCAAAAACTGCATCTCTCATGGTTTTTGCAGTACCTCCAGTCACTGTACTGCTTTTGAACCAGAGTGAAAGAACACATCCTCAGGAACCCTTTCAATATGATTTTTTTCAGGGAGGAAGCTTAAATTGGATCATGTAAACTTTTTCTATTCAGTCCACCCAGCAGTTGCTTGATTACATTCTACAAGACCTACTATTGAATAGTAAAGAGATCTTACCTGATATGCAAGCACCTGTGCGTATCTGCCACTTCAAGCATCACCTTAACTGGATACACAAGATACAATCTTATTGTACACTCTCCTTTACCAAGAATTATGTAGCGTGAGTGCCCATCTTACTGAATATCAATTCAATAGATTGTGTAGTGTTTTGCACAATAGTTGGCAAATACAAAGATGTTTGTGCGTTCAGATTGCAATGCGCCTCACCAACTTCACAGGTATAGGGAAATCCACAGACTGCCTTCGGCCGGTCTCACATGGGGCGGTGGGTGCATCAGCGGTAAAACGCCACTATTTGGCCACTAGCGGGGCAGTTTTACCCCCACTAGCGGCCGAAAAAGGGTTAAAATCGCCCGCAAAGTGCCGCTGCTATGCCGGCGGTATAGCCATGCTGCCCCATTGATTTCAATGGGCAGGAGCGGTCTTCACCGCTCCAAAGATGCTGCTAGCAGGACTTTTTTCAGTGTCCTGCTAGTGCACCGCTCCAGTGTGAAAGCCCTGGGCTTTCACATTGGAGAGACAGCAGCGTATGTTTCAAGTCGGTTTGCAGGCGCTATTTTTAGTGCAATAGCCCCTGCAAAATGACCCAGTGTGAAAGGGGTTAATGTAAATCTATAGCAAGAATATCCCCCCCAAAAAAAATAAAAAATAAACACAGTAAAAACTGTAGTTCACTGTTTAAAAGCTCAGCTGCAATTTCAATTTATTTTGAATGCACTCCAAGCTGTTTCTACAGGACAAGTCAGTTCATCAGTGACTTTAGAGATAGCATCTGCTTGCTGTCTTCATCAAAGAGAAACAAACCACGAAAAGTCCATAATTTACACAATATAAAAATGAATGGAGAACAAATCCACAAGCAGATCATTATCACTATGTGAACTTGGTCCAGTTCTATTTTCATAGATCAAGTACTCCATGTTTTTCAAAGTATAAAAATATCTACTTTTGGGGTCGCCAGAACTTTCTTTTTGTGCCAGTACTAGGTAATTGCAACCAAGCCATCTGTTGCTCTCTTTGTCAATAGAAAAAGAAGTCAAATGGCTGGGCCAAAAGACACAAGCCAGGCAGCTGCCTCTAGACAGAGAATGAATGTAACAGAACAGGTCAATCTCAAGTCAACAGCATTAACCGGAGTCACACTAAGTCAACGAGATGTAAGAATGCTTTACACGTTTTGTCCCAACACAGAGCAATAAATAAAACCCTTTCCTGCTCATTAAATATAAATGTACATTATAGAGTGGCAGTATGTGCATGAAAGAAAAAACACACACATGCTTCTGTTCACCGCTGACAGCAGCGCATAGAATGAAATAAATCATAAGGTGCTCTGCAATCTGCGTGACTATATGGTGTCCCATTTTCTTCAGTTTTCTTTAATAATAAAGCCTAGTACACACTATTGGGTTTCTTCATTCAACCCAGTGGGCTGAACAAAAAGAAAAAATGAAAGAGCTCTGGAGGAGTCGCTGTACTAACTATGCAATGTTAGTAAAGCAATCTCCCCCACTGAGCCATTATGTTTTGACAGGGGGATGGCCCCCCTGCCAGAACACACTGGTCAGCGCTCTCAGCCATTGGTTGAGAGCATCGATCGGTAGAACTTTTTCGGCCATGCCCCTTCGGATGGTTTCTATTGAACCGGCCGATGCCACCCGATATTCAGCCCGTAAAGATATCTTTGTTAAGTAGCACAAACTGAAAGCATGAAAATATTGTGGAAACCACATAGCAACAGACCACTAAAAATATTTAGAACACCAGTAAGGTGACACACAAGACACTTTTAAGAGTATTTTTTTTTTACTTTATACAAAAACATATATACAATTATATTTGTACAAAGCCTTAGATCAGTGGGGGTCAACTGGAAAATTATAGGAGGGTCCCAAGTGTGGCCCCTGACACTTTCAAAGGGTCTCACAACAGCAGAGCATTTTTGCACCACAATGATCCAAAATTTCGGTCTTGTTGCATTTTTGCAGTGTATCGCAATGCACACTGAAGAAGTTGGAGTATAACAACCCCCAGCACAGTGTCAGTGGCTGGAACAACCACCCCTAGCATTGGTGTGAGAACATTAACACACATTGGTGGATTGGTGGTCAGTTGCAGTGAAGTTAACCCCACCCACTCTCCATTGGTGGTTGATCAGGTGTTAGCCCCCCCTCTATACACACACTGGTGGTCATAGCAGTGAAAGTTACCCCCCCATTTTCCCTGCAAGGGACTTCCTCATGTCTCTTGGCAATGATTTGCAGACAGCGTTGCCACCGTTTGTGCGCATGCTCCAGGTCCATACCACCTACTCTGCTCTCCGAATGGGCTGCAAGGCCACCTCGTGCGCAAGTTCCTTGTGTCTAGGGAGTTTACGCTGATCTGAACGTCTCAGTCAATGGGTAGTTACAATCAGTTTGAACTGCCCAGACTTACGAGAGAGAGAGAGAGAGAGAGAGAGAGAGACAGACAGAGACACTTAGACCCCTTTCACACTGGGGCGGTTTGCAGGCATTATTGCGCTAAAAATACCGCCTGCAAACCGCCCCAAAACAGCCTCCGCTGTTTGTTCAGTGTGAAAGCCCGAGGGCTTTCACACTGAAGCGGTGCGCTGGCAGGAGAAGACAAAATCTCCTGCAAGCCGCATCTTTGGAGCGGTGAAGGAGCGGTGTATTCACCGCTCCTGCCCATTGAAATCAATGGGACAGCGCGGTTATACCACAGCTATAGCCGCGCTATACGAGTGGTTTTAACCCTTTTTTCGGCCGCCAGCGGGGGGTTAAAACCGCACCGCTAGCGGCCGAATACCGCAGTAAAACAGCGCTAAAAATAGCGCTGTTTTACCGCCGACACCCCCTACCACCCCAGTGTGAAAGCAGCCTTACTGTCATTCTAACAGCTGCTGGTAACACTGGCAGCTGGGAACAAGTACAAGTGTTTGACTGACAGTGGTTCCTCCTGGCCCATAGCCCATCCTTCACCACTGTGATTGACAGTGGCTTCTGAGCATCCTCTACAGTCCCTGTGCGGACAAGATGACAGTGCGGTCAAGTGACTGTGAATGAAAGCCCTCATAATAAGAGAGCTGCAGAGAATTGGAATGACTGAAAAAAGGGATAAGTTCCTCGGTACTTGTGTTTTACTGGTTTTGCATTTACAAACACTTTAAGCAGTGTACAGAATATTTCCGAAGTTGCCATGGTTACAAGCAAGTAAAAGTTGCTTTTCTTTGTCAGGTCTATAAAATTATAGCTGTTCTGCAGATTGAAATGGAAAAATTATAGTTAACAGATTACAAAATGGCTTTTTTGCAACCAATTATATAGGTTAAATAATTATTTTCACAAGCATGGGGCTGTCCTTACTTTTCTGTTGTCCTCCCTTTCAGTAAGAAATTGAAAGTAGGAGAAGACATAGGGTCACGCACTTGCAACATATATTTACTGCAGAAAGACTGATTCCCTTCCCTGCGCTGAGGGAGCAATTTCGCCTCCCGCAATCAATGGTCTTCTATTATATGCAGCTGCAACACGCGGTGGCAGCGCAGTCCGGGGGGGGGGGGGGGGGGGGGCATGGACTCTCTCCCTAACCCTGATATTCCATTATATGGCTGAGGAGTCCAAGTATAAGGGCTTTATCTCTAGATCCTACTCCATGATTCTCAATATTTACCTAGAGGGGTTTCCCCTGGGAGCATCGAGCAAATGGGAGAGAGATGTGCGAACATTTGAGGAGGAACAATGGGAGGAGGCACTCCAGGCGGTACAATTTTGCTCCCTGAATGTGGCCCAATGACTGTCCCAGTTATACATAATACCTAGAGTACATTATGCACCAGATAAATTGTTCAGGATGGGAGTGAGACCAGACTCTAATTGCCCCAGGTGCGTGAGAGATCATGGGGACCTAATACATCTTCTTTGGAGGTGCCCCAAGCTTCATTAGTTCTGGACAGGAGTTCTGTCCACCATTAACAGTGTATTCCAGGCCACTATACCAATAGACCCGAAACCATGTATATTGGGGATATTGGACGACATCCCTATGAATGACAACTTCAAAACAGGCCACAGCCAGGGCCCTGTTTCAAGCTCGCAGGTTGATCCTTAGACATTGGAAGGCGGTTGAACCTCCAATGTTGAAGGAATGGATTGCTCAGATGGGAGACACCATACGGTTAGAGAAATACATTTACCAAGATAGAGGACGCCCGGGAAAATTCGACAAACTATGGGCACCCTGGTTGGATACCCCAGGCCTCTCCCCAGTTGATCTTATAATGGATAGACTGTTGAGGTAAACTGTATAGATGGGAAGATGGGGGGGGTGTACTTTGAGGGTGGAGAACAGAACGCCTCTGCATCATAAAAATTAGAATACAGTGATGACATACATATAATCATTTCCTGGAGAAGAACTACCTGAATTGCATACTGTGAGGTGGTATTTGATGTTAAGTTTAACGTATGAATATACTTCTGGCGATTGTAATCGAAATGTATGACAGACTCTGTGACTTAAATGTGAGCTGTAAAGTTTTTTTCTTCGTTTTGTTTTCTATTAAACCTATTTGATTTAAAAAATAAATAAATCAATAAATAAATTGAAAGTAAACTGCATATGAGCATTTATTCCAAACCAACAATCCTCCCTTATTTAAGAATGTCTTCATGACAATGAACTGCTTCAGCCCCAGAAGATTTTACCCCCTTCCTGACCAGAGCACTTTTTGTGATTCAGCACTGTGTCATTTTAACTGACAATTGCGCGGCCGTGCGACATTACACCAAAACAAAATTGACGTCCTTTTTTTCCCCACTAATAGAGCTTTCTTTTGGTGGTATTTGGTCACCTCTGCAGTTTTTATTTTTGCGCTATAAACAAAAAAAAAAAAAAAAAGAGTGACAATTTTGAAAAAAAAGCAATATTTTTTACTCTTTGCTAAAAAAAAAAAAAAAAAAAAAAATACATAAAAACTATTTTTTTTCTCAGTTTAGGCCGATATGTATTCTTCTACTTTTTTTTGGTTAAAAAAAAAAAAAAAAATTGCAATAAGCGTATATTGATCGGTTTGTGCAAAAGTTATAACATCTACAAAGTAGGGGCTAGTTTTATGGCATTTTTATTATTATTATTTTTTTTATTAGTAATGGCAGCGATCTGCAATTTTTATCATGACTGCGACATTATGGCGGACACATCAAACACTTTTGACACTATTTTGGGACCGTTGTCACTTATACTGCGATCGGTGATATAAAAATGCATTGATTACTATGTAAATGACACTGGCAGGGAAGGGGTTAAACACTAGGGGGCGATCAAGGGGCTAAGTGTGTCCTAGGGAGTGATTCTAACTGTGGGGGGGGGGGTTACCACTGACATGACAGTGATCACTGCTCCCGATGACAGGGAGCAGTAGATCCCTGTCATGTCACAAGGCAGAACGGGGAAAGCCTTGTTTACATCTCCCGTTCTGCGGCTCCGTGACACAATCGCGGGACACCAGCAGACACAGAGTCCGCGGGACCCAAGGCACAGTCACGCTGTATGTGGCAGGCGCGCATCCACTAGCCCCGGCAATTAAAGGGGACGTACAGGTACGCCCATTTGCCCACCACTGCCATTGTACCGACGTATATCGGCGTGCAGCAGTCGGCAAGTGGTTAAAGTAGTGCTAAAGAGAAAATTAAAAATTACATATATGATGCAGTCTGTCACTAGCATTACCAGAGCGGTCTTTTTCTGAGTTTCCCCGGTAACTTATGGCTAGTACACACGGTCCGAATGTCAGGAGACATCGGTCAGTTCAATAAAAACCGTCCGACATTCGGCTCATGTGTAAGTCAGTTGGTCCAACAGAAGTCCCCCTGTCAGAACACAATAGTTCAGTGGGGGAGATCGCTGTATTAACATTGGATTGTTAGTACAGCAGCTACGATCTGAGCTGCCAGTTGTTTTTTGTTCAACCCAGCACTTTGTGTACTAGGCTTAAGGGGTCAGTTCACTAAGAGATAAATACTGCAATTTTTTTTTTTTACATGCCAACACTGCATCAGAGGAAGATTGTTCTGTAAATAAATGCACACAGAAATATTATGAAACTGAAACCTTCTAGCATGCTTTCATTCAAGAACCATCTCCTTGTGGTGAAATGTTACAATTTATTTTCATTCCTGAGCTCAGGGCAGAACATTTCCACACTGATACATTGTATACTTTTATCTTACTGGCCACTGCAGAGTTCCCCTCATTCCTATTTTGTACTTTGCTAAAATACAGACTACTGGCAGGTGATAAATAACGGATGGTGTGTTCTTTAGTGAATTGACTTTAATGAGTTATTTCATTTCTTGTTTTGAGGTATTTACTTCACATTCGATATTTTACTTTGACAAACTGACTTTTATTATATCATGCAATATTTCCAAGTGTTTTTCATCACTTTGGAGAAGGCACATTTGAAGGGAGTTGTATTATTTTTTGTCACTTTTAAGGATAAGTAGTGTTACTGTCACTCATTGATTGTAAGCTCCTTGAGGGTAGGGACTGATGTGAATGTACAATGTATATGTAAAGGGCTGCGTAAATTGACGGCGCTATATAAGTACCTGAAATAAATAAAATAAAATAAATAAATGGGTGCATGTATCATTATTTGATGAATGCATCAGTAAGATTGGTTGTTTTGTGTATTTTTATTGATATATAGTACTGTTATTTACGTATCATTTAATTTATTATTGGAGCACCACAATAGCCAAGTAGGGGTACTAACTTTTGAGACACAAAAGGTGTTGCGTTTCATTTTTTTTTTTTTTTGTTTAGTTCATATTGATGTGGGAAACACATTATAGTACGAGCAGCAACAACTTAATTGAAGTCAAGTCTCTACTAACAGGTGTGTGCAGAGAATAATTCCACTTACTGTATCCAACTTTGGTCAAAGCGCCACAGTTTGTTTTTATCTACAAGAGCGCCTTACATGCACATGCAGTTTTTTGGTAAAGAACTACAAAGAAAAAAGGTTGCTTTCCGTGAACGTCACTGGTATGCCTGTTTATGCAACGCAGCTGGCAAGTAGCATAGACCTGCCTAGAGATGTTCCTCAGAGCTCTTGGGATCTGCACCCGTCACTTGCAGTAAGGGGAGCCAGGAGTTGCAATTAGGCTTTCATTTGTTAGCCACTTAGACTTAATGCAGAACTAAAACCTCCTATCCTTTACAGTCAAGGAAGTGACATCTTAGCCTCTGCCTGGTCTGCAGTTGCCATGGTGCTCCACGTGTTATCAGCTATGTCTCCAGCCATTTGATGGCCTAACGGTTCAGTTGAAAGCAAACATAAGTATAATAGCAATTGTGACAGTTATCATTCACTGCATGCCTTGAATGTAATGGTTTTACATTCTAATCTAATGCAATATTTGTTTTTTGATTTTATTCCACTTTAAATCCATCAAAAGCTACTAGCTCATCTAACACTAACCTCTCCAGAGATTGTTGCTGTTTAAGGAGGGTGGCTCCGTTCCTCCTCCATAGATAGAAGTGTGTTACTGGTCATATGACTAGGTGAAAACAAAGCGAAAGAAGCCTAAAAACTGAAAACGAATGCAGCCACCACATCTGAGGATACATTTTATCCTGACGGTAGGACATCCATGGACGTCCTTATGTGGGAGCGGCTATACCAAAGTGATACCTGAATGATACCTGTACCTGCAGACATCATTCTGGTATAGAAATTTGCAGCCAGAAATTCTCCTTTAGAAGTGATTTGAGTGGGGAGTCCGGGAGCGACACTGTTCCTCCCTCTCTGTGACCCTGGAAATCAGAAGCAACAAGGATTTTGTCACTTCTGGTTTTGGCTCTTTGTTTGGCTGCTTTCCTGGTCTCTAACGGCCAGGCAATCAGACTGATCTATGTTTGATCTGCAGCATTGGAGGCCAGATGAGAGATATGGGGTCTAATAGACCACAGATTTTTCAATAAAGAGGACCTGTAATGGCCCATGCTTTCACAAGTAGTGAAAAAAATTAAAGCGAGACAGCCTAAAAAAAACTGTTTCAAATAAAATAAAAATAATAAGATTAAACATTAAAGTGCCCCCTCCCCCCTGTGCTTATGCACAAACAATACATAAGCCCCACACGCATATGTAAACCGAGATCGCACCACACTTGTGAGGTATCGTCACTAACATCAGAGCGAGAGCAATAATTATAGTGCCAGACCTCCTGTGTATCTCTAAACTGGTAACTTGTAAAGGCGTTTAAGGCGTTGACTATGGAGAAAATTTAAGTACTGTAGCTTGGTGCCATTCCACAGGCAGACGCAATTTTAAAGCGACATGTTACGTATCTATTTACTTGGCATAACATCGTCTTTTATATTTGACCAAAAAAATTGGTATTATATTGGGTTTGTGTGAAATAAAATTAAAGTGCATTTTTTCCAAAAAAGAAATTGTGGTTGAAAAACCTCTGCACAAATATCATGTAAAATAAAAAAATGTGACCACCCATCATTTTATTCTATAAGGCCTCTGCTAAAATATATTATATATATATATATATATATATATATATATATATATATATATATATATATATATAATGTTTTATACATATGTGAGAAGTGTCAGCAGTTGAACAATACTTTGTTCTATCATTCCTTTATAAACTTCTCAAAACCCAGAGAAGGCACTTTCTCCCTTTTCTGAGGCTTCTAGGTCTTAATGAAGTTGTTTAATGCTGCACAGTCATCTATCCCAGAAATCAAGGGGTTATCCTGTGTGAAATGAAACAAGACATGGGCTCTATCTTGGATTCCCAAGAATTTACAATGAAAATATATTTATGTGCAATTTTCAACCACAAGTACAAATTGCAACCATTTATTCTTCATCTTACATGAGAAAGAACATACAAACCACTTGTGGTGTAACATAACATGTCATTATTTAAAGTAGTAATATTTGCCTTTTAAATAGAGGAACTAAAGTAAGAGACACATTTTGAGATGAGGAAATTAAGATTGAATTGCTCTATTCTATCGCACGCTGAAAGCCAAAAAAGCTGTTCATGTTCGTTTGTGACAATTGCACCAAGCCAAGCACTTGCCTAAACAAACTGTCCACATCACCAAAAAAAGTCTGACAGCGCCAAAAGTTCACTTTGTCATGAGGAAGTTTGCTAACCGGGTAAGATAAACAACCTGCTGCCAAATTTCAGGCACATTTGAAAGTTTTATGGTAAATTCAGTGTGAATGTAGCAATTTTCTACTGTTCAGTCACAGAGCAATATAATCGTCAAACAGCTTCTATTACAGTGTTACACCTTAGACTTTGCTGACTGTTCACAGCCCCATCTTACCTCTGTGTAGGTTTTATAAAATTAAGGTGATCAAAAACAAGAAAGAGCAGCCCAGATAAGAGAACAATCCTTACCGAGTCAGAGAAACCAGGCATTTCATCAGATTTTGAAATGGAAGGGACGTTCCGTCGCCGCCATCTTGCTACATCCCACACTCGTCCACAGTAAGGATACACTGAGAAGGGGGAAAGCAGACATCTTGTTACACCCACCGGAGTCTTGCATTTCACACTTATTTTTAACAGTAAACTCAGCTTATATAGTGAAAATCAGCATTTTGAAATCCATCTCACGATTTTGATGTAGATTTTTCAAAGCAGCGCTGTTCTGTCAGATTAGCAAACCTGTGAGCTCAGGCAGGCACGCCGCTGCTTTTAAAATATAACATCTAAACAATCAGACGGCTTTTTAAATACTGTATTTCACTATATAAACTCAATTTACTGTTAAAAATAAGTGTGAAATGCAAGACTCCGGTGGGTGTAACAAGATGTCCGCTTGCCACCCTCTCAATGGTTTCTTACTGTGGATGAGTGCGGGGTATAGCAAGATGGCGGCGATGGAACGTCACTTCCATTACAAAATCTGACGAAACACCGGCGTCAAGGAAATGTGTAGCACCTGTTGCATTTCTCTTTTTTGCTGTTCATTTAGTTAGGGTTGACTGGGACAGAGTAGATGAAAGAAAAAAATCTGTTTTCTATGTTCACCTACTTTTCCTGTCTCAGATTTCACCTTTTCTTAAAAAAAAAAAAAAAAAAAAAAAATTAATTCGGATGCACCGCATTACAGGCAGTCACATTAACTAAAAAAAAAAACATTTCTGCTGCTGATTTCATGACAACAGCATTCGGGGTACATAAAAGAGAATCTGTTGTGCTGTGCACATCACATGCGATGTCTGTGCGATGCAAATTTGGCCACACACAGTTTGTATGACTGAATTTGCATTCGGACCAAAATGGTGCAGAAAACCTTTTTTTGGTCCGCACTGGAATCGAATCACACGCATGTGATCCGATTCCTGTCCGATTTCACAGTTCGCACTGTGATCTGCGAACCGATTTGGGGGGGGGTCATTAACTTTACACTGACACCTGCAGTGGGGTGTCAATGTAAAGCAGTGTGAACTATCTGCAAGTCCTATACGATGCGGGAACCCGCACAGGACCCGAGCGAGTGGTTGTAAAGCCTCAAGGTTTTTCACCTTAATGCATTCTATGTATTAATTTGAAAAACCTGTGCTGCAGCTCCCCCCCGATACCCCCTTTTTCTTACCCAAGCCAGAGATGTGCACGAGCGCAGCGGCTCCACCCTCTGGCTCTTTCCTCATTGGACAGACTTATAGCAGCGGGAGCCATTGGCTCCCACTGCTGTCAATGAAATCCAGTGACATGGCAGTGGGGCCGAGTCCTGCTGTCTGTGTCAATAAATGCAGCAGCGGGACTCAGGAGTGAGCCTGCATGGGTGACCCCAGGGAAAGCTGCTTTCCCTGGGGGACCTAATGAAGAGGAGGGGCATGGGGCACCCAAGAAGAGGAGGATTAGGGCTGCTCTGTGCAAAGTGACTGCACAGAGCAGGTAAGTATAGGCATTTTTTTTTTTTTATAAAAATAACAAAAGGGAGGGTTTACAACCCCTTTAAGAGCTTGGTTCACACCAGCTGCTGCAGCGATTGGTGCGACTGCCCCTAAAAAAGTTATCCTAAAAGAATGAGAGAACACTCAAGAAGGGGAATGCAGTATCTCTGTAAACCAACTTTCACATCACTGCATTAAGGCTTTATTATTTAGTATACTTGTACATTGCTTTTATTATTACTGATGACTTATTTACTCTTTGTTCTTTTTTGTTTTTTGTTCTCTTTGTTTTTCGACTTGTATTATTTATAGTTCAATGTGGATATGTTTTTATTTTATATACCATTCCCAATGTTTTTCATTATGTTTTTAGAGACAGAGGGAAGTGTCTACTTTGTCTTGAACAATATATAACACAGATTTTTGCTTTGCACTTTGTACAAATCCTATGGACTGGCTATGAATTTTTACCATGTATGTTTCTCTCTATATACTAGCCCTAAAGAAGGATGTGGCAATTTCCCCAAAAAGAGTTGGCTCTACTTGTATACATTTATCTTCAATAAAACAAACATAAAAATTATAAAGGGAGCCCTCTCTAATCATCCAAATGTTTTCTGCTGTAACGCCACCATTGTCATTATCAGAAAGATAGCAGCCCTAGACCCCAACGGAGTCCATCATCTACCACCTACAATTGGGATTACCACCTACAATTGGGATATAATCCATTGGAAGCAAGTCTATACTCTCCACAGTGTAATCTGCTGCCATGCAGCCTCCAGCGGTAGCAGTCCAGCGTTGTCTTCCACCCAAACTTGATACCCACAACACTGCATTAGATATTTTTAGCTGCATTTTTATTTTCCACATTTGATACTTTGCATTATTATACAAGACTATTGTTCTTGCCTTTTTTGACAAACTATAAAATGTTTTCTTATCACAAACCAAAAACACTGCTTCCAGCAGGCTTGAGCCTAAGTAAATGTGCCTTGGTTAAGCTGAAAGGAACAGACTTATCCTAAAATAACTGTTGATGTCAAGTAACCATAAAATCCAGTTACAACGTTACAAAGAGACCACAGAGGCTGAAACGCTAGGAACAAAGCAATTGCTTTGTGACAAAGTAAAAAGCAACACAGCGTAAAACTGTAGGAGGTCAGCACTGGGCCCTGTCATCAAAAAGTCAAGTGTGATTTTCTGGGAACCCTGAAGTGAAGAAAGAGCTGAAATACTAGCCTAGAACTGTGCCGTTCTTATATCTGGTTTTATAATTTTATCATTATCTACCTGCTTCACATTTTCAATCCACTAAATACAATTTGATGGCATTTACAGAGAATTAACTTTAGGTAATCTGAAAAGTACACAATCTCCTTTCCATTGTGTCTATGCATAACAATTTAGAAGATTCTCTGCTTGCTGGCTATGTGCTATCCTGTATTATTGCCAAGATTTGCAGACCTTACTCATTTAGCATGATGTCTGGACCTCAGAAGAGCGTCTACTTTACCACCAGACCAACTGGCAAACTATCTCTTGTAGAAGGTCCTGAAAGAGATTTTTCAACATGAAGTTTCTGATAAAATTAGTGCTACATTTTTATATATAACACACATACACATATATACACATACACACACATACACACTAACAAACTAGATGAAATTACTAGGCACACCCTAACAACACTGCACAAATCTGATTAAGGAAATCAAATTCCTAACAGGATTAAGTGATTTGTAACGGCCATATGATTATAGTACAATACAGTACTAGACCAACCAGATTCTTCCGTTCCCAACCTACAATGGACAGCTTGAATCTGGTATCTATGAGTTACAGCTCCACTTTCTTTTAAGACAACCCAGGATCTATAAGGCATCAAAGTGGTTAAAATTGCAGGATGGGTGGCCTAGATTGTTTTATCTGCACCTGGTTCTATGTTAGGACAAAATCTCAAAATGTCTTACCACTTTACAAAAATAAACCATGCACTAGGATTAACTTCTTTATTAATGTTTCTGCTCTAAAAACCTGTGCTCACATCTTCTGTCACATATTTGGAATTTTTTCCATGTATAGCTGGCCTCCTCAAAGTAAACAATGGCAACTTACAGTAGCCATCGTAAAGCACAGTTTGCAGTCCCTAGCTCAGGACAAATGTCTTTTGTTATTCACTTCACCACAGACACATTTTTCAAACAAATCAATTCTTTTTGTGCTAAAACTTAAAGCTGGTCATACAAAGACTTTTTTTTTTTTTTTTTGGTTACCTTCAGACTGCAGGTTCTACATTCTCACTATATATGCGATGAACAAATCTCCCACTGCAAACACTGTATTTTGACAGCCGGCCCTGTTAGCTGTCAAATTACCTGAACAGTGGCTGCATCTAACTAGATCCAGCTGCTGTCCAAACAAACATGTTCCAGCAAGATCCTTTGAAAAAAGTCAATTGAACGATTGACATTTGTCGTACTGAGCAAATTCACACAGTGTATGGCCAGCTTCAGCCTCTGATTCAAAGCAATGGGTGTATTAAATGTATGTTATATGTACCCAACTTTAGAGAACCTCCTCTCAATTTCTACAAATGTATATGAGAAATATAGCATTTAAAAGTCTGTCCAAAGGATCATGTATTAAATTATAAGCCACAGAACTACTTTTTTTTTTTATTTGCTTTTGCCTTAAATTTCCTTTGAAAACTGAATTATTTTAGAGGCGACTTTTATTGTCCCCTAAAAATGGATGTTAGGCATTTTTACCTAACCAGTAGTGTATTCAGCTTGTTAATTTAGTAACTGTCTATTTCAAATTAACCTAAATGTCATGTATAGATTGAGCCATTACTTTCTAAAAAGAGAAAGGTGAATGGATCAGGAGACTGATCTACTTTAACCACTTCAATACAGGGCATTTTCACCCCCCTTCCTGCCCAAGCCAATTTTCAGCTTTCAGCGCTGTCACATTTGAATAACAATTGCACGGTCATACAACACTGTACACAAATGAAATTTTTATCATTTTTTTCCCCCACTAATAGAGCTTTCTTTTGGTGGTATTTGATCACCTCTGCGGTTTTTATTTCTTGCGCTATAAACAAAACAAGAGTGACAAGTTTGAAAAAAAAAAACCACAATATTATTTTTGCTATAATATACAAATTTTTTTTTTTAAACAAATTTTTTCCTCAGTTTAGACCGATATGTATTCTTCTACATATTTTTGGTAAAAAATATCGCAATAAGCGTATATTTATTGGTTTGCGCAAAAGTTATAGCGTCTACAAAATAAGGGGATAGATTTATAGCATTTTTATTATTTTTTTTTTTACTAGTAATGGTGGCAATCTTTTTATCGTGACTGCGATATTGCGGCGGACACATCGGACAATTTTGACACATTTTTGGGACCATTCAAATTTATACAGCGATCCGTGCTATAAAAATGCATTGATTACTGTATAAATGTGACTGGCAATGAAGGGGTTACCCAGGAGGGGGCGCTGTAGGGTTAAATGTGTTCCTAAGGAGTGATTCTAACTGTGGGGGGAGGGGATTCACAAGGGGAGGAGACCGATCGGTGTTCCTCTGTACAAGGAACACACCATCGGTCTTCTCCCATCTGACAGGACGTGGATCTGTGCGTTTACACACACAGATCCACGGTCCTGCTCGGTTACCGGGCAATCGCGGGTGCCCGGCGGACATCGTGGCCGCCGGGCACGCGCACCGGGACCCAAGTGACGCGGCGGGCACGCGCACCCCCTAGGGATCCTGGAAGGCAGCGCCGTCATATGACGGCGGCCCAGGATAACAGCTGCACCGTCCCGCCATCATATGACTGTGGGCGGGCAGCAAGTGGTTAAACAGAACATACACCATACAATCTGATTGTACAATCTCCTTTAGATCTACAAACAACTATGTAAAGGATTTATGCAATTGGATAGAAATTGATTGGATTGTATAGGTTTGTCTTTATATTATATAGTTGAGGTAAATTTAAATGCAATTGTACAGGGTTTGTACAATGTACAATTAGACTGTAATGTGTATAGCCACCTCTAGGAGTCACCTGCACACATGGGGATTATCGGCACATTTGCCAGACATGCAGCCAGTGAGATTAGGGATTCTAAACTCTTCTTAGTCTAACTATACAAATCCACGATGCAACCCCCTGTTATGGATATCACTGGTGATTCAGAAAATGTTTATATGCTGCTCCACATCCATAGCAGTCTACAAAAAGTGATCAAATGATTACATTAAAGGGCCAGTTCAAACCAGAAATGCACAGGAACACACTCCGCATTCCTGTGTGTTCCCCTGCAGTGCAATTTCCCAGCCTATTCATTTGAATGGGCTGCACATTGCACAAAAAATATTGCATGCAATACTTTTGAAAATGGCACCACATCAAGTTGCAGGGTACTGTGATACCATGCAATTTGGTGCCCACAAACTCACTGCGTTTGAGGAGGCACCATTAACAATGTATTAGCATACGCAGCAGATCACAAAGCCAGTGCATATTGGATGCATTGCTGGAAATGTGAGCCTTTCCCACACTGTGTTCTGGTGTGAATTGGCCCTTGAATGATGACATATGAATAAGATAGAAGTAGGAGGGGTGACTGAACAACACTAAATAACTCAATAGTCCTAATCACAGTTCTTCCAATGGGTTTTCTCTCTGTGGCTATGGGAAAATGATATAAAACTTGCATTATGTTACTAGATTTGGATAGAGCAGTGAGGAGACAGAACCTGTGTCCGGTTTTTATTGCTGTCTGTGTCTGAGATATTCACTCTGTCTGTCCTGATCACTTAGAAAGTGAAGGTAAATCCATAAATTTGCGTTGCCACCAGAACAGAAATAGAGGGGAAAACATCAAATGAGGACACTTCCGGTAATAAAAAAAAAAAAAATCGAAATTCCTCACATTGGAAAGATATTCTGTCACTTCCAGTGGAGTCTGCCAGACAGGGAATGAATGGAAATCTTCCCGAGACATAAATGGCAAAAAAATTACTGATTTTAGAACCATTTTTTTTACCTTAATGTATTCCCTGCCCCCATTGTCTCCTCATCCCTAAACACTTATTTGCCTCCTGTCACCAGTTCAGTGCCCCCAGGCTACAGCACAGCTCATGTCAAACTCTTATGAAGAGAGAGCAGGCGTATGGCTTACCAGTACTGTGTGTGTCTGTGGATGCACACAGCATGGTTGGAAATGCACCAACAAGGGTGTCCCCATCGCACACAGCTTGCTAAGGAGGCATCAGGAGAAGGGATAAGCAGACAGTGTCAGTGGGGGATTCTAGAAGAGGAGGTAAGGAACCGTTCTGTGAAATACCACTGCACAGAGCAGGTAAGTATACCCTCTTTTTTATTTTAAATTAAAAAAAAAAATACAATTTTAGCCTTTAAAATCACCCTCCCATACTAAGAAAAAGGGTTTGACGATTGATATACATCAGCAAGAAGGCAAAGTTTTCTGAGCTGCATCAGCAGTTTTCAGAGGATTTTATTTGTGTCTGGACTTGCGCCATAAAATGATTATACCTAGCAACACCTCAGGATAGCACGCCAACCTATACTAAAACACAAAATCCAATCCAATGGATGTACCACCTGATCTGGGAACATATGTGCATTTTTTTCATATTTGTGCATGAATTAGCATGCTCCAAAACATCTACCTTTTACTTAACTACAAGAAAAGACACATTATGAGGTGCAGAATGATTTCTATCCTCTGTTAAAACACCCATGTTTTGTCACCGTCACCAATTAATTGCTGTACACTTGAGAATACAAACTGATATTTACTGAGCAGTGGCATTCCAGCAGACACCTGCTGATGTCAAAATATGTTGGTCATTACACAACAAGAAGCAAACCTTGTTTCAAAGCACAAGTGTGCCATATGGACACTATTTCATTGATACAGTTTTACAGATTCCTAAATAGATGACACACTGTTCAGAAGAATGAAACTAAAGCAGACCTACAGCCAGGCACACATGCAAACCAATAGAAAAATATACATGCCCACCTGATGATAAACAAACCGGACAGTGAATCTAAAGCGAGAACAAAAATACTTACATCAAACCACTACCAAATGCTGCTTAAATATTGCATAGCAGTAAAAAAAATAAGCTTTGCATCACCTGTTAAGCTCCATTCACACTAGTGCGATTTCAGATGCGACTTGACTCGCATGACAATGGAAATCACATGGTTTTCAATGGTGTCTATTCACATTAGTGCAACTCAGCATGGGGTGATTTTGGAAACGTTTCTTGTGCTACTGTGGTGGGTAATTATGGCCCTACGGAATATGCAAACCTCATCCAAGTTGTACTACCTAATCGTACTGAAAGTCAGATCAAAATCTGATCACAGCAGCATGAACCTAGCTTAGAGTTCTATTGCTGGAGGGTGTCATTCATCTACTGTTCTTGTGCAGCAGAGTTTTCATAACAGCAATGGCATGTAGCATACCACACTGTGGAACTTTGGAATTCCTTAAAGCGGAGTTCCACCCAAATTTTGAACAATATCTGTATGTATTCTCTTCCTTGCCTAGATGCTGACATGCCGTTTAAAAAAAAAAAAAAAAAAATCGCCGTAATTACCTTTTATTTTTCTATTCTTCTTTGCACTTCCTGGTTCTCCTCCCGTGGGAGTAGGCATGTTTCTAGCCTCTCCCAGACTCCTGGGAGCTAGTCTCAGGCTTCCCAGGATGCCACTGAGCATGTGCGGGAATGAGCAGTGAATGCTAGGAGCACAGCATTCACCACATCCAGGAAATAAATGCTTCTGGGCTTCAAATGCCCACAATGAAGATGGAAACCGCCTGCAGTGAATAATATAAGTTATTCTTTCCGACAAAATCTGACACAGGCGGACATATTACACACAATATGTGAGTATGTAATGCTGAGAAGAAAAGTTTGTGAATGAACTCAAAAAAAAAAAAAAAAAAAAAAAAAAAAACGATAGATAGGTGGACCCCCGCTTTAACTTGAAAAACATTATCAGTGCTTTGTATCAGGATTATACCACTTTACTGGATTCTTTAAGGCAGACAGGTCAAACTCAGATAAAACAGAAAACCAAACAAGAGAACTGAATCTTCAAGTGGGCCATGTTGTGTCTACTGAGGGCTATCCCTACTCAAAGTGGATGTAAACCCAATGTCATCCTTTCTAAACTACTGCCATAGGGGTTATCTATAAGGATATACATGCCTCCTGCTTGTATCTTTACCTGTCAAATGTCTCCCCTCTGTCTGTTATTAGACCCGAAAAACTGCAGATTCTGTGGGTGGGTCTGTTGTCTGGAGCTCGGTGGGTGGAGTTGTGATGTCAGTAGACCCGCCTACCTCTACATTCCCCTTATCAATATGCATTTCTCCTGTGTATTTCTAACACTGAACTTCTGCTATGATCTCTAACATCCAGTGAAAAGACAGGAAAGTAACCACATGACTTCAGCATGCCAAATCATGGTGAGGTGTGGAACAGCCAATCCTTGCAGAGCTGCTGAAGAAAGGAGTGGGGGAGGGAATTAAAAAATAATGCATGTCTTAGGCTAATGCACGAGATGTAAATCACCTGTCACTCACAGCAAGGGGGAGGATTTGACAAAGTTTTTCTCAGTTTGTGAAGATTTATCTCACTGAACAATAAAAGAGGATTGCTCAGAGATGAACTAACTCTGTGTGGCAAGACTGGGCTCAAATGATAGGAAATCTTATACTCTACAGTATGATTAAAAACATAAAAAAAATAAAAAAATAAAAAAAAATTTCGGGTTTACATCCACTTTAACGTCAGAAAAAAGATTATAGCACTTTAGAACTCGTAATTTACTGTATTTAATCCCAGGGAAAGGGGCCATAAAACATTTCCTGATGTATTTAGCAGCAAAATTAGGTAGGGAAGTATAGTGTATAAACTAGAGAACAGCTGGGGGTCACATTCATTTATTTTTAAGCCGAACTCCAGGTATGGATATTATTGCAGAGTTACATGCGACCAGCTCAGACCACCGTAAGTATGCATATGCCACACCTGTGGGACATGAATCACTCTGGAAGCAAAAAATCACTGTAGTAGTCACTAGTTCTAGTGCTGAGTGGCTGCCCCCTGTAAATTACTTCCAGGAGGTCACTCCTTCAGCACTGCAATTCAAATAAAACCTTGCATTTTTCTTAATAAGCACAAGGCGTTCTCTGGTTTGACCAAATGGAAAGGCAGGGCAGTGACATTGCAATCGCCACCTCATTCAGAGAACACCTCTGTGAGTCCTCAGCCCCCTCTGATACCCTGGGTTCAAACATTTTCCCTTATAGAACAGCAGCAATAAAGGAAATGCACCAGAAATCACTAAATCAGAAATAGTTTACTCAATGAAATGAATAGGACAAAAATCTAAGAACCAACCTGAGTTTACGCCTCAAAAGGATTGTTTTACTAAGGATATTATTGGTAGCAAAATAACTATCACCTCCAAGATTCAAACAAGGAACACTATATTTCCTATACTCAAATAAGTGCATATAATGTCTATGTGAGTAGGCTACAGGAGAGTAGAGGAATGACTATTATGATTGTCAGACCCTTCTCTACTGCCCCCTCCCACATAAATGGGAAATCAGCACAATTTCAGCAAACAGGAACTGTAATACAATTCAACCTGCTCTTATAGAGAGTTCTTGGTGAACTTCAGCTTTACAAGCTTCAGCAAAGCAATTCCCTGAAGTGGGGAGAAAGGTGAACATAGTCCAGTGTTGCTGTGTGGCAATCTGATAAATCTTCAGCTAGCTCTCTAGCTCTAAGGTATTTAATGGCATGCAAAGAATATTGAATGGTGAAACAGAATAACTGATCCAATAGATGGTGTATAATCAGCAGACAATATTCATGTGCAAATTGGAATTGTAATTGAATTCAGTGATCACTGACTTGATGATGTTAAATTCTGTGGAACTACAAGTAACAGCAGAACAACGGATGGCATAGATGTCTGTGTATAGTGTCTATGATATGCTGAACAGATCCTTGAACTAAAGATGGTAACGAGTGCAGAAACAATAATGTCTATACACAGTGTCTATAAGACTGGGCCCACTCACCACACTGGAACAGAAGATGAGGATGATGATCTCTCAGTAATGTGGCTCAAGGGATGACCTCCAGCCCCCACTACGCCACGGCTCACACAAATTCGATATCCTTGCAAAGTGGGGCCAGACTCAGGCTCTGTGACTGGCTGGAGCCGTATGACATCACTCCCATGCATGCGAGCTGCCCACCACGACACACTCACCTGAATAAATGGTCATTCTTTCAGAGCACATGCGCCAATGACATCATCAGTGCAACAAGTAAATATCTCCTAAATGGCGCACGTCTGTGAGATATTTACAGTACTTATAGGTAAGCCTTATAGAAAGGATTGTGGGGTACAGTCCCCCAAAAAAGGAAGTCACGAATGGACCGTGCAGCTTAAAACATTGGTTTAATAACAATTATTTGAAAAACAACAGACTTGGTAAAATCACCCACCACCATGACCTGGCCTAGATAAAAAGACAGCGTTGTCTATAGTGGTAGCAACTGCACAGCACATGCATACAAATTTCACATACAAGCCTGGGATGTCTGTAATCCACCAAATTGAATGTATAAAAATACCAGTATGTATTTGGTGGTATACAAAAATTATTCTCCCACTCAACAATAGTGCAATATTTACTGCTTACTGCGCTGATATAACTGGTGCATGCATTCTGAAGGAATGGCCGCCCGTGCTATTCATGCATGCATGGGAGTGACATCATGCGGCTCCAGCCAGTCACAGAGCCCACAATCCTTTCTATATGCCAATTTGAGTTACTTGGACCGCACCTATACAGATGAGTCAACAAACATTTGGGACGCTGCATTTGCTCATACATTGAGCTTTGCAGTGTTTGGACACTGGTGAGTTTTGGCACAAACCTTGTGGTTTTTCTAGGTTTACCTGTAGGTACAACTTACAAAGGGAGGTTTACAAGCTCTTTAAATCAAACTTGCACTGCTCTGCAGTCATCCAAATTCTTGAATTATATCTTGTCAGCTGTTAGAAAAAGGGTAAGATATGGCTGATTACAAGACTGAAATTGGTTGTAAACCCTTACATATGCCCAGTGAAGTGACTGGCCTTAGGTGATACACAGAGATGAAACAAATCTGCAGTCTTTTCTTCTCTACTGCCAAAGTGCTAAATTTATACAGCTTGTCTGAAAGTTCAGAAAAAAAGGAGGGCGAGAGCTAAAATTGCACTCTGCAGATGTCGGAAAGCTGATTGGAGGGAAGGGACACACACCCATTCACACAGCACACAGGAGCAGAGCTGAGGTTGTCAATCAGTTGGAGGTCCCTCCCCTGTCACCTATTTTCTCTCGGTGTCAGGAAAACTTGTCAGAAGTGATTCATGCTGATAGCAGAGGAACGGAGCAGCAGACAGAAATCACACTTAGCGCGCTAGACTGAGACACACTATAGAGGGATATGCTTTATTCGTATTTCTTGCCCAAGGCTTACAACCACTTTAACATCACATTTTTACATATGTTCAATTTCCCTAATGTTGACATGAAGTTTTTCCATTTTTTTAGCTTTGTTTCCTATTCTTCATTTACACACACCCAACACATTGCTTTTAACCTTATTTGAGGCGTAATATTCATACAAAGGCCAAAACTTTTTTTAAACATCCTCTCAATGTTACTCAACAAATCCAATAAATTGCACAATGGTAACCTCCAGAAATAACAGTAACAAGAAAAGTGGATGTTTCTTGTTTAGCAGGCAATGTGGGCATGTTTTTAAACCAAACTACAAACACGAACACCCTCTGTTAGCATTACCACAATTTACATTTTCCAGCACATTGTGACCCAGGTTTAACAAACCCACAATTTCCATTTTCCCACTACATACAACAATCTGAAAGGATCTCGTACAACTAAAAAAAAATAGCACTTAAAAATAAGCTTGGTGCTCTGTCAATTTTAAGGGCAGAATTCACTAACCCAAAGCAACCAATACCAGCTCACCTTTCACTGATGTGACCTCGGTCCCCTGAAACCTGAATGACTGTATGTTTACTGCCCTATGCTATTATCAGTTTGTTAGAGTTCTATGAAATCTGTGAAACACTGCATGGGATGTCAGCGCTACACAAACTGTGAAAAACTTTGCCAAGCTGTCTACAATGAATAGTCAAAAGTGAAACTTTCATTAAAATACTGGGTAAGTATCTCTACATACATGTGTACAATTGAGCTGCCTGTTGCACTTGAATAATATCAACATTCTGTAGAGAATTTGCTACTTCACATAAAACAAACAAAAAAAAAAAAAAATACCAAGTATCTCTTGTATAAATTGACTGTTACTGTTTGCATTCCCATACTAACTACTCAGATTCATGCATAAGCTGTCTACCCTGCATTAGAAGGAAGAATTTGATTGATAAAGGAAACTCAGGAGATAAACCAGTCAGACACCCAGACAACTAAAACGGAGCAGGATTAGAAAATATGTGAGCAGAGGTTACCTGTCAAAATGATCCACAGATGCAGCGTTATGTAAATCCCAATTTTTCCTATAAAAACTAAGTCTGCCCCACCCCATTCACGCCTCCTTACTTGTCCTTTATTATGATAGGCATATTGATGGACCAATAGGAGGTGTGAGAGAAGGCAAGGCCAATCTCACTCTTCAGAGGAAAAGCTAAAAACTTTGTATATAACTTCAGCAGCTTATAACTACTGATCAATTCAATATACACATAAAAAAAAAAAAAAAAAAAGAAAAAGGATAATCTTGCCTAAGCATTCTTTTCATAACGCGCTCAGCTTTAATCGTAAAGGTTTACATGTTCTAAGGCTTATTCCGTATATGCAATGGCAATGCAGAATGTACACACACACACAAAATAAATAAATCATGTATGATGCAGTAAATTGCCTACCAACTGAATATTCTGATTACTTTACTACAATGACTGCATTTGGAATAAGGCTCTTACAGTAAACACCTTTATCTCTTAAGCAATATTAAAACGTGTTCACTGTCCCTACCACATTTACAGCATATCTTATCTTTAGGTCTGCAAGAACTATGTATACACAGGCTAAGTCACACTTAGGTGCTGTGCAGCTGCTTGAGGGCCCTCTGGGTTTAGCGGCAGGACATGCTCACATGTAGGGTAGGTGAGAAGCAGAAGCCATGCCTCACAATACCCCAACTCTTCCATTGGTTTACAAAAATTATGTTTTACAGAGGACACCACCTTTCCTTGCTGCCAAATGTGTTGGTATACATAACTGATTTTCCATTTTCTTATGGTGTTCTCTGTATGACAACAGTTACACATTACGGATAGTGATGAGTCTGTAGAGTATCCAAAAGGCTCTTTCCCCTAGAGCTGTCTATATATGGACCGTGAGAGAATTCAGACAGCAACTCAAAAGATACTTTTCATCTACATCCATTTATCTATGGACTTTGAGAGTGTTTTGAGAACATCCCAAATGCTACTATTTCAAAAAATCTATCTATGGACCTTGAGCGTTCAGAGAGCATCCCAAAGGCTATTTTTCACCCACACCTATATCTATGGACCACAAGAGAGTTCAGACAGCATCCCAAATGATTCTCTTCACCTACATCTATCAATCCATAGCCTGTAATAGAGATTGGAGAGCATCTCAAAGGCTACTCTTACCCAAAATCTATGGATCACAAAAAAGTGCAGAGAGCATTCCAAAGGCTATTTTTACCTGTATCTATTTGTCTATGAACCACAAGAGAGTTCAGAGAGCATCCCAAAAGAATTTCTTCACCTACAGCTATCTAAAGATAGATTTTAGAGAGCATCCCAAAGGCTACTCTTTTCCCATATTTATGGACCACAAAAAGTTCTGAGACCATCCCAGAGGCTACTTTTTACCTAGTGTATTTTTCTCTAGCCAATGAGAGCGTTCAGAGGGCATCCCAAAGGATTCTCTTCATCTATATCGATCTATGATTGGTGATAGATTTTGGAGAGCATCCCAAAGACTGCTTTTCACCTACATCTATTTATAAAATATGACAGAGTTTTGAGAGCATCCCAAAAGCTAACCTTTCCCAACATTTATCCATCTATGGACTGTGAGTGAGCTCAAAGTGCATTCAGAAGGTTGCTTTTCACCTACACCTATTTATCTTTGGACTAAGAGAGAGAGTTTGGAGACCATCTCAACTGCCGTTTACCTACATCTATTTATCTATGGACCGTGAGAAAGTTCAGGGGGCATCCCAAAGGCTACTTTTTACCTATCTCTATCTGTCTATGGACCACCAGATAGTTCAGACAGCATCCCAAAGGAACCTCTTCATCTATATCTACTTAAAGACTGTGATAGGGTTTAAAGAGCATCCCAAAGACTACTCTTTCCTAATATTTATGGACCATGAAAAAAAAAGTTCAGAGAGCATCTCAAAGGCTACTTTTTACCTACTTCTACTTGTCTATTGGTCACAAGAGAGTTTAGCCTTCACCTATATCTATTGGTGATGGAGTTTGGAGAGCATCTCAAAGGCTGCTTTTCACCTACATCTATCAAGCTATGGACTGTGAGAGATTTCAGGGAGCATCTCAAAAAAGATTCCCTTTACCTACATCTATTTATAGACTGTGATAACTTTGGAGAGTACCCCAAGGGCTTCCCTTCCCCAACATCTATGAACTGTGAGAGTGCTCAAAGTGCATCCATGGACTATGATAGAGTTTGGAGAGCATCCCAAAAGCTACCCTTCCCCAACATCTATCTACCTATGGACTTTGAGAAAACCCAAGGTGCATCCAAAAGGCTGCTCTTCACCTCCTACATCTAATTATCCATGGACAGAGAGAGAGTTTGGAGAGCATCCCAAAGGCTGTTCCCCACCTACATCTATCTGAGGACTGTGAGAGAGTTCAGGGTGCATCCCAACTGCTCCTCGCCTACATCTATTTATCTATGGACTGACAGAGAGTTTGGAGAGCATCCCAAAGGCTGCTTCCCACCTTCCTCTATCTATTGACTGTGAGTTCATGGCACATCCCAACTGCTCTTCGCCTACATCTATTTATCTATGGACCATGAGAGGGTTCAGAGGGCATCCTAAAGGCTATCTACATCTATCTGTACACAGTGAATGTACAGTGTTTGTACTTGGCATGTAAATTAAAAAGGGAAGAAAGGGGTGGGTGGTCTAGAAAATGGTTCATGCACTGACCCTTTGCTGACTACTTCCAAAACTGGTTGCAGCATATAACAAACATACAAAAGTTTATACTACATTATCCCCGGTAAGGTTAAAAGACACTTTGTCAAAAATCAAGCTCTCAGATACACATTGAGCATTAATGTAGCCACTAGAATACATGTTTTTATGTGTTGGGTTTTTCAATCCCCAAGGAAGGAATACACAGCTTACTGAGCATCAGATGATCCTATGGCAGAGAGATGAAACTGCAATCCTATCATGGTTCTAGAATAGCATTGCCTAACAGTGATAAACAAGATCCTCCCTCTTTTGTATCATAGGAATATAGGATTGTGAAGTCCTAATAAAAGGGATCCCATGAATGATGACTCCCATAGATCTTTGCTCACCATGCCAGGTGCAGGATGAGTTGTGGAGATGGTGGTGGGTGTCTATGGTGAGATGGTGCACCTGTACCAATCAAAGGGTGCCCCCCCACCCCTTGCACACAGTACAGCCAGGCTCGGTAACAATGGCAGTCTCCCCCCAAGTCCTCCTCACCTTCTTGTGTTTCTCCTGGTAGGGCAGTGCCAGCCAGGGCATGTCCTTGAGGAAGAGCTGCCATTTCTTCTGATCGGGGTCTGAAGAGATGAAGACGATCTCCAGGCGCTCCCGTGTCTTGCAGTAGAAGTCAGTAAGGCCGGGTAGCAGCTGCTGACAAGGGGCGCTCACCCCACAGCCGAACAGCAGCCCTATGAGAGTGACCCGGGAGCACAGAGACTGTACGTCCACCTCCTCCCGTTCCGCCGTCACCAGCTTCTCCCCCAGCAGTTCCAGCAGCAGCCCAGACTCGCCGCCGCCGCCGCCGCCCCGCTTCTCCCCTTGCGGTCCCGACATTCTGCTCGGCCCTCCCCGCTATGGCTCCTGGACAGGCTCGGGCTTCACAGACGCGCTCCCCGGCGGCCGGGAGGGGACGAGCCGCGTGCGCTACACGAGCTGCGCCGGAGTCCGGGCTGCACTCCGCCGATTGGCTGCGGCCGACAGAGCCGGCTGCACATGGGCACAGGGAGAGAGGGGGAGGAGACCAAGGGGGCTATGTGTGTGTGTGTGGGAGAGAGTGCCACCTGGGTGCCATGGGGGGAGAACTGGGTGTGAGAAGTGGGCCACTGCTATTCATAAACACGGGAATAAAACTGGAATATCAGAAGAGACTCCCCATCTCTATCTCAACATTCCTTCATTGTTTTATGGAATTCCATCTAATGACACATTCCACAACATAAAGCGGCACCCCAAAATAATAAATATATAGAACTAGACTACAACCATTGGTATTAAAGTAGTAACTATAGCAAAATGTTTTTTTTTCTTCATTTTGGATAGAATAAGGAAGGGTTATAACCATTGGCGGCTGGTGCTTAATTTTCTTGGGGGGCAGCATGTGGCCCCCAGCCAGCCAACCACCCCCATCCCTCGCTTGATCCCCCCCCCCTCTTGGCTCGATTGGTCGATCAGCTGCCAGGCCCTCCACCAGCCCAATACTTACCCCATCCAGGTCGCGGCTTCAATCAGGACTTAGGACTCCCGGCCAATCGGGTCTCAGATCCCACTTCCTAATTGGCTGGGAGGAGAAAAAGGAAGACAATAGCAAATATTTGTAGCACCCTGGAGTTTAGTCAGGGAGCTCCTCACAAATTTGCTTGCCAAGAGTAGGGATCTATTGAATTCTCCCTAAGTTTGGCCTTGTTGCACTTTTCTCTTCAACCACTATGTGGCCAGGCACTTGGTGGTACTAGATACGAGAAAGGCAACCCAAGTTCAAGTTATAGGTATATGGGTATCTCAGCCAATGGGCAGGGGTTTTCTTGAATCCCTTGGCCTGCTGGGAGAGCCTATATATTCGGGTGAGGTCAGGTGATCGGTGTTCTGTGCCACCCGGATGGCCGTCTGGGTGGACGTGTGTCATCTGCCCCGGGCTGCTAGGCTAGAGATTGGGCTTATCTTGGGGGCATCTGGCTACTAGGCTGTGTGAGGGCCTATCCAGAAGTAGGAGAGCAGCGCAGGGTTGGGACTGCGGTTTGCAGTCCAACCAGAAGTGACGGTTCTGCAGGCCAGAGAACCTGTCAGTGGTTGGAGATAGAAGGGAAGCTGTCGCCACGAAGAGACCATTGCCTTTACCAGGAACCACATTGAGTAACTAAAGCAAGTACTGGAACCACATTCTCACCGAAAGGGCACGGTGGAGAATCGGGAAACTTCAGGCGGTGATCAAGTCAGGGACCCAACCAGTGGAGGAGACACTTGCAGAGCAGCCTTGTGTGTCAAGCCAGGGACTGAGCCGGTTAGCAGGGGTGAAGCTTGAGAAGTATCTGGAGTGCCAAGCTAGGGACCCAGCAGAGAAGAGGGGGTGACGCTTGAGGAGATACCACCGCAAACCTTAGAGGAGCTCAAGGGTTTCATAGTCAGTGAATCAGAGGGTCTAGTGAGAGACCAGGAGCTCAGTATTGAAGAACTGCAAGGAGCAGTTGTAGTGGAGCTGAAAGAACTGTTATGTTTGAGTTAGGAACTGTTAAAGGACTGTTACCATAGGAGACAGCATTCCTGCAAGTGCAGATGTGGCTTCTTGCTGGGGCCTTTCCCTGCATGATTGTCTTCCTATTGAAGTCTCGGAGTCTGCCAATTGAGTTTGCAACTATCTACGGGTGTCCTGGCCCTAACCCTCTTTCTCCAAAAAATATATAAAAAGGACTGTCAAAAGAAATAAAACCTCTTTTACATCCAAGAAGTGTCTGGCGCCCAATGACTTTCACAATCTTTGCACCCACTATGCCTCACAAACTACCACATATTGAAGGATGTCAGCTATCTTTGGCCTTGGAGGTCCTCATTAGACCAAAAGTGGTAAAGGACCTTGCTACATATTAATTTGCTAATGTCACACAACTGGGTGTGCTCGGGCCTCAGGCTCTAATCATGTGCTTAAAAAAAGAAAGTTATTGAAACCAATGCGTCCGGTGCCCTGCATGTAGATTAGGGGCTGGGCACATGGATAAGGGGTCGGAACCTCCCGTATGAGCAGCCGCCACTGGTTATAACTGATGTCAGATTTGGGGACCCCCATGTCTTTAGAACTAGTGTCCCACTGGAAGATTCCCCCCATTACTTTTCTGGAGACAACCAAAAATGTTGTATTTTCTTTTACTTTCACTTTCAATGCTAATGGCAAACAGGACAAATACAGAGGGGGAAGCTCTGTAACGGGGGCATAGACAGCAATAAAAACTGACAGGGTTTCTAATCCCTCTCCACTCTATCCAAAAAAAAAAGTTTTGCCTTTAGTTATACTTTTAAATTGAGTGTAAGGTTCACTTTTTTAAAAAATAAAATAAACATTTTGGCCTGCGGCCAGCCTGAATTTGTAGGAGGAGGCTCGCCCTATAAATATCTGCCCCATTCCTCCCCTTTCCGCCTGCGTTTTTCTTCACTTTATTATGTGTACAACGTCATTTCCGGCGCAATCTTTCTGACGTCACTTCCGTGTTTTCGTCTCGTCAGGGAAGATGTGGGGCTAAAGCAGGCTACGCTTCTCCCCGCTCTCACGTGCGGGTTACAGATTTTGGTTGGATGGTGTACAGGCGGGGTAGGGGGCCGCCCCATCTGGACTATCTCAGGCCATGGTGTTGACCATTGGGGGGCCGAGCAAGGTCAGGCATCGCCGGTGCTGGAGAGCTCCCTGCTGGGGAATGGCGGTCCCGGGCTCCTCTCCTCCTCCGGCGGCTGCGGCACTATTGTTCCTGGCTCGGATTGTGGGATGATGAGGCTCCCCTCTCCCGATCACTGGGGCACACCGCTCCACTGTTACAGCCCGATCCAGATGGCTCGGTCCCCCCGCGTCTACTTAGCGCTGTAGTGGCGGCTGGAGCCGGCCTGGGACTGACAGCTCACATTTATGCCATTCTTTAAATGACTGCTCACTGCTTTGTGGGGGGATGCCTGCCACCTGCTGGACATAGGGAACAGTGCAGTTAGAGGGGAGAGCGCTGCTGTTACTCTGTATCATACATAATTTCCCAGCCATGTCCCATACACAGGAGGCTCCCTTCACCGAGTATCAGCACCAACAAAAGGGCTTTATATGGGCAGGGATGGTTTTAGTAGTATGCCTCCCTTGCTCTTCCTTGTATCCTGTGTGTGTGTGTGTGATATGTGTATTTATATATATATATATAAATATATATATATGTACAATAATATGTAGTAGTCAGTAGTATGTTTCTCTTGCTCTTGCTTACATGTTGCCAATACAGGATAGATGCATTGCCTGTGGAAACGTGAGAGGAGTGTTAGTAGTAGAGAGTAAGTGCATGTCCATGTTGCCACGGCAGTCGTAGTAGTGGAATGGAAGGGGCCCTCCTCTCCTCCTACTTGTGGCTCCTGTGAGGTTGTTGGCTGAGCAGCGCTTTGTCCTGTGTGCTGCTCGGCAGGCTGTCTGACTCCTTCCCAGCGATCTGTGTGGCAGCAGCATCATCATCATCATCAGAGTACACAGAGACCCATCCACTGTACGTCATCAGTAGGGGCCCCAACACATCCCGACATGAGAGTGATGATCCCCCTTCCCCTGTTGAAGGGTTTGGAAGTGCAGACCTGGGGTGGTGCGCCCACAATGCCCACTATCAGGAGAGGCGGCAGTGCCATGGCCCTGTGTGTGGATGACAATGGGCAGGGATGGTACGCACCAAGCTCCTTACTGGGATGTAGAGCACCTGCTTGTCCCTGGGGAGGAGATCCCCCACCTGGCCCAGCTGGAGGCCTTGGATTTGTATTTTCTCTTACACGTATCTTCACACATTAGGTCTTATGGCGTCACACCACTGCAAGGTTACCTATAACGTTTATGGTAACTACAGATTTAGATGTTTGTTTCTAATTGGCTTGTGATGTGGCAGGTCTCCTCATCCATTTCTCATATGGCTTACATTACAATTTTCATACGTTATGACATTTCACTACTCACTTCAGTTGCCTGACATGTCTTCAGGTTCATAGGCCTAAGTTTATGTTTTTAATTTGCCTGATACGCCTCAGGTAACTTGGCCTTGGTAAATTCAGGAGACGTTTCAGTCCTGCACTACGTATACTTCGTCATTCATCACATACATGGTTAAGGTTATATTTCACTTTTAGGTTACGGCGTTACACTCTTTACATTGTTACCTGTCACGTTTATGGGTATTAACGGATTGAGATGATCGTTTTTATCAGGCTTGTGCGGTGGCAAGTCTCCGTATCCATTACACATACGTCATACATTTCGACATTTCACAACTCTCATATCTTTGTCAGACACGTTTTCAGGTATCCAAGGCCTGAGTTTACATTTATAATTTGCCTGCTACGCCTCAGGTAACTCGGCCTTTAGCCGTTTCACAAGTCTGACACATTTTCAGACCTACACTTACAAGAATTTTGTTAACGAATTCACTTCCACCATATGGCATACACTCATAGCACCTTTTTTCTAAGGGAAAAAAAAAGGGGGGGGGGGGGATTTATCTCTTTTTCGTGAATAAATTATTTGCTCACAATGAGTCTTTTTTCTCAGTCAAATAGGTCATGTCACAAGCGGTGGATATTGAAGATTTTGCTTCCATACCTCCTTCTCTGGCCAGGGTTTCAGTACATGGCAGCATGCCCTCCCTGAGATCCTGGACCATCCCCAGACTCATGGCCGAACTACACTGCAGGGGTAAAAACGGGGGTTATTCCTGCGCTACCAGATTGGAAAAAATGTTATATAGTCGTAATCGACTTTTGGACCTGTATGCAACCTCTATCACTGGGCAGCTGCATGCACCGAAAACAAGGGCTCAGACACAAACCCAAATCTAATGATATAAAGAGAGGGGGGGGGGGGTGCCGCGCTATCCAAAGGGGTCTTAGCTTATAGGTGTTAATAATAATTCCTAATATTCCTAGGTCACGAAGTTTTAAATAATCATAAACATAAAACGATCGTAAAAAATCGCATGGATTTGAGTTGAGATTATGCGTAGATATAATGACTCAAAAGTAGATGTGTTGATCCAGCAAGGGATATAAATATAAACACTGATGCATATGTGGATCAAAAAGTGAAAAAATAAATATATAGATAAAAACCCAATTTCTGCATGTGTTAAAATATTACAGTACAATATATCCAAAGTGCTCGTGCTCTTGTGTCTTAAATAAGAAGATCAAACTTGTACATATACTAAAGTGCAAAAAATGGAGCAATACAATAAACAAATCATATATCAAGTGAAACAAACATACATCAAGTGAAACAAACAAGAAAGGAGATATGGTCGCCTGATCCTTGTGTTGCGACCAGTGCGACAGTGCAAGTATTGTGTGGATGGTTAACGTGAGTAGTTAAACCCACTCTATTTGTTAGTGTCAAAAGTAAATTAGTAATTCAAGTGTCCAAAAAAAAAACAGTGCTCAAACACAATAATCGAATGACAGTGGGGTGTTGCTATGCAGATGAGACACTCTATGTCCTCTTCATGCAGCATGCACTAGTGTAGGTAATGGCCCCTTACCTAGCGGTGCTAGGTCAACCGCATATAAGTTGTTAACTCCCGGAGTCTTGGGTCTTTCCTGCGTCTCTGCGTCAGCAAGTCCGGACGCAGAGACGCAGGAAAGACCCAAGACTCCGGGAGTTAACAACTTATATGCGGTTGACCTAGCACCGCTAGGTAAGGGGCCATTACCTACACTAGTGCATGCTGCATGAAGAGGACATAGAGTGTCTGATCTGCATAGCAACACCCCACTGTCATTCGATTATTGTGTTTGAGCACTGTTTTTTTTTGGACACTTGAATTACTAATTTACTTTTGACACTAACAAATAGAGTGGGTTTAACTACTCACGTTAACCATCCACACAATACTTGCACTGTCGCACTGGTCGCAACACAAGGATCAGGCGACCATATCTCCTTTCTTGTTTGTTTCACTTGATGTATGTTTGTTTCACTTGATATATGATTTGTTTATTGTATTGCTCCATTTTTTGCACTTTAGTATATGTACAAGTTTGATCTTCTTATTTAAGACACAAGAGCACGAGCACTTTGGATATATTGTACTGTAATATTTTAACACATGCAGAAATTGGGTTTTTATCTATATATTTATTTTTTCACTTTTTGATCCACATATGCATCAGTGTTTATATTTATATCCCTTGCTGGATCAACACATCTACTTTTGAGTCATTATATCTACGCATAATCTCAACTCAAATCCATGCGATTTTTTACGATCGTTTTATGTTTATGATTATTTAAAACTTCGTGACCTAGGAATATTAGGAATTATTATTAACACCTATAAGCTAAGACCCCTTTGGATAGCGCGGCACCCCCCCCCCCTCTCTTTATACACTGCAGGGGTATCTTCTACCCGGTTTCGGCTTGCAAAGCTGTATTTCTCAGACTTTTATTCCCAGTGCATCAGGCTTCATTCGTGAGCAAGTCACTCTTTGTTCGGTCAGGTTATCCCTCTCACAATTCACTCCACCCTGAGCTCATTGGCAAGCTCCTGTCAGGAGCTACGAGCCAGGGTTAAGGTGTTGGAAAGCCATCCATGCCTAGCCCCGGAGGCACTCGCTGTTCCTGGCACATCAGCGGTTTCCGGGTCCCCCTTGGTTGGACCTTTAGCCTCAGGTAATGACGCCAGTTCTCTTTCTGTTACTCCGGCTCATTTCATTCCAGCTAATATCAATAAGTTATTCTAGATGCTAAAGGCATGAATTTAGCTTCCCTTTTGTTAGCGGCCCAAGATATAGCTGACAACAATCATATGTTGGTGGTGAGGTCTCCGTAGTGGCAAGACCAAGACCACAGGCTTAACCGTAAGCTCTCCTTTCCAGATTTAGCCCTTGCCTTGGTATCTTTAGGGACATTAATAGCTCTGTAAGTGAGAGCTAGACAAACTCCACTGATCTGCAGAAGCTTTTTGCAGTTTTTTTGCACTTAACACCCCACTGGCAAATAAGGAAATTGAAGGCCTGGCTACTACACTCACTTTCCTGGGGATCATGTTAGACACTCAGTCTATGCAGGCTAGTCTGCCTGCGAATAAGGTAGCAAGAATCAGAATGTGTCCATGGGTTACGATCTCCCGAGTCTGTTCCAGGAAGCATTTGCAATCACTGCTAGCCATGCAAACTTTGCCATGAGAATCATTTCCCAAGGCAGGCTTTATATTTTTCGGTTGTTGACACTGTTACCTTTAGCCCCCGACTCAGCTTTTCGGGTCAAACTAGATTCTGTGGCTTTTTTCCAATTTACACTTTTGGGACGAGTTCTTCCAGCACTGGAATGGCATCACCATGTTCATCCCTGCAGTTGCGGTGTTGTCTCCTCAGGTCATTACTGATGCTGCAGCCACCAAAGGCTATGCGGCAAGTTTTGGCACTCACTGGTTACCAGGACCATGGCCAGACGAATGTCTGGCAATTCCCAGGTTTGCACAAACGTCAGCTTTGGTTGAGATTACCCCATAGGGTCTGCAGCGCAGGTGTGGGGTCACTTATGGACAGGTAACACTGTAAGGTTCAATCAGGCTACCTCCGAAATCTTCAACAAGATAGGTCCAGTTCAATGTTCATCATGGCTTTCATACGCAGACTCATTTGGCTGTCTCTCCAGTTCAAATTCCAGTTGCACTATAGGTTCATTAATTGGTATACAGAATATAGCTGTGGACGCTCTATATCTCGTTTTTAATTATCAGTTGTTTTCCAGCAGGTCCCAGATGCAGCATCCCATCCCCACACTTCTTGCTTCTAACAATGGATTAGATACTCACTAGGCTATCACGGTAGGGTTGGTCAACAGGTCATTATCTGCCAACACGGGGAAGGCTTATAACTCCGCCTGGAATAACTTCCAGACTTTTCAAGCACGGTACCCTAGGCCTGATTGTTACAACATTCGATACCTTCTGGCTTTCTGGCCTACTGCCTCTCACAGCTAGAACTGTCGCACAACACCATTTAGACATACTTGACAGAAATATAACATTTGTATCCTTACGGCATCCTGATAGGCCATCTATATTCTCGGCACGTTCCATTGAGCCCATTCTTAAGGGTATCCAGATGGGCAGGGCTTTTTTTCTCAGAGAAAAGGTGCAGTAACTCGCCCAACTCTCTGCCTCAACCACGCCCAAACCCCGCCCCCAGCCACACCCCAACACCGCCCCCAGCCACACCTTCCTTAGAGGAGAGATTTACAGCGGCGCCAAAAAATTGTAATGGCTTAGAACTGTGTATCACATAAGGCAAATTCCCCAAAATCCCCCCCCAGCTCTCCTCATCACAAATCCCCTCCTAGCTCTCCTCTCATCACAAATCCCCTCCTAGCTCTCCTCTCATCACAAATCCCCTTCTAGCTCTCCTCTCATCACAAAGCCCCTCCTAGTTCTCCTCTCATCACAAATCCCCTCCTAGCTCTCCTCTCATCACAAATCCCCTCCTAGTTCTCTCATCACAAATCCCTGCCTAGCTCTCCTCTCATCACAAATCCCCTCCTAGCTCTCCTCTCATCACAAATCCCCTCCTTGTTCTCCTCTCATCACAAATCCCCTCCTTGTTCTCCTCTCATCACAAATCCCCTCCTAGCTCTCCTCTCATCACAAATCCCCTCCTTGTTCTCCTCTCATCACAAATCCCCTCCTAGCTCTCCTCTCATCACAAAGCCCCACAGCTCTCCTCTCTGCTGACCTTGCCCTCCACCTCCACACACATACTTTCTCAGCTCCCCTTTCATCACAAGTTCCCCCAAGCTCTCCTCTGTGTACAATGCTCTCCCCTCTGCTAAATGCACACAAACTTTACCTCTCTGCACATATTCTCCCTCCCCCGCACACTTTCACAGTGCACTCCTCTCTGAATGAACTCAGTCTCTGCAAACCTCTCCCTAAAAAAAAAATCTCCCTTCCCAGCACAAATCTCCTTCCACCCCACAAATCCATATCACAGCACAGCTCCTCATCCCAGCAAAAATACCCCACCCCAACATCCCCCAAGCATAAATCCTCCTCCCAGTACAAATTCTCTCCCCCAAATCTCTCCTTCCAGCACAACATGCTCCCCATCCTGGAACAATTCCTCTCCCCTTGTCTCTATTCCTCCAAGCCCCTCCTACACAAGTCCTCTCCCCAGTTCCATCACATATCTTCCCACATAAATCCCCCCTGCCAGTACAAACCTTTCCCCCACAAACACAAATCCTTTCCCCCTTTCTAATCCAAATTCAAACCTCCATACTGTCCCAGTTTTAATGGGCCTTTCCTGAGATTTAAACAAAATCCCAGCGTCCCATGAATCTGGGCTGAGTCCTGAAGCCCAGTGCTGGAACAAGTTCTGCCACTAGGCTCCACTAACTTGTCAAGCAGGAGCTAGTGTGGGCATCCAAGGTAAATGTCCTCCATCTCTCGGGGTCCCAGATGCCATGATCATGCCCTTTGTGAGAAGGAGAATATCTGGGAGGGAGAAGGCTAGTGCTGGAAGGGGGGGGGGGGGGCTAGTGCTGGAAGGGGGGGCTAGAGCTGGAAGGGGGAGAGGGTTAGTGCTGGAAGGGGGGGGCTAGCGCTGGAAGGGGGAGGGGGGAGAGGGTTAGTGCTGGAAGTGGGGGCTAGTGCTGGAAGGGGAAGAGGGCTAGTGCTGGAAGGGGGAGGGGGAGAGGGCTAGTGCTGGAAGGGTGGGGCTAGTGCTGAAAGGGGGAGGGGGGAGAGGGCTAGTGCTGGAAGGTGGAGAGGGCTAGTGCTGGAAGGGTGGGGCTAGTGCTGAAAGGGGGAGGGGGGAGAGGGCTCATGCTGGAAGGGGGAGAGGGCTAGTGCTGGAAGGGGGGGCTAGTGCTGGAAGGGGGAGTGGGTTAGTGCTGGAAGGGGGGGCTAGTGCTGGAAGGGGGAGGGGGGAGAGGGTTAGTGCTGGAAGGGGGGGCTAGTGCTGGAAGGGGGGGCTAGTGCTGGAAGGGGGAGGGGGGAGAGGGCTAGTGCTGGAAGGGGGAGGGGGAGAGGGCTAGTGCTGGAAGGGGGAGGGGGAGAGGGCTAGTGCTGGAAGGGGGGGCTAGTGCTGAAAGGGGGAGGGGGGAGAGGGCTAGTGCTGGAAGGGGGGAAGGTTAGTGCTGGAAGGGGGGTGGGGGGAGAGGGCTAATGCTGGAAGGGGGGCTACTGCTGGAAGGGGGGGTTGGAAATGTGCTTGGGGGAGAGGGGGGCTAGTGCTGGAAGGAGGGGGGTGAAAATGTGCTGGGGGAGAGGGGGCTAGTAATGTGCTGGGGGGAGAAGGGGCTAGTGCTGGAAGGGGGGGTTGGACATGTGCTGGGGAGAGGGGGGCTAGTGCTGGAAGGGGGGGTTGGAAATATGCTGGGGGGGAGAGGGGATCTAGTGCTGGAAGAGGCTGTCAGGTTTCAGATTATTCCCACACTGATTTCTGGCATATGTCCTTTATCATACCAAAGCACATATCCTCCTAACCCCCCAATCACTCCACCAAGTGTACATCGTTTTCGTTTCCTCCTTCCCAATCCCAGACACTCTCTCCCCTCCTCCCTGTCTATCTATAAAGCATAGAAAAGTTTGTACAGACCTGAAGTCAGCGCGTGTTCCTGCTCCCCTCCTCCTGTGTGTGTATACAGAGCTGAATGAGAAGGAGGAGGGGGGGGGGGGGTGGAGACAGCTTTGTTCTGCTGTGTGTGAGACATGCATCTGATGATTGTGCAGACAGCAATCATCATGTCACTCCCGGGAGAGGAGAGGGCTGCCAGAGGTTCCGGAACGCAGTTCCGGTGAGTTCCGGCTGAAAAAAAGCCCTGCAGATGGGTAACCCCTCTACCACGGCCTTATCACAGCGCTCTTGGTCAAACATTACCGCACCCTCCTGATGAGCTTAGGGTTGGACCCTAAGTCATACTTGCGTCGTTCTTTCAGGATAGGGGCTGCTTCAGCGACCACTCGCCAAGGTCTTCCCGGTCACATTATCAAGAGGTTAGGTAGGTGGAAGTCGTCATCCTACTCCAGGGATATTCCAGATCCACACGCCGAGATGTCCCATGCATTGGCACACTTGACTGAATAATTTGTGGTGCATTTGTTTCAAATAAACCTCCTTTTCATGCTCATCCTACTTTCTTTATTTTTGCCCCCTTTTAGGCATACTGACCACGTGATAACGGAACACCCCAGGTCACTTTCCCGCTTTCCTCTATTACATTTCCTTGATTATCTTCAAGAGAATCCGAGTACAAGTAGGAAGGCTGGCCCAGGCCAGCCTGAATTTGTGGGAGGAGACTCGCCCTATAAATATCTGCCCCATTCCCCCCCTTTCTGTGTGCGTATCTCTTCACGTTATTCCACCCACCTATTCCCTTTGTTTTACTTCTTCTTTATATCCAATTACTTCTTTGGTATGCCCCCTTTTAGGCATACTGACCATGTGACCATGGCACACCCCAGGTCACTTTCCCGCTTTCCTCTATTACATTTCCTTGAATAGCTTTAAGAGACTCGGAGTACAAGTTATATTTTCTGCCCTGTGTGATGGCACCCCAAGTAGCAAGCAATTGTGCTGCAAGTTTGGAAATGACTTGTTAAACTATTGCTAGACTTGCCAGGCTTCACAAGTTTGTTGCACAATTGCAGCAAGTCCACATCGCATGACTCCAGATCAACTTTCTTTACAAACATTCTGCAAGTCTTCTGCAAGTTCTGGTTCAGTTATGCTGTGCAATAGTCACCCCACCTCAGGGGTCACTGTGACTTGCAGAGCTCTTGCTGTAGACTCACCACTGCAACTTTGCTCTAGCTAGAGACATGCAAATTTGCTACAAATTGGAAAAGTGTCAACTAGAACTTGTGCTTCAAGTGCTCTGCGAGTGTACAACTTGTCAGTGAAAATGTGCAGCAAGTTAACAAGACTTATGCCCTGTACACATGGTCGGACATTGATCGGACATTCCGACAACAAAATCCATGGATTTTTTCAGACGGATGTTGGCTCAAACTTGTTTCGCATACACACGGTCGCACAAAGTTGTCGGAATTTCCGGACTTCAAGAACGCGGTGACGTACATCACATACGACGAGACTAGAAAAGGGCAGTTCAGTACCAAGCGTGGCACCCTTTGGGCTCCTTTTGCTAATCTAGTGTTAGTAAAAGTTTGGTGAGAGACGTTTTGCGCTTTTTCAGACTCATGGTTTTCAGATTATATTTCTGCTGTTCAGTTTGTGCTTGTGGGTTTCTATCTGGTCTTCAGTGCGTACAGCGAGTTACCATTGATTTTTCATTGTTCGTTCGTTACTGATTTTCAGGTCGCTCTTCACAGGCCTTGCTGTTCTTCAGTGCGTTCTGTTACTTCGTTCTGACCAGCCGACCGTTTTCTAGCCATGTTGCGTATACGTACTCAACGTAAAGTTCGTGCTGTGCGGGGGCTTGGTGTTGGGGTCCCTTCTTTGACACAAGCCCAGTCCATGAACAGGGCGAGGAGGAGTTCATGGATCAAGAAATGGTTGCTCCAGCGTGACCAGTTCTGTCACATGCCTTTGCTCTGTGAGATCCGTGAGAATAATCCTGACGATTTCAGGAACTTTCTCCAGATGACGGACCCCGTATTTCACCGTTTGTTGGCTTTGCTGACCCCCTATATCAGCAGGCAGGATACCTGCATGAGGCAAGCCATCACTGCGGAGCAGAGGCTAGTCGCCACGTTGCGGTACTTGGCGACGGGGAGAAGCCTGCAGGACCTTAAGTTCTCGACAGGCATCTCCCCCCAGGCTCTGGGGATCATTATCCCAGAGACCTATTCTGCCATCATCCAGGTCCTGCAGAAGGAGTATATTAAGGTAAGATTTTTATCGTTTAACATCACACTAATTGTTTTTAATGTTTGCTAGTGTATTGTATTTCTTTCCTCATTTCCTAATTACCATGATTGTAATATGCTGTGAATGTCCCCTTTGTCCTCATGCATGCTGGATTTTTATGTAATTTTTTTTTTGTTCTTCATACATATTTGCCTTCACTAACCTCCCCAGCATGCTCTCCTGGGCCTATATTCACCTTGTGTAGCCACTTAACAATGTATTTTGTCAGCTCCATAGTAGTGCTTTACCCCCAACTGCTAACTCAGCTGATACCAATCCTCTATCTATTCTCAATCCTCTATCTGCTGACTTTGCCAAACCCATACATACTATACCCACCTCTTTTGTGGTCAGATTTATGGATGAATTCCCCAAAGCATGTAGTGCAAGGGCCTGCCTGAATACTTTCAAATGGTAATGTTCAAAGTTTTTGTATCCTATTATTATCTTGATAGGTAATAGCAGAATGTAAAAATGTGCTAAAATGTGTACAGTGTGTATTTATCTCTTTGTATTGTGACACTTCTTACCTGCCCAGTGGGCTGCCAATAGTGTAAGTAAGGAGGGGCTGGCCAAAGTAATAAACATTATTTAGGCATTCATCTCTCAATGAAGTGGAGAGGGTTACCTGTCCAAAACACCCCCCCCATATATTTTTTTAAATGGCCCATGGGGGGGGGGGGATCTGATAGGTGGACCTTATACCTTTGTCTTTAAATACTCCCTAAAAAAAATGTAATACTGATGTTGGCCAAGAATGTTTGTGTCTAATCTGCTTTCCATGTTTATGTGAAAAATGATTAATTTTTTTTTCTTGTTTGACTCCACAGTTTCCTTCCAACCCACAGGAATGGCAGACTGTGGCCTCCCACTTTGCCCAGCGGTGGGACTTTCCTAACTGCAGAGGGGCAATTGATGGGAAACACGTCCACATTGTCCCACCACCCAACTTGGGGTCATACTATTACAACTACAAGGGGTTCAATAGTATTGTGATGTTGGCAGTGGTGTCGGCTACTTACGAGTTCCTGTATGTGGACGTGGGGAAGAATGGCCGGATGTCAGATGGTGGAGTCATCGCTCACACAGAGATCTACAGGCGTCTCCAGAATGGCAGTTTGGACTTGCCACCTCCAGAAGACAATGCGGAAGGACTCCCATTTGTCTTCATTGCGGATGAAGCGTTTGCGCTGGGGGACCATCTTATGCGGCCATTCCCTATGAGGACCCTCACCCCGGACCAGAGGGTTTTTAATTACCGGCTGACCAGAGCCAGAAGAGTGGTGGAGAACACGTTTGGAATAATGGCCAGGCGGTTCTGCCTATTTTCTTTCTGTATCGTTGTTGTAATTATCACGCACCTGCTCTGTCTCCACCATGTGCTCTTCCCCACTGCGTTGAACGAGAAGGGGCGGGGAATAGACTAGAAAGAATGTCAGGGGTGGGCGGAGTTTCACACATTCGCAGTGTATATAAAGCGTAACACGCGTGTGTAGTACGTACGATCTGTGAGCGGAGGAAGGAGTATCGGAAGCGCCAATCATGATAACGAAGGTAACATTTGAACTTGGGCTTATACTGCTTATAGATTGAGGCCTATATTGGGACAAGATTAGGAGACTTTAGCCTGACATTAGGGTTTGTCTTGTGTATTGCAGATAAAATGGATGGCTTCAATGACCACAAATTCCTACCCCTGTTCATAGACAAGTACAGGGAGCTGCCCTGTCTGTGGCAGGTGAAACATCCGCATTATAATCATAAACAAAAGAGCCAGGCAGTGCTGGAGAAACTGCTGGAGATGGTGAAGCCGGTGGTCCCCACAGCAACCATCCCCTATTTAAAAGCCAAAATTGGTGGCCTGAGGAGCACATATTTTAGGGAGCCCAAGAAGGTCCAGGATTCCCAGAGATCCGGAGCTGCAGCAGATGACATTTATGTCCCCAGGCTGTGGTACTATGAGAGACTTTGTTTTCTGTCAGACCAGAATGAAGTCAGGGAATCCCTCTGAACCCTTCCTTCCACTCTTCCTTCCACCCAATCTTCCACCCCAGCTGAGGCTTCCGATGTCCAATCCGGGACTTCCAGCCAGGAAGAAGTGGAGGAGCCCAGCTGGAGCCAGGTATAGCATTGTTCTACAGATTTCTGGTCAATAAATAAATGATGTTTACTAGATGTTATTATTGATCACTAATTGCTGATTTAATAAAGTGTTTTACATATCAATAGACAGTAGTGGGCGAAAATAATTGGGACAAGAATGAAAAATGCTGGGTTTAGAATGATACTCTGTTATATTTGTTAACATTCAATTTGCAACTGTCATGAGGTAAAAATTATGTGTGATTGATGAAGAAAAAACTAAAACGATGTCCCTTTTTCATACACAGGAAGACCTCAGCCAGGAGGAGGCTGTGGAATGTGGCACACAGGAGGAGGCTGTGGAATGTGGCAGACCTCAGCCAGGAGGAGGCTGTGGAATGTGGCACACAGGAGGAGGCTGTGGAATGTGGCACACAGGAGGAGGCGGGGGTTAGTGGCAACCAGGAGGAGGCAGGGCTAAGTGGCAGCCAGTAGGAGCCTGACAGAATCGCAGGTCCCTCCCCTCTGCCTTCCAAACAAAAGACCCAGGAAGGTGAGTAACGTGCAGGATTCAGTGCTCAGGCTGATTTGGCTGCCACCAAACTGCAGGACATGCAGGAGGGCCAACGCCTCACGTGTGAGGAACTCATTTATCAAACATTAAATAAGGGGTTGAGGGGCAAAATCACACCCAATACCCACCTGAGTGAGTTGCATCATCCTCCTCCTCCTGCCACAACTCCATCACCACAGACACAGCATGGAAGGAAGACCAGAGAGTGATGGCCCTGGGTTCAGTCTGGTAAAAGATGCAGGCTCTTGTATGACCACAGCCTGGGGACAGATGTGTCATCTGCTGCTGTTCATGATTCTCTTGGACTTCTGGACCAGATTGAATTCCCTGAGATAAGGACTGCTCAGGCCACCAATTTTGCCTGGAAATAATTGATGTGTGCCCTGGGGGCCAAAGGCTTCGCCAATTTCTGCTGTTTCTCCAGCATTGGTTCCCTCTTTGGTTATGAGCCCTTAACCACTTCAGCCCCGGAAGGTTTTACCCCCTTCCTGACCAGAGCACTTTTTACAATTCGGCACTGCGTCGCTTTAACTGCTAATTGCGCGGTCATGCAATGCTGTACCCAAACAAAATTTGCATCCTTTTCTTCCCACAAATAGAGCTTTCTTTTGATGGTATTTGATCACCTCTGCCATTTTTATTTTTTGCGCTATAAACGGAAAAAGACCGAAAATTTTGAAAAAAAATGATATTTTCTACTTATAGTTATAAAAAATCCAATAAACTCAATTTTAGTCATACATTTAGGCCAAAATGTATTCGGCCACATGTCTTTGGTAAAAAAAATGTCAATAAGCGTATATTTATTGGTTTGCGCAAAAGTTATAGCGTCTACAAACTAGGGTACATTTTCTGGAATTTACACAGCTTTTATTTTATGACTGCCTATGTCATTTCATGAGGTGCTAAAATGGCAGGGCAGTACAAAACCCCCCCAAATTACCCCATTTTGGAAAGTAGACACCCCAAGGAAATTGCTGAGAGGCATGTTGAACCCATTGAATATTTTTTTTTTTTGTCCCAAGTGATTGAATAATGACAAAAAAAAATAAAAAATTACAAAAAGTTGTCACTAAATGATATATTGCTCACACAGGCCATGCGCATATGTGGAATTGCACCCCAAAATACATTTAGCTGCTTCTCCTGAGTACGGGGATACCACATGTGTGGGACTTTTTGGGAGCCTAGCCGCGTACGGGGCCCCGAAAACCAAGCACCGCCTTCAGGATTTCAAAGGGCATAAATTTTTGATTTCACTCTTCACTACCTATCACAGTTTTGAAGGCCATAAAATGCCAAGATGGCACAAAACCCCCCCAAATGACCCCATTTTGGAAAGTAGACACCCCAAGCTATTTGCTGAGAGGCATGTTGAGTCCATGGAATATTTTATTTTTTGACACAAGTTGCGGGAATGTGACAATTTTTTTTTTTTTTGCACAAAGTTGTCACTAAATGATATATTGCTCACACAGGCCATGGGCATATGTGGAATTGCACCCCAAAATACATTCTGCTGATTCTCCTGAGTACGAGGATACCACATGTGTGGGACTTTTTGGGAGCCTAGCCGCGTACGGGGCCCCGAAAACCCAGCACCGCCTTCAGGATTTCTAAGGGCGTAAAGTTGTGATTTCACTCCTCACTACCTATCACATTTTTGAAGGCCATAAAATGCCCAGATGGCACAACCCCCCCCCCAAATGACCCCATTTTGGAAAGTAGACACCCCAAGCTATTTGCTGAGAGGCATGTTGAGTCCATGGAATATTTTATATTTTGACACAAGTTGCAGGAAAGTGACAATTTTTTTTTTTTCTTTTGCACAAAGTTGTCACAAAATGATATATTGCTCAAACATGCCATGGGCATATGTGGAATTACACCCCAAAATACATTCTGCTGCTTCTCCTGAGTACGGGGATACCACATGTGTGGGACTTTTTGGGAGCCTAGCCGCGTACGGAGCCCCGAAAACCAAGCACCGCCTTCAGGATTTCTAAGGGCATAAATTTTTGATTTCACTCCTCACTACCTATCACAGTTTTGAAGGCCATAAAATGCCAAGATGACACAACCCCCCCCCAAATGACCCCATTTTGGAAAGTAGACACCCCAAGCTATTTGCTGAGAGGCATGTTGAGTCCATGGAATATTTTATTTTTTGACACAAGTTGCAGGAAAGTGACAATTTTTTTTTTTTTTGCACAAAGTTGTCACTAAATGATATATTGCTCACACAGGCCATGGGCATATGTGGAATTGCACCCCAAAATACATTCTGCTGATTCTCCTGAGTACGGGGATACCACATGTGTGGGACTTTTTGGGAGCCTAGCCGCGTACGGGGCCCCGAAAACCCAGCACCGCCTTCAGGATTTCTAAGGGCGTAAAGTTGTGATTTCACTCCTCACTACCTATCACATTTTTGAAGGCCATAAAATGCCCAGATGGCACAAAACCCCCCCAAATGACCCCATTTTGGAAAGTAGACACCCCAAGCTATTTGCTGAGAGGCATGTTGAGTCCATGGAATATTGTATTTTTTGACACAAGTTGCGGGAAAGTGACAATTTTTTTTTTTTTTTTTTTGCACAAAGTTGTCACTAAATGATATATTGCTCAAACATGCCATGGGCATATGTGGAATTACACCCCAAAATACATTCTGCTGGTTCTTCTGAGTACGGGGATACCACATGAGTGGCACTTTTTGGGTGCCTAGCTTCATACGGGGCCCCAAAATCCAATCACCGCCTTCAGGATTTCTAAGAGCGTTAATTTTTGATTTCACTCCTCACTACCCATCACAGTTTTGAAGGCCATAAAATGCCAAGATAGCACAAAACCCCCCAAAATGACCCCATTTTGGAAAGTAGACACCCCAAGCTATTTGCTGAGAGGCATGGTGAGTATTTTGCAGCTCTCATTTGTTTTTGAAAATGAAGAAAGACAAGAAAAACATATTTTTTTTTTCTTTTTTCAAATTTCAAAAGTTTGTGACAAAAAGTGAGGTCTGCAAAATACTCACTATACCTCTCAGCAAATAGCTTTGGGTGTCTATTTTCCAAAATGGGGTCATTTGGGGGGGGTTTGTGCCATCTGGGCATTCCATGGCCTCCGAAACTGTGATAGGCAGTGAAGAGTGAAATCAAAAATTTACGCCCTTAGAAAGCCTGAAGGCGGTGCTTGGTTTTCGGGGTCCCGTACGCGGCTAGGCTCCCAAAAAGTCTCACACATGTGGTATCCCCGTACTCAGGAGAAGCAACAGAATGCATTTTTGGGGTGTAATTTCACATATTCCCATGGCATGTTTGAGCAATATATCATTTAGTGACAACTTTGTGCAAAAAAAAAAAAAAAATTGTCTTTTTCCCGCAACTTGTGTCACAATATAAAATATTCCATGGACTCGACATGCCTCTCAGCAAATAGCTTGGGGTGTCTACTTTCCAAAATGGGGTCATTTGGGGGGGTTTTGAACTGTCCTGGCATTTTATGCACAACATTTAGAAGCTTATGTCACACATCACCCACTCTTCTAACCACTTGAAGACAAAGCCCTTTCTGACACTTTTTGTTTACATGAAAAAATTATTTTTTTTTGCAAGAAAATTACTTTGAACCCCCAAACATTATATATTTTTTTAAAGCAAATGCCCTACAGATTAAAATGGTGGGTGTTTCATTTTTTTTATTCACACAGTATTTGCGCAGCGATTTTTCAAACGCATTTTTTGGGGAAAAAACACACTTTTTAAAATTTTAATGCACTAAAACACACTATATTGCCCAAATGTTTGATGAAATAAAAAAGATGATCTTAGGCCGAGTACATGGATACCAAACATGACATGCTTTAAAATTGCGCACAAACGTGCAGTGGCGACAAACTAAATACATTTTTAAAAGCCTTTAAAAGCCTTTACAGGTTACCACTTTAGATTTACAGAGGAGGTCTACTGCTAAAATTACTGCCCTCGATCTGACCTTCGCGGTGATACCTCACATGCATGGGGCAATTGCTGTTTACATTTGACGCCAGACTGACGCTTGCGTTCGCCTTTGCGCGAGAGCAGGGGGGGACAGGGGTGCTTTTTTTTTTTTTTTTTTCTTTATTAATTTTTTAATTTTTTTTCTTATGTTTAAACTGTTCCTTTCATTTTTATTTTTTTTTTATCATTTTTATTGTTATCTCAGGGAATGTAAATATCCCCTATGATAGCAATAGGTAGTGACAGGTACTCTTTTTTGAAAAAATTGGGGTCTATTAGACCCTAGATCTCTCCTCTGCCCTCAAAGCATCTGACCACACCAAGATCGGTGTGATAAAATGCTTTCCCAATTTCCCAATGGCGCTGTTTACATCCGGCGAAATCTAAGTCATGAAATGCTCGTAGCTTCCGGTTTCTTAGGCCATAGAGATGATTGGAGCCATTCTGGTCTCTGATCAGCTCTATGGTCAGCTGGCCGAATGACCGGCTGCATTCTCAGGTTCCCTGTTGGGCCAGGAGAGCCAGAGAAAAACATGGAAGACGGTGGGGGGGGGAATCCCTCCCACTGCTTGTAAAAGCAGTCTAGAGGCTAATTAGCTGCTAGGATTGCTTTTACATGAAAGCCGACCGCTGGCTGAAAAGAATGATACCAAGATGATACCTAAACCTGCAGGCATCATTCTGGTATAACCACTCAAAGTCCAGCAACATACCAGTACGTTGCTGGTCCTTGTATTGTAAACTTTTTTTTCATGCAGCCTGTGGGCTGAACGAAAAAAAGATATTGATCGGTGGGTATGCCCACCATTAGAATACCTCCCTTCATCCACCCACTTCTAATGATGGGCATACATGCACCATTTATATATGCCGAAGCATGGGGGCATCCTCCCGCAAAAGGCAGGAGCAAATTGCTCCTCCACCCACTGCTGCCCCCACGCTTCGGCATATATGCTGAAGTATGTAACTGTGGTGGTGAAATCACCTCCGACAGCGCTGGAGTCACGGCTTTATATATCGTGGGAGCAAAAGCTGTTGCTGTCAAGATAAATAAATCCGCGCTGCAACTGAATGGCGTACCTGCTAAGCAAATGATGGTTAACAAAAAACAAAGTAACATTACAGTATAACAGTAATACTTACCATACCTGCAAAGCAAATAAAAAAAAAAAAACATAGTAAAAAATAAAACATTTAACGCAACCTGTGCCTACCTAAAATATATATATGCCGAAGCATGGGGGCATCCTCCCGCAAAAGGCAGGAGCAAATTGCTCCTCCACCCACTGCTGCCCCCACGCTTCGGCATATATGCTGAAGTATGTAACTGTGGTGGTGAAATCACCTCCGACAGCGCTGGAGTCACGGCTTTATATATCGTGGGAGCAAACGCTGTTGCTGTCAAGATAAATAAATCCGCGCTGCAACTGAATGGCGTACCTGCTAAGCAAATGATGGTTAACAAAAAAACAAAGTAAAATTACAGTATAACAGTAATACTTATCATACCTGCAAAGCAAATACAAAAAAAAACATAGTAAAAAATAAAACATTTAACGCAACCTGTGCCTACCTAAAATATATATATGCCGAAGCATGGGGGCATCCTCCCGCAAAAGGCAGGAGCAAATTGCTCCTCCACCCACTGCTGCCCCCACGCTTCAGCATATATGCTGAAGTATGTAACTGTGGTGGTGAAATCACCTCCGACAGCGTTGGAGTCACGGCTTTATATATCGTGGGAGCAAACGCTGTTGCTGTCAAGATAAATAAATCCGCTCTGCAGCTGAATGGCGTACCTGAAAACAAAAAAGTGGTTGACAATAAAAAACAAAGTATAAAAAAATTGCATACCTATAAAGCAAACATGATAAAAACATAACAATAAAACATTGCAGTATAGAATGCAGAACAATAGAGAGAGAATAGAGAGAGAGAACAATAAAACGACAACTATTTTTGGTTTTTTTATTTTATATTTTTTTTGTATTTTTATTTTTTTTTTTTTAACACTTTTTTTAGTAACTTTAACTTTTAACTGTAACTGTACCAGGTTTGGGTCTCTCAAAATGCGATGGCATCTTGGGAGACCCTGTGTTAGTGTGCCTAGTCTGTGCCGTGCTGAACCCTACGCTAATACTCCACTAGTGTATGGTAGCGTTCAAAACATTCACCAATGCATTGACCAGGATTGCCAGGACAGGAGGGACAACAATACCGGGTGTCACGCCTAAATCCGCGCTTGCTGCAGACACGACATCTTTTTTGGGGGGCTCGTTGGGTAGGGGTACTCTGGAGGACATAAGGAAAATGCCTCCCATGCAGCCGGCTTACTGCATTTGGATTGGGAAGTTGAGGTGGAGCACCATCTGGAAACAGAAGGGCTCTGACGATCTCTTCCTGGAATTTAAGGAAGGATCCAGTCCGTCCTGAAGCTCTGTATAGCACATGAGCATTCAGCAAAGCCAATTGAAATAAATAAACAGACACTTTTTTGTACCAGCGTCTGGCCTTACGGGCAACTAGGTACGGCGCCAACAACTGGTCGTTGAGGTCCACCCCTCCCATATTAAGGTTGTATTCGTGGACACAGAGGGGTTTCTCCACAACACCAGTCGCCGTAGTAATTTGGGTCGTCGTGTCTGCATGAAGGGAGGTAAGAACGAAAACATTCTTATTGTCCCTCCACTTCATAGCGAGCAAATTATTATACTGCAAGCAGGCTCTCTCCCCCAGCCTAAGACGGGACTCTACAAGCCGCTGGGGAAAGCCCACGGTGCCACATGCTCCAATCTGATGATCAAACAAGTGACTAAAAAGTGGCACGCTCGTATAATAATTGTCCACGTACAAGTGGTACCCCTTTCCGAATAAGGGTGACACCAAGTCCCACACTATCTTGCCAGCGCTTCCTATGTAGTCAGGGCAGTTTATCGGCTCTACGTGACTATCTTTGCCCTCGTAAACCATAAATCTACATGTATAGCCTGTGGCCCTGTCACAGAGCTTATACATCTTGACCCCGTATCTGGCACGCTTGCTGGGAAGGTACTGTTTGAAGGACAAGCGGCCAGAAAACTTAATCAGGGACTCATCAACGCAGACAACTTGATGGGGGGTAAACAAGTCTGCAAAACGTTGGTTGAAGTGGTTTACGAGGGGCCGAATTTTGTAGAGCCGATCGTATGCAGGGTCTCCACGAGGACGACAGAGTTCATTGTCGTTGAAGTGCATGAACCGCAAAATCTGCTCGTATCGTGCCCTGGTCATGGAGGCAGAGAACACGGGCATATGGTGAATTGGGTCAGTGGACCAATATGACCGCAACTCACTCTTTTTGGTTATGCCCATGAGGAGGGAAAGGCCCAGAAAGATCTTAAATTCGGAGACCGTAATTGGTCTCCAATCTCTGGCAAGGGAGGACTGGGGAATAGTGGCGATGTGTTGACCAGCATACAAATTGCTTTGGTCCACAATAGATCTATAGAGATCTTCGGTGAAAAACAGCGAATAAAAATCCAGTGGCGTAAAGTCAACTGTTTCCACCTGAATTCCGGGTTGGCCAGTGAAAGGGGGAAGTACAGGTGCTGCAGAAGTGGTGAGTTCCCAATTCGGATTGGCGAATGCAGCAGGAAGGGCACTATAGGCACGACGGGCCTGTGTTCGTCTTCTTGGTGGCAGCGGGACGCTACTTGTGCTTGCCACCTCGCCAGCTTGAACTGCACTTATGGGACTCGCCACGTCACCACGTGATACTGCAGTGCTGGATGTACGACCAGGGTGTACTAGGCCGCTGGTGCTTGCCAGTTCACCAGAAGGAGTAGCGGCACTAGTACTTCTCTGCTCCATACGAGAGCCCTGCGGTTCTTGCACTTCAAGGACAGAAGAAGTTCGGGGTCTGGTACGCCTGACCCTAGCAGGGACCACAACTCCGTCGTCAGAGCTATCTGTCATGGAGCCGCTGTCCTCTACAGGTTCGTATTCTGAGCCTGAACTTGACAGATGAGTGACTTCCTCTTCACTATCTGTCATACTCAGAAACGTGTAGGCCTCTTCACTAGTGTACCTTCGATTTGCCATTTTGGCCTCTAAATTTAGGGGTACACTAGTGAGACTCACAGGCAAAAAAGCTCCTGACTGTTAGCGACTGATTCAAAACGCTACCAAAAAACTGTTAGCGATCGCAGGGATCAGGCCTGACTCTGCGAACGCTGCAGTTATGTGTGCTTAGTGTTTTGTAAGTGTCAGTTATCGATCGATACTGCACTTGGGTGGGCTGGGCTGGGCTGGGCCGAGGGGCAAAACGCAGGTGCTAGCAGGTATCTGGGCTGATCCCGCTAACACTGTGTTTCAGGGAACCCTAAACTGCTGGGGAGTATAGATCTGATCGGATCAGATATTGATCCGTTCAGATACTATAGCACTAAGGGAGGTGTATGCTGCGTGCGTGGGTTTTAGCGGTACTGGCGCTAACCTGACGCTGCCTGGGGCGACGCAGACCTTATCAGATCCTAAAAACGTAACTTATATCACCGCCGGGCAATTAGGGGGTTAAACCTTTATAAGGTAATAAACGGCGGGTGCCCTAAAACTATAATAAACTATAATAAACTGTAATAAACTATAATAAACTACAAAAAACAAACTAGCTAACCAGCGTCACCCGTAACACTTATACGGTGATCGCTGGTGAAAGGGTTAACTAGGGGGCAATCAAGGGGTTAAAACCTTTAGCAGGTAGTATATGGGGGTCCCTGTCGCTATAAAACACTGACAGCGAACCTATATACTTACCTCCCTAACTAGCGTCACCTGTGTCACTAATACAGCGATCAAAAAAATGATCGCTTAGCGACACTGGCAACGGGGGGTAATCAAGGGGTTAACTTTTATTAGGGGGGGGTTAGGGGGGTACCCTGGACCTAAAGGGGGGTACCCTAGACCTAAAGGGGGCTAACCTAACTGCCCTAACACTTGTAACTGACACAAACTGACACCAATGCAAAAAAAAAAAAAACTGCTATTGGTGTCAGAGTGACAGGGAGTACAGGGGGGTGATCGGGGGGTGACAGGGGGGTGAAAAGTGTGCCTGCATGTTCTACTGTAAGTGTAGTGTTGGTGCACTTACTTGGATGTCTTCTCTCCTCTGCGCCGGGACGAAAAGACCGGCTCGAGGAGGGATGACATCACTTCCTTTCCTTCTGTTTACATTACAGAGGGAAAGGAAGCGTTTTCATTCGCCGGGAGCGATCGGGAGGGGGTGGCCAACAATGGATGGCCTCCCCCTCACCTCTCATCGCCCGCGAACGAGAGCCGACCGCCTATGGCACCGGGGGGGGTCCGATCGGACCCCCCACCCGCGGGAGGCAGATCACGTACAGGTACGTGATTCTACCTGCCCGTGCCATTCTGCCGCCGTATATATGCGTTAGGCGGTCGGCAAGTGGTTAATACATTTTTGGTTTGATTTATTATACTGGCTGCGTCATCCTTAACAACGGATGAGTCATCAGCTGTCAACGGGCTTTCCCGCTGACAGCTGAATGAAAAAAAAAAAACATTGCCGGCAATAGAAAAATTTTGAGTATGGCTTTTAAGGGGAACCCCATGCCAAAATTTTTTAAAAAAATAGACCCCTTCCTGAACCATACCAGGCCTCAACATGCCCAGAGTCTCCATGTTGATAGGAAAAAGGGCCTCTTCCTGACAACCCTGGGCTTCGGTTCTGGGTGTCTGTGGGCAGAGGGATTATCTGAATCTGAAAGCCCCTAGCCGCCTTTAACAAAGGGGCCCCAAGATCCTGGCCCCCACCTTGTGAATGAGTATGGGGTGCCCCATTGTACCACTACCCATTCACAAAAAAAAGTGCAAAAAATAAATAAAAACACAGACACAGTTTTTGACACTGACTGCAGGCTCAGCTGTTTGACAGTTCTTATTTAGGTAAGGGGCGGGGCCACCGGGCGATGTCACCTAGTGGCACTGCCCCCTTTGACGGGGGACGACAGCCAGTCCAACAGAAGCGGGCCGGGTTCTGTCGAAGGGTCATGACTGAAAAAGGTCAGCCAACCTTCTCCCGTTCAGTGCTCTCAACCAATGACTAAGAGCGCTGGCCGGAGTGTTCTGGTGGGGTGGGGGTGGGGGGCATCTCCCTGTCAGAACACATTAGCACAGCAGGGGAGATCGCTGTAATAACATTGGATTGTTAGTACAATGGCTCAGACCTGAGCTGTCTGGTTTTTTACATTCAACCCATGGGTTGAACAAAAAAAAACTAGTAGTGTGTACAAGGCTTAAGGGCTGTAATTAAAGCAAAAGGTGGTTCAACAAAATACAAACACAAGGGGGTGATCCTTTTTCCAACTCAGTCATTCGGTTTTTAAATTTTCTTCAATCGAAGATGTGTGCAGGGGCTGTGCATGCTGTGCAGGGTCTTAAGGGGCATGGTTAAACAAAAACCCTCACCTCGGTTTACATATAAAACATGCTTTGATTGTTGTGCCACATGTGAGAGTCTTACAGACTCACAAAAACCTCAGCACAATAATTAAATAATAATAAAAAATCAAATTCCATTACACGATTTTACACTAAATGTAGACAGAGAGCTAATGCCGTGTACACACGAGCGTACTTTTCGGCAACAAAAGTCCGATGGCCATTCTGACGGACTTCCGACGGACTTTTGAACGAACGGACTTGCACACTAACGGTCACACAAAAGTCCGACCGTCTAGTATGCAGTGACGTACATCAGGTCCAACGAGACTATAAAAATGGAAGTTCAGTACTCGTGCGCCACCCGTTGGGCCCCTTCTGCTAATCTCGTGTTTATCTCAAGTTAGTAGAAGTTTGGTGAGAGACGATTCGCGCTTGTGAGTATTTTTCAGATCGTTTAACTGTTGTTCAGTTTGTGCTTGTGAGGTTTGTATCTGCTTTTCAGTGTGTGTGGTCAGTTCGCATTGATTTATCAGTGTGTTATTGTCCGCTCATTGCTGATTTTCAGCTCGCTCTTCACAGGTCTTGCTGTTCTTCAGTGCGTTCTGTTAAGTTCGTTCGTGACTAGCTGACCGTTTTGAAGCCATGTTGCGTGTACATACTCGATCATAGAGCTCGTGCATTGTATGTGCTTGGTGCTGTAGTTCATTCTTCAGCCCAAGCCCAGTTCATGAACAGGGCGAGGAGGAGTTCATGGACGAAGAATTGGTTGCTCCAGCGTGACCAATTCTGTCACATGCCTTTGCTCCGTGAGTTCCGTGAGAAAAACCCTGAGGATTTCAGGAATTTTCTCCAGATGACAGACCCTGTTTTTGACCATTTGTTGGCTTTTCTGACCCCTTATATCAGCAGGCAGGATACCTGCATGAGGCAAGCCATCACTGCAGAGCAGAGGCTAGTCGCCACGTTGCGGTACTTGGCGACGGGGAGAAGCCTGCAGGACCTTAAGTTCTCGACAGGCATCTCCCCCCAGGCTCTGGCGATCATTATCCCAGAGACCTGTTCTGCCATCATCCATGTCCTGCAGAAGGACTATATTAAGGTAAGAATTTTTATCCTTTAACATCACATTTTATTGTATTTAATGTTTGCTAATGTAATGTATTTCTTTACTCAAACACTAATTACCATGATTGCAATATAGTGTGAATGTCCCCTTTGTCCTCATGCATGCTGTAATATTTTAATGATCTTTTTTGTACTGCATACATATTAGCATTCACTAACCTACCCAGCATGCTATGTTGGGCCCATATCCACCTAGTGTAGTCACTTAATAATGTATTTTGTCAGCTCCATTGTATTGCTTTACCCTAAAATGTCAGCAAATGGTCTGTGTGTCCTTAAATTGATTTAGAATCCCCCCTAAAATGTCTGCAAATGGTCTGTGTGTCCTTAAATTGATTTACAACCCCCCCCCCCCAAAAAATGTCTGCAAATGGTCTGTGTGTCCTTAAATTGATTTACAATCCCCCCCCCTCTAAAATGTCAGCAAATGGTCTGTGTGTCCTTAAATTGATTTACAATCCCCTTCCCCCCCCTAAAATATCAGCAAATGGTCTGTGTGTCCTTAAATTGATTTACAATCCCCTTCCCCCTAAAATTTAGCAATGTGCCATCAGAGGGGGTGATGAATCTGATAAATGGGCCTTATATTTTAGTCTTTAAATAATACTTATTACAATTAATGTTATACTGATGCTGGGCAAGAATGTTTTTTGTGTAATGTGCTTACAATGTTATGTGCAAAAGTACTTATATTTTTTTTCTTGTTTGACTCCCCAGTTTCCTTCAACGCCAGAGAAATGGCAGACTGTGGCATCCCATTTTGCCACCCGTTGGGGCTTTCCCAACTGTGGAGGGGCTATAGATGGGAGACACTTCTACATCGTGCCACCATCCCATTTGGGCTCATACTATTTTAATTATAAGGGGTTTCATAGTATTGTCTTAATGGCGGTGGTGTCGGCACAATATGAATTTCTGTATGTGGACGTGGGGAAGAATGGCCGGATGTCGGATGGAGGAGTCTTTGCCCAGACGGAATTCTACCAGCGTCTCCAGAGTGGTGGCTTGGGATTGCCACCTGATGCGGATAACGTGGAAGGACTCCCCTTTGTCTTCATTGCAGATGAAGCCTTCGGTCTGGGCGAGCACATGATGAGGTCATTCCCCCAAAGGACCCTCACCCCGGAGAGGAGGGTATTTAACTTCCGGCTGGCCAGAGCTAGAAGAATTGTGGAGAATGGCTTCGGGATCATGGCCGCCTGTTTCAGATAGCTATCCACATGGCGGAATACAAACTAAATCACCTTGTCCTAGTGTGCTGCATCCTGCAAAATCATTTAAACAAACATTCTAGCAATTATATTGCATCACTTGGGCCTGAGGCCGGACTTATAGAGAATCCTCTGACGGGCCTGGATACTGGCCGTACTGGCTTGGCCCCCCAAAGCGCCCGTCAAGTTCGGGATCAATATGTTGATTATTTTTTGGGTAGGGGGGCCATTGCAATGCCAGACAATCTCTAATTTTTTGGAGTAAAAAATAATGATCAGATAAAATCTCGAATTGTAGCTATTGCTTGCCTTTCTTTTTGGCTGTGTCCTAGGTTATCCTAGTGCACTTGTAGTGCCAAGTGTATTTTCCTTTAGTAAATAAGCCCCATTGTCACTGTAAACACCAAATAACTTCCAAAACTGATATTGAGCATTGAAAGAAGAAGCCGCACATCTTATTGTTTAATAACAGATGTTTTAATCTGTGCACATTCACTTGTGCGTTTGTTAAAATGTTATGATTTAAAATAAATATAATTTTTCGTTCAATCAAATTTTTTTTATTCAAAAAATTATTTTTTTTTTAGATATTTTTTTTAACAAACAGGCCTCTATTTTATTTTATTTTTTTTAACAAACAGGCCTCTATTTTTTTATTTTTTATTTTCTTAACAATCAGGCCTCTATTTTTTAAAACAACCAGGCCTCTATATATTTTTTAGTTTGGTTTTTGCTAATTTTTTTTTATAAACAGGCATAAAATCTTTAAAAGTCAAAGCCCAGAATGGTGTCAGCAAAACAGGAAATGAAGAATATGATCAATGTTTTTTGGCGAAGAAGTTATTTAGATTCTCCCCAAAGCATCAATCATGTTCTTCATTTCCCGCTGCATATTGTCCAGCCGATTACGCATTAGGTCAAGGCTAGTGCGCATGACATCTATATCCCCATTCCAGGCCATGATCTGCCCAATTAATTGTTGGGCACTGTCGGTGGTAAATGGTTCCCCTTCCACATCACCTAAAATTAATGAAGAAAAAAAATTTATTTAGAAATATGCAGGCATACATAGGTTACCATAAGCTGGGGTGTCAGACACTCACCTGGTGGGGTGCACATGTCGCCCACTTCCTCCACCTCTCCTTCATCCACATCCTCGGGGGGGGCGTGGGCACTTGGACCTGCTTCCACTGCTTCTTCCCCTTCCACATCACCTAAAATTGATGCAAAAAAGATGTATTTAGAAATATGCAGGCATACATAGATTAACATAAGCTGGGGTGTCAGACACTCACCTGGTGGGGTGCACATGTCACCCACCTCTCCTTCCTCAACATCCTCCGTGGGGCATGGGCTGATTTCCCAAATGGGCTGGTGAGGTTGGGGGTCCCTGGGTTCAGGTTGTCTGAGTCTTTTCTCCCCTATGAGAATAAAACAAAAGGTATACTTAGCACACAGATATCTGAGTCCAGGAATAGGAATATGAAACATTGCATTGAAGTGGTGTACAATTGTCTGTTTGGGCAGAGATCCAAGTTGAAAACATAATTAAAATTCCCTTGGAAACAAGCTGGAATACTTACCTTTTTTGGGCACGTTTCAGAGATAGACACCCCAACAAGTATCCACTGGAGCACCTGTGTGGGTTAACCAAAAAAAATGTATTCTGGTGTCCTAAACTAGTGCTCCTGAGTCCAGATGTGTAAACAGCTGCTGTCATCTCCTTACATTCCACTGAATGAAGTTTGCTATTCATTGTAGTTTCAAAAGACATCTAGACAACAATGTCATAAACTTCTTTTAATAAGACAAACTACCAAGACCAAAATGTTGTTTCAACCCTGTATCAACTACATACATCGTATATAAATTTTTTTTTACGATGTTTACCACGAACGATGTTTACTACGAACGTTTAACGAGTAAAACTTGTACAGTAAAGATAACCACATGGAGCAGCATGCAAGGTAATAATCACAATATGAACACACGACAAGTACTTACTTTTTTCAGAACTTTCTGGATTCGTCTGTACTGATCCGGCTCCCTGAATTTGAGGTCGGACCATCGTTTCCTCAGCTGATCTTTAGAGCGCCGTACCACAAAATGATGGTGCAGGGTCTTCACCACTTTTGCCATTATTTTTGCCTTTCTTAAATTAGGCTGGGCGTACGCTCCATGCTTCCCATCGTAATCTTTTTTTTTTCAAAATTGATACCATCTCCACCATCTCTTCAAAGGCCTTATTGGAGGCCTTAAATCTCCTTTTCCCGGATCGGGACATTTCGGACTCCGGGCTTTCCTCGTTACTGGAGTTAGTACACACCTGTTCAGTCTCCACCATTGTTACTCCTACTGCGCACCGTAGAGAGAAGGGGTGGAGAATATTCGTTAAAAAAGAATGTCAGGGGCAGGCGATGCAGGCGGAGTTTCACGCATGTGCAGTGTGTATACAAAGCTATCACGCATGTGCTGTACGTAACTTCTGTGCGCGGAGGATAGAGGAACTGAATTTGTGAGCGTCTGAAATGAAGGTAAATTTTATTAACTTTGTATCAGCCTATACTGCTTAAAGATTGAGGCCTATGTTGGGATAAGTAATATTATGAGCGTTTAGCCTAACATTAGTGTTTTTGTCTTATGTATTATCTTTGACAGAAAACATGAATACTGAGTTTAAGGACCCTGAATTTCTGACTCAATTTATTGAGAAGTACAGGGAGATGAGGAACTATGGGAGGTCAAACATCTTGCATATTATATTAAAACAATAAGGAAGTCAACGCTGGAGAAACTTGTCGCATTTGTGCAGACTTTCATCCCAGAAGCAACTTTTAAGTTTGTGGAAAATAAAATTGGGATCTTGCAAAATATGTGTAGGAGGGAGCATACCAAGATCCAGATTTCCCTGAGATCAGAAGCATCAGCAGATGATGTGTATGTACCCAGGCTGTGGTACTACGATAAACTACGTTTTCTTGATGACCAGACTGAAGCCAGGGCATCACTTTCAACCCTTCCCTCCACCCTGCCCTCCAACCCTGCAGAGGCTGATGAGGAGCAAGCTGGGCCTTCCATCCTGGAAGAACCGGATGTGACCATCTGGAGCCAGGTATATTATTTTTAGACACATAGGTGTGTGCAGCCTATTGCATTATGGTCTGCACCCCAAACCTCAAACACACATGCCTTTCTTTGCAGCCTCTACTAGCTCCTTCCCCCACTCTCCATTCTGGGAGCACAGCATGGGGGGAAGCCCAGGCAATAGGGGGAATCGGCAAGGACACAGTGATTAGGGTGTGCCCAGGCACACCTGCCACACCCCATGCGCATGCCTATGTTTAGACATATTTAGTGTCCTAAATGTAATGATGTTAACTACATGTTATAATTGATTACCTATTAAAGGATTTTTTGATAAAAAATTATGTATACATATCAATTGACAGTAGTGGCCAAAAATCGTTGCCACCAGCTTTAAAAAATGCTGGTGTCAGATTGATACTCTTTTATATGTATTAACATTGAATTTGCAAGTCATGAGCTGAAAATTGTGTGTCTCTGATCAACCAAAAACTCCAACTATGTCCCTTTTTTATACACAGGATAAGATCAGCCAGGAGGAAGGTGTGGAAAGTGTCATCCAGGAGGAGGCCGGGCCCAGTGTCATCCAGGAGGAGGCAGGGCCCAGTAGGAGCCTCACACAATCGCAGGTTCCTCCCCTCCACCTTCATACAAAAAGGCCCAGAAAGGGGATGGTGACAGGGGGAGTCATCACTGCGCCTCATGAGAGAAGCTACAAATTTACTCAAGAGCCCCCCCAAAGCTGAAGAGGCCTATGCCTCCTATATAGCCAGCAGGTTGCTCGAAATGGAGAAGGGACAACACCTCATGTGTGAAAAACTTTTTTCTGATGTTCTTTACAAGGGGCTGAAGGGCGAGTTAACTGTCAACACCCAAATAAATGAGCAAGCCCCTCCTCCTGCCACAAGTCAACCACCAGAGCCCCAGTCTACTAAAAAAGGCTACAGGGAAGGCTGCAGGGGAGGGTGCAGGGAAGGCTGCAACGAAGAGAAGAAAGTGATGACCTGGCTTCAGTCTGGTCCGACAGAATACGCAGGCTGGTGTAGTACCACAGCCTGGGGACATATATGTCATCTGCTGATGCTCTTGATCTCTGGGATTCCTAGACCAGATTTTGCTCCCTATTATATGGACTCCTCAAGATCCCAATTTTCTTTTCCACAGACTTGATGTGTGCCCTGAGGCCAAAAGTCTTCACAAATTCAAAAAATTTCTCCAGCGTTAACTTCATTTTTATTTTGTTAACCATAATAAATGGATATTTTATTTTATGAAAATACTTGCCTATGTGTTTTTATTAGCATCAATTTTTTAGAGACAATGTCAAATTAACAAGGGACAACAACCTCCTTGAGGTTCCAAAAAACAAAAAATTATATAATGTTCTTGTGGTAACTTTACAACAAAAAATAAAAAAAAATATATACAAAAAATAAGGTTCATGGTAACTTTACAACAAAAATAAAAAGATATATGGAGATAAATATAAAATAATTTTGTAACAATCCTAAAAAATGATCTTGATGAAATAAAAAATAATATAAGATGACTCCAAAAAACAATTGTGTAAACATTAATATGGAGATATGGCTTTTTAAAAATACAATATCATTCATGAGATCAAGAGAAATAATCCAGAAATAAGTTTGTGAGAACTCTGTGTGAATATGAACAGCAAAACAACTTCATTCTTCTAGCATTATAAAGAAGACAATTAATGCAGCGTGAGGAATGTGCTACCTACAATACAAACACTAGTTTTACCAGACCGAGCGCTTCCGTTTCGTACTTGCTTCTGAGCATGCGTCGTTTTTTTTGTCCGTCGGACTAGCATACAGACGAGCGGATTTCTCGATAGGAACTGGGTCCGGCGGAGTTACGACGTAAAGATTTGAAGCATGTTTCAAATCGAAAGTCCGGCAGATTTTCGACTGGAAAAGTCCGCTGAAGGTCCGATGAAGCCCACACACGATCGGATTGTCCGCTGGACTTGGTCCGTCGGACCAGTCCGATAAGAAAAGTCCGCTCGCGTGTACGCTGCATAAGACTTGTGTAAATAAATGTAAAAAATTAAGGCAGGCTTTTTATTGCTGAAGGGAAATGAAATATTCTTACCCACCTATTCGCGATCCTCTGCAGAATATACACTGAGCTGCACATGCACAACTCAGTATACATTCCTGCACACTGCCAATGTGCTGGGATGACTGCACTTCCGTACATGTGTGAGACATGGAAGAACTGGGAGAGAAGATGCCAAAAACGAGGGGGGAACCTTGCAGGCTACTAGAAAAAAAGCATGCATGAATGGAGGAAGCAACAGACCAAAGGATAAAAGAGTACAAATTAAAGTGTAACTAAAGCCACACCATAAAACACCCAATAAATGGTGTATTACATGCTGTTCATACTCAGTCACTAGGATATTTGTTTCCGGTATTCTGCAAAAAATCCTGGATGACCCTGCCTTTCTCTATCTCCACCTTCTAGCCAAGTCCCCACATGCTCAGTTTTCATCCCTCTTACTCATTTCCTCCCTATCACATCTTAACAGCTCATATGACTATGAAGTCATACATGTGGGTGTATACACAGTGGTAAATGACACTCCCCTCCCTTCCTCCTCCTCCTTCTTGCCCACTAACCAGCTAAACACGATGGTGGCAGGATACTACATGTAGATTGATGGAGGCCTCACCTCCCTCCTATTCTAAGACACAGGCTGGAGGGGCTTAACTCAGTCTGTGACTGGCAGAAATCTGTCCACACCATGTTATTGCCAAAAAAAATAATAAATATTTGATTTTAAATATATATTTGTATGACAATTTAAAACAATGTATTTATTTTAATTATTTATTTTTACTCTGTATCCCAAAGGCTGTTTTTTTTTCCATTTTGAGCAGGTGACTGGCAGCAGAGGACTAGAAGCTCCTCCTGCTTATGTTTCCCTGTGTCACAAACCCCCTGAGGAAGACACATCATCTCTGTGTTGATACGTGTTGGGGAGGGGACAGGATGGTATAGGAATTAGCTTCATCACACAACAAGCAGCTGCGGACGAATATACAGATGTATGGCCTCATTTGGATTTTTATTAAGTTCTGCCTGATACAGAGTGGGGTGCTACAAGCACCTTAAATGTGTGAGTACCCTGGATAAATTACTTTTAATAAATTTGTTTTTTAAATGATAAAGTGCTATGTAGTTTATCTTTCGTATACCAAGGATAATTCCATTGAACAGTCCATATATCACAGAGCCCAGGGGTAGTTCAACAGCGTTGTTAGACCAAACTTAACTGTGCGGTCACACGCCCTGAGCTGAGGATAATCACAAAGGGGGGGGGGCACAAGATTGCTGGCACTTTGGATAAGTTTGGAGCACCATCATAAGGATTCAACTTAATTGAAAATACTTTAAGGACACTTATTGATGGACTTATATTATTAAGCACAAGCACACTTAAAGCGGAGCTAGAACTGCAACTTCCTGCTGATCGGATTCTTCCCCCCCTCTGGAGCCACATTTCTCTTCTGGGAGACACACAAGTCCCAGAAGACAGCAGGGACCATTCAGATTGCGCAACATGACTTGCGCATTTGCAGTAGGAAATAGGCTGTGAAGCCACAAGGCTCCACTTCCTGTTTCCCTTAGTAAGGATGCCGTCGCCTGCACACGGAGCCGAGGGATGGGTTGGCTTCGGGTGCCGATATCACAGGCTCCCTGGACAGGTAAGTGCCCTTATATTAAAAGTCAGCAGCTCCAGTATTTGCAGCTGCTGACTTTAAAAAAAAAAATCCCAGGCAGCACTCTTTAAGTGAGTGAATACTATATATAAGTGTATTTATATTTGTTTGTATTGTTAATACATCAGCACTTATTATGCTTTTTTCACTCTTTGACTAATATTAAGCACTGGATAAAATATATTGTATAGGTTTATTTTGTTTGCAGAGTAGATATGTGCACTGCCAAAAAATTTGTTCGTTTTCGTTATTCTTTTTTTTTTTTTTGGAAATTCGAAAATTTGTACATTTGAAAATTTGGAATTTGTAAATTCGTAAATTTGAAAATTCATAAATTCAAAAATTCGTAAATTTGAAAATTCATAAATTTGAAAATTAGGAATTCGAAAATTCGTAAATTCAGAAAATTTGGAAATACGTAAATTTGAAAAATTCGTAAATTCAAAAATCCTAAAATTCAAAAATCCATAAATTCTAAATAAATTTGTGAATTCAAAAATTTGTAATTTGTAATTTTGTAAATTTGAAAATTCGTAAATTCAAAAATTCGGAATTCAAAAATTCATAAATTTAAAATAACTAACTAATAATAATTAACTATTAAATTATAGGTATTGGAATTTCCTTTATAAATTTGGCTGTTAGTGAATGTAACAAATACAAATTTATCTGAAGTTACAAATTATCCAAAATAAAGAATGCCGCATCTAAACAAATGGAATGGAACAAAATAATAAAAAATAATAAGTTTATATTATAATTATTATTGTGATTTATTATTATTATTAATTTATTACATTCCATTCGATTAGATACAGCATTCGTTATTATGGATAATTCTTAACTTCGGATAAATTTGTATGCGTTGCGATCACTAACAGCCAAATTTGAAAGAAAATTCCAATACCTATAATTTAATAGTTAGTAACAGTTAAGTTATTATTAGTTAGTTATTATTTCAGATTTTCGAATTTTTGGGTTTTTGAATTTTCGGATTTTCGTTCTTTTGAATTTTCGTATTTTTATTCTTAATTTTGGATTTCCGAATTTTCAGATTTCCGAATTTCAAATTTTTGAATTTCCTGAATATTCTGAAAAATTTTGTAATTTGAAAACTTGGAATTTCTGTCATTCCAAACAAACAAATTTGTCTAAATTCATTAAAAAAACAAATTCGGAACTAAACAAATTGCAGAGTACAGCGTGGCACATTAATTTAATTATATTTTTTTAACACATTCATATGGGAGTGTGATCAGTGCCAACAGCTGAAAAAACTATTTTTTTTTAATATATACATACAGACATTTAAAGTGACTCTCTTTGGTAGCTCGCAAGACCTTTTTCCTATTTTGATTATGTAGACTTTGATGGACAGGAGATCATTCTGCGGCACAGAGTCTGCAGGGAGCTGGAGCCTGAAAAAGCACTCCACCACTGGGTTCCATGATGGAGCCCAGATCTGTGGGATGCTGGGATTGTGTTTAATTCCAAGGAAAGTCATGCAGAATCCAGGGTTAGCTTTAAGTTTTAAATGCATTTTAAGGGCTAGTTTTAGGGAAAGTTTGCATTTGAAATAAATGCTGGATTCTGCGGCTTTCAGTGGTATCCTGGAGATCCATTTAGCAAAACAGAAGTTCTGTGGCTCTGCTAAGTATATGAATGCTTTAGGCCTCGTTCACAACATGGTGCAGAGACGTCAGTTTTTTTTCACGCATTCTGCGACGGAACAAAAAAAAAAATTGTTCTCTAATTGTTCACCACAATGTGCAGATTTTTTCTGCGCAGGGATCTGTAACGTGTATGCAGTATCAATATTGGTGTGAATAGGACACATAACTGACGCGCATGAAAACTGATGTCAACGTGCATGAAAACTGATGTGAAACTGATGTCTCTGCAAGTGAAATCTGTGCAGTTTTCCCTTCAGTTCCTCTTCAGTTTTCATGTAGGTATGGTGTGAACGAGCCCTCGGGGCCAAAATTAGGGGGGGGCAGGGGTCATCTACCCCGGGCGCTGCATTGAGAGGGGCACTGCCACTGCCAGGAGTAGTGACAGCAGCATCCCTACTGTCAGCTCAGCCCAGGGAATGAGGAGAAGAGAGCCGTGAGGAATTGCTGGTTGTGCATAGCTCTCAACAGTCCCACTTGTTTAAAAAAGTCATAAATGCAGCGCTAAATAAAACATGATAGTCCATATAAATCAATGAAGAGTAGAGATGAGATGAAACCTCCACCAAAACTTCCATGTGCAGGAGAAAAGCACACCACACCCAAGTGCTTGTCAATCTGCTTACCAGAAGGATATAAAAAACAAGCGATGTATGCATGTAGTTCAAAGGCTCAATCAGTAAATCCAGTTGGCACACTCCATCATAGACAGACAGATAAAGTTGTCACGTATCACCAGGAACTCAAGATTCACATGGGACGATGAGTGAATAGTGTGATCAACAGCAGGGTAACCCAATAAAGAGAAAGAAACAATAGTGAAGCCCATAAGGATAAAACAGACGTTTTTATTGTAGTCTACTTACAGGAGTCAATAGAACATCATCACAAAAAATGTAAAGGGTAATCCGCGGCTCAAAAGTGTGCTTGCATCGGCCAGCCTGACATGTTTCATCCTATGTGGATATCATCAGAGGCGTGGCCAATGATGCAAGCACGCCCACATATATAGTAAACATCCTGGGTCACGCTGCCCACTGATAGGACAGCGTGACACATGCAGCAGCTGCCTAAAATAACAAATCAAGCTCCGCATGCGCACTAAAGGCGCTCCATATATAAAATAGGAAGTAAAAATGTCTTAGTCTGTCCGCACATGTGCAGCTCAGTCATGCGTTCCACCGCGATAGTGGAATGAACCAGCTTGGTGAACGCAATGACGGAATGACGCACACGATGCTGTTCCTAAAGACGAAAACAGCTCGGCCGTGAATGCGCACATGCGCAGCACAGCCGTGCGTTCCAAAGGGACAGGAGAAGGAACCAGCCCAATGAACGGAGTGACGTACATGATGCCGTCACTCCTAACGATGTAAACAGCACGGCCGCGCATGCGCATCGCGATCACATCACACAGGGGACATCCTGCGGCCGCAAATGCGCAGCATGGCCGGACAAATAGAAGACACAATTCTAATTATTCTCATTAGAGGTGAACAACCAGCATAAAATAATGCCATCTCATCAAGTGGCTAACCATAGACACTGTTATTACACATTATTAAATAAATGTCTAAGAGTACAGCATAATGAATATGAATAAAAAATTGAGTACATACGTCATTAAAAATAAGATAAAAATATTTTTGAAGACAATATTCCGCACTGAAGAAAGTAAGGATGCTCTCAAAAACAATGCAGCAATCAGACAGTATTAGTCTCCAAAGACATAATAATCTATTCCTAAAAAGCATATACATTAAAAGTAACTAAAAAAAAATTTTTTTTTTAATATCCTTGAATAAAAATATGAAAACACCGTCCACAAGTATTAATATGCATATATAAGATTTAGCTATTATTAATAAAACTATTTATATCCCAGTCGATATTCATGCTGAAAGGGGTATGACATTTTAAGTTGTATATCCACCGGGTTTCAGGTTTAGAGATTTCCCGTTTGGATGAACTACCACGCCATTGTGGATTAAACCTGTCAATGGCCACAAAAGTGGTCCCCTTAGGGTTCTGATCGTGACACTCCAAATAATGTTGGGAAACGGTGTGTTTCAGAAATCCCTTTTTAATGTTTGTATATGCTCATTTACCCTAAGGTGCATGGCCCATGTGGTACGGCCCACATATTGCATGCCGCAGGGGCAAATGATTAAATATACCACATTTAGTGAGGTACAAGTGATAAAAGTATTAATGTCAAAAATTCTACCCGTAGCGTGAGATTTAAATTGACATATTTTCCTACTCTTATCAGTATTGATGGCACAAACATTACAACACCGACAGGGATGATAACCTTTAGATTTTTGAAAGAAAGACACTCTATTCGGGGCATCCAAAATGTTGGGTGCAACTTGGAGTTTAAGAGGGGGAACTCCTCTAAATATGACCTGTGGCCGATCTGGGAGCACTGGACCCAAAAGTTTATCATTTTTAAGGACTCCCCAATGCTTAGTAAAAAAATTTTTAATATCAGAATGCTGTTGGGAATAGGTAGTAATCATAGAGAAGTTATATCCAATCTCACTTGGTAAAGATTTTTTCTTAATCTGTAAGATGGAAGTACGATCCATATTCCCCACTTCATTAATCATTAGATTCAAATCATTAGGTGAATATCCTTTTTCAATGACTCTCTCTTTCAAAGTGGCAGCCTGTATGAAAAAATCTTCCTTAAGGGTACAATTCCGCCGTAAGCGGAGGAATTGGCTCTGGTGTACTGACTTAATGAAGGACGATGGCAGCTACCCTGTCCAATATACCCATTCCTATCGGTACTCTTAAAGAAGGTGGACATATTAAATACTCCATCCTTAACCTGTATGGTTAGATCCAAAAAGTTAATTTTGCTGGTACTGCTCTCGAACTGTAGCACAATGCCCAATGAATTATTGTTGAGTTGGTGCTTGGAGTTGGAGTTTGCGGTTTGTCCCTGGACGTTTTCAGCTTGGGCTCCTTCCAAGGAACAGAGTGTGCCTCCCTTACTGAAATGTACAGAGCTGAGAGCCTCTTTCCCCTTCCTCCTCCACACCTCTATGCTTGCAGTGAGAGCTCTGCACAGAGCACAGAGCTACTGGGGTGAGGAGCTGGGCATATTTCTCTGCCAGAGAGAGAGGAACAGGCTGCCTGCTTGGAAGGAAGAGGCGGGGTGGCTGCTGTCTGGAGCATAATATAGTGCTGAAGAATCCAGCATGGTCACAGACATCTGTGCAGGTTTGATTTGATTTTTTGTCAACATCTTTGTAAATGGTAGTGCAGTGATAAAGTTTTCAGATCTCCATGCTTATCATTGTATCTAGGACATTATGTTTGCTATTAGAAATGTCATACTGAGCTCATAATGTGTATGAAGATTAGGGATGAGCTTCGAGTTCAAGTCGAACCCATGTTCGACTCGAACATCGCATGTTCGACCGTTCGTCGAATTACGAACGATATGGGCCATTCACGCCAAATTCGAGTGGTGTGTCACGGCCCATAATTCACTGCGGGATCGCAGTGCATTGCTGGCTGATGATTAGCCAAGCATGCACTATGACCCACATGCTTGGCCAATCACAGCGCTGTCTTTACAGAGAGCCGTAATTGGCCAAAGCCAGGGTGGCTTTGGCCAATTATGGCTCAGGGGGTTTAGTACATGCCCCATACTATATAAGGCCGCCTGCACATCGGCCCTGTGTAGTGTGTTTCGGCGCTGAGAGAGAGAGACAGTGTCATTTGATTTAAGTTAGATAGAGTAGGCAGGCGAGTCAGCTGCACTTACAGTGTATTGTGTATATATATATATGCATATACACACACATACACTGTATTCAGTTTAGCTAGATCCGTTCCTGTTATTCTCTTCCTACTGACAGGCAGGCGTTTTTACAGTATTTACAGCTACCTGAAGAAAATTGCTGGTGTTCTTCTGATCCTATTAGCTACAGTATTTACAGTTAGTGTAGTGCGTCCTCTGCACAGTGTGCACCTAAAGCTACCTGAAGAAAATTGGTGGTGTTCTTTTGATCCTATTAGTACCGCAGGCAGCTGCAGTATTTACAAGTTAGTGTAGTGCATCCTCTGCACAGTGTGCACCTAAAGCTACCTGAAGAAAATTGGTGGTGTTCTTCTGATCCTATTAATACCACAGGCAGACAGCTACAGTATTTACAGTTAGTGTACTGTGTCCTCTGCACAGTGTGCACCTAAAGCTACCTGAAGACAATTGCTGTTGTTCTGTTCCTATTAATACCACAGGCAGGCAGCTACAGTATTTACAGTTAGTGTACTGTGTCCTCTGCACAGTGTGCACCTAAAGCTACCTGAAGAAAATTGGTGGTGTTCTTCTGATCTTATTAATACCACAGGAAGGCAGCTACAGTATTTACAGTTAGTATACTGTGTCCTCAGCACAGTGTTCACTTAAAGCTACCTTAAGAAAACTGGTGGTGTTCTTCTGATCCTATTAATACCACAGGCAGGCAGCTACAGTATTTACAGTTAGTGTACTGTGTCCTCTGCACAGTGTGCACCTAAAGCTACCTGAAGACAATTGGTGGTGTTCTTCTGATCCTATTAATACCACAGGCAGGCAGCTACAGTATTTACAGTTAGTGTACTGTGTCCTCTGCACAGTGTGCACCTAAAGCTACCTGAAGACAATTTCTGGTGTTCTCATACTAATAATACTACAGGCAGACAGTTGATTCTGCTAGCTGCAGTATCAATATATATATACATCCCAGCTTTGTGCAGCTACATCTCACTGCAGGTCATTACTATGTCTGGAAGGCCAACAAGGAGAGGCAGACAGTCACAAGCCAATAAAAGAGGGCAAGCAGGCTCTGTGTCTAGAGGCAACAGTGCTAGTTGTGGAGACTGTGCATCCTCATCAGCACATGGCCGTGGGACACGCTTGTCTTTTTTTCGGCAGCTGGCCGTGTTGAGCCGCAACATGCGGAAGACTTGGTAGAGTGGATGATCAAGCCATCCTCATCCTCCTCATCCTCTCTCACCCAGGCTCAGGGTACTTTGTCTGGCAAAGCAGCTGCCAGCACGGCCTCTTCCCTCGGCTCAATGGCATCAGTCACTCCTTCCCTAGCCCCACCATGTCCTCCAGAGGAGTCCCCCGAACTGTTTGACCACAGTGTTGGGTACATGCTCCAGGAGGATGCCCAGCGTTTTGAAGGCTCCGATGATGGTACCCAGCTAGAGGAAGGAAGTAACATGAGCCCAGAGAGAGGGGTGCCCAAGAAGGACAGCAATCTGGCAGTCATGTTCCCCCAGCTGCAGCATACTGCCAGGTTTGCTCCAGTGATGAGGAGGGAGGGGATGATGAGGTCACTGACTCCACGTGGGTGCCTGACAGGAGAGAGGAGGAGGAGGCATATCACCAACGAGGCAGGATGCCCTCCAGAGGCCAGCTTAAGGGCAGCACACCGACTGCATTACACCGCAGAGCTCCGCATGTGCAGGGCGCTGCTGTCTCTGCGCATTATTCCAAACGTTCTTTGGTGTGGGCCTTTTTTGAGACGAGTGTATAAGATCCCACTGCTGCTATTTGTAACATACGTCTCAAGCGTAACTCGCGTGGCCAAAACATCACTCGCTTGGGCACCACATGCTTGACCAGACATATGTTGACCTGCCATGCAGTTCGTTGGCAAGCGTACCTAAAAGACCCACACCAAAGAACAAAGAGGACCTCTCCTTGCTCCTCATCAGCTAGGATCTCTAACCCCACTATACCTTCAGTCCTCTTTGAGACCTGCACTGAGAGGAATCAAGGTGTAGAATTAGGTGTGTCACAGCCAAGTACTTGGGAGCAATCTGCTATCGGTACACCGACGTCAGATTGTACCAGGCAAATTTCCCTGCCCCAGCGCTGCACCGTCGAAAGAATTTCACTCCCAGCCATTCACATGCCCAGCGGTTGAATGCTAGCTTGGTTAAATTGCTAGCACTTCAACTGCTTCCTTTTCAGTTTGTAGACTCTGCCCCCTTCCGTGAGTTTGTGAGTACACAGTGTGCACCTAAAGCTACCTGAAGAAAATTGGTAGTGTTCTTCTGATCCTATTAATACCACAGGCAGGCAGCTACAGTATTTAAAGTTAGTGTACTGTGTCCTCTGCACAGTGTGCACCTAAAGCTACCTGAAGACAATTGCTGTTGTTCTGCTCCTGTTAATACCACTAGCTAGCTAGCACTTCAACTGCTGCCTTTTCAGTTGGTAGACTCTGCCCCCTTCCGTGAGTTTGTGGAATGTGCGGTTCCTCAGTGGCAGGTTCCCAAACGCCACAGAAGGCGATTCCGGCTCTCTACCGGCATGTGGAAGGCAATGTCTTGGCCTCGCTGGACAGGGCGGTCAGCAGTAAGGTGCATATTACTGACTCATGGTCCAGCAGGCATGGACAGGGACATTACATATCTTTCACCGCGCACTGGGTGACTCTTCTGGCAGCTGGGAAGGATGCAGCACAGGGTGCAGTAATGTTGGAGGTTGTTCAGCCACCATGCCTCCAAAATTCTACCAGTGGTGATTCTGCCACACCTCTCTCCTCCACCCCCTCCTCTTCTTCCTCCATGGCCTCTTCCTGTGCTAATTTGTCCTCGGAACCAGCGGTGCTCTGTAGGCATTCAAGAGGCTACGCAAGCACGCAGGCAAAAAGATGCCATGCGGTGCTTGAGCTGGTGTGCTTGGGGAACAGGAGCAACACTGGGGCAGAGATTCTGTCAGCTCTGCAGGGGCAGGTTCAGAGGTGGGTGACGCCACACCAGCTTAAGGCAGGTATGGTGGTTTGCGACAATGGCACCAACCTCCTCTCCGCCCTCCGACAGGGACAACTGACCCATGTGCCCTGTTTGGCTCACGTCCTTAACTTAGTGGTGCAGCAGTTCTTGGCAGGTACCCGGGGCTTACAGGATGACCTGAGGCAGGCCAGGAAAGTCTGTGTGCATTTCCACAGGTCATATAAGGCCAGTGCTCAGCTGGCTGACCTCCAAAAGGAATGTAACCTGCCCAAGAACCGCCTAATCGGTGACATGCCCACCAGGTGGAACTCAACGTTGGCCATGCTGCAGCGGCTGCACATGCAGCAGAGGGCCATCAATGAGTACCTATGCGACTATGGCACCAGGACAGGGGAACTTGTTTTTTTTTACCCCACACCAGTGGGCTATGATCAGGGATGCATGCACTGTCCTGTCACCATTTGAGGAGGCCATGAGGATGGTGAGCAGTGACAGTGCATGCATCAGTGACACTCTACCTCTTGTCCACCTGTTGGAGCACACACTGCATGGAATAATGGACAGGACACTTGAGGCAGAACAGAGGGAGGAAGAGGAGGACTTCCTTACCTCTCAAGGCCCCCTTTATCCAGACAGTGTTCCTGCGTGCCCGCCGATCACACAGGAAGAAGACTAGGAGGAGGATTGTGTCAGCATGGAGGTGGAGCCTGGCACTCAGCATCAGCAGCAGTCTTCAGGGGATCATTTACAGTCCCAAGAAACCCATGGACTTGTACGTGGCTGGGAGGAGGTGGCTGCAGGTCATGTCATCGTTAGTGACCCAGAGGACTCCGGACCAAATGCCTCAGCAAACCTACGCTGCATGGCCTCCCTGATCCTGCAAAGCTTACGGAAGGATCCTCGTATTCGTGGTATCAAGGAAAGGGATCAATACTGGCTGGCAACCCTCCTTGATCCACGTTACCAGGGTAAGGTTGTGGACCTTATCTTGCCGTCGCAGAGGGAGCAGAGGATGAAACATCTTCGGGAGGCCTTGCAGAAAGGTCTGTGCAATGCGTTCCCAATGGGAGGTTACAAACTTCAGTTCCTGGACAACATGTTGCTGAGACTTCGGTCAGAAGGAGTGGTGGAGAAAGTGGCCATCTGACCGATGCGTTCAGACAATTTTTTAGTCCGCATCCCCAAGGTATGATCGGTTCCAGCAACCATCGCCAGCATCTGTTTTACATGGTGCAGGAATACCTAGGGGCAAGATCTGACTTGGACACCTTGCCCACCAAAAATCCTCTGGGTTACTGGGTCTTAAGGATAGATCACTGGCCAGAGCTTACACAGTATGCAATTGAGCTACTGGCCTATCCTGCATCCAGTGTTGTTTCGGAACGCACATTCAGTGCTGCTGGAGGCTTTGTAACCAATCCAAGGCGCGCCTGTCCACTGACTCGGTCGATCGACTGACCTTCATAAAAATGAATCAGTCTTGAATCACTGCCAGCTACCAGGCACCTGATGCTAATGTAACCGAATAATTTTTTTTTGAAATGTCAGATCCCTTTAAGACTGCCTATGCTGATGCTGAGTGACTATCCTTTTATGCTGAGTGATTATCCTCTTCCTCCTCAATGATCATGCTGATAGCTTGTAAGAACATTTTTGGTTCTGGGCGCCGCCACCAGTGGCTAAGGCCCAATTTTTTAGCCCCTGTTTAACAGCGGCGTGTAATTACAATTCTTGATATAATATTTCACAGCAGGGCCCGTTCCTATGCTCCAACTTGTTGCAGTGTTGTGGCACCAGCACCAGTGGCTAAGGCCCAATTTTTCACCCCCTGTTTAACAGGGACGTGCAATTACAATTTTTCATACAATATTTTGCAGGAGGGTTCGTTACTGAGCTCAACTAGAGTATCTGTGAGGGGTTGCAGTGTTGTGGCACCAGCATCAGTGCCCAAGGCCCAATTTTCAGCCCCTGTTTAACAGGGGTGTGTAATTACAATTTTTGATGCAATACTTTGCAACAGGGCTCATTTCTGCGCTCCAACTATAGCATCTGTGAGGGGTAGCAGTGTTGTGGCACTAGTGCCTAAGGCCTAATTTTTCTGCCCCTGTTCAACAGGGACATGTAATTACAATTGTTGATCTAATATTTCACAGCAGGGCCCATTCCTGCGCCCACCAAGAGTAACTGTGAAGGCTTACGGTGTTGTGACAACGCCACCACCACCACAGGCCCAATTTTTCTGCCCCTGTTCAACAGGTGCATGTAATTACAATTCTTGATACACTATTTCACAGCAGGACCCGTTCCAGCGCCCACCAAGAGTAACTGTGAGGACTTACAGTGTTGTGGCACCAGCAGCACCACCACCAAAGGCCCAATTTTTCTGCCTCTGTTCAACAATGGCATGTAATTACAATTCTTGATCTAATATTTCACAGCAGGGCCAGTTCCTGCGCCCACCAAGAGTAACTGTGAGGGCTTACAGCGTTGTGGCAAACCAACACCTAAGGCCCCAATTTCTGCAGAGTAAGAGTTAATATGAGTTAATAGTAAGAGTTAATATGAGAAAAACGTGTCTCCTCTTCACTGATGCTTTATCACCAATCCTTGTTTCACTAAAACCCCCAAATTTTCAAAAAACATTTGTCATTGGGACAGAAAGTGAGGTGAAATTTTCTGAAGAGGTGCACAGACAGCAAAACAAATGTTACAGGGGTGATAACCCTTCCCTATGTTTTCCAAAAAGCTTAAAAATAGATTTTTTGGCACTTTAAAAATGTACCAGTTAAAAATTACAAACAGATTCTAGTTAACAACAAACCTACAGTCCCTGTCTTGTTTGCACTGCCTGTATACTGCTATTCAGAGTATATAGGGCCTGGGGGCTCTATGCCTTTCCTTTTTTTAATACGGGTGCGGGGTTCCCCTTAATATCTATACAGGACCCAAAGGGCCTGGTAATGGACTGGGGGGGGGGGGGGGTACCCATGCCGTTTGTCTCTCTGATTTTCATCCATATTGCCAGGACCCGACATTACATTAAAGCTGCAAGCAGTTTTAAATGACTTATTCCTTTAAAAATGTCATTTTGTGCAGGGACTGTTCTAAGCAGGGGAAACACGCGCCACTTTACAGGCATACTATAGACACCCCCCAGGTACGATATTTAAAGGAATATTTCACTTTTTTTTCACTTTAAGCATCATTAAAATCACTGCTCCTGAAAAAACATTAGTTTTTAAAACTTCATTTTTGCATTGATACATGTCCCCTTCGGCAGGACCCGGGTCCCCAAACCCTTTTTAGGACAAAAATAACTTGCATATTAGCCTTTAAAATTAGCACTTTGGATTTCGAACGTTTGCGTCCCATAGACTTTAATTGGGTTCTAAAGTTTCCGCAAATTTTCGGTCCACACACAGGTTCTGGTGCGAACCGAAACGGGGGGTGTTCGGCTCATCCCTACTCACGTATCACTAACTTACTAACAGACATATCTGTATGGATGTCACACCACTTCCTCAAACTTAACTTGTCCAAAACCGAGCTTATAATATTTCCTCCCCCACGTGCCTCTTCCCCTGACTTCTCTGTCAAGAACAAAGGCACAGCCATCCATCCATCCCCACATGTCAGCGTGCTAGATGTTATCCTGGACTCTGAACTCTCCTTTCGGCCCCACATCCAATCACATTCCAAAGCTTGCCGCCTCAACCTCCGCAACATCTCCAAACTACGTCCCTTTCTAACCAATGAAACCACAAAGCTCCTGATTCACTCCCTGGTTATCTCTCGCCTTGACTACTCCCTCCTCATTGGCTTACCTTTAAATAGACTTTCCACCCTTCAGTCCATCATGAATGCTGCTGCCAGACTCATCCACCTCACAAACCGCACAGTGTCTGCTACCCCTCTCTGCCAATCCCTCCATTGGCTGCCACTTGCCCAACGCATTACATTCAAAATACTAACAATAAGTTACAAAGCCATCCACAACTCTGCCCCCAGCTACATCACTAGCCTAGTCTCAAAATACCAACCTAATCACCCTCTTCGTTCCTCCCAAGACTTCCTGCTCTCTAGCTCCCTCATCACCTCCTCCCATATCCGCCTCCAGGACTTCTCCCGAGCCTCGCCCATCCTCTGGAATTCACTACCCCAATCTGTCAGACTGTCTCCAAATGTATCCACTTTTAGGCGATCCCTGAAAACTTTCCTCTTCAGAGAAGCCTATCCTGCCTCCATCTAATAAAAGCACTATTTTCTCCATTAGCTCATCCCCCACAGCTATTACCTTTTTGTATAACTTGACCCTCCCTCCTAGATTGTAAGCTCTAACGAGCAGGGCCCTCTGAATCCCCCCTGTATTGAATTGTATTGTAATTGTACTGTCTGCCCTAATGTTGTAAAGCGCTGCCTAAACTGTCGGCTCTATATAAATCCTGTATAATAATAATAATAATAATAATAATATTCACAATGTATTGTTTAGAGCATTGGTCCCTAAACTGTGGCCCAGGGGCTGGATGTGGCCCTTTGCTTGATATTATCTGGCCCTTGGAGCACTATTCCTCCTACTGTCACTGACAATGGGGCATAATTCTTGCAACTGACGCCACCAATGGGGCACTACCAATGATGGGGCACTATTCCTCCCACTGACACCACCAATAGGGGCATCATTTCTGTCACTGACACCAACAATGGGTCACTATTCCTCTCACTGACAGTAATAATGGGGCACTATTCCTCCAACTGACACCACCAATAGGGGCATAATTCTGGTCACTGACACCAATAATGGGGCACTATTCCTCCCACTGACATTAATGATGGGGCACTATTCCTCCCACTGACACCACCAATAGGGGCATAATATACATATAGGGGTTTATTTTATGTAGAATCTTCTGCTAACTCTGCTAGCAAGAACCTGCGTTCACGCAGAAAATATGCATGTCTGTGTGAATAAGCCGTAGGATGTGCTTTAACATAACACTGCTGTTTTAGACAAATAACAACCCTCTTTTTTGATCCATATGTCTCTAGCAACTCCTAAAGCGCAGTGATATATGAAACAAATTCAACATTTCTGTGTAGCTTCCCCTCCTCCTCTTGCATGAAATCATACAAGAATCCATTGGTATCCTACAAATGTGAATCTCTGCTTTAGGTGCCAGATGGTGTGCCACATATGGGATCTGCAACACCCATTAAAAAAAAATAACATATCATTAACAGAGAAAAAAAAGGTGCTGAATGCATCATATAGTGTGTGTTCCGAGCATACGTCAGTGCAAATGTAGGTGGGGGGCCAAAACAGTGTACCCAAGAATTGAGTAAACACACATGGACATAGTACTTAAACTTTATCTACATTATAGAAATTGAGTTTTCACAGTAATAAGACCATTTTGCAGCAATGGCACAACATATGTTAAAGGTCATAAACTTCTTCAGACAGAAGAGGGCACCGTTTATCCACAATATTTTCCAATAGTGCTATTACAGGAATAGCACTAGAGGCATACCCCGCTTTACTTACCCTCACTTTACGTACACTCACGAGTACAGACACATGTACACATGTTGCAGGTCATACACTTCTTCAGGCAGAAGAGGGCACTGTTTACCCACAAGGCACTTTTCAATAGTAATATTACAGCAATTGTACAACATACCACAGCATGTCTGAGGAACACTTCCCATGGAAGTTAACCCATTTAATAAACTAGCTTGTTCACACTACGATCCCCCAAATGTCCTTTCAGACATCCCACTGCTCGTGGGTGTCTGTTCCAGGAAGCTGACAGAGATACACTGTAAATGGAAACCTACTCTTTCCCTCCTCGACAGGTACCTCTCCCTAATTCTTCTACTCTCTCCCTAACCAGTGAGGGCTCTGTCCCTATAATCTTACTCTCACACTGTAGGTGCACAAAATGATGCAGAATTCCATATTTATGGAAGTTGGCTGCCAAAATATCACGGGACTTCAATATCCAATAGAATTCCTGTCCTCCCCAAGATGGTTGCCTGGAGCCCATAGCAAGAGACAGTTGTTCCTAAGTAGAATACTCCCAGCCTGAAAAAACAGCACAGTGCCACCTTCAGGTTGGAGGAAACACTGCAAATGTAGAACTCACCCCCACTAGGCCACGGAATAGATACCCAGGGTTCTTTTCCCAGTAATTGCCCCACATCCAGGAACACAGTCACTCCTTTGGCTCAATGAACACTCTAGGGCAGGGATATGCAATTAGCGGACCTCCAGCTGTTGCAGAACTACAAGTCCCATGAGGCATAGCAAGACTCTGACAGCCACAAGCATGACACTGAGAGGCAGAGGCATGATGGGACTTGTAGTTTAGCAACAGATGGAGGTCCGCTAATTGCTTATCCCTGCTCTAGGGGTATGCTTTTCTGATGCTTTATTGCAGAACTTGAACTTGGATAGGTTCAGGGTAACTGAGATACTCCAGTGAGCGGGTGGGTGAGCGAGAATAGAGATGACATCTCTCACCACCCACCCTGCATCACCGCAGTTTCGCCCTCACTGTGCAGCCGCGGGCAGCAGAGAGATTACATCATCTCTCACTGCCTGCCCTCACTGTGGGACACAGCCACGTGCAAATGACAATCTGCATCTTGTGGCAGGCCATGTGGCAAATGACGTGGCAAGTGACAATCCGCATCTGGTGGCAGGTGACGTGGCAAGTGACAATCCGCATCTTGTGGCAGGCGACGTGGCAAGTGACATCGTAAGTGAAAATCTGCGTCTGGTGACAGGCGATGTGAAAAGTGACATAGCAAGTGACAATCCGCATCTGGTGGCAGGCAACGTGGCAAGTGAAGTGGCAAGTGACATGGCAAGTGACAATCTACATCTGGTGGCAGGTGACATGGCAAGTGACAATCTGCATCTGGTGGCAGGCGATGTGGCAAGTGACAATCCGCATCTGGTGGCAGGCGACATGGCAAGTGATGTGGCAAGTGACAATCCGCATCTGGTGGCAGGTGACATGGCAAGTGACAATCCATATCTTGTGGCAGGTGATGTGGCAAGTGACAATCTGCATCTGGTGGCAGGTGACATGATAAGTGACAAGCTGCATCTGATCGCAGGTGATGTGGCAAGTGACAATCCACAACTGAAGGCAGGTGATGTGGCAAGTGACAATCCGCATCTTGTGGCAGGCGATGTGGTAAGTGACATGGTAAGTGACAATCCGCATCTGGTGGTAGGCGATGTGGCATGTGACAATCGCCATCTGGTGGCAGGCAACATGGCAAGTGATGTGGCAAGTGACAATTCACATCTGGTGGCAGGCAACATGGCAAGTGACATAGCAAGTGACAATCCGCATCTGGTGGCAGGCGATGTGGCAAGTGACATGGCAAGTGACAATTTGCATCTGGTGGCAGGTGACACGGCAAGTGACATGGCAAGTGACATGGCATGTGACAATCCGCATCTGGTGACAGGTAACGTGGCAAGTGACATGGCAAGTGATAAGCCGCATCTGGGGGGCAGGCGAAGTGGCAAGTGACGTGGCAAGTGACAATCCACATCTGGTGGCAGGTGACGTGCAAAGTGACAGTCCGCATCTTGTGGTAGGCGACGCGGCAAGTGAGGTGGCAAGCGACAATCCACATCTGGTGGCAAGCACTGTGGCAAGTGACAATCCGCATCTGGTGGCAGATGATGTAGCAAGTGACAATCCGTATCTTGTGGCAAGCGATGTGGCAAGTGACAATTCGCATCTGGTGGCAGGTGACATTACAAGTGACAAGCTGCATCTGGTGGCAGGTGACAAGCTGCATCTGTTGGCAGGTGACGTGGCAAGTGACAATCCGCATCTGGTGGCAAGTGACATGACAAGTGACAAGTTGCATCTGAAGGTAGGTGAGGTGGCAAGTGACAAGCTGCATCTGAAGGCAGGTGACGTGGCAAGTGACAAGCTGCATCTGATGGCAGGCGATGGTGCCAAGTGACAATCCGTATCTGGTGGCAAGTAACGTGGCAAATGACAAGCTGCATCTGGTGGCAGGCGACGATGGCATGTGACACTCAGGGCTCCTACTGATTCAGCATTATATTGAGTTGAACTATTTCATTTTATATTACAATGTAATAATAGAAATAATGTTCTTCAATCATCCTGACACATTATCAACCATTGTGCCATAATGATTGAAGCGCCAACACCAGCCATTACACTGACAAATTGCCAGCGAAAAACCTCATTTTCTGGCAGTGCCACTCCCGAGACTAGACTCTGGATCCGCCCCTGGACAGACCTTGGGATGTGACACAGGAAAGAGTTTACCAGCTGACCTCATTAGCACACACCCGGCATTTGCCCTCCCTCCTTCCAGCAGATCACTATTACCCTGTACACACGATCGGACTTTCCGACAGGAAAATATGCGATCGGAGCCTGTTGTCGGAAATTCCGACCGTGTGTAGGCTCCATCGGACTTTTTCCATCGGAATTTCTGACACACAAAGTTTGAGAGCTGGAGCTAAAAATTTCCGACAACAAAATCCGTTTGCGTAAATTCGGACGCACAAAGTGCCACGCATGCTCAGAATCAAGCAGAAGAGCACTGACTATTGAACTTTTTCTCAGCTCGTCGTACATGTTGTACGTCACCGCGGTCTTGAAATTTCCGACCAACTTTGTGTGACCATGTGTATGCAAGACAAGTTTGAGCCAACATCCGTCGGAAAAAATCAGATGGATTTTGTTGTCTGAATGTGCGATCATGTGTACAGGACATATTGGGGATGAGCTGAACACTCCCCGGTTCGCAGCAGAACATGCGAACAGACCAAAAATTTGTGCGAACACGCGAACCCTGTTAAAGTCTCGAACGTGAAAAATCAAAAGTGCTAATTTTAAAGGCTAATATGCAAGTTATTGTCATAAAAAGTGTTTGGGGACCCGGGTCCTGCCCCAGGGGACATGTATCAATGCAAAAAAAAGTTTTAAAAGTGTCCGTTTTTCAGGAGCAGTGATTTTAATAATGCATAAAGTGAAACAATAAAAGTGTAATATTTCTTTAACCACTTGCCTACAGGGCACTTTCACCCCCTTCCTGCACAGACCAATTTTCAGCTTTCAGCGCTATCACACTTTGAATGACAATTACTCAGTCATCCAACACTGTACCCAAATGAAATTTGCGTCCTTTTTTTCACACGAATAGAGCTTTCTTTTGGTGGTATTTAATCACTAGTGGGTTTTTTATTTTTTGTGCTATAAATAACAAAAGACTGAAAATTTGGTGAAAAAATGCCTTTTTCTTTGTTTCTGTCATAAAATTTTGCAAATTAGTAATATTTCTTCATAAATTTTGGCCAAAATTTATACAACTACATATCTTTTGTAAAAATAACCCTAATTAGTGTATATTATTTGGTTTTTGTGAAAGTTATAGAGTCTACAAGCTATGGTGCAAATCATTGAAAATTGATCACACCTGATCACACCTAATCACACCTGATGTACTGAAGACTTATCTAATTTCATGAGACACTAACAAGCCAGGAAAGTACAAATACCCACAAAATGACCCCATTTTGGCAAGCAGACACCCCAATGTATAATCTATGAGGTATAATGAGTCTTTTGAACGGTTCATTTTTTTCCAGAAGTTTTTGGAAAATGTGGAAAAAAAATGAAAACGCATTTTTTTCCCCACAAAGTTGTCCATTTTTAAGATATTTTCAACACATAGCATGTACATAGCAAAAATGACACTCCAAAATACATTATGCTTCTCCTCCTGAGTACAGCGATACCACATATGTGAGACTTTAACACAGCCTGGCCACATACAGAGGCCCACCAGGGAAGAAGCTCCTTCAGGCGTTCTACAAGCATAAATTACACATCTCATTTCTCAAGCACCTATTACAGTTTTGAAGGCCCTGGAGCCCCAGGACAATGGAAAGGCCCACAAAATGACCCCATTTTGGAAAGCAGACACCCCAATGTATAATCTATGAGGCATAATGAGTCTTTTGAACGGTTCATTTTTTTCCAGAAGTTTTTGGAAAATGTGGAAAAAAAATGAAAATGCATTTTTTTTCCACAAAGTTGTCCATTTTTAAGATATTTCCAACACATAGCATGTACATAGCAAAAATGACACCCCAAAATACATTCTGCTACTCCTCCTGAGTATGGCGATACCACATGTGTCAGACTTTTACACAGCCTGACCACATACAGAGGCCCACCATTGAAGTAGCACCTTCAGGCGTTCTACAAGCATAAATTACACTAAATCTAATTTCCTGACAACCTATTATTTTTGAAGGCCCTTATATTTCTAACACATTGCATTTACATACCAAAAATTACACTCCAAAATAAATTCTATTGAGGAAAGGGTACAAAAAAAGTATTACCTGTGGTTTTAGTAGTGTCCCCAGAGGAGAGAATTGGTGCAGGCAGCAGGCAGCAGGCAGGGATGTGCTTAGCAACAATAGTAATTATCCAGGCAGCAGGGAGGAATATTGTCTATAGTCAGCACAAGGATATTGCCAGCACAGCCAAAGCATTTGTCCATAGAAATTGTCCAGGCAGAGACAGCCAACACAGCCATAATATTGGTCCTGGTACACCGTTACCTCCCTGCACTCATTATTGTACCGCTCTCCAGCCCTTCATAAACATACTGCCTCTTGCTACAGCTAATTATTTCCATAGTCCAGGTAGCAGGCAGAGGTGTGGTCAGTTTATACTGCAGGCAGGGGGATAGCGGCAGTAAGTCAGCAGCAGGCTGAGGGCCGCAATCAGGTAAGACCTGTGCACAGGGGTAGAGGCTTCGACCCACCCAAATCTCTATGAAGCCTCCGGACTCCAGACCCTAATCCGGAAATTACGAAACCCAGAGACAACAAAAAAAATTGTTTTCTCCATCCGGGAAAAACATTTCTGGAGCCCCTCACATGTGAGACCCTTGTGTCCTACAGTAGCAGGGCAACAGATCAGTCCAAGCGGTAGGCAAAAGCAAAGTCCATAAAACAGGCCAGGGTCAGATGACGTGGTTAAATATTGTGCCTGGGGGGTGTCTATAGTATGCCTGTAAAATGGCGCATGTTTCCCGTGCTTAGAACAGTCCCTGCACAAAATTACATTTCTAAAAGGAAAAAAAGTAATTTAAAACTGCTTGCGGCTGTAATGTAATGTTGGTGCCCCCAGCCCATTACCAGGCCCTTTGGGTCTGGTATGGATATTAAGGGGAACCCCGCACCCAAAATAAAAAAAATGTGGTGGGGCCCCCAGGCCCTATATACTCTGAACAGCAGTATACAGGCAGTCCCCGGGTTACAAACAACATAGGGACTGTAGGTTTGTTGTTAAGTTGAATCTGTTTGTAATTTGGAACAGGTACATTTTCTAAGTGTAGCTCCAGGCCAAAAATCTAGTTTTAAACTTTTTGGATAATATAGGGCAGGGTTATCACCCCTGTAACATTTTTGTTTGCTGTCTGTGCCCCTGTTCAGAAGATTTCACCTCACTTTCTGTCCCAATGACAACTGGATTTAGAAAATTTTGGGATATTAGGGAAACAAGGATTGGTGATAAAGAATGCGTGGGGACACCTTTTTCCCATATTAACTATTACAGGAGAGAATTTTTCTTCCTAGGGGTAGATTTCCTCTCACTTCCTGTTGTCTCCCTCCGTTTGTAAGTAGGAGTCGTTTGTAAGTCCGATGTTTGAAAATAGGGGACCGCCTGTATATACTATACGGCCTGCCCTATACACTCTGCAGAAAATTGGACCTTAGGTGTTAGTGGTACCAGAACACTGTAAAGCCTTACAGATACTTTTGGTGGGCGCTGGAACGGGTCCTGCTGTGAAATATTAGATCAAAATTTGTAATTACAATACAGTGCAGCCGTAGTGCAGTTGCTACTACTTTTCTGGTGGTGTACACAGTACACAATACAGTGTAGTGCGGTGTTGCAAAACAAAATATACATCATGTTCAGAAGGCCACCAAGGAGAGACAGACACTCACAGGCCACTAAAGAGGGCAAGCAGGCTCTGTGTCTACAGTCAACAGTGCTGGTCATGGACATGGTGCATCCTCTGCCGGTGGCCGTGGGGCACACTTGTCCTTTTTTTCTGCTGCTGGCAGTGTTATTGAGCCAGAACAGTTGGTGGAGTGGAAAACAAAGCCGTCCTCATCCTCCTCATCCTCTGTCACCCAGGCTTAGAGTAGTTTTCCTTCCTATGCAGCTGCCAAAACGGCCTATTCCACCGGCTCCTTGTCCACAGTCACCCCTTCCGTAGCCCAAGCAAAATGCAAGGAGGAGACCCCCGAACTATTCGACCACAGTGTCGGGTACATGCTGCTGGAGGATGTGCAGCAATTTGAAGGATCTGATGTTGGTTCCCTGGTTGAGGAAGGGAGTAACGTGAGCCTAGAGAGAGGGGGTGCCCAAGAAGGACAAGAAACTGGCAGTCATGTTCTCCCAGCTGCACCATAGTGCCAAGTTTGCTCCAGTGACGAGGAGGGAGGGGATGATGAGGTCACTGACTCTACTTGGGTGCCTAATAGAATAGAGGAGGAGGAGGAGGCACAACTCCAATGAGGCAGGATGTCCTCTAGGGGTCAGCTTAAGGGCAGCTACCCTACTGCATTACACCACAGAGCTCCGCAGGTGCAGGGCGCTGCTGACTCCCTGCTGATTTTGAAAAGTTCCTTGGTGTGGGCCTTTTTGAACACATGTGCAGCAGATCACACTGTTACTGTTTGCAACCTATGTCTGAAGCGGATCAAGCGTGGCCACAACAGCAGCCGCTTGGGCACCACATGCTTGACCAGACATATGACGACCTCCCATGCAGTCTTTTTCCCATATACTATATTTGAGATTTAATATCTCTCAGATATGATTTGGGTTAAATGAAAGTTCTTTGACCAAAGCTTTAACATTTATTGGTGAGTAGTTAAAAGTCTATCTAATACACAACCATCTATCTATAGTCTACACCAAGGAAGAAAATATTTTTTCTTGATTTAGTGTTACAATTGATTACACCCCCCGATATATAATCGGTGAGTACTACTAGCTAATGAACTTAGGTGGGAAATCCAGTTTTCTTTATTTTTGTATAAAATAAGAGAATTACATGAAGGAATACAGAGTATATGTCAGGGAAGTCGTCCGCGGAGTACAGCTGCCGTTCCCAGGCGCACACCTGTGCGCAAGCGCCAACAAAGAATACACAGAACAGCTACGGACATATTAGCAGACACGCATGCGTGTGCACGAATGCATTCGCTCGTTCGCGTGAGCGCGCCTGTCATCAGAACTGGCCCCGGACGGACTATTTTAACACAGATTCATTCCTGGCTAATTGCTGCTTGGTCTACAGCGTTTACCTGAAACCTTGATACCTGTGTTGATTCCTGATACCGTTCCGGCTTACTCCCTGACTACGCTCCTGCCTGCTGTTGTACCTGATCTGCCTATCTGTTGCCAAACCTGCCTGTGACCCGACTACGCTCCTGCCTGCTGTTTGTACCTGATCTGCCTGTCTTCTGCCTAAACCTGCCTGTGACCCAACTACGCTTCTGCCTGCTGTTTGTACCTGATCTGCCTGTCTGTTGCCAAAGACCTGCCTGTGAACCGACTAAGCTCCTGTCTGCTACCAGCCAAGTCCGGCTTCCCACCTGTGTGTTCCTGGCAACTACCTACACCAGTATTTCTCAACTCCAGTCCTCAAGGCGCCCCAACAGGTCATGTTTTCAGGCTTTCCATTATTTTTCACAGGTGATTCGATCAGTTCACTGCCTTAGTAATTACCACAGCCGTTTCATTAAAGGGAAATCCTGAAAACATGACCTGTTGGGGTGCCTTGAGGACTGGAGCTGAGAAACACTGACCTACACAGACTTCTGGACTGATCCTAGGCACTCAACCGTGCTCAACCGTGCTCCATCGCTAGCTGTTCCACTACCAGCGGCCCTTGAGCCGGAGCTGTACGGGAGGCCTTCCTCTACACATCAGGCTCAGCCGCCAGGTACGTGATAGTACCAAGTGGCCATGACTGAGCCTGCAGGAGGAACCTCTTCCCTACATGAAGTGTCTCAAAGACCTTACTCAAGTGGTCAGTCCCTGCAGGAGAAATACGTGCGACTCAAGGAGCATGTGCAAGTCCAGACTTCTTCTGCTGTTCCTGCTGCAGTGATGACATCCCCTGGGCCATGAGTGCCTAGCCCTGACAGATTTTCTGGAGACCGGACTAAGTTCAGAGCATTCCGCAGTGCCTGTCAGCTCTATTTCTCACTCCAGCCAGGGACTTTTTCTGCAGATACTACAAAGGTGGGGTTCATTATATCCTTGCTTCAAGGTGAGCCCCAAACCAGGGCTCATCGTCTGCTGGAAAGAAAGGACGTACAACTAAATACTATGTCCTCCTTCTTCCAGGCAATGTTCAAGTTATACGAGGACCCTCAACTAACCACTACTGCTGAGTACTCTCTCCATGCACGCCGGCAGGGCTGCAGATCGGTCAAGGACTATGTTATGGACTTCAGGTGCTGGAGTGCAGACACCAGTTGGAATAACGCAGCTCTGCGACATCAATTCCGCCTGGGTTTATCGGAAAACTTGAAAGACGAGTTAGCTTATGTGGGTGCTCCAAGCTCCCTGGAGGACTTAATTACATTATCAATTCAGATTGATAATCGTCTGCGAGAATGCAGGCGGGAGAGGTCAGCAGTTCCACCCCAGCCTGTATGGATGATGCCTAAGGTTCCTGTTCGGCCGACACCTGTCAAGTTGGTTCCTTCCGCGCCCAAGACAGTAACACCCACACGACTAGGCCTGATTCGCCCGTCACTGTCTGTTGAGGAATGGTCACAATGCCATCAAGGCAACCTCTGCCTCTACTGTGGCGGGGCAGGTCACTATGCACGGAGTTGTCCTGCTAAGAGACGTGGATACCCCTCCGTTTCTCCAGTAAGTCAGGCGGTCCCGCCAGCAACCTCTGCTCACTTGGCGCTTCCTGTTATCTTCCAGCTCCCAGGGAGAAGCGTGTCAGCAACCGCAATTGGGGCGTGCAGTTGCTTTATCGACCCGACGTTTGTAGCCCAACAATGTATTCCTCTTCAATCCAAGAAGCAGGGACTTACCATATTCTTGGCCGATGGCTCTTGTGTAAAGTCCGGACTGGTGACCCAGGAAACCCCTCCACTGCTGACTATGACCCCCACCAGTCATAGAGAACTTTTACTAAATATATTGTGTGCTCCGCGCTACAGATGATAACTGGTTGCAGCCCCCCCTATTGGCTTCCAGCCGGAACTTACAGTGAGTAGAGATAGAAAAATGGGGTGGTTTGGCGCTACCCTATTCAGCAATATACGTGCACAAAAGATAGTGAATATGTATCTTATACCCAATAGGCCTATAATGTGCTTAATCTAGGCGGTGGCTAGTGGGTATATAAATGTACCTCTCTTGTGAAGTGTATGTGTGTATACCTTTCAGTAATGGGTATGACCATGCTTACACACAAGTGATTAAACCAAATGCTAAAACCATAAAAGAAAGTCCTAAGCGAATATAGATAATACAATTGGTATACACAGAAAATTGTGCAAATAAATTAAGGTAAACCATAAACGTGCATAACAATGTCCATCGGGTCAAGGAGTGTCCGCAGTAAAGCTATAAGCACTTGTCTGGAGGCGTAGCAGGTGTACGCAAATGTGGTTATCCAACTGTCCAACAGTGAACCAAAGTATGTAAAAAAGTGCAAATAAGTGATGAGAACAAACGTGCGAGTCCCAAAAAAAGAATGTATAAAAAGTTATTTATATTTAAAGCAACCACAAAAAATTTCTTGAGGTGACTTCAGTGCTCGTCAATCAGGTGACTATAGTGCTCCCCCTGTCAGGTCCCCACTCACCAGACGTAGTAACTCCTACAGGGGTAGTAGGCATGTGTGGGTAGCTTAGGATAAGACTCCTCTTCAGCTAACTCGGTATCCCATCTGGTGATGTAATCGGTTGCGGTAGTTGGCTCCACGCTGTCAGGTTTCCGAAGCTGGCTCCACACGCTCGAGGGTAAAGCACTTGGTCAGCATATGTCCTGAAAATCGCTCCCCAAGTCGGTCCTCATCACCTTTAAGCTGGATTTGGATCCTATTATCTGTTGATGCCCTTTGCTGTTCCTCTTATTTTAGAGGCTAATTGAAAACAAAAGGGTATAGAGAACTTTTGCGCCTAGATGCAATCTCTTCACCTCTGTTCCCTGTCATTTCGAGTCTACCATGGCTACAGGCCCATAATCCTCTGGTTGATTGGAGATCCGGCAGTATCAAATACCAATCATCTTACTGCCAGAAGCACTGTCTGTCCAACCCCACTGTTGCACCCGCCACTCTATTGTGTATGGACGTGGATGCTGAACTCTGCCAAAAGGTGCCTGAGGCCTAATCACGAGTTCCTGGACGGTTTCAGCAAGTGGGGAGCAGACACCCTACCTCCACACAGGGCCTACAACTGCCTCATTGAGCTCCTTTCAGGGGCTGCCATTCCGTTTGGTCGGATCTTTCCACTGTCTGAAAAAGAATTAGCAGCTCTGAAGAAATACATTGATGAAAGCCTCCAGAAAGGGTTCATAAGCCCTTCCGCTTCACCTGCCGGAGTGGGAATGTTCTTTGTGGAGAAGAAAGACCATTCACTACGGCCATGTGTAGAGTACCGTGAGCTAAACAATGTTACGGTGAAGAACCGTTACCCTCTCCCCTTGGTCCCAGAGCTCTTCCAAAGACTTCGCTCTGCTACCATCTTTACTAAAGACCTGAAGGGAGCTTACAATCTCATCCGCCTACGGGAGGGAGATGAGTGGAAGACTAACTTCCGTACTCTTTTTGGCCATTACATTATCTCGTCATGCCTTTCGGCCTATGTAACGCACCAACACTTCATCAACGATGTCTTCAAAGACTATCTGGACATTTTCATCATTGTTTACTTAGACGACATTCTTGTGTTCTCCACCTCTCTTGTAGATCATCGGGAACATGTCAAGAATGTCCTCTGCCGCCTCCGCTTACATGGACTTTATGCAAAACCTGAGAAATGCGAGTTTGAGCGGCAAAGTATTCAATTCTTGGGCTTGATCATCTCCACCGGAGGGATTGAAATGGACCCTCAAAAAAGTGTCCGCAATCCTGACCTGGCCAGCACCCACTGATAAGAAAGGGATCCAGCGGTTCGTGGGGTTTGCTAATTTTTATCGCAGATTTAGTAAGATCTTTTCAGTTATCATCACACCCATTACCCAACTCACCAAACTGGATGTTTGTTTCCGCTGCTCTCCTGAAGCCCAGGCTGCCATCAAGACTCTCAAAGGATTGTTTACAACTGCCCCTGTACTAAGCCATCCAGATCTGGCACTAACTTATATCCTGGAGGTAGATGCTTCCGAAAGTGCAGTCGGGGGAGTTCTGTCCCAGCGTCAAGGTCCCAAGAATTTAATCTATCCGGTAGCCTTCTTCTCTAGGAAACTTGCTCCTGTGGAGAGGAATTATGATGTTGGAGATCGGGAGCTTCTCGCCATTAAGGCCGCTCTGGAGGAGTGGAGGTACTTGCTAGAGGGTGCAGCTCATCCAATATTGATCTATACAGATCACAATAACCTTGAATATTTAAGGACTGCCAAGAGACTAAAACCCCGCCAGGCCCGATGGCCACTTTTCTTTTCAAGGTTCTTATTTCATATTACCTATAGACCTGGATCAAAAAGCGTCAAGCCTGATGCGCTGTCACGCATGTTCGAGGATCCAAAAGAATTACCAGTATCTGATACCATCCTACCAGCAGGAAATTTTCTGTTGCTGCAGTCCAATCTTATGTCACAGCTGAAGCAGGCATCCGCAGTTACCCCTGATCCTATCAGGGATACGTTACAGGCAAGAGAGGGACTTCTTTGGAAGGGGAACCGAGTCTTCATCCCAGAAGCAGTCCGGATACCAGTTCTGGGATTCTGCCATGACCACCCCCTAGCAGGTCACTTCAGCATTTGCAAAACAATAGAATTAGTACAACGGACATTCTGGTGGCCTAATCTGGAAAAAGACTGCAAGAAATACATGCATTACTTGCTTCCAAAGTAAGAGCACCAGAAACAAGGCTTGGGGTTTGCTCAGACCTCTGCCTGTGCCCGACAGGCCATGGACCATGATCTCCATGGACTTTATAGTTGAACTGCCACCCTCTGAGGACTGTACAGCCATCTTTGTCATAGTTGACCGGCTGACTAAGATGGCCCATTTCTTACCTTTGAAGGGTACACCCTCTGCTGTAGGAGACTGCTCGAGTGTTTATTAAGGAAATCGTTAGACTCCATCAAACTTTCCATGTCATCCGCATACCATCTGCAGTATAATGGTCAGACCGAACTGACTAATCAGACGTTGGAACAGTATATCCGTTGCTGCACGTCGTTTGTCCAGGATGACTGGGTATCACTCTTACCCCTAGCTGAGTTCGCTTATAACAATTCCTGTCATGCAGCCACCAAGCAATCTCCATTCTTTTCAAATTATGGCTTCCATCCAACCTTTTTGCCCAACCTTGTCCCTGAGTCTTCGGCACCAGCCATCCAAAGCACTGTGGATTTCTTCAATCGCAACAACAAGCTGTTGCAAGAGGCCGTGACCAAGGCACAGGAAGATAATAAGAGAGCTTTTGATAGAAAGAGGAGAGGGGAACTCATTCTGCAACCAGGGGACCAGGCCCCTTCTAAATTTCTAGGACCGTTTCCTGTGAAGAGAAGGATTAATGATGTCTCCTACAAACTATCTTTACCGGAATCTTTCAGCATACACCCAGTGTTCTATGTGTCTTTGTTAAAGCCTGCATTGCCCAATCCGTTCCCCAATCGGGAGTCTAGACCACCTGAACCAGTGATGGTCAGTGGGGATAAGGAGTTCGAAGTAGAGGCAATTGTAGACTGCAGGAGGAGGTCAACTGCAATACTTAAACAAATGGAAAGGTTATGGGCCGGAGGAAAACTCCTGGGAACCAGAGCAGAATGTACATGCTATGGACTTGGTACATGCCTTCTTCCGCAGTCATCCACTGAAGAGGAACCAAATGGGCATCCGGAGGCTGCCCGTAAGAGGGAGCAATATCAGGGAAGTCGTCCGCGGAGTACAGCTGCCGTTCCTAGGCGCACACCTGTGCGCAAGTGCCACCAAAATACACAGAACAGCCACAGATGCATCAGCAGATGCGCATGTGCATGCGCGATTGCACGTGCGCGCCTGTCATTAGAACTGGCACCATCAGAACTGTCATCAGAACTATGTGACAGTATATTCCTGAAAATATTAATCTGCAAACATATTTAGTTACAAGTAAAATGCAGACCGTTCCCATAATTACCCTTTACACCAAGGTTCCATTCTGATGGTTGTTCTCCCATAAAAGTGTGCGTTTCCCTCCCATCTAGTCTATCATTACATGTTGATGCCTTATTTGTTGGCATAGCGTGGCTCTGATTGGTGAACTTCCCTATTCCTTGTTAAGGACTGGCTACAATCTCTATACTTTGCATAAGTCAGCCCCCTTTAATGCAAATCCTTGTGACTATTCTGAGCAGGAGCTTAACTTGAATTTTCCTGGGACATTAAGTATTGATTACAGGCTGGCCTCCCTTCATTGCATATCCCAGCATGGGATCCTTTGAAGTGAGTATGAGTAAAACAATGAGGTTTGGATCCCATTATTTGTATACACAAGCCTAGGCACCGACTTGTCTGGTCTACCAGAGATTTCTGTGAAGATAATATGTTCCGCCCTACATAGATAAAAGCTAAATTAAATATATTCATTAAATATAAATACATTAAATATAAATTAAATATAAAATATATAAATATAAATAATTAAATATATTCATAATTCCAATATTTTACAGCTATTAATGTAGATTTCACATAAACTCATAAGGCAACAAGTCCGTTGACTCACATCAAAGAAAAAGGCGGACTTCTCCTTGCTCCTCATCTGGGATCTCCAACCCTACTCCAGTCCTCTCGAAAACCTGCACTGAGAGGAATGAAGGTATAGCAATAGGTGCCCCAAGTACTTGCAGTCAGTCTGCTAGCAGTACACCACCATCTGATTTTAGCAGGCAAGTTTCCCTACCCCAGTTAATAAACCGTAAAAAGAAATTTGGTCCCAGCCATCCACATGCTCACAGTCTGAATGCTAGCTTGAATGCCAGCTTGGCCAAATTGCTAGCACTGCAACTACTGCCTTTTCAGCTGGTAGACTCTGCCCCCTTTTGTGAATTTGTGGAATGTGCTGTACCTCAGTTGCAGGTTCCAAAACGCCATTTCTTTTCATGGAAGGCCATTCCTGCTCTCTACCGGCATGTGGAAGGCAACGTTTTTGTCTTGTTGGACAGGGCGGTCAGCAGTAAGGTGTGTATTACCGCAAACTCATGGTCTAGTAGGCATGGGCAGGGATGTTACCTTTCCTTCACGGCGCACTGGGTAACTCTGCTGGCAGCTGGGAAGGATGCAGGACAGGGTTCAGTATTGTTGGAGCTTGTTCTGCCACCATGCCTCCAAAATGCTAGCGGTGATTCTGCCACAACTTTCTCCTCCACCCCCGCCTCTTCTTCTTCCTCTATGGCCTCTTCTGCAGATTTCTTCTCTAAACCAGCGGTGCTCCATAAGCGTTCAAGGGGCTACGCAAGCACTCAGGCAAAAAGATGCCATGTGGTGCATGCGTTACATAGTTACATAGTAAGTGAGGTTGAAAAAAGACACAAGTCCATCAAGTCCAACCTATGTGTGTGTTTTTATGTCAGTATTACATTGTATATATGTTGCGGTCATTCAGGTGCTTATCTAATAGTTTCTTGAAACTATCAATGCCCCCCACTGAGACCGCCTGTTCACATCCTTGCCGTTCTTACAGTAAAGAACCCTCTAAAGGTTAAACCACTGCTTAGGGGACAGGAGCCACACTGGGGCAGAGATTCTGTAAGCTATGCAGGGGCAGGCTCAGAGGTGGTTGACGCCACGCCAGCTTCAGCCAGGAATGGTTGTATGCGACAATGGCACCAACCTTCTCTCCGCCCTCTGACAGGGACACTTGACCCATGTTCCAAGTTTGGCACACATCCTGAATTTGGTGGTGCAGCGGTTCTTGAGCAGGTACCCGGGCTTACAAGATCTCCTGAGGCAGGCCAGAAAAGTCTGTGGTCATTTCCAACGGTCATACAATGCCAGTGCTCAGCTGCCTAACATTCAAAGGGAATGCAACCTGTCCACCAACCGCCTCATTTGTGACATGTCCAGCAGGTGGAAGTCAACATTGGCAATGCTGCAGTAGCTGTACACGCAGCAGAGGGCCATCAATGAGTACCTGTGTGAGTATGGCACCAGATTCTCTAAGACATAATAATGTGAAAAATTGAATGGTGTATCAAAAACAAATAGTCCATGTGATATAAAAAATATATGTGAATAAAACCAAAAGTGAATTCATCAAAAACAGAAAATCCCAAAATGATTCTTCAAAATTTAGGAGATGTAAAAGTCCTTCTCTTAATCTCAGAAAGCAGGACACATATTAATTCGAATCATCTGGAATACGGAGCATAAAATGCAAATACAAACTGCTTACCAGATCTGTTGGATCTCAAATGATAGAGATCAGAATTGCTTGTGCATTAGCCTGCCGGCAGGTGAACTCACAGTGATTGAAAGCAGAGAGGAATCCACCTGTTTATCCAGGATTCAGCAAGGAAAAAACTTCACTCTCCAGGACACTCTCATAAAAGCCAGGATCTGGGTATTCTCATGAAAGAAGGAATACAAGAGGGCTTCATGGTGCAGTATGTTCCAGCAGAAGTATTCTACCAGTCAGCTGTTCAGCGTGGTGATGTCTCAGGCTCAGCTGAGACATCACTCAGCTTGCTGATTCCTGGATAAACAGGTGGATTCCTCTCCTCAGCGATTCTGATCTCTATCATTTGAGATCCAACAGATCTGGTAAGCAGTTTGTATTTGCATTTTATGCTCCGTATTCCAGATGATTCGAATGAATATGTGTCCTGCTTTCGGAGATTAAGAGAAGGACTTTTACATCTCCTAAATTTTGAAGAATCATTTTGGGATTTTCTGTTTTTGATGAATTCACTTTTTTTTTTTTTACTTTTTATATCACATGGACTATTTGTTTTTGATACACCATTCAATATTTCACATTATTATGTATTAGAGAATCTGTTCACAGCAATATTTATCGTTATTTGTAGCGGTTTCTTTGCGCATCTTTTTCTTTAATATTGGTTTTAGGTTTTGGTATTTGACCTATAGAGGTGCAGCATTTAATCACACTTTAGTCATATCACTTGTGCACATATATATTTTTGTATATATTTATCATTATATAGTGGTTAGCGCAAATATCCCCTTCTTTTTTGAGTATGGCACCAGGACAGGGTCAGGGGAGCTTGGCTTCTTTTCGCCACGCTAGTGGCTACTGATCAAGGATGTATGCACTGTCTTGTCACCATATGATGAGGCCACAAGGATGGTGACCAGCGACAATGCATGCATCAGTGATAATGTCCCTCTTGTTTTCCTGTTGGAGTACACGCTTCATGGAATAATGGACAGGGCACTTGAGGCAGAACAGTGTGAGGAAGAGGAGGACTTCCTTACCTCTCAAGGCCCCTTTTATTCAGATATTATTCCTGCAGGTGTACCAAACACACAGGAGCAAGAGGATTGTGTCAGCATGGACGTGGAGGATAACACTCAGCAGCAGTCTTCAAGGGATGGTTTTCAGTTCCCAGAAACCCAAGGAGTTGCTGGGAGGAGGTTATTACGGAACATGTGATCCTTAGTGACCCAGAGGACTCACAATCAAATGCCTCTGCAAACTTTCGCAGGCTTTGCAGAATCAGGGAGGCCATTCAGCGTAAGGACCCTAGGATTCATGGTATCAAAGAGAAGGAATAATTACTGTCTGGGAACCCTTCTTGATCCATGTTACAAGGGTAAGGTTGCAGAACTCATCCTGCCTTCACAGAGGGAGCAGAGGATGAAACATCTTCAGGAGCCTTGAAGAAAGGTTTGTGCAATGCATTTCCAGACCCTTTGAGGTTACAATTTCCTGGTGCTGGACAATGTGTTGCTGAGGCTTCTGTCAGGTCACCTGAGGCCAGGTGACATATGCACACCGTAAAGGTAGTGGACCCTACAGCTGACTGCTGCGGATGGGAGTCTAGGTGGTTAAGGAAGGCAGGTCCGCTGGAACACCAACACGGATCCCACAGGGATTAGAGCGTAAGATTCCCCAGGGTGCGGAGTCTAAGAGCCAGCAGGTGTTCACCAGAGCCTCTAGTGGTGAGGATGGACTGGGCCGCAACTTGCTCCAGGTCGCGACCTCCAGGGTCTCTCAGTTCACGCCCACAGTAGGCTACAGGAGGACAGAGATAGTAAGGGAATAAGCCAAAGATCGGGGCAACTAGCAGACAAGGATAAGCATAGAACACGAAAAGATCGGTAACTGGAATCAGACGTAGAAGGCACAGCAAGATGCACACGGCAGCTAAACACACAAAGGTTGATCAGCAAGGCAGGCTTGCAGTCCACAGGTTAATATAGAGGTCCCCGATAGGGACTGGGGTGGAGCCATGCTTTGAGCAGAGATTATTTAAGTAGCCAGGTGAGAGTGGCTGGCCTCTAAAGGTGAACACATGGAGGAGAGGTAAGCTGACAGACAAAGATTACTGCATAACCATGACAGCTTCGTTTAGTCAGAGGAAGAGCAGTGGAGAAGGTGGCCGGCTGACCGATGCCTTTAGACAATTTTTCAGTCCTCGGCGCCAAGGTCTGATCGGTTCAAGCAATCACCAGCGTCTGCATTACATGGTGCAGGAATATCTAGGGGCAAGAGCAGACTTGGAGACCTTTCCAACAGAGCATCCGCTGGGTTACTGGGTCTTGAGGATGGACCACTGGCCAGAACTTGCTCAATATGCAATTGATCTACTGGTCTGCCCTGCATCCAGAGTTCTTTCTGAACGCACACTCAGTGCTGCTGGAGGGTTTGTAATGAATCGTAGAGTGCGCCTGTCCACAGACTCCCTTGATAGGCTCACATTCATAAAAATGAATCAGTCTTGGATCAGCAACAGCTATCAAGCATCTGATGCTGATGTAACTGATTGATTTTTCTATGGATGTGGGATCCCTTGAAGACTGCCTATGCTGAGTGACTATCCTATTCCCCCTCAATCTTGATGATGCTAGTTTCCAACAATATTTTTGGTTTAGGGCACCACCACGGCCAAAGGCCCAATTCTTCTGTCCCTGTTAAACAGGGGCATGTAATTACAATTTCTTATCTAATATTTTACAGCAGGACCCGTTCCTGCGCCCAACAAGAGTATCTGTGAGGGGTTACAGTGTTGTGGCACAACCACCACCAAAGGCCCAATTTTTCTGCCCTTGTCCCAGCTGCAGAAAAAATGGACAAGCATGCCACATGGCCACCTGCAGAAGATGCACCATGTCCATGACCAGCACTGTGGACTGCAGACACCGAGCCTGCTTGCCCTCTTTTACTACAGTATATTTATAGTTTTTTTTTTAACCTTTAACTGCCTCTTTACCACCAGATTGTAAGAAAACAGCAGAGAGGTGGATATGTATTTCTGTATTGTCATTTAAAAATGGTGCTGTGGAAAACACACATGGGCAGCCAGTAATTTGACAGCTCTGATCACAGGTGCAATGAGGGAGATTTGCTAAGACTGGAGCAGACAGAATCTTGAGCAGCTGTGCATGGGAACCAATCAGCTCCTTGCTTTATTTTTAAAACCTTCTCCTTCTGTGTATGACTTCTACATCAATGATGTTTGTGTCTACAAAGCTCTGTATTTTAAAGGTTTCTCCTGCCAACACTAATATTTCAGTGGTGCATTGAGGCATGTAGGCTAAATCACCTGTTGTCAAAATTGGGCAGTCGGTGACTGGCTTCTCATAGATATAATGCCACATCCTAAAATGTCATGAGCAAAAAAATGAGTATCCCCAAAGTAGACTTTAAAGGCATTAATATCTATACAAAAAGTATTAGACATAATTGAAGTATAACAAAGTTATTTATTTAACAAAACATGTTAAAAGCATGATGATTTAAGACAAAAAAATGGATGTTTGGAATGTATACAAATCTGTATGTAGGACACCAATATTGCAGCACACAGTGTAATGTGATCTTTTTCAGATAAATTCTTTCCTCAGAGGTGTTCATCAGGAAACACACATGTGCATCTATGACATTGCAAAAAACATGTGCTGTGAATACACATTAATTCTGAAAAGTGCATATATTCTTGTAAACAAACATATTGTATATATTTATATTATATTATATTAGATGCACTTACATGTACTGTGGTGCTGTTACAGATAAAACATTTCCACCAGAGGATAGTATTCTCTGTGTTGGAAAAACAAGTCAAGAAGCCGGGAATGATGGGCCTTCCCCCTCCCAAAAAGGGGAGATCCTCCAGGACAGAGCAGAAAAAAGCACTGATGCCAAACAATTGGAAGGACAGCCTATAATTGGAAATAAATATAAAGGGTACCAATAAATATCCATGACCAATTGGTCACAATTATAATACAAAGAATGAAAAAAAAAAATTATACCATAGGGTTACTACCTGAGTGATGTTTTAATCCAATAGCTACATGTCCACCAGGTCTTATTGAAGCTATATGTTTTAAACCCTTCTTAGAGGGGTTTTCATCTGGAGGCATGGAAAAGTAGTGATTCGGCATCTCACTACTAGATGATAATCCTTCGATTTACATTGTTTATCTCTGCTCTTCTAATATGCTCATGTGTTTGCTATCTATTGTACCTTATCTGTAAAATACCATTAAAATTTAGTTATATATATATATATATAACATGTTCTTGTTTACATACACTAACCCCTGTATACCTTTTGTTTTTTCAAAAAGATTATATATATATATATATATATATATATATATATATATATATATATATATATATATATATATATATATATAAAACTATTTTCATCTCATATTGTAGTTCTTATCATATCCTCTAGGGGGCAACAAACTGTTCTTATGGTTGGATTTATAGGACAACATTATTTTGTTGTCCTACGCTGACCACTTGCGCCAAGTTTCCAGCTCCGCCCATTTGCTGTCACTGTTTCAAGGTGGCTCCTAATGATTATTTTGTATTTGATTGATGGCATGAGGAATGTAGCTGGAAGACAGACTCTGTGGCAAGAGGACGAAGCACATAACCCACGGAGGTATGTTCCTTCCACAGTGGCTAAATGGTTAGTATTAGAGTCATCAGTTCAAATCCCAACCAAGACACTACCTGCCTGAGCCTCCTAGACCGTTCCTATTTAAATTGGTTAACTTCAAGGACTGGAATGCCATATTGTATCAGGTCAGAACCAGAGGAGCCCTTATGAAAATGGATAACGTTCGCATATTATTCTACCCTGATTTTTCTGCTGACTTACAACCCTGCAGGGCCAAGTTTACCGAAGTTAAGAAACGTCTCCGCAAATATGATGTCGCATATGCTATGTTGTACCCTGCCAAGCTCAGGATCACAGCAAACGGTGATAACCCTGCTAATGTGTGCAATTGGCTGGATCGTATGGAGCACACCCTTAAAAATGCACCAGCACCCATGGCCTAATTGTGTTTTACCTTGTACTTCCTACTACTGCTGAATGAGGATACCCTAGGAGTAGATTTGAGCATGTTACTCCCCTTTTTTTTCTCTTAATCCTTCCTTTCAGGTGGAGAGGAAGACATAAGTTGTTTCATTTGGCCAATGACTTGGACTCACAAGTCCCTTTGAATCAGAGTTGAACTGAGACGTTGGAGCCCCCTCTAACATCGTCCTGTGTGGACATGCTATATGTTACCAAGCTCCTTACTTGTTTAAAGGATGCAAAGACCTTCTTTACCTCTTGCTTTTCCTGTTTTGGTTACCTAATCTTTTTTCTTTTTTTTACCACCACTAACCCCTGCTGGTTGCAGGGTGAACGTTTTGTTCTTTTTTTGTGTTTGTCCAACTGGGAATACTTTTTTGTGGCAGACACTGCTACCCGTTTACCTGGACTTAGTCTGGGAAACCCTTTTGCTTCCAGATACTAAGCGGAGATGTGGGGAATCCCCTGACGACTTCCTGCACCTGAAAATGTCCCTACAAATTGCTCACCAGTTTGTTGTTATATGTCTAATGTGTGTATTTTGATTTCGTGGAATGTGAGGGGGCTGGGCGATGGAGTGAAACAGGTGGCATTTTTTCTACGGTGAAGGTCCACACTTAAAAGCTGCAGCTATCCAACCCAGTCTCCTTTCAGTTACTGCACTCCCTGATTGATGATCAGGGACGGCACATTTTTTTTACTATGCAAACTGACAGGGCTGACATGTATTGTTGCAAATATCTAGGTCCCTCCACCCTTCTCCTTTGACAGCCTGAAATGTCTAGCACAATTTATAACCTCTTACTCCAACATCCATATTTGGGTGTTGGGTGATTTTAACAATATTATGGCTAGGCAGCTGGATAAATTTTCACCCAGTGCGAGTGGCAATCCCCAGCCAGGGGGCCTCACTCCCTTTGTCCGATTCCTTGCAGATATAGGCCTGCGAGATGTGTGGAGGGACCAGTATCCTAATGTGCACTGCTTTTCTTGCTACTCAGTGTCCTACAAATGCCTCTCTCGCATAGACCTATGTCTGGGTAACAACTTGGTACATCAGCTGACTGACTCCATGCTGTATGCTCCACGCAATATCTGGGACCACTCTCCCCTATGTGCTCGTGTAGCTGTCTCTCCTAGCCATCAGCATAGGATGTGGAAGGTCAACCCCTTCTGGTATACAATTTTTCCAGAATCTGATCCTATCCCCAAAGCTCTTATGCAGTTCCTGCACTTTAATCAGGGCACAATTAAATCTATGGTGGTTTGGGATGCCCTGGAGGCTCATCTGAGGGGTTTAATTATCACATAGATTACCGCTATTAAAACTAAAACGAAAGAGTGGGAGAACCTGGTAATGAGTGTAGCTGCCAAGGCAGAAGAGTCATATGTATCTGCCCCACCTCAGTGCCCTGTATCAACAGGTTTCCACTACTGCGGCGGAGAACAAGAGATTCTTCCTGTAGCAAAAATGCTTTAATGAGGGGGAAAACACAGGACACTTGCTAGCAATAATAGCTAAAGCCCAGCAGGGAATGACCCATATAGAGGCCATTCACAATGTAGAGGGGGAAACAGTTGCTGACCAGACCCAAATTCCCAAAGTATTTTTACATTTCTTCTGTGGATTTGTACACATCTAATGTGCATCCCACACAAGAGGAGCTGGCTAATTTTTTAGACCAGTGCTGCCTACCACGTATATTGAGGCAGGGCCTTGCTGCACTTAATGACCCATTAACACTTGAGGAACTATCTAGCAGTGGCTCAGATGGCCAATAATAAATCACCGGGAACTGGCGGCCTGCCCACAGAAACATATGGGAAATACGGGGATACTCTTCTGCCCGCCCTGGATGGTGGCTTACCTATGAATCTATGAATAATCTATGAATGAGGCTATCATAGTAGTTATCCCAAAGACTGGCAAGAATCCACTACAGCCTGATTCTTATAGGCCTATCTCACTGCTCAACGCTGGCATCAAACGTCTAGCATGGGTGTTGGCCACTAGACTGTCAGGGATTGTGGCAGACTTGATCCATCACGACCAGTCTGGCTTCATTCATACCCGATCTACTGCACTGAACATCCGCAGATTGTTCCTAAACACTCAAATCCCCATAGCTAACCTGGGCAACAGGGCTATATTTTCCCTTGACGCTGCCAAAGCTTTTGACAGTGTGGAGTGGAACTATTTGTGGGAGGTTCTGCGTCGATTCGGTCTAGGTGACAGATTTATATCTTGGGTGCAACTTCTATATGCTGCCCCAAAGGCGAGGATAAGGATTAACGATACCTTGTCCAATCCTTTTTCTCTGTTTTGTGGGACACGGCAGGGGTGCCCATTGTCACCCCTGCTGTTTGCCCTTGCATTGGAACCCCTGGCAGCTATGGTCTGAGCCTCCCCCAACTTCAAGGGTTTCCGTAGGGGACAGAGAGAGGACAAAATCTCCCTGTACGCAGACGACACTCTGCTGTACCTGGGAGATACTGAGGACTCCTTGAGGGCAGTGATGCACCTAATGGATCAGTTTAGGCAGCTGTCAGGCTTTGCCATAAACTGGCACAAGTCGGCTCTTCTCCCGTTGGACCCTCTTCCGGCACCCCTGCCGTAAGATTTATCTCACATACAAATAGTCACTTCATTCAGATATTTGGGTATAGCGGTAACCGGGGACCCAAGGGACTATATAACCTTGAATCTGAAACCAATACTTCAAAAGTTCCAGCACAAACATGCCAGTTGGTGTAGGTTATCACTGTCAGTAACTGGGCGTGTAAATCTCATAAAGATGATTTGGGCCCCCGCAACTACTGTACATCTTGCACAATGCCCGATCTGGATACCACAGTATTGGTTCCGGCATATAGACTCGCAGTTCAGCGCTCTGATCTGGAGAGGTAGAGTGGCACGCATTAAGCTTGCCACTCTGCAACTTCCCAAAGATCAGGGTGGAATGGTTGTTCCGCACCCATAAATGTACTACTTTGCAGCCCAATTACAACACTTCACAGGTTGGGATCTTGCGACGGCTACAGACTCTTCTAGTGATCTACTCCTTGGCCCTGATACAGGCTACATTGACCTATCCCATATGGAAATGGGCCTCCCTAGGGTCCCATTTAATTGTCCCACAATTCAGCTGCTAATGAAAATCTGGAAAGGGGTCAAGAATACATTGGGACTGACTGGGTTTCTCCGCCAAACACCCATTTGGCAGAACCGCTTTTACACAGATTTAGCTAAGGTGGCAAAACATCCGATCTGGGAAAGGGCGGGGATTAGATTCCTTAATCAAGTGCTAGATGACTCTGTCCTAAAACTGTATCTTCAACTTCTACGGGAATTCCCAGGGCCAATATATACAGCTACAACATGCCATGTGTAGCCAGTGCAGACAATCTAACTTGAAGTTAGAGGATTCTGCGTTTCTGGAATCCATATACACTGACCCTGAGAAAAAAGGTAGCATCTCTAGAATTTATACCCATCTACTATCACATGTACAAGCCCCTGACCTTTTACCCTGCAGGGAGGGGTGGGAGCGAGATGTTGGTCCCAATGACGGGGAACAATGGGATCAGATTCTTGGAGTGGGACCATTGGTGTCGGTGTTTGTGGCGCAGAGGTTGTCACACCTATTTTTATTGCACAGAGTATACCGTACACCTGTACAGCTACATAAATTGGGAAGATGAGAGACTTGCATATGTCCGAAATGTCAGGATCATCTGGGTGACCTCATCCATATGCTATGGAGATGCCCCAAGTTGGTGCAATATTGGAACAGAATTTTCACCAAAATTAATAATGTATAGGTTCAACTGGCTGTAGATCCTTTGACATGTATGTTGGGGAGTCTGGAGAAGGAACAGTACCCCCCCCCAGTGTACATTGCCCTCACGAGGCTCTTATGCCCCGTACACATGGTTGGATTTTCCAATGGAAAATGTCCGATCGGAGCATGTTGTCGGAAATTCCGACCGTGTGTGAGCTCCATCGGACATTTTCCATCGGATTTTCCAACACACAAAGTTTAAGAGCAGGCTATAAAATTTTCCGACAACAAAATCCGATCGCGTCAATTCCGACCGCGTGTGGCCAGTTCTAACGCACAAAGTGCCACGCATGCTCAGAAGAAATTCCGAGACGGAACAGTATATATCAATATATTTAGATTTGTCACATCTGACCAAATTAGTTTTTGATTGATTGTAATTTTTTTTTTCTTCCAGGCTGGTTTTGTATTTTTTGGGGGTTTGTTTTGTTTTTCAAGGCTGTGTTTTTATTGTTGTTTTTGTTGTGTTTTACTCTATAATATTTTTGTGTGTGTTTTGTGTGTCAAGTTACCACAACACCATTGATATCTTGTATTATTTATAATTTGTAGGATATTGCTTGGTGTTGGTGTCCCTTGTTAATTTCACATTGTATTTTGAAATGTACCTGCCTCCTCACAAACAAACTGTCCTTTTTGAATGCAAACACACATAGGAGAGTATAATTGAACAAAAATGTCATTTATTAAGGGCTCACAACTAAACAAAGAGGGAGGCAACACTGGAGAAACAGCAGAAAAGGGTGAAGCCTTTGGCCCGCAGGGCACACATCAACTATTTTCAAACAAAATTGGTGGCCTGAGGAGTCCATATATAAGGGAGTGCAGTCTGGTCCAGAAGTCCCAGAGATCTGGAAAGCAGCAAATGACATCTGTGTCCCCAGGCTGTGGTCATACAAGAGACTGCATCTTTTGTGAGACCAGACTGAACCCAGGGCCATCACTCTCTGGTCTTCCTTCCATGCTTCCTTCCACGCTGTGGCTCTGGTGGTGGAGTTGGGGCAGGAGGAGGAGGAGCAGCCAACTCACTCAGGTGGGTATTGGGTGTGAGTTCACCGCTCACCCCCTTACTTAGGACTTTATAAAGAAGGTCCTCACATTGTTTGCGTTGACCCTCCTGCATGCCCTGCGGTTTTGTGGCAGCCATGCAGGCAAAGGCCTCTTCAGGAGTGGGTAAGGCTCTGAGGGATGCAGAAGCCTCCTGAATGAGCCTGAGCGCTGAATCCTGCATGTGAGTCGCCTTCCTCACTCTTTTGTATGGAAGGCGGAGGGGAGGAACCTGCGATTTGGTCAGGCTTCGACTTGTCCCAGGCTTCTCCTGGCTGACACTTAGCCCCGCCTCCTCCTGGCTGCCACATTCCACAGCCTCCTCCTGGCTGAGGTCTTCCTGTGTATGAAAAAGGGACATAGTTTTAGTTTTTTATTCATCACACTCAATTTTCACCTCCTGACTCTGACTGTTGCAAATTGAATATTAACAAATATAACAGACTATCCTGAGCCCAGCATTTTTCATTCTTGTCCCAATTTTTTGTGCCCACTACTGTCTATTGATATGAAAAACTATTTTTTCAATCAGCAATTCGTGATCAATAATGACATCTAGTAAACATAATTTCTTTATTGACCAGAAATCTGTAGAATAATGCTATACCTGACTCAAGCTGGGCTCCTCCATTTCTTCCTGGCTGGAAGGCCCAGGTTGGACATCGGAAGCCTCAGCTGGGGTGGAAGGAAGAGTGGAAGGAAGAGTTGAGAGGGATTCCCTGACTTCAGTGTGGTCTGACAGAAATCGCAATCTCTCATAGTACCACAGCCTGGGGACATAAACGTCATCTGCTGCAGCTCCTGATCTCTGGGAATCTGTGACCTTCTTGCGCTCCCTAAGATAAGTGCTCCTCAGGCCACCAATTTTGTTTTTTAAATAGGGGATGGTTGCCGTGGGGACCACCGGCGTCACCAACTCCAGCAGTTTCTCCAGCGCTGCCTGCCTCTTTTGTTTATTGTTGTAATGGGGGTGTCTCACCTGCCACAGACAGGGCAGCTCCCTGTATTTGTCTATGAACAGGGGGAGGAAATTGTGGTCGTTGAAGCCATACATTTTCTCTGCAAGACACAACATAAGACAAACCCTAATGTCAGGCCAAACTCTCCTAATCTTGTTACAATATAGGCTTCAATTTAGAAGCAGTATAGGCCCAAGTTTAGATCTTACCTTCGTTCTCACGATCGGCGCCTCCGATGCTCCTTCCTCCGCTCACAGATCGTACGTACTACGCACACGTGTTACGCTTTATACACACTGCGCATGTGCATAACTTCGCCCGCCCCTGATGTTCTTTCTAGTCTATTCCCCACCCCTTTTCATTTGGCGCAGTGGGGGAAGAGCACATGGTGGAGACACAGCAGGTGCGTGCTAATTATAGCAACGAGGAGGAGGAGGAGGAGGAGGAAAGCCCGGATCCGGAAACGTCCCGATCCAGAAGGAGACGATTTAAGGCCTCAAATATGTTCTTTGGGGAGATGTTGCAGATGGTCGACTATGACAGGAAGTATGGACCTTACCCCAACCCCAATGTCCGAAAGGCCAAGATCATGGCGAAAGTGGTCAAAAGTCTGCACCGGAATTTCGGGGTACGTCGATCGAAAGATCAGCTCAGGAAGCGGTGGTCGGACCTGAACTTACGAGAACATGAGCAATACAGAAAGATCCGGAGAGTGCTGCAAAAAAGTAAGTAGTTGTGCTGTGTTTCTATTCTTTTTGTCTTTATTACGTTCATGCTGCTCCATGTGCTTTTCTTAAGTGTTGTACAGTTTAAAATGGCAACTTTCATGTTCATGGGTACATTATTCGTTTGTATCAAACATTTTTCTTTCGGCCTTTAAAACACCATTGTTTTGGCCATATGCATTTGCCCACATTTTTTAGGGCCTACTTGTATGAAAATAATTTGGTTGTGTAGATGGGTTTGTTACTAGAATGAAATGCAAACTAGATTCTGTTTAAGGAGAGGACACTCAGCAGCTGTTTTCACATCTGGACGCTGGAGCACTAGTGTGGGACACAAGAACACCCTTTTTATTAGGGGGCCCACACAGGTGCTCCAGTGTATACTATAGGGGTGTCTCCATCTGTGAAGCTTGTACCAAACAGGTAAAGTATTGAAGCTTGACAAAGGACACTAAAAATTCTACATCTTGGAACTCTGCCAAAATAGACAATTGTACCCCACTTCCAAGCAATGTTTCCTATTTATAGTTCTGCCATCAAATATCTGTGTGCTAAGTATACCATTTTATTTTTACATAGGGGAGAAAAGACTTGGAGAACACCCCTCATCCGAGGAGACCAGAGACCCCCCACCTCGGGAAGAAGGGGAAATACCCCCAACACAAGAAGAGCAGGAGGAAGAAGACGTGGTGGAACTAGTCACCACAACAGGTGAGTGTCTGCGACCACAGGCTCAGGTAAGAGATGGATGCCGGCATATTTATAATACCTGTTTTTTTTTTGGTTTCTATCTTTTTAGGTGATCGTGATGTTGTGGATCCAGGGCATTTCACCTCGGAAAGTGCACAGATCCTGATTGGGGAGATCATGGGGTGTAATTTAGCATTGGAAAATAACAACATCATTGATGTTTTGGGGAGAGTTTAAAACCCCTCCAAATCCCTTTGTTTTTTTGTGTGCTACAATGTTAAAAATGTTTTAGCGATTTTTAGAAAAGCCAAATTTTGAGGATGCACACAGTGTGTCAATATGTGCTATCTGCCATCACGGGAGATCAATGGACGCGTTTTGGGGGTGCAACCCCTTCCTCAATAATAAAGTAGCTGAGAGGACGGGGTTGCTCCCTCCCTTGATCCCCCGTGATGACAGCTAGCACATGTTGACATCCGTAAATTGGTGTGAATCTTCAAAATTTGGCTTTTCCTGGGGTGACTTCACCCCATCTGAGCGCAATATCAAACACAGTTCCTAAATACTCATGTCTGATATTGCCTTCAAGTTCTACCTAATGTGAACTTTGTAAGTTCAAGATTTGTGTCTTTCTTGTTGTTTTGAAACATGCCTGTTTTATCTTAAATGGACATTTCTATTTTTGATAATGTCACCCCAAAAATTGTTATACAACAAACATGTTGGTTTGTTTTAAAAACCTTTTCTAAATGTACATGTGATTGTGCAGGTATTAAAAAGATTGTTAATCAAGAATGTGTGGATTATTATTGTCTCAACGCTACAACACTTTTGAGGTGATGTAATTGCTGCTTTCTGTGACAATGGGTGTTATTTCCTAAGGCCAAATCCACTTTGCACTACAAGTGCAGTTTCAGTGCATTTTCAAGTGCACTTGTAGTGCAAAGTGTATTTGCCTTTAGTAAATAACACCCAACAATGCTTTGTATAAGGTTACACAATCACGCCATTTTCAGGACTCACCACATTTCGGTCAGGGTCAGCTTAAACAAACACAAGCAGTAAATGTCACCAAAGATTTGCTTAATTTTTTGTTTTTATTTGATAAAGGTTTCACACATTGTCTGGCATATTGATAGCCCCCCTACCCGCAAAGAACTCAAGGTATCTTAGCCAGACATCACGGGCACTCAGGGAGGGCAAAGCCAGGACGGCCACTTTCAAGCGCCGTCAGGGTTGGTTCATTTATAATTCCGGCCTCAGGCCCAACTGAGCCAGCATAGTTGGCAGAATGTTGCCGTAAAAAGTTATGTAGAACACAGCACGCCAGGATTATATGATTCAGTTTATACTCCGCCATATGGATGGGTGTAAGAAATAGGCGGAACTGGCTGGCCATGATTCCAAATGTGTTCTCCACCACTCTTCTGGCTCTGGCCAGCCGGTAATTAAAAACCCTCCTGTCCGGAGTGAGGGTCCTCATCGGGAATGGCCGCATAAGGTGGTCCCCCAGCGCAAAGGCTTCATCCGCAATGAAGACGAATGGGAGTCCTTCCACATTGTCTTCTGGAGGTGGAAAGTCCAAGCTGCCATTCTGGAGACACCTGTAAAACTCCGTCTGGGTGATGACTCCACCATCGGACATCCGGCCATTCTTCCCCACGTCCACATACAGGAACTCATAATTAGCCGACACCACTGCCAACATCACAATACTATTGAACCCTTTATTATTATAATAGTATGACCCCGAGTTGGGTGGTGGGACGATGTGGACGTGTTTCCCATCAATTGCCCCTCCGCAGTTAGGAAAGTCCCACCGCTGGGCAAAGTGGGAGGCCACAGTCTGCCATTCTGTGGCGTGGAAGGAAACTGTGGAGGAAAAAAAAAAAAAAATTAGTCTTTTTGCACATTAAAACATGGAAAGCAGATTAGACACAAACCTTCTTGGCCAACATCAAGATAACATTTATTAATAGGAATTTTTAAACACCAAAGTATAAAGGTACACCTATCAGATTTCCCCTCCCCCACCCCCTCTCATGGGCCATTTCTAACATTATAGGGGGGGGGGGCTCTTGTACACATTTCAGCACATTTGGACATTCTGCTATTACCTATCAAGATAATAATATGATACCAAAACTTTAAACAGTACCATTTGAAAGTATACAGGCAGACCCTTGCACTACATGCTTTGGGGAATTCATCCATATATCGGAGCACAAAAGAGATGGGTAGAGTGTGTATGGGTTTGGCAAAGTCAGCAGATAGATGATTGAGGATAGATAGAGAATTGGTATCAGCTGACTTAGCAGTTGGGGGGAGGGAGGGTTAAAAATGATTTGGGGACACCCCAACAAAAAAGCCTCTGGCACCCTGCCTGAATTTAAAGCACCAATCACATTTTAAAACATTTTAGGGGTGTTTGGGGTAAAGCACTACTATGGAGCTGATAAAATACATTGTAAAGTGACTACATGAGGTGAATATAGGGCCTGTAGACTCACGGAGCAAAGGCATATGACAGAACTGGTCACGCTGAAGCAACCAATTCTTGGTCCATGAACTCCTCCCCACCCTGTTCATGGACTGGACTTGTGTCAAGGTCAGGACCCCAACACCAAGCCCCCACACAGCACGAACTCTACGAGGAGTACGTATATGCAACATGGCTAGAAAGCGGTCGGCTGCCCAGAACGAAGTAACAGAACGCACTGAAGAACAGCAAGGCCTGTGAAGAGCGACCTGAAAAACAGCAACGAACGAACAAGAACACAATGACTAATGAAAGTCACGCGTAGCTTGCTTGCACGCACTGAAGAGCAGATACAAACCCACAAGCACAAACTGAACTGCAGAAAATGATCTGAAAGCCACGAGTCTGAAAAAACGCGAATCGTCTCTCATCAAACTTTTACTAACACGAGATTAGCAAAAGGAGCCCAAAGGGTGCTTGGTTCTGAAATGGCCTTTTCTAGTCTCGTCGTACGTGGTTGACGTCACCGCGTTCTTGGCTATCGGAAATTCCGACAATTTGGTGCGACCGTGTGTACGCAAAACAAGTTTGAGCCAACATCCGTCGCAAAAAATCCTAGGATTTTGTTGTCAGAATGTCCGATCAATGTCCGACCGTGTGTACGGGGCATTATACCTAGCTAGGAAGCGGATTGCCTGACTTTGGCTTTCGGCTCAGGCCCCGAAGGAAGCACAGTGGATCCAAATGGTTAACACATTCTCATCCGAGAAAAAAAACACCTACTATCATAGGAAATCACCTAAAAAAACTTTATAAACATCTGGCAGAGTTGGTTGAACTCCCCAGAGGTGGCACCCCCGCAGATGGCTCTAGACAGGTTACCAATGGGATAGGTGGTTTCCTACACTGACTTCAGGTGACCATATGGGACTATGGGTGACCTGTCAGAAGTGTTTTGCCTTCCCTTTACAACACATTGTAATGGCTGTATACTACACGTTGGACTGACCTTCTCTTTTTAATTTGATTTTACTTTTCTTCTTTATTGCTTATTGTTCGGTTTGATTGTTTGCATTTTTTCCTCTCCAAGAGAACTTGGAACTCAGGGTGTTATGCAATGCTTCTCAGTCACTTGCTAGATGGGTTGCTAAACAGTTACCACCATTCATGTAATGCTATGAGGATTGAAACCCCTGTCTTTCATGGATTGTATACCTTTGTAACTGCACCATGTATTGCCTTGTGTTCTATTCAATAAAAATCAATTTTGTTGATTAATAAAAAAAAACTGCCTGGAGTGTGCATGTTCTCCTTGTGCCTGTGTGGGTTTCCTTCATTTACTCTGGCTTCCTCCTAAAGACATGCTGGTAGGTAATTGGCCCTAGTATGAATGTGAGTTAGGGACCTTAGATTGTAAGCTCCTTGAGGGCAGGAACTGATGTGAAATGTACAATAGATGTAAAGCGTTGCATAAATTGACAACACTGTAATCAACAAATAACTGTAATATTGGTCTGGGGTGAAGTAACATTTTACCTGCCACAATAACAGCATGTTTCTCCATTTCCAAAAAATTCTGGCAATAAAAACATAAACTTACTGGGCCCAGTGGGGCACAGTCAGTTAAAAAGTCCTCACTAACTAAGAACTGGAAAGCTAATGTAAAATTTTATCTTCGAACATAGGCATAGGTATTTCACTAAAAATGGGTGCAGTAAGGCTGAACAACCAACAGGAAGTTCAAACCAGCCCCAGGTTATGCCCTGACACATTACACTTTCCCAGGAACTTCCACATTGCCAGCCTAGGCCTGGAAGTTATTTAAAAACTGATCTGTTCTGATGCTCTAAGGTCACATTAGAATAAATCACTGCCCTCAAATGCTTGCATTGTATATCCCTTCTTGGCGATTCAACTCTTTTCCCTTTGATTGTAGTTTTAATTCACATAACTATTTATTGCCACAAAAATAAAAATGTAAACTAAATGACACACAGTATATATTTTTTATCCCCATCCAACTTGAATAAAAAGTCAAAAAGCAGCAACTTTAATAAGATGCATTCTTCAGTTACACCTAGAGCAACATGTGTTGCCCACATGTAACGCTGGAAAACGAGCCACAATACTCTTTCATGCAAGCAAAAACACATTTACAAATGTATTCGGTTTAACTCCTTTACAATGATTCCTGGCAGCACTTTAACGTGTTACTAAACCCACAACGGTAAAATCAGTCTGTGTATGTAGTAAAGTATGTTTGTTATACTCACTGTGGAATCAAAGGGGTTAATCCTGTGCATTGTGTAAAAAGGCCATTTGATCCTGTCTTCTCTGATCCTCCCCTTCTTTTACTGTCCCCAATCCATCTCCTGATAGTTCAGAGCCTTGAGGGGGACTTGCTCAGTTTGGTGTGTAGTTCTAGAGAGTTTTTTTTTCTTGAGAGGGTGCATGTGATTGGCACAGGAGCAATCAGCAATGTCCAGACAGAGGGTCAGAGGTCCTGCAGCCCTTATAGGACAATCAGAGGAGAATGAAAACTTCTATTACAAGTTTTAACCAGGCACTGATAGAAGTGACAAGAGAGCTATATACTGCTAATGAGAAAAGGTATTTAGCAGTTTATATTTACTAAAATAAATGTATTTTCATGTTCTGTGTAATGTGGGAGACCAGATATAGTGAATGCAGGGTCCTGGGTTTAGCAGCACTTTAAAGTGATACTAGATTCTCATTTAAAAACAAAACAAAAAAAACCCCAAACATGTTATACTTACCTGCCCCATGCAGTGGATTTGCACAGAACAGCCCAGATCCTCCTCTTCTTGGGTCCCTCGCCGCTCCTGGCCCTTCCCTCCTGTTAAGTGGCCCCACAGCAAGCAGCTTGTTATGGGGGCACCTGAGCCACAGCTCCCTGTGTCCATTCAGATACAAAGCTGCGGTTCGGCCCCGCCCCCTTTCCTCTGATTGGCTAACTGCCTTTGATTGACAGCAGCTGGAGCCAATGGCGCCACTGCTGTGTTTCAGCCAATCAGGATGGAGAATCTCGGACGGCCGACACACTCATGGATATCGCTGGACAGAGATGGGGCTCAAGTATTAGGGGGCTGGAGGGGGGCTGCTGCACACAGAAGGTTTTTATCTTAATGCATAGAATGCATTAAGATAAAAAAAAAAACCTTCTGACTTTACAACCCCTTTAAGTGGGTTTTAACTCTGAGACAGACATACTTCCCGATCATGAATGAATTAATGATTTGTAAAGCGCTGCAAATGCGAACTGAATCACCTCAAGGCGCTAAATGCGTTTTGTGTTTTCAGCTTCTTAGAAGAGGAAGGTCTTGAGTTTTTTTCTGAAGGCCAGATGGTTTTCTTCCATGCGGATGTGAGTCGGAAGAGTGTTCCATAGCCGAGGTCCCTGGACTGCGAATCTTCGTTCTCCCCTTGCTTTGTAGTAGTATTTGGGAATGAGGAAGAGGTTTTGGTTAGATGATCGCAGATTGCGATTGGGTGTGTAGTGTTTTATTTTCTCTCGGAGGTATTGAGGGGCGTTACCCTGTATGCATTTGTGGGTGAGGCAGAGGGTCTTGAATGTGATCCGATTCTTTACGGTTAGCCAATGTAGGCTCCTCAGGGATGGGGAAATGGACTCCCAGGGTTTTTTTCCTGTTAGCAGTCTTGCCGCCGCGTTTTGGATGGCCTATAGGCGCGCAAGCTGATATTGGGGTAATCCCATGTAGAGCGAGTTTGCGTAGTTGAGTCGGGCATTGATGATTGTGCCAACTACTGCTGCTTTGTCCTTTTCTGGGATGAAGGGGATGAGTCTGCGTAGCAGGCGGAGGAGATGGTGAGATCCGCTAACTACTGATCCTATTTGTGCATCCATTGTCATTTTTGAGTCAAAGATAACTCCGAGACTCTTGGCTTTGGTGCTCGGAGAGATGGTCTGTCCAAAGATGGTGGGAGGTGTCCATGGAGTCTTGGTTTTGGGATTTTGGTTAGCGTGTAGGAGCAGAAGTTCTGTTTTTAACCCGTTGAGTTTGAGGGAGCTAATGGTCATCCAGTCATCTATCAAAGTGAGGCATTTCTCCAATTGCTGATGGTGGTCTTTTTGTCCGGTGATGTGAAAGTAGATTTGGGTGTCGTCAGTGTATGAGTGGAAGCAGAGGTCCGATTTTTTGATGATTTTGAGGAGTGGGCGGATGTAGATGTTGAATAGCACTGGCGACAAGGGTGAACCCCGAGGGACTCCACAGGAGATTGTCCGGGTTTCTGAGGTGAATGCTCCTAGTTTCACTGTCTGAGAGCGATTCTCTAAGAAGGATGCAAACCATTTTAGACTAGAATCTGTGGCTCCTGCTACTTCTGTGAGGCGGACAAGTAGAGTATTGTGGTCCACTGTATCAAATGCTGCACTGAGGTCTAACAGTACCAGGAGACATGATTCTCCGTCATCTGCTGCTTCGAGGGCATCATCCCATATTTTGAGAAGTGCAGTTTCTGTGCCATGGCCTGGGTGGAAGCGTGATTGCAGAGGGTCCAGGAGTTGATGTGTGTCCAGGTGGCGTTGTAGCTGTTGTACTACCGCTTTATCCATAATCTTGGAGATGGTGTTGAGGCAGTTAGGGTCCTTAGGGTCGAGATTAGGTTTCTTTAGCAGGGGTTTGACGATGCCTTGCTTGAGGGTGGTTGGCAAAATCCCTTCTTTGATCAACTAATTTATGAGGTGTGTTATAGGGAGGGGCCAGTATGTCGGAGCATTCTTTCAGGAGTTTCGTAGGAATGATGTCGTTTGGTGATGTGCTGTCTCGAAGGCTTCTCATAATGTTTTTGGTCGTGTCAGTGGTGAATGGGGTCAAGGAGAAGTCCGGTGGTTGTGTGATGTTGGTGTTGATATCCTCTTTTTGCTTTGGCTGGGTAAGGTTGGTTGTTTTTTGCTGTTGAATTGCTTTCCGAATGTTGTCGATTTTGTCGATGAAGAAATTTCATAACTCATTGCAGAATTCTTGAGTATCGTTTGCTCTGGGCTTTAAGCAGGTTGGGTTCATTGGGCGTCTAATTTGAAAAGTTCCCGTGGCCGGTTTAAGGCAGTTGAGATGGTGTTCGAGAAGTGTTCTTTCTTGGCTTTGAAGATTGCTTTGTGGTATTTCACAGTGAGTACTTTGTAGTTTGTATGGTTTTCCTTGGTAGGATTTCTTCTCCATGCTCTTTCACGTTCTCGCTTGAGTAGGGTAAGAGTGCCATTAAACCATCTCGAGTTTTTTTTGCGGATGAATGTTCTGCATTTTGGTGCTTACTTAGTCTGCTGTTTGTAGTAATGCCTTGTTTAGGGAGTTGAGTGTTTGTTCCGTTGAGAGGTTTAAGTTTAGCGATTGTATTTTGTTTGATAATGTGGTTTTGAAGATTTCAGAGTGCAGTTTCTTCTGAGATCTGTCCCAGTGTGTTGTTGTTGCATGTTTCTGTTTTTTGGAGGGTGGTGTTAGTGGTGATTTTAAATTTGATGGCGTGGTGGTCCATCCATGGTAGTGGTGTGTTGTCGAATATGTTGATGTCCATATTCTGTTTGAAGATGAGGTCTAGAGTGTGTCCTGAACCATGTGTGGGAGCATTTATCAGCTGTTGAAGACCTAGTTCTTCCAGTTTGTTGATGCAGGCGGTCGCAATAGGGTCTTGGGTAGAGTTTGCCCAGAGGTTAAAGTCCCCAAGTACCAGAAGGTTTTTGGTTTTCAAGGTGTGCGTTGAAATTAATTCAGTGAGTGGTGTAAGGAGATTGGTCTTTGGTCCTGGTGGTCTGTAGCATACTAGTATGTGAATGGTGTCTTGGGATGTTGTTTGAAGATGCAGGGGGAGTGTCTCCATGAAAGGCACTGAGTTCAGTAAAGTTGGTTTGGTGAACGCAAGGTGCGATTTGAAGATCACTGCTAGGCCTCCTCCTTTTTTTCCTATTCTATGCTCAGTTAGGATGCTGTAGTTCTCAGGCACCAATTCAGTTAGGATGGTTCGATGATGAAGTCATGGATTTCCAGTCTGTGCTTGACTGCAGATCTGGTGTTGATCAGGGCGCATGCTAGTTGTTGTGGTTGGATTGGTGTCTCCTTGTATTTGATGGTTGATTGTAGGTTGGGCCTTAGTAATTTTTTTTCTTTTTTTAGTTTTTTTTGAGTGGCAGTTGGTAAAGTTGAGGCGCTGTTTCTTAGCCTGTGGAGGGTGTCTGCTGTGTACTTGAAAATGCACATGGTGAAAAGGACAAAGTTGCTGAAGGAGAATGATGGAGGTGATGATGGCTACCTACCGCCCTCCTGTTGATCCAGAGGAAGGCGAAAAAAAACCCTAGCTGAGCTGGCCAATTGCTACAGCAGAGGAAAAATTCCTTCCTGACCCCCCAAGGGGCGATCAGACTCAAGGACCCTGGATCAACTACTAGGGTACCCCGGTGGGCTTACCTGTACAGGATGGTCTGGAGGAGGACGGGGAGAGGGGGTGAGGGGTAGGGGGGGTGCTACTTACTGGTTGAAATGGTGCTGCGGCTGCATCTAGGAGGATCTAAGATGAACGCTGGTCAGGTCCAGAGTCTCCGGTGGTAACCTGTGCCCCTGCAGTGAGGTCCAATGTCGAGGAGGGTGTGTTCCAGGTGTAGGGGCACGGGGCCCACTGGACAGGTGTGGGAGGGGTGTGAGGAGGCTGGCTGGCCGGAGCTAGGCCACAGCCGTGGTCTGTCCCCTGAGTCTAGCAGCTAGAGAACGGGGTGATTGGACAGCGGCTGCGGTGATGCCGAGGAGGGGAGGTTTGGGACCGTGGTGGTGGTGGTGGTGGGGGGGGGGTCGGTGGAATAGTGGGTCCTGCCTGGAGGTGGGCTGGTGCAGGCATGGGGGGAGGTCAGGAGGGACCGGGTCCCGGTACTAACCTGCTAGGGGGTCCGGGATGAGCTCCGGGTGGAAAGTAGTGATTGCGGCTGCACCAAGATGGCCGACAGGCTAGGCCCGAGCCGTGGGCTGCCCTGATGCTCAAGCTCCTGAGGTGGCAGAGGCCCTGTCCTTGGATGGTGGGTTGGGTCCCGGTACTAACCTGCTGGGGGGGGGTCCGGGGATGAGCTCCGGGTGGTGATTGCTGCCGCACTGGGTGGACCAAGATGGCCGACGGGCTAGGCCCGAGCCACGGGCTGGCCTGATGCTGGAGCTCCTGAGGTCCCGTCTGTGGATGTTGGGTTAGCCCTGGTTGGATGGAGCGCGCGGGCCTGCCTATGTAGGCTGGGGGTGAGCGGCGGCTGGCGCTGGCCGGAGCCGCGGAGTGTCCTGTGAGACTGCTCCGGGAGGCTGACGGCTGGGATCAGCCTTCCTGCGGCCGAGGCGGTGTGGTGGAGTGGTGCAGTGGTGAGGGTAGGGCGTAGGCGGATCTCACAGGAAGGGTCCGGGAATCCCGTTCCTCGTCCATGTCATGTGATTGGCTTTTACATAGTAGGTGAGGTTGAAAAAAGACATCAAGTCCAACCTATGTGTGTGATTATATGACTGTATTAAATTGCATATCCCTGTATGTTGCAGCCATTCAGGTGCTTATCTAATAGTTTCTTGAAACTATCAATGCCCCCCGCTGGGACCACCTCCTGTGGAAGGGAATTCCACATCCTTGCCGCTCTTACAGTAAAGAACCCTCTATGTAGTTTAGTAGATTAAACCTCTTTTCTTCTAATTTTAATGAGTGGCCACAATTCGTGTTAAACTCCCTTCTGCGAAAAAGTTTTATTCCTATTGTGGGGTCACCAGTATGGTATTTGTAAATTGAAATCATATTCCCTCTCAAGCGTCTCTTCTCAAGAGAGAATAAGTTCAGTACTCTCAACCTTTCTTCATAAATAATATATATATAAATAATATCCTCCAGACCCTTTATTAGCTTTGTTGCCCTTCTTTGTACTCGCTCCATTTCCAGTACATCCTTCCTGAGGACTGGTGCCCAGAACTGGACAGCATACTCCAGGTGCGGCTGGACCAGAGTCTTGTAGCGCGGGATAATTATCGTTTTATCTGGAGTTAATCCCCTTTTTAATGCATGCCAATATTCTGTTTGCTTTGTTAGCAGCAGCTTGGCATTCTATGCCACTGCTGAGCCTATCATCTACTAGGACCCTCAGGTCCTTTTTCATCCTAGATTCCTAGCTTTCACAGTGGTTGCATGTTCAGGAGCCCATCCTGCTATCGCTGATTAATAAACAGAGACTGGGAGCTGTCTGTAAGAGCTCGGTCACTGTGCTGGGAGCACGCAGTGACCACACTCTCAGCAGAAAAACCTCAGAACTCCATTAATGCATATGTGTAACAAGGTCAGTAGAAGGTTAAAGTGGACCTTCACCCTTTAACACAACTTATTTTCACCTGACTTTTTTCCCTTCCCTCTCTCACAAGTAGATTTTTTTTCTTTAAGGTTTTCAGGTTAAAGATTTCCAGCACTAGGGTCTTTGGCTCGAATCCCAACCACAACAATACCTGCACAAAATTAGCATGTTCTCCCTGTGCCTGGGTGGGTTTTCTTCAGGTACTCCGGTTTCCTCCCGCACTCCAAAGACACGTTGGTAGGCTTATTGACTCCTGTCTAATTGACCCTAGTATGTGTATGTATGAATGTGAGTTAAAGTGGTTGTAAAGCCTCAAGGTTTATCACCTAATGCATTGTATGCACTAGGTGAAAAACCTTTTGTGCTGCAGCTCCCTCCCCCCAAACCCCCCATTTTTCTTACCCGAGTCCAATCCAACGATGTGCACAAGCACAGCGGCTCCAGCCGCTGTTTCTCTCCTCATTGGACAGATTGGCTCCCGCTGCTGTCAATCAAATCCAGTGACATGGGAGCTGGGCAGAGTCCCACTGTCTGTGTCAATGAATGCAGCAGCAGGACTCGGGAGTGCGCCTGCACAGGTGCCCCCCATGGAAAGCGGCTTTCGCTGGGGGCATCCGATGAAGAGGAGGGACCAGGAGTGCCGGCGGGGCACCCAGAAGAAGAGGATCAGGACTGCATGTTTGTTATTTTTATGTAAAAAAAAAAAAAAAAGGGTTTACAACCCCTTTAAGGACCTTAGATTGTAAGCTCCTTGATGGCAGGGACTGATGTGAATGTGTAAAGGGCTGCGCTGTTTATAAGTATCTGTAATACATAAATAAAAATGTATCTGGTATCTAAAAGCAGCCATTCATTACAGCATTAAAGCCTACATTTAGTTAAAAAAGGTTTTAAAAAAATCAGCACATGGGACAGTACTTACAGTGCAATGTATCCCTTGTGCTAACAAATTTAGTTGAGATTTTCCCCCATCTGAACTTCCCCCTACCTCCACCGCTGTAATCTTTCCGTGCAGCAGGGGTTAATAGAGCCGAGGGACCTGTCATATGCACTCATCAGGAGTGCCAAATATGCCTGCCCTTTCTGCCCATTCCCCAATTCATAGGGAACGCAGTACTATTTATTTATTTAATTTATTTCAGGTACTTATATAGCGCCGTCAATTTACGCAGCGCTTTACATATACATTGTACATTCACATCAGTCCCTACCCTCAAGGAGCTTACAATCTAAGGTCCCTAACTCACATTCATACATACTAGGGACAATTTAGACAGGATTCAATTAACCTACCAGCATGTCTTTGGAGTGTGGGAGGAAACCGGAGTACCCGGAGGAAACCCACGCAGGCACAGGGAGAACATGCAAACTCCAGGCAGGTAGTGTTGTGGTTGGGATTCGAACCAGCGACCCTTCTTACTGCTAGGCGAGAGTGCTACCACCACACCACTGTGCCGCCCCAGTACTACTAAATGTTCACTCAGAGAATCACCGCTGGTGAAATTTGAAACAAGTTTCTAGTATTCATAACATCACCATCATATGCCAATGGACTTTATGGATGGGATTGTTCGAAAAGGATGGGTGCTTGAAAAGCACCCCATGAGTCATCTTCCATACATTCCAGCCTGTCAATGTTTAATGTCAAAAATACTATTTAGCCATTAAATCGTTTTCCTGGTGCCTATCCATGGCAGCATACAGGTGATAGAGCTCCGCCTCAACTCCTCCCTCAGGACCAGTGAATAGCATAAATTAAAGACATAGTCCCTCCCCCAACATTCTCCTTTTTTTCCTCATACCTCTTGTGCTGGTGAAGAGTAGCAGTATGTCCATACCTCTGCCTTTGGCAGCATCCGCCGGGTTTAGCCTTTCCCGTGCGCAGTCCCTGTTCTTGGGCCGCTCACAGCGCTGATAAGACTGGGAACCCCTCTGTGGATCTGTTGGGGACTTCTTGCAGAGTTTCCTCACAGAAACGCAGTCTGCCATCATATCCTATGATGAATACAAAGGAGTCGCATAAGGATCAGCTCCCATTTTCCCAGGCTTGTGGTTTTTTTCGTTTCATTTTTTATTTAAAAAAAAAAAAAAGAGAAAGAAGAAAAGAAACATATGTTTTTTTCCTCTCCAATCTTCCCTTTCTGTTTCCTTCCCTTCTCTCCCCTTTTAAAAAAAAAATAAAAAATTATATATATATATATATATATATATATATATATATATATATATATATATTAATAGGGAGTAAGATGTTTTTTTACCTGTACTAGCCTCATACTTCCATGCTGCCTTGTCTTTAACCACTTCAGCCCCGGAAGGTTTTACCCCCTTCCTGACCAGAGCACTTTTTACAATTCGGCACTGCGTCGCTTTAACTGCTAATTGCGCGGTCATGCAATGCTGTACCCAAACGAAATTTGCGTCCTTTTCTTCCCACAAATAGAGCTTTCTTTTGATAGTATTTGATCACCTCTGCCGTTTTTATTTTTTGCGCTATACACGGAAAAAGACCGAAAATTTTGAAAAAAAATGATATTTTCTACTTTTTGTTCTAGAAAAAATCCAATAAACTCAATTTTAGTCATACATTTAGGCCAAAATGTATTCGGCCACATGTCTTTGGTAAAAAAAATGTCAATAAGTGTATATTTATTGGTTTGCGCAAAAGTTATAGCGTCTACAAACTAGGGTACATTTTCTGGAATTTACACAGCCTTTAATTTATGACTGCCTATGTCGTTTCTTGAGGTGCTAAAATGGCAGGGCAGTACAAAACCCCCACAAATGACCCCATTTTGGAAAGTAGACACCCCAAGGAATTTGCTGAGAGGCATGTTGAGCCCATTGAATATTCATTTTTTTTGTCCCAAGTGATTGAATAATGACAAAAAAAAAAAAAAAAAAAAAAAATTACAAAAAGTTGTCACTAAATGATATATTGCTCACACAGGCCATGGGCATATGTGGAATTGCACCCCAAAATACATTCTGCTGCTTCTCCTGAGTATGGGGATACCACATGTGTGGGACTTTTTGGGAGCCTAGCCACGTACGGGGCCCCGAAAACCAATCACTGCCTTCAGGATTTCTAAGGGCGTACATTTTTGATTTTACTCCTCACTACCTATCACAGTTTTGAAGGCCATAAAATGCCCAGATGACATAAAACCCCCCCAAATGACCCCCTTTTGGAAAGTAGACACCCCAAGCTATTTGCTTTGAGGCATGTTGAGTCCATGGAATGTTTTATATTTTGACACAAGTTGCGGGAAAGTGACAAATTTTTTTTTTTTTTTTGCACAAAGTTGTCACTAAATGATATATTGCTCACACAGGCCATGGGCATATGTGGAATTGCACCCCAAAATACATTTAGCTGCTTCTCCTGAGTATGGGGATACCACATGTGTGGGACTTTTTGGGAGCCTAGCCGCGTACGGGACCCCGAAAACCAATCACCACCTTCAGGATTTCTAAGGGCGTACATTTTTGATTTTACTCCTCACTGCCTATCACAGTTTCGGAGGCCATGGAATGCCCAGGTGGCACAAACCCCCCCCAAATGACCCCATTTTGGAAAGTAGACACCCCAAGCTATTTGCTGAGAGGCATGGTGAGTATTTTGCAGCTCTCATTTGTTTTTGAAAATAAAGAAAGACGAGAAAAAAAATTTTTTTTTTTCTTTTTTCAATTTTCAAAACTTTGTGACAAAAAGTGAGGTCTGCAAAATACTCACTATACCTCTCATCAAATAGCTTGGGGTGTCTACTTTCCAAAATGGGGTCATTTGGGGGGGTTTTTTGCAACCTGGGCATTCCATGGCCTCCGAAACTGTGATAGGCAGTGAAGAGTGAAATCAAAAATTTACGGCCTTAGAAAGCCTGAAGGCGGTGCTTGGTTTTCAGGGTCCCGTACGCGGCTAGGCTCCCAAAAAGTCTCACACATGTGGTATCCCCGTACTCAGGAGAAGCAGCAGAATGTATTTTGGGGTGTAATTTCACATATTCCCATGGCATGTTTGAGCAATATATCATTTAGTGACAACTTTGCGCAAAAAAAAATAAAAAAAATAAAAAATTGTCTCTTTCCCGCAACTTGTGTCACAATATAAATTATTCCATGGACTCAACATGACTCTCAGCAAATAGCTTGGGGTGTCTACTTTCCAAAATGGGGTCATTTGGGGGGGTTTTGAACTGTCCTGGCATTTTATGCACAACATCTAGAAGCTTATGTCACACATCACCCACTCTTCTAACCACTTGAAGACAAAGCCCTTTCTGACACTTATTGTTTACATAAAAAAATATTTTTTTTTTGCAAGAAAATTACTTTGAACCCCCAAACATTATATATTTTTTTTAAAGCAAATGCCCTACAGATTAAAATGGTGGGTGTTTCATTTTTTTTTTTCACACAGTATTTGCGCAGCGATTTTTCAAACGCATTTTTTGGGGAAAAAACACACTTTTTTACATTTTAATGCACTAAAACACACTATATTGCCCAAATGTTTGATGAAATAAAAAAGATGATCTTAGGCCGAGTACATGGATACCAAACATGACATGCTTTAAAATTGCGCACAAACGTGCAGTGGCGACAAACTAAATACATTTTTAAAAGCCTTTAAAAGCCTTTACAGGTTACCACTTTAGATTTACAGAGGAGGTCTACTGCTAAACTTACTGCCCTCGATCTGACCTTCGCGGCGATACCTCACATGCATGGTGCAATTGCTGTTTACATTTGACGCCAGACCGACGCTTGCGTTCGCCTAAGCGCGAGAGCAGGGGGGACAGGGGTGCTTTTTTTTTTTTTTTTTTTTTTTTTTTCTTTATTATTATTATTTTTTTATCTTATTTTTAAACTGTTCCTTTCATTTTTTTTTTTTTTTTAATCATTTTTATTGTTATCTCAGGGAATGTAAATATCCCCTATCATAGCAATAGGTAGTGACAGGTACTCTTTTTTGCAAAAATTGGGGTCTATTAGACCCTAGATTTCTCCTCTGCCCTCAAAGCATCTGACCACACCAAGATCGGTGTGATAAAATGCTTTCCCAATTTCCCAATGGCGCTGTTTACATCCGGCGAAATCTAAGTCATAAAATGCTCGTAGCTTCCAGTTTCTTAGGCCATAGAGATGTTTGGAGCCACTCTGGTCTCTGATCAGCTCTATGGTCAGCTGGCTGAATCACCGGCTGCATTTTCAGGTTCCCTGTTGAGACAGGAGAGCCAGAGAAAAACACGGAAGACGTTGGGGGGGGGGGGGGGCATTCCCTCCCACTGCTTGTAAAAGCAGTCTAGAGGCTAATTAGCCGCTAGGATTGCTTTTACATGAAAGCCGACCGCTGGCTGAAAAGAATGATACCAAGATGATACCTAAACCTGCAGGCATCATTCTGGTATAACCACTCAAAGTCGTGAATGGCGTACCTGAAGACAAAAAAATGGTTAACAATAAAGCACAGTAAACGGTAAGGTATAAAAAATTGCATACCTGAAAAGCAAACATGATAAAACATAATAACAATAAAACATTGCAGAATAGAATACAGTAAAAAAGAACAGAACAATAGAGAGAGAGAATAGAGAGAGAAAGAACAATAAAACGACAACTATTTTTTTTTTATTTTATATTTTTGTATGTTTTTTTTTTTTTTTTTTTTACACTTTTTTTTGTAACTAACTTTTATAACTGTAACCGGTTCCAGGTTCGGGTCTCTCAAAATGCGATGGCATCTTGGGAGACCCTGTGAAAGTGTGCCCTAGTCTGTGCAATGCTGTACCCTACGCTAATACTCAACTATTGTATGGTAGCGTTCAAAACATTCACCAATGCAAAGACCAGGATTGTCAGGACAGGAAGGACAATAATAGCGGGTGTCACGTCTATATCAGCGTTTGCTGCAGACACAACATCTTTTTTGGGGGTTCGTTGGGTAGGGGTACTCGGGAGGACATAAAGAAAATGCCTCTCATGCAGCCGACTGCATTTGGTTGGGGATGTGAATGGGGGAAGTACGGGCGCTGCAGAAGCGGTGGGTTCCCAATTAGGATTGGCGAATGCAGCAGGAAGGGCACTATGGGCACGACGGGCCTGTGTTTGTCTTCTTGGTGGCAGCCGGACACTACTTGTGCTTGCCACCTCACCAGCTTGAACTGCACTTATGGGACTCGCCACGTCACCACGTGTTACTGCAGTGCTGGTTTGACCACGACCGGGGTGTACTAGGCCGCTGGTGCTTGCCAGTTCACCAAAACGCTACCAAAAAAACTGTTAGCGATCGCAGGGATCAGGCCTGACTCTGCGAACGCTGCAGTTATGCGTTTAGTGTTTTGTAAGTGTCAGTGATCGATCGATACTGCACTTGGGTGGGCTGGGCTGGGCCGGGCGGAGGGGCAAAACGCAGGTGCTAGCAGGTATCTGGGCTGATCCCGCTAACACTGCGTTTGTGGGAACCCTAAACTGCTGGGGACGCTAGTATAGATCTGATCGGATCAGATATTGATCCGTTCAGATACTATACCACTAAGGGAGGTGTATGCTGCGTGCGTGGGTGTTAGCGGTACTGGTGCTAACCTGACGCTGCCTGGGGCTGGTGCTTGCCAGTTCACCAAAACGCTACCAAAAAAACTGTTAGCGATCGCAGGAATCAGGCCTGACTCTGCGAACGCTGCAGTTATGCGTTTAGTGTTTTGTAAGTGTCAGTGATCGATTGATACTGCACTTGGGTGGGCTGGGCTGGGCCGGGCGGAGGGGCAAAACGCAGGTGCTAGCAGGTATCTGGGCTGATCCCGCTAACACTGCGTTTGTGGGAACCCTAAACTGCTGGGGACGCTAGTATAGATCTGATCGGATCAGATATTGATCCGATCAGATACTATAGCACTAAGGGAGGCGTATGCTGCGTGCGTGGGTGTTAGCGCTACTGGCACTAACCTGACGCTGCCTGGGGCTGGTGCTTGCCAGTTCACCAAAACGCTACCAAAAAAACTGTTAGCGATCGCAGGGATCAGGCCTGACTATGCGAACGCTGCAGTTATGCGTTTAGTGTTTTGTAAGTGACAGTGATCGATCGATACTGCACTTGGGTGGGCCGGGCGGAGGGGCAAAACGCAGGTGCTAGCAGGTATCTGGGCTGATCCCGCTAACACTGCGTTTTCGGGAACCCTAAACTGCTGGGGACGCTAGTATAGATCTGATTGGATCAGATATTGATCCGTACAGATACTATACCACTAAGGGAGGCGTATGCTGCGTGCGTGGGTGTTAGCGGTACTGGCGCTAATCTGACGCTGCCTGGGGCGACGCATATCACCACCGGGCGATCAGGGGGCTAAACCTTTATTCGGTAATAAACGGCAGGTGCCCTGACACTATAAAAAATAAACGAACTAACCAGCGTCACTCGTAACAGTTATACGGTGATCAGTGGTGAAAGGGTTAACTAGGGGGCAATCAAGGGGTTAAAACCTTTATTAGATAGTATATGGGGGTCCCTGACGCTATAAAACGCTGACGGCGAACCTAAATATTTACGTTCCTAACTAGCGTCACCAGCGACACTAATACAGCGATCAGAAAAATGATCGCTTAGTGACACTGGTGACAGGGGGTGATCAAGGGGTTAAAACTTTATTAGGGGGGGTTAGGGGGGTATCCTAGACCTAAAGGGGGGTAATATTCACTGCCCTAACACTGTAACTGTCACAAACTGACACTATGCAGTAATCAGAAAAAAAAAAAAAAAATACTGCTAATGTCAGTTTGTGACAGGGGGGGGGGTGATCGGGGGGGGGATCGGGGGGCGATCGGGGGGGGATCGGGGGTGTAAGGTATGCCTGGCATGTTCTACTGTGTGTGTGTGTGTTGTGTGCACTTACATGTCTTCTCTCCTCGGCGCTGGGACGGAAACTGCCAGACCGAGGAGAGATGACATCACATCCTCTGCCTGTGTGAAACTACACACAGGCAGGGGAGGATTCCTATTGGCTGGGAGCGATCGTGAGGGGGGGGCCACGATCGGATGGTCTCCCCCTCGCCTCCCGACGCTCCTAGTCAGATGCCGACCGCCGGTGGCACCGGGGGGGGGTCCGATCGGACCCCCCGCCCGCGGGAGGCAGATCACGTACAGGTACGTGATTCTGCCTGCCCGTGCCATTCTGCCGACGTATATATACGTTAGGCGGTCGGCAAGTGGTTAAATCAGCATCCTTGTCCTGTTGCTGCAGATGCCTTGTTTTCTTTTACCTAGAGGTAAAGACAGCGCGGGCCGGCGTCTCCGCCGTCATACTGCGCATGCGCGTTCCGGGGAGCTAGAGATCCGTCGTTTGGTGGGGTTTCTCTCTGCTCCTCGGCGTTGACTCCACTGCGCATGCGCGGTCTAGCAGCGTCTCGGCAGACATTTTTATTCAGGGAAAAAGGGCCAGTTTTTGCCCTTTTTCTTTTAGAATTTAAAAAAAAAAGAAAAAGGAGACTGGGGGTTCATGGGATTAGCCCACCCACCACAGGGTATTTAAGGTCATCTAAGGGTTAGCAGTCAGAGTCTCCTCGGCTGCGCCCTGTTAGGTTTCGCTGAAGCTGCTCTGTGGTAAGTATTAAAAAAAAAAAAAAAACACATAGGGGGTAATGTATTTTGAAAAAAAAAAAAATAAAAAACACCTTTTCTTTTTTTTTTCCTTTTCTTTCTTGCTATATTTCCGCAGCTGATCCTTGTGCCCAACTCCGCAATGAGCCATTCATCTCGCAACAAAGATCCTCACACTTCCGTTAGGTATGGGACCACCTATACGTGAGTATATAAAAAAAAAAAAGGTGCGCTCGCTGGCCTGACATGGTTCTTTCTTAAAATCATAGTCCTGCCCACTACAAGAGGACCGAAAAATCCTCAAGACACCTCGATGACGACAGCCCAAGTCGCAGATCTTGTTCTTCACGCCACCGGTCCCGCTTGTCAAGACGTGAGTCCCATTCTTCTCAACATAGATCAAGATCCAGAAGACGGGATCAGTCCCCCTCTCCTAGATCCTATAAGAAGAAGAAGTGCTGGACCTGTGGGGCTAGTCCGCTGCCGAACAAAGTAGTTTGCAAGGACTGTTTTGCGGAATATGCGTCCAGCCGCGAGTTAGAAAATCAGCAGGTTGTGGACCTGCTCAAAAGAACTATGAAGGACTCCTTCTCTGAGCTTGTGGCTTTGATTCCCGCTCAGCCAGTCCCGCAGATGTCCCAGATTCAGGATGTTGAACTTAATCTTCCCGGTCCTTCTGCAGCCAGTACTCCTCTACCTCCATCAGGCCGACCGGCCAGAGATTCCCCACCTGAAGACCTCTCGGGGGATTCATCAGATGAGTCAGATCCTTCTGGCTTCAGCCATTGATTGGTAAAACCATTCATCCAGGCAGTCAGAGCTGCAATAGCCTGGGAGGATGCTCCCCAGGAAGCAAAAAGCTACTTCCCATTCCTTAAAAGGAAACAGGCTTTCTTCCCTTTGATGGGCGAAATTAGTCAAATCATTCAAGATGAGTGGTCAAAGACTGATAAAAAACTTTCATTGGGCCGTTTCAAAAAACTGTATCCCTTACCGGAGTCGGGAACGCAGTCATTAAACTCCATGCCTGTGGTAGACGCATCAGTGGTGCGACTCGCAAAAAATGTCACCCTGCCTATGGAAGATTCCCCTTCTTTCAAGGACCCTCTTGACAGACGAATCGACCTGGACCTCAAGAGGAGCTATTTAGCTGCAGGAGCAGCATGTAAGCCAGCGATCGCCCTCACCTCCGTATCTAATGCCATTAGAGCTTGGACGGATAACATTGAAACGGCTCTGCGCCAGGACGTCCCCAAGGAGGACATAATTAAAGCCTTGGAGGAAATTAGGTTGTCAGCAGACTTCGTCGGAGTAGCAGCTATAGACACGATTAGGTGTTCAGCAAGATCTATGCTGCACTCAGTAATGGCGAAAAGGGCCTTGTGGTTGAAACCCTGGACGGCGGATTTAGCTTCCAAGCAAAATTGGTGCAAAATCCCATTCGACGGGAAGGCATTATTTGGAGACAAGATGGATAAAGCCATCTCCAGGTTGTCAGGAGGAAAGTTAGGTATGCTTCCCCAAGACAGAAGGATGCGGAGATCCAGAGGGGGTTCTTCTAGGTTCCGCCAGTCAAATCCTAGGGATTTTAGACAATCAAGGCAGTCCAGAGACAGCAGAAGACCCTGGAGGGGCACTCAGGCATCCTTTTTGGGCAGAAAGTTGAAGGCCCCTCCGACTCCACTTGAGCAGAAGCAGTCCTTTTGACGCCAGATTAGCCCAGACACTCCCGGTGGGAGCCAGGCTAAAGTTCTTTTTTCCAGTCTGGGCCAACAAATGCCAGGATCCCTGGGTCCTGTCAACAATACAATGGGGGCACTTTTGGAGTTTCTCTCATCCTCCACCTCAAAATTCCTTCAAGAGAACAGAAATTCCATCCTCTCCGCTGAAGGCTCAAGCCTTAAGACATTTTGTATCGTCACTCCAGCTTCAGGGAGCAGCTGTGCCGGTTCCCTTGGCAGAGTGCTTCGCAGGCTTCTATTCCACTCTGTTTCTGGTCCCAAAGAGAGCGGGTGGATGGAGGCCTGTGATAGGTCTAAAAAGGCTCAACAGGCACATACACCCCGAAAGCTTCAAGATGGAGTCTCTACAGACAATTATTCAGGCAGTGCAGCCAACAGATTGGATGATTTCAGTCGACCTGCAGGATGCGTACCTACACATGCCAATTCTACCTGCCTTTCAGACGTATCTCAGATTTGCAGTAGGACAGACCCACCTGCAATTTCAAGCCCTGCCCTTCGGTCTGTGCACTTTTACCAGGGTATTCACCAAGATTCTAATATCCGCCCTGGTTCCCCTGCGGGAGAGGGGTTTGAGGATATACCACTATTTAGACGACATCCTCCTCCTAGCAAGCGGTCCGGATCAGTTGGTATACCTCTCCTGGATCACAGTTACGTCCGACGCAAGTGGACAAGGCTGGGGAGCCCATTGCAGGGAAACCAGGATACAGGGAAGATGGTCCTGTTCCACCCAGGGAGTAGTATCCAACATCCTGGAGAGCAGAATTCTTGGCACTGACTTCATTGGCATCTCAGATCAGAGGCCAGAGAGTACTTATAGGCCTGGACAACAGGGCAGCTGTCGCGTATCTGCAGAGGCAGGGGGGCACTCGCAGCACATCACTCCTCAGGGAAGTAGAGCCGATTATGCTCTGGGCAGAGAAGAACATCTTAGACCTCAGGGCGATGTATCTCCCGGGAAGGTTGAACACGGAAGCAGACATGCTGTCGAGGAACTTCTTGGACAACAACGAGTGGGCTCTTCATCCCCAGGTCTTCCGTCAGATTGCCAACCTCTGGGATCTTCCTCAGGTAGACCTGTTTGCCACTCCGGAGAATGCCAAACTGACCAGATTCTTCTCTCGCCTGCCGTATACGCAAGCCGAGGAAGTAGATGCCCTGTCATGCCCCTGGAGGTTCACCACCACATATGCCTCCCCCCCCCGACCATTAATATTCAAGTTCCTCCTGAGGCTTCTCAGAGAGACAGTCCAGGTACTGGCAGTACTTCCATATTGGCCGAAGAGACCCTGGTTTCCTCTAGCTATGCGCCTCAGTGTGAGCTCTCCAATCAGGATCCCTCCTTTCCCTCAACTTCTGACGCAGGACAGTTTAGTTCATCCACCCCCAGAAGCTGAATCTTCGAATCTGGAGGTTGAGAGGCAAAGGTTCGAGTCCCTAGGATGTTCCCCAGGGGTCACATCAACCCTCCTAGGAGCTAGGAAGCCAGCAACCAATGCTATATATTCAAAAATATGGGACAAGTTCTTGTCATTTGCTACCTCAAATGAGTTTGATCCAATCCTTCCGTCTACATCAGATGTTCTAGGTTTCCTCCAGACAGGGCTTGATCTGGGTCTTGGCCTAAGTTCCCTCAAAGTGCAAGTAGCAGCAATTTCTGCTGCAACAAATAAAAGATGGGCAGAAGAGCCTTTAGTAGTCACTTTCCTCAGAGGAGTGTTAAAGATTCGCCCACCTGTCAGACGGTCTTTTCCTAAATGGGATTTTAGTCCTCTATGACCATCCCTTTGCCCCAGTGGAACAAGTGGCAATATGGAACCTAACACTAAAGACAGCTTTCCTGCTAGCCATTACTTCTGGCAGAAGGATCTCAGAACTCCACTCTTTAGGGATAGGTGATGACCACATCTCTTTCTTCCATGACGGAGTGGAGCTTCGTCCCCTGCGGGGGTTCACACCTAAGGTCGCTACTCCAAGCCACCTTTTGGAGCCCTGGGCACTACCAGTATTTACTGAAACGGATTCGGAATCATGTCATGAGCTGGACATATCCAGAGTGCTCAGAGCCTACCTAGAGGCCACCAGATCCTTCAGGAACTCGGAAAGACTTTTTATTGTACCATTCGGTAAATACAGGGGCAAAGAAGCCTCCATCAGAACTCTGGCATCTTGGGTGGTAAAATTAATCCAGAAGGCCTACAGGATGAAGAATATGGAACCTCCATCCCGAGTGAATGCTCATTCTACAAGGGCAGTCTCAACCTCCTGGGCAGCAAGGGCTAACGTTTCATTGGAGATGGTGTGCAGGGCCGCCACCTGGTCTTCTTACAATACTTTCCTCAGACACTACCATATTGATCCAGGAGCTCTCACAATGGTTGAGTTCGGAAGGAGGGCAGTTCAGGCTGCAATGTCCCATTCTAATTAAACATTCATTGTTAAGCATTATCCCACCCGTGTCAGCTAGTTATTTATCACCTGTATGCTGCCATGGAGGCACCAGGAAAAAGGAAAATTGTATCATACTTACCGTAATTTTCCTTTCCTGGTGCCTATCCATGGCAGGATACGCTCCCACCCTCGGTATTCTATGTCACGGAGAATGTTGGGGGAGGGACTATGTCTTTAATTTATGCTATTCACTGGTCCTGAGGGAGGAGTCGAGGCGGAGCTCTATCACCTGTATGCTGCCATGGATAGGCACCAGGATAGGAAAATTACGGTAAGTATGATACAATTTTCCTTTTTGTAGACTTGATAGGATACTTCAAGCTGTACATATCAAAATAACGCAACTTGACTACCCTCTACTGGTGTTTTAGGGTAATTCAATGCATTTACGATCATATAGGAAGCTTTTAATTCCTTATAACCAACCTCCATCTGAAAATGTTGTTGATCAATTTTTTCAATTTTGATTCTGGGGTTGATTTACTAGACGAATAGGCCGTTCACTTTGCTAGAGAGTCTTCCCTACAGCTTAGTGAATGTGGTGAAATTTCACTTTACAAAACACACCCAATCACATGCAAGGGGAAAATAAAAAACATCATTGCATGCAAGGAAAATAAAAAACAGCATTTTACTTACACATGCACTTACCTGCTCTTTGGAATGGTTTTGCACAGAGCAGCCCCGATCCTCCTCTTCTTGGGTCCCCTGCAAGTGCCCCATAGCAAGCGGCTTGCTATGGGGGCACTTGTGCATGCTTGCACCTGAGCCAGCTCTGTGTAACCATAAGAGACAGAGTGGCTTGGCCCTGCCCCCGCTCCCTCCTTACTGGCTGTGATTGACACCCCTGCAAGTGACCCCATAGCAAGCCGCTTGCTATGGGGACACTCGTGCATGCTCGCTCTCAAGCCAGCTCTGTTAGAGAGTGGCTTGGCCCCGCCCCCTCCTTACTGGCTGTGATTGACAGCTGCAGGAGCCAATGGCTCCTGCTGCTGTGTCAAAGCCAATGAGGAGAGAGAGCTGAGAGAGCCTTTGCTCTTATGCAGATCGCTGGATCGAGACTGGGCTCAGGTGAGTATAAGGTGGGTGGGGGCAAGCTGCTTGCAGAAAGTTTTTTTTACCTTGATGCAGAGAATGTATTAAGGTAAAAAACCTTCTGCCTTTAAAACCACTTTGAGTGGAAAATTCCCTTGCACAGTGTAACTTCCCTTGCAAACTGTCTATTTGCTTTCGGTAAATCAACCCCAATACCAGTGCGGGCTTGTGATAAAAAAAAAAAAAAAAAAAAAATTATTGGTGGGTTGTCAATCAGTGCACCCACAGCCACCCCCTGCACCAGACCCCGCCGGATCCGGTCTGTCGGTAGTTTGGGTCATCCGTGTTCCCCCCCCCGAGGTCAGTTACGAGCCTCACAATTACAGCATCTATGGCGCGGGCAGCACTTCCCTCCAGGGCGATGGGCAGCGACTTCCCCCATGCGTCTCTTCCTAGGCCAATTGGAATGCTTCTCAGACCCACTTCCTGATTGGCTGGGAGGAGAATCGGTGTGACAATAATGTTCATTCACTATTGTCACACAACTAGGTGGGCTTGGGTCGCAGTGCTCTGCGCCCCGAGCTCACCCCTTTTTTGAAGCCTATTAGAGCCTCTGGCTCTAATCACGGGCTTAAAAAAAAACAAAATGCCTAATGGAATCTATGCGCCTGGCCCCCGACATGTAGCTGTCACAGACCTAGCCGGGACAGAGGCTGTTGGAGAGGACTGTATGCAAGCCTGTTGCCTTTTGATTATGGGCCCTGGATTTTCAATGGATTCATTCTGTTGGGACACATCCTGTGAGGAGATGCTGGTGTCATCAACCTGTGTTTATGTTAATTGAATGAGCTAATGACATTGTCCTCTATACAATGTAGGAGACGGGACGACTGCCATTGTGTTGATATAACTGTGTGAAGCTCGGTGACCACAAGTCTGGGCGAAAGGTCATGTCTCAGTCACCTAGGCTGTATAAAGGATTAGTTAATTAGCTCATGTTAATTAGGTTACGTTTGTATTGTTAGAGTAATCTTCTCCTGTGTATATAAGACTGTATTCTGGTTCTGAATAAAGTGAGTTCTTGGTAGCAACAAGCAAGTGTCGCCTTGTTTGTGCTCAGAGAGGTTGGGATATCTGTATACAGACTGGGAGGAAGTGGTATATGACGGAAGCACTCAAGCGGAGTGTGGGACGTTCCGTGACAGTAGCCATTAGGATGTCCCTGTGCATCAGAGGGGGGCGGGGTCACCCAGCGACGTCATCGTGTGGCCCCGCCCTCAGTTATAAAGGAGCTGTCACCTGAGAGGCCGGTTATTACAGCGGGTGCCTCCCATGGAGGCAGATCTGTGGTGGCATGCTGGGTTTTTTTTCTTTCTTTTTCGGTCCGTCGGACCGAGAGAAGAAGAAGATGAATGGACTTCGTGGGACACTTTTATTTTTTTATTTTTTAATAAAGGACTTGTCCCAAGGGGTGTGTTTTTTTTAAATTTTGGCGCGGGGTTCCCCTTAAAATCCATACCAGACCTGAAGGGTCTGGTATGGATTTTGAGGGGGGCCCCCACGCCATTTTTTTTTTTTTTTTTTCGTTCGGGGTTCCCCTTAATATCCATACCAGACCCAAAGGGCCTGGTAATGGATTATGGGGGAATCCCATGCCGTTTATTTCAATGATTTTATGTACATTGCCAGGACCCGACAATACATTACAGCCGCGCTCAGTTTTAAATGACATTTTTTTCCTTTAGAAATTTCATTTTTCTGTGGTACTGTTCTAAACACTGGAAAGATTCTCTACTTTACAGGCATACTAAGGACACCCCCCAGGCATGATATTTAAAGGAATATTTCATTTTTATTGTTTCACTTTAAGCATTATTAAAATCACTGCTCCTGAAAAAACGTCAGTTTTTAAAACTTTTTTTGCATTGATACATGTCCCCTGGGGCAGGACCCAGGTCCCCAAACACTTTTTATGGCAATAATTTGCATATAAGCCTTTAAAATTAGCACTTTTGATTATTCATGTTCGTGTCCCATAGACTTTAACGGTGTTCGAACAAATTTTTTGGGTGTTCGCATGTTCTGGTGCGAACCGAACAGGGGGGGTGTTCAGCTTATCCCTACTCTCAAGATGGACTAGGGACTATTGACTTGAATGTGTATAGAGCAGGGCACATGAATGCAACTATCAAAGGAATTGACAGGGAAAAGGAGAGGTTTGGAAGCTCTCAGAAGACATTACAAGGAGGCAGAAAAATGCAGTAAGAAAATTTACAAAAAAATTAATTACGGGCTATTAAATAGTGCCTGTGTATGGATTATTTTTGGAAAATAAGGATATGGTTTAGTGTCACTTTAATTGATACTCAGGAACCTTTATGTACCTCACTACTCTCTCACTTCACTACTCACTAGTCACTGATCCAGAAAGAGTATGTGCATATCACATGTCATGTGACCAAATATTCAGCCAGATGTACTGTATATGTCATTGAGCAGCCTCCCCAGTCTTATTGTTCACATACACAGAATATATTGAGCAGACTACGGTTATGCGTTAGGCCCCACACTTGAGCTAAGCATTTCTGGTCTTGTTTGTGTGTTTTTTGTGGGTTTTTTTAGCATTCTTGCACTCTGCAGGTTTGAATGATTTTTTCAAGTACTTTTTTATGCAATAGAAAGCTAATTACCAGGCAAGAAAACATGCAAAAAATGTCAATACACATGTTTTTTACATGTTTTTCAGGCACCGCCTTAGAGGTCTACTTGGGGCAAATGACACAACTCTGTCTCAAAGCCTAGGTTCACACTGACAGCGGGTTAGAAATCATGTGAGTTCAGTTGAACTCGCACGATTTCATACCTGCATGTCAATCCGACTTGGGGGGCAATTTCAGAGACAGCTGTTCGGGTTCCTGCACAGATGTCTATACAAATCACACCCCAAAGACCCCAAAAGTAGTACAGGAACTGCTTTTGGGAATCGGTGCAACGCGGATGCGGACGGTGCCCTTGCCGGCAATAAGATTTGGCATGTCAAATCGCATGCCAAATCGTACCAATGTGAACCTAGGCAAAAGGAGCTTTTTCAGGTAATAAACTTCAAGGGACAGGTGTGAATGGGCAACTTTGATTATAACTTAACCCTTGTGGTTAGCCTTAAAGCGCTTTTGATGGAGCACCACCAAATCAGTTGGAGCAGCCAATCAGTATACAAACAGGACTGTACTGGGCCCTGTGTGTTTCGGTAGTAAAAAAAGACAGAGGTCACCCAAGGCTTTTGGCTATATTGGCTTGGAAGGAGGTCAATCTTAATTGATGAAATTACACTTATTCTTTTATGTACATTTTTGTGGTCCTGTAAAACTGGCCTTCTGGAATGCTGTTTAACCACTTGAGTCCTAGTACCTTCTACCTAAATATACCCAGTCCCAGGGATTTTTTCTGGTTTTGGATATGTGACTGACTGCCTTTTAACCACTTAAGGACTGGAAGGATTTGCCCCTTAATGTCCAGGCCATTTTTCATTTTTTGCGATACGGCACTGCGTCACTTTAACTGACAATTGTGCGGTCGTGCGGCATTGTACCCAAACAATATTTATGTCCCCTTTTCCCCACAAATACAGCTTTCTTTTGGTGGTATTTGATCACCTCTGCGTTTTTTATTTTTTGCGCTATAAACAGCAAAAGCGACAATTTTGAAAAAAAAAAATATATTTTTTACTTTCTGCTATAATAAATATCCCCCCAAAAAACAGATTCTTCATCATTTTAGGCCAATATGTATTCTTCTACTTATTTTGGTAAACAAAATCGCAATAAGCGTATATTGATTGGTGTGCGCAAAAGTTATAGTGTCTACAAAATAGGGGATAGATTTATGACATTTTTATTATTTATTTTTTACTAGTAATGGCGGTGGTCAGCGATTTTTTAGCAGGACTGCGACATTGCAGCAGACAGATCGAACACTTTTGACCCTTTTCTAGGATCAGTGACATTTATGCAGCGATTATAGCTAAAAATAGCTACTAATTACTGTATAAATGTCACTGGCAGGGAAGGGGTTAATACTAGGGGGTGATCAAGGGGTTAATTGTTTCCTAGGGAGGTGTTCTAACTGTGGGGGGAGTGTAGTGACTGGAGGAGGAGACAGATCGCTGTTCCTGATCACTAGGAACAGCAGATCTCTCTCTACTCCCCTGTCAGAACGGGGAACTAGCATTCCTTGTGGGCTAGCATTCCTTGTACCCCACGTTGCCTACATTTTTTTATCAGCCTTTTTGTGATCACTTTTATTGCATCAGTGTCTGTCATTGACTTTTTATCATCATTAGGGATGAGCCGAACACCCCCCTGTTCGGTTCGCACCAGAACATGCGAACAGGAAAAAAATTCGTTCGAACACGCGAACGCCGTTAAAGTCTATGGGACACGAACATGAATAATCAAAAGTGCTAATTTTAAAGGCTAATATGCAAGTTATTGTCATAAAAAGTGTTTGGGGACCCGGGTCCTCCCCCAGGGGACATGAATCAATGCAAAAAAAAGTTTTAAAAACGGCCGTTTTTTCAGGAGCAGTGATTTTAATAATGCTTAAAGTCAAACAATAAAAGTGTAATATCCCTTTAAATTTCATACCTGGGGGGTGTCTATAGTATGCCTGTAAAGGGGCGCATGTTTCCTGTGTTTAGAACAGTCTGACAGCAAAATGACATTTGGAAGGAAAAAACTCATTTAAAACTACCGCGGCTATTGCATTGCCGACAATACACATAGAAGTTCATTGATAAAAACGGCATGGGAATTCCCCACAGGGCAACCCCGAACCAAAATTAAAAAAAAAAAATGATGTGGGAGTCCCCCTAAATTCCATACAAGGCCCTTCAGGTCTGGTATGGATATTAAGGGGAACCCCAGCCAAAATTTTAAAAAAAAATTGACGTGGGGTTCCCCCTAAATTCCATACCAGACCCTTCAGGTCTGGTATGGATTTTAAGGGGAACCCCGCGCCAAAAAAAAAAAAAAAAAAAACGGCATGGGGTCCCCCTAAAAATCCATACCAGACCCTTATCCGAGCACGCAACCTGGCAGGCCGCAGGAAAAGAGGGGGGGACGAGAGTGCGGCCCCCCCCCCCCTCCTGAACCGTACCAGGCCACATGCCCTCAACATTGGGAGGGTGCTTTGGGGTAGCCCCCCAAAACACCTTGTCCCCATGTTGATGAAGACAAGGGCCTCATCCCCACAACCCTGGCCGGTGGTTGTGGGGGTCTGCGGGCGGGGGGCTTATCGGAATCTGGAAGCCCCCTTTAACAAGGGGACCCCCAGATCCCGGCCCCCCCCCTGTGTGAAATGGTAAGGGGGTACAAAAGTACCCCTACCATTTCACTAAAAAACTGTCAAAAATGTTAAAAATGACAAGAGACAGTTTTTGACAATTCCTTTATTTAAATGCTTCTTCTTTCTTCTTTCTTCCTTCATCTTCTTCTTCTTCTGGTTCTTCTGGCTCTTCTGGTTCTTCCTCCGGCGTTCTCGTCCAGCATCTTCTCCGCGGCGTCTTCTATCTTCTTCTCCTCGGGCCGCTCCGCACCCATGGCATGAGGGGAGGCTCCCGCTCTTCTCTTCATCTTCTTCTCATCTTCTTCTCTTCTTCATCTTCTTCTTCATCTTCTTCTTCTTCTTCCTTCTTCTCTTCTTCCTGTCTTCTCCGGGCCGCTCCGCAGCCATGCTGTGGCATGGAGGGAGGCTCCCGCTGTGTGACGGCGTCTCTTCGTCTGACGGTTCTTAAATAACGGGGGGCGGGGCCACCCGGTGACCCCGCCCCCCTCTGACGCACGGTGACATGACGGGACTTCCCTGTGGCATTCCCCGTGACGTCACAGGGAAGTCCCTCAAGTCACCGTGCGTCAGAGGGGGGCGGGGTCACCGGATGGCCCCGCCCCCCGTTATTTAAGAACCGTCAGACGAAGAGACGCCGTCACACAGCGGGAGCCTCCCTCCATGCCACAGCATGGCTGCGGAGCGGCCCGGAGAAGACAGGAAGAAGAGAAGAAGGAAGAAGAAGAAGAAGAAGATGAAGAAGAAGATGAAGAAGAAGATGAAGAAGAGAAGAAGATGAAGAGAAGAGCGGGAGCCTCCCCCCTCATGCCATGGGTGCGGAGCGGCCCGAGGAGAAGAAGATAGAAGACGCCGCGGAGAAGATGCTGGACGAGAACGCCGGAGGAAGAACCAGAAGAGCCAGAAGAACCAGAAGAAGATGAAGGAAGAAAGAAGAAGCATTTAAATAAAGGAATTGTCAAAAACTGTCTCTTGTCATTTTTAACATTTTTGACAGTTTTTTAGTGAAATGGTAGGGGTAAGTACCCCCTTACCATTTCACACAGGGGGGGGGGCCGGGATCTGGGGGTCCCCTTGTTAAAGGGGGCTTCCAGATTCCGATAAGCCCCCCGCCCGCAGACCCCCACAACCACCGGCCACGGTTGTGAGGATGAGGCCCTTGTCCTCATCAACATGGGGACAAGGTGTTTTGGGGGGCTACCCCAAAGCACCCTCCCAATGTTGAGGGCATGTGGCCTGGTACGGTTCAGGAGGGGGGGGGGCCGCACTCTCGTCCCCCCCTCTTTTCCTGCGGCCTGCCAGGTTGCGTGCTCGGATAAGGGTCTGGTATGGATTTTTAGGGGGACCCCATGCCGTTTTTTTTTTTTTTTTTTTGGCGCGGGGTTCCCCTTAAAATCCATACCAGACCTGAAGGGTCTGGTATGGAATTTAGGGGGAACCCCACGTCAATTTTTTTTTTAAATTTTGGCTGGGGTTCCCCTTAATATCCATACCAGACCTGAAGGGCCTTGTATGGAATTTAGGGGGACCCCCACATCATTTTTTTTTTTTTTATTTTGGTTCGGGGTTGCCCTGTGGGGAATTCCCATGCCGTTTTTATCAATGAACTTCTATGTGTATTGTCGGCAATGCAATAGCCGCGGTAGTTTTAAATGAGTTTTTTCCTTCCAAATGTCATTTTGCTGTCAGACTGTTCTAAACACAGGAAACATGCGCCCCTTTACAGGCATACTATAGACACCCCCCAGGTATGAAATTTAAAGGGATATTACACTTTTATTGTTTGACTTTAAGCATTAATAAAATCACTGCTCCTGAAAAAACGTCCGTTTTTAAAACTTTTTTTTGCATTGATCCATGTCCCCTGGGGCAGGACCCGGGTCCCCAAACACTTTTTATGACAATAACTTGCATATAAGCCTTTAAAATTAGCACTTTTGATTTCTCCCATAGACTTTTAAAGGGTGTTCCGCGGCATTCGAATTTGCCGCGAACACCCCAAATTGTTCGCTGTTCGGCGAACTTGCGAACAGCCAATGTTCGAGTAGAACATGAGTTCGACTCGAACTCGAAGCTCATCCCTAATCATCATTAAAACCTTTCTGGTTTGACTTGCACCATTGGAGTCCTTCTCCCTTTTCTTACATGACCATTTCTTGGAACCCATGCGGGAATAGTTTGGGAGACGGCTATCTGGCTGGAGAGTACCTCATGATCCCTCATGAGAGCTGAGGACACCACCACGAATCGGTTCCACCCCTCTGTGTCCAGGACCTGAGTATCATCTGATCCATATTACACAGGATCCCAAGCCTATCTGACCCCTTTGTCGTATGACATTTGGAGTCCACCGTAGCTGGTAAGAGTATTTATTTACCTCTGGAGTATAACTGAAATTGACTATAGACAGGCCTCCCATTACCTTCTTACAATTAAAGCCACCTTCACGGGAAAAATATACCACATTATACCTCTGTGGACTTTATGTTACACACACGCACCAGGGTTGTATCTAGCTTTGTTATATTATATTTCTTTGGAGCCTTCACTTTATGATTAATTCCACATTTTTCATTAGCGCTACACTGTCACTTTAATATTTACCTGGAACCTTGTATGTTTGAGTGTTGGCAGATTTTTTATTCATTTTTTCATTTATTTCACTTAATATTATTATTGAAGTATTAGCGCAGTCATTTCCCACATAGTCATTACCAAAAAAAGTCCACAGTACAGAGCACAAACGGAAGCATGGCAAAGTATAGGAATCAGCAGGTCAGAGCACAGGGGGTCGGGAGGGCACACTACATGGGGAGCAGCAGGGCACATTATGGGGCACACCAGTGCACATTATGGGCTCATCACTGGGCACACAGTAGGGCACAGGGCAAATCATGGGGCACACAGTAAGGCACATCACATGGCACACAGCAGGTCACAGAGCAAGGGGCACATCACAGGGCATGGGGTGCACAGTGGGGCACACAGCACATCAAGGCTTACACAGCAGGGCACAGGAAACACAGGGCATGGGGCACACAGGGGGGCACATCATGGGGCACACAGGAGGGCACATCATGGGATACACAGCAGGGCATGAAGCACATCACAGGGCATGGGGCACACAGTAGGGTATATAGCAGGGCACAAAGTAGAACACAGGACACACAGCAGAGTACATTGCTGCTGCAGTGCCCCAGCACTGGGATCCTCCACACTCAGCATGGTGTCTCTCAGGGCAGCCATCAGAAATTTTGGGGCCCCTTACACAGCTTTAGGCCTGGAGGACTGAGAGGGATGCCATGTGACAGAGACAGAGACGAGGACAGAGAGGAACGCCGGGGACAGAGAGGGACGCTAGGGACAGAAGGGCGCAGTGCGACAAGGACAGAGAGGGACGTCGGGGACAGAGAGAGACGCAGGGATGCCGGGGACAGAGAGGTATGCAGTCCAAAGAGGAGAGAGGGACACAGGGGACAGAGAGGAATGCAGTGAGACGAGGACAGAGAGGGATGCCAGGGACAGAGAGAGACGCAGTATGACGAGGGAAGAGAGGGACACCGGGGACAGAGAGGGACTCCAGGGACAGAGAGGGACAGGGGGGACAGAGAGGGATGCAGGGGACAAAGAGGGAAGCCTGGGACAAAGAGATGCAGTGTGACGAGGACAGAGAGGGACGCCAGAGACAGAGAGTGACACAGTGCGACGAGGACAGAGAAGGATGCAGTATGACGAGGAAAGAGAGGAACACTGGGGACAGAGAGGGACTCCGGGGACAGAGAGGGACAGCGAGGACAGAGAGGGACAGCGAGGACAGAGAGGGACGCAGTGCAATGAGGACAGAGAGGGATGCCGGTGACAGAGAGGGATGCAGGTGACAGAGAGGGAGGCCCAGGGACAGAGATACACAGAGGTCAGAGAGGAACGCAGTGCGACGAGGACAGAGAGGGACGTCAGAGACAGAGGGACACCGGGGACAGTGAGGGACACGGGGGGGGGAGGACACGGTGGAGGGACACAGGGGGACGCAGGACACAGGGAAACGCTGTGGAGGGGAGGACACAGGAGGACACTGTGGGGAGGAGGACACAGGGAGACACTGTGGGGGAGGAGGACACAGGGAGACACTGTGGGGGGGGAGGACACAGGGGGACACTGTGGGGGAGGAGGACACAGGGGGACACTGTGTGGGAGGACCAGGAGAGTATCATGGGGACTCCTGCCATTCTGTTGGGGCCCGGGCCCCCTACATCTGTACTGCCTCCCCTCGATGGCGGCCCTGGTGTCTAGACTCCTGTAAAAAAAAATTTAAAAAAATAAAAAAAAGGGTATACAGCCTTACCTGATGTCTGTAATAAGACCTCTCAGGGCACGCTGCTCCCCGCCAGCCCCTCCTCTCATCTCGTCTGTCCCAGCCTTGATGTCATGTACAAGCACCTGCGGTGGACGGAAGGGAAGGAGGGGCCAGTGGGGAGTAGCGCACTGTGAGAGGTCTTATTACAGCCATTTCCCGCGCTAGACTGCATGTATTGCAGACTCTGCAGAGCCTCTTTTTTTTGTGGAAAATTCTTTTTATTCACATTTTTATAAACAACAAACAATACACAAGTACAAAACCCACAACCATTCCCCCTCCCCCCTCCCTCTTTCCTGTTGTGCAATTTCCCAAGAATTACAGGCAATTAAACAGAATGAATTACCCTTCCAGCATCCTTAGATCCATTAAAACAGCGTAGACTAGATGAGATATAGGGGGTTATTTATGAAAGGCAAATCCACTTTGCACTACAAGTGCAAACTACAAGTGCAAAGTGCACTTGGAAGTTCAGTCGCTGTAGATCCGAGGGGGACATGCAAGGAAAATAAAAAACAGCATTTTAGCTTGCACATGATTGGATGATAAAATCAGCAGAGCCTCCCCTCACTTCAGATCTACAGCGACTGCACTTCCACGTTCACTTTCAGTGCAATTTCAAGTGCACTTTGCACTTGTAGTGCAAAGTGGATTTGCCTTTCATAAATAGCCTGCCAGGGCTCTCCAACTAGTGTGTATATTCCGTTTATGATTTATTTTTCATTTAGCCCTTCAATTATAAAGTGTCATCTGATGAGAGCCAGCATTGCCATACATTCTCAAACTTTTTGGGGCAACCTCTGCTCAAGTATGTGGCTTTATAGAAGAGCAATGCCTTATTTACTATGCCCTTACAGTAGGCCAGGGAGGGAGCTTCAGGATTTTTCCAGCTTAGTAGGATAGCTTTGTGTGCATAAAACAGAGTGAGGGAGAGCATGGTTCTTTGCACCCTCAGCGGTGCCACCTCCTCCACCAGGCCCAGCAAACACATCGATATTGTCACGGGGACTGGCAGTGAGATCAGTCCCTGAATGCTATTTGTACCCCCTGTCCAAAATTCCTGTATTGGCTGACAATGCCAGAATATATGATCTAAATCCGCCCTGGCAGCAGTACAACGTCAGCAAGTTGCATCATCCGAGCCATATACTGGCTATTCTTGCTGGGGTATAGTATACCCTATGAAGTATCTTAAACTGAATATACCGATCACGAGCCCATATTATTGGGTCTTGAATTTCATTAAAATGGGATAATCTAGGCTTGAACCATAATGGAGTGTCTGGCGACTATACCTCTGTTTCAGAGTGTATCAGCACTTTTGCCCTGTCCCACGCGCCAACACCTGTGGTCCCCTGTGCACCAAATCAGTGGCGGCTAATGCTCAAAATTTTTTGGGGGTGCAAACAAGTTCTGAAAAAAAACCCCATCAATCGCAGCCACTGTGCCCATCAAATGCAGCCACTGTGCCCATCAAATGCAGCCTCACTGTGCCCCATCAAATGCAGCCTGCGCCCCATCAAACCCCCCTTCTCTCCAGGAGGTCCGGACCAGCACAGCAGCACTTACCTTGCTGTGGTGTCCTCTCCTGCAGTGTCTCCTTCAGACTGACACTGGCAGCGGCGATGGAGGAGTCCGCTCCTCATAATTCCGGTTTTCTCTCTCGGGCGCAATGGGAGAGAGAAAACAGGAAGTGACATCTAACTCAGATGTCAATCAAACCGCCCGGCCATAGTAAAAGGAACTACGAGCGCCGGGCAGAAGCTACTCAGCGCTTCAGAATGCACCGCAAGGCGGGACAAAAGCTTGCAAATGAATAGACCTGGCGCTTCCCATAAGTGCACTGTGTGCGGCGTCCGAGCACAGTGCACTTATAGACCTTTTTTCAAGGGCCAGTTTTCTGCCTGAAGGGGGGGCGGCGCCTGTGCGCCACTGAACCAAATAGTAAAGACTCTCGTAGGATCCCATAAGAGCAGCCTCAAGTACTGTTGCTGCATCACCATCATCTCTTACCAGCCAGCGCCGGGAAAACACCATCTGCCCTGCAACAAAATATTTGTACAGGTCAGAGAGGGACAATCCTCCCTGTCCATAGGATTCCTGTAGTGTATGGAGACCTACTCTGGGATGACCTGAGCACCACAGAAAAGAGCCAAACAGGCTATTTGCGAGCTTAAAGAACGAGCATGGAACCCATATTAGAGTGTAAAAATAAAATATAGGAATAATGGTAATATCTTCATTTTAAGAAGATTCACCCTACCGATTAGGGAGAGTGGTAAATGTTTCCAGACATCCAACTGTATCTTAACCTTTGTAAGTAGTGGCATTAGATTGAGTGACAGGTAGTCTGCAACTTTAGGGGATACGCGTACACCCAAATATTTAATTTCAGAAACCCAGGCTATAGGGACCAGAGGTAATGCCCGTGCCCATTGTCATTAGCCATGATGTTGGACTTCTCCCAATTAACTCATAGGCCGAAAATTTTCAAAAGTGCCCAGAATCTCAAATACTGCTTCTAGTGATGGTCCAAGATCCTCTAAAAAGAGGAGCAAGTCATCCGCATATAAGGTTGTGCATTCACAAATGCCTCCTACCTCAAGGGCTTTAACTTCTGTGGATGCTCGTAGAGCAATAGCTATGGGTTCAGTGGCCAAGGCAAATAAAGCTGGGGAGAGTGGGCATCTCTGATGCGTTCCCATACCCACCTAAAACTGTGCTGAAACTGACGTGCCTATCTTAATTGTCGCCTTGGTTTTACTGTATAGCAGCAAGATCCACGTAAGAAAAACACCTCCAAATCCTATATGCCGTAGTACCGTGGACATATAATGCCAGTCCACATAATCAAAGGCTTTAGCCATGTCTAAGGACGCCATCACTCTGGCCCCAGGGTTAGTATGACTGATCTGTAAGTGCGCAAATAGCCTACGGAGGTTTGTATCAGTGGATTTCTGGGGAATGAAGCCAGTTTGATCTATGTCTACCAGTGTGGTGATTACCTTTGATAATCTTGTGGCAAGTATTTTTGTTAGGATCTTAAGATCCTGGTTGAGGAGAGCTATAGGTCTGTAGGAGGAGCAGCTCAGAAGGTCCTTTCCTGGTTTAGACAATAGGACCACCTGAGCTTCCATGAGAGAATCCGGGAAGAATCTGGTGTTCTAAGCAAAAGTGGAATAAGGCCTTAAGTCTTGGCACGAGAGCCACCAGGTGTAACCTATACCATTTAATGCAAAATCCTTCTGGCCCTGGTGATTTGTGCGGTGGGAATGATCTAATGGCAGTTTCAATTTCTTTTTCTGTGATTTCTACTTCTAGGCTATTTTGGTCTAACTCAGATAATCTTGGTATGTGTAGGGAGGTAAGCAGGGATTCAAGATCCTGTCTGTTATATACCGGGATAGGCGTGTAGCGTGTGCCATAGTAGTCTACAAAGGTGCCTCTCTCTGTCCTGCAATTCCTGTGACTCAGCATTAAATTGTTTACGTACTTGCTTAATTGCCAAGATGTACTGTCCTCGCATACATGCCTTAAAGAGGAAGTAAAGCCTCTGAAAAAAAAAAAAAAAAAATACACCCTGCAAGACAAAGGCATAATGGGCTAGTATGCTCATTATGATTTACTTACCTGAGATCGAAGCCCCCGCATTGGCCCTCGTTCGCCTCCTCCGACGGGCCATCTATCCCAGAGTGACTTCTGGGTATCGCGGCTCTGGCGCTGTGACTGGCCAGAACAGCGATGACAACACTCCCGCCCATGTGCACTGGTGCTGCCACTAACGGCATGATCGCCGTTAGAAACGGCACACTCAGTGCGCCTGCGCCCGATGTCTACGGTGCATGCGCCGTAGACATCGGTGCCGCTATTTCTGCAAATATCTCCCCCTTTTAGGTTTGGGAGATATTTCTTGCACCTACAGGTAAGCCTTAATCTAGGTTTGCCTGTAGGTTAAAGTGGTTGTAATGGGTTTACAACCACTTTAAAGGCATCCCAAACTATAGGCAGGGGGGCTGACTGCAGGTTATCCTCCCAGTAACCAGAGAAAACTGGTGCCACCTGGGAAGCAACCAATTCTACCTCCAACCATCCTGGATTTAATTACCATGCCCCCCCCCCCAACCTGTGAGGGTATACCAATATGTATCTGTGGGGGGTGTGATACGAAAGGCCCCCCGCAATATAGTTGCCTCCCCTCACCAGCCGCAGCATTAAAGCATTTGCGAATGCTAGATAAATCATGGAGGACTTATGTGTTTTGGATAAGTGTGAGAAACTTTTTGTGGTAGGATTTTTCCACCTCCATAACTCCATGAGAGCAGCCGTCTCCACCCACGCCAACAGTTCTACAGACGCCACTCTCCTGGAGTTAGAGGAGTCCAGAGTAGCACTTAAAATGGCATTGAAATCGACCACCACTATGAGAGGCCGGTGCATGAAGGGAGCAAACCTACCCAGCAGGACATACAGCACCTTAATTTGAAATGGTGGGGGAACATACACATTAACTAGCACCATCCTGTGCCCATAGATGTCAGCTATAACAATTGCATACCTGTCCCCTGGATCCGTGATAACCTGATGAACTGTGCAGGGGACTGTTTTTCTAATTAGAATAGTCACTCCCCTGGCATACGTGGAGTACGTAGCATGTATGACACGCTGGATCCAGGAGCGCCGCATAGTCAGAACCCTATTACCATCTAAATGTATCCTGTAAGAAGACAATATGCAGCTTAAGTGGTTTCAAGTATTGGAACATTAGGACGCGACAAAATTTATCGTTTAGGTCTCTAACGTTCAAGACAGTAAACCAAATACAGTTCCTGCCATAGAAATACCTTATAAAATAATACAGTAAATGGCATATCCGTAGTACTATAATTGCTCTCTGCAGAGCCTCTTAAGGGTGCCCCCCAGTGGCCCCGGGCCCACGGGCAGTGCCCGAGTGCCTGATGGGTCAGTCCGCCCCTGTGTTCGAGTCGAACATAAATTTGACTCGAAGATCGGTTGTTTGTTTGTTCGTTTATTCATAGAATAAAACATATGGGGCACTCACGGTTAGTTTGCCCGCCGCGATGCGCCCCATAATGCACAGCGAGATCGCAGTGCATTGAAGGCTGCTGATTGGCCAAAGCATGCACCTGACCTGTATGCTTTGGCCAATCACAGCGCAATATGCTGTGAGAGCCATGATTGGCCAAAGGCAAGGTGCCTTTGGCCAATCATAGCTCAGGGGCCAAGTCCACGCCCCACACTATATAAGGCTGCTTACACAGCGGTTGTGTATAGCGTTTATGAATGAAGAGAGATTAGGCAGGTTAGTTAGTGGATTGAGCATGCAGTCAGTATATATAATCATACAGTACAGTGTAGAGTATATAGTGCACTCAGTGTAGTGTATATAACCATATAGTGTAGAGTAGGGATGAGCCGAACACCCCCGGTTCGGTTCGCAGCAGAACCTGCGAACGGACCGAAAATTCGCACGAACATTAGAACCCCATTGACGTCTATGGGACTCGAACGTTCAAAATCAAAAGTGCTCATTTTAAAGGCTAATTTGCATGGTATTGTCCTAAAAAGGGTTTGGGGACCCGGGTCCTGCCCCAGGGGACATGTATCAATGCAAAAAAAACCTTTTAAAAACGGACGTTTTTTCGGGAGCAGTGATTTTAATGATGCTTAAAGTAAAAAAAAAAAAAAAAAGTGAAATATTCCTTTAAATATCGTACCTGGGGGGGGGTGTCTATAGTATGCCTGTAAAGTGGCGCGTGTTTCCCGTGCTTAGAACAGTCCCTGCACACAATGTCATTTTTAAAGGAAAAAAGTCATTTAAAACTGCTTGCGATTTTAATGTAATGTCGGGTCCTGGCAATATGGATGAAAATCAGTGAAACAAACAGCATGGGTACCCCCCCAGTCCATTACCAGGCCCTTTGGGTCTTGTATGGATATTAAGGGGAACCCCGCACCTAAATTAAAAAAAAAGGAAAGGTGTGGGGCCACCAGGCCCTATATACTCTGAACAGTAGTATACAGGCGGTGCAAACAAGACAGGGACTGTAGGTTTGTTGTTAAGTAGAATCTGTTTGTAATTTTGAACTGGTACATTTTTAATGTGTTTAGCTCCAGCCAAAAAAATCTATTTTAAGCTTTTTGGAAAACATAGGGAAGGGTTATCACCCCTTTGACATTTGTTTTGCTGTCTGTGCTCCTCTTCAGAAGATTTCACCTCACTTTTTGTCCCAATGACAAATGTTTTTTGAAAATTTGGGGTTTTTTGTGAAACAAGGATTGGTGATAAAGCATCAGTGGAAAGGAGAAAGTTTTTCCCATATTAACTCTTACAGGAGAGAATTTCCCTTCCTGGGGTAGATTTCATCTCACTTCCTGTTGTCTCCTTCCGTTTGTAAGTAGGAGTCGTTTGTAAGTTGGATGTTTGAAAGTAGGGGCCTGCCCTATATACTCAACAGAAATTTGGGCCTTAGGTGTTGTTGTGGCCACAACACTGTAAGCCCTCACAGGGCCCTGCTGTGAAATATTAGATCAAGAATTGTAATTACATGCCCCTGTTGAACAGGGGCAGAAAAATTGGGCCTTTGGTGGTGGTGGTGCTAGTGCCACAACACTGCAAGTCCTCACTCGCTCTTGGTGGGCGCAGAAACGGGCCCTGCTGTGAAATATTAGATCAAGAATTGTAATTACATGCCCCTGTTGAACAGGGGCTGAAAAATTGGGCCTTAGGCACTGGTGCTGGTGCCACAACACTGCAACCCCTCACAGATACTCTAATTTGAACGCAGAAACGAGCCCTGCTGCAAAGTATTGCATCAAAAATTGTAATTACACGCCCCTGTTAAACAGGTTCTGAAAAATTGGGCCTTAGGCACTGGTGGTGGAGCCCAGAACCAAAAATGTTCTTACAAGCCATCAGCGTGATCATTGAGGAGGAAGAGGATAATTACTCAGGATAGTCACTCAGCATCAGCATAGGCAGTCTTTGAAGGGATCTGATATTTCAAAAAAAATTATTCGGTTACATCAGCATCAGGTGCTTGGTAGCTGGTGGTGATCCAAGACGGATTCATTTTTATGAAGGTCAGTCGATCGACCGTGTCGGTGGACAGACGCACCCTGTGATCGGTTACAAAGCCTCCAGCAGCACTGAATGTGCGTTCCGAAAGAACGCTGGATGCAGGATAGGTCGGTAGCTCAATTGCATACTGTGCAAGCTCTGGCCAGTGATCCATCCTCAAGACCCAGTAACCCAGAGGATTTTGGGTGGGAAAGGTGTCCAAGTCAGATCTTGCCCCTAGGTATTCCTGCACCATGTAAAACAGACGCTGGCGATGGTTGCTGGAACCGATCATACCTTGGGGCTGTGGACCAAAAAAATTGTCTGAACGCATCGGTCAGACGGCCACCTTCTCCACCGCTCCTTCTTTGACTGACCGAAGCCTCAGCAACACGTTGTCCAGAAAACAGGAGTTTATAACCTCCCAGTCTCTGGGAACGCTAGAAAACGGTCAGCTGCTCAGAACGAAGTAACAGAACGCACTGAAGAACAGCAAGGCCTGTGAAGAGCGACCTGAAAAACAGTAACGAACGAACAAGAACACAATGACTATTCAAAGTCACGTGTAGCTTGCTTGCACGCACTGAAGAGCAGATACAAACCCAAAAGCACAAACTGAACAGCAGAAAACGATCTGAAAACCACGAGTCTGAAAAAGCGTGAATCGTCTCTCACCAAAGTTTTACTAACACGAGATTAGCAAAAGGAGCCCAAAGGGTGCCGCGCTTGGTTCTGAACTGGCCTTTTCTAGTCTCGTCGTACGTGGTTGACGTCACCGCGTTCTTGGCGACGTCACCGCTTTCTGCAAGGCCTCCCGAAGATGTTTCATCCTCTGCTCCCTCTGCGATGGCAAGATAAGGTCCGCAACCTTACCCTTGTAACGTGGATCAAGAAGGGTTGCCAGCCAGTATTGGTCCTTCTTCTTGATACCACGAATATGAGGATCCTTACGCAGGCTTTGCAGGATCAGGGAGGCCATGCAGCATAGGTTTGCTGAGGCATTCGGTCCGGAGTCCTCTGGGTCTCTAAGGACGACATGGTCCGCAGCCACCTCCTCCCAGCCACGTACAAGTCCATGTGTTTCTTGGGACTGATCCCTTAAAAAGACTGCTGCTGATGCTGAGTGCCAGGCTCCACCTCCATACTGACACAATCCTCCTCCTCCTCTTCCTGTGTGATCGGTGGGCACGCAGGAACACTGTCTGGATAAAGGGGGCCTTGAGAGCTAAGGAAGTCCTCCTCTTCCTGCCTCTGTTCTGCCTCAAGTGCCCTGTACATTATTCCACGCAGCGTGTGCTCCAACAGGTGGACAAGGGGGACATTGTTACTGATGCATGCATTGTCACTGCTCACCATCCTCGTGGCCTCCTCAAATGGTGACAGGACAGTGCATGCATCCCTGATCATGGCCCACTGGCGTGGGGAAAAAAACCAAGCTCCCCTGACCCTGTCCAGGTGCCATAGTCGCACAGGTACTCATTGATGGCCCTCTGCTGCATTATGCAGCTGCTGCAGCATGGTCAACGTTGAGTTCCACCTGGTGGGCATGTCACAGATTAGGTGGTTCTTGGGCAGGTTAAACTCCTTTTGGAGGTCTGCCAGCCGAGCACTGGCATTATATGACCGGCGGAAATGCACACAGACTTTCCTGGCCTGCCTCAGGACATCCTGTAAGCCCGGGTACCTGCCCAAGAACCGCTGCACCACCAAGTTAAGGACGTGAGCCAAACAGGGCACATAGGTCATTTGTCCCTGTCGGAGGGCAGAGAGGAGGTTGGTGCCATTGTCGCAAACCACCATTCCTGCCTTAAGTTGGCGTGGCATCAACCACCTCTGAACCTGCCCCTGCAGAGCTGACAAAACCTTTGCCCCAGTGTGGCTCCTGTCCCCCAAGCACACCAGCTCAAGCTCCACATGGCATCTTTTGGCCTGCATACTTGCGCAGCCCCTTGAACGGCTACGGAGCACCGCTGGTTCCGAGGACAAAGCACAGGAAGAGGCCATGGAGGAAGAAGAAGAAGAAGAGGAGGGGGTGGAGGAGAGAGGTGTGTCACAACCGAATTTGGCGCGAACGGCCCATAACGTTCGCAATTCGGTGAACGATCGAACAGCCGATGTTCGAGTCGAACATGGGTTCGACTCGAACGCGAAGCTCATCCCTAGTGTAGAGTATATATTGCAGTCAGTATAGTTTATATATCGCAGTGCAGAGTATATAGTGAAGTCAGTGTAGTGCAGCATATAATGCAGTGCAGCATATACAGTGCAGTCAGTGTAGTGTACATAATACAGTGTATTGAAGTGGTTAGGGGGAACCCCATGACAGAATTATGAAAAATGGCATGGGGTCCCCCCAAAAATCCATACCAGGCCCTTTGGCTTTGGTATAGATTTTAAGGGGGACCCCACGGCCAATTAAAAAAAAAATGGAATGGGGTCCTCCCCAAAATCCATACCAGACCCTTATCCGAGCAAGCAGCCTGGCAGCTCAAAATAGAGGGAGGGAATGAGCGATCGACCCCGCCCCCTTCTGACGTTGTGTGACATCAGAAGGGGCGGGGTCACTAAAATCACTAGGTGGCCCCGCCCTTGCCTATATAACAGCTGCGAAAGCGAAGAGACAGCAGTCACCGGAAGGGCCTCCCATCGAGACGGAGCTTTTTAGTTTTTTTCTATTTTTGGGGTCATCGGGCGGCGTGATTGACGGTAGATGTACATCGCGGGACACTTTTTTTCTTTTTAAATAAAGAATTTGTCAAAAATGGTCTCTTGTGGTTTTTACTTTTTTAGTGAATAGGTAGGGGGGGCCAGGATCTGGGAGCCCCCTGGTTGAAGGGGGCTTCCAGATTCCGATAGTACCAGACCCCAGAAAGTACCAGCCAGGGTTGTTTGGAAGAGGCCCTTGTCCTCTTCAACATGGGGACAAGGTGCTTTGGGAGGGCACCTCAAAGCACCCTCCCCATGTTGAGGGCAAGCGGCCTGGTATGATTCAGGAGGGGGGCACTTGTTCTTCCCCCTTATCCTGAGCTGCCAGGCTGCTTGTTCAGATAAGGGTCAGGTAAGGATTTTGGGGGGGACTGTACGCCAATTTTTTTTCATCTATATTACCGGCAGCCAACAATATATTACAGCCGTGACCAAGATTACATGACATTTTTTCCTTTAGAAATGTCATTATTGCTGTGGCATGTTCTATACATTGTACAGATGCGCCACTTTACATGCAGACTAAGGGGAAACCCCAGGCATGATATTTAAAGGAATATTAAATTTTATTTTTTCACTTTAAGTATCATTAAAATTACAGCTCCTTCGAAAACATTTTTTTTGCATTGATACTTGTCCCCTAGGGCAGTACCCAGATCCCCATAACTTTTTATGGCAATAACTTTAATAGGGTTTGCATGTTCGTTAGAACATTTTGCCTGTTCAAGGTGTTCTGGTGTGAACCAACAAGGGGATGTTTGGCCCATCCCTACTCCAGGGCTTAGTAAATAAGGTAAAACTTCACTTTGCAAAGAATACCCAATCACGTGCAAAAAAAAAAAACAAACAAACAAAAAAACAGCATTTTTGCTTGCACATGATTGGATTAATGAAGTCAGCAGACCTTTTGCTCATCTACTAAGCTCTGGAGCAACTGCACAATCTGTTTGCCTTTAGTAAATCAACCCCAAAGTGTCCATCAATATTTATCATGTCCATTACAATTCAACACGTGCAGTAGTCAATTCCACTAAGCGCATATTTGCTACATGCAAAGGATCCATGTGCACAGTTTACCAATACACAAGACCCCACTCATCAGATCTCTATCCCTGTCTTTCTCAAGCAAAGGCATTCAGGCTTATTTCTGCTCCCCAGGACACATTCCCCTATTCTATAATAAATCCCCCTTTAGGATTCCTGTTGTGGAACTACATTTCCCATGAGGCATTGCAAGGGTGGCAGTTACAATTACTCCCAGAAGCATGATGGGACTTGTAGTTCTGCAACAGCTGGAGGGCCCCAGGTTGCTTACCCCTGGTGTAGTATGTACCAGGGATGTGCGGTGAGGTCAGTGGCTGGTGAGGCACTGTCTAGTGTCAGAGCCAGATACACACAGGTTACATATTCACAAGTTACATATTAATTTAACCAGCATAAGGACTTGTTTTAACATATGTAAATGGTGTTCAAATCACACATGTGAGGTATCACCGCGAACATTAGAGCAAGAGCAAGAATTCTAGCACTAGACCTCCTCTGTAACTCTAAACATATAACCTGTAAAAATGTTTAAAGCGTCGCCTATGGAGATTTTTAGGTACTGAAGTTTGGCACCATTCCACAAGTGTACCCAATTTTAAAAGCGTCTTTCACATTATACAAAAAAAAAAAAAAAAAATCGTGCTAACTTTAGTGTTTTTTTTTTTTCATGAAAGTTTTTTTTAACAAAAATATAAAAAAGTTGCAATAATTACCATTTTATTCCCTAGAATGTCTGCTAAAAAAAAAAAAAAATTATATATATATATATATATATATATATATATATATATATATAAAGTTTGGGAGTTCTGAGTAATTTTCTGGCAAAAAAAAAATGATGATTTTTACATGTAGGAGAGAAGTGTCAGAGTTGGCCTGGGTGGCAAGTGATTTATTATTAAAGGAGTTGTAAAGTCAGAAGGTTTTTTTTATTTTAATGCATTCTATGCATTAAGATAAAAAGCCTTCTATGTGCAGCAGCCCCCCTCAGCCCTCCTAACACCTGAGCCCCATCTCTGTCCAGCGATGTCCACGAGTGTCTCAGCCATCTGAGACTCTCCTTCCTGATTGGCTGAGACACAGCAGCTGCACCATTGGCTCCTTCTGCGGTCAAAGTCAGTTAGTCAATCAGGAGAGAAAGGGAGCGGGCGAACCACGGCTCCATGTCTGAATGGACACATGGACCTGCAGCTCGGTTTGGGTGTCCCCATACCAAGCTGACAGGCTGCGCAAGGAGCCCCGTATCTCCAGAATCATAAGTCCGAGGAGCCCCAAATTTTGACCAGTGGTGGGGTAGCACATTGGCTAACTTCCACCCCTCTTCCCCAAATTTGCGGTCTCTGTGACCCAAGGTCGCCGAGCTATGACCCTCGAAGCTCGATTTTTCATGGCAGGTGAGGCTCTGCCTCACCTGCCTCTCCTGACTGCACGTCCCTGGTATGTACATAACTATTTAATTAAAAAGCAAAGAAACAATCGATTACACTGTATCACTTAGGCTAATTCCACTGTGTAGCCAGCAGCCTGACATACAGTGATATCAATGTCAACTGTCAATTTCATTAGCTCTGTACTCTGATCTATTATCTGCTGTGTCTGAGGGAGCTGTGTGAGCATGAGAACATACAAGTACACCCACCCGCATCAGGGAAGCTCCTGTCCAGCCGTATATATGCAATGTTTGGTTAACAGGGCATTTGGCCCTGACCGGGTTCTCTCACATATATACTAAGAAATTCTCAGATCTCCTAGCCCCCACATCTTGTTGTTTTATTTACTTAATTACAAGAAGGTAATCACCTTCCTTTGGAGAATAGGGCTTTCATTAGTGTTATAGGCCCCTTTCACACGAGGCGGACTCCGTTTCCACGGAGCCCGCCTCGGTCCGTCGGCTCAGCGGGAGATCAGTCCGTTGATCTCCGCTGAGCCGGCGGATGACAGGTCCCTCTCTGCTCACTGAGCGGGGAGGGGCTTGTCAGGCGCCGCTGCCGCCTATGGAGGGATCGGACGAAAACGGACAGCATGTGCGTTTTCATCAGATCTCACCCGATCCGATCCACCAGCGACGGACCTGGACGTAGGGCCATCCGTCTGCTTTTAGCGGATCGGGTCGGATGTCAGCCGACATGTCTCCGCTGACATCCGTCGCTCCATAGGCTAACATGGAGCGCCCGTTCAGGTCCGCCATCAAAACTGACAGGCGGACCTGAACGGCCTGATCGTGTAAAAGGGGCCTAAACCAAATCTGACAAAGACTCTGAGGAGGTGGCTAATTACAGATGAATCTCTCTTATTAACTATGACCTTTAACCACTTCCGGACCACCCGCTGCAGTTTTATTGTGGCAGGTTGGCTCGGCTGGGCAAATCAACATTACCTTACAAACTGATCAGTCTCCAGGCCAATGATTTCTGGCTTGAACCTGCTGATCGGTCCTGGCGAATGAAATTCTCCCCTGCCTGTGTAAGTGTAAACACAGACAGGGAAAGTGATGTCATCTCCCTCTCTGGAATTATAGAGAGAGAGAGAGAGAGAGAGAGAGAACATTCAAACGTGAGTTGCACCAACACTACACTGACACAGTACACATAGGCACATATTTCACCCCCCCCCCGATCCCCCCCCCCCCAGAAAAACCCCTTTACTCCCTGTCACTGTGTCACCCAGTGCAGTGTTCATATTTTTCTTTGATCACTGTACTGGTGTCATTTGTGACACTAATCAGTGTTAGGGTACCCCCAGACCCACCTACCCCCCCCTAATAAAAGTTTAACCTCTTGATCACCCCCTGTCACCAGTGATCACCGTATTAGTGTCACGGGTGACGCTGGTTAGCTAGTCGTATATTACCTAACAAAGGGTTTAACCCCCTGATCACCCGGCGGGTGATATCAGTTAGGGTTTAGTGTCAATTAGGGTCTGTGTCACCCCAGGCAGCGTCAGATTAGTGCCAGTAGCGCTAACACCCACGCACTATACACCTCCCTTAGTAGTATAGTGTCTGAATGGGTCAATATCTGATCTGATCAGATCTATACTAGCGTCCCCAGTAATTTAGGGTTCCCAAAAATACAGTGTTAGCAAGATCAGCCCTGATACCTGCTAGCGCCTGCTTTTAGCCCCTCCGCCCAGCCCAGCCCAGCCCACCCAAGTGCAGTATCAGTCGATCACTGTCACTTACAAAACACTAAACACATAACTGCAGCATTCACAGAGTCAGGCCTGATCCCTGCGAACGCTAACAGTTTTTTTGGAAGCAGGCGTTGACAGTCAGGTGCTCTTTTTCCTGTGAGTCTCACTAGTGTACCAGTAAATTTAGAGGCCAGAATGTCCAATCGAAGGTACACTAGTGAACAGGCTTACACGTTTCTGAGCCTGACAAATGAGTGAAGAGGAAGTCACCCATCTGTCCGATTCTGGCTGAGAATACGAACCAGTAGACAGCAGCCACACCCTGACAGATGGCTCTGATGAAGGAGTAGTGGTCCCTGCCAAGGTCAGGTGTACCCAACTGCCGTTCTTCTGCTGTTTGAGGTGCAAGAACCGCAGGGCTCTTGTATGGAGCAGAGAGCTAGTACTAATACGGCTCATCATTCTGGTGAATTGGCAAGCACCAGTGGCTTAGTACATCCTGGTCATACATCCAGCACTGCAGTATCATGTGGAGAGTCCCATAAGTGCAGTTCAAGCTGGTGAGGTGGCTAGCACAACTAGTGTCCCGCAGCCACCAACAAGACAAAAACAGGCCCGTCGAGCCCATAGTGCCCTTTCCGCTGCATATGCCAATCCGAATTGGGAGCCCACCACTTCTGCAGCACCCATACTTCCTCCATTCACTGGCCAACACGGAATTCAGGTGGAAACAGTTGATTTTACGTCACTTGATTTTTATTTGCTGTTTTTCTGTATAGATCTGTTGTGGACCAAAGCAATTTGTATGCTGGTCAATTCATCACCACTAATCCCCAGTTGCCCCTTGCCAGAGATTGGAGCCCTATTACGGTCTCCGAATTTAAGACCTTCCTGGGCCTATCCCTCCTCATGGGTGTAATTAAAAAAAGTGAGTTGCAGTCATGTTGGTCCACTGACCCAATTCATCATATGCCCGTGTTTTCTGCCTCCATGACCAGGACACGATACGAGCAGATTTGTGGTTCAGGCATGACCCTGGATACGATTGGCCCCACAAAATCCAGCCCTTCGTAAACCACTTCAACCAGCAGTTTGCAGCCTTGTTTACTCTTGATCAAGTTGTCTACGTTGATGAGTCCCTGATTAAGTTTTCTATCCGCTTGTCTATCAAACAGTGTCTTCCCAGCAAGCGTGCCAGATATGGGGTCAAGATGTATAAGGTCTGTGACAGGGCAACAGGCTATACATATAGTTTTATGGTTTACGAGGGAAAAGATAGTCACGTGGAGCCAGAGAACTGCCCAGACTACATAGGGAGCGCAGGTAAGATTGCCTTGGGACTTGGTGTCACCCTTATTCGGAAAGGGGTACCACTTGTATGTGGACAATTATTACACAAGTGTGCCACTTTTTAGTCACCTTTTTGATTGTGGAATTGGCGCATGTGACACCATGCGATCTAATCGCTGGGGCTTCCCCAACAGCTTGTAGAATCCCGACTTAGACGGGGGGAGAGAGCCTGCTTGAAATGTAATAATTTGTTAGCAGTGAAGTGGAGGGATACACGGAATGTTTTCGTGCTGTCCTCCCTTCACACAGATACGACAGTCCAAATTCCTACAGCGACTGGTGTTGTGGAGAAACCCCTCTCTATCCATGGATACAACTTTAACATGGGAGGGGTGGACCTCAACGACCAGTTGTTGGCGCCGTACCTAATTGCCTGTGAAGCCAAACGCTGGTATAAAAAAAAAAGTGTCTGTATAATTATTCCAAGTGTCTCTGCTGAATGCTTTTGTGCTATACAAAGCTTCAGGACGAATTGGATCCTTCTTAAAATTCCAGGAAGAGATCATCACAGCCCTTCTGTTTCCAGACGGTGCTGTGGCCCACCTTCCCAACGCAAATGCAGTGAGCTGGCTGCATGAGAGGCATTTTCCGTATGTCCTCCCTGGTACCCCTACCCAAAGAAACCCCCAAAGAAGATGTAGTGTCTGCAGAAAACGTGGATATAGACCTGACACCTGCTTTTATTGTCCCTCCTGTCCAACCTGGTCTCTGCATTGGTGAATGTTTCAAACACTAACACACACTAGTGGAGTATTAGCGTAGGGTACAGCATTGCACAGTCCTAGGGCACACTTACACAGGATCTCAAAAGATGAGATGGCCATCACATTTTGAGAGACCCTAATCTGGAACGTTTACAAAAACACAAAAAAAAAAACCCCACAAAAAAAAAAATTAAAAAAGCCAAAAAGAATTGTCGTCCTCGGAGTGACCCTGGATACAATTGGCTCCACAAAATCAAGCCCTTCGTAAACCACTAAGAGAGAGAGATTGTTCTCTCTCTCTTACGTTCACTGAAGTGGTTAAATCTGGATGAAAGCCTTAGCACTGCAAATGCATTTGCTTTTGGAGAACTATACTGTCAAGAGCGTGCTCCATCATAGCTACTGTGTAAGGTAAACCCAGATATCTAGCATCAGAAAGCCAGTGCAGATTTATGGTCGTGCTCATGCACATTGCACACATGCTCATTTTTATGAGGGAAGGGCTAATGTTACATATACTGTGCCAGTTCATTACGCATAATATCATGCCAAAGCATGTGCACATTCCAATTAACACTTGGCGCCCAGTGGCCTATTTAAACTGGTCTATCACTATGACCAGTTGCTAAATGGTCTTCAGCTTGTTCCTGTGTTCCCGAAATCTGATCTGCTGTACCTACTTACCCGTGTATGACCTGGCTTGCCTTTGGACTTCGCTTCTGCTCTAGCTCTAGATCTGTTACCTAACTACCAACCTTGGCCTGTTTACTGGACCTGACCTGCCTGCTGACTCTGTACTGCTTTGCCTGGCTGTTACTGACCTTGGCCTGTCTCCTGGACTTGCTTTGCCTGCTGATTAGGTTCCTCACTGCCCAGTTGCTGCTAAGTGCTGGTTGTCTCCTGGTTTTGCTACCATCTCTCGCTCTGGTGCCAAGCAGCTCCTGCATCCTGTTCCGAGGACTGTGACTACCAGCTTTGCCCACCTACAGAGTGGGCATCACCAGCCAGCTACTATGGCACTTGTGCCACTCCTTGCCCTTACACTCTGTCTCCACCTTCAGGAGTGGGAGGTGTAAGAGAGGCCCCCACAACATTCTAGTCTTCACCAGTTATGTGATATGCTGGTTCCAGCTGTCACGATGATACTACTTACAGTGAGCCCACAGGCGAGCAGGTGACACGGGATCCCCCAGGGTGTGGAGTCTAAGAGTCAGCCGGTATTCTGCCAGGGACCCCCTCAGGAGGGTTTGGGCTTAGCTGCGTGCTGACCCCAGGTCACGACCCCTGAGTTCACCCTACTCGCTGTCTGTCTGCCCTGTTTCACCTGCCTCACTGATGACCTTGGATCAGATAATCGACTACTCTCTGAACTATATCTGCCTTTTGACTATGGATTTGAACCTGAATATCCTGAACCTTGCCTGCCTTGTACCTGGATTGTCATTGAACCACTCTGCCTGTCTGCCAACCGCAAGTATCTGTTTGCTTTGCTGTTTGTGCATGCCCTGGCGTGGTAGACAAGCACTATAGCATTGTGTAAGTCCTGGGGGCAAACGATTAACGGTAGGCCTGCTTGCCTTATGGAAAAGGGGCTGCTATAGGTAAAGAACACAGAAGCCAGCTACAGTGGCTGACCACCTGCATTAGGGGTAAGCCTGACATACTGTAAATCTAATTTTATCAGTACATGTTCATCCGCAAACAAGCAGGCACTAAATCAAACCTGTATAACAAAAACTCTACTTTCAGTGATCCACTCCAAGTGAGACTTCCCTATACAGATGCTGGTTCTAATCACTAAGTCAGGACCCGGGTCTGGACCTGCAACCTCTGCTGTGTCTGAGGTTTCTTCTTGTTGAGCCAGCTGGGATGCTGGACAGTGCCCTGGAAAATTCATTGAATGTTCTTGCCTTGAACCTTGTTTCTCTTGAACCTTGAACCCTTTGCTCCTCCCATGAACTTCCTATTTTAGCCATGCCTTTGCACTTCCTGTTTGCCAGATTATTGTGCTCTCTCTCCAATCAGTATCTCGCTCTTTTCACCCATGCTCCCCTCCGTATCTTCGCTACCATTCCTTGCCAAACTTTAGCTTAATCAGAACCTGCAGCAACTTGTTACTGACCTTTGGCTTGTGTACTGACTATACTTCTTCTTGATCCCTACCTGCAATATCTGTTACTGGACCTTGGCTTGCTCACCTCCTGGTTGGGTGATCCTGAGGACCTCAACCTAGTACGAACATGCACCAAAACCCATCTCCATCAGGAGCTCTGGTGAACACTTGTTAGTGCTTGGATTCCACACTTCAGGTGAGCATGTGTCATTTGCCAGGGTGATTTGCTGCTATAGCTACTGGTCTCTGAAACTGACCTCTGACTGTGATACACTATATCTACCAAAAAGCATTTGACAGCCTTCCCCACAGTAGGTATTCAGAGAGAGACCAGAAAGGGTTACCCATTGTCATCTTTGTTGTTTGTGGTGTCAACAGCTTTTTGTTCCAACCTGGACATTAAGGCCCTTTGAGAATATAATTTCTGACAAAACGCATCAAGGCGGAATGGTATGTGATGTCATCGCGTACCAGGAAGTATCCCCTAGGCGGAGTTTGATGGATTAGTCTGTAAAGGGCTGTATTTTTCATATATATGTGCGTTTTTTAAATATTTCATTTAAAAAAGTGGTGAATGGTTTACACGGTCGAGCATGGACTTCCCTTTATGTTTTTTTTTAGTGCACATAGATGTTGGTAGCTAAAGAATTAATCTATGGAACTGTCCTGTGAGATCAAGTTTGGAGTCTCATTGCTGGCTTTGTGTGGCAACCACGAAACACCTGATGTCATCCTGAGCCCAGTCTGCTGCCAAGTGATGAGCTGTGATATGTACCTCGGATGTTGAAGGTCAAATAGTCCTGGTAAGCCTTCACTAATACTTTTCTGGTGGAGGCTCCCTCTCTTCACTGGTTTGGGAAGCATAGTGTTAATCTGGAAGTGGATCATCATAATAACCAACAGGCAGACTTGGTAGTTTATTAGTGGACTTCTTTTCATTGGTGTTGATTGGTGCACTATAGACATGTTTTGGTGTTTTTATTTTTGTTAAATAAGCACAGCACATTGTCTTTCTAAGGCCAAAATTTGTGCCCAGGATGAACATAATTTGGACTTTTTGCAGATGATGTTCTACTATTCATATCCTCCTCCATAACAACTTTCCCTGCTGTATTTGCTTTAATCCTTGCTAAATTGCTTCAATCCCTCACTTCTACAGTATATCTGGACTGATAGTATAAAAATGAGATGTATAAAAATACATCTCAAGCCCTCAACATTAATCTACCACTCGCCAGAGTAACACTATGTAGCACCCCACCTAGGGTAGGTTGCCAGTGAGATTGCGGTAAATTTATTTATTTTTTGGCTCCTCTGTAGCCAGTGGAGCAGAGTGTGATTATTTTTGTCTGTTCTGGGTCTCACAGGCTGCAGGCTCCATTACTTCTCTCTGCCTTCTAGTAGGTTCTAGAATGTAGTGGCCTGGAAGAGACAGACCCTGAGCTTGGATATTTAGAAGACTCTAGCCAACCCCTTGGAAGGTGTGCCCAGAAGGTGGAAAGAGGGCCCTAAAAAGTCTGATACCTGGAGCAGCAGGGTAATCTCCTGGGAGGAAGAGATTCTTGGCTGGAAGGGCTGCGGTCTTTCTGGGCAAGCCAGATGAAAGCCTGCTGTGTGCACTGAGGTCCCAGCCATGCTAGGGCTTGAGAACATAATTTCCTGGAAGCAGTTCAGAACCAAGTAAGGAAGTGCACTGAGGATTCGACCTGGAGGTTCACGGTACAGTGTCTATCTAGTTTTGGACAGGATCATAGAGGCACAGTGAGTAAAGGCCTGGAAGTGGGATCCTAGTGACTGCTTACTGCTTTCTGTTTAACCCCTGGTGTGACTGTGCAAGTACTGCCAAAGTTGGATTAACCCTACTCTGATTCCCAGAAGTGTTGTGGCTGCAGTCTCTGCAGAAAGGGTGGGGGATGCCCCTGAACAGAGAAGGCAGAAGAGAGAGAGAGTACTTTGTGCACTAAATTCTGGAGTATCCTAAGGCTTCCCCACACCCCATCCAAGTTCAACATGCATTAAACCTTAAAAATACACTTGCTACCTGGTTATTGTGTTGAGAGACAATGAGAGCTGCTGTGCGCATCACTGACGTGCATTCACATGGGAATAGAACCTGGGACAAATCTGAAAGTCCCATTTGGGGTTTGTGCTTCAACTACTTCAAATTCAACTAAGTTGAAATCTATTCCCTATTTAGAAATACAGTTAATTCCTTATATACACACACATCAGATTTCATCAAAACTATCCCCCTCTTTTTACACAAATTCCAACTGATCTGGAGCGATGGTCAGTATTTTCCCTCTCATGATTTGGAAGAATATTCTCAGTTGAAATGAATATACTACCTGGACTCTGATACCTATTTAGGACTCACCCTATATCAATCCTTAGAAGATATTTACTCAAGGTCCAGTATAAAATACTCTATTAATTTGAGGTCTTTTGTCACCCCATATGCAATAAACACATTGTGCTCCCCCAACACACTGGGAGGCTTTGGAGCCCCAAACTTGCTTGCCTACCAGCAAGCGACACAAATAGCATACCTGGTCCAGATTACTTCTAAGCCTAGGTTCACATTTGTACAATGCAGAAACACATGCAAAAATTCTTAATGGCACCTCAATGCACCTTGCTAACATTTTTGCATTCAAAATTCAGGCCAAAAATCATGGTAACAGAGTACCATGCGATTTGGTGCAGTGAGGTTTAGAAAAGGTACTTGCACTTCTTTTGTGCAATTTTTGCAAGTAAGGCAATTCATTGAAATGAATAGGCTGCCCTATGCATGATGCATCGAAATGCGCAAAAACGCACACTCACCATCGCACCTGCATATGTGTGAATGGAGTCTAAATGCCCACATCCCCAGTGGGTCTACATGGAGTCCCTATCCTGTGCCCCACTGTCCATAGACACACTAATGTGGATCCCTAACAAGTTACAACCCTCCATAACATTATCCTACCCCCTTAGGGTGCTAATAAAGACCTGTACCAGGTCCTGGGCCAAGTAGTTCAACAGGGGGACCAAGGGCACAGAGGGGACCATTTATTTTCTAATGGGCTCATGTTGAGTCTTTCCCACAGGCGGCAGCTCCCTGCAAGTAAAGTTCCCTGGGCTTCATCAGTTCTGTGGGGTGGGGGGGTGGAGGCGAGGGGACTCTTGTCTTTATTTCAAGCACAGGTAGAGTAATCCGAGGTGCTGCAGATTATGACAATTTTGCACATTTGTATAAAAAATAATTTTAGGCCTGGAGATTACTTAAAACTTCAAAACCTTATATATTTTCTGAAAGTAGACACCCTGGAGAATATAATGGTAGGAGTCAAATTTTTTTTATATCACACGATATGAGCGCAATGATTTATCAGGCACAAAATTTCAAAGTGCAAAATATACACCAAAAGGTAATTTTAGGACACAAATACTCAATATATTATACAATTTTTAGTAAAATCCCAAATAAGAGATTGTGCCAAGTAAATAGATACATGATCTGTCAAACGTTAAAATTGCATGTGCCTGTGAAACAGCAGTGAACTCTGGCATCCTAAATTTTCCACAGGTGACATGTGTAACAATATTTTTGTGTGTAGGTGCCCCTGACGTGTCTGTTTACATTTGTAAATGCGTGTATGTGAGGGTGGGGGGTGTTCAAAATCTTTTGGTGGGGCAATTGTAAGTTTTTGGGTGTACCTTTATTTATTTTTTTCACTAAACTTTTTATTACATAGGGGACAAAATCAGCACCTGGTGAAGTGACTAGTCACCAGTCCTGGGGCAAGGTCATCCACTGTCCAAGGCAAAAATGGTAAACTGCAGCCTCACCTTTGGTGGAGAAGGGGGTTTGGCTAATTTGGCATGTACAGCTTGCCATGCCAAAATGTATGTAATATTTGTGGCATGTGATTAAGGAAGAAAAGAGGGCAGAGCAGTAGCCGCAGTTGCTGCTACTGTCAGCTAGTGTCTCCACCCCCACCCCAGGAAAAGAAGGGGGACTATTACGGTACTCAGTATCGATATACAATGGTAAGTATAAGACAGAAAGGTATAAAATATTTTGTAAAAATTTACTTTTAATAGAAAAAATGTTTATAAAAATATACAATTTCACATACAATTGCGATTATACACAACAGCACAGTTTTAAATGGCGAGTGTGTGTCAACTTTTATTCTCGACCGGTTTCGCGGTTAACACCGCTTCTTCAGGAGAACCATATCTACAGCGTGACATAAAATAGTAGTTTTTAATTTTAACATAGATATATGTGTATATCAAGTTGTTGCAGCACAGTACTTAACAAAATATCAAAACATTTCATACAGAGCATATGGAAATAAGGACAAGCTCACCCGTTCAAGAGATTCCTGTGGGCATACAGGACCCCATATAATTCCCCCCGCGGCGGACACAGGGGATGGCAGACAGCCTCTGATGGATAAATGTTGGATTAGATGATTATAAATATCACCATATTGTGACATCAAGGGGGAGTGTGCCCAAGACATGCAAATAAAATAACCCAAGATAGTGGTGTGTGGAGGAGAGTGGAGTTCCGTGGGAAGAGGGTAGGATGGGGAGACAGGAAGGGGGAAAAGGGAGAATTGGGAGGGGGAGAAATGGGGGGGACAAGGGGGAAAGGGGGAAGGAAGGAGTGGAGGGAACATATAGTGGGCAAGAGGACAGGAGTGGAGACAGGAAAGAGAAGAAGGGAGGGGAGGAAGGGCAGCAAGGGAAGGAGAAGTGGAGGGGTAACAGGGAAGAGGAGGGAGGGGTAGAGGGGTACCAGGGAAGGGAGAGAAGGAGGACAGGGAAAGAGGGGAGCGGGCTGGTAGGGAAGGAAAGAGGGGTGAAGGAAGAACAAGGGGGAGGAAGGGGAGGAGGGGGGAAAGAGGGCAGGGGAAGAGGGGAGGAAAAAAGGGGAGGAAAGAAGGGGGGGGGAAAGAGGGAAAAGGAAAGGAATAAGAGGGGGGAGGGGGAAAAAACAGGAGGTGGGCGGGACTGGGAAAGGATAGGGAAGATAGAGAGAGAGGGGGAAGGGGACAGGGAAAACGGGGTAGGAAGAGAGGGGCGTAAGGAAACAAGGGGGGGAAAAAGAAAAAACCCAAGGACCACTATCCATGCAAGTACTGAGGGTTGTAGAGATTATAGCAAACCCCCCCCCCCCTTCCTGTCTCCCCATCCTACCCTCTTCCCACGGAACTCCACTCTCCTCCACACACCACTATCTTGGGTTATTTTATTTGCATGTCTTGGGCACACTCCCCCTTGATGTCACAATATGGTGATATTTATAATCATCTAATCCAACATTTATCCATCAGAGGCTGTCTGCCATCCCCTGTGTCCGCCACGGGGGGAATTATATGGGGTCCTGTATGCCCACAGGAATCTCTTGAACGGGTGAGCTTGTCCTTATTTCCATATGCTCTGTATGAAATGTTTTGATATTTTGTTAAGTACTGTGCTGCAACAACTTGATATACACATATATCTATGTTAAAATTAAAACTACTATTTTATGTCACGCTGTAGATATGGTTCTCCTGAAGAAGCGGTGTTAACCGCGAAACTGGTCGAGAATAAAAGTTGACACACACTCGCCATTTAAAACTGTGCGGAATCCACTGGCTTAGACTATGTGGTACCTCCTTTTTTATGGTTATCTGTAGCGCTGTTGTGTATAATCGCAATTGTATGTGAAATTGTATATTTTTATAAACATTTTTTCTATTAAAAGTAAATTTTTACAAAATATTTTATACCTTTCTGTCTTATACTTACCATTGTATATCGATACTGAGTACCGTAATAGTCCCCCTTCCTGTGGTGGGGGTGGAGACACTAGCTGACAGTAGCAGCAACTGCGGCTACTGCTCTGCCCTCTTTTCTTCCTTGATCTTGATACTTTGGGATGATGGTACTTATACCTATTTAAACCCTTATGATAATATAGGCCTCTCACTATGTAGTATTTGTGGCATGTGCTTAAATATTGCCAATGGTTGTGGTACAGTGTGCGTGGGGTGCATGGAGCTAGAGGAATCTGGGCTGACTGAGGGAGGAAAGGGGGCTGAAGGGCTCTAAGGGAGAGAGGAAGATAAGGGGCTCATAGGGGATTTTGAAGAGGAGAGGGGAGGTCTAGGGCTGAGTTGTCTCCCCTTGGTGTACCCAGTTGAGACATGGGTTGCCTACTAGGAAAGTAGGCATGTTCTCCTTCACCCTCTCTGGTCGTGTTATACGTGACATGACAAAGCGGGCCAGGAAAAAGGGCAGTCTGCTCTGACTTCCCAGGGGTAACTCGCTGAGACTGAATGCCCAGTGTAGGCTGCTATTACAAGGAAAACAGCAAATATCAATTCCCCGCTTGTTCTGACAGCAGTGATGCTGCAGTCCTTCCTGTCAGTGAGGTGCCAAAGAATGGATTGGTCGCCCCTCACTAGGGATGGGCCCAACACCCCCCAGTTCGGTTAGCACCAGAACATGCAAAAGATTTATTCGAACACGCGAACACCGTTAAAGTCTATGGGACACAAACATGAAAAATCAAAAGTGCTAATTTTAAAGGCTTATATGCATGGTATTGTCTTAAAAAGTGTTTGGGGACCCGTGTCCTGCCCCAGGGAACATGTATCAATGCAAAAAAAATGTTTCAAAAACGGCAGTTTTTTCTGGAGCAGTGATTTTAATAATGCTTAAAGTGAAACAATAAAAGTGTAATATTTCTTTAAATTTTGTACCTGGGGGGTGTCTATAGTAACACCCCAAATTGTTCGCTATTCGGCGAACAGGTGAACACCTGATGTGTGAGTCGAACTTACGTTTGCCTCGAACATCCCTACCCCTCACACTTTCTCATTGTCAAAAGCAGCTGGCGGAACAGCCAGCAATGGCATCAGAGGTGTAAGGCCTAGTTTACGCAGTGGGAGGGCAGTTAAGGTAGGTTTTACTACCAGACAGGGATGTAAACATGCCACTACAGAAAAAAATTATACTCCCTGTTGTGCTCGGCAAGTATATGAATGTGACCTACGTAAGTGAATAGGGCCATGCAGCAACTGCCCTGCAACCGTGTGCAATTGCAAAGCAGTGGTTTTGGCTTTACACAGTTAAACGGGCAGTGAGGAGGTGACATAAAGCCTTCCAGCTACCTGTCAAATGCCCTCTGAAAAGCAATCCACCATACATTGATCTTCCGAAATGTGAAACATGTAAAGAAATGTGATTGTGTGCACAGTTTGTGTGTGTATACAGTGTGTATAGTGTGCATGTACAGTAGTGTGTGCAGTGTATATGTACAGTATGCATGTGTACACTGTGTATATATGTATACACAGTGTATCAGTTGCCAGCTGTCACCAATTTCCCGGGAGATTCCTGGGATTCAGACCCTTTTCCCGGTTTTCGCGATTCCTAGGAACTGTCCCGGAAAATCCTTGTTTTACCGTTTTTTCGCCGGCCGCCATTTTGCAGAAGACCAGAAAGCCGGGTGGCTGCCAATAGAAAATAAGCTGCGGCGCTCCCCGCCCCGCTGCTGGTCTGACAGTCTGACATGTTGTGGGAAAGGCTGCGGGGCGGAGGGATGGGCAGCCTCCCGGCTGGCTCAATTTCTATTGGCAGCCACCCGGTCGGTTGCCTGTTAGAGAGTCTCCGCTGCTGGGGAAGGGGGGCTGCTCCACTGGGGGACACACATGTAAGGGGGCTGCTCCACTGGGGGACACACCTGATCTAAGGGGTGGCTAAGGGGGGGGTTGCTCCACTGGGGGACACACCTGATCTAAGGGGGGGCTTCTCAGACACATGAGAGTCTCCACTTCTGGGGGAGGGTGGCTGCTCCACTGGCGGACACCTGAGGTAAGGGGGGGCTGCTCCACTGGGGGGGACACACCTGATGTAAGGGGGGCTGCTCCACTGGGGGGACACCAGATGTAAAGGAGGGCTCCACTGCTAGGGACACCAGATGTATAGGAGGGCTCCGCTGCTGGGGACACCAGATGTAAGGGGGGCTTCTCCACTGTAAAGGGGGCTTCTCCAGATGTAAAGGAGGGCTCCGCTGCTGGGGACACCAGATGTAAGGAGGGGCTCCGCTGCTGGGGACACCAGATGTAAAGGAGGGGCTCCGCTGCCAGGGACACAGATCTGTAAGGAGGGCCTCTGCTTCTGGGGGCACCTGATGTAAGGACGGACTCTGCTGTGGGCACCCGATTTAAGGACGGACTCTGCTGGGGGCACCTGATTTAAGGACGGACTCTGCTGGGGGCACCTGATGGCATCTGGTGGCAGGTGACACGCTGAGGGGTCCCACTGATTCTGGTTGAAGTTGAATGATTTCATTCTTTATTACAATGTATAATAGTAATAATGCGCTTCAATCATCCTGACACCATAACAATCATGGTGCCGGGATGATTGAAGCGCTAACACCAGGTGTTTGGAGTATCTTTATCTGCTGATTGTTAAACTTTCTAGAATACACATATTTCTATTGTTGTGTAGGATCTGGGGCTGCTGTCCCTTCATTCCTCTCTCCCTCTTTCCCTCTCCAACCCTCATTCATCTCAGACTCTAACCACACCCCCTTTGAGCCACGCCCATTTAAGCCAAGCCCACTATTTCACGTAAACCACGCCCATTTTTCGCTGCGGTGCGCAAAGCCTTTTCCTTTTTATTGCCATGCCACACCTACAAATGCATGCCCCGCCCCCTAATTATTATACGGCTCCGCCTACAGCCAAAAAGTGTCCCACAAATTTTTTTTGCAATGTTGGCAACTATGGTGTATGTGTGTATGTGCATGCATGCATAGGTGGTACTGCTGTGCTATGGATAAGAGGAGTGGTGATAATATTATGTTGAAATAGGGTGTGCTATGTGCTGGACTGTACAAACTTCTGACCCCCATGCTCTGCACTATTTGCACAAGTTTCCCCCAGTGGAAGGCGAGGGGGCCCTGCCAAGAGGGCTGTATAGGGCCCCAAAATTTTTGTCGGCAGCCCTGTACTCCCTTGTGATTTGGGACAGACAAAGGGACAAAACAGCTCTAAGTTCACACACCCCCCAGCATCTATTAGTATCTTAGGCAATCCTGAATTTCAAGCATGACTCGATCCACAACTTTTTGAAGGGGTGGAAAACAAAGGTCTAAACCATATAGGGGACTTGGACAAGGAAATTTGTAGTTACTTTCAAAATGAACTTAATTACTCTCAATGGAAACCTTTTCTGTTTAAGTCTAAGCTTAAACAGGTGAGAATCAACCTCTGATTTTGACCTGCATGGATGTGAAAGCATTGAAAGGAAGAATTTCCACTAAATACAGTATAATTACTAAACCTACTTGCAAACTTAAACCAAAATATTGGGAAGAGTATGGGTCTTCAGTAAGGATGAGCCAGTTGGTTCGCACCAGAACCCCAGTTGGTTCGCACCAGAACTTGCGAACAGGCAAAAAATTCGGACGAACACCGTTAAAGTCTATGGGACATAAAAAAACAAAAGTGCTCATTTAAAAGGCTTATATGCAAGTTATTGTCATAAAAAGTGTATGGGGACCCGGGTACTGCCACAGGGGACATGTATTAATGCAAAAAAAGTTTTTAAAACGTCCATTTTTTCGGGAGCAGTGATTTTAATAATGCTTAAAGTGAAACAATAAAAATGAAATATTCCTTTAAATATCGTGCCTGGGGGGGTGTTTATAGTATGCCTGTAAAGTGGCGCAGTTTTCCCGTGTTTAGAACAGTACCGCAGCAAAATGAAATTTCTAAAGGAAAAAAAGTCATTTAAAACTGATCGCGGCTGTAATGAATTGTGGGGTCTCAGCAATATAGATAAAACTCATTGAAAAAATGGCATGGGTCCCCCCCAGTCCATTACCAGGCCCTTTGGGTCTGGTATGAATATTAAGGGGAACCTCGAACCAATAGTTTAAAAAATGTTTTTTAAAAATGCGTGGGGCCCCCCCCAAAATCCATACCAGACCTGGATATTAAGGGGAACCCTGCACCAAATTAAAAAATGGCGTAAAGGTCCCTCCAAAATCCATACCGGAACCTTATCCGAGCACGCAACCAGGAAAAGAGGGGGGGGGACGAGAGGGCGCCCCCCCTCCTGAACCATACCAGGCCACATGCCCTCAACATGGGGGGATGCTTTGTAGTCACCCCCAAAGCACCTTGTCCCCATGTTGATGGGGACAAGGGTCTCATCCCCACATCCCTTGCCCGGTGGTTGTGGGGGTCTGCGGGCGGGGGGGGCTTATCGGAATCTGGAAGCCCCCTTTAACAAGGGGACCCCCAGATCCTGGCCTCCCCCCCTATATGAATTGGTAACGGGTACATTGTACCCCTATCATTTTACAAAATCCCTTTAAAAAAATAAATAAAAAAAAGAGACAGGAGACACTTTGGGACAAGTACTGCTCACCCTCCATTTATTACACATTATCACATGTGCTGAGGGAACCTTGTGGTGCTCTCAATGTGAGGATGCCATGCCTGAGAAGTGGATTGAAAAAAATGGTGGCAGTAAAAGATAAAGATAAGTGGACATTTTGTGCATGACAGAAATATGGCATGTGCTCATACATTGTTATAAAATATAATGCACAATAATGGGTAAATTAGAAACAAGTATGTGGTCTAGATTGACCTGTAACACATGTGGATAACCAACATAAAACTGTATGTGCATAATCAAAAAATATAACAATGCAATTCAAACACAATGTGTATATGATCTAAAAAGGAAAAAAAACTGACAAGAGAATAAATATCTATCAGCATTTTCTCTCAGGTTCCAAATAGTCTATGTGAAAGCAAATCAAATTCAGCAGAGTGAATGGGCTGAATTGAAAACACATCCAATTATCTTGTGAGTCCCAAATCAAACAGATTCCAGGCTTAAGCTGTGTGGACTCCTTAGTATGAAAACTCCACTGTGTTTAAAAGTAATAAAATTGGCTGCTTACCAGACCCACATAGGCCACAAGCGTGTGTGCTGATCCACAGCTTAGGGATGCATTCCTCTGTCTGCCAAATCTCAGAGATTCACAGTAGACAACATAGGGTTGCCACCTCATCCCTTTAAACCCGAACACATATGAATTACACAGGTTCTGAGGCTAATTAAATGCAGATAAGGCACCAAGTGAGTTTAATTACCACCTTTATCAGCCACAGAACCTGTGTAATTAATATGTGTTCGGGTTTAAAGGAATGAGGTGGCAACTCTAATGCCCCGTACACACGGTTGGACTTTGTTCGGACATTCCGACAACAAAATCCTAGGATTTCTTCCGACAGATGTTGGATCAAACTTGTCTTGCATACACACGGTCACACAAAGTTGTCGGATAATCCCATCGTTCAGAACGCGGTGACGTAAAACACGTACATCGGGACTATAAACGGGGCAATGGCCAATAGCTTTCATCTCTTTATTTATTCTGAGCAAGCGTGGCACTTTGTGCGTCGGATTTGTGTACACACGATCGGAATTTCCGACAACGGATTTTGTTGTCAGAAAATTTTATATCCTGCTCTCAAACTTTGTGTGTCGGAAAATCCGATGGAAAATGTGTGATGGAGCCTACACACGGTCGGAATTTCCGACAACAAGGTCCTATCACACATTTTCCGTCGGAAAATCCGACTATGTGTACGGGGCAAAAGACAACAGCTCCCAGCAGACCCAGATGGATGAGTAAGCATAGATGCTCATCTGCCTCTGATAAAATGGATTCCTCTATACCTTCCTCGAAAGGCTCAAGTGGATCCCCAGTTAACAGCTCATGATGGATGATAAAAAAATTGGAGGAAGACTAATTATCTTGCATTATCTTTTGATAAAAAATCAATTTAGTTTTAAAAGGCACTTAAAAAAAATGTTACAGTAAAAAATTGTGGCACGGCCGCCTGCAGTGCAGACCGTGTTCTCCGTCGTTACAACTGGCTGCTTCCAATGTGTTTCCCCTAAGGAGACATCAGCTGGGATTGGAACTAATCTCTTGCCCGTTTTTTCTTTTTCCCTTTTTAGATCACGTTGTGTTTGAATTGCATTGTTATATTTTTTGATTATAAACATACAGTTTTAAGAAATTTTGCTTATCCACATGTGTAGGTCAATCTAGACCACACACTTGTTTCCAATTTACCTATTGTGTTCACATTGGGCAACATTATTGTGCATTATATTTTATATCACTGTGGGTTTTCCCACCCTTTACATAGAATCAGCGCACCTTTACACTATCAATCACTTTTCATTCCTGGTATTCAGGGTTCTGCAGGTGCAGCAGACTTAATACACGATCTTCTGCCATGTTCCCGGTTCCTATAAAACTTGTTTGAGCATCACATACATTTTTGGTATTTGGAGCTGATGTTAAAGGTGGTTTCATCTACTATACTTAGTTACTTTCCATATTTTATGATCTTTACAATCCACCCCAAAATAATGGAGCCTAAAAATTATGATAAAAACTTAAGAATAGTTGACACTTGTGGCTTTGAGTCTAAAGGCTTTCCTGTTTCTTCTGAGACCTGGTGCACCTTTGCCAGAGGATATCTATAGGAAACAAAATGTTGAGAGACGACATTCTGACGGGTGGTGAAAAAAGGAGTTAAAAGGCATTCCGCTAGCAACCCAGTAAAGGATTGTTTTATTTTTGTAGTTTCCATTTTAGGACTTTGCTGTTGAAAAAGACAATAAAAGTGGCGGCAGATGGATCCAGATTGATTAAGCCCTCATGCACACAGTACATTTTGCCTACTCTTCTAGAAACCTTTCCTCCTGGCAGCAGCATTTTTTTACACTTGTAAAGGCGCGTAACATGTTTAGGTACATTTACAGGCATCAAGTACTTGGGCGTGAATTCATTTAATTGGCAAGAATGAAGAACATTTCACTTCACAAAGTGAATTGCCTTAGGTAACTTTCAGTAAACAGATAAAACAAGTCCCACTACTACGATCATCATGTCATTAAGCATTATTTTAACATTTTTTTAAAGTAAATTCCACTACTATTACTGTCATGTGTTTAGGCAATGATTAACAAATATATTAATAAGCAAGTTGAAAAATTGAGAATTAATTATTTTCAGTTGATTAAAAAAATGGACATAAAGTAAACAATTTTGGTTGATCTGCCAATCCCCCTTGCTGCTGCTGCTGCTGTTAAAAAAACAGACGCTGATTGGCTGTTCAGTCAGAGTTCTGACAGGAGATCCAGTTTTCTGTGCAAAATCATTACAATACTATGGGGTTTATTTACTAAAGGCAAATCCACTTTGCACTGCAAGTGCACTTGGAAGTGCAGTCGTTGTAGGTCTGAGGGGGACATGCAAGGAAAATAAAAAACAGCATTTTTTGCTTGTACATGATTAGATGATAAAATCAGCAGAGCTTCCCCTCATTTTATTCCCCTCATTTTAGATCTTCCCCTCAGATCTACAGTGACTGCACTTCCAAGTGCACTTTCAAGAGCACTTGCTGTGCACAGTGGATTTGCCTTTAGTAAACCAACCCCTATGCATGATTTCAGTTAAAAAAGTTGCATTTCCTTGTCATATAAATTTTATATGCTTTTTTAAGACACAAGGCAAATAGTTATATATACTCTATATGTATACTCAATATGTACTGTATATATTTGTAAAATACCTGCTACAGTTTCAGAAATAAATAAAGAATTACCTTTCGGTGGAGTCATTGTATTCTGGTTAGGAGACTTTGTATTACCTATGTATCTACTATGAAGCAAAACCATATCCTTGTATGTATTAAAATGGAGCCGTGCGGAGTTCTGGTGCTGTGGCATTGTAGTGATGATTGTCTGTTTGTTGTATTTTGTTTTGTATTTGTATACAAAAACCAATAAAAAGAAGCTTCCAAAAAAAAGAATATCTTTAACTAAATACAAAACAATTGAGCACTGTGTCTGTGATACTTTTTCATTTGCATGTGTTTAGTTGTCAGGACAATCACTTTATGGTTTATCTAAATATAAAATTGAATTGTAATTTTTTAATGATAAAGACATGTCTACAAAAAAATGTAGTTCCCCATCAATTGCTTTCCCTGTTTTATTCTATAGAGAGATCACTGATAAGCATGCCTTGATGATCAGGTTATGGTATGTTCTCCTCCCACTGAGTCTGTGAAACAAGCAGTGATGAATTCTCTAACAATTCACCTCTTCTAAGCACTATCAAATGCCCTGTGATGTCATGCACAATGAACCTTTCACTACATTCTCTTGTATAGGAGTCCTACAGAATTTTACAACTACTAGTGAGAGTCTCAAAGAGCAATGAGAATACACAAGGAAGAAGCCAAGGAGACCTCTCCTCTATCAGACAAACCTCATGGAATTAAGAGTCTGTTTCGTAAACTGGTACCTTATGGATTCTGTAATGAAGCTAAGACACAGCTTGGGTTGGCCATACCTGTGGTAAGACATGACCTCAAATGATGTATTTTTACTACTTGTGGTATTTAGATTTTGAAGAGCACAGTCTTCTAAATGGGGGGTCGGCAACCTATAGATCTCAATCTACCAGTAGATTGTGGACAGGTGACTGGTAGTTCGCGGTCTGGGCTTGCTGACCCACCATCCTATGACATCAACAGAGTGCAGTGCAGAGGGACTACTTGTAAAGTTAGATCTGTAGTGGGACTACTTGTAAAGTTGGATCTGTAGTAGGGAGCAAGAACCCCATAAGCCGATGCCTTCTCTATAGTGCTGGCTCCTGTCCCATGCAAAGCGATACCAACTGCACTCCACCTCCTATCAAAGGTAGCAGTCTCCAGAGTGGTGCCAGCAGCAGAAAAGAAGAGATTGTCAGGTCAGTGTGAAGCAATACATTGATCATACAGTAATAATATAGGGCTGCTTTCACACTGATGTGCTGCGGTTTACCCACACCACGGGTGCAGTGCAGTGCACCTGCAGCTTTCCAGCGGGTTTGCTGTGCTTAGCCATAGATTTCTATTATATCCTGCTGGTTTGGTGCACTTTCTAAAAGTGCAACAATACTCCTCAATGCAGGAGTTTTGGTGCACTTTCAGAAAGTGCACACCTGTAGGATATAATAGGAGTCTATGGCAAAGCGCAGATAACCAAGGAAAGTTGTAGATGCACTGCGTTTCACCCAGGGTGCAGGTAAACCACAGCACATCACTGTGAAAGCAGCCTTACAGGGCGCTCAAAACAGTAAGGGTTAATTTACATTTGCAGTCTGGGGAATCGTAAAACCCCATAGTTAAGATGTGTTTTTATCACCCTCACCCCAACTGCACCCCCTATACTGCAGTGGCCAGACACATGTTGCAGCCACAGCAGGAGATATAGGACCTGTCATGGTTGGTGGGTATAGCACCTGCCAAGCATGACCCATTTAAGTGAATGTGACCACTCTGCAAGTGCCCTGCTACCTTGTGCAGTACAGCGAACAAGGGGTTAAAGAAGGTAGCATTGTGTTGCTTTCTCCCCACCTGCTTTAACCCCTTGGACCCCGCAGAAGCGCGCAGTTGCAGGGCGCTTGCAGAGTGGCCCCATTTACTTGAATGGGTCACAATTGGCAGGTGGTAGCACCCACCAAAAGCAACAGGGGGGTTAATTCCTGCTGCAGCATGTGTACACCTTTGGCTGCTGCCTTAGCAGCTAAAGGGCATAGAGATTGGGGGTGGTAAAACCATAGCTCAACCACAAGTACCACGCCCCCACTAACTTTACCTGTAAATGTGCCCTATTCAGCAAACTGCAGATTCTGTGGGTGGGTCTGTTGTCTGGAGCTCGGTGGGTGGAGTCATGATGTCAGTAGACTCCCCGCCCACCTCTACACTCCCCTTGTTAATATGCATTTTCTCCTGTGTATTTCTTACACTGAACTTCAATCTCGAAACACCCAATACGAGGACAATATGCGACCGGTCTAAACTATGTGGCATGTTCACCAATGCCAGGAGCATGGCGGACAAGATGGGTGAACTAGAGATACTGTTGTACGAGGAGGATTTGGATTTTGTGGGAATTTCAGAGACCTGGTTCAACAGCTCTCATGATTGGCTGGCAAACATTCAAGGGTATACCCTATACCGCAAGGATAGAGAGGGTAAAAAAGGGGGAGGGGTATGCCTATATATCAAGAATGATGTACAAGTGAATGTGAGAGATTACATCACTGAGGGAGCTAGAGAGGAGGTGGAATCCTTATGGGTAGAGCTCCAAAGGGATGAGGCTAAGGGGAAAATAATACTGGGAGTATGCTATAGGCCCCCTAACCTGAGGGAGGAAGTGGAGACGGATCTCCTATCATAAATTGGATTAGCAGCAAGGATGGGAAGTGTTATCATAATGGGGGATTTTCATTATCCAGACATGGACTGGGCGGAGGGAACCGCGCATTCATTTAAGGCTCGCCAGTTCCTTAATGTCTTGCAGGACAATTTTATGGGTCAGATGGTAGACGCACCAACTAGAAATAAAACATTACTGGATCTACTGATTACCAACAATACAGACCTGATCATGGATGTGGAAATACGAGGCAATTTAGGTAACAGCGATCACAGGTCAATTTGTTTCAGTATAAATCACACAAATAGGAAACATAAAGGGAATACAAAGACACTGAATTTCAAAAGAGCCAACTTCTCTAAAACTGCTAAAAGGCATAAATTGGGATAAAATATTAGGAACAAAGAATACAGAGGAGAGATGGGTTTGCTTTAAGAGCATATTAAATAAGGGCATTAGCCAATGTATCCCATTGGGTAATAAATTTAAAAGAGCGAACAAAAATCCTGGATGGCTTAACTCCAATGTAAAAATGCATATAAAAGCAAAGGAGAAGGCCTTCAAAAAATACATGGTTGAGGGATCATCCTCAGCATTCAGACTTTATAAAGAATGCAACAAGAAATGTAAGGGTGCAATTAGGACAGCTAAGATAGAACATGAAAGACACATAGTGGAGGAGAGCAAAAAAAATCCCAAGAAATTTAGAATTTAAGAATTAAGTATGTAAACAGTAAAAAAGGGAGGACAGACCATATTGGCCCCATAAAGAATGAGGAAGGACATCTGGTTACAAAGGATGGGGAGATGGCGAAGGTATTGAATTTATTCTTCTCCTCAGTCTTCACGAGTGAATCGGGGGGCTTCAGTAACCAAAACTGCAGTGTTTATCCTCATGACACAACACAGGAAGCACCTCCATGGTTAACAGAGGACAGAATTAAAATTAGACTCGAGAAACTTAACATTAATAAATCACCGGGACCAGATGGCTTGCATCCGAGGGTACTTAGGGAACTCAGTCAGGTGATTGCCAGACCGTTGTTCCTAATTTTTACAGACAGTCTACTGACTGGAATGGTACCAGATGATTGGAGAAAAGCCAATGTAGCACCAATATTTAAAAAGGGCCCAAAATACATCCCTGGGAATTACAGACCAGTTAGCCTAACATCAATAGTATGTAAACTCTTGGAGGGGATGATAAGGGACTATATACAAGATTTTAGTAATAAGAACAGTATCATTAGCAGTAATCAGCATGGATTCATGAAGAACCAAGAAGAATTGCCAAACCAATCTATTAACCTTCTATGAGGAGGTGAGTTGCCATCTAGATAAAGGAAGGCCCGTAGACGTGGTGTATCTGGATTTTGCAAAAGCGTTTGACACAGTTCCCCATAAACGTTTACTGTACAAAATAAGGTCTGTTGGCATGGACCATAGGGTGAGTACATGGATTGAAAACTGGCTACAAGGGCGAGTTCAGAGGGTGGTGATAAATGGGGAGTACTCAGAATGGTCAGGGGTGGGTAGTGGGGTTCCCCAGGGTTCTGTGCTGGGACTAATCCTATTTAATTTGTTCATAAACGACCTGGAGGATGGGATAAACAGTTCAATCTCTGTATTTGCAGACGATACTAAGCTAAGCAGGGCAATAACTTCTCTGCAGGATGTGGAAACCTTGCAAAAAGACCTGAACAAATTAATGGGGTGGGCGACTACAATGGCAAATGAGGTTCAATGTAGAAAAATGTAAAATAATGCATTTGGGTGGCAAAAATATGAATGCAATCTATACACTGGGGGGAGAACCTCTGGGGGAATCTAGGATGGAAAAGGACCTGGTGGTCCTAGTAGATGATAGGCTCAGCAATGGCATGCAATGGCAAGCTGCTGCTAACAAAGCAAACAGAATATTGGCATTCATTAAAAGGGGGATCAACTCCAGAGATAAAACGATAATTCTCCCACTCTACAAGGCTCTGGTCCGGCCGCACTTGGAGTATGCTGTCCAGTTCTGGGCACCAGTCCTCAGGAAGGATGTACTGGAAATGGAGCGAGTACAAAGAAGGGCAACAAAGCTAATAAAGGGTCTGGAGGATCTTAGTTATGAGGAAAGGTTGCGAGCACTGAACTTATTCTCTCTGGAGAAGAGACGCTTGAGAGGGGATATGATTTCAATTTACAAATACTGTACTGGTGACCCCACAATAGGGATAAAACTTTATCACAGAAGAAAGTTTAATAAAACTCCTGGCCACTCATTACAATTAGAAGAAAAGAGGTTTAACCTTAAACTACGTAGAGGGTTCTTTACTGTAAGAGCGGCAAGGATGTGGAATTCCCTTCCACAGGCGGTGGTCTCAGCGGGGAGCATTGATAGCTTCAAGAAACTATTAGATAATCACCTGAATGACCGCAACATACAGGGATATACAATGTAATACTGACACATAATCACACACATAGGTTGGACTTGATGGACTTGTGTCTTTTTTCAACCTCACCTACTATGTAACTATGTAACTTCTGCTATGATCTCTAACATCCAGTGAAAAGACAGGAAAGTAACCACATGACTTCAGCATGCCAAATCATGCTGAGGTATGGAACAGCCAATCCTTGCAGAGCTGCTGAAGAAAGGAGTGGGGGTGGGAATTAAAAAATAATGCATGTCTTAGGCTATTGCACGAGATATGTAAATCACCTGTCACTCACAGCAAGGGGGAGGATTTGACAAAGTTTTTCTCAGTTTGTCAAGATTTATCTCACTGAACAATAAAAAAGGATTGTTCAGAGCTGGATTAACTCTTTGTGGCAAGACTGGGCTCAAATGATAGTAAATCTTATACTCTACATTATGACATCAAAAAAAAAAAAAAAAATAATAATAATAATAATTTCAGGTTTACATCCACTTTAATGTGAGTTTTTCATTTTCTTTCAGTGCTTGTCTCAAGCAATGGTATATCTTCTATTGATAGTGAGTTCCGTGTTCTGTGGACATTTAGGAAAAATTGAATTGGATTCTGTTACACTTGCTTCAGCTGTAAGTATTTACTCTCTTAGTTTTTACTTTTTTACTTACTGTACTTTTTTCTGTTAAAGAGGTCTTTAACTGCTTCCAGACCAGCCGCCGCAGTTTTACTGTGGCTCCCCTGCGCAAAATCACATTACTGTACGTGATCTTGCGAGACCCGGATAGCAGGCGCGCACGAGCCTGCTGCTCAACGTAGGTGCCGATGCTCGTGGCCGACGGTCGCGATGACCGCCGGCCACGAGCGATCGTGAGCTGGAGACACAGAACAGGGACGAGTGTGTGTAAACACACACTTCCCTGTTCTGTTCTGACAGGAGTGACAGATTGGTGTTAGAATCACCTCCCAGGGAACATATTTAACCCCTTCACTGCCCCCTAGTGTTAACCCCTTCACTGCCAGTGACATTTTTACAGTAATCAATGCATTTTTAATCTCACTGATCGCTGTATTAATACCAATGATTCCAAAAATGTGTCAAAATTGTCCGATGTGTCCGCCATAATGTCACAGTCATGATAAAAATCGCAGATCACCGCCATTACTAGTAAAAAAAATAATAATAATAAAAATGCTATAAATCTATCCCCTATTTTGTAGACGCTATAACTTTTGCGCAAACCAATCAATATACGCTTATTGCGACTTTTTACCAAAATATGTAGAAGAATACATATCGGCCTAAACTGAGGAAAAAAATCGTTTTTTTATATATTTTTGGGGGATATTTATTATAGCAAAAAGTAAAAAATAATGCGTTATTTTTCAAAATTGTCGCTCTTTTTTTTTATAGTGCAAAAACTAAAAACCGCAGAGGCGATCAAATACCACCAAAACAAAGCTCTATTTGTGGGAAAAAACGGACGTCAATTTTGTTTGTGTACAACGTCGCACGACTGCGCAATTGTCAGTTAAATTGACGCAGTGCCGAATCGCAAAAAGTGCTCTGGTCAGGAAGGGGGTAAATTCTTCCGGGGCTGAAGTGGTTAATGAAGTAATAGTATTTCAAGCAAGGGTAGTCCTAGGACAAAAAAGTGTGGGAACTCACCAGAGATCCCCCCCCCCACCTCAGAATTAAAAAAGTGTGTGTATATCTACAGTGTAGCAAGGTTCCAGGCCTCCTTCCGTCTAATGAGAACCTCCAGGGCCAAAGAAAGCTGACATCCTTCTATATGTGGTGGATGTGAGGTGGGTGCAGAGTAGTTAAGTGTTACTGGGCGCCAGACACTTCTTGAATGCAAAAGAAAGTTCATTTCTCTTAACAAACTTTTTTGGGGAAGAGAGGGTTAGGGCCAGGGAGTTGCAAGATTAAAATGATACAGGAGATGGTCAGAGAGTGTGCGGACATGATACAAGAGATGGTCAGAGAGTGTGCGTACATGATACAGGAGATGGTCAGAGAGTGTGCGGACATGCTACAAGAGACTGCAGACCTACTACAAGAGATGGAGTCAGAGAGTAAGGACACAGCTGATAGAACAGAGCGATGAGGGCTGCAGTGCTCTATGAGGTGGGGACAGGGTGTATAGTGAGGGGTGCAGTGCTCTATGAGGTGGGGTGGGGCAGGGTGCATAGTGAAGGTTGCAGGGTTCTATGAGGTGGGGGCATGGCGTATAGTGAGGAGTACAGTGTTCTATGAGGTGGGGGCAAGGTGTATAGTGAGGGGTGCAGCGTTTTATGGGGTGGAGGCAGGGTGAGGGATGCAGGGTTCTATGGGGTGGGGGCAGGGCGAAAAGTGAGCGGTGCAGTGTTCTATGGGGTGGGGGCAGGGTGAACAGTGAGGGGTGTAGTGTTCTATGGTGTGGGGGCAGGGTGAACAGTATGGGGTGCAGGGTTCTATGGGGTGGGAGCAGGGTGAACAGTGAGAGGGGCAGGGTTCTATGGGGTGGGGGCAGGGTGAACAGTGAGGGGTGCAGGGTTCTATGGGGTGGGGGCAGGGTGAACAGTGAGGGGGCAGAGATGTATGGGGTGGGGGCAGGGTGAACAGTGAGGGGGCAGGGTTCTATGGGGTGGGGGCAGGGTGAGGGGTGCAGGGATCTATGGGGGGGCAGTGAGAGGGGCAGGGTTCTATGGGGTGGGGGCAGGGTGAGGGGTGCAGGGTTCTATGGGGTGGGGGCAGGATGAACAGTGAGAGGTGCAGGGTTCTATGGAGTGGGGGCAGGGTGATCAGTGAGGGGTGCAGGGTTCTATAAGGGGGGCAGGGTGAACAGTGAGGGGGGGGGCAGGGTTCCATGGGGTGGGGGAAAAAGAAACAGCTGTAAAATACAAACTGTAAAAGTAGGCAAAAATATGACCAAGCAGCGTAGTATGGACAAAGTTTAAAGAAGAAATTGGTTAAATATTGTATGGAATGACATCCATATAGATATGCCAATAACTTCCAAAATTGAAAATAGCACAAAACATATATACATACAATAATAACAGCAATCCCGGTGGTTCTGAAGAAGTCCGCGGATTGGTGGACAAAACGCAAGCATCAACGGAGTGACGTCATCACACCCGTGTTACCAGGGTGTGCCCATGCAATGCCAATGCACACACGCCAACAGCTTATTGAATAGCCGGCCGGCTTTTACTGTTACAAGCGTGAGGAGATAGCGTAAATGTATTTAAACTTATGGAGCACCAGGTGAATACATCATAGATTGGAATAGATTGAAACCCGTTTGTTCGGCTGTTCGCCGGACAACCGAACAATGAAAGTTCGGCCTAAATTTATGCTCAGGCTGAACCGTTCACCCATCCCAACTGGTAACACATCCGGGTGTGGGGACGTCATTCCGTTGATGCTTGCGTTTCGTCCGCCAATCCGCGGACTTCCTCAGAGACACCGGGTGTCAGAAACCATTAAATCAGGCTGAGACAGAAGTACAGTTAAATCACACTTGTTTAATAATAAAAGTAAAAAGAAGAAACGTAGTCAAAACATAGCCAAAGTTTAGTAACCGGAACGGATAATCAGCCATGCCAGATGTCAGGGATCAATGTAGTGGAACAGCAAGCAGGATCTGGAGCCAGAAGGGATGTCAGCAAAGCAAGTTTTGAACAGGATTGCAGGAGAGCGTCTCAGTTTCTGTGATGTTGACCAAGGCGAAGGCTGAGCTCCTCTGGACTGGACGGCTTAAGTAGGTAGGACTGACAAGCAGGATATCATCAACAGCTGAGTGACTGTGGAGAGATAGGAGCTGGCAATTAGCCAACAGCTGAGCAGCCAGCTCAGAGAAGGAAGGGCTGAGCCCAGCCCTGACAGTACCCCCTCCTCAACGACCCCTTCCCCTCGGAGAACCACCAGGCTTGAGGGGAAAATGTATGTCCGAAGATGAGACCCAAGAGCGTTCCTCCGGACCGTACCCTTTCCAATGCACCAGGTACTGTTTGCGCCCACAGAACCTACATGAGTCAACAATGGACTGTATTTCATACTCCTCGTGGTTCTCAACGGGTACAGGGTGAGTACGTGGCACCGAGGTAGTAAAGCAGTTGCAGACCAAAGGTTAATCCTGCGAAGAATACAGAAAGGCCCAATAAAACTAGGTGCGAACTTCAGTGAGGGAACACGAAACCGGAGGTTGCGAAATGACAGCCAGACCCTGTCTCCAACCTGGTAGGAAGGCGCAGGCAGGCATCTACGGTCAGCATGGAGTCTGTACCTATCAGCATGTCGCAAAGCCTCCTGGACTTGTGCCCAAGTGGAATGAAGACCACAGAGATGCTCCTCTAATGCAGGAATACTCTGCGGAACAAACAAGTCAGGCAACATGGAAGGTTGGGAACCATAATTCGCCATAAACAGGGACAATCGGGGAGCAGAATTCAAATCACTGTTTTGAACAAACTCTGCCCACGGTAATAGGTCTGACCAGTTGTTATGATGGTCAGAAATATAGCAACGTAGGAATTGTTCCAAGGTCTTTTTGGCTAGTTCTGCAGCCCCATTAGACTGTGGGTGATATGCAGAGGAGAAAGCAAGCTGAATTCCCAACTGTGCACAAAAGGCTCACCTGAACCGGGACACAAACTGACTACCCCTGTCCGAGACAATCACCTTGGGTAGCCCATGTAAGTGAAAGATCTCCCAAGCGAAAATGGAAGCCAGTTCCATAGAAGTGGGCAACTTCTTAAGTGGAGTACAATGACACATCTTTGACAACCGGTCAACCACCATAAGGATAACTGTGTTGCCCTGGGAGTTGGGTGACTCCACAATGAAGTCCATAGACAGGTGGGTCCAGAGCCTTTCTCCATTGAGTATGGGTTGTAGGAGGCCCACTGGAAGGTGTCATGGAGTCTTACTCTGAGCACACACAGAACAGGCAGCTACGATGGCAGTTATGTCAGCACGTAGACTAGGCCATCAGAATTGTTGGGAAATGGCCCAAAAGAGTTGGTTCTTCCCAGGGTGGCCAGCATCCTTGGGAGAATGGTAAGTCTGGAGCACAGCAGTAGGGAGACTCTCTGGGACAAAGCAGCGGTCACAAGGTTTCTCAGGAGGAGCATGGACCTGAGCAGCAAGAATTTTGTCACCCAAAGAAGTGAGACTGGTGCAAGCCGTAGCCAGAATACGATCAGGAGGAATCACAGGAACCGGAACTGACTCCAATTTGGAAGTGGAGGAAGATTGTCGTGACAAGGCGTCAGCCCTTAAATTCTTAGTACCGGGTAAGAATGAGACAATGTAATTGAAACTTGACAAGAAAAGAGCCCATCGCGCCCTTCTGGGAGAGAGGCATTTAGTGGAAATGACATAACCCAGCAATTTAACCTGTTCACAATGGAACTCGCACTTCTCCAGTTTACAATAGAGATTGTTCTCTCTTAGTTTCTGAAGCACATGACAGACATCTGTGTGGTGGCTCTCCAGGGACTTGGAAAATATGAGGATATCATCGAGATAAACCACCACACATAACTGCAACAATAACGCCGGAGCGTTACAAAGGCCAAAAGGCATCACGAGGCACTCATAATAGCCTGTTCTGTTTTTAAACGCAGTTTTCCACTCGTCGCACCTCCTTAATCCTCACAACATTGTATGCCCCCCTCAAATCAATCTTCGTGAAAACCGTTGCTCCCTTGAGGTGGTCAAATAATTCCGTTATCAATGGAATCGGATAGGCATTCTTAATCGTGAAACGATTGAGACCCCTATAATCAATACAAGGTCTCAGTTCACCACTCTTCTTCTTCACAAAGAAGAAACCAGCATCAGCAGGAGACAAGGATTTGTGGATGAAACCTCGAGAAAGTGCGTCTTCAACATACTCCTCCATGGCCTTATGCTCCAAGACCGACAAAGGGTAAACCCGACCATGAGGGGGTATGGCACCAGGTTGAAGGTCAATTGCACAATCATACGATTGGTGTGGAGGCAAACTACCGGCTTGACCTTTGTCAAAAACATCACTAAAATCGCGGTACTCCTCCGGCAGGGAGGAGAGTGAAGAGGTGCACAGGACCTTGGCTACCTTCTGGAAGCATGTCTCACTGCATTGTGGTGAGGAGGAGAGAACCTCAGCACGGAGCCAATTAAAAGAGGGGTTGTGCCTCTGTAACCAAGGATAACCAGCAGAAACTTAGGTGAGGAAATAACTTGGAATTGGATTATCTCATGGTGAAGAGCCCCTACGGCCATGGACAACGGAACCGTCTCATGAGTCACATGGGCAAGCTGTAGAGGTCTCCCATCAAGAGCCCCAATGGCAAGTGGAGTGTCACGCAGCTGCAGTGGAATCGAGTGCTTCGATACAAAGGCAGCATCAATGAACAGGCCTGCATCCCCAGAGTCGATTACAGCCTTTATTTCGAAGGACAGCTCAGCCCAAGAAAGGGTAACCAGGACCAGGAGCTTATCTTTCTGGATAACTGGGGATGAAACAACGTCACCTAAGGTCTGTCCATGACAGGACCTCAAGGTTCGGGCGTTCCCTGGACAGGTAGAACAAGACTTCAAAAAGTGACCTGCCTGGGCACAATAAAGGCACAGTCTCTCCCTCATCTTAAAAGTTCTCTCATCCGCAGAGAGACACATGAAGCCCAAGTGCATGGGTTCACCTTCACTGACCGACTCGGTACCAGGAGGCATGGGAGATGAGGGAGGCAGGGATGGGACTGCAAACCTCGGAGATGAACATATAGGAGTCCTGTACAGGGCTCCTTAAAAGAGAGTCTGGGGTCAATGAGGATGGCAAACCTGATCAACTTCTCCAGCTCTGTGGGTATATCTCGGGCTGCTATCTCATCCTTGATGGTATTCGAGAGACCATGAGAAAATGCAGCCACGAGGGCCTCATTGTTCCACCCAACCTCTGCTGCCAGAGTATGGAATTCAATGGCGTAGTCGGCAACAGTTCTCGTACTCTGTTTGATGGACATGAGGCACTTGGCAGCAGAAGCGGAGCGTGCGGGAACATCAAATACCCTTTTAAATGAAGACACAAACTCAGGGTAGCTCAAGGCAACAGGTTTTTGTGTCTCCCATAGAGGGTTTGCACAGGCCAAGGCTCTCTCAGAAAGTAAAGATATCACAAAACCTACTTTACTTCTGTCCGTGGGAAACGACCGGGGCAGCATCTCAGAGCATATCTCAACCTGGTTGAGAAACCCTCTGCATTGGACTGGATCACCCCCAAATCGCTGGGGAAGCGGAGCAGAACTGGACATACCTCTTATAGAGGTAATACTCGAGGCGGGTGCCTGCACGGAGACTGGAGCAGCAGCAGGGTCAGCCTGCAACATAGGTTGTACCGGGGCGGCCACAATGGGAGATTCCAGGTGAGCCGTGCGACTCAGGAGCGTTTGTAGCGCCATGGCAAACTGATCCATGCGGTGATCCAGTTCATCCAACCTGGAAAAAATATTACCAACAAGTGGATTGACTGCATCTTCTGAATTCATGGCCTTCATCTACTATCAGAATCCATGAAATCAGGCCAAGACAGAAGTACAGTTAAATCAAACTTGTTTAATAATAAAAGTAAAAAGAACAAACGTAGTCAAAACATAGCCAAAGTTCAGTACCTGGAACAGATAGTCAGCCAAGCCAGAAGTCAGGGATCAATGTAGTGGAACAGCAAGCAGGATCTGGAGCCAGAAGGGATGTCAGCAAAGCAAGTCTTAAACAGGATCGCAGGAGAGCGTCTCAGTTTCTGTGATGTTGACCAAAGCGAAGGCAGAGCTCCTCTGGACTGGACTAGGCAGGACTGACAAGCAGGATATCATCAACAGCAGCGTAACTGTGGAGAGATAGGAGCTGGCAATTTGCTGACAGCTGAGCAGCGAGCTCAGAGAAGGAAGGGCTGAGCCCAGCCTTGACACCGGGATTGTTTTTATTATTGTATGTATGTATGTTTTGTGCTATTTTCAATTTTGGAAGGTATTGGCATATCTATATGGATGTCATTCCGTACAATTTTTAACCAATTTTTTCATTAAACTTTGTCCATACTACGCTGCTTGGTCATATTTTTGCCTACTTTTACAGTTTGTATTTTACAGTTGTTTCTTTTTCTTTTACTTGGTTTTCTGCTTTGGCATAGACCACACCTAATTGGTGAGTCAGCGAGTAATAAACTCATCATACTTAGGGTATTATTTACCCATCTCTTTCTATGGGGTGGGGGCAGGTTTAACAGTGAGGAAGGCAGGGTTCTATGGGTAGGGGGCAGGGTGAACCGTGAGGAAGGCAGGGTTCTATAGATAGGCAGCAGGGTGAACAGTGAGGAAGGCAGGGTTCTATGGGTGGGGTGAACAGTGAGGAAGGTAGAGTTCTATGGGTAGGGGGCAGGGTGAACAGTGAGGAAGGCAGGGTTCTATGGGTAGGGGGCAGGATGAACAGTGAGGAAGGCAGGGTTCTATGGGTAGGAAGCAGGGTGAACAGTGAGGAAGGTGGGGTTCTATGGGTCGGGGGCAGGGTGAACAGTGAGGAAGGCAGGGTTCTATGGGTAGGGGGCAGGGTGAACAGTGAGGAAGGCAGAGTTCTATGGGTAGGGAGCAGGGTGAGGGGGAACAGTAAGGGGGAAGGTTTCTTTGGGGTTGGGGCAGGGTGAAAAGTGAGGGGTGTAGTGTTCTATGGTGTGGGGGCAGGGTGAACAGTGAGGGGTGCAGGGTTCTATGGGGTGGCAGCAGGGTGAACAGTGAGGAAGGCAGGGTTCTATGGGGTGGGAACAGGGTGAACAGTGAGGAAGGCAGGGTTCTACGGGTAGGGGGCAGGGTGAACAGTGATGGGGGCAGGGTAGATGGGAGGTGCAGGAAGAGGAGAGGGCTCCTGCATAGGGCCAGGAGAGGAGTAGAGGACAGAGGACAGTGTCGGAGTTGGGGGGTATAGTGAGGGGTGCAGAAAGCTTGGCATGGTCAGAGGGAACATGGATCAGAGCCCTCTGTACTATTCAGAGCCGGGAGGAGCTGGGCAGAGAGGAGCTGCTACTCATGTTTTGGTCAGCAGTACATTTGCTTGGCTGGGGGGGTGGGGGTGAGTCGATACCGCAAGGGAGGGAGGGACCTGGGGACCAGGACACACTGGAGGGTTCCAGGGACACAACCAGCCGTGCTGCACGCGCACCCTGCCCCCCATTCACTTCTGATCTGCTGCCTCTGCTCCATGTGAGTCACTTAAAGCAGACAGTAGGCAGAATTGGGAGAGTCATGCAGGGGCAGTGAAGGCTGTCCCTCCATCACCCACTCCTGACTTCCAGCTAGGAGGCAGCTGCTAACGGGAAAGGCGTTCCCGCAGGACTTGAGCCCTTATTACAAGCAACTTCATAGTACAAGTCCTTTTTATTGGGCAAATATTTTTTGTATATATGTAATACTACTGTTAGTAGAGACTCTAGTTCTTCCACCACCTTCTCTTCACATGTATATCATGGCAGTATATCTGTCAATACCTGTTGTAACACATCTGGAAAAAAGGACAGGATATTTAGCTTTTCAGAAAATGCAGCAAGGCTCCAATCTGTATAGTATTAGGAAGAATCATGATATGAGGTTGATTTACTAAAACTGGAGAGTGTAAAATCTGGTACAGCTGTGCATGGTAGCCAATCAGCTTTTATCTTTAGCTTGTTCAAATAAGCTTTGACAAAAAAAACCCTGAAAACTGATTGGTTTCTATGCAGAGCTGCACCAGATTTTGCATGCTCCAATTTTAGAAAAATCAACTTCAAAGTGTGCCCAATGTAGCAAATGAAGGGCATACAGTTACATCCATTCTACAACCAGTGATGTAACCATTTATATTTTGAGAAATAGTCTTTCAAATTAAATCTTATTTCCTTGTTTATACCTGTTGCAGAGCATTTGTAGTGTTTATGGAGGTACACAGATATTTGCACTCTACAGGTTTGAATAGATAAGTGGTGAGCAGGGGTTTTGATTGGTTATTCAGACCCTGATACCGGGATCATGACCACACTTCTTTTATAAATAGAAATTTATTTTAATCACTTTTACAGCTCCTCTACATGTACAGTAAATGTCTATATGATTCACCAATCTCTTTTCCTTACAGGTTATAAATATAACTGGCATAACCATTGGTTCTGGAATGAGTAGTGGATGTGATACAATGATGTCCCAGGTATTTTTTCCATAGGCCTTATTTTATGTTATACCATTTTTTGCAAATACATTCTGGGACCCTTTAGCTGGAGGATGTTGGAATTCCATGGCTACCTAGAGCAGCCTGTTTATTCATTTGCTCATATGGCTGTCTCTTCATTAAGGCCGTTTTTAGGCACTATACTGCCCTGGCACATGAAAATGCTCTTGTGCACAAACTCCTTTAGTCAAATAATTATGTTAGTAAAAATGATTTTTAGAATTTATAGAATGATTTACTTTATATGCAAAACCCATTATCAGCTATACAGACCAACAATTAAGAGAAATATTGATGTTTTAATGTATGGTGAAGTAAACAGAGCCTTAGGACATCTCTTAAATCCTTGCCTAGTCTTACTCTTTATTCTTTTATATTGGTTGCAATGAGAATATACTGCAGGTTTTATTGTATTATACAGTGCCTTGAAAAAGTATTCACACCCCTTGAAATTTTCCACATTTTTGTCATGTTACAACCAGAAACGTAAATGCATTTTATTGGGAATGTATGTGATAGACCAAAACTAAGTGGCACATAATTGTAAAGTGGAAGGAAAATGGTAAATGTTTTTCAAAATTGTTTACAAATAAATATCTGAAAAGTGTGGCGTGCATTTGTATTCAGCCCCCTTCACTCTGATACCTCTAACTAAATTCTAGTGGAACCAATTGCCTTCAGAAGTCACCTAATTAGTAAATATAGTCCACCTGTGTGTAATTTAATCTCAGTATCAATACAGCTGTTCTGTGAAGCCCTCAGAGGTTTGTTAGAGAACCTTAGTGAACAAATAGCATCATGAAGGCCAAGGAACACACCAGACAGGTCAGGGATAAAGTTGTGGAGAAGTTTCAAGCAGGGTTAAGTTATAAAAATTCCAAGCTTTGAACATCTCATGGCATGAAACACTGTTCAATCCATCATCCGAAAATGGAAAGAGTATGGCACAACTACAAACCTACCAAGACATGGTCATCCACCTAAACTGAAAGGCCGGGTAAGGAGAGCATTAATCAGAGAAGCAGCCAAGAGGCCGATGGTAACTCTGGAGGAGCTGCAGAGATCCACAGCTCAGTTGGGAGAATCTGTCCACAGGACAACTCATAGTGGTGCACTCCACAAATCTGGCCTTTATGGAAGAGTGGCAAGAAGAAAGCCATTGTTGAAAGAAAGCCATAAGAAGTCGTGTTTGCAGTTTGCGAGAAGCCATGTGGGGGACACAGAAAACATGTGAAAGAAGGTACTCTGGTCAGATGAGACCAAAATTGAACTTTTTGGCCTAAAAGCAAAGTGCTATGTGTGGTGGAAAACTAACACTGCACATCACCCTGAACACACCATCGTGAAACAGGGTGGCGGCAGCATCATGTTATGGGGATGCTTTTCTTCAGCAGGGACAGGGAAGCTGGTCAGAGTTGATGGAAAATGGATGGAGCCAAATACAGGGCAATTTTAGAAGAAAATCTGTTAGAGTCTGCAAAAGATTTGAGACTGGGGCGGAGGTTCTCCTTCCAGCAGACAATGACCCTAAACATACAGCCAGAGCTACAATTAAATGGTTTAGATCAAAGCATATTCATGTGTTAGAATGGCCCAGTCAAAGTCCAGACCTAAATCCAATTGAGAATCTGTGGCAAGACTTGAAAATTGCTGTTTACAGACGCTCTTCATCCAATCTGACAGAGCTTGAGCTTTTTTGCAAAGAAGAATGGGCAAAAATATCACTCTCTAGATGTGCAAAGCTGGTATAGGTATACCCAGAAAGACTTGCAGTTGTAATTGCAGTGAAAGGTGGTTCTACAAAGTATTGACTCAGAGGGGCTGAATACAAATGCACACCACACTTTTCACATATTTATTTGTAAAAAATTATGAAAACCATTTATCATTTTCCTTCCACTTCACAATTATGTGCCACTTTGTTTTGATCTATCACATAACATCCCAATAAAATACATTTACGTTTTTGGTTGTAACATGACAAAATGTGGAAAATTTCAAGGGGTATGAATACTTTTTCAAAGCACTGTAACTAATATTTGTTTTGTGTTTTCTTGTTCTATATATTTTCTATAAAAAATGTGGATACATAGCCATTTCGATCAACCTCTTTAAAATAAGTACGCGTGAACAACTGGTTACCGCTCCTATATATTTCTAGATTCAAGAATTGAATAATCATGCATAATAATAATAATAATAATGCATTATTATTTAATGATGTCAAAAACTCTTTTAACCACTTCAGCCCCGGAAGATTTGGCGGCCGCGGCCGCGTCATTGGATGTGATTGACAGCAGCGCGAGCCAATGGCTGCGCTGCTATCAATCTATCCTATCTATCCAATCAACGGCCAGACTCCGTGGACGCCGGGGGACGCGCACAGCAGGTGAATGGGCTCCGGTAAGTAAATGAGGGGGGGGGTCTGGTTCGGCCGTCACTGCTAGGATGCATTAAGGTGAAAAAACACGAACCTTTACAACCCCTTTAATCTATTAATTTATGAATTTATGATTGCTATTACTGAATAAATTAATTTGGATCTTTATGCAGTATAACACTTATAAGATTGCCTATCAATTAGATTGCCTTGCCTAGCCCAGCAGAGTATAAAAGGCTACAGTAAAATGACAGAGAGCAAGCTTCCTGCTGACGTGTTGATCACGAAATGCATTGAGGCTGCGCCTATGCTGACGTCATTTCCGGTACGGTTGGTTCCGGTTTTTGCTGCAGTGGAACGCACGCTGAGCCGTGGGGAAATGGTGTCTCTGTCGCTGTACATGTTGGTGCTAGCAAATTAGCACCTTAATATGCAAATGAGCACTTTACCTTTTCTGGCACTCGGTTCATATTGAAGCTTATTGCGCTATGTGAATTTTTCTGCTTTAACCAAGCTACATTGTCCTATGAGCATAAGGATACATCAAGGGATATATTATACCTTCCAAAAGATCTGTGCATATGAAGTCTCCCATGATTTAGCCATCTGGTGAGTCTGCATTTCTCCTGCACGAGTGAAGGTGAAGCACAGCTAATTAAGAGTACCTGTCAATACACAGACTTTGTTCTTTGGTGTTTGGTCTCCTGTTTGAGGATTTGTTCTTATTTAATTTTGTATTTGTGTGGTTATTATTTATGCAAGATACTAAGTCATATTTATATTTGAGTTTGCGCCAACTTTTTATATTTTCCGATCAAATGTGCATTGCCTTAGTCCATCGGGGTGCCATTGAAAGTGAATAGCACCATAACGTGCTAACGCGAGTATAGTGATTTGTGGTAAGATGTGCTTTAATGCACCACAATGATGTGAATGGGTCCTTATTTACTGGTGTGCTTTACAGCTTTCTGTCTCACGTCTTAGGTAGCAAGTGATCTAGGAATCTACAAGACTGAACTAGGAAATGGTGGTGTCACCCTGACAGAAGTTTATAGATTTGGATTCCAGCTGTGTATTTAGGCATTTGCTGGAATCTTGCCTCAAAGTCCACAGTTAATACACAATTATATATGTATATGTATATTCTCATTCTTTCAGACATATGGCAGCAAGAATATGAAGCGAGTGGGAACAATCCTGCAGAGAGGAATTCTTATTCTAATGCTGTGCTGCTTCCCCTGCTGGTCAATACTTATTAATACAGAACAGATATTGCTACTGTTCAAACAGAACCCAGATATTGCCAGGTTAGTATGATCACCTCCCACTTATTACCTTTAGCAAACATGTATGAAACAATTAATTTATTGACTATGAGGTAAAGCCAAACTCCAGATGTTATCATGTCAACCTAGCCCTCTGTGCTATTGTACTTTGAGCCCAGGTCGATGTAGAGAGGTGTGTTCAAGACTACTTGGGCTCACAGAGAGGTGTGTCCATTACTACCTTGGCTCAGGATATTAAATGAAGCTGGCCATTATTAAATTCAGAAGAGGCTGGCTGTGGATTTCCTGCATTGCACTGGAGACAAGATAAGCATTGCGGCAATGGCTGCATTTTTTATTTTTAAAGCCTATGGACATAATATTTAAAACAATAAATAAATACCAGTACATTAATTTTAGGTTAATCACTCTGCCTGCCACATTCGCTGTAGCACAACTGTCCTGCAGTTATCAATTGTTGATATTCGCTTTTAAAATTCTACATGTTTCTGTGGAACTACTTGTTCAACAGAGAATATTTTCAGGCACTTCCTATTCTTCTTCACATTTGTTTTGCATGCTGCTACACAATGAATAGGTGGGAAGAGAGGCAATTACCATATAAGTTGATAAACCTAAAGCGGAACTAAACCCATTAATTTAAAGTATAACTAGAGGCAAAACTTTTTTTTAGCTTTCTTTGGATAAAGTAGAGAGGGATTATAACACCTGTCAGTTTTTATTGCTGTCTGTGCACCCATTAAGGAGATTCACCCTCTCTATTTGTCCTAATTACCATTATCATTGAAAGTGAAAGTACAAAAGAATCCTACATTTTGGATTGTCTCCAGAAAAGTAATAGAAGGGAAATCTTCCAATGGGGACTGATGACCTTGGGGGTCCTCAAGAAATTCCCCTAATTTGCAGGGATTTCCCCTCACTTCCTGTTTGGCTATTGGACGGGAAGTGAAGGGAAATCTTCACAATGGGACAAAGATGGCCAACAAAAAATCTGACAGGGTTATAACCCTCCCTTGCTCTATCCAAAATGAAAAGAAACGTTTTACCCATAATTCTACTTTAACAGTTGTAAAGGCTGAAGGTTTTTACCTTCATGCATTCTATGCATGAAGATAAAAATCCTTCTGTGTGCTGCTCTCCCCAGATCCCCCCCAATACTCATCTTAACTCCCTCCTGATCCAGCAATGTGCACAAGAGCCTCAACTGTCCTGGGACTCCCTCTACCCATTGGCTGTGACAGCAGCGGGAGCCATTGGCTCCCGCTGCTGTCAATCACAGCCAGTGAGCGAATGAGGAGAGAGTGGGGGGCAGTGCCGAGCCGCAGCCCTATGTGTTCTATAGATGCCTGTAGCAGGGCTTGGGAGCAAGCACACACAAGTGCCCCATAGCAAGTGGCTTGCTATTTTTTGGCACTGGTAAAGGGGGAGGAGCCAGGAGGTCCAGTGGGGGACCCGAGAAGAAGAGGATCAGGGCTGCTCTGTGCAAAACCACTACACAGAGAAGGTTAGTATGGCTTTTTTTTTTTTTTTTTTTTTAAAGCCGAACCTTTAAAACTACTTTAAAATATATCTGTCACATTGGTTGTGCGCTCAACCAAACTGTCAAACCATCAAATGGCTGATGTCAAAACTAGTCGCATGTGCAGCATCATGGCAGTTGAAGATCAAACAAAGGCCAAAATGGCAGCTTCCTTGGCTGAAAATGATAGGAGGGTGTAGTTCCTCTTTAAGATGTATAAATTCAATATTCATAAGGTAATAAGACATATATACATTTCTTTTCAGGTTAACGCAAAAATATGTGATGATCTTTTTACCCGCTCTACCTGTAAGTACACCCTGTCTTCTGTGTCTGGGACCTATTTCTATACAGTCACATTTTCTCATGAATTTATTTCAGGTGATACTGTTGTAATTGCTTTTCTTTCAACCTCTATGTCACCAGTGGTAGGGTGGGCTGCCAAGAGGTGCTCACAAATACAGTGCTTTAGCTTCAAACAAAACAACATTGCAAAACATAAGATACATAATGAAATGCTACAAAATGAACAGTGTTGCGTCCTGTGCTCAACAACAAATATTCATAAACAAAGTCCACTCCACATTGCTTGTGTAGCCAATTATTTAAAAAAGTAGGGAAAGGAAGACTAGAAATCCAATTAAATCAAACTAAATTTCAAATGGCATTTAATAAAATCCGACATTAACCTAATGGTGGCTTAAGTCCCTTCACCCATTCTTTGGAATCTCTCTCTCTTATTACAGATTAGGCTAACAGGGCCTGTATCTCCTCTTGGTTGAGACAATCCACCTACACAGTCTCTGAGGCCACAGCAATCCTCCACAATGCATTTCCTTCACAGCTCCAAAAAGATTCTACATTGATGGATGGATTGGATCCTAGAAAGAGGATTTGTCCTGCCCACAGCTAATTTGCCTAGCAATGTCAGCTAACTTTCAGATTCTGCAGAGCTTGGGTTCAGGCCAAACCATAGCCTAAATCCAAGCTCATCACCAGCAATCAGTCATCGTCGGTGGTCTTTGATTAAGGGAATCCCTACAAGACAGTTTCTGTGAATTCATAGAAACTACTCTGAGATCGGATCTTTCATAAGAAGACTTAAAGTACATGTATAAAACTATATATTGAAAAAGTGCACATCAATAGCAATGGCGAGGAATAGATCAGAGGTTCTGAGTCCAAGAAAAACAAAGAAATTAAATTGAACTAGGTATGGTCACCAAATTTGGATCTCATTGGAAAAAAGTGTGTATCCTGCTTAATAAGCATTAGCCAATTCTTATTCTGAACAGCAACCTGCTCAAGATAGTAGGGGAAAAAACAAACTTGGTAGCAAAACGAGACATAATTTAAGGGATATCCTGGTGTACAGTGAATATACCTCTACAACCTATATGACCAATACAATCTGCAGGCCAATAGGGACATTTTCAAATGTTGTCAATGTAGTGTATGTAGGTTTGTGTAATAAAACAGTCTTTTGGAATAGCAATTAATCACAGTAGTTTTCAATCAGGGCATTCATTAACTGCATCAATTTCTTTGTGGTTTATATGATCATTTTTCCATGTATGAAGGTTTTTATGGGTAAAACAAAGAAAGAACTAGGAATAGGTGGGGATATACATGAAATTTTGGAACAAAAAAGTTCACTTGTGGACCTTTTTTTTTTTTTTACAAATCTGGGTGCCTTACAATGCCATGGAGCATATACCATATACATTGACAGGAAAAAAAAAAGAAATAAAAAAAAAAGTCCCAGCATGAATGCATGAGACAAAAAAACACCTGGTGAACTAAACATCCATCAACAAAAATGAGGATTAAAATAAGAGAGAGCAGCAAAAGGAATAAAAGACAGAGGGGTAGCAGAAAATAAGAAGGGGAATGGGAAGGAACTTGTGGAACATTTTAAATCCTTTCACCACTCATAGGTTAAAAGACCCAAGTTTTGCTGAATATGTAATCTTCAATTATCAGTTGGTAGATTAAAAAGGGGTACAATCTTCTTACAGAATAATGTGTTGGATTCATATCCTTAAAGCTAAATTTCTAAATATTTTTTTCCATAGTTACATGGATCAATGTAAGTATGCATATTCCATCTCTGTGAAAGCTGGGAGTCACTGTAGTAGCCACCACTACTCAAAATTCCATCACCATGGTCAGGGGACAGAGATTTCATATTCACTCCAATTGTGCCCAGCCCCTGTCCCTCAAATGATCAGAGTATGCTGGGATTTATAGCATTAAGAGCATTAAGCAGGTACAAAGCACACAAAACATAGGACCAGTGTTAGAGAGGGTGGCAATCCGATCAAACATGCAGAGCTCCCAGTCTCTGATGGGCTTCCTCAGAGCTTTACCCTGTGCAGTCTCATAGTAAATTGGAGCATCTTTTCTACCACTGTAATTCTGCAGAGTGCCAGGACAGGAATGTTATATGTTCCAGCATGTTTTGTACAACTAGTAATGGGTGCCTGTTGGAGGAACAGCCTACAACCCTGGTTAAGCAATAGATATGGAAAAGTGGTCTAATTTAGAAAGAGACAAATTCTCATTTGGCAGCCAGGTGCCAATTCCCTACAAATTTTAAATAGTTTGAGAGAACTTCACTTTCTAGTTTTTAGGCTATATGGGGCAATGCTGCAGTTCACAGAAATGTTAACAACATTGGGACACTTTAACAGAGGTAGCACTGCTGCTGAGACTTCAAAAAGGCTAAAAAGCTTAAAGTGTGAGCCCAAACAATAACTTTCTTATTTACTCCCTTTTTGTTCAATATTATTGAAAGTGTTTTGCTTTATCTGCTTTATAAAAGTGTATAAAAATACCTGTTGATCTAGGCAGAAACCTAGTGAGCTGACTATTTAATTGCCTATTTCATGTACACTCTGCCCCTGACTGTTATCAGTAATCATTGTTCTCAGCTTCCTCTTTAAATCACAGGGCACCTCCCACATATGGAGATGAGGAGGAAAGGGGATGTTCTGCAATCTGTTACAAAATCAGAACAGTAAATAAATGTTGCTAGACTAGGACTGGAAGTATGTTACTTTTTGGTAAATACTATTTGCATCTTTTTGACCTTACTCTGACCAAATTGCTTTCCTCTTTTGTCCCCACCATGCTGACCACTGGCTTTTTTAAAGGAAGTGGGAGAAATGTCCTTAGTGGAGGCACAAACAACAATAAAAGCCCAAAGGGGGTTATCACCCTTCTCCACACTACTAGAAAGTCCCCTTTTAGATTGGTGACTCATGTTGATGGGTGTTCTCAAATGTTAAGTTTGCTATTCAAATGCAAATGCATGCTTTAAAATGGTAAAAACACAGCATTTCACAAAGATAGGCTGTGTATGACCTGCTTTGCCTGCAGTTCAAACGCACCTCAATAGGACTTGCTGCAAAGCAGGTCAAACACCCTCTCTGAACTACCATGCGTACTGCTCAAACAAAGTCAATAGGATTTTACTGATCTACATTTGTCTCTATTTATGGGACAATGATATGAAATCTTACCCAATATGGCATATTTATTGTGCATTTGCTAAATTGTACTTTATATGCTTCTTATTTTCATTACAGGCAGTATTTCTTCAGCAACTGCAATTCAAATATTTACAAAATCAGGTAAAAGTCCTGCAAAGTTGAATCTATATTCCATGGCTAACATATTATTTTCATTTACAGGTAATTTCCCCTATTTAACACTTTTAATTTATATATGTGCTTATTTAGCATCAACATAAAGAGCAGAGCTTAGGCATTGGCTTTTGATTCATCTATTGCCCTTACGCTTAGGGTCCTTAAACCCAACCCCTAACAGTTCATGTCTTTGTACCTTTTTAAAAAAAAAATGTTTTTCAATTATATCACTATAGTTTTTTTAACCATGCAAAAGCAAGGCACAAAACATACAAATGCTCTAAAATGCAATTGAAATTAATACAATTATTTAGGATTAAAATATGAGTCCTATGCTATGTGCTATGATTTACATGTGCTTTGCCTTACTAATAAACATAGAAACAGTCACATAGATGCACCAGAAGGTGTATTGCAGCTTTCTTACAAAATTAAATAAGAATACAGCAGCTTTATCTTAAGAGAAGATAGGTGGTGTACATAGCAATGGCCGATCATTCTCTGGTCTTACAACCTGCAGCTAGTATCATAGATCTACACATAGCACTTTATGACTTTATAAAAGCCTGCCCTGATTTTTATTAAATGTAATTTATTTTCATGCAGAATGACACAAACATACATTTTCCTTTTCTAGGGTATTCTGTGGCCTCAGTTCTTTATTTGTTTAGCAGTAAACATTATCAATGCTGTTGTCAATGCTATTTTCATATACGTCTTCAAGATGGGAGTAGTGTAAGTATGTCACATTTACTTATACAGATTTTGCACTCTCCAGTTTTAGTATATCAACCCCAATGTGTATGTGTGTGTTCTGGACAATGCAGATATGTATGCAGGGCTTTTTTTCTCAGAGAATAGGTGCAGGAACTCAACCATGCCCGTCACACATACCTGCCAAATGGCATCAAATAGTAGCTCTTCCCTCTGCATACAACCCCCTCCCTCCTCTGCCCTCATTTTCTCCCCCCCTCCTTAAAAGCTCTACCATCTGTCATATGTCTTACCTTTGTTGCAATATTAAGCTGAAACACCTATCCGGCTGTAGTACCTCCCAGCATACTATACTATACTATACTACAGTCACTTGCAAGGGAGATCATGCAGTAGGAGCATCAACAACTGGTCACCAGGGAAAAAATGAAGACCACAGAGGGTGCAGCCTACCACGCACCCTCTCCTGCCCATGACTGCACTGAACCCTGGGCACCTGAGATAAGCTACCACTTGTAAACGCAGAAGCTGGACTTCAGTGTTACCAAGTGATAGCGGTGAGCAGGGAGCAAAAGACCCGAGCCAGAGGTGGTGGAACTGAGTTCCCCCTAGTTCCTGCTGAAAAAAAGCCCAGTATGTATGTATTATAAAGTGCACGTCTATATTAAACCAATATTTAGCACAATATTGGCATTCAAGCAAGCCACTCCTACAGTGAAAAATGGAAAAATAAAGTACAGATGTGTTGTTTTGAAAGTGCTCGAAACCAGAGGTCCAGTACTGGTATGCACCATAATATTTATGAAATAAATGAACTCATCAATGGTGTTGACAACCAGTATTAATGATCACGGAGCACCTGCTAAAATCAATCCACAGCCTTTCCATATATATATGGCTCTATCACTCTCCTTCATATCTCTATTAATATTCCCTTTCAGTTTAGCAATACGAAACAAAGGAAACGAGACTTCACATAGCACAAAAGTGTCTCAATTTATTTAAATAATGGCATATAAAATCACACTTACATTGTAAAATGCTATAATGGCACTATGAAATGTGCTCAGCTAACCCCACCACCTAGGCTCTCTGACAGCAAGACTTCTGGTTTGCATGATGATGTCAGCATGGCCATGCCCACTCAACACAGTTCATCAGTTAATACTTCATCAAGAGTGTACACACCAATGGCTTCCTGTCTAATTTTAGTCTCAATCTTGACCTTTCTTATCAAAATGTTAACCCTATCTATACAACAAGCCATCTATTTTAACCACTACATGTCATTAAAAAAATGATTCCAGCAACATACGAATAGAAATTATGGATTTCACTTAGCCCAGCTATACAAAAAATAAATGCACCCAAAACATACTGTAGCAACAAGGAATTCATCGCTCCAGCAACAGGGGATGGTAATTCCAATCCCAGCCGATGAGGTTTTAGGACAGGTGTTCGGCTGGCTGACGAGAAAAGAACAGGGTCATCTGACCTCTACATAGTCCTTGTGTAATTACGAGCCCAACTAATCATGGTTCAGTATGCATTTTTCTAATGCTAGAGAACATTCCAGTTCAGGTATTGTTCTTTCTTTAGGTAGGAGTGCTTAAGATGACCAAGTAGATAAAACCTTGTGAGCTGCCACACTCCTACCCTAAAGTCAAAACACTAAGGAATTATAAAATGAAATAAATTAAAATAAAATAAAAATAAATAAAAATGAAAATAAACAGCTGCCAACACTACCCACACTTCCCAAATGTGACAATACAAACTAATATACCAATTGTGCAGAGCTAAAATAAAATATATATATATATATATATATATATATATATATATATGTACATAACTACTAAACTAATAACTAAATTCATATATCCTATATTCTAAAGGTGATAAAGTCAAACATAAAATATAAAATAATAAAAGGGTACGTGCTCCGTGTGATGCACACAAATCCTTAATAATATGAAAAGCCCATTATAAAAGCATAAACATAGAACGTGATGGTAATATCTTCATGCAATGTCCAAAAATATATATAGGGAAAGTGCACAAAAATCCTTAATATTTCAACAGTCCAAACATAAACCATGATGGCGTTATCTTCATACGATGTGCACCCCCCCCCCCCCCCCCACCTGGTGTACCCTCACCTTAAGGGCTTTTTTTAAAAAGCCTGTGATAAATATTCTTATCAGCTTGGGAAGATCCTCCTATGGTTCCTCTTTCATGTGGTGGCTAATTATGGCTTAAATTCTGATACAAAGGTCACTCCTTCCTCCTGATCACAAGCCACTGTTTCCTCCTGGCTGTCAGCAATATGTTATTCTCATAGTATCATTCTACCTTTTGTTATTCTGAAGACATCATTGTGTGTTCCTCTGTGCTACAGGTGATGAAATACAAGAGGCAGAGAGATTTTTCAGACTCTGGCTATAGTGATGCACAGTAAATTTGTTTCCCTACACTTGGACTAAAGAGAGATAGCAACACCTTCTGCCAGCATGAAGAGCACATGCAAATTTCTGCTGTGTGGCATAATGGATGTTAGTAGAGCAGGTCCAGAGAACGAGACCACCCAGGCTGTATTCTAACACCAGCAAGGCTTTTGTTAAAGATCTTCCATGGGACAGACAGAGCACCTGCATTCCTTTCTGCCAGCACAAATTGTGGCTCTTAGAGAGACCCTGACAGGGAGAAAAAAATGCCAGATGTCTGTGTGCTCTGTCCAACCATCCATCCATACATCTGCTTGCCAAATCTTTGACATAAACATTTCTGGTGTCACAATACAAGATGAATAGATTGGAAAAAAAAAATTCCTCCACTGTTATTCTGTTAACACTGTTCCCCACTCTACAAACAGGCCAGGACTAGGGATGGGCTGAACACCCCCCCTGTTCGGTTTGCAGCAGAACATGCGAACAGGCAAAAAATTTGTTTGAACACGCAAACACCGTTAAAGTCTATGGGACACGAACGTGAAAAATCAAAAGTGCTAATTTTAAGGATTAATATGCAAGTTATTGTCATAAAAAGTGTTTGGGGACCTGGGTCCTGCCCCAGGGGACATGCATCAATGCAGAAAAAAGTTTTGAAAACGTCCATTTTTTCAGGAGCAGTGAATTTAATATTGCTTAAAGTGAAACAATAAATGTGAAATATTCCTTTAAATTTCGTACCTGGGGGGTGTCTATAGTATGCCTGTAAAGTAGCGCATGTTTCCCGTGTTTACAACAGTCCGAGAGCAAAATGACATTTCTAAAGGAAAAAAAAGTCCTTTAAAAGTACTAGCGGTAGCGCCGGCTGCTGAATTGTCGGGTCTCTGCAATACACATAAAAGTCATTGAAAAAATGGCCTGGGATTCCCCCACAGTGTATTACCAGGCCCTTTGGGTCTGGTATAAATATAAAGGGGAACCCTGAACCAAAATTTAAAATAAAAAATGGCGTGGGGGTCCCCATCAAAATCCATACCAGACCTGAATTTTAAGAGGAACCCTGCGTCAAAATTTAAAAAAAAAATGGCATGGGGGTCCCCCTAAAAATTCATACCAGATCCTTATCCGAGCACGCAACCTGGCAGGCTGCAGGAAAAGAGGGGGGGATGAGAGAGCGCCCCCCCACCTGAACTGTACCAGGCCACATGCCCTCAACATGGGGAGGATGTCCCCATGTTGATGGGGACAAAGGCCTCATCCCCACAACCCTTGCCCGGTGGTTGTGGGGGTGTGCGGGCGGGGGGCTTATTGGAATCTGGAAGCCCCCTTTGACAAGGGGACCCCCAGATCCTGGTCCCCCCGTGTGAAATGGTAGTGGGGTACGAATGTACCCCTACCATTTCACAAAAAAAGTGTCAAAAATATTAAAAAAGACAAGACGGTTTTTGACAATGCCTTTATTAATGTCTTCTTCTTTCCCCACTTCTTCCATCCTCTTCTGGTCTTCATTCGGTTTTCTTCCTCCATCTTGTTCTTCCCCCGCTTCTTCCTCTACGTCTTCCTCCAATCAAAAACAACAAGGAAAAAACTGCGCTATACCATAAATGAGAAAATGCATGGAAATCAATCAGTGTAAAGAATAAATACAAATTAGCATCAAATCATATCAACATGTAAAAGTGCAAAATAATATTAAAGTCCGTAAACTCAGAAAACTAGAAAGTCTATTATGGAGATGGGAAGAGTCCCCCGATACTACTTATTAAAAACCTGTGTGAAAAGGTAGGAATTGAAAACACCCCTCACAGCGATCCTCCACCGCCTAGAATATGCACTTACCAGATCGCAAGCACAACAAGCATGTAAATGGACCCAACTCAGGGTGTGCGGCTAGCACAGGAGCAATCCTCTGGACAGCGTATTGGAGGGTACCAAACACGTAGTGAACTGTATCCAGATGTCCCGCTAATGGTCAAACGTCCCTCTATAAAGCGTGGCTCCAAGCATGTAAAGAGACAATGCAGCAACCGAATTCAAGGACATGGGGATGAAGAAAAAGTGGCCATAGTGTGATTCCGATAAAACAATTTATTAAAAGTAAAGTAGAAAACTTACAAGATTATAGCATAAACCGAGCAATTCGCCGGCCAGCAAGCGAGCGCCCGTTCTGGCAAGGTGCGATGACGTCACTGCTCCCGAAAAAACTGACATTTTTAAATCTTTTTTTGCATTGATACATGTCCCATGGGGCAGGACCCAGGTCCCCAAACACTTTTTATGACAATAGCTTGCATATTAACCTTTAAAATTAGCACTTTTGATTTCTCCCATAGACTTTTAAAGGGTGTTCCGCGGCTTTCGAATTTGCCGCGAACACCCCAAATTGTTCCCTATTCGGCGAACGGGTGAACAGCCAATGTTCGAGTTGAACTCATGTTCGACCCGAACAGATAGCCCATCCCTAGCCAGGACCCATTCAGTGTAATTTCAGCCCAGGTGCAGTGTACAGCCTGTTATTGACATGAATGATTATATGCTGCTGTATTCCTTTATACAGCGGTGCGATCATAAACATGATCCTCCTCTGAGCAGTGGGCGGCAGTTTCCCCTATTGGAATCCATGCGTCCAGCACTCCACATGGGGCCAGACGCATGATACGGCGGGCAGCACCCCTGCGCCCTGCATTACAGGCCACCAATGAATGCATTGCTATGGGGGTGACACCCACCAGAGGGGTGACACCGGGGCCGCCGCTAAACACTGTACTATAAATTGCTTGCAGCGGAGCGGTGCGAGCAGGGCCCTCAGCAGTGCAGGGGAGGCTGCCTGTAACACTCCTCAGTCAGGCTAATATCCCCGAGTGAGCTGGAGTTGGTGGGTGGAGCTGGGGGTGTGGCTGCCTCCTCCACTCCTCCCATAGACTCCTTCACTATGGCTGATATCCCAGCTGAAGAAGATAGAGAAGAGGACACAGCAGCCCCGCCCAGGTCTTCATCTGCAGGCATGAAGCATGCTGTAAGTTACTGCAGTGTCACTACATAAAGTCCTAACCTGGCCTCTACCACCACAACCTGCCCTATGCCACCATAACCTGCCCTATGCCACCCTAACTTGCCCTATGCCACCCTAACTTGCCCTATGCCACCCCAACCTGCCCTGTGCCACCCTAACTTGCCCTATACTACCCCAACCTGCCCTGTGCCACCCTATCATGCCTTATACCACCCCAACCTGCCCCGTACCACCGCAGCCTGCCCTGTGCCACCCCAACCTGCCCTATGCCACCCCAACCTGCCCTAACCTGCCCTGTGCCAACCTAACTTGCCCTATTTCACCCCAACCTGCCCTGTGCCACCCTAACTTGCTAAATACCACCCCAACCTGACCTGTGCCAACCTAACTTGCCCTATACCACCCCAACCTGCCCTGTGCCACCCCAAATTGCCCTATGCCATCCTAACTTGCCCCATGCATCCCCAACCTGCCCTGTGCCACCCCAACCTGCCCTATACCACGCCAACCTGCCCTGTGCTACCCTAATTTGCCCTATACCATCCCAACCTGCCCTGTGCCACCCCAACCTGACCTATGCCACCCTAACTTGCCCTATATCTCCCCAACCTCCCCTATGCCACCCCAACCTGCCCTGTGCAACCCCAACCTGCCCTGTACCACCCTACCCTGCCCTGTACCACACTAACCTGCCCATTACCACCTCAACCTGCCCTATACTACCTCAACCTGCCCTATACCACCCCAACCTGCCACTATACCACCTTATATTACCCTAACCTGCCACTATACCACTCTATACTATAATTTACAGGGGATGGTTTGGGTGCGCCCCGTGACCGTGCGCTGCCTGCAGGGTTTTCTTTAAAAATAACAAATATGATATACTTACCTGCTCTGTGAAATGGTTTTGCACAGAGCAGCTGTGATCTTCCTCTTCTTGGGTACCTCTTCGGTGCTCCTGGTCCCTCCCTCCTGTCGCGTGCCCCCACAGCAAGCAGCTTGCTATGGGGGCACCCGAGCAAAGCCACATCTCCATGTGTCCATTCAGACATGGAGCCAGCCCCTCTCTCTCCTGATTGGTTAACTGACTTTGGTTGACAGCAGTGGGAGCCAGTGGCGCCGCTGCTGTGTCTCAGCCAATCAGGAGGCCGAGAAAGTTGTGCACATCGCTGGATAGAGATAGGGCTCAGGTAAATATTACGGTTGCCGAGGGAGGCTGCTGCACACAGAAGGATTTTTTAATTTAATGCATAGAATGCATTAAGATAAAAAACCTTCTGCCTTTACAACCACTTTAAGGCATATGCCACAGGCAAAGAATGTACCCTCAGAGACTTAGAGTGGTTGTAAAGCCTCAAGGTTTTTCATTTTAATGTATTCTATGCATTAAAGTGAAAAACCTTCTGTGCTGCAGCTCCCCCCAGACCACCCCTTTTTCTTACATGAGCCAGATTTGTTCCAGTGATGTGCACAAGCACAGCGGCTCCCGCTACTGTCTTTCTCCTCGTTGGACAGATTGATAGCAGCAGGAACCATTGTCTCCGGCAGCTGTCAATCAAATCCAGTGACTGCTTTCTGTGTCAATGGACACAGTAGCGGGACTAGGGAGCGAGCCCACACGGGTGTCCCCAGGGAAAGCAGCTTTCTGTGGGGGCACCTGATAAAGAGGAGGGGCTTGGAGAGCCAACGGGGCACCCCAGAAGCAGAGGATTGGGGCTGCTCTGTGCAAAACAATTGCAAAGAGTGGGTAAGTTAATAATTTTTTTGTTATTTTTATTTAAAAAAATTAGGGTTTACAAACCCTTTAATATCTTGCCAGACAGAAGGAGTGTAGAAGGAAACATTTTTCAGTGTATAAATTTAAAGGGTTATTTCACCTTTACCAGAAAATTGCCAGTGCAGATAAGGGACATATGTAGATAAAAATAAACTATGCAGCTTTGAATAAAGTTGAATAATGCTCTTGCTATGGAGCAACATACTGTTGGTCAGCAAGATTAGCACTACAAGAAAAACAGAAATGGAAGGCGCGTACACCTAGTGCATTACCAAAGATAAATTAATAATAAAAATGTTTTTTTATAAAAGTGGGTACTCACAAAATGCAGCTCACAAAAGGCCATAAAAAGAATGCATGGACATGCACAGAACACAGGGTACAGCTAACACGCTTCGGGGGTGCACCCCCTTCCTCAGCCTAGCTTTGAGGAAGGGGGTGCACCCCCGAAAGGGAGGGGAGATAGTACCTGGCAGGGAAAGCATCAAAGGGCATCAATTTATGATTTTCAACAAGGACATCAATTTATGACAACATACCAAATAGATTAAAATTATAGTGCCACATCCCTATATGACTAAACCAGAATAAAGCAACACAAAATATGAAGTGGGATTTTTAAGGCACAGCGTTTTTCATAAAATTCTATTTCTTTATTAAAGATACACATATAAAAATGTTGTTTTTTTGCTATGCAACATATAAAATTGATCAATAATACAATTTGTCCAGCAAATCTATAACATAACAGCTCATATTATCAAGGAGACAAGGCCATATACTGATTTCTTGTGGTCCGACGCGTTTCATGGACATGAGCCACTTCTTCAGAAGCCACCAGTATAATTATAAAACAGAAAAAAGAGAGGCGCCTCTAAGTGCAGAATTAAAAGCTATTTATTTCCCCAAAAAGGATTAAAAACACTTACAAGATCTGACGAACAAAAAGGCATATAATCATGGGTAGTACAGGTAGTCCGGCAGGCATGGAGATCCTCCACATATAAATGTTATCGGAGCTGTGTCGTATACTGTGGGAGAGGCTCTGGAGTCATGGAATTTCCTGTAAGCTGATGAGCAGTTACCATTGACCGGGTCTGTGATGGACGGAGATCCCGGAAGTGACGTCAGCGGTGAGAGATGGGAACCAGCATGAACCGCAAGCCGGATGTAGTCATCAGTAATGGACGCGTTACGGAACTTCTGATTGGTTCCTTTATCAGCCTATGGCTGCAAATGTACACACACTTAGCTTATACTATCTAGACAGGATATGGGCGGAAACATGGGCAGGGGCATAGACAGAAGAGGGGAAATGGAATGGGAAATAGTAAATAGTAATGATATGGAGTAATATAAAGCATTTCTCTAAAAGATAGAAACATCAAAGCATGCATATGCCTAACCACAGGAGACATATAATTAAACAAAAATGAAATGACCACAATTAACAATAATAACCAATCTACAAAAGAGCAGAGGAGCACTATAGCCTGAGCTCCCATTAGTATAAAAAGGGGGAGAGGACCATTTCTATTAAAATACCAAAAGAGATAATGAATAATTAAAAAAATATTTTATATAAATATATATATATATATATATATATATATATATATATATATATATATATATATATATATATATATATATATATATATATATATACACACACACACACACATAAAAAATAGAGTAAAAAATTAGGATAAATAAAAAATTAAAAAAATAATATTAAAAAAAAAAAAAAATAGGAATTTAAAAATAGAAAAAAAAAGTGAGCTATTAGGAATCTGATACAACAGAACAATGTACCAGCAATAATGTGGTAAAAAAATAATTAATTAGTGGAAGAGCGTGTGGGCTTATGTACATTGATGTACATCCTAACAGAGATATATAAGTACATAAGCACCAAACATGTGCATACAGTCTCTGACACACACACATATATATCTATACACAGAAAATGTATATGTGTACGTTGGTATAAAATAATTAAATTATCCCATAAGGTGCATAACTGGAAAAAGGAAAAGACCATCATTATGATAGAAAAAAGGGGGGGAGGGGGGATTAGAGGATAGCACTAATCTCAAAATCCTCATTCAACCTTCCAGGGGCCAATACATTTAGAGAGAAGATCCAGAACATTTCTCTATGGCAGAGTCTTCTAAAACGCTCAGCTGGAGGCAGGTCCCTCGGCATTGCCTCAATAACCCAAACTCTCAGGCCATCTGTAGATTTTTCATGGTAACTGAGGAAATGCCTAGGGACACTGTGATTGTCCAATCCATCGGTAATGAAATGGCGATGTTCACCAAAACGCTTGCGAAGTGGCCGAATGGTTTGCCCCATATAAAAAGGACACAGGGACATGTCAAGCAATACACCACATGGTCAGAGGAGTAGGCGTGAAAGCCCTTAATGGGGTATGTTTTGCCTCTCACACAAAAATACTTCTGACCATGCCTCACAAACCGATAGGTTTTGCATAAAGGTTTTCGGCATTGATACTGAAATAACCGATACAATATTATACAATCTATATCCTATATAACTATTGCATATATGTATCAATTTGTTTAGTCCCTATAATTGCTAGTCTAATCTATCAGAGTCTGATAAGCACAATGATATAAAAAACACATCTGCTTAGTAAACAAGTTACATTTATTTCCCTTGAAAACAGGAAACTAACATAAAAGTATTAAAAGGTATTACCATGTTACATAGCTTACAATCAGAACACAATATACTAAACAGCAGATATCTACAACATATAACAACAATCAAACATATAATACAAGAATATACTTATCACAAGGTTTCATCGGCTAGTTCTGGATGATAAAAGGGGTCTGGGCCACATAGTTCAGGCCCGAGCCAGCAACCAGAGCAAGGCCTCAAGATGGCCATGCCATGAGGCTTGCAAAGACCAACATCAGCAGAGAGAGAAAGGGGCAGAGAGACAGAAAATGCCTGTGTGTGCTCATTTCATTCAAACATACACGCCCACTCGTAGCCACCCCCATTTGCCTTCCATCCAATAGGTATCGCCAAGAGGTAATCCTTCAAATGTCTGCCCATTCGTCAGGAAGCATGCTGTATTGTCCACTAGGGGCAGCGTCTCTGTTAGCCCTGGGCCGTCTTAGCTAGCTCTTATTCTCTTTGAAGCCTGTAATCACACATATCACAGCAGGTGGGCTTGAGCCAAGCCATTGTTCTTCTGATTACAAAGCTTTGATGTGTTTCATTCCAACTGAGGCTACCTGGCTATGTCAACCAGGAAGTGAAATACCAGAAGTAAGATATTAACCCATGTTCCTATTCAACATATACATACCAGAGATAGCTAAAAAGGTGGGAATAGAATAACCAGGAGGAAGGGTTTTTTCTTTAATTTGCTTGGTGCCACCTTACTTTTAATGCTTGGTGCCTTTCTGTACGCAAACTTCGTTTTGTTAGGTAAAATGGGGAGGAGATGCTTGTCCTGGAGCAACAGGGGCCAATGTCTCTGCACAATGCTCTCCATCTGTCTGTGGCGAAAGTAAAACTGGGTTACAAAACGCAAGTCATTTCCACCTTTGCCACCGTGGGTAGAAGAGCATGATGAAGGAGGTGTATTTTTGTACTGGAAGTATACTGTTTCCACAAGATCAGCTGGAAACCCTTTGTCTAGAAATTTTTCTTTCAAGGTCTTACTCTGATTTTCATAATCATCATTTCTAGTAAAATTATTTTTTAGTCTGCAAAACTGGCTCTTAGGTATATTGTTGAGCCATTGAGGATGATGGCAGCTTTTATAATGAAGAAAGGAATTTCCTGCCGTAGGTTTAGTGAAATTCTTAGCATGAATTTCTTTACCAACAGAAAATTGTTCTAAATCAGGAGAAGCTAACCTTTCTTTGTCCATAACAGAAGTGAACTGTAGGGCCATGTTGTTGCCATTGCAATGTGCGACAAAATCTGGGATTAGGGAAACATTGCCATCCCAGATGATGATCACATCATCTATATATCGTCCATAGAACACAATGTGGGAGGAGAAGGGATTATTATGCCATATGTGCAAGGATTCCCAATGACCCATGGTGAGGTTAGCATATGAGGGCGCAAAATTTGCCCCCATAGCTGTCCCATTTACCTGTAGAAAAAAATCATTTTCAAATTTAAAATACTTGTGGGTAAGACAAAAAAAAGTGGCCTCAACAATAAAGGAGGCTTGTCTACGATTCAGCATGGGGTCATGGCACAAAAAAGGATTGAATGGCGCCCAGTCCCACATCGTGTGGTATGTAGGTATATAGAGATTGGACATCTAGGGAGACCCAGAGATAGTTGGGCTACCAAGAATAGGGAGAGAGTAATTCCAGCAGGTGGGTACCATCTCTGATGTATGACTGGAGGGATTGGGCGAGTGGCTGGAGGAACTGATCGACATATTGTGAGAAGCCACTAGTGATACTTCCCATGGCCGCAACAATAGGTCGTCCAGTAGGATTGACCAAGCTCTTATGTACCTTGGGCAGGTGGTAAAAATATGGAGTAAAATGGACTGCCTTAACCAAAAAGGAGGCTTCCTGTTGGGTGATGATGTGATCACTAAGTGCATCCTTAACAAGAGCGATAGCCTCCAAAACAAACCGAGGCAATGGATCAGTATTTAATCTTGCATATGTATTGGTGTCTGAAAGGAGTCTGATGGCTTCATTAACATAGTCAGTTCTATTTTGTACAACTATGCCTCCTCCCTTGTCAGCATTTTTTAAAACTAGATCAAAATTATTGGTTAAAGCATCTAAAGCTTTCTTTTCAGAATGTGAGAGATCATGACTAATCTTATTTTTATTAGTTGAATTACACATATCCTGTATCTCTGCATATACAATGCGGTAAAAAGCGTCAATGCAGGAGCCCTTGGAATGAGTGGGATAGAATACAGATGTCGGTCTAATGTTTTTTTATGGGTGGGGAAGTCATGAGATGCTGAGTATACAAAATTTGGTCAGTCTCAGAGCCCTCAAAGGGGAAAGATGGGGTATTAGGCTGACTACTGGATTCTGTATTGTGGGCATATAGTTCTTCCAGAAGAGCAAGACAACCTGAATCACTATGGGTTACAGTATCCTCACAAGGGGCACCAGCAGGAATAGAGTTGACCTGGGGGTGATTGTGATTGTGTTTGATAGATTGAATATTGTAAAATCTTTTAAGGGTAAGACTGCGTACAAATTTATTTAAATCCTTGAAAAGGAGAAAGGGGTTTGGCCCGGCGGAAGGTGCAAATTTAAGGCCTCGACTGAGTAAGGACATCTCATCATTAGTTAAAAGATGAGTAGAGAGATTGAAGATTTTTATAGTGCTCTCTTTTTCCTGGGATCTGGACTTGGATCTACTTCGACTGCCTCGGCAACCTCTACTTCGTGTTTTCTTTTTAGAGGTTTTGTCCGAGGGAGGTCGGACACTAAAAAAGAGACCGCAGTAGGGTCAGAAGGATGAGCAGTAGCAGGGGGTATCACAAGAAGAGAATTTGGGCCAACGGAGACTGATGGACCAAGTGGCGCTCTATCAATAGAGGTGATGAGCATAGGTGTGGCGCTGTCTTGACTAGTAGCATCCCTGTTGGTACAAATGGAGGGGGGCATACAAGCTGCTGGATGAATAGCTGAGGAGCAGGGTGAAGATCTAGTATGCACCAATGAAATGGAAGCTGAGGAAGTCCCCTGTTGTGACTTGGGTTGAGAATCCGCATCAGGTATAGGTGACAAAACTGGTAATAAAGGTGGGGGAATGTTTTTTTTTTTTCTTTTTTATGTTTTTTCTGTAATTTAGCATGGTTATGTGGCATGGAAGATGGTTTTTCCTGTGCCAGATCAGTTGGCCAATGGGTCTGGATGACATATGGATTGATATTCATGAGGGATGGAAGATCGTTAATGGATCTGCGTTTCCATGATAAAATTCTATTGTTACTGTAATCTTTAAGATCTGTACTGAATTTTCCTAATTTGTTTTTAATAAGGAGGTCTTCTTTCCTTTTGTTTTTTTTAGTAATAGTAGACAACCATAAGAATGGTAGATATGAGGTCAATTCTGAAATTTGAGAAAATATAATCTGTATCTGGTGTACTAATTGTTCATATCTGATATGTGTTTGTGTGGCAATTTTAATCCTGAAATAAACAGAAAATCTGAGAAAAAGAAGGAATTTCTGATGCCAGCGCTCTAAATGGATATAAGATAGATTTTATACACTTGTTAGCTGCTATTATGTAAAACAAACGTTAAGAAATCAATAAATACACCTCCCCACAAGAGAAAATATTAACAGCGCTTAAAATGGATCACCAACCATAAGTCTAATTAATAAAATGTCAACATATTTAAATAAAATCAATTTCAGTTTCACTGACAAGCTGCCTTTTATTGTAATGATCTGGTAAGCGCATTTTGTAGCAGGGAGATTGTTTTTCTTAATAAAGGATATAACACTATGGCAAGCATCCCTTCTATTTCTTGCATGATATGTCCACTAACATAATGACCAAGGAGACCTGACCTCTATCAGCGGGAGCAGAGCAGATAATCCCTGGGAGAGACATTACAGGCATACCTGACTCTTACCTCTGGTGAGTATACACACAAAGGGGGCTATCATGAGGTGGCTCGGTGAAGGTGTAGAGGCAGTTAAATGGTGCACAGGGGTGGAATTAAAGTTTGGATCGTAACCCATCCTTTGCATGCATGATGTATCATCTTAAAGACTTGCCGGATTAACCTGTTTTAGGCTTCACAGATACTATGGACTATGACCTTTTTTGAAATTGATTTTATTTAAATATGTTGACATTTTATTAATTACACATATGGTTGGTGATCCATTTTAAACGCTGCTAAAATTTTCTCTTATGGGGAGGTATATTTATTGATTTCTTAATGATTTTAATCCACTTATTAGTGCAAAATTCAGAGATTGAGGACCATTCCTTCTGCTGTGTAGAATCTAAGAAGGAACAAGTTTTCAGGATCCTCAAACCCCTCGGGGTTATATGGACAGATAAATATTTGTGGAGAAAAAAATCATCCCACCATTGCTGGTTGGCAGAGGTGACCAATCTCTCCAATCTCTGAAACAATGAGCATAAAGTCCCATATTGTGTATGAATGAATTGGGGAAGTGGTTTAAGGAAATCATTGGGAAAGATGACAAGGAGTTCATTAATAATAGAATATTTAAGTGAATCAATTTCCAATAAAAAATCCATGATAAAACATATGAAACAATAGACAAAGCAGACAAGACAAGACAAACCTGTGGAGAAAAGGGGAAGGAAGAGAAACGCACACAGTATAATTAAGAGGGGAAAGGGAAGAAAAAAAAGAAAAAGGAAGGAACAATAAGGGCTTGTATCTCAAAAGGACCAGTCCACTATAAAATAGTCCACATAGTCAGTGCAGCAGCCTTGGAGTTGCTTCAAACATAAATTCATGTACAGTATATAAGGGAACTCTGAGCATAAGGACCAAGCAGACAGTACATATGAAAAAGCAGAGGTCCGATGGTGTATCTTCCACACTTAGGGCTGCGCTCACAAGGAGAAGCAATCTCTACAGGAAAAACAAAACAGAAAAAAGAGAGGCGCCTCTAAGTGCAGAATTAAAAGCTATTTATTTCCCAAAAAAGGATTAAAAACACTTACAAGATCTGACGAATAAAAAGGCATATAATCATGGGTAGTACAGGTAGTCCGGCAGGCATGGAGGTCCTCGACATATAAAGGTTATCAGAGCTGTGTCGTATACTGCGGCAGAGGCTCCGGAGTCATGGAATTTCCTGTAGCGGGTGAGCATTTACCATTGACCGGGTCTGTGATGGATGGAGATCCCAGAAGTGATGTCATCGGTGAGAGACGGGAACCAGCAGAAATGTGGGCGGGGCATAGGCAGAAGAGGGGAAAATAGAATGGGAAATCCCCCCCCTTTTTTTTCTGTTTTTTTTTTCTATTTATAAATTCCTAATTTTTTACTCTAATTTTTTCTCTATTTTTATTTTTAATTTGTAATTTTTACATTTTTAAATCCCTAATTTTTTACTCTAATTTTTATTTTTTTATTTGTATGTGTGTGTATATATATATATATATATATATATATATATATATATATATATACTGTATTTATCGGCGTAGAACACACACTTTTTTCCCCTTAAAATCAGGGGAAAATCGTGGGTGCGTGTTATATGCCGATCCCCTGCTGATCTCCGCTGATTGTGAGCGGAGCAGCGCGATCGCGCCGAGATACACATAGCCGAGTGTACCCGGCTCTTCTCGGCTCCGCTCACAGTCATGCCCAGTCCCACCATTGGACCTGTGTTATGTCCATCATAGGGCGGGACTGGACGTGACTGTGAGTGGAGCCGAGAAGAGCCGAGTACACTCGGCTATGTGTATCTCGGCTCCACCCAGTACTTGCGATCTCAGCAGTGCTCGCTCTGCTCCGCTGAGTCCCTCCGCAGCGCCATATTTAAATCTGTGCAAGGCTGCACTGGGACAAGGCTGCAAGGCTGCACTGGGGCAAGGCTGCAAGGCTGAACTGGAGCAAGGCTGCACTGGGGCAAGGCTGCACTGGGGCAAGGCTGCAATGGACACTGGGGAAGGCTGCACTAACAAGGCTGCACTGACATGGCTGCAAGGCTGCACTGGGGCAAGGCTGCACTGGGGCAAGGCTGCACTGGGAAAGGCTTCAATGACACTGACAAGGCTGCAGATGGACACTGATAAGGCTGCATTGATGGGCATTTAAATGTAAGTTTTTTCCCTTAAACTTCCCTCCTAAAAGTTTTTTTCCTTAAAATTCCCTCCTAAACTTGGGGTGCGTGTTATACGCCGGCGCGTGTTATACGCCGATAAATACGGTATATATAAAATATTTTTTTAATTATTTGTTATCTCTTTTGGTATTTTAATAGAAATGGTCCTCTCCCCCTTTTTATATTAATGGGAGCTTAGGCCATAGTGCTCCTCTGCTCTTTTGTAGATTGGTTATCATTGTTAATTGTGGTCATTTCATTTTTGTTTAATTATATGTCTCCTGTGGTTAGACATATGCACCTTTTACTTGTATTCTTTGATGTTTCTATCTTTTAGAGAAATGCTTTATATTACTTCATATCATTACTATTTACTACTTCCCATTCCATTTCCCCTCTTCTGTCTATGCCCCTGCCCATGTTTTCGCCCATATCCTGTCTAGATAGTATAAGCTAAGTGTGTGTACATTTGCAGCCATAGGCTGATAAAGGAACCAATCAGATATTCCGAAACACGTCCCTTACTGATGACTTTATCCGGCTTGTGGTTCGAGCTGGTTCCCGTCTCTCACCACTGACTTCACTTCCGGGATCTCTGTCCATCGCAGACCCGGTCAATGGTAACTGCTCACCGGCTTACAAGAAATTTCATGACTCCGGAGCCTCTGCCGTAGTATACGACACAGCTCGGATAACCTTTATGTGTCGAGGACCTCCAGTCCTGATGGACTACCTGTACTACCCATGATTATATGCCTTTTATTCGTCAGATCTTGTAAATGTTTCTAATCCTTTTTGGGGAAATAAAAAGCTTTTAATTCTGCACTTTGAGGCGCCTCTCTTTCTGTTTTGTTTTTCCTGTAGAGATTGCTTCTCCTTGTGAGCGCAGCCCTAAGTGTGGAAGATACACCATCGGACCTCTGCTTTTTCATATGTACTGTCTGCTTGGTCCTTATGCTCAGAGCGCCCTTATATACTGTACCTGGACTAGTATAATTATGTATTAAAGTGATCTAAACAGAAAGATATACATGTTGTACAGGTTTTCTTGAGATAGATCACTTTTGAGATAAGTAGTGCTGCGCTGATTTAAGGTTTTCATTGATAATAAGTTAATTGTATATTTCATTTTTCATTTTTTTCAGAGGTTCAGCTTGGGCAAACACGGTTTCTCAGTGGGCAATGGCACTTTTACTTTTTATATACATCGTTGGTAAAAAGTTGCATGTGAAAACATGGGGAGGTATGTTACATAGTTACGCAGTTATTTACTTTGAAAAATAATAATTCACACCAGACACTGCATTATAGCACAGTGACTGGTGTGCGGTGCAGTCTGGTGGGATTGCCGCATTGCTGACATGTGGTTTACTCTTTTACTCATTTATTTTTAAATTAACTTATTGAAATGTGTCCGAGACATTGTATTAAGCTCAATTGTTGGCTGTGCAGTGGGAGCCCTGTGCTGGAAAAAAGTACTGTAAACATGAAGAGAAAAGAAATACCCAGACTAAAGAATGGGGTGCTTAGAACAAAAGGGTACTGACTGCCCGTAAAGTGTATTTTAACAATTAATATTTTGTTCAAGTAATTAAAATATTGATATACAAGATAGTTTGTAAATCTGAAAACATAAAAATAATAAAATAAAATTGACTAAAACCATTTGTTTTTCTTTAAAGCAACCCTGCGTTTTGTCCTTGCAGGGCAAAGCAACAGGTGTACTGTAATAGTGGATCTACTTGCACCACATATACATCTTCTCTTCATTCCCCTGGGCTTTATTCAACTCCCGAAAGTGAAGAAAAAAGGCTGGGTACTTCTAGATATTAAGTAGAATGTGACTCATTATTTCATGTCCCATTTGACAGTGTTGCCATGCCACATTTTGTCTTGGAGCTTGCACAGGTCTTCCTGTCCTCACTCCTGTGAGCCAAACAGAATGGTGGGGGAACAAAAGTAAAGTAAATATATATATATAACTGGCTGCAATGGCAATGCAGAGGTTTACCTTAAGGTCAGGTGTGTACATACAGGGGTCGCAGGCTCATCATTACGACCCAGCCCCATGTCCAGGGGGCCCGTGTGGCCCCCCTGTTTACCTGGATAGGAGGGTGGCGGGGGTGGCAGGGTGTAGAGGAACTGCTGAATGCCTGCTTTTTCCTCCTCTCCCTCCAGCATTCAGCGGCTGCAGGAGGGAAATGGAGGGCATCGGTTCCTATACATGCTGCTCCTGCCGCTTCCCTATCCCTGACACCCCCTTCAACAGGGTTGCCAGGTTTCCACTCCCACCCTCCACCTGCTGCTGTGAGGATCTTTCAGGATGGAGAGCAGTTTACAACCGCTTTAATCAATAGAGTCAGTGATTTTTTAAATGTTTTATTCATTCATAGCTGTGGCATAGTAAACTGTGTTTACTATGCCTCAGTTTATAAATGAAGGGGAAGCTCTGTACAGATCTATACATGTTCATTTATTCTGTGCAGCTGAGGCTGCAGAGAAAGGGACTGGTGAATCTGTACTCAGTCCCTTTTCTCTCTCTCAAAAGGGAGACATCAGGTGTCTGTTTAGACCCCTGATATTTTACCAAAGCCCCCTTAAGTCCTTAAAAATATGTAAAAAATAATAAAATATAAAAATGTACAAAAAATAAAATGGTAAAAAAATAAAAAAATAAAACAACAAAAATGAAAAACTACTGACACCAGTGGTGGAACTACCAGGGTTGCAAAGGTCTCACTTGCAACTGGGCTCTGGCATTCCAACACTGTTGGGGGACCCGTAATAAAGGGTCCCACTATGGAAATAAAGAGCCCCGGGATCAGTGGGAAGGGCCCCGGTTAGGGGCCAGAGGGGGCCCTTCATAGTTTTTTGCACCGGGGCCCTGAAGGTTCTAGTTACGCCTCTGCTTAAGGTTATATATTTGGCAATGAAAGCGTTAAGATATTTCAAACGTAATGCTGCAGTTCTGTTGTTTTATTCATTTTATGTAATCTGTTATGCCTTTTTAAAAAAACGTGCTTATTCAGCTGTTTTAAAAAATCTTCTCTTCTCAGGATGGTCCAAAGACTGTCTTCAGGAGTGGGATATATTTATCTCCCTTGCTCTCCCCAGCATGCTGATGTTTTGTGTTGAATATTGGAGCTTTGAAATTGGAGGCTTTTTAGCAGGTTGGTTTCTACATTCTATGTTTATTTTCACTGAGCCCTATCTGCTATATTTCCTTTCCTGACACAGCATGACAGCATATATGTATGGGTAGGCTCCGCCCCTTGCCCTATTCCAGGACCGGTTACACTATAGAAGTAAGTCTCCTCCCTGCAGGCCACATTCTCTTTTTTTTCCTCACTGCTACAGCCGGTTATGCTACTGCTGAAAGCAGGATTTTTTTTCCCTCACCTTGCCGGATTCATCTGTCCAAGCCGCACAGGTTCAAGCCTCTCCTGTGATGAAGCTCCCCACTGTACAGGCAGACATGAAAGCCTATATGGGGGAGACCTCCCCCCATCAAGATCCAGGATAAGGGGGGCGATGGTATCTGGTCTCTAGAGATTGCTTCTTCATCATGACTCAATGGATGGACACTCATTGGACTTCTGGTTGGACCATGAAGCATGCAGGTGGTAAAAGAACCACATGGTGCACAAATCTACAGTATACAGTTACTGCTGGAAGCATATGTCACACATGCAATTTTCTGGCCTGTCCATAAGTTTCAGTCTGTTTACTATTGCCTCACAGGTTGTGGTTTGTGTCTGCAATACTGCTAATGCTGATAACAAGTGTGCTGTGCTGGGCTGAAGCCTTCCTATTAACTCAGCAAGGCCTGGCCCTGCAGGCTTGACTTATTGTCTGCAGGTATGCTGTTAGCTTACACCTCTGAAAGTGTATATCACACATGTGAATCTTACTGGGTGTCCATAGTGCCATTCCGTTTACTAATGCTTCACAGGTTGTGGTTTGTGTCTGCAGTAATGTTAAGGCTGATTTGAGGTGGAGCTGAGCCCAGTGCTGTGTCTTGGCCTAGGCCAACAAGGCCCAGGCCTAGGGCGGCACTGTGCGGGGGGGCGGCAGAAAGCCGCCCCCCCCCCCCGAAAATGGCAGCGGCGCCCTCTTCCCGACTCCCGCACAGCAGGGGGTACAGCTTAGCAGTGCAGTACAGTGGCGTCCCGGGTGCCATCAAGCCGCCCCTCCGTAAAGCTGTGATTCTGTCTGTCTGTTCTGAGGAAAACAGCGGGGAGGAAGCTGGGCGGCGGCACGGCGAAACCAATTAGAGCCGCTCTCTCTCTCTCTTCTCCCTTCGGCTGACAGAAAGGGGAGGGGGGGCGAGCGGGGGAGTTCTCTGGCAAATGGAGCAGCAGATCTGTGACAGGGAGAGGAGAGATGCGGATTGTCAGGGGAGGGGGGGCGAGCGGGGGAGATACACAGACAACCCGCATCTCTCCTCTCCCTGTCACAGATCTGCTGCTCCATTTGCCAGAGAACTCCCCCGCTCGCCCCCCCTCCCCTTTCTGTCAGCCTAAGGGAGAAGAGAGAGCGGCTCTAATTGGTTTCCCTGCGCCGTCGCCCAGCTTCCTGACCGCTGTTTTCCTCCCCATGATTGGCCACAGCAGAGGGCCAATCAGAAGACTCTGGGGGGCATCATGGGAAAAGTAGCCCCCACAGACATGCTACAGCCCCCAGCATGCACTCTGCTGAGGGGGGGTGTTAGAGGAGAAAAAGAGGGTACTGTGCTGGGGGAAGCCAAAGAGGGAGCCACGCTGTACCCGCACCACCAAAGAGCCACGCTGTACCCGCACCACCAGAGAGCCACGCTGTACCTGCACCACCAAAGAGCCACGCTGTACCCGCACCACCAGAGAGCCACGCTGTACCCGCACCACCAGAGAGCCACGCTGTACCCGCACCACCAGAGAGCCACGCTGTACCCGCACCACCAGAGAGCCACGCTGTATGCGCACCACCAAAGAGCCACGCTGTACCCGCACCACCAGAGAGCCATGCTGTACCCGCACCACCAAAGAGCCACGCTGTACCCGCACCACCAGAGAGCCACGTTGTACCCGCACCACCAAAGAGCCACGCTGTACCCGCACCACCAGAGAGCCACGCTGTACCCGCACCACCAGAGAGCCACGCTGTACCCGCACCACCAAAGAGCCACGCTGTACCCGCACCACCAGAGAGCCACGCTGTACCCGCACCAACAAAGAGCCACGATGTACCCGCACCACCAGAGAGCCACGTTGTACCCGCACCACCAAAGAGCCACGCTGTACCCGCACCACCAAAGAGCCACGCTGTACCCGCACCACCAGAGAGCCACGCTGTACCCGCACCAACAAAGAGCCACGCTGTACCCGCACCACCAGAGAGCCACGCTGTACCCGCACCAACAAAGAGCCACGCTGTACCCGCACCACCAGAGAGCCACGCTGTACCCGCACCACCAGAGAGCCACGCTGTACCCGCACCACCAGAGAGCCATGCTGTACCCGCACCACCAAAGAGCCACGCTGTACCCGCACCACCAGAGAGCCACGCTGTACCCGCACCACCAGAGAGCCACGCTGTACCCGCACCACCAGAGAGCCACGCTGTACCCGCACCACCAGAGAGCCACGCTGTACCCGCACCACCAGAGGGGGAGAAAGATGAAGCCACTGCCGGGGTACAGACATGCTACACTACTGACCAGAGTCAGCCTGGGCAACCCAGAGTGAGCGATCGTCCAGCCGGAGGGATCACTGTTGCGGTTTCACCGGGTCTGGTAAGATAGCCTGTTGGCCATTATTCATTACTGTTCCCAGGAACTGAGCCATTAGGAAGTGCCTAACCTGATATCCTCTGGGCCTTGTTGACCGCCACAATGAGCTCCAACGCTGGGCCTCCAGTCAAAAAATTAAGGGGGATGACACAATTTTTACAGCTCCAGGTGACACCAAACCTAGTGACGCCACTGTCCCAGAGCCCACAACAAGTTCCGGCACTGAGCTTCGGTAACTGGCAGCCAGAGTGCGCTAGCGTGGGTACCCAGGACATCTGCCACCCAGGGTCCCACAAGCGGCGATCGGCTTTCCGTAGCAGCCACCACCTCTCTCCCCACTGTCAGCCACACACACTCCTCAGCTCCTCCTCCTTCTCAGCTCCAATGTTCTAGTGTACACAGCCAGGAGGAGAAGGAGCCACAGAGGAGGGACACGACTTCAGTGCAAGAGCCGCGCTTCTGCTCTGAGGTCTGTGTATAGTTTACAGTGGAGGGGGACACAGTAACCGGGAAGGGGGCAGATAACAAATGCACACATGGATGAGGGGAGGGGGGTAAGGGGATATGTGCTGGGTGCTTTGGGAGGGGTCTGATCCTCCCCTCCCAAAGCAACCAGCACATATCCCCTTACCCACCAAATGAAAAGATGCTGCATGCCTCTCTGTCCTCCTCCAATGAAGATGACAGGGCGGATCTTTAAAAGAAAGGGGTGTGGCCTTGACAGAAAGGGGTGGGTCATATTTAAATTAGGGGGGTGCACAAGCTCAGTCAGGCCTAGGGCAGCACAAAACCTAAATACACCACTGGCTGAGCCTTTCCTATTAATGCAGGGCCTGGCCCTGCAGGCTGGGCTTACTGTGTATTAATGCTTGCTTGTTGTATGGACCTTTTTTTTTTTGGCAGTACATGTGTTTAAGGTAAGTTTAACCTGCTAGTGCTAATTGTCTGACTATTAGCCTGCGCTGTTTGCCTGTGATTACATTGACTCGACAGTACTATGACTGCTATGCGTTTATCTCTATGCATTTACGTGCTGACTTTGATGCTGAAATGAAAATCAGGAACTGCTTAGTTACATTTCTTTAGTCCTTACCTGTTAGCAATGTGTAATTGCTTCTGTATTGTGGTACACCACAGAGGGATATGTGGTTTGCTGTTTTGTAGTGGTTACTACTGATGAATTTTTTTTGAAACAAATACTCCCAGGAATGGATTCAATCTGTCAGCTCATCTGTGGACCAGTAGCAATCAGCCTTCCTAGAGACCAGCAACGTTCATTAAGGTGAGGGCAGGTAGGTATATTCCATATCCTAAAAGAGTGCACATTATGGGCATAATGGATTGTAAATCTCTCCAGCCCTCAACATCAACACCACTTCTCAGAAAGAGGCGAGTCTGCCTGCTTCTGCAACAGGGACAGGTCCTCTTTAGCCCTGAAGGAACCACTATGTATTTAACTGCCAGAAGAGGCAGACCAAGGAAATCTCTACAAAAAAAAATCTCTACAAAAATCATAATGGACTAGTGTGTCGGCCAAAATGCAAAACCAAGTTGCAGGCCAGAGGCAGTGATAATGGGCAGAGACTAAGAAGGCCTACAGTCACTAATGATTCCATGCCAAGCCTAAATCAAACAGCTGTGTTTATTTAAAGGCAACTTCTACCTCAGAAGCAGTTGGCCAGGAAATCTTTATCAGACTGGCCAGATGGGTCAACCTTAGCTTGCTTCTAGGAAATTGCTATGGCAAGTTGGCATATCAGAAGCAAAAGGTGGGTGTTTTAACTCTGTCCAAACTGACTGTGTGGATCTCTATTGTAATAATGCTCAGGTACTAAGCTAATCAACTAAGTCGTTTAAAAGGTACCTCTGCCTCAGAAGCAGCTGGCCAAACAGGCTTCATGTGATTAGCCAGGGGTGCCATTCTGCCAGAAGAAAAGCAATATCCTTTGCAGAGACCCTGGGACAGTGAATTAATCTGGAGATGAAGAAGGTTCATACTACTATTAAGTAGTGTTTTGTGACCTGCGGTGAAGCTCACCTTGGTAACCAGACTGTCAGGACTCCAGACAAGATGAAAGCAGGGCTCTGGTCAGTGATAAACTCTCTATGATGGCGGATCCTAGAGTGAAAATGAAGTAGCCAGTGATGCAGTTCAGCCACTGTGGATACAAGACTGTATGCTGTTTCTCTGGTAGTCCATTGTGGTCAGTTAACCCTTATGACTCATCCCACAAGTATCACATACCGCTTTTAAGTCAGAGTGGTGACTGACTGTTCAAGTCGGATTTAGTGATATCTAGAAGGGGGATTAATCCCTTGTGTTAATCACCAAAGAAAGTAACGAAGAATGAATGACAGGTTACACCTGGGAAAACTATAAACAAGAATAAAGAATCAATAATCCTCTTTATTTGTCTACCTAAACCCAAGTCGCCCAGTAGGGCCAGCTGACAGAATTTTATGTAAAATCTGAGCTTTAGGATCTGTGGGTCCTGTGCATTAAGGAAGCCATTGGAATGTTTAATTCCATTATGCATTAGAGCACAAGGGTTGTGACTGCATGTTCAGTCAAAAGTAGGACTTGGTCAACAAGCAGAAGGATTAGGATCCAAAACTGCATATGGCATCATTGCAATCAATCTCTCTAGCCATCAGTAAGACTTGGGTTCCACAAATTGTTCCTCATTATTTCCAAGGAGTACTGTTAATAGTGGTGCCACTTCAAAGTAGTCCCTGCACTACTTTGATCCCACTTTGATGCGACTTGTGGCCATGGACCTCAAGAATACACAGGCAATGCTTCAAGCCTCATAAAGGTCGCATCAAAATCACACAACTTTTTAGGTCGCATAGTGGAAACCTAGGTGAAGATTGTAAATGGTCTTTAGACCTAGCAAGTGTGTGTGTTTATGTGTGTGTGTACTGTATACACACTTCGAGAGATGTTTCTGCAAGTACCTTCGCTTGGCCGTTCGAGAGTTCACTACGAGTACATCTGACAGACTGTGACCTTTCCACAAACTCCATGCATTTCCCAGGATATTAGGTCCAGTAGTGGCTGTCTTGCGGGAGCAAGGACTTCTGGTGAGCCTTGTTTGGGCAACAACCTGGTGCAATGTTTTCCAGGTCCTGGGGAAAAAAGTTCTAGTTCAGACTCTGATCAAATTGGGAGGAGCCATCATCGAGAGATCAACTAGTCTCATTACAGCAATAACCTGCCTGGAAGCAGTTCTGAATCTCTGAAGAATACAGTAGAATTACCCTCAGAAAGAGAAACAGTATAAGTATCTCACTTGAACAAATTATAGCTCTTTCCCATTGGTTGCATCCCACGGTTGCAAAAGGGTAAGGAAATAGCTGTAGTAACCTGTGGTCCAAGGGGCCCAATGGAAGGTTGACAACGGTATTACCTGGTTTTTGTAGTAAGGGAAGATTTGCTTCCTGCACCAGGAACAGTGACTCCACAGAGGAGACGAGTCCCTTTTTGGAGGGAGCTAAGCTAACTAATCTTTCCGCTTATCAGCTACTAGGCATACCAATCATCGCACTCTATTACTTGTCAGGTATTTCATGCCAATGGAGGACAAGATGTCCAAAGTCAGAGTTGCAGTGGTCGCAGACTGAACGCATCAATTGGAGCCTCAGCTATGCTGCAAAGACTCGGCAAAATGGGAAAGTCCTATCTTTGTTGTCAAAGGAATGCAACACTAGGCAACCTCTGTCAGAGGTATCTCCCAGTCAGGTCTGCCAGCCCTTTAAGTTCGGGTTCCTAGAACTTTCTGACAGATGGCGTAAGGTACAAAGCCATTGGATGTCAAGGGATGGTCTGCAAACCAACAAGCCGTTCAAGGGTTTGACAACAAATAAAGCTATCTGGATATTGATCTGACAGTTACCTTGGTGGCTACCCAGAGGTGGAAGCAGTGAAACTTTGGAGATCCAGCTGGGTCTGCAGATTAGCCAATATGTATATTGAACAAACCTAATAGTCTCTAGGATCCTTATCAGGATCTGCAGGCGTTCAGTGGTGATGAGGACAATAATTGTCCGGTGGCTTAGAAGCCATGATATCTGCGGGTACAGTCTCAGATCCGAGAACCTCCTATTCTCCTTTCTGAGATCCAACACCTCATACAGCGTGGCCAACTGTGTCTTCCAAAGTCAGACAAGTTATATCTAGATGCTGGAGACCAAGAAGTGAAGGCTAACATGGAGGTCTCACATTTAATGTTAGTGTTTTAGTGTTTGAAACCTTATGGAGGTCAGTGCGCCTACTCCAAACTTCAAGTACATTAGAGCAGGGGAAACCCTACAGAAATTAAAGGATGGAATCTTCTGTTCCATACTGTAAGGATTGAATTGTATACAAGTAAGCCTAGAGACGGAATTAAAGGATAGATAAGGATCAGTCGTGTCCTCACTCTCTGGGAACCAGTAACTGTTGCTTATCTTGGTAAACCAATTCTGAAAGACCTGGGCAGGTTGTTCATTCCCCCTGGGGTCTTCCAAATATTGTGGGACACCTTGTCTCACTCTCCATTCAGAGGGATAAGACATCCTCAGTATGGCCAGTAACACTGAAGAAGTATATTGTATGGCTAATAGATTTAGAAGGATCTCAGATATCCAAGTATCAAGCCATAAACTACCTTGTTGCTGAAAGTATCAGGCAAAGTGGTTACATAGTTACATAATAGGTGAGGTCGAAAAAAAGACACAAGTCCATCAAGTCCAATCTATGTGTGTGATCATACAAATAAATGTGTATGATTATATGGTTCTAGTCTCTTCCTCAGCACTATACAGAGGTCTGCATCTTTTCATCTGGGTTAGAACATCATCCTTCTTACATATCCAAACAATAGTGTTTTGGAGTACCACAAGCATTGAAAATAGATTCAGGCGTGACCGGAAGCCGAGCAAGATGGAAGCCTAATCTCCCAGCTCTCTGAGCCCGCAGCGAGAAAGGCAATCTTGGGGGCAACCATCCACAGCTTTATGGGCAAATCACGGACCACCCGCTCCTCTAAACACAGGGGATCATCACAACCCCCTCCGGGTGCATCCACGGACCTCCGCTCCTTCTTTACACAGCCGGACGCATCCCGGAGCGGGGAGACCAACATGGCGCCGGTCACTTCCGCGCCTCAGCGCCGGAGCTCCACTCAGGCCTCACATACTGCTCCGGATCTTCCCCTGCACTCAGAGGACCAAACACGGGCAGAACTGAACCTCCAGGAGCGCAGCCTCTACACCGGAGCGGTGAGTTCTCCCCCGCAATCCGCCGCCCAGAGGGAACAGCCATACGGACCGCCATTAGCCATGCTGCCTACCTCCGCCCCACCATACACTCAGTGCTCAGGCGCATTCCCGAGACTTCTGAGAACAGCCTCCGACCCTCTGATTCAGAGCCAGGACCACACTTCCCCGTTGTCCCCGCTCTCCTCAGATCTCTCCCAGGACTACCCACCCTTACCCAGCCCCGCAGGCCCTTCAGCCAGAGTGCACCAGCTCCCTGAGGGAACACAGGATGGAGCCTGGGCCGTCACGGTCACATCCCCTCCGCCTAAGGCACAGAGGCTCTCTCGCTCTAGAGACTCCAGCACCTCCAGACACCATCTGCTCCCCACACCTTCATATGCGCAGAAGACAGGAGCTCTGCTCCCTCTCCCAGCAAGGGCTAGCTCTACAAGTCCCCCTCAGCAGCAACAAGCTGAAACATGGATAGACCCATAGGTCTCCCCAGCAACCGGTACACAACTATACCAGGAGAGGGGAACCGCACATCCTAATGCCACGCCACCGGGCAGGTCATCACCTAACCAGCATTATGGCACCACAATGGATCCACCCCTGCATCCCCAGTGGCAAGCATACTTACAAGCTATACCCACAAAGGAAGATTTCAGACAGCTTATTGAAGATGTGAAATCTACCTGCCGGACAGAAATCCAAGTACTCCAGACAGGCCTCAAACACCTGGCGGACAGGATGGAAATGGCCGAGGAAGAGATACAAGAAACCAAACTAGCAGTCCATAGAACTCAACTGCAGGGAGCAGACCACAGAGAAATGCTGAGAGATATGCAGAGACACGTGGAGGACTTGGACAACCGAGGGCGCCGTAACAACATTCGAGTGAGAGGCATACCGGAGGCGGAAGGCCCCGAAGACCTACAAACAACCCTACAATCTGTTTTCAATAATTTAATTGGGGAGCCGCCCAATAAGCACATAGACATGGACAGAGCCCACAGAGCGCTTCGCCCTAAAGGCGCCACCGCCAAACCAAGAGATATTATATGCAGAGTCAGCTCCTACCCCATCAAGGAAGAAATCATGAAGCGGGCACGTTTGGCGCGTAAAGTGACTTTTGAGGATGTCCAGATACAATTGTACCCAGACCTCTCTTGGATCACCCTGCAAAAACGCAGACTCCTCCAGCCTCTACTACAGCTACTGCAGAAGGAGAACATCACCTACCGTTGGGGTTTTCCCTTTAGCCTTACTGCAAAGCATCAGGGCAAATCCGCCGCACTGAGATATCCAGAGGACCTGCGCACTTTCTGCAACATCCTTGAAATTCCAGCACCAAAGTTACCGGACTGGGACATTGTCGCAACCCCACCACCACCGCCTACAATCTGGCAGAGAGTGTCTTCCTCCAATCGACCCCGGGACTCTGACCCGCAACGCAAGCCCGCCAAACAAAAGAATCGCTGAGATGCAAACACTGACTCTAGATAACTGAAGGACCTGAGCACTTAGGCTCAATATATAAGCCAAGTTAGACTGCAGTTTACTTTAGTTAGTCTATTGCAACTCCAGTTTAGGACCCCCGAGATTGCCCCCCTATACTGAATTCTACCTTATCATCTAGGGCTTAAGTCAGATGAGCCCTGGAGAGATGGGTATAGCTTCCGTTCCCTATCGCCCCCCCTCGATAGTTTGATAGACATCAGCGCAGGGTCGCAGACTATGTGCTGTAGAACTGTTATTTTCGGCTGGCTGCGGGCTCCCCTGTGCCCCTATCCACCCCTCTTTCCTGAGGTGGGGGGGCCCAGGGGACTCCGTCCAGTCCTAGGCCTGTTGGCCTACATAGGTTTGCTAGGAATGTATGTTTTCCATGTTTTTTGCACTCTAATAGTGTTTCTTTTTCTCTCTGACTTTTCTCTTCCCCTTCCTACCCAGCCATCACCAAACCTACCCAGCCATCTTCGAGCAAACTCGTGGTCTCCTCCCGGAGAGGGTCTGCCCCGAGCCCCAGTCATGAATGCAAGTGCATCAACACCAGGTGAGCATCTTATCATCTACCACACACACTGCCATGGCTAAGATTCTCTCACTAAATGTACACGGATTAAACTCCAATAAAAAACGGCATCTGGCGCTGAGGGAATTCAGACAGTCAGGGGCAGATATCATTATGATCCAGGAGACTCATTATGACAGGGGGGGCTCCTTCGCATTCGCCTCCAGATACTACTCCCAGATCTATATGGCTTCGGGTACCCACAAAAGGGCAGGAGTGGCCATACTTGTTAAGAGGGGAGCTCCCTTCGCTTGCGTGACCCAGCACTGTGATCCTCACGGCCACTTCATAATCCTACAGGGCCTATGGCAATCACAGGAAGTTACCCTGTGTACTCTGTATGCACCGAACACCAAACAACACAGCTTTCTATCCAAGGTGTACGCCCGCCTCTTTAAAGTCACACCAAAGGTTTTGGTAATAGGGGGCGACTTCAACCTTACCCATTCCTCCTATGCTGATCGCCAGACGGTGGGCCCCCAAGCAGCATCACCTAGAGTCCTTAGAGACTCGAGACTATTCAGACAAATCTCCAGACGATATGCGCTCTTTGATGCGTGGAGGGCTCTCCGCCCGGGCGATCGGCAGTATACGTTCTACTCAGCCCCACACCGCACCCACTCCAGGATAGACTACTTTTTTGTCAACAACCACACCTTACAACTCACTCGCAAGGCTCAAATACTCCCGATTTCATGGTCTGACCATGCCCCTATCTTGCTTACCATAGATTTAGACCCAGCCTTCCGTAGACCTTATAATTGGAAGCTTAACACTTTCCTCCTCCAACACCAGCCCTCTCAGGCAGAATTAACTTCCACTCTTCAGCTCTATTTTAAAGAGAATAATAATCAGGAAGTCTCGTCCGCCACGCTTTGGGAAGCCCATAAGGCGGTCCTCCGAGGTAAATGCATAGCACTCTCCACAGCACTAAAAAAAGATGCCCAAGCCGCAAAAGTGAAAGCGGAAAGAGAACTCAAAACACTAGAACACAAGCTCCAAACTAACCCCACAGTACCCTTGCTTAAAAAAATAACTAACCTACGTATGACCCTTCGGGACCTGGCCTTAGGTCAGGTAGAGAAAGCCTTGACCAGACTGAAACAAATGTTTTACGACAAAGGCAATAAGGCCCATACTCTTCTGGCCAACAAACTCCGTGAACGCACCCACATGCTATCCCCAAATCAGATTAAAAACAAATCAGGTCAGCTACTATCTCATCCAGTGGACATTGCCCACACCTTTGCAGATTTCTACAAAAATCTGTACAACAGCCCTGACATACCCAGTAATCCTCCCTCCCCAGACCTATCCCAAAAGATGCGACAATATTTAGAACAGAGCGGTATCCCAAAACTCCAACTATCCGACCTGCAATCGCTTAACGCACAGATCTCGGAAGAAGAATTAGAATTGACTATCAAAACCCTACCATCCCATAAAGCCCCTGGCCCGGACGGTTTTCCCTATGAATATTATAAGACATTCCTTCATCAATTGCTCCCCCATATGTGTAGGCTGTTTAATACCTTCCTCCGTGACACCCCCATCCCCCTAGATATGCAGCGATCATATATCACCCTAATCCCCAAACCAGACAAAGATCCATCCCTGTGCGCCAATTATAGACCCATTGCCCTCCTGAACTCCGACCTAAAAATTTTCACTAAGCTTTTATCCAACCGCCTAAACACGATCCTTCCAACGCTGGTCCACAAAGATCAGGTGGGGTTTGTCCCAATGCGGCAAGCAGGTGACAACACCAGAAGGGTGATTGATCTGGTGGACGTGGCGGGCAGGGGGGGACTCACCTCCATGCTACTGAGCCTTGACGCCGAGAAGGCCTTTGACCGTTTGGGGTGGCCCTTCCTGTTCGCCACGCTGACCCACATGGGCTTTCATGGACCTTTTATGCGAGCAATCAGGCACCTTTACTCCAACCCCTCCTCACAGGTCAGAACCCCCTTCGCACTCTCCACACCTTTTTCGGTGGCAAACGGCACCAGGCAGGGGTGCCCACTGTCGCCCCTGCTATTTGCACTATGTGTGGAACCCCTGGCCGCCACGATCCGGAATAACCAGGACATAAGGGGGATAATGGTTAGAGACAGGGAATTTAAGATCTCCCTATTTGCTGACGATATCATCCTTACACTGACCCAACCCCATTCCACCCTCCCGGTCCTACACAGGGAACTAGACAACTTTAGAGCTCTCTCAGGTTATAAAATCAATGCATCAAAATCAGAAGCCCTGCCTATACATATTCCTGCCACCGAACTCACACTACTAAAAGCCAACTTCCACTATAGCTGGAAAACCACAGCTCTGAAATATTTAGGGACCTTCATTACTCCAAAATACGATACCTTATACCAAGAAAACTTCCCACCCCTCTTTCGCTCCATTAGAGCATCACTGGCACAGTGGAAAAAACACCATATCTCCCTTTTCGGCCGTATAGCCTCTATTAAGATGACCATCCTCCCGAAGCTCCTATATCTCTTCCAAACACTCCCTATCCCTATACCACTCAAACACTTGAAAAAGCTCCAGGCGGACTTACTCCAATTTGTTTGGAACTATAAAAGGCATAGGATACCGAGGACGGTAATGCTGGCGTCACGTAGCGAGGGAGGCCTGGCATTCCCTGATATTATTAAATATTACCAGGCTGCGCAACTAAAAGCGATAGCCTCATGGTTTACACATAAATCATATAACAAATGGACTGAAATTGAAAAGCTTTGGCTAGCCCCAATACACCCGAACAACCTGCTATGGAGTGCGAATGCGGAGGTGCCCCCCGATCGGATGCTAGGCCCCATGTCTCTGCTACGGCGGACTTGGCGCACGCTGGCCCGACCCCATAAACTATCTTCAGAGAAATCACCAATGACCTCTTTTATCTGCAATCCCAAAGTGCCAGATAGTCTAACACATCAGATGTCCCACCCCTGGTCCTCTAGGAACCTATTCCACTTTGGGAGTATAGTGGAACCCAGATCCCGTAAATTATTACCTTTTTCTGAATTACAAGCAAAACATGGCTTGCCGAAACAGGCATTCTATGGATACTTACAAATCCGACACTACGCACTAACTATAACCTCGAACCTGCAGTTCTCTCCCCCAACCTCCTTTGAAACTATAATATTGAAGGGGAATGCCCAGAAGGGTATTATATCGGGAATTTACAAGATTTTAAATACCTTCTCCCTAGAAGAGCAAGGAAAGCACTCCTACATGCTTAAATGGGAGAAAATACTTGATGAGGAACTCCCTATAGCACAATGGCAGGCGATCTGGAACCAGACAGCAAAGAGTTCATTATGCACTCTATATAAGGAAAATGCATACAAAATTTTATTCTTCTGGTATATGACCCCAGATGTGCTCCATGCAATTTTCCCCACTAGTTCAGATCGTTGCTGGCGCTGTCAGGGAGGAAAGGGCAACCTCATACATATCTATTGGGAGTGCCCGCTGATCACCCCCTTTTGGGACAAGGTTCAACTCCTACTGTCCCATCTCTTGGAAATGCAGGTCCGAGCTTCTCCAAAGTTCTTCTTACTGGGTCTATCACCACTCAAACTACGCACGCCATATAAGAAATTAGTAAGACACATACTCACAGCAGCCAGATGCCTAGTAGCCCTAAACTGGAAACGCCGTTCCCCACCCTCTCCTGAAGATCTTTACTCGAGAATTAAAGATATTGAACTGATGGAGAAAATGACGGCTAGGATGCAGGACAGACTGGAGGCTCACAACGGGGTCTGGGAACTGTGGCATCTCCGGGAGGACCCACCATGACCAGGTATCAACCTTACTCAGATGGCCTACTGTACATCTCCCTCTCTCTTCCCCCTTGTTTTTTTTTTCTCTCTCTCTTTTTCTATTCCTCCTTCTATATCACAGATTTTAAAATATCTGAGTTCTCATAGATATTATTCTACTATAATGTAACTGGATTAACATCCTCTATCTACAAAAGGAATTGCTATAAGTTAAACGATGAGATATCTTTGAAACGTAGCACGAATTTAACACCCTTGCTTCACATATATATGTTTAATAGTGGATAAGATATGTTGGATAATATTTACAACTTTCCATGCTTCTTTACTCTGTACTGCAACTGAGAATGATAATAATAATAAAAAACTGTTATTTGAAAAAAAAAAGAAAATAGATTCAAGGTTGAAGAGAGACATAGAACTGGCCCTTCTTCAAGGAGAAAACAATAGGCTCTTTAGGCCTAATGGCATCAGAAGACAATTACTGTCCATTAAAAACAATCGCAGTGGTGCGGATCGAGTTAGTCAAGGGGCTTAGATGGCTAGGACAAATCCATCAATTGAGGGCAGAAACCGCTTTTCCAGACGGATTGCGCATCCATGGACGGAACTCCAAAGGAGTCCCTCTAGAACTAACTAAACTACGACCTAGTCTACATTCAACACTTTGGGGGCCCATTTTAAAGTTGACCCAGTGGCCTTAACAATATATTTCAGTCATTATTGGGGATAGATCTAATCCTCGACTCAAACACGTCAGCATTTCCCACCCTTGTTGTCTGGTGAGTTGGTATACCCCATACGTATATGCTGTCATGCTGTGTAGGAAAGAGGAAAATTTTATACTTACCTGACGGTAATTTTCCTTTCCTGATGCAAAGCATGACAGAATATAGGTCCTTCTCGAAAGGTCTTCACAGTGATACTAAGTTACGAGAATGTGGCCTGCAGGGAGGAGACTTACTTATATAGTGTAACCTGTCCTGGAATAGGGCAGGGGGCGGAGCCTACCCATACGTATCCCATATCACAATCCTTCATTCATAGTTGATCCAGAGGAAGGCCAAAAACCTCAGCAAACCATGATCCAATCTGCTACAACTGGGGAAAAAATCTTTCCTGATCCCCTGTGAGATTTTCCCTGGATCAACTCTACCTATAAATGTTAGTCGAAAATCAGTGAAACAAACAGCATGGGTACCCCCCCAGTCCATTACCAGGCCCTTTGGGTCTTGTATGGATATTAAGGGGAACCCCACACCTGAATTAAAAAAAGGAAAAGCGTGGGGCCCCCAGGCCCTATATACTCTGAACAGCAGTAAACAGGCAGTACAAACAAGACAGGGACTGTAGGTTTGTTGTTACGTAGAATCTGTTTGTAATTTTGAACTGGTACATTTTTAAAGTGTAGCTCCAGCCAAAAAATCTATTTTTAAGCTTTTTGGAAAACATAGGGAAGGGTTATCACCCCTGTAACCTTTGTTTTGCTTTCTGTGCACCTCTTCAGAAGATTTCACCTCACTTTCTGTCCGAATGACAAATGTTTTTTGAAAATTTGGGGTTTTTAGTGAAACAAGGATTGGTGGTAAAGCATCAGTGAAGAGGAGACACGTTTTTCCCATATTAACTCTTACAGGAGAGAATTTCCCTTCCTAGGGGTAGATTTCATCTCACTTCATGTTGTCTCCTTCCGTTTGCAAGTAGGAGTCATTTATAAGTTGGATGTTTGAAAGCAGGTGCCTGCCTTATATACTCTGCAGAAATTGGGGCCTTGGGGAAAAAAAACAAGGTCCCCTGACCCTGTTCTGAAGCCATAGTCGCATAGTTACTCATTGATGGCCCTCTGCTGCGTGTGCAGCCGCTGCAGCATGGTCAACGTTGAGTTCCACCTGGTGGGCATGTCACAGATTAGGTGGTTCTTGGGCAGGTTAAATTCCTTTTGGGGGTCAGCCAGCCGAGCACTGGCATTATATGACCTGCGGAAATGCACACAGACTTTCTTGGCCTGCCTCAGGATATCCTGTAAGCCTGGGTACCTGCCCAAGAACCGCTGTACCACCAAGTTAAGGACGTGAACCAAACAGGGCACATGGGTCAGTTGTCCCTGTCGGAGGGCGGAGAGGAGGTTGGTGCCATTGTCGCAAACCACCATACCTGGCTTAAGCTGGCGTGGTGTCAACCACCTCTGAACCTTCCCCTGCAGAGCTGACAGAATCTCTGCCCCAGTGTGGCTCCTGTCCCCCAAGCACACCAGCTCAAGCACCGCATGATTTTTGCCTGCATGCTTGCGTAGCCCCTTGAATGCCTACAGAGCACCGCTGGTTCAGAGGACAAATCAGCACAGGAAGAGGCCATGGAGGAAGAAGAGGAGGGGGTGGAGGAGAGAGGTGTGTCAGAATCACCACTAGTAGAATTTTGGAGGCGTGGTGGCGGAACAACCTCCAACACTACTGCACCCTGTGCTGCATCCTTCCCAGCTGCCAGAAGAGTCACCCAGTGCGCGATGAAAGATAGGTAACATCCCTGTCCATGCCTGCTGGACCATGAGTCAGCGGTAATATGCACCTTACCGCTGACCGCCCTGTACAGCGAGGCCAAGACATTGCCTTCCACATGCCGGTAGAGAGCCGGAATTGGCACTAAGGAACCGCACATTCCACAAACTCATGGAAGGGGGCAGAGTCTACCAACTGAGAAGGCAGCAGTTGAAGTGCTAGCAATTTAGCCAAGCTAGTATTAAACCGCTGGGCATGTGGATGGCTGGGAGCGAACTTCTTTCAGCGGTGCAGCAGCTGGGGCAGGGAAATTTGCCTGGTACAATCTGACATCGGTGTACTGATAGATTGCCCACAAGTACTTGGCTGTGACACACCTAATTCTACACCTTCATTAGTCTCAGTGCAGGTTTCAGAGAGGACTGAAGGTATAGTGGGGTTGGAGATCCTAGCTGATGAGGAGCAAGGAGAGGTCCACTTTGTTCTTTGGTGTGGGTCTTTTAGGTACGCTTGCCAACGAACTGCATGGCAGGTTGACATATGTCTGGTCAAGCATGTGGTGCCCAAGCGGGTGATGTTTTGGCCACGCGAGATACGCTTGAGACATATGTTGCAAATAGCAGTGGTGGGATCTGATGCACTCATCTCAAAAAAGGCCCACACCAAAGAACTTTTGGAATAACGCGCAGAGACAGCAGCGCCCTGCACATGCGGAGCTCTGCGGTGTGATGCAGTCAGTGTGCTGCCTTTAAGCTGGCCCCTGGAGGGCATCCTGCCTCATTGGAGATGTGTCTCCTCCTCCTCTCTCCTATCAGGCACCCACATGGAGTCAGTGACCTCATCATCCCCTCCCTCCTCATCACTGGAGCAAACCATCAGCTGAGCCTGCAAAACACTGGGCTTCCTCCTGGAGCATGTACCCAACACTGTGGTCAAACAGTTCGGGGGACTCCTCAGGAGGACATGGTGGGGCTAGGGAAGGAGTGACTGATGCCATTGAGCAGAGGGAAGAGGCCGTGTTGGCAGCTGCTTTGCCAGACAAAGTACCCTGAGCCTGGGTGAGAGAGGATGAGGAGGATGAGGACGGCTTGGTCATCCACTCTACCAAGTCTTCGGCATGTTGCGGCTCAACGCGGCCAGCTGCCGAAAAAAAGGACAAGCGTGTCCCACGGCCACGTGCTGATGAGGATGCACCGTGTCCATGACCAGCACTGTTGCCTCTAGACACAGAGCCTGCTTGCCCTCTTTTATTGGCTTGTGACTGTCTGCCTCTCCTTGTTGGCCTTCCAGACATACTAATGGCCTGCAATGAGATGTAGCTGCACAAAGCTGGGATGTATATATATACTGATACTGCAGCTAGCAGGATCAACTGCCTGCCTGTAGTATTATTAGTATGAGAACACCAGCAATTGTCTTCAGGTAGCTTTAGGTGCACAGTGTGCAGAGGACACAGTACACTAACTGTAAATACTGCAGCTGCCTGCCTGTGGTATTAATAGGATCAGAACAACAGCAATTGTCTTCAGGTAGCTTTAGGTGCACACTGTGCAGAGGACGCACTACACTAACTGTAAATACTGCAGCTGCCTGCCTGTGGTATTAATAGGATCAGAACAACAGCAATTGTCTTCAGGTAGCTTTAGGTGCACACTGTGCGAGGACACAGTACACTAACTGTAAATACTGCAGCTGCCTGCCTGTGGTATTAATAGGATCAGAACAACAGCAATTGTCTTCAGGTAGCTTTAGGTGCACACTGTGCAGAGGACGCACTACACTAACTGTAAATACTGCAGCTGCTTGCCTGTGGTACTAATAGGATCAGAACAACAGCAATTGTCTTCAGGTAGCTTTAGGTGCACACTGTGCAGAGGACACAGTACACTAACTGTAAATACTGCAGCTGCCTGCCTGTGGTACTAATAGGATCAGAAGAACACCACCAATTTTCTTCAGGTAGCTTTAGGTGCACACTGTGCAGAGGACACAGTACACTAACTGTAAATACTGCAGCTGCCTGTGGTATTAATAGGATCAGAACAACAGCAATTGTCTTCAGGTAGCTTTAGGTGCACACTGTGCAGAGGACACACTACACTAACTGTAAATACTGCAGCTGCCTGCCTGTTGTACTAATAGGATCAGAAGAACACCACCAATTTTCTTCAGGTAGCTTTAGGTGCACACTGTGCAGAGGACACAGTACACTAACTGTAAATACTGCAGCTGCCTGCCTGTGGTATTAATAGGATCAGAACAACAGCAATTGTCTTTAGGTAGTTTTAGGTGTGCACTGTGCAGAAGACACAGTACACTAACTGTAAATACTGCAGCTGCCTGCCTGTGGTATTAATAGGATCAGAACAACAGCAATTTTCTTCAGGAAGCTTTAGTTGCATACTGTGCAGAGGACGCACTACACTAACTGTAAATACTGCAGCTGCCTGTCTGTGGTACTAATAGGATCAGAAGAACACCACCAATTTTCTTCAGGTAGCTTTAGTTGCATACTGTGCAGAGGACGCACTACACTAACTGTAAATACTGCAGCTGCCTGCCTGTGGTTCTAATAGGATCAGAAGAACACCACCAATTTTCTTCAGGTAGCTTTAGGTGCACACTGTGCAGAGGACGCACTACACTAACTGTAAATACTGTATCTGCCTGCCTGTGTTACTAATAGGATCAGAGGAACACCAGCAATTTTCTTCAGGTAGCTGTAAATACTGTAACAGGAACAGGAACGGATCTAGCTAAATTGAATACAATGTATACATATATATATATATATATATATATATATATATATATATATATATATATATATATATATATACACACACAACACCTAGGATGCATATATATACACAATACACTGTAAGTGCAGCTAACTGACTTGCCTGCCTACTCTATCTAACTTAAATCAAATGACACTGTCTCTCTGTCTATCTCTCCACCGCCGCAACACACTACACAAGGCCACCACGCAGGTGGCCTTATATAGTGTGGGGTGTGTACTAAACCTCCCGAGCCATAATTGGCCAATGCCACCCTGGCTTTGGCCAATTACGGCTCTCTGTACAGACGGCGCTGTGATTGGCCAAGCATGTGGGTCATAGTGCATGCTTGGCCAATCATCAGCCAGCAATGCACTGCGATGCTGCAGTGAATTATGGGCCATGACTCGAATTTGGCGCGAACCGCCCATAACGTTCGCAATTCGATGAACGGTCGATCATGAGATGTTCGAGTCGAACATGGGTTTGACTCGAACTTGAAGCTCATCCCTAGTCCCCAGTTATATTATGTACATTTAGGAAAGAATCCAGGCCTTTTTAAAAGCAATCTACTGAGCTTGCCAGAATCACCTCTGGAGTGAGTCTATTCCACATTTTCACAGCTCTTACTGTGAAGAAACATTTCCGTGTTTGAAGTTGAAATCTTTTTTTCTCTAGACATAAAGAGTACCCCCTTGTCCTCTGTGATGACCTTAAAGTGAATAACTCAACACCAGGTTCACTATATGGACCACCTATGTATTTGTACATGTTGATCATATCCCCCCTTAATCTCCTCTTCTCAAGAGAGAATAAATTCAGTTCCTCTAATCTTTCCTCATAGCTGAGCTCCTCCATGCCTCTTATCAGTTTGGTTGCACTTCTCTGCACTTTCTCCAGTTCCCCAATGTCCTTTTTGAGAACTGGTGCCCAAAACTGAACTGCATATTCCAAATGAGGTCTTACTAATGATTTGTACACGGGCAAAATGATATCTTTCTCTCTCTGGAGTCCATACCTCTCTTAATACAAGAAAGGACTTTGCTCGCTTTGGAAACCACAGCTTGACATTGCATGCTATTATTGAGCTTATGATCTACCAAAACCTCCAGATACTTCTCTATGAATTCCCCCAGTCGTATGCCCCCTAGTATGTATGATGCATGTATATTCTTAGCCCCCAAGTGCATAAATTTACATTTATCAACATAGTAAATTGGAGACATCTTGTAAGGATGTTAATCCACTGCATAGCTTGGTGTCATCTGCAAAGACAGAAATGGTACTTTTAATCCCAGACTCTATATCATTTATAAAGATATTAACCACTTAAGGACCGAGCCTCTTTTTGAGATTTGTTGTTTACAAGTTAAAAACATTTTTTTTTGCTAGAAAATTAATTAACCCCCAAACATTATAATTTGATTTTCTAACACCCTAGAGAATAAAATGGAGGTTGTTGCAATACTTTCTGTCACACCATATTTGCGCAGCGGTCTTACAAGCGCACTTTTTTTGGATATAATACACTTTTTTGAATTAAAAAATAAGACAACAGTAAGTTAGCCCAATTTTTTTTATATTGTGAAAGATAATGTTACGCCGAGTAAATTGATATCCAACATATCACGCTTAAAAATTGTTCCCGTTCGTGGAATGGCGACAAACGTTTACCCTTAAAAATCTCAATAGGCGACGTTTAAAAAATTCTACAGGTTGCATGTTTTGAGTTACAGAGGAGGTCTAGGGCTATTATTATTGCTCTCGCTCTACCGATCGTGGCAATACCTCACATGTGTGGTTTGAACACCGTTTTCATATGCGGGCGCTACTCACGTTTGTGTTTGCTTCTGCACGCGAGCTCGGCGGGACGGGCGCCTTTTTAAAATTGTTTTTATTTTCTTATTTTACTGTTTATTATTATACTGTTCTTTAAAAAAATTCTGTCACTAATATTCCTATTACAAGCAATAAGGGATGAGCCCAACACCCCCCCGGTTCGGTTCGCAGCAGAACATGCGAACAGGCAAAAAATTTGTTAACACCGTTAAAGTCTATGGGACACGAATGTGAAAAATCAAAAGTGCTAATTTTAAGGGTTAATATGCAAGTTATTGTCATAAAAAGTGTTTGAGGACCTGGGTCCTGCCCCAGGGGACATGTATCAATGCAAAAAAAAGTTTTAAAAATTGACTTTTTTTCGGGAGCAGTGATTTTAATAATGCTTAAAGTGAAACAATAAAAGTGAAATATTCCTTTAAATTTTATACCTGGGGGGTGTCCATAGTATGCCTGTTACGTGGCGCATGTTTCCCGTGTTTAGAACAGTCCCTGCACAAAATGACATTTCTAAAGGAAAAAAGTCATTTAAAACTACTCGCGCCTATAATGAATTGTCTATGGGAGAGATCAAAATTGCTAATTTTAAAGGCTTATATGCATGGTATTGTCATAAAAAGTGTTTGGGGACCTGGGTCCTGCCCCAGGGGACATGTATCAATGCAACAAAAAGTTTTAAAAACGGATGTTTTTACATTCGACTCGAACATCGGGCTCATCCCTACAAGCAATGTAAACATCCCTTGTAATAGAAAAAAAAGCATGACAGAGCCTCTTAAATATGAGATCTGGGGTCAAAAAGACCTCAGATCTCATATATACACTAAAATGCAATAAAAAAATGTTGTAATGTAAAAGTTAAAAAGTTTTGACTTCGCTTCCGTCCTGCAATGGTATGGAGATGAGTGGGGGCCATCTTCCTCTTACTCTTCTCCATACCAAGGAAGGAGCAACATCGCCTCCACCGCTGCCGACGGCTCCAGTAAGCAGCGGAGGGCACCGGAGCGCGGCGGGAGGGGGGGCCCTCTCCCATCGCCGATAAAAGTGATCTTGCGGCGAATCCGCTGCAGAGACCACTCTTATCGGAAAGCAGACCACCGGCCGAAGAAGAAGATACCGGGGTTATGGCAGCTAGCTGCTGCCATAACGATATTCCTCTTTAAAGTTAAGACGTATATCGGCGTGTGGCGGTCTGTAAGTGGTTAAAATGTAAGGGTCCCAACAATAAACCTTGGGGTAAACCACTGATAACCTTAGACCATTCAGAGTAAGAATTAACCACTACTCTCTGAATTTGTTTTTTTTTAGCCAGTTTTCTATCCATTTACAAAATGATCTTTTGCATTTCATTAGCCATGTGTGGGGAACTGTGTCAAATGCTTTTGCAAAATCCCACCACGTACACAGCCACCCCTCTGTCCAAGGTTTTACTTACCTCTTCATAAAATGAAATCAGATTTGTTTGACAACTTTTGTCTTTCATGAATCCATACTGTCTGTTGCTTAAAATATTTTTTTCCAGCAATAACTCATCTATGTGGTCTTTTATTAAACTCTCCAGTATCTTCCCAACTATAGAAGTTAAACTAACAGGTCTATAGTTACTTGGTAAAGACTTAAAGACTTTGATCCCTTTTTAAATATGGGCACCACATTGGCCCTACACCAATCCAGTGGTACCATTCCAGTCATTAACGAGTCCCTAATAATTAGAAACAATGGCTTTGAAATGACAAAACTCAATTATTTTAGGATCCGTGGGTGGATGCCATCTGGTCCAGGTGCTTTATCCACCTTTATTCTGTCTAAATATTTCTGGACCATATCACTTTTGAGCCATTGTGGATCATTTGGGGCTGTGTCAATACCACCCCCATTATGGACATGAGCTCCCCCATGCTCCTTTGTAAACACAAAGCTGAAGAAAGTATTTAATAAATTAGCCTTCTGTTTGTCCCCAGTCATCCACTCTAGATTATGCTGTAAAGGGCCTACATGCTCAGACCTGACCTTAATTTAGTATTAATATATTTGAAGATATTTTGGGGTTTTTTCCTACTATCTTTTGCAATCTGTCGTTCATTTTGAATTTTTGCGTCCTTGATTTCCTTTTTACATATTCTGTTATATTCTTTGTAGCATTTAACCACTTCTGGACCGCGCGCTGTCATTATATATCGGTACTTTGGTGGTAAATACTGGGTTATGGCAGCATATAGCTGCCATAACCCTGGTATTTTCGTAAACGGTCCGCTTTAGGATAAAAGTGGGCTCTGTGGCAGATTCGCAGCGAGATCACTTTTATCGACAGCAGAAGAGGTGCCCACCCCCACTCCCGCCGTGTTCCGGTCGTCTCCGCTGCTTACCGGAGCCATCGGTAGCGGCAGAGACGATCCGATCCTTTCCCCTCAGAGACACTAAGTCGAGTGAGGGAATGATGGTCCCCCCACTCAATGCTATTGGATGACAGAAGCGACGTGAAATGTCACTTTCACCCAACGGCCTTAAAGGGAAATTTTTTTTTATTGTGGGAAAAAAAACTTTTTTTTTTATTGCATTTAAGTGCAAATGTGAGATCTGAGGTCTGTCGTTCATTTTGAATTTTTGCATCCTTGATTTCCTTTTTACATATTCTGTTATATTCTTTGTAGCATTTAACCACTTCCGGACCGCCCGCTGTCGTTATATATCGGTACTTTAACAGTAAATACAGCAGATAGCTGCCATAACCCTGGTATTTTCGTAAATGGTCCGCTTTAGGATAAAAGTGGTCTCTGCGGCAGATTCGTCATAAGATCACTTTTATCGGCAGCAGAAGAGGTGCCCACCCGCCTCCCGCCGTGTTCCGGTCATCTCCGCTGCTTACCAGAGCCGTCAGTAGCGGCAGAGACGATCCTTTCCCTTTAGAAACACTAAGTCGAGTGAGGGAATGATGTCCCCCCACTCGACTCAATGTTGTTGGATGACGTCAAACGTCACTTTCACCCAACGGCCTTAAAGGGACATTTTTTTTTTATTGGGAAAAAAAATACTTTTTTTTTTTATTGCATTTAAGTGTAAATGTGAGATCTGAGGTCTTTTTGACCCCAGATCTCACAATAAAGTTGTCCTGTCATGTTTTTTTTCTATTACAAGGGATGTTTAGATTTCTTGTGATAGAAATAAAAGTGATCCAAAATTCATTTTTTAAGGGACAGTGTAAAAATAAAAAATAAAAAGTTAAATAAATAAGGAAAAAAAAAAAGCGCCCTGTCCCTCCGTGCTCACGCGCAGAAGCAAACGCATAAGTAAAAAGAATAAAACTAAGTGCACTTACAGTCAAGTGGTCAAAAATCTATAAATTAAGTGATGATAAAATTCATAAATAGCCTGTAAGTGGTTAATGAGATCCAAAAATAAATAAATAAGTTCATTAAGTGCCTGTGAATAAATGATAAAGTCCAATATTGAATAAAGTGCACATGCGGTTAAGTGACCAAAAAAATGTTAAAATATAAACAATAAAAAAGATAAACAGTAAAAAAGTCATCAAAGTTCATAAATTGCTGGTGAATAAACAATAAATAAAGTCCATTCATAGAGAGCTCAATGAGGACCCACAAATCCCATGAAGGAAAATCACACATCCACAGTTCATCGGTCCCAGCCCGTGTGAGAGGAAAGAGGAATAGAGGGAGTGTGAAGGAAGTGTCCAGGCAGACGGTGGATCCAGGTGACAATAAAATTGAGCCCTTACCAAAAGTGGTGGACCTCCTTAGTAGCAAGGTCATATGGGCATGCAGATACAGCCCTCTGCAGGGACAGATGGATGACAGCGTCCGGCTTCACCGATGTATATAGCGTTCCAAGGGGAGGCAACTCGAGGGTGTCAGCATAGGGAAAAGCACTCACCACCTACAGGATCTACTTCAATGTCCCTAGGCTGGTCCACATTCTCTCAAATCAGCACATGGAACCATCAGTGCTGGACACTTCAATACGGTCCGTTCCCCTCCCGCTCGTAGTTACAGACAAATGTCTCCTTCCTCCCTCCAGTCATGTGACAAGGGGATAGAGGAGAGGAAGAACGGGCAGCCTTCCCTCACTCCACAGCGGTGCTCTATGGTGTGACATAAAGTATTGCAATGACTGAATTTTATTCTCTAGGGTGTCTGAAATAAAATATATAATGTTTGGGGTTCTAAGTAATTTTCTAGCAAAAAACCTGATTTTAAATTGTAAACAACAAGTTTGAAAAATAGGCCTGGTCCTTAAATGATTAAACGATGATAGTGTTCCTAATTTTTATATTTTTTAAAAGTTATTTTCTTATTTATAGCCATTTTAACTTTGGCCGTGAGCCACATATGTCTTATTTTTAGCCTTTTAAACGTATTGCCCGTGGGAATATACTTTGCAGTGAGTTCACATCTTTTTTAAGATTTCCCATTTCGTTACTGTGTCCATTGATGCCAATATTCACTCCCAGTCTAAGTACTGGAGAGCAGCCCTCATCCTTGGAAAATTTGCTCTCTTAAAGTGAAGTGTTTTTATCTTTCCCATATGTGTTCCAAATGAAATCCCTCCATACATGCCAGGGTGCTGGGTGTAATCCTTGACTCTGACCTCTCCTTCAGCCCCCACATCCAATCACTGGCTAAATCCCGCCGCCTTAACCTCTGCAACATCTCCAGAATTCGACCCTTCCTGACTAATGACACCACAAAGCAACTTATTCACTGCTTGATTATTTCCCGCCTTGACTACTGCAACTCTCTCCTTAATGGCCTACCCTTATGCAGGCTATCCCCCCTTCAGTCTATGAATGCTGCTACTAGACTAATACACCTCCCTAATCGATCCATGACTGCTGCCCCTCTCTGCCAATCCATTCACTGGCTTCCCCTACCCCACCGTATAAAATTCAAAATGCTAACCACAACATACAAGGCTATCCACAACATCGCCCCCAGCTACATCACCAACCTCATCTGCAGATATCGCCAAAATCGCCCCCTCTGCACCTCCCAGGACCTCCTGCTCTCTTGCTCCCTTGTTACCTCCCCTGATGCTCGCCTTTAGGACTTCTCCAGAGCCTCTCCCATCCTCTGGAACTCCCTGCCGCTGGATATCCAATCAGCCGGAAACCTGTCCACTTTTATGAGATCCTTGAAAACTCACTTATTCAGGGAAGCCTATCCCACACCCACAACTGTCCCCGAGCCACCCCATCAAATCATTCCCCCGCCTATTACCATTTGTACCACCACCCCCTCCACTTAGAATGTAAGCTCTACGAGCAGGGCCCCTCTGTATTGAACTGTACTGCAATTGTGCTGTCCCCCCTCTACATTGTAAAGCACTACGTAAACTGTTGGTGCTATATAAATCGTGTATAATAATATTAATTATAATGTTATGATAATACAAGTAAAAAGGCGCAAAGCACAGTTACCTTGAAAGTAAAACCGATTAGTCCAGGAACTGAAAACTGTAAAAATGCATGTGTAAGTTCATGCATATATACTGGGGGTATATACGAGAGGTCAGTCAGGGCGGCCACCAAAGGAGCCAAAAGCAGGGTCCAGCAAGCTAAAACAACAACAAGGAGAGGGGCGCCTCTGAGTATAAATCATAAATACATTTTATTAAAACAACAATATCCACTCACATGGAAGTTGGAGAAGTTGCATTAGGGTCAGTTGGCTGGGCTGGAGAGATGCGGTGGAACTACAGGTCACAGCGGATCCTGCAGGGCATGCCAGGTCCAGAGAGGATTAGTTCTTGCAGCCGGGTGCAGTCTCTTGCAGCAAACAGTCCAACATAAATCCTGCTGAGTTGGGAGCCAGGTTATATCCCAGATGCACAGATAGGGGTTCCAGGGAGGGGGAGGGAGAGATGTGTAGGACGCCAGAGCATCCGTTCAGCCGTGCTGCTGCTCACTGGTTGAATAGTGTAAAGCCTCTAGGAAGGGATAAGGCCGGCCGAGCCGAGAATCACAAACGAGGCTTGGAGAGCAAATACAGCGTGGCGCCCGGTGATGACGTCACACGCATGCGACGCGTTTCAGAATAAGCTTGCCATTGGTGGACGAATGGCCGCATTCCTTTCTCAAGCATCACTTGCTACCCAGATGTTATACTATATGAATATTGGTAATAAGCTCTGCATGGTTTGAGATTACCAGCTCCAACAGAGCGTCATTCCATATTGGGGCCTCAATAAACTGGACCATAAAATTGTCTTGTAATAGGTTTATACATTTTTGCCCTTTTAACTGTCCCTGCAGTGCCATTACTCCAGTTAGTTTACGGGTAGTTAAAATTCCCCATTATTATTACTATCCCAGCCCTTGCAGCCCTTTCCATCTGTGCAAGGAGCTGAGTCTCCACCTCCTCATTAACACTGGGAGGTCTATAACAAACTCCAATGATAACCTTTGTAGTACGCACACCCATGTACAGTTCCACCCATAATGCTCATCACACTCTCCATCAACTAGGTCCTCTTTCACACTCGCTTAGAGATCACTTTTTACATTGAGACAGACACCACCACCCCTCTGTTTTACCCTGTCTTTCCGAAAGAGAGCATAGCCAGAAATAATAATAGCCCAGTCATGAGAAGAATGAAGCCAAGATTCAGCAGTACCAATTAGATCATAGTTTTCCTCGTGCACTAGAACTATCAACTCACCTATTTTGCTTGGCAGACTTCTGGCATTGGTGAACAAACACTTTAATTCATTGTCACATTTTGCAAATGTATGTTGCATATTTATTTAGTAGAAATAGTACCATTTCTAATGGTTGTTTTTAAGATTGGAACCTTCATATCATCTGCCATAGCCCTCCCCCCATCTTTCCCCATTCCACCCACCAATAGGGTCTGATCCCTGTCTGATATAATCTAATTCACCCTCCCCCCCCCACCATCCTAGTTTAAATACTCCTCCAGCCTTCCCATAAACCTTTCCCCCAGCACAGTAGACCCCCTTACATTTAGGTGCAAACCATCTTTAGCATATAGGTTGTACCCCAATGAAAAGTCAGCCCAGTGCTCTAAAAACCCAAATCCCTTCTTCTTACACCAGGTCTTTAGCCATGCATTCAGCTCTCTAATCTCCCCCTGCCTTTCCTGTGTTACACATGGCACAGGCAATATTTCAGAGAATATCACCTTGGAGGCCCTTCCCTTCAACTTGCAGCCTAGATCTTTAAATTGGTTCTTAAAGCGGAGTTCCACACAAAAATGGAACTTCCGCTTTTCGGAACCCTCCCCCCCTCCGGTGTCACATTTGGCACCTTTCAGGGGGGAGGGGGGTGCAGATACCTGTCTAAGACAGGTATTTGCACCCACTTCCGGCATAGACTCCCATGGGAGTCTATGCCTCTTCCCATCCCGACCGCGCTGTCTGCTGGGAACACACAGCTCCCAGGAGAGAGCGGGGACCACTAGGGACGCGCAGCGCGACTCGCGCATGCGCAGTAGGGAACCGGGAAGTGAAGCCGCAACGCTTCACTTCCTGATTCCCTCACCTAGGATGGCGGCGGCAGCTGCCGAGAACCGAGCGGGTTCTCGGCGTCCCCTGCCGACATCGCTGGACCCTGGGACAGGTGAGTGGGCATGTATTAAAAGTCAGCAGCTGCAGTATTTGTAGCTGCTGGCTTTTAATATTTTTTTTTTTTGGCGGTGTGGGTGAACCCCCGCTTTAAGAAGCCTCCAATTTCCATATATTCTGTCACTGGTTCCAACGTGGACCAAGACAGTTGAGTCATGCCCAGCCCATCTCGGTAATTTATCAACCCGGTCCACCACATGCCGAACCCTTGCAACAGGGAGACTGCAAACCATTCGGTTGAGGCGAACCTGGTGACAAATTATTCTATCTGTCCTTCTGATTATAGAATCACCTATTAACACCAACTGTCTAGGCCTACCTGCACTCCCCTCACCACTCCTACTAGATGGACCACTCTCCCGGCTGTTAGAGGGAGCATTGACATCTAGGGCTGCCACCTCTGAGCTTGCTACCCCCACATCTTCACCCAACTTGGTCAATCTGTTAGGGTGCTCAAACCCAGGGCTGGCCTTCCTTTTTTGTGAGCCCCTACCACTCTCTCTAACTACTTTAACCCATCTTCCTACCTGATAGTCCTGACTTACCCCTCCACCCTCCGCATTAACCCTACTAGCCACGTGCTCAGTGAGCAGAGGACCCCTTTCAAGGTTGTTAGTTCTGCCCAGTGTTGCAATTTGCTCCTCCAGATCTCTAATGCGAGCTTCCAGAAAGGCAACCTGCTCACATCTGTCTGTCCTTCTACTGCCTCTTGATGCAGTGTTCCATTTATAGGTTCAGGTAACCTGTCTACCTGCAGAGACTTGACCAAGAGGTCGTCAGTGTGCATCCTGACTGGTTCAGCTTCTTATTTAGGGCATATTTCAAGGGAAGTAGGCACGTTGTCCCTTTAAAATTCAAAAGTGCTACACAATAAAGTTATATCATATAATGATACTATGCCATGAAAAACTGCTAATAGTGTAATATCCACTTATCTGCAATATGTTCTGTAGTAGCTACAATGTGATTTTGTATAGTAATGTCTCTGACTTGTATTGGCCAAAGCCAGGTCTTTTGTTATCCATCTGTTGCTTTGTCATTTGTAAAGCTTCTAATAAATGTATTGAAAGAAAAACCTCCCCTCAGAATAACAGCTCCCTCGACTGGCTGTTTAGCTACAATGACTGATGAAGTGGTGGTTAAAAGAATGAGCATGTAGTGGCACTTCTTTGACACTGAAACCAAACATTTTTTGCATGGAAAATCATTTTGGCTGATATTTTAGGAGCTACTGATGGACCATCTGATTGTTTGAATAACATAGTTTTGTTGGTCATGTAATTTAACAAAAACATCTATGAACAGTTGGCTAATTACTGACATCTTCATCTTATTTTTCAGGGCTTATTAGCATTGTGGAGTTGGGAGGACAAACCATTATGATAGAGTTGGTAACAATGGCTGCAATGGTATGATGATCTTTCACTATTTATTCAGTTTAATACTTATAAAACTTTGGTTCCTACAGCTAAACTTCAGATACATGTAAAAGATACCAATTAATGCAGCAAATTTCATCTACATTAGAGCTCAGGCTGGCAGAAAGAGAAACTGCATATGCAGTCAGTCATTTGTGCTTACAAAAAACACGATGACACAAGGAGAGAGCAGAGTGATGCTCAGAAGATAGAGAGATGAGCTCATTTGTCTGCTGCTTCCCCTTCCACTGTCCAATCATAAGCTGGAGCAGAGACAAGGCATGTAAGTTATATCTAACTGCAGCAGAGAAAAATCATGTCTCCTACCCTGCCAGACAGGGCTGTGTTGTGTGGCAGAGCTGTGCAAAATTTCAGAACTGGATGGACAGAAATTTCAAATCCTTTGGCAGGTAAAATGACTCCAATATATGTATTTATTCTACATAGCTGTTTGTCTGGGCTTAAGCATTAAGTGCAGAGAACATATAATACTTAACTTATACATGGATATCAGTCATATATTTCTTTTATCTTATTTCAGTAGTATACAATTACCGTATTTATCGGCGTATAACACGCGTGGCGTATAACACGCACCCCAAGTTTAGGAGGGAAGTTTAAGGAAAAAACTTTTAGGAGGGAAGTTTAAGGAAAAAAACTTACATTTAAATGCCCATCAATGCAGCCTTATCAGTGTCCATCTGCAGCCTTGCCCATGTGTCCATCTGCAGCCTTGCCCAAGTGTCCATCTGCAGCCTTGCCCAAGTGTCCATTTGCAGCTTTGCCCAAGTGTCATCTGCAGCATGATCATTTAAATTACCGCCGCCGAGATAGACAGAGCCGGATGTCCTGTGTACTCGGCTCCTCTTGCAGTCCCGCCCCTTGGCCCGGCTCCTATGATGGACACAACACCGGTCCAATGGCAGGATTGGGTGTGACTGCGAGCGGAGCTGAGCCTAGCCGAGTACACAGTACACTCGGCTCAGTCTATTTCGGCGGCGCTCCTTCCCTCCTTCCCTTCCGAGGCAGCGGTTCGGCGTTTAACACGCACCCACTATTTTCCCCTGATTTTAAGGGGAAAAAGTGCGTGTTATACGCTGATAAATATGGTACTTTTCCTGTCCAACTCCACGGCAGCAAAAATGGGTTGTCTCCAGCCCCCGGGCTACCCAATAGGACTGTTTACTTATAAATAAATGCCCTGCCTGAGCCCCCTGTTCCTCTTCTGTCCTTCTTATGGGACCATGGTACCTGGCTGGGTTCAATTTGTAGCCGTGTTTTGTTTTAGAAAATATCTTTTCATGGCTGACCAAACATAGGGCTTTTTGGGATGAATGACTATGCTTTTCATCAGCCATTAGTGAGGTGACCACCACCATGCTCTTTTGTGTCCCACACTTGGAGATCCGTAATTGGATCTCATAGGATCAGAAAAATCCTTGGCAGGTCCGACTGGAGATTTAGAAGTTTAGAAGATTTAGATATGAGTTCCTCAAGCCTAGGAACTGCTTTTCAGCCAGTTCCAAAAATGTTTACGTTTATTCAGAGAGCAATCTTACGCAATGATTAGGTTTTATTTGCTTTGAGAAACTGGAATGTGGAGAAAGAAGTTATCTATGGAAAGGTCCTTGTATTCCTGGAGCCATTAGCTGAAAACTTGTGTACGATCAAGATGACCCGTCTGTGGATTATTATTAAAAGTGCCAGTAGACCCAAGGGGGTCTTTGATTGAGGTGAGCAGGCATTGCACACGGAGGTGGTGGTGATTACCTATCAGCACTTATTTCTGCAGAGCCTGTCACAGAGCATGGATTGAGTTTATTCACGTTTCTTCAGCAATCAAGAGTTTTTGCCATTAAGATTTTTATTGATTTTTCAAACAATACAAAGGAATAAGGCAAGAGAAAATAAAAATAAAAAATAATTTTTAATAAATACTGCTGAGTATGTCAAAGTACAATAACAATGTATTTTATGTAAGAGAAGCTATATGTTATTTTTTCCTAACTTCAGGTATTTATGCGCTTTTATATTTAGTTGTCCAAATTTTCCATAATTTATCAAATTAAATTATCAAAAAAGGTGTTCGGAAAGAATTTTACAAGTCTACAGCGAGTATATTGCCATCAGTTAGGTACCATGTTCCTCATTTCCCAGTGACTTACACAGTGTGATACCTTTGCAATTAGATTTTCCAAGTGTGAGGTGTTGCCATGCTATGGATGGTATTTTTATTATGGGAATGGGGTGGACATTTAAAAAGTGTACAACTCGGATACATGTGAAGAGCATGTGGCTTGGCAGATCGTATTCTTTCATTAAGCATTCTGCCGATTTTGGGGTAGTGTTTGTTATTAGGTCTTGTACAGTTCGGATCCCGTGGATTGGGAATTGTTTCAGGGATAACATTGGTATTTTTGCCTCTAGTAAGCTTAGAGGGAATTGGTATTTTATTGTGCGACTATTGCCGTGGTGTTGGTTGAGGAGTAATCTCCAGACCTGTACGGAGACCTTGATAGTGGGAGGAATGTCTCGAGTATCCCAGGGTTTCCAGATGTCACCCATGAGGAGAGCTGTGAGATCGGATGTCGGGGCTAGGGTTTTTTCAATTTCTACCCAAAGTGGGGTATTGTTGGCTGTAAACCAGTATTTGATTTGGTCAAGTCTGGTTGCCCACATATAGTCATGGATATCTACTAGTCCTGCCCCTCCTACTTGTTTGTGTGGGATTAGGTTAGTTTGTGAACATCGTGCCTTTTTTGTTCCCCATAGGAGTTTCCACAGAAGATTAGATTTGAGGTAATGTGCTGGGGTGGGAATTGGGAGCGCTCTGAAAGTGTACAAGATTTGTGGTAGAATTGACATTTTAAATGACCCTAGTCTGCCTAGTCAAGATAGTTCCAGTTTAGGTATGCTTTTAGCCTGGGTTTCCAGTTTGGCCAGTAGAGGTTTGAAGTTAGTGTCAGCTAGTGACCTTGTGGAGCTAGTCAGGGTTATGCCTAAATACGGTATGCCCTTTTTACTCCAACTATAGGGAAGAGACTGTTGTAATGTATCACTGACCTTCTTTGGCGCCCCTAGATTTAGAATTAAGGATTTGGTGAAGTTAACTTTATAATACGAGATCTCGCCAAAGGTTTTCAGCAGCTTGTAGACCGAAGGTAGTGAGGTAAGCGGGTTTGTTAAGAGTTTGACATCATCTGCAAACAAGTTGATGACATGGGGGTTGGCTCCAAACTGGAAACCTGATATGGTGGTTTGTGTTCTGATTGCCTCCGCCAGGGGTTCGATCATTAGATTGAAGATCGTCGGAGAAAGTGGACACCCCTGGCGGGTTCCACTGGTTATGTAAAAGGGGGTGGACAACATGCTTGATGTGTGTACTTGTGCAGAGGGGCATGAATATAAGGCCAGAACTGCATTCATAATATGGCCACACAAGCCGAACTTAGACAGTGTCATTGACATATAATTCCAATGAACTATATCAAACTCCCTCTCTGCGTCTATTGAAAGCAGCAGAGAAGGCGTTTTGTTTTTTTCAACATGGTGTAGGATATTTATAATTCTCCGGGTAGCATCTGAGGTTTGTCTCCCCTTCACAAAGCCCATCTGGTCGCGTTAAATAAGAGAAGGTATAAAATCTGCTAATCTTTTGGCTATTAGCTTGGCATACACTTTGATATCTGTGTTTAATAGAGATATAGGTCGAAAGTTGGATGGTGCGTTAGGTTCCTTTCTGGGTTTAGGTAGTGTGACTATATATGCTTTCAGCATCTCTGGGGGGAATGTCGCTTTAGTTGCGGCCTTTGTAAAGACCGCTTGCATATGTGGTGCAAGGGTATTACTGAACACTTTAAAGTATTTATTCGAAAAACGTCAAGTTCAGGCGATTTGCCATTTGGTAAGGTGGCGATGACTGACTGAATTTCAGAAGTAGTAAATGGGGAGTTCAGTGTGAGAATTTGGGCCTCCGAGAGAGATGGTAGGTTCAGTTCTTGTAGGAACTTTTGTATGTTGGCTGTTGTAGGTTGGGTGGTGGAGGGGTCCCTATGAAGGTTGTACAATTCACTATAATAGTTTGCGAATTGGTTTGCGATATTTTGTGGATTAGTGATTTTGTGTTTAAGGGTAGGATGTATCAGGTGTGCAATTCTAGACTTGGCGTAGGCTGCTTTGATTCTATTGGCTAGGTATTTGCCTGCTCTATTGGCTTTAGCATAAGAGTTCAATTGCAGGTGTCAAAGGTGTTTGTCGTATTGCTGGGATAAAAGCTCTCTTAGATGTGAGAGCTTTTGGGCTAGGGTTGAATTTGGTGAGGTTCTGTTTTGTGTTTGTAGGGTGTGTATGTCAGTTAGAATAGAATTAAGTTTTACTGTGTGGTGTTTCTTTTCTCTAGCACCTATTTGTATTAGTATACATCTCATGTATGCCTTATGGGCATTCCAGAGAGTGAATGGATCCTCTACAGACTTTACATTGAAAGGCATTTAATGGTCATGGAGGTGGGTTGGGTTAGAATGATCTACTGTGTATTGCACATATTCACTGTGACCAAAGCTAGTAAGTGAGTAAGTTGTATACCCTCAGTAGGGGTGTGTGCTGTCGTCGCTTCTGGTCGGTGTGCTTCAAACGTGGTGCATAAAGAACAATAATAAGAAAAAAACATAGTTAATGAAGTTAATGAAAGGGATGTATATAGAACAATAAGAAAAGGATCTTTGAACTGATCCATGTGAAGAATCAGGAGGGAGAAAACAGGGATTTTAACATGGAACCTCTGTGTCCGGAGAGACATGTGTGGTGGTTTATGCAATTTGCTCACGAGCTTCCACCGGCGTTCTTTTTAGTAGAACGTTTGCGAGAGACCACCTGCCAGTCATCTTATAGTGGACGTGGTTGTGGGATTGACGTGTCTTGCAGAGCTTAGTCGGGTATTATACCCCATTGGCGTAGGGCAGCGATGCCCTCCTCTAGAGTAGAAATTAAGATTGTGACCCCAATTTGGGTGATAGAAAGTTTTGCTGGGTATTTCTACTTGTGGAATATCTTGTGGTTCTGTAAGGATTTTGTTATTGTCGCCAGGTTGCGGCGTTGCTGGAGGGTGTTCCTGGATAGGTCTGGGAGCAATTGTAGCTCAGCGTATTGTGGGTGTTTGTTTTCAGCTCTAAGGGATGCCAATTAAGATCTGTTCTTTGACGTGGTAGTAGTGCACTCTAAGAAGCACGTCCCTAGGAATATTTTCTGGAAGGAAGGAGGGTTTAGGGACCCGGTGTATTCGATCCACTATGAGATCCTGTGCTGACAGGGCGGGTATCAAGGTGGAGAATAGTGCTTGGGTATATTGTAGCAGCTGGGAGGCGGGTATGGTTTCAGGGACCCCTCCTATTTTGATGTTGTTCCTTCTGGATCTATCTTCCAAATCTGTCAATTTGCTATTCAGCGACGCTATCTCCTTGCTTTGGGTGTTGTGGGCATCTACCAATGTGTTGAAGGAGGATGTGTATTCACCCATTTTTTGTTATATGTGATCTGCCCTGCCACCTATGGCTTGTACTTCCCTCTGGCAGTTATTGATCCCAGCTGTCATATCAGCTTGCAGGGAGGCCTTCAGGGACAATAACATTTCTTTTAGTACAGTGTCTGACACCGGTCTGTCTGATGTGGGGAAGGTTACTATGGGATTGTTCAGATGACGCAGTGTGGCGTTATCTGAGCCAGTAGGCCCGCTTACCTCTATAGCTGGGTCTATCAACCGCCTGTCTGGTGAGGTAACCCTCTGCTTCTGCTTGGCAGAGATTCTTGTGGATGGGCTAGAGGTCCCAGAAGAGGATCTGCTGTGTGATGTGGCTGTGACGGGTTGTTTGTGAGTCCCCGTGCAACCGTTGGTGGATACCGCTGCCTTAGGCTCTGGCTGCTTCACTCACGCGCCATCGCCATTTTGTTGTGACCTACGGATTGTGAAGAAGCTCTTCATCTTCTGCAAATTTTTACATTGCCTCGGCATGCCTTGTGGATGCAGCTGGGTTCGGAGGGTTGGTGATGGCTGGCCTGAAGGTGGATGGAGCCAGTGGGCTCAGATGAATGTCAATTCTCTCCGGCAGCCGGGCGGAGCTCCATCTTGGAGCTTGGTCGCCACGCCCCCCTGATATATATAATTTTTAAAGATCACGGTCTGTCACATATTCACTGGAGTTTATTATATAGTTTATATTTGAAATTTAGTGCACTATTATTATTTGTATTATCCACAGAGTTGTAAATATGTATCCAAAATCATTAAATTTTTAGACATCGCCAGCAAATATGGAAGATCGTCCCCTCTTGTCTACTTCTTCTAAAACAAGGAGGCTCATGGGACACATGACGCCACTTGAGCTGGGACCATATACCATCCTAACATAACTTTATAATTAACTTCTATTAAGGATGTGTTTATGAGAGCGTAGCGTATGGTGCAAGGTTATGCCAGTTTGTTAATTCCAGAGTTTCGCCCAAGTCACATTCCCATATATCCATAATAATTTTTGTGACTCAGTAGTCAATATGATATACAGTAGATCTTGGAAATATGCCCTGTAAATTTATCAAACTTGTTACAAAGAGTTTCCATATCAGACTTTATAGTTATATTAGTATTTCGTTCAAGATTGGTCAGAAAGTGTACCATTTGATTGTATTGGACTACTTCCAACTGTGGTAGTTGGTATGTTCCCTGTAAAACTTTTCTGGATAATATAACATTTTTGTCTCAGAAATCTGTAATGTGCAAAAAAACTCTTGTTAATCCATCATTTAAACGTTTAAGGAGCGAGTCCCAGGGTGAAGGCCAGGTTGTGAAAAATGGGAACTAGGGGACTATGGGGGACCTCAATTTGTAGGTCACCGGTAGTTAATCTGCGTCCGTTAAACCGCGGTTACAGACAGGAAGTAATCTGGAATAAAGACAAGATGTTCCATGTGGTAGGAAAGAGAAGACATCACTGAAAGTAACGGCAGAGGAGCTGCCTTGGGTGATTTCCTGCCATCTGGTGTCTGCTTGCTGTCCCGTGGAGTCGGGGTTTAGGACAATACATGTCTCCCCTGATCCTCTGTGATGGGGGATCATGGTATTCCGGTAAGGGCGCATTCTCGTTGATTTGTGGTGGTGGATCTCACTTACTATTGGGAAACAGGAACCGATTCACCGATTTATGCTAATTTGTTGGACTTTAATTTTTATTTTCACTGGTGCTCACTACACTGTATTGTTCATTGATCACTGATCGTTTGTCATTACTATTTATTGACCACTGGACATTTTTTATTGTTGTTATCGATTTATGCTATTTTGTTGGACTTTTATTTTCACTGGTGCTCACTACACTATATTGTCCATTGATTACTGATTGTTTGCCGATTTATGTTTATCGATCACTGGACATTCTTCATGGTTCACGCCGTATATTAATTCACCAATTTAACTTATCACCTGTATGTTATTATTATCACGCAGGTTTTCACATATATATTTTCACAGTACTATATATATTTTTTAAGGGTAGCGCAATTTTTTATATTTTTTCCTATTTGTATGTGCATTGATGTGTACATATTAATTGCTGCTCCCTACATGTGGGTCGGGTATCAATCATCCTGCTACCACTTTTTCAATTTAGTTTAATTTAGTTTGGTTCTTATAGCACGGTTTTTTACACTATTTTCCATACTGGGACTGAGGTAACAGAGGTACTGGATGGTGGAGTAGGCGCAGGCTCAGCACTTCCCTCCGAATGCAAATGTACATCAAGTTACAATGTGTAGTGACATGGGACAAGTCGCTTTTCATAGTCACTCAGCACTATTGCTGCGCACAATGAAGCTCAACTCTAAGTCTGGGAACTGCCTTAATGTTTACCTTTTCACATGACCACAGTCTCCGCCTGGTCCCAGGCAATGGTGAGCACACTCCACGTGAAAGGTATTCCCACGTGCAGGGCGAGTAGGCCACACTCACAACCTAGGAGGGTGCTACACTAGGAATGTCTTGGTGAATTTTCTAATTTAGATAATATGTTCCTCTACAGCTTCCCGTGGGATTTGGCATGGCTGCCAATATCAGGGTTGGAACTGCTTTAGGAGCTGGAGACATCGAACAAGCCAAAAAGTCTTATAAAGTTGCACTCTGCTGCGCAGGTAGGATCTTGTACACTAAATAAATGCTACATAATATTAAACAAGTAAAAAAAATGCATACCCCGTACGCTACATTTATCTATGATGAAATACATAGTGGATGACAAGAAAATATTTTTTTAATAAAAAAAAAAGCAAATATCTGGTTTATGTGAACATGACTTTCAGTTCTCCTTTTCTCTGGTTTCCACGTGTATACTCTAATTTTTTGTGTTTGCTCTTGTATTTTCATGTGAACATAGCTTAAGGGTGAACTCACACAGTGTCTACCTCTCTGACAGCTGCCTGTTCCTGTCTGCAGTAGGGGACAATGTGGTGCACAATTCAGTGCATCACGCACGGCTCCCTTTTTCTTGTTTTTGTACAAACTTTATTTGAAGTGTACAAAAGTACACTTCATCTAGGTTGCTGTACAGCAGTACTATGTGTAAATTCATCCTTGATGATTCTCAAAATGTGGTCCATTTTGTACCACCATCATAAATTGGTGCTGTGTCCAAGTTTCACTTGTACTTACAAAAGCCTGTGCCTATCATATACCTGATCATGAATATAAATGAAGATGGAGAATGTATTTATATGATAAAGTGCCCTCTTTAGATTAGGCCTTGAAATTAGGACAAAGAACACCACCTAACTGCCAGCCTTCTGTACAGCATCATACCAACCCAGTACATAAGGAGGTTCTGTCACTGTGGGGAGGGGAGGCAGCTAATGGAACCTGCACACATCTGTTGCTTTCTTTCATATCTTCATGTCAAGGCCGAATCTCACATCGCTCTGATACAAGAGCTTGAGCACTAGGGATGGGCCGAACACCCCCCCTGTTCGGTTTGCAGCAAGACTCCCTAACAAGGGAAATGTTCTAACCCGAAAGGCGAACTTATTGAAGTCTATGGAAGTCGAACAGGAAAAATCAAATGTGCCCATTTTGTAGACTTATATGCAAGTAATTACCCATAAAAGGGGTATGGGGCTTGGGTACTGCCCTGGGGGACATGTATCAATAAAACATTTTTTTTTTTTAAACAATCGTTTTTATAGGAGCAGTGATTTTAATTATGCTTAAAGTGCAACAATAAAAATGAAAAATTCCATTAAATATAGTGCCTGGGGGTCTCCTTAATGTGCCTGGGGGTCTCCTTAATGTGCCTGTAAAGTGACTCATCTGTAGCTACAGCAAAAATTACATTTCTAAAGAAAAAAAATGCGTCAAATCCAATTTAAGATAACTTGCAGTCACAATTGCCATCACCTGGCTATTGAAAAAATAAAATAAAAAATGGCACGGGGTTTCCCCCCCCAAGTCCATACCAGGCCCTTTGGGTCTGGTGTGGATTTTAAGGGGAACCTCAGTCCAAAATTAAAAGGAAAAAAAAGATGTGGGGGTCCCCCCCAAAATCCATACCAGACCATTATCTGAGCATGCAGCATGGTAGGTCAGGAAAGGGGAGGGGACGAGCGAGCCCCCCCGAACCATACCAGGCCACAAGCCCTGAACATAGGGGGGTGCTTTGGGGCAGGAGGAGCTCTGCCTCCCCTGCCCAAAAGCACCTTGTCCCCATGTTGATGGGAACAAATGTCTTTTTCCCACAATCCTGGGCTGTGGTTGTTGGGGTCTGTGGGCGGGGGGGCTTATCGGAATCTGGAAACCCCCTTTAACAAGGGGGCCCCCAGATTCCGGCCCCCCTATGTGAATGGGTATCGGGTACATCGTGCCCCTTCCCGTTCACCAAAAAAGTGTCAAACAGTAATAACTACAAGATCCAGTTTTTCACAAGTTCTTTTATTAAAAAAAAAAAGTGTACCTCAATGTAAATCCATTGTCAATCACGCCGCCCACCGACCCGAAAAATTGAAAAAAATACTTTGCCTCCTGGGAGGCCTCCCGCCGACTGCACGCTCTGCGCTTTGATAGTTCTTATAAAGGCAAGGGGCACCCTTCTGACATCACGGGATGTCTTTTTGATACTTTTTTGGTGAATGGGTTTTCACATGGGGGGGTGGGATCTTGTTAAAAGGGGCTTCCAGATTACGATAAGCCCCCCGCCCGCAGACCCCAAAAACCACAGCCCAGGGTTGTCGGGAAGAGGCCCTTGTCCCCATCAACTTGAGGACAAGGTGCTTTGGGGTGGAGGCTGCCACAAAGCACCCACCCCTTAATGTTGAGGGCATGTGGCCTGGTATGGTTCGCTCGCTCGTCCCCTCCCCTTTCCTGACCTGCTGGCTGGGCTGCATGCTTGGATAAGGCTCTGGTATGGATTTTGGGGGGGGCCCATGCCGTTTTTGTTTCTTAATTTTTTTTACCGCAACGTTTTTTTCATGTAGCTGTCAGCGGGGAAACCATTGACAGCTGATGGCTCATCAGTTGTTAAGGACGCCGCAACTGGCTTCCCAGCCCCACTCCTTAAGGCCCCATTCACACCTGAGCATTTTGCCTGAAGCTACAAAACGCTGGAGGGGAAAAAAATCAATTATACTCTATAGAGATGGTTCACATCTCCACTCCAAAACACCTGAAGCCAGAAGCTCCAAAACGCTTGAAGCTCAAACCAGTTCTGGAACTTTATTTTAGGCAGATTTGGGCGTTTTTCTGCTTTTTACATTGGTGACCTTTTGACCTGTACAAAATTGCGGCAATAATTGCAGTAGAATCACATGACTTTCTGCCTGAAAACGCTACACTCAGGTGTGAATGGGGCCTAACAACCAGCTTACACTGCACCCTAATTGGGCAAAGTTTTGCCCAATCAGGGTGCAGAATGCACTGTGCAGTGCTCAGTGCAGTGCAGGGTGTTCATCGGGGCAAACACCTTGCAAATTAGGGTATTTGGCGATTGGCTGAACAGGCAGATGTTTGACCCAAACTCGTGCTCAGGCCCGAAATGTTTGCACAACCCTATTAAGCACTTTCTTAAAGTGTTACTAAACCTACAACAGTAAAATCAGTCTGTATATGCAGTAAAGCATGCTTGTTATACTCACTGTGAAACCTAAGGGGTTAGTCCCCTGCATTGTGTAAAAAGGCTGTTTTGATCCTGTCTTCTTTGATCCTCTCCTTCTTTTACTGTCCCCAATCCATCTGTTGATAGAACAGAGCCTGGAAGGCATGTTAATGGACCAAAAGGAATGCACAAGGGTAATGCTTAGTGGCAACCTCTGACACTATGGGATTCATTTACTAAAAAAAAACAGGAATTAAATGGTGGCTCTGCATTTCGTTACGCCCAAATAAGCCAATTAAGAACTCAACTCAACTAGGCGAACATGCCAATGAAAAAGCGCACAAACATGCCTTTATAAATATCAAATCGGCATATCTGCAAATTTGCAAGTACCTATTGCTACCGAGTTTGGAACTGCACTGCAGGAATGATCACATGAATGTGAATAAAACATTTTTATGTGAGATGTGCTCTACCTCGTGTGCATTTATGTATATTCCAATTAGTATTCCTAGTTTGTTTTCTTCTTTTAGTTATGCATAAGTTATGTCTGCTATTCTGTAAGGTTGCATGTATTGAAAATTTACAGTTACATATATGTTATAAATGGATTTTTAAATACAGCTTACCTGTAAAATCCTTTTCTTGAAGTACATCATGGGACACAGAGCAGCATAATAATGACTAATTGGGTTATATGCTACCTTTAGGTGATTGGACACTGCCAACCAATAGTAAGACGGTTCCTCCCATATAACCCCTCCTTTACAGGAAGTACCTCAGTTTTGTAGCAAGCAATGACGATCCCAGAAAAGAGGGGAGGGACCTCTGTGTCCCATGATGTACTTCAAGAAAAGGATTTTACAGGTAAGCTGTATTTAAAAATCCATTTTTCTTTATCGTACATCACAGGACACAGAGTAGCATAATAATGACTAATTGGGATGTCCTTAAGCAATGCACCTGAGGGGAGGGGGACACCATATCCCTAAGCCCAACGGGCCAGAGACTTATAAAGCTGCCTGCAACACGCTGTGGCCAAAAACAGTCTCCTTCTGAGATCTAACATCCACCTGGTAAAACCTGGTGAACGTATGAACTGAAGACCAAGCGGCCGCTTTGCAAACCTGAGCCATAGACACCTGTTGGCGCACTGCCCATGATGCACTAACCCCTCTAGTGGAGTGTGCTTTTAAATCCGAAGGTGGAACCTTGCACCTTAATCCATACGCCTGGATAATAGTTTGGCGAATCCACCTGGATATAGTTGAACTTGTTGCCGGCTGTCCTTTTTTAGGACCTTCCGGCAGGACAAAAAGGCAGTCAGTTTTCCGAAAAGAAGCCGACATCTTTAAATAAACCTTGATCGCCCTCACCACATCGAGCGAGTGAAGTGACCTTTCCTCCCTAGTTTTAGGGTTTGGAAAAAAGGAAGGTAGAATGATGTCCTGATTCAAATGAAATTTGGAAACTAGGTAAAAAATCCGGACGAGGGCGCATGACCACTCTGTCCTGATGAAGAATCAAAAAAGGTTCTTTGCAAGAAAGGGCGGCTAATTCTGACACCCTCCTAGCTGAAGTTATAGCCACCAAAAAGACCAATTTCCTGGTTAATAGGACAAACGGGATATGCCCAATAGGTTCAAACGGTTGACACTGTAAAGCCGACAGGACCAAATTTAGATCCCAGGGACATAAAGGCGACTTAACCGGCGGCCTTAGGTGCGTTAATCCCTTAACAAAGGTACGTACCAAAGAATGGGATGCAATTGGTCTTTGGAAAAAAAAGATAAGGCCGAATCTGTCCTTTAATTGTCCCTAAAGCCAGCTTCAAGTCTACTCCTGCTTAAAGAAAGGCCAGAACTCTTACAATCGTATACCTACGAGGGTTCCATTTCCTTTCTTCACACCAAGAAATGTATGACTTCCAGACTCTATAATAGATAGCTCTAGAAACAGACTTTCTAGCATTTATCAGAGTAGACAAGACTGAACCCATGACACCACAGTCCTTCAATATTCTGGTCTCAATAGCCATGCCATCAAATTTAGCAACCGTAAAGAAGGATGGAATATGGATCCCTGAGACAACAGGTCTGGACGGCACGGAAGGACCAATGGGTCCCCCACTGCCAATTTCACAATCTCCGAGTACCAGGATCTCCGAGGCCACTAGGATCACTGACTTTTGTTCTTCCTGTATTCTGCGTAGTAAGTGCGGCAGAATTTGGATCGGAGGGAAAGCATATATCAGAGAATACTGATCCCAAGGAACTACTAACGCATCTATCCCGACAGCAAGCGAATCCTTGGTCCTGGATACAAACCTGTCCAACTTGGCATTGAATCTGGATGCCAGCAGATCCACATCTGGGGTCCCCCAGTGTTGACAGATCTGTAGAAAAACTTCGGGATGCAGGGACTATTCCCCTGGCAACAATTTCTGGTGACTCAAGAAGTCTGCCTGCCAATTGTCCACCCCGGTATAAATACTGCCGAGGGAAACGGCACATGCTTTTCTGCCCAAGTCAATATGTAGTTTACCTCTGTTTGGGCTGCCCGACTCCTGGTACCTCCCTCGTGGTTGATATATGCCACCACCATGGAGTTGTCGGACTGAACTCAAACAGGGAGACCCCGTAACCTGGATGTCCAGAAACGCAGAGCCAGACAAGCTGCCCGAATCTCCAATAGATTAATGGGTAAAGTCCTTTCTGCCTGGGACCATATTCCCTGGACAGATGCCTCCTCCAGGACTGCTCCCCAACCCAGGCGACTGGCGTCTGTAGTTACTACCCTCCAGACTGCTGGTGGAAAAGATTTCCCTTTTCTTAAATTGCTGGTTTTTAACCACCAAGAGGCTCCATTGTACCTGTGGGGATAGAACCATAGGATGATCTAAGGTTCGAGCAGACCTGTCCCAGGCTCCCAGAATGCTGTTCTGGAACACCCTGGAGTGGAACTGTGCATATGGAATTGCATTAAAGGATGACACCATTTTGCCCAGCAACCTCATGCACAGCCGAATAGAAGGTCTTGGTTCTTTTTTCACCTTCTGGACGAGTTCCACTATGGAAGCGACTTTTAAGGGGGGTAAAAACACCCTTTCTTGGGCAGTGTCCAAGACCAGACCCAGATATACCAAGGTCTGGGTTGGGCAAAGGGATGACTTGTTCACATTTAGAATCCAACCCAGGCGTTGCAAAATCCGCACTGTTTTTGACACGTTTTGGATCAGGATGGTGCAAGAGCAATCCCTCAAGAGAAGATCATCCAGATAACCTACCACGGAGATCTTCTGGGACCTTAGGAACGCCAATACCGGGGCCAGAATCTTTGTGAAAACCCTGGGGGCTGTGGCTAGACCGAATGGCAATGCCACAAATTGAAAATGACGGCCCTCTACTGCGAAAAGCAGAAACCTTTGATGTGGACCGAATATCGGTACATGAAGGTATGCGTCCTTGATGTCTATGGACGCCAAATAATCTTCCTTTCGCAGAGATTTTATTACTGAACGAACCGACTCCATACGGAAAGATCGAACGTTTACAAAAAGGTTGAGAGCCGTGAGATCCAAAATGGGCCTTAGTTCCCCATTTGGTTTCGGCATGGTAAAAAGGTTTGAGTAAAACCCCCCGAATCTTTCTTCTTGCGGAACCTTGACGATTACCCCCTGCTTCAGCAGATGTTGCAAAGCTAGGAATAGGCATTTCTTTCTCTCCGGATCTGACAGGACCCTTGAGTACAGAAAACGGCTTGGAGGGATCTCCCGAAACTCTATTCTGTAACCCCGTGTTATGGTGGAAATAACCCATCTGTCTTGGACCAGATCTTCCCATGCATCCAGAAGCAGCCGAAGCCTGCCCCCCACCCGTGAGAGCGGGGGCGTCCCTTCATAAGGTTGACTTGGAATTGGACTTGGCTGGCTTTTGGTTCCAGGGCTTCCTCTGCCCCTGAGGTTTTTTAAAACCTGACGGCTGAGGCCGTCGATACCGCTTGGGGGAAGAGGCACTAGGACCTGGGGCGTTGGGAATCTTATAAAAGGGTTGCTTACCTCTCCTCTTAGTAGGGAGGAGAGCACTTTTTCCTCCAGAGATCTTTTGGATATATTTATCCAGATCTTCGCCAAAAAAGCATTCTCCATGAAATGGAAAGGCTGCAAGTAGCCTCTTGCATGGCGTCTCAGCAGACCAGTTCTTTAGCCACAGAACCCTGCGCATATGTACGGACAGTAACGCAAAACGAGACATCTGTTGAATTCTTTTAAATACGTCCACTGCAAAACATAAGGCATGAGGAAGCTCCGACAATTCCTTGGAAGGTTCCTCCTGACAAGGCAGGTTTTTTAATAACCTTTTAACACGGTCCTTTAGGGATTGACAAATCCCAATAGCTGCAACTGCTGGTTGAACTGCTGCACCAGCCACCGCAAAGGAGGCTTTAAACAAGGATTCTAGCTTTTTATCGGCCGGATCCTTAAATACCTGGGCATTATCCACTGGACAGGTTAAATTCTTATTCACTGAAGAAATGGCGGCGTCCACCAAAGGTGTACCCCATCTCTTCCTGAACTTTTCCTCCATAGGATATAAAATAGAAAATCTTTTTGGAGGCAAGAATATCCTGTCAGGATGATCCCAGTCTGCGTAGATCACCTGCTCCAATAATGGATGCAAGGGAAACACCTGGGAACCTTGCTGAGGTCGCAAAGATCCCATAGTAGAGCAGGAAAGTCCAGACTCCTGAACCGGAGGTAACTTAAACCCAACTCGTACCATCTCAGTCAGAGGTTGGATAAACAATTTCTGGGAATGGGAGGCTGAAATTGTTTTTTCCGAAATTGAGTCCTCACCTGAGGATTCATCAGCCTCTCCGTCTTCCCGGTCTTTCATGGCCACCTCCTCCAAATCCTCTGCCCACCCTGGATCCAGATCACCTGGACCCATTTGGCTATAAGAGTCCTGGTGCTCTAGTGATTCTCCACTTGGCCCAGGCTCAGGAGAGGGAGATCTATTACGTTTCCCTGAGTTACAGCAGCAATCATGCCAGCTATCTTGCCTTCAAGGCCTGCTAATGCCGATGCCAAATCATCCTTAGTAACATAAGCCGAGGCAGGAATATTGGTGGTGGCCATGATGCCTGACAAATGCAACAGCTCAGCCAGGTCAGATGCCGCAGGTCTTTTAGGGGAGACTGAGGCTGCATCAGCATGGGGCTGGTCTCCTGTTTTCAAGGAAGGTCCTCTTACCCCTGTGCTTACCCTGCTCCCTGTACCACGTTTTCTGGAAGACATTGCTTACATACGTGGAAAAAAGTACTCCCCACAAGCTGAGACCAGTGTAAAACCTATTGTAACGGTGTCCAAAAACCTCCAGACTCACGTGCCCAAGTATTGCTCTGCGTTGTCCCAGCACATGCCAGGAGCACCTGCTCCTTATAAAGCCTGCATTGGACTGATCGCATAGCACGCTGCATGGTGCCTCCGCCGTGCCCAGACGCACGCCGCGCACCCGCGATGTGCACCGCAATGGCGCACACGCACCCCTACGGTGCGCACGCACACTACGGTGGCGCGCACGCGCCGCATGCGCACAGCCATGCACGCAGCGCACGCGCGCCATAAAAGCGCGCCATACTTGGAGCTCTGTAATCCCCAGACACAGGCAAAAAAGGCCACACCATAAACAGAGGGAATATAACTAATAGTAACACATCGAAATTCCCAAACAGCAGGGCCTATTTATCAGGTCCAATCTTCCCCCATCATGGCGGGTAGCGCCTCTGAGGACCTTCAAGGACCGGGTCCCCCATTTTTTGGGGGCCACACCCTTGGACCTGTAAAGCACCCTTCTGGTTTACCTTGGGCAAGTTATGACCAGGAATACCAATTTAACAAGGGTCCAGTGCCATATAGGACACATTACAAGCAAAACCTCGCTCTTGAAACCGAGGCTCGGGTACCATCCACTTTAGCTTTCTTATGCCATCCGAATGGATCCAATTATAACATACTCACTGGGACATTATTTGAAGAATTTGAAGAGCTTCAACAGCCATGACCATCACCTTCAAGACACTGGCGAAAAAACAGAGGTACTTCCTGTATAGGAGGGGTTATATGGGAGGAACCGTCTTACTATTGGTTGCCAGTGTCCAATCACCTAAAGGTAGCATATAACCCAATTAGTCATTATTATGCTGCTCTGTGTCCCATGATGTACGATAAAGAAAGGTTTTTTTTTCATGTTAGTTTAGTTTTTTATGAGACTATAAAGCAGTAATTATTTGTGTTCATTCTTTAATCATACTAAACTATTATACAAGTTAGAGCATACTTAGTGCAATGGCTTAGTGGTTTGCACCGAAGCCTACAAAGCACTCAGGTCATGGGTTCAAATACCACCCACAGAAGGTAACTGTGCTGATTTTTCCAGTGCACAAGCGAGTTAAAACCAGAAAATTTTAACTAACACCTTGCACGTTAACTAGTGTGTGATTTTTGGAATTCCACACCATAATATTGTTGAATACTTACATACCATTGCATGCATTTGAAAAGTTAATTATGGAATCAACCAAACTGATGTCGCATTCGCTGCTGAGTAGAATGTAAGGTTTAAGTAGGTGATACCATGTATGGGATTTGAACCCATGGTCTGAGTCTTTCAAGGGAGGAGTGCAGATGCTAAGGCTACTGAGCTGAGCACAGTCATGCATAGAAAATACATTTACTAGTGTTTTATTCTTTCAATTCTAGACGATAATGTTTTACATTTGAGGCATTAATATTATGGAAACAACCATGCCCATGCTGATGTGGCATTGGCTATTAGGTATTCACTTATTGCAGGGAGAAAAAAATTCAAGCGAAGATGCGAACACCATGTATCAATGCAAAAAAAGTTTTTAAAATGACAATTTTTAAAGGAGCAGTGATTTTCATGATGCTTAAAGTGAAACCATAAAAATTAAATATCATGCCTGGGGGTCCCCTTAGTCTGCCTGTAAAGTGGCGCATCTGTGCGATGTATAGAACATGCCACAGCAATAATTACATTTCTAAAGGAAACAATGTAATTTAACCACTTGCCGATCAGCCGCCGTCATTATATGGTGGCAGGTCGGCTCGTTCCCGCAAATCGCCATACTGGTATGTTGGCTCCTTTAAGAGCCATAGCAGGCGCTGCATGGCTGGGGAACCAATGCATGTGGCCGGCGGCTGCAATGTCCACCTGTCACCAGTGATCACGGGCACGAGAGCCAGAATGGGGATCTGTGTATGTAAACCCACAGATCCCCGTTCTGACAGGGGAGGAGAGACAGATCTGCTGTTCCTAGTAATTAGGAACAGCGATCTGTCTCCTCCTCCAGTCAGTCCCATCCCCCAAAGTTAGAAACACACATGAGGGAACTCATTTAACCCCTTGATCGCCCCCTAGTGTTAACCCCTTCCATGCCAGTGACATTTACACAGTAATCGGTGCATTTTATAGCACTGATCGCTGTATAAATGTCACTGGTCCCAGAAATTTGTCAAAAGTGTCCGATCTGTCCGCCGCAGTGTAACAGTCCTGCTAAAAATTGCGGATCACTGCCATTACTAGTAAAAAAATATATATTTTTTTTTCAAAATTGTCGCTCTTTTTTTGTTTATAGTGCAAAAAATTAAAACTGAAGAGCTGATCAAATACCACCAAAAGAAAGCTCTATTTGTGGGAAAAAAAGGACGTAAATTTTGTTTGGGTACAGCGTCGCACTACCACGCAATTGTCAGTTAAAGCGACGCAGTGCCGTATCGCAAAAAATGGTCTGGGCATTAAGAGGGAAAATCTTCTGAGGTTGAAGTGGTTAAACTTTGCCGCGGCTGTAATGTTATATAGATGGAAAAAAAAATGGCACCTGGTATGGATTTTAAGGGGAACTCCACGACAAAAATTTAAATAAAAATGGTGTGGGGGTCCCCCCCCAAAATCCATACCAGACCCTTATCCGAACATGCAGACTGGCAGGTCAGGATAGGTGGGATGAGCGAGCCCCCCCCTCCTGAACCGTACCAGGCCACATGCCCTCAATATGGGGGGTGGGTGCTTTGGGGAAGCGGGAGCTCTGCAAAATGTTAACCAGTTTCCGACCGCCGCACGCTGATGTACGTCGGCACAATGGCACGGGCAGGCATAAGGGCTTACCTGTATGTCCCTGCCTGTCCGCGGGCGGAGGGGCAGATCGGACCCCCCCGGTGCCTGCGGCGGTCGGATTCTCGTCAGGAGCGATCCAAGGTGAGGGGGAGGCCACTCATTCGTGGCCACCCCCTCGCAATCGCTCCTGGTGAATGAAATGCTTCCTCGGCTTCTGTAATGTAAACAGAAGCAGAGGAAGTGATGTCATCTCTCCTCGAGCCGGTCTTTTCGTTCCGGCGCCCAGGAGAGAAGACATCAATGTGAGTTGCACCAAAACTACACTTCCAGTAGAACACGCAGGCACACTTTTCACCCCTCATCACCCCCCAGTCACCCCCCGATCACCCCCCTGTACCCCCTATCACAGTGACACCAATAGCAGGTTTTTTTTTCTGATTATTGCATTGGTGTCAGTTTGTGACAGTTATAAGTGGTAGGGCAGTTAGTGTTAGGCCCCTTTGGGTCTAGGATACCCCCCTAACCCCCCCAATAAAGTTTTAACCCCATAATCACCCCCCGTCGCCAGTGTCACTAAGCGATTGTTTTTCTGATTGCTGTATTAATGTCACAGGTGACGCTAGTTGGAGAGGTTAGTATATAGGTTCGCCGTCAGCTTTTTATAGCGTCAGGGACCCCCATATACTACCTAATAAAGGTTTTAACCCCCTGATTGCCCCCTAGTTAACCCTTTCGCCAGTGATCACCGTATAAGTGTTACGGGTGACGCTGGTTAGTTAGTTTGTTTATTATAGTTTCAGGGCACCTGCCGTTTATTACCTAATAAGGGTTTAACCCCCTAATCGCCCGGCGGTGATATAAGTTAAGTTTTAGGGTCTGCGTCACCCCAGGCAGCGTCAGGTTAGTGCCAGTACCGCTAACACCCACGCACACAGCATACAACTCCCTTAGTGGTATAGTATCTGAACGGATCAATATCAGCAGTTTAGGGTCCTCAAAAACGCAGTGTTAGCGGGATCAGCCCAGATACCTGCTAGCACCTGCATTTTGCCCCTCGGCCCAGCCCTGCCCAGCCCACCCAAGTGCAGTATCGATCGATCACTGTCACTTACAAAACACTAAACACATAACTGCAGCGTTCGCAGAATCAGGCCTGATCCCTGCGATCACTAACAGTTTTTTGGTAGCGTTTTGATACAGTCGCCAACAGTCAGGAGCTTGCCTGTGAGTGTACCAATAAATTTGGAGCCCAAAATGGCAAATCGAAGGTACACTAGTGAAGAGGCCTACACGTTTCTGAGCATGACAGATAGTGAAGAGGAAGTCACTCATCTGTCAGATTCAGGCTCAGAATACAAACCTGTAGACAGCAGCGGCTCCATGACAGATAGCTCTGACGACAGAGTTGTGGTCCCTGCCAAGGTCAGGCATACCAGACCCCGAACTTCTTCTTCTGCTTTTGAGGTGCAAGAACTGCAGGGCTCTCGTATGGAGCAGAGAAGTACTAGTGCCGCTATTCCTTCTGGTGAACTGGAAAGCACCAGCGGCTTAGTACACCCTGGTCGTACATCCAGCACTGCAGTAACACTTGGTGACGTTACGAGTCCCATAAGTGCAGTTCAAGCTGGCGAGGTGGCAAGCACAAGTAGTGTCCCGCTGCCACCAAGAAGACGAACACAGGCCTGTCGTGCCCATAGTGCCCTTCCTGCTGCATTCGCCAATCCTAATTGGGAACCCACCACTTCTGCAGCACCCGTACTTCCCCCATTCACTGGCCAACCCGGCATTCATGTGGAAACAGTTGATTTTACACCACTTGATTTTTATTCACTGTTTTTCACCGAAGATCTCTATAGATCTATTGTGGACCAAAGCAATTTGTACGCTGGTCAACACATCACCACTATTCCCAAGTCCTCCCTTGCCAGAGATTTGAAACCAATTACGGTTTCCGAATTTAAGATCTTTCTGGGCCTTTCCCTCCTCATGGGCATAACCAAAAAGGGTGAGTTGTGGTCATATTGGTCCATTGACCCAATTTACCATATAAAAGTGTCCTGCGATGTTCATCCACCGACCATCACACCGCCCGACGGACCTGAAAAAACAAACAAAGCTCCTCCTCAATGGGAGGCTTCCCACCGACTGCTGTCTCTTCGCTTTGACAGCTGTTGTATAGGCAAGAGCGGGGCTACCCGGTGACGTAACCAGATGACCCTGCCCCTTCTGACATCACACGGCGGCACATGATGTCAGAAGGGGGTGGGTTCACACTGGGTGGCCCTGCCCTTGCCTATATATCAGTTGTCAAAGTGAAGAGATAGTAGTCAGCGGGAGGACTCCATATGAGGCAGAGTTTTGTTCCTTTTTTTCTATTTTTCGAGTCTGTCAGGATACGTGATGGATGTACATTGCGGGACACTTTTTTTTCTTTTTTAATAAAAATTGGAGAGGGATTTCCTCTCACTTCCTGTTTTAGCTATGGTACAGGAAGTAAAGGTATAATTCCCCAATGGGACACAGATGGCAAAAAATAAACTGACAGGGGTTATAACCCTCTCTTACTCTATCCAAAATAAAAAGTTTTGTCTGTAGTTGTTCTTTAAAAGGGGGATTTCCCTTTACTTTGGAGAGATTTTCTGACTCTCTGTTCTGTCTTTGGGGACAAACTTTGAAGGGAAATCCTCCTAGTAGGACCTAGACAAAAAATTAAAACAAAAGTTTCTAACCCACTTAATCCAAACTGAAATGAATGGTTAAAGATACACAATGCTAGTTAGGCAGAGGGAACATTTGAAAAACATTAATCTTGCATTCAAAATATGCAAAGTGAGATGGTGCGCTAAATACGCTAAAAAATCAGTGATAAAAATAAATCCGTAAATAAATAATTAGATAATGCATGTATACACAGATAGTGATAATTATTTGAGATCGCTTATGTTACTACTAAACCAATATGCGGTTGATGGTATCTCATAAAACATTTATATAATAGTTCCCAATGAGTATAAACATCAAGTCCATATATTGTCTTTTGGATAAAGACAGCTGGTGTTCACTGGGATTGACTTTCTCCCTTAATGAATAGAGTTCAGCCTACATTCCAATTACACCTTAAAATGCCTCACTGCGTTTTTGGTAATCCACTGGTATTTTGGCTCCAATGATTCAATTTTTATTCATGCAAACAAATATAAAAAGACTTTCATTGCGCAGTGAACTTTTCAATCAAAGCATCATGGCAACACAAACAAGATGCATTCACTGTATAGGTATCACATTAGAGCGCATAGAGCAATCAGCCACCCACCGCGATCTCCTCCTCGCTCTGATCTACGAGTGTGAATCAAAGCAATGCAAAGCACTATGGATGACGTCACTTGGCTTCTCCCGACGCGTTGCGTCACATGCCACGCAACTCTATCATGAGTCTTTTTATATTTGTTTGCATGAATGAAAATTGAATCATTGGAGCCAAAATACCAGTGGATTACCAAAAACGCAGTGAGGCATTTTAAGGTGTAATTGGAATGTAGGCTGAACTCTATTCATTAAGGGAGAAAGTCAATCCCAGTGAACACCAGCTGTCTTTATCCAAAAGACAATATATGGACTTGATGTTTATACTCATTGGGAACTATTATATAAATGTTTTATGAGATACCATCAACCGCATATTGGTTTAGTAGTAACATAAGCGATCTCAAATAATTATCACTATCTGTGTATACATGCATTATCTAATTATTTATTTACGGATTTATTTTTATCACTGATTTTTTAGCGTATTTAGCGCACCATCTCACTTTACATATTTTTAATTTCTTGGAGTGGTATCAGAACACTATGGTAGAGGTGCAGCTTTATACACATTATATAAACTAATAGTCTGAGGGAGAAGTGCAACATTAACACACACACCATTTATTTTTGGATAAATCATTTTTTCATCTCAATATTATATCCTATCACTTGATTATTGGAATATCACGTCACTCTAATAGATTTTATTGTCACATCACTATAAATTTTACAACTTTATATATTTTTGTAACAATACAATACAAATCACAACATCACCTGTATATTCCATTAGCGCGTCAGTTTATTATAATATTAATCTTGCATTCGTTTTCATTGTGCAATTTTCTTAGGCTCGATATACCACTTCTGATTTGGTTACTGTTATTTGATGTATTAGTAGGAATTTACCAAGCAGTTCAAACATTAAATCATTTTTCAGACTAACCTGTACTTCTTCTTATTTTTCAGCAATTGTTTGCTTGTTGATCAGCAGTACTCTACTTGCACTGAGAAATGTAATGGGTTATGTGTTTACAAATGATAAGTGAGTAATATAGAGATGATTTACTTCTTGTAATCAATTTAATCGATAATTTATCAGTCACCTTGATGCAGGTCATAGCATAATAAGCAGTGGTCAAATGTTTGTGCACAAGAATTTTTATAGGTTTATGAACAAAAAAGTGATTTTTAACAACGTATCCTGTGTTGTTGTGAAAAAAAAAAAAAAAAAAAAAAAAACACTATCAAGGAATAAATATTTTAGAAGGACAGTATTATTTGACAAGGACTTTAGGGGTCAGTTACAATTTCTTTGGTGTGCAGCATTAGCCTACTCAGCACCTTGAACCAGAAAGGGAGACTTGTGCCAATCCAATGATAAATTTAAAAAGTCTATAATTGTGGGACAGAAGGAGGTTAATGGCCAAATAATGCTTTTACTGAGATGCATCATCAGGGCCATGCTGGTGTAGCACTTACTCCCAAAGGAGCCACTGTTTTCTCTTTCCCTGTTCCCAGAGCTCACGATTCTGAAAGCAGCACCACTGAAGAGGGAATATTTATGTCAACAATATACATAATATACAATAATAATATTAATAATAGTAATACAATAACCAAAGAAATAGAAACAGCGATAAACCCTCAAAAAAACATGTAAAACAGTAGCAACATAGAGTATGCAGTTATTAATAAGCAAACAACCATAATATGACCCCTAAACTCTATACTTAGGAAGGTCCTGTTTGAAGTCAATGCTAATGCCGCATACACACGAGCGGACTTTTCGACCAGACTGGTCCGACGGACCGAGTCCGGCGGACAATTCGACTGTGTGTGGATTTTAGTCTGGTCGTACATCATCACGTACGAATCCGTCGGACTTTGGTGTGATCGTGTGTAGACAAGTTTGTTCGGAAAGTCCGTCGAAAGTCCATCGGATAGACCGTCGGACCAGTCCGGTCAAAAAGTCCGCTCGTGTGTACGTGGCATAAAACAATAGTTTGGCAGTCTATCTTTCTCTGCAGGCTAGTACATTGGGGCCTAAATCTGGCATTGGAGTGTATAGGCGCTTGCACTGTGTCTTAAACATTAATGTTCTTTAACAGGGTGCAGTAAGGTTTGGCCAGAGGCCTCTCACCAACTTCTTTGGTGATGACTTATCTCCTTTTATTGCTAGTTGTCTGGTAAGCAGAGACAGTGGTAGCATCATTCTTCCCAACAACCAGGTGGGAACATCAGTCATCATCAATGACATTCTCCCCAACGAGCAGCACCAGACAGTGACAGTGGTGTTCTCAAGTACCAGGAGATGTCTGCTACTCTGCCTCTCTGCATCCCTGATGCAGTGGCAAAGCTCATGCAGTGGCAAAGCATTCTGTTAGCAGCCTGCTTCTCACATTCTGTCTCCTGCAATGTCCTCATCACACCTGCCCCAACTAAGGAACAGTTCTTCGTTTTCCTCTCCACAGAGCCCCAGTCATGCTGGGCTGTGTAGTTTCATTGCCAATCAGACACACAGGCCCAGTCTGTCTCGGAACTATATCCCCGCGATTCTTGGTTCCGCCCAGTAGGCTCTTGTTGTTTCAGGATGCACAGTCTATATCCCCCTTCTCTATGTTCTCCTGTTGGTGGGTGGGGCTTTACTCCAGCAATCTGTCTATCCACAGCCCCTGTTGTGCTTGACAGCTTGGGATTAGGAGAGGAAGTGTTAGGCAAAATCAGTGATAGGAGCCCAGCCACAGACAAGCAGTGCTGTGGGCCAGGAGCTACACTGGCAATCCACTTTCCTTGACACTCAGTATCTTGCATATTAGTATAGGGTACCTCAAAAAGTAGTAGTGAGTGAAGTCCAGGTGTTATTAATCCTCACATGTTACTTGGCTCACAGGTTCTCTAGGCAAGGGCACTGGTACTCAGCAACTTGCCATTCACATGGGGTTTCCCTCTAAGGTTGCACATCTGGCAGTATTGTAACCACTTCAGTCAATTGACAGGTCTTTCTAGTGGTCAAAACTGTGCTTCAAACTCTACAGAACAGGAGCCTCACTTAACCCGCTTAGAGTCAGCACTGCATTGCACAGTACTGCACACACCTGCTTTCTCTAATAATACACACCAGAGCTTCCTTTCCTTCATGCCTCCACAATATGTTCCAAGGCTTGACCCTTCCAACACTGGATTGTTGCATCGTTGGGAAGTCCTTGCAACCCCTTCTATATCAGTTTAAAAAGGTACTGTCATCTTTTTACAAAACAAAAAAATGAAAATAAAGGATGACAGGATACATTTACTTAATGGTTTAAGTTTAGACAAAACATCCTCAGCTCTCACTCCCTAACATACCCTTAAGCTTAAAACTCTCCAACCAAGTGCCCACTTGTAAGATGGCCCACCATTAGCTAGGTGTTGGGGTCAAACTGTGCAAGTCTCCACCATGCTTCTTCTTGGATAGGAAAGCTATCCACCTGCTGTAGATAGTATCCACCACCACATTGTGTCAAACTCCTGGCCATAGGTCCTCTAACAACATTCCTGTCCTTTAGGCTTTTATATTTAGGAATAAAAGAATGTCCACACAAAATGCATTTTCCACACTTTATCGAAATGTTGCAAGATTTCTGTGACATCTAACATCACACTGACATACTAGCAGAATTTTTCGGGATGGAAAGCCAAACAAAGGAGTAGACATTTTGTAGTTGTCATTTGGATGCAGAATGCCACAACACATCATTTTTAAGCCATCTTCCCTTAGCACCTCCTCACCCTGGGAGCACCACAGAGTTGGGACCACTTCCCCCAGATACTTTAAGTCCACACCATTGAGCTTCCATTACCAAGTAGAATCAAGGTGCCTTCATCAATAAACCTTGGTCTCCCAATATTCCTTCCATAGTTCTGCCCAACCTGGCATGCTCCTTGATGGCACACTTTTCCAAAGTGTCACCAGTACTCACATTAGAGGACTCTGGCCTGGCCTAAAATGCCTTTTGTACCCTGCTCACAACCCACAGGACACCATAAAAGGAGTCAGGGCGACTACACCTGTTCCTCTTTAGTTCTGTACCACCTCACCTGGGACTTCAGCCCTGTTAAGGGGCCTAGGACAGTAGCCAACTACATCAGGATAGCTCTAGGGTGTTTGGCTTCTATGTCCCAACTCACTCAGCCCCTCTCAACCTAGATCTTATATGGGCACTAACTTAGTTAGCTGATTGTTCAGTTCTCAGTCTTCACTGAGCAGAGAGTGGTGACTGTCAATCACTGTCTCTCTGTTCTGCCCCTCCAGTTTTTACTGGAGCACCAGGCTATGGAGGGGTTTGGAGTGGTTGGCTCAGGCTCTAAGTGGTGGGCTGAGAGGCTGAGCTAACTGCTGGTCAGGCATCTGAGTGGATCTCTACAGAGCCTAGCGTGTCTCTATGATGTCAGCAGACAGCGGGCTTTAGTTCGCTGTTGGCTGAATCTGGGTCACAGAAGTGCACAATTAAGTGCACTCCTGTGACCCACATGAGAAGTATTCTTCTTAAAATGGATGAATCTCCCGCTTTAAGCTGTGTATACTGGACCCAAAGATTACCTGCATCTGGTTGCAAGCGCTGTTTGGCCAACAATTTTCCACCCAGCTCTTTCAACAAACGTCAATTTAAAAAATTGACTGAGGCGCATGAGCGCCGGCATCTAGAGCTCCGCTCCACCACAGCATTGTGCCGTCCACCGGAGCGAACGGAGCACTCCCCCATGCCTAATACCGGGATATCTGTGTAGGGGAAGCCCCCCGGGAACCCGCTGATGCCCGGGGCTCAAGCAAGGAGAAAACTTTTGCGCCAGATGAACTCTGCTGAGGAGCCAGTCACATATGCTAAGATGGCGGCCGCTCCACCAGGTCGACAATTCATTGAGGCAAAGGAGGACTCTATTGCTGATCAGGATTTGAATCCTCCGCCATCCCCAGGTACTGTGCAATCCCCCTTACCCCAGGCCACCTCTCCTGCCTCTACAGAGTCATTGCTGCATAGACTGAACGCTGAGCTCCCCTCCACCCCCATGATGGATCCTCACACAGGCATGCTGCTGTCTGTCTGTGAAGCACATGAGGCTGCTCCTGTCCCCACTGATTTCCCCTCCATGATGGAGGCATTTGCACAAATGCTGTCTAAAAGCCTAGCCCTAAATGCAGCTCAGATCATATCATCCATCCACGCTGATTTACAACTAATAGAGATGACAATAGACACGATTGAGAAAAAAACGGATCAATCGGTAGCACGGATTAATCAAAATTCCGCCAGGCTGCAAGATATGCAGGACCAACTTGAGACTGCGTTCTCCAAAATCGATGACCTCGAGAACCGTTCAAGGTGATACAACTTTAGGATCAGGGGGATCCCTGAATTGGAAAAAGAGGTTCAATCTGCGGTTAAAGCTCTCATAAAACACCTTATCCCAGATATCGCAGAACACGTATGGAGCTAGATAGGGCTCACAGGGCCCTACAACCCCCCCCCCCGATCGGATGGCCTTCCGAGGGATATAATTGTTAAACCCCACTTCTATTCGGTGAAGGAGGAGGTGATGAGGAAGTCCAGGTCCACCGACAACCTCACATTTCATGATCAGAAAATACAGATTTTTGCGGACCTATCACCTTATACTGTGCAGAAAAGAAGAGCCCTCAAGCTGCTACTTCAGCCTCTGATCGACAGAGAAATCAACTATAGATGGTCTTTCCCCCTGCGACTGAACTTTTCCTATAAGAATAAAAGCTTCAGCTTCTCCTCTTTTGCAGAAGGAGAACGCCTTTTATTACAACTGGGGCTGATACCACAAGAACCACCCTCTACACATGCGAACAGAGGTACCCCCTCCTCTACAAAGAGGCCTCCACCAGCTAGCCCGCTGCAACCCTCCTAGTTAACACAAAATTCCAAGAGGTCCAAAGAAAATCTCCCGCCGTGATGTGCTGCACCCCCAAATTAGATCAGGGCCCTGGTCAGAGACACTTCCTTTTTTTCTACGCTCCCCACTGGTTCTTAGAAGGCCATTCCGGTCCCCCCTAACTTGTCACTTGGACTGCAACTTTTCTTACCTGCTTTCCCCTCCAGGCAAATCATTTTTTTTTAATTTTTTTTTTTTTGGTAGCCTGCCATGGACATTCCCCCATGTCAGCATTTTCCCCCTAGACGGGGACTCCTGTTCACACAGAGGGTTTCATGCTCATCTGTATTAATCCTGTATTAGTTTTTGAGCATATGTTTGTCAGTCATGTTCCTTGGAATACGGCTCAGCACATATTTTTGATAGAGGGTAGGAACATGCTCAACTTCTCGGGGAGTCAACCCTTTATGATGGTATACTGATGCTAGACTCCCACCTGAACTGGGTCGCTTGATCCCCTGGGCCCCCCTGCTGTCAGGGCGGGAGGCCTAGAGGGGCCACGGGACCTGGGGAGGGTTCCCGGTTTAATTTCTAAAACACTACTACATATGTGCTTTGAGTGCTCTGTTACAGGTCCATTATAGGCTCTTAGCAGGCCTTAAGTAAGTTTGAAGTTTGGTGGCGGGGCTGTGGTGGACCCAGTGCACCTTCTGTTGAGGCCAAGAGCGCCATCAGTGCCCTTGGACCCTTTCTGATTTCCCTGTAGTCAGGGCAAACCGGTCCTTTCGGATGTAAGGGTAGGTAATGGCTAGCCCATACTACCTTAGGGGTTGGGAGGGGTCGGGGGACCCCAGGATTCTGTTGTTCTTTTTTCACATCAAGAACGTTTTAGTACCGATTAAAGTATACCAATGCTTAACTGTTTTCTCTTTTTTCATCTCTCTCTTCTCCCCTCCTCTTCCCCTTCATCTCACTCCCTGTCAGAGTTTCAGGAGATCCCTTGGTCCCCGCTGGCTGTTCATCCCAGGCCCGGGAAGTAAGGGTCCTCTGCCTTCAGGGTTATGCTGTGTTCCCGTCCATCATTGCTCAGGTAAGATACGGTTCACCCTGGTAGCTCTCCCCCCTCTGAGCTATGGCTGAAACTGATACTCCCTCTGCTGCCCTTAAACTTATCTCACACAATTCCCAGGGTCTGAACTCCCCTATCAAACGTAGGAAACTTTTCCAATTATATCACACCGTGCGTGCTGATGTTCTTTTATTACAAAAGACGCACTTTCCGTCAACATTCAAACCCTCGTTCCTCCATCAACGTTATCCCCAATTTTTCATTGCTTCCGCACACAACAAAACAAAGGAAGTAGCCATTTGTTTCGCTAAACACATTAATTTGTCCCAGCCAGAAACTTTGATCGACCCCCAAGGTCGCTCTATCTTAGTTTCAGGACACATAGACGGTGTACCATACACCTTTGTCTCGTATTACTCGCCGAATAAGGGTCAGAGACCATTTTTTGAATCCTTGTTACATAAACTGAGGGCGCACTTGAAGGGGACAGTGTTCATTGGCGGAGATTCTAATATTGCTTTCGATGCCTCTCTGGACAAAACAGCAGTAGGGAAACCTATACCGAAGCGCCCTACAAAACAAAGTACTAAAATAGCTAATCTCCTTCATAATGAAGGGCTGATTGACATCTGGAGAGAGGTCAACCCGCACACCAAAGACTATACCCACTTCTCAGCCCCCCCCACAACTCCTTTGCCAGGATAGACCACATTTTCACTCGCTCCCACACTATTCCCCTAATTAGAAGCAACTATATATATAACATCGCAACTGAAAGCTGCACATAGGGCAGACACACACAAGCTCACGGAAGAGTACCATTCTTTAGCGAAAGCCCACAAGCACCATCCCACAACCGAGTCCCTGGCAAGACTTGACAAGGCCCGTACCCTCCTCAACTTGTCTTTAACAACGGCGGCAGAAAAACACCTTAGGTGGTCTGGGGCGAAATTCTACTCTCAGAAAGATAGGATTGGCTCCAGACTGGCTGCGAAGCTCAGCCCCAAACACCGCCAATTAGCATTTCCTAAAATCAGGACAGCATCAGGGGAACTGACACAGAACCCAATCAAGATCATGGATGAGTTTTTACACTTCTACATGGACCTTTACAAAACCATTAGGCCTCCCTCCAGACAGTTATTGGACAAAATCTTGGACAACCTCCTTCTGCTTTTACTAATAAAGGATCATAGAGATCTCATGGAAAGCCCGTTCTCCACTGAGGAGATTTTAGACACTATCAAATCCCTTAAACTTGGGTCCTCTCCTGGTCCAGATGGCTTCTCCACTGGATATTACAAAAAATTTGCCCCCAGCCTGGCCCCTCATATGGCCCGTCTGTTTAACTCTCTCAGGGATGGAGCCCCTCTCAGTGCAGACCTCAACAATGCCTATATATCGGTGATCCCGAAACCAGATAAAGACTCTAGTGAATTGGGCAATTACCGTCCGATATCGCTTATTAATAACAATATCAAAATACTGACCAAGATTCTCGCGAATCGGGTAGCGAGTTTTATATCAACCTACGTACATAAAGATCAGGTGGGCTTCATCCCTGGGAGACAGGTACCGGATCAAATCCGCAGAACTATTGATGTCATTTCTCTCCTTCGATCACAGTGGGATGGGGGACCCCCTCAACAAGGCTTCCTCCTTTCTATAGATCTTCACATGGCCTTCGACTCAGTCGACTGGGAATACCTCACTGAGATCCTTAAAAGATGGGTTTTGGCCCTTCTTTCTTAAACCTAATTGATTCCCTCTATTCGACGCCTTCAGCTCAGGTTCGTCTGATAGGCAGATATTCTGACTCATTCTCAATAGGAAGGGGCACTAGACAGGGTTGCCCCCTATCTCCCCTCCTCTTCGCGGTGGCCATTGAAACGTTGGTGGTGGCAATAAGGTCGAACCCTGATATTAAGGGGGTAAAGTGCGGCGACAAGGTGCACAAATGCGCGCTGTACGCAGATGATCTCCTCCTCTATATCACCTCCCCTCTTACCTCCACCCCCATACTTTATAAGATTTTGGGGATCTTCAGTGAGGTCTCGGGCCTAGGAGTCAACATGGCCAAATCGACAGCGTTAAATATAACACTCCCCCAAGAACTGGTCCAACAAATGTCAAACAACTTTGACTTCTCCTGGGCAGACAAGGCTATTCCTTACTTAGGGATCAAACTAACGCCAGAGTTTAATGACATTTTTGGAGCTAATAATCCTCCCATGCTAAACAAATGTAGGGGTGATATGGAGCGGTTGAAAAAGTGTGGCCTTCTGGCTGGGCAGAATTCACGCAGTAAAAATGACACTGCTCCCCCGTCTATTATATCTGTTCCGCTCACTTCCGATCCCAATAAAAAAACAATTCCTCAGTAAATTTCAGTCCGAGATTGTTCGCTTTGTTTGGGGCAACAAAGGGTATAGGTGTCCTTCAAAAATTCTTTTTTGCCTAAAATCTCAAGGCGGGCTAGGCCTTCCTAATATATGGGGATATTTCCAGGCAGCCCAACTAGCTCAAATTCCGGTAACTTACTCCAGGGGCCCGAAGCCTGAATGGCTCTCGATGGAAAGGCAAGCAACTCCTTTGAACACTATAGATTTTCTCCTTGGGTGCAACCCCAAACTTAGGCCAGCTATCCTAGCCCCTACCCTCTCCTACTCGGTGGCTCTTTGCTCAAAGCTCTACTCACAACACACTCTGACATCTCAAATGAAGCCACTAGCCCATCTGTTCCATAATGCTGATTTTCCACCAGGATTAAGTATTAAAGCGTTCCAAAGGTGGACAGATAAAGGTCTCTACAGGATCGGTCACTTTCTTTCCCCGGGGGGACCTCTTACCCTTTCACACTGTAAGGAAAAATTAGATATGCCAGACTCAGAACTTTTTAGATTCTCCCAAATTTCCCATTTCTTACACACACTTTGGTCTAACAAAAAAGAACCCCCCACAATAAGCCCCTACGAACAGTGGTGTTACAATTCGGAAGCTCAGAGGGGGAGATATCCCTGATCTACACAGCTTTGATGACGGAATTGGGTAAACCGACCTATGCTTGAGCCTGGGAGGCTGAGACTGGCTGCTCTGGGTCCCCTCAGGAGTGGTTCTGCGCATCCAAGCGGGCATATAAAAGGTATTCTCAACATCTCTCTTATCGAAGCTAGTCTCAAAGTATTGACTAGATGGTACTATGTCCCCGCAAGATTGGCAGTTATCTTCCTGGGATCCTGTCCATTATGCTATAGAGGATGTGAGCTGGAGGGCACGATGCTCCATACTTGGTGGACCTGCCCTCGTATTAGATCCTTCTGGCAGAAAGTATTTCGCACCATCAGCTCAATCACTAAGGCATTGGTGACCCCCGACCCCAACATTGCACTACTGAATAGGTGTATCCCGGCTCTAGATAAATACTCGCAAACACTAGCCTACTTTGTATTATTGGGAGCCAAAATTACTATTGCCAAAGCATGGAAACAACCCACAGTCTCCTTCAGGGGGTTCAAGAGAAAAGTCTCTTGGATCATGGCACAAGAACAAATAGTTGCGAAACTTCATGACCAAGTTGTAAATTTCTCAGAAACTTGGGAACCTTGGTCAATGTACTGTGGTATTTCTATTCTTCCTGGGGTTCCACAGGGACCAATGCAAACACTGACTCCATGATGACTCTCCCCCATCCTACTCATCACCCCCCTTTTTTCCTTATTTTCACACCTTTTTCCTTTCAACTACTTGGGACACTCTGTTCCCAATCATCTTTTTAGTTATGCCAGTTCATCTGTTATCTTTGATGTGGGATTTTCTTTAAGTTGTGGACAGGTTATCAGGGTGTAGGCCACCTGTAATTCCCCCCAGAATAGCTTAATCCTCTCCAAACTCACCCATGATCCTCGGGATATAGGCACATGAAAGCTCATCAGAGGGAAGATGGCACCTCTTAGGAAGAAAGTGACTGTGGGCCTCCCAGGGGTGATACAGGCTTCCACAGTGTGATCCCAGAGGGGTGGGGTGCGTGGAGCCCATGGGGAGGTCCAGTAGCTACCCCCCAGTCGCTTTTCATACTTCCCCCTGTAAGTGATTGGTTATCATACGGCCGGCAGGGTAGTTTGGATTCCAGAGCCGCAAGTATACGGGCCACTCCCTCGTTTTGGATCTCATTATGGAATCCCCACCCTATAACAGCCTGATGTTCCTGTCCTGTTCTTCCAAAGAGTACCTGTCGTGCCTGTCAATTGGGTTAGAGATTGTGCGTCCCTCTCACTTGATTTACCTGCTGAAGATGTACTAGACTTTGTCGCTATGGTTGCATATACACATCGTTTTGTTCATCTACTGTTGTATGGCATGAAAAACTGCTAATAAAAACATTTTAAAATAAAAAATTGACTGATGGTGAACTAGGTGTTACTTACAGGGCCGCCCAAGGAGTGAATGTTGGCTGATTCAACATGAACAACTTTATTCTAGTAAATATGCATCTCCACTGGTTATATAAAACTAATAATAGTTTATCGAGAAGGGTACAGCTATTAGTAAGCAAAATGACTATTTTATTTATTTGTCCTGAATGTAATTTTATTTCATTTCTTTTTGTATGTAAATTCAGGGATATTGTTACGTTGGTTTCACGTATAATGCTGCTATTAGCTCCATTTCACCTGTGTGATGGTACAAATGTAAGTATCCCATTATTATCTTATTATAAAAAAATAAGTGGTATTAATAAAAACTGTTGCAGGGATGACTGGGAGGAAAAAACTTTCGATCTTTTGTTTGACAATCTGTGCAAGAAAACATTTGGTAATTTACAGGTAGCTGCAGAGAAGATAAAAGTATATAATATTTAACAATATATATATATATATGTATGTATGTGTACCAAAAGACGCACATACACACACACATACACAGTGCAGTGGTTCTACAGTGATAATTCAATGCTATACTTAGTGCTATGTATACATGCAATAAAATTCAAATTCATAAAAAATTCATAATAAATGTCTCATAAATCAATATCAATCTTGACAGTAGTGCTCCAGTGTTATTATCATATCACCGTGCTTCTCACTAATTCTTATTGCTTGTGCAAACCACTACCAGCTATTTAATCTGCTCACCTCAAGGACTCAAATGAACTCTTTATTTTCACTCCCCAAACGTCTTTTCTTTCTCTCAGGACTCAGCTGTTCAATTTCTCTCTTTCACAATCTCCACTCCACCCAATGTATCCCTCACAGATAGAGGGTTTATCTCTGAGATTATTCAGCTGTTCCTCCACTTCAAGGGACGTCATGTATCATGTAATCAAAAACACAGCCCACATAGCTCTGCTATAAAACTTTTATTTAAAACCCCACTAAAAGAGGACACTTACTAGATATAAAAACAAAAATTGCTTGTTAAATGTATTGTGAGCGTCTGCTCGCTCACCACCATGGCTGCGCAACGTCAAAGGCTCGGATCCTCTCCTCAGCACATGTATTGACCTCTGAATAGTCTTCCTCAGCAGGGGAAGCATGGTGATATGATAATAACACTGGCATGATATGATACATTGAGTGGAGTGGAGTGGAGATTGTGAAAGAGAGAAATTGAACAGCTGAGTCCTGAGAGAAAGAAAAGACATTTGGGGAGTGAAAATAAAGAGTTCATTTGAGTCTTCCTGACTCATCCTTGAGGTGAGCAGATTAAATAGCTGGTGGTGGTTTGCACAAGTAATAAGAATTATTGAGAAGCACGGTGATATGATAATAACACTGGAGCACTACTGTCAAGATTGATATTGATTTATGAGACATTTATTATGAATTTTTTATGAATTTGAATTTTATTGCATGTATACATAGCACTAAGTATAGCATTGAATTATCACTGTAGCAGCGCTGCACTGTGTGTGTGTGTGTGTGTGTATGTGCGTCTTTTGGTACACATACACATATATTTATATATACCGTATTTCCCGTGTATAAGGCGACCGGGCGTATAAGACAACCCCCTCATTTTACAGGTTTTTAGGATTTTTTGCCTGTACTCACCGTATAAGACGACCCCCCCTTCCGAGGCTTCCGACGCTTCATATCCTTCTTCCTTCTTGCTGGAGCTGGAGCCGGAGCCATATCCTTCTTGCTGGAACTGGAGTCAATCACGGCGAGTGATGTATTCTATTAATGAATACAAAGCCTGCTTGGAATGGCAGAGGCTGTAACATCATCAGCACGCGCCTCTCTGACTCTCAAAGTCAATCCGTGCAGGCTACTGTATGTAGCCTGCTTGGATTGGCAGAGGTTGTTACTCCTATCCGAGCAGACTCTGTATTCATTTGAATACATCGCTCACCAGGATTGGCTCAGCGGTCTATACTGTATGTAGCCGAAGCTACATACACTATTACCACACATCCAGCAGGCACCCGAGCAGCTAATCCGGCGTATAAGACGACCCTTGCTTTTTGGACAGTTTTTTTTAAGTGTAAAAGGTCGTCTTTTACGCTGGATAATACGTATGTATACATATGTGTATATTTATATATATATATTAGGGCTGCGCATCTTCACTGGTCTCACGATTCGATTACGATTATCTGGTCAACGATTCGATTCCGCGATGCATCACGATGCATCACGATTACCGATGAGCTCCCACTTCCGCTTGGGCCACCTAGGCAGCCCTTCCACCCTGCAATCTTCTGGGACACATCACAGTTCCCAAAAGATTGCCTGGCTATGCAGGACAGCGCAGTGAGACATGCGCACCCGGCTGTGAAGCTGCAAGCTGTCACAGCCGGATGCCCACAGTAGTATTGCCAGCGCTGTGGACAGGCGGGGGAGAGAAGGGAGGGTTTGGGTGGCCACGTCGCTGGATTGTGGGACAGGTGAGTGTCTTTTTATTGAAAGTCAGAAGATGCTTTTTTTTGTAGCTGCTGACTTCTAATAAACAAAAAATTGACTGGAACTCCGCTTTGAATTAAAAATAACCTCACTCCCTAAAAAGTGCACTAATCCGGTGCACTACAGGGTACAGAGATTCACACACACGGCTGCTTGGAGGTCAGAAGGGATAGAATCCACAGATGACAAACAGCCCTGTGAAGTTCCCTCTACTGTCTCTGTGCTGACCAGTGGCAGCTGGTGCTCAAAACGCAGCCACTTGTGCCCGTCAAATGCAGCCACTTGTGCCCAAACGCAGCCACTTGTGCCCGTCAAACGCAGCCACTTGTGCCTGTCAAACGCAGCCACCTGTGCCCAAACGCAGCCACCTGTGCCCGTCAAACGCAGCCCCCTGTGCCCAAACGCAGCCACCTGTGCCCAAACTCAGCCACCTGTGCCCATTAAATGCAGCCATCACTAACCCCCCCACAATTACTTTCTTTTAATTAATGTTATATTACAATAGATGCTGTGCCCCCGCTGTATGTGATTTTAAAATACAATGTCACCTCATACCGAATTTCGCCATAGTAGTACGATCATGTGACTCCCGGCTCGTCCCGTCCCGCCCCTCTCCGCTCTCCTCTCTCCTCTCCCCTCTCACCTCTCACGTGCCTCCTGAGTCCTGACGTCAGCGGGGAATTCTCAGTCCCGCCCGCTGACTATAGTTTTCGTGTCAGAAGAGAGGCGGGCGGGACTGAGAAATCCCCGCTGACGTCAGGACTCAGGAGACGGAAGAGGAGAGCGGAGAGGGGCGGGACGGGCCTGGGAGTCACATGATTGTGCTACTACGGCGAAATAGGGTATAAAGCGACATTGTTTTTTAAAAAGCACATACAGCGGGGGCACAGCATCTATTGTAATACAACATTAATTAAAATAAAGTCATTTTAAAAATACACTCGGAGTGCTTACCCGGGAGGGGCGGGGCTAGTAATGACGTCACCAGACATCGATTTTCCGGTCCTTATGCATCGGGGACACCTGAATCGCGATGCATCGATGCAACGATTAATTTCAGCACCCCTAATATATATATATATATATATATATATATATATATATATATATATATATATATAAAATTTAAAGTGTAGTGATTTCACTTAAAATGTATAGCGGCTGCAACTTTGCACTTGATTAATTTAGTGTGGCGCTGATTGTTTCACGCATTTGAATATTTAACATTTATTTTTCTTTTGTAGGCAGCCTGTAATGGAATATTAAGGGGAACAGGAAAGCAAAAAATTGGTGCTATTACAAATATTTTTGGTTATTACCTCATAGGAATCCCGGTTGGAATATCTCTGATGTTTCCAGCAAAACTTGGGGTTATAGGTAAGATCACAAACTACATGTATGGCAAGAAAATACATGTGTATAAAATATTTCTGTCTACACTGAATTGTTAGATCAGCAATATCAGCTGAATATAGCTTTGCTGATACAGATTGGTTGTCATGTGACCTGCTGCTACAGTTCCTTAAAAAAGTATTCATACCCCTTGAAATGTTCCACATTTTGTCATTTTACAACCAAAAACGTAAATGTATTTTATTGGGATTTTATGTGATAGACCAACAAAAAGTGGAATATCATTGTGAAGTGGAAGGAAAATGATAAATGGTTTTCAACATTTTTTACAAATAAATATCTGAAATGTGTGGCGTGCATTTGTATTCAGCTCGCTTTACTCTGATACCCCTAACTAAAATCTAGTGGAACCAATTGCATTCAGAAGTCACCTAATTAGTAAATAGAGTCCAACCGTGTGTAATTTAATCTCAGTATAAATACAGCTTTTCAGTGAAGCCCTCAGAGGTTTGTTGGAGAACCTTAGTGAACAAACAACATCATGAAGGCCAAAGAACACCCCAGACAGGTCATGGGTAAAGTTGTGGAGAAGTTTAAAGCAGGGTTAGGTTATAACAAAATATCCCAAGCTTTGAACATCTCATGGAGCACTGTTAAATCCATCATACAAAAATAGTAAGAGTATGGCACAACTGCAAACCTACCAAAACATGGTCATCCACCTAAACTGACAGGCTGGGCAAGGAGAGCATTAATCAGAGATGCAGCCAAAAGCTATATAAAAACAGAAAATGACTCCTGCGCACAAGTGGTCGACCCAATATAGAAGGAACACACTGGCCTTGCTGCCCTCAAGGATGGGGATTCCTAGCAAACAAAGACATAAAAAGAGAAAAGGGCGCACCAGCCATGTGCATTATCTTTTGTAAAACATTTATTAAATAAAATGATAAAGGAAATTACTCACAAGCAGTAAAAAATCATGTGCCATAAACCTTGGACATCAACTTGCAACAAGTGGTATAGATGATGAACAAAACCTTCCAAAGGTGTTTCCGAGGAATATATACACTGCCCGCTCCGCTTAGCGGGCAGTGTATATATTCCTCGGAAACACCTTTGGAAGGTTTTGTTCATCATCTATACCACTTGTTGCAAGTTGATGTCCAAGGTTTATGGCACATGATTTTTTACTGCTTGTGAGTAATTTCCTTTATCATTTTATTTAATAAATGTTTTACAAAAGATAATGCACATGGCTGGTGCGCCCTTTTCTCTTTTTATGTCTATGCAGCCAAAAGCCCCATGGTAACTCTGGAGGAGCTGCAGAGATCTACAGCTCAGGTGGGAGAATCTGTCCACAGGACAACTATTATTCGTGCACTCCACAAATCTGGCATTTATGGAAGAGTGGCAAGAAGAAAGTCATTGTTGATAGAAAGCTATAAGAAGTCCTGTTTGCAGTTTGCGAGAAGCCATGTGGGGGACACAGTAAACATGTGAAAGAAGGTGCTCTGGTCAGATGAGACCAAAATGTAACTTTTTGGTCTAAAACAAAAACGCTATGTGTGGCAGGAAACTAACACTTCACCTCACCCTGAACACACCATCCCCATCGTGAAACATGGTGGTGGCAGCATCATGTTGTGGGGATACTTTTTTCAGCGGGGACAGGGAAGCTGGTCAGAGTTTATGGGAAGATTTGGTTTGCCTTCCAGCAGGACAATGACCCTAAACATACAGCCAGAGCTGCAATGGAATGGTTTAGAGCAAAGCATATTCATGTGTTAGAATGGCCCAGTCAAAATCCAGACCTAAATCCAATTGAGAATCTGTGACAAGACTTGAAAATTGCTGTTCACAGAAGCTCTCCATCCAATCAGACAGAGCTTGAGCTATTTTGCAAAGAAGAATAGGCAAAAATGTCACTCTCTAGATGTTCAAAGCTGGTAGAGACATCCCCAAAAAGACATGCAGCTATAAGTGCAGAGAAAGGGGGTTATACAAAGTATTGACTCAGGGGGGCTGAATACAAATGCACACCACACTTTTGACATATTTATTTGTAAAAAATGTTGAAAAACATTTATCATTTCCCTTCCACTTCACAATTATGTGCCACTTTGTGTTGGTCTATCACATAAAATCCCAATAAAATACATTTACGTTTTTGGTTGTAACATGACAAAATGTGGAAAATTTCAAGGGGTATGAATACTTTTTCAAGGCACTGTATAGTTCTAGAATAAGGACAGGTAGGTAAACAATTAGAGGTAGCACTAAGTACACTAAAATGGCTCAAAATGGCATCCAATATGGTGGCTTTTTTCAGTTTTCTTTTTTTGGTAAAAGGAACATTTACAAAGAAATTTGGGCGCAAATGAGGCTTAAAGTAGATCGAAGCTGGGTGTCATTTAGTTTGCTAAAGCACAGTGCATCATAAAGTATTGCTTTTTTAATTTTCAAATATTGTTTTCTGCTGTTTTTTCATCAGTTTTTGCATATCAGTACAGCTGATCCCTTTCAGCCACTTCCTAGCTATATGAACTAGTTCCAGTGTTGGCTGCACATCATTGTTTTAGACTAGTTCACTGATGATGACAGTGGTGGACTATGCCTTATGCAAGGTTTGTCGACATGAACACATGTTACAGGGTGATATCATAGGGGCACAACTGGGAGCCATAACATGAAATTCTTTAACAAGGACCTCTGTAAAAGGATCACCAGGTTTTAATTGAACCAGTTTGCTTCTGGATCACTTTTCCTTATTGCTTTTCCTGGATAGCCAGATGATAGTTGAACAAAACTGCAACTCCATGAGTTCCAGGATGTTTAGAAATGGCCTTGGGATGTCAATTAGTTTATAAAACCTGCAGATATGAAAGGGCTGTGTGATATTGAGTGATAAGACTCAATGTGGTAGATGCCTTTTTAGTGAAACATGTCGGTCCGAAATTGCGATTCAAGGGACTGGTAGCCCACGTTTATTAAAATGGAAAGCAAATTCTTTACACAACAGTTGCCCATACCGGGCATTTTCCAGCTCTTCAGGCTCACTGAACCTTGGTTGCAGCACCTCACAACAAAGGCCCACTCCTGGCCTCTAAATAGGGCCCTCCAGCCCCCTCAAGCTTGCTCACTCCTCCAGAAAATTCTGGACTCCCTCCAGGCCCCTAGACTCTCTAGCCAAATGTAGCATGGCTCCCTTGGGGACTGCAGAGAATTATCTGCTCATCTGCACGGCCATGACCAAGTGAACTTTCCAACCCACTAGACACTCAGACATCCTGTTAATACTATAAAGCAAGAATCAAGCAACTCTGAAATGTTTTACTTGAACCAAATAGGAAAAGTTATTTCACAAAGAAAGGAGTAGATCCGCTGAGCTGTGATAATAGCGCCAACTCAGCAAACAGACACCTCCTGAAGATACAACAATGTTTAAACAATGAATAAGGCTATATACACAAGGATACACTATATTCAGTTCCGAAGTCACCTCCCAGTGGATGCTATAGTTAACTACACATGTGGCCACACTGACATAGATGTAATCTAGACAGCCTATGCTATTTTAATGGGAGAGCTAATCCTCCACTGATGTTATATATATATATATATATGTGCATATATACATTTTATATATATATATAGATATATATATATATATCTATATATCTATATATATATAGATATATATATATATCTATATATATATATATCTATATATATATATATATATTTTATATATAAGCTTCCTACTTCCTACAAGTAATGGCAGTAGAGTTCATGTGGCAGATCTGTTATTCTTCACTAGCTAGTTGCTCATTAACTGTAATCAGTTTGGTTGCAGATGAAACAGTAGATTCCAAGTGGCGAAGGCTTAAAGCCTCTGAGTACAGTGTTCCAGCAAAGCAGTAAAGTGTTCTTGGGTAGAGATATGTGCGCACTGTGTTCTGTAATGGTGGTAGTGAATAGATAAAGATTGAGCAGCTTGGTCTCTCACCAATGACCCAATCGATCGGCAGTCTTCTAGATAGGAACACGGATGGCAACACTCTGGCAACGGATTCTCTGTCTCGGCCTTCTGTAGTGACTTTCTCCAGCCATCTGCACCAATGAGTAGGCGCTGTAAATGATGCTAGTAACAGGATGTCCAACAGTGGGTAGCAGGACTAGGCCTCTCAGGCCTCGTGGTGGAAGTAGCGTTCTGTGTGGTAGGCCGCGACCTCTCTCTCTGTCACACAGAGAGGTCCATCTTGCGTCAGGCCCAGAAGAACGAGAGCATGCGTTGGCTTCTAAGCTTCTTTTATCATCCCTCCCAGCAACCTTTGGGCCACTGCAAGGGTCTCTGGGATTTGTAGTCTTAGGGTATAGGGATGCATAGCAGCAGATTCAAAGAGGACTATACACCCCATAACTCACTCTGTTGGCACGGGGACAAACAATGTTTAGAACACTGGAAAGTACAAAGCTTTCTGGTAACAGTCCATATCGCTACACACCTAAGCTTCCTCAGTCTCCCAGATCCTCCCTTAATCTCCCAGACTCCTATAGCTGTCCCGATTTTCCTCAGTCATTGGGCAAGGAATCCCCATCACAAGGGATGCAGTCCCTGGCAGGAACACTCAGCTCTCCTGACAGGGCTCTGTCTACAAATGGCAGCAACTGCCCTGAGCTATCCTCAAGCTTTCAATATATAAGGGCTCTGTGCATCTGGACACACACCCTGCTGGTTTTCACCAAAACCAGACACTGGGCTGGATATTTCTTCCCTTCAAAAAATCCAAAGCCCAGTCCGAGAATACCAAAATCCTGAGAAAATGTTAAAAAAAAAGGATTTTTATTTTTTTAAAGCGGAAATTTACTTATACCAACTTGATAAAAAATAATGTTCTTTAGCAACGAACATATATTCCACATTAATAATTATGCTACCAAAATTAGTGTGTGCTGTAAATTGCCTCCAGCATTGCTCCTATTCCTTCTTACCAGAAACGCCCATTTTGCTGAAGCCTGGAGCTCCTGAGCAGCAGTAAATCTTTAGTTTGTGAGCAGATTGGCCTCTGATTTTTGGCACAGTGCTAAAACATAGACAGCAACAGAGCATGTGCAGAGCAGGGTGAGAGAGTGCATTACTGGTGGACCAGGGCGATGTAACAGTTTAGAGGGGCTAAGCGCTATCAATGCAACTCAAGTCGTATATAATACTTATCATGACCACTCAGAGTTTGTGGGTCACGTTCCTTTGGTAAGCGTTTATGTATATATGGACACCGTTGATCACTTTACATGGGGTGAGAATGCATTGCGACAGTGCTTTACACTGGATTAGTCTTCATTTACACTTGTACGACTCCAAAGTTGCACAGACTTTGGAGTGCAACTTTGGATGGGTGCAACTTGAATATGATTTTGGCTTTGACCAGTGATAATGGACAACTGTTGCACAACTGTTGTAATATATAACATTCAGGTACGACATTCATGCAACTTTTGAGGGTTAACATTGAAGTCTATGGCCCTCAAGTTGCATGAAAGTCGGACCAAAGTAGGGCATGAACTACCTTGAAGTTGCTGCAACTTTATTTTGGACATACACTATATTACCAAAAGTATTGGGATACCTGCCTTTACATGCACATGAAATTTAACCGCTTCAGCCCTGGAAGGATTTACCCCCTTAATGACCAGGCCATTTTTTGCAACACGGCACTGTGTCTCTTTGACTGACAATTGCGTGGTGGTGTGACGTTGTATCCAAACAAAATTATTGTCCTTTTTTTTCCCCACAAACAGAGCTTTCTTTTGGTGGCATTGATCACCTCTGCGGTTTTTATTTTTTGCGCTGTAAACAAAAAAAGACTGACAATTTTGAAAAGGAAAAAAAACAATTTTTTACTTTCTGCTATAATACATATCCAAAAAAATATATAAAAAAACAAATGTGATCATCAGTTTAGGCCAACATATATTCTGCTACATATTTTTGGTAAAAAAATCACAATAAGCGTTTGATTGGTTTGCGCAAAAGTTATTGCGTCTACAAACTATGGGATAAATTTATGGACTTTTAATTTTTTAAAATGTATTTACTAGTAATGGTGGCGATCTGCCATTTTTAGCAGGACTGCAACATTGCGACGGACAAATCTGACCCCAAGTGACACTTTTTGGTGACCAGTGACACCAATATAGTGATAAGTGCTATAAAAATGCACTGATAACTGTATAAATGGCACTGGAAGGGAAGGGGTTAACACTAGGGGGCGATCAAGGGGTTAAATGTGGGGGTAAATGCGTATCCCTGGGAGGTGTTTCTAACTGTTAGGGGGACAGATTGACTGGGAGAAGAGAGAGATTGCTGTTCCCGATCACTAGGAACAGCTGATTTCTCTCTCCTCCCCTGTCAGAACGGTGATCTGCATTGTTTACACTGGCAGATCCCTGTTCTGCCTCTCTTTCCCGAGGTTGTGTGCAAAAGCTAGTGCACGGACCGCCGTACCAGTACAGCGGCAGTATATCTGTGGCGGCTGGTCGGCAAGCAGTTAATGGCATCCTGATCTTAGTCTGTAGGGTTCAGTATTGAGTTGGCCCGCCATTTGCATATATAACAACGTCAACACTTCTGGGAAGGCTGTCCACAAGGTTTAGAAGGGTGTCTATGACCATTCTTCTAGAAGCGCATTTGTGAGGTCCCCCAAAGAAAAGGGGATTGGAAAAAAATACTTTTACAGACAGAACAGAGATGGTGTCAAGGCTGGGCCTTGCCCTTGCTTCTCTCAGCTGTCTGCTAATTGCCAGCTCCTATCTCTCCACAGTGACTCACCTGTTGATGATATCCTGCTCGTCAGTCCCGCCTACTTAAGCCATCCAATCCAGATGATCTCTGCCTTGGTCACATCTCTAGAGACGCTCTCCTGTGTTCCTGTTAAAGATTTGCTTGGCTGACATTCCTTCTGGCTCCAGATCCTGCTTGCTGTTCTACTACACTGTTCTCTGGCTCTCTGATGTTTTGGCTTGTTTGACTATCTGTTCTGGAACTCTGGCTATGTTTTGACTACGTTTACTCTGTTTACCTTTTTTATTATTTTTAAACAAGTGTGATTTAACTGTACTTCTGTCTCAGTCTGATTCATGGTTTCTGACAGTAGGCAAAGGCCATGAATTCAGAAGATACAGTCAATCCACTTGTTGGTAATATTTTTTCCAGATTGAATGAGCAGGATCACTTCATGGATCAGTTTGCCATGGCGTTACAAACACTCCTGAGTCGCACGGCTCACCTGGTATCTCCCACTGTGGTTGCTCTGGTACAACCTGTGTTGCAGGCTGTCCCTGCTGCTGCTCCAGTCTCTGCGCAGGCACCCGCCTCGAGTAATTCCTCTATAAGAGGTATGTCTGGTTCCGCTTCCCAAGTGATTTGGGGGCGATCCAGTCTAATGCAGAGGGTTTCTCAACCAGGTTAAGATATACTTTGAGATTCTGCTCCAGGCGTTTCCCACGGATAGAAGCAAAGTAGGTTTTGGGATATCTTTGCTTTCTGAGAGAGCCTTGGCCTGAGCAAACCCTCTATGGGAGACGCAAAAACCTGTTGTCTTGAGTTACCCTGAGTTTGCGGCTTCTTTTAAAAGGGTATTTGACGTTCACGCACGCTCCGCTTCCGCTGCCAAGTGCCACATGTCCATCCAACAGAGTACGAGAACTGTTCCCGATTACGCCATTGAATTCCATACTCTGGCAGCAGAGGTTGCTTGGAACAATGAGGCCCTCGTGGATGCTTTTTCTCATGGTCTCTCGGATACCATCAAGGATGAGATAGCAGCCCTAGATATACCCACTGAGCTGGAGAAGTTGATCACGTTTGACATCCTCATCGACTCCAGACTCAGAGAAAGACTCTCTTTTAAGGATGAACCCATGCGCTTGGGCTTTACGCGTCTCTCTGCAGATGAGAGAACCCTTAGGAGGAGGGAGAGATTGTGCCTTTATTGTGGCCAGGCAGGCCACTTTTTGAAGTCTTGTCCTACCCGTCCAGGGAACGCCCGAACCTTGAGGTCTTGTCACGGACAGACCTTAGGTGGTGTTGTTTCGTCCCCAGTTATCCAGAAGGATAAGCCCCTGGTTTCAGGTTACCCTTTCTTGGGCTGAGTCCTCCGTCGAGATACAGGCACTAATCGACTTTTCATTGATGCTGCCTTTGTATCGAAGCACTCGATTCCGCTGCAGCTGTGTGACACTCCACTTGCCATTGAGGCTCTTGATGGGATACCTCTACAGCCTGCCCATGTGACGCATGTGATTGTTTCGTTGTCTATGACCATAGGGGCTCTTCACCATGAGATAATCCAATTGCAAGTTATTTCCTCACCTAAGTTTCCGCTGGTTATTGGTTATCCTTGGTTACAGAGGCACAACCCCTCTTTTGATTGGCTCTGTGCTGAGGTTCTCTCCTGGTTGCCACAATGCAGTAAGACATGCTTCCAGAAGGTAGCCAAGGTCCTGTGCACCTCTTCACTCTCCTCCTTGCCGGAGGAGTACCGTGATTTTAGTGATGTCTTTGACAAAGGTCAAGCCAGTAGTTTGCCTCCACACCGGTCATATAATTGCACAATTGACCTTCAACCTGGTGCCATACCCCTTCGTGGCCGGGTTTACCCTTTGTCGGTCTTGGAGGATAATACCTTGGAGGAGTATGTTGCAGACGCACTTTCTCGAGGTTTCTTCTTTTTGAAGAAGAGTGGTGAACTGAAACCTTGTATTGATTATACGATTCACGATTAAGAATGCCTATCCCATTCCATTGGTTATGGAGTTATTTGACTGCCTCAAGGGAGTAATGGTTTTCATGAAGCTTGATTTGAGATGGGCATACAATCTCGTGAGGATTAAGGAGGGTGACGAGTGAAAAACTACGTTTAATACCAGAACAGGCCATTATGAGTACCTCGTAATGTCTTTTGGCCTTTGTAACGCCCGGGCAGTTTTCCAGGAATTTATTAATGATGTCCTTCGAGATTTGTTGCAGTTATGTGTGGGGGTTTATCTCGACGATATCATCATATTTTCCAAGTCCCTGGCGAACAGCCTCTATTGTAAATTGGAGAAGTGTGAATTCCATCGCGAACAGGTTAAATTCCTGGGTTATGTCCTTTCCACTGCTGTTTTTTCGAAGGACCCAGAGAAACTTTCAGCAGCCCTACAGTGGCCCCGACCCGTGAGTTTACATCCTCTGCAGCGTTTTCTTGGCTTTGCCAACTATTATCGGAAGTTTATTCGTAACTTCTCATCTCTGGTCAAGCCCCTGACTGATATGACCAGAAAGGACGGTAACCCACAGAGTTGGTTTCTGGAGTCCATTAAGGTCTTTGAGAGTCTCAAGGCTGCCTTTGTTTCTGCTCCTGTATTGGCACATCCTGATCCTACGTTTCCTTTTATCCTTGAGGGAGATGCTTCTGAGACTGGAGTTGGTGCCCTTCTGTCTCAACATCCTATCCTACATCTGAGAGCTCTATGCTTCCTTGTGGCTACTTTTCCAAGAAATTGTCACCTGCGGAGTGCAATTACGAGATTGGTGACAGAGAGCTGTTAGCGATCATTTTAGTCCTGAAGGAATGGAGACACCTCCTCGAAGGTACCACTGTGCCGGTTCTCATTCTTACTGACCATAAGAATCTCACATTCTTGTCTGAGGCTAAACGCCTCTCTCCCAGAAGGGCGCGATGGGCCAGTCCAGATGATCTCTCCCTTCGCCTTGGTCACATCTCTAGAGATGCTTTCCTGTGTTCCTGTTAAAGATTTGCTTGGCTGACATTCCTTCTGGCTCCACATCCTACTTGCTGTTCTACTACACTGTTCTCTGGCTCCCTGATGTTTTTGCTTGTCTGACTAACCGTTCCGGTTCCTGAACATTTTGACTACGTTTACTCTGTTTACCTTTTTTTTTTATTATTATTATTAAACAAGTGTGATTTAACTGTACTTCTGTCGCAGTCTGATTCATGGTTTCTGACAGATGGATGTATAAATTAAAGGCCACATCTCCCCCAGGATTAGATGACGCAGTCACCTTTATACCATTTTTGAAGGGATTTGCGTCAGGCAAAATGGACTAAATATTACATACCTTCTTTTCCCCCCTTTTTTGTGATTAGGTTGTCATTGGTATTCTTAAATATTTCTTATTTTCCCACTTTGAAGACGTCTAATTTAATGTATGAACTTTCTAAGGTAATTTTGCAATGTTTAAATCAATTTTGGCAGCATCGCTGCGACCCCAGGATTGTTTTTGTGCTGTTGTTATTGAACAGTGTTTGCTCATGGGGCTTTCCAGGCCCTAGGGACTAGCTTCCACATTTATGCCTTTCTGCCCGCTGGGTACGTCCTTGTGAGCAAATTTGGGCACACCTCCGTGCTGTTGATTTCCCCATCTCACCTTTGCCGCCTTCCAGGTGATTTGTGCAAGCGCGGGAGCTGCGCGTGAACAATCTAGCCTGGCTTCGCTGTGTGGAGCGCATGACATCAGCGTCAGTAGCCGTTCAAGCCCCCCGGAGGCGGCGATGCTGGGAGGGGAAGCCAGGGGGGATCAAATTGTTTTGGCATTAGCTGAAGGTGATTATGTAGGCTTATCACTTGTTCCTGATATATATAAAGCCCCCTTTCTTTCACAGCATTCAGGTGCTGGAGTTCAAACCGTCAGTTCATGCTGAGTGTAAGTAAGCTAATTTTCTTTTTCTACTCTCCAATATACCTAAGCTTTGGAATGCTATTAAATAGCCGTTCTCTTGTTTGATTATAGGGCTTTTCAGAGAGGTTTTTGTCTCTCTTTTGTCTCTCTTACCCTTTAGCTTGCAACTCTATGGCCATTCATTTTCCAAACAAGTATGTTCTGCCTTACACATTGTCATGTTAATTTACTTGCATGAAGGATTGTATTTAAATATGCACATCCTTTCCTTTGATCTTTATTTCTAAATATTAAAACAGATATGCTGATGCAAGCTTTAACTGACTCTAAATAGGTTATGATTGTTTATTAATGAAATGCCCCTATTTTTAAATTCACCTAACATGAGTGAAATGCCTCTATTGCCTCTCTGATGGCCATTGATCCTCTGTGGGACCTGGAGCCCCACTGGGCTGATACCTGAATGACACACACTACCTAGTCATTCTTGCTGGTCTGGACTTTTGATTATGTCCATATTTCTGTAAGTGTAAAACATATTTTTGATAAATATTATATGAGTCAATAATTTATTATGTATTTTTGGTACACTAAAATTTCACTTTGAATGAAAATTTTCTTCTCCTTTCTTTCTCCTCCTTTTTTCCTTGTTCTTATGTATATAGGATTGCTTCCACTTCTTTAACCCTGATGAAGACTTTGTATAAGTTGAAACGCGTTGGGTTGGTTTGGTGGATATGCAATTTATGTTAAATTTTCATAATTTGTATTCGTGCTCCCTGTATGTTCAGCAGGAACATTTTACAGATTAGGACATGAATTGTATAGACCAGCTATTTTTAACATTGTTCAGGTCCAGGTGACAGATGCACCCCGTTGGTGTCTGAAGTGCAACGCAAGATAGTGGATCCTACGGCTGACTGCTGTGGATGGAGCTCTAGGTGATACAGAAGAGCAGGTACTCTGTAGTACAAACACAGATTACACTGGGAGCTATGGCATGAGCTTTCCCAGGGCGCAGAATCTAAGAGCCAGTGGGTGTTCACCAGAGGCCCCTGATGGGGATAGATTTAGCTGCAGTCTGGCTCCAGTTTGCGACCCCTAGGGCCTCCAAGCTCACGCTCACGGTAGACTACAGAGAGGTAGAGAGGAAGCAGCAGACTGCAACAACAAAGGATAGTCAGGAGATAGCCAAAGGTCAGGGCAACAAGCAGATAGGGATAGTCAGGGGATAGCCAAAAGTCAGGGCAACAAGCAGGTAAGGATAGTCAAGAACAAGCCAAGATCGGTAACTGGAATCAGACTAGAACACACAGCAAGTAGCACATGGAAGCCAGATACACAATATTAATCAGCAGAGCTGGCTTGCAGAGCACAGGTTAATATAGCATTCCCTGATAGGGGTTGGGGTGGAGCTATGCTTTGAGGAGAGATTACTTAAGCAGCCAGGTGAGAGTGGCTGGCCTCTTAAGCTGAACACATGGAGAGGTAAACTGACAGACAAACATTACAGCATAACCATGACACTGACACTTTACTAGACATATAGTGCATAAACATAAATAAACAATAGTACAGTGCTGAAAAATGAAAACATGCATGAAAACAAAAAAACGTAATATTAACTCATGTGTCAAAGATATCAATCTCGATATTGCAAAGTTATAAGCTGAACCACTCTAACCAATATGAGATGTCTAGAGTGGTCTAAACGTGACAATCAAATGGTAATAAAATACAAACAAAAAGTTTATAGAACAAAAATCAATAGTTCAATAAACAATAATCATGTTTGGAAAAGATGAGTCCCAAAAAAACTTGAGTTGGTATCACCCATGAGGGAATGGAATATTAAAGAACTCCACTATCATTCTTTGATCCTCCACCAATGTGTAAAGCCAGAACGCTTATCAGAAAATATGCACTCATATACTACAAGTATTGAGTCAAACATGCAGTTAATGGAACTAAATTACTCCAACCGTATCCAACACTTCCTGATGGCTGGTATGGATATCCAATTGATCTGGACATAAGTAGAAGAAATCAATTTTCAAATGACAAGCTCCCAGCACATGGATAACCTCATCAGGCAAATTTGCAGCTCACAGATACATGTAGGAGACACAGCAAGTATTCCGCACATAGTGTAAAACTGTTTAAAACCATGTATTTAAAAGATAGATGTGCACTTACATAGGTCCACTTGTAAATAGTGCTAAAAATTTGAACATTAAATCCTTGGATAATAGAAATAAGGATCGCAGTGATGTTATAGACACAAACTCTAGCTGACACGTTTCGTTCTATTGGACATCATCTGGGGTGATGAATTAGAGCGGAGACAGCAAGCCAGGCCTTTTCGTCCACATCAGTGCCTGACCTCACAAATGCGCTTCTGGAAGAATGGTCAAACATTCCCATAAACACACTTCTAAACCTTGTGGACAGCCTTCCCAGAAGAGTAGAAGCTGTTATAGCTGCAAAGGGTGGGCCAACTCAATATTGAACCCTACGGACTAAGACTGGGATGCCATTAAAGTTCATGTGTGTGAAAAGGCAGGTGTCCCAATACTTGTGGTAATATAATGTATATGAATGATTACCATTGATGTCCAAAGTTGCATGGCAAGTCGCACAAGTGTGAATGAAACCTTCATATCTTCATGGCATTTTCATGGATTTTTCAATGTGGCTCCAGATGTCATAGATTGGGACTTTGTGCATGAGTTTGGACATTTATTTTTTGCTTATGGCATCTTATTTGCAAATGTTTTTTATTATATGCACATTTACAGTGGTGTCGCTAGGGGTGTGTGGTTCGCACCCGGGTGACACCCGCTAGAGGGGTGACACCAGGGCTGTGTTTTGGCCTAGGCCGACAAGGCCTAGGCCGACACTTTGCGGGGGGCTGCAAAAAGAGCCGCCCCCCCCCGCATGAGTGAAAGTCCCCCCACCCGATTCCTGTCTCCCGCGGCTGCCTCCCACACACATGCAGCCCACGGCGGCCGCGGTACTGCTGTGTATGGGCGTGCTTGGCAGAGGGTGGAGGGGCGTGTGTATGGGCGTGCTTAGCAGAGCTCACGCCCCTCCACCCTCTGCCAAGCACGCCCATACACAGCAGCGCCGCCCGCTACAGCAAGGTGGCCACCGTGGGCTGCATGTGTGCGGGGGGCAGGCGCGGGAGCCGGGAATCAGGTGGGGGGACTTTCTCTGATGCAGGGGGCGGCTTGTGACTCACGCCCCCATAAGCGGCCGGTGACTGGCGGTGACACTGCTTTCCTTAACTCTTCTACTCGGCACTGGGGCGAGGTCTGGCAGTGATGTCAGGAGGAGAGAGAGAGAAGCACAAGGGAAACCCCCAGGACAGCAGGTAAAGTCATTTAATAAATTATATCAGTGTTATGGGAACAGTGTTGGCATTTGATGGCACAGTGGCTACAATTGATGGGCACAGTGACAGCGTTTGAGGGTACAGTGGCTGCAATTGATGGGCACAGTGGCTGCAATTGATGGGCACAGTGGCTGCGTTTGGTGGGCACAGTGGCTGCGTTTGGTGGGCACAGTGGCTGCGTTTGGTGGGCACAGTGGCTGCGTTTGATGGGCACAGTGGCTGCGTTTGGTGGGCACAGTGGCTGCATTTGGTGGGCACAGTGGCTGCGTTTGGTGGGCACAGTGGCTGCATTTGATGGGCACAGTGGCTGCATTTGGTGGGCACAGTGGCTGCGTTTGGTGGGCACAGTGACTGCGTTTGATGGGCACAGTGGCTGCGTTTGATGGGCACAGTGGCTGCGTTTGATGGCACAGTGGCTGCAATTGATGGGCACAGTGGCTGCAATTGATGGGCACAGTGGCTGCAATTGATGGGCACAGTGGCTGCGTTTGGTGGGCACAGTGGCTGCGTTTGGTGGGCACAGTGGCTGCGTTTGATGGCACAGTGGCTGCGTTTGATGGGCTAAGTGGCTGCGTTTGGTGGTCACAGTGGCTGCATTTGAGGGCACAGTGGCTGCAATTGATGGGCACAGTGGCTGCTATTGATGGGCACAGTGGCTGCTATTGATGGGCACAGTGGCTGCATTTGGTGGGCACAGTGGCTGCGTTTAGTGGGCACAGTGGCTGCATTTGATAGGCACAGTGGCTGCGTTTGATGGGCTAAGTGGGATATATTAAGTGGAGGTGGTGCTGCTCTAATCCTCATAAACCCCACTGTGCCTAGGTAACAATGAGCAGTCACTTACTCCAGTGATAGAAAAGCTAACTACAATGTGCTAATGAGTAATGAGGCCGAGCGGTGCTATAAAACACCTAAAGTGCTGTATAAAGGAAGCAATCAGCGTGAGTAAGCATGTATAAAATAAATCCTGTGTAGATAGAAAATGGTAATCGACCTCAAACATAAATGTATATGTGACATATGTAAACTTCTGAGGCCAAAGCAAAAATTCTCAAGAAAACCAAAAAATAACAAATAAAGTTACACTAGATGTCCGTGGAGATCTGCAATCACTACAATAAGGTGTCCAATGCCTACAGCATGTACTGACAGATACATACAGTGATGATAAAGCAATATGTGCAATAAAGTGGCCAATGCGTTCAGTGGGTGCTCACACTTAGATATAACATCAAATAATTTGTGCAGCAGCAAAAAACATATACAAAAGTGACAAGTGCAATATGAGCTGATTCCAATAATCGTCCAAACGTACCACACAGTGAAGAAAAAATGTTCAACAATAATTATAACCAAAGAAATAAATCAGCGTGCAAGGTTACAGTGAATGTCCATGGGGATCCATAATATATGGGCTAAGCGGCTGCGTTTGGTGGGCACAGTGGCTGCATTTGAGGGCACAGTGGCTGCGTTTGATGGCACAGTGGCTGTAATTGATGGGTACAGTGGCTGCTATTGATGGGCACAGTGGCTGCATTTGGTGGGCACAGTGGCTGCGTTTGGTGGGCACAGTGGCTGCGTTTGATAGGCACAGTGGCTGCGTTTGGTGGGCACAGTGGCTGCGTTTGGTGGGCACAGTGGCTGCGTTTGATGGGGCACAGTGGCTGCGTTTGATGGAACAGTGGCTGCAATTGGTGGGCACAGTGGCTGCAATTGGTGGGCACAGTGGATGCGTTTGGTGGGCACAGTGGCTGCATTTGATGGGGCACGGTTGCTGCGTTTGATGGCACAGTGGCTGCAACTGATGGGTACAGTGGCTGCAATTGATGGGCACTGTGGCTGCATTTGGTGGGCACAGTGGCTGCGTTTGGTGGGCACAGTAGCTGCGTTTGATGGCTCAGTGGCTGCGTTTGATGGCACAGTGGCTGCAATTGATGGGCACAGTGGCTGCGTTTGGTGGGCACAGTGGCTGCGTTTGATGGGCACAGTGGTTGCGTTTGGTGGGCACAGTGGCTGCATTTGAGGGCACAGTGGCTGCGTTTGGTGGGCACAGTGGCTGCGTTTGGTGGGCACAGTGGCTGCGTTTGATGGCCCAGTGGCTACAATTGACACACAAAGTTTGAGAGCAGGCTATAAAATTTTTGTCTGAATTTCCGATCGTGTGTACACAAATCCGACGCACAAAGTGCCACGCATGCTCAGAATAAATAAAGAGATGAAAGCTATTGGCTACTGCCCCGTTTATAGTCCTGACGTACGTGTTTTACGTCACCGCGTTCAGAATGATCGGATTTTCCGTCAACTTTGTGTGACCGTGTGTATGCAAGACAAGTTTGAGCCAACATCCGTCGGAAAAAATCCTAGGATTTTGTTGTCGGAATGTCCGATCAATGTCCGACCGTGTGTACGGGGCATAACAGTGTAAATTTGCTGTCCACTCAAAATAACTTAACACACAGCCATTAATGTCTAAACTGCTGGCAACAAAAGTTAGTACATGGGAATAGGGTAAAATAGTGTAGCGCTATAAAGTGCAAATGCCAAAATACGATGGTATGTGACTACACAAAGTAGAATAACATGGATAAAAAAATGCAAATGCCAATGCATAAATTGGAACTATAATATAAACCACACGATGTGACCAATGTGATTACAAAACATGTGTGCAAAACACAGGAAGTGCATACATCCAGGGTAGGGTTGTCCCGATACCGATACTAGTATCGGTATCGGCACCGATACCTAGCATTTGCCCAAGTACTTGTACTCGGGCAAATGCTCCCGATGCTTCCCCCGATACCTGGAAGTCAGCTGTGATCGGCGCGTGGGGGAGTTACAAGATTCTCCCCCAGCGGCTTTCAGCAGCTTTAGTGACATACAGCGGTGATCGCTCACCGCTGACTGTCACTGCATCCTCCTCCATGCCCCCTCCTTTCCTCTGTCCCCCTCCGCTTTCCCCTCTGTTCCTCTCTCCTTCCCTGTGTCTCTCCGCTGTCCCCTCCGTTCTGCTGTGTCTCTCCGCTGTCCCATTCCGTTCCCCTCTCCTTCCCTGTGTCTCTCCGCTGTCCCATTCCGTTCCCCTCTCCTTCCCTGTGTCTCTCCGCTGTCCCCTCCGTTCCTCTCTCCTTCCCTGTGTCTCTCCGCTGTCCCCTCCGTTCCTCTCTCCTTCTCTGTCCCCTCCGTTCTGCTGTCTCTCTCCGCTGTGTGTATGGATAGAGTCAGCTGACTCTGTCCATTCACATAACTGATACATTGTAATCTCCTGTGATTACGATGTGTCAGTTTATGAATGGAGAGGAGCCGCTGTCTTCTCTCCATTCATTCTCAGTGCAGCTGAGGCTGCAGAGAAAGGGACTGGGGAATCTCTATCCTCTGTCTCTTTCTCTGTCTCAAGGGGGAGATATCAGAGGTCTGTTAAGACCCCTGATATCTCACCAAAGCCCCCCAACAGGGCTAATTAAAAAAAAAAAAAAAAAAAAAAACATATAAAGAATAAAAAAAAATATTATTGTAAAAAATAAAAATTGTAAAAAAAAAAAAAACACACACACACACACACACACATACACCGTTCACCCCCTCCCCCCCCCCCCCCCAAAAAAAAAGAAAACACTGTTAAAAAAAAAAAACACTGCCACGTGACATTAAAAAAAAGTATCGGTAATCAGTATCGGCGAGTACTTGAAAAAAAGTATCGGTACTTGTACTCGGTCCTAAAAAAGTGGTATCGGGACAACCCTAATCCAGGGGTAAGTAAAATTATGATGAGTCATATGGAATAAAGTCCACAAGGAATAGGGGGTAGCAAAGATGTGCTTCTTCCTGTTGGGATAACACCAAGGCAGTAGAAAAAAAAACGAGTTGTCTGTAGTCACTAAAGAAATAGGATGGGTACTCTTACCGGCTGGGGTGGACACACATGTTTTTACAACAGTGGGTCAAACGAGCTTGTGATCCAGCAGGATCTAAATCAGGTGCTGTACGCAGGAGATGGATCAGATGCAGGGTCCTCCATTTACCAATAGCGATTTCCAGAGGCAATGAAATATCCGGATAGATATACATCGAGACAACTCCTTATAGGCTCCAACGAACATAGCATAGGAAAAAAGAAGGAGGGCTCCAGATAGTGCAGGTCAAACCAATAGGTTTATTGGAGTATATAAAAAAATTACTATATTAAAAGTGATCACAAAACCATAAAAGAATTAAAAAGCAATGTGGGGTGCAGTAAATGCTGCCCCGACGCATTTCGACATTAAGGTCTTCAACAGGGGCACAAATCGATATGGTGCTAAACTTTCTAGAATACACATATTTCTATTGTTGTGTAGGATCTGGGGCTGCTGTCCCTTCATTCCTCTCTCCCCCTTTCCCCCTCCATCCCTCATTCATCTCAGACTCTAACCACACACCCTTTGAGCCACGCCCATTTAAGCCACTCCCACTATTTCACGCAAACCACGCCCATTTTTGCCGCAACGCTTTGCGCAACGCAGTTTAAATTTTTTGCTAAGTCACGCCTACAAACGCATGCCCCGCCCCCTTGTTATTATACGGCTCCGCCTACAGCCAAAAAAGTGTCCCACATTTTTTTTTGCAATGTTGGCAACTATGTATTGGGCATGGAGTTCACCAGAGCTTCACAGGTTGCCACTGGAGTCCTCTTCCATTCCTCCATGACGATATCATGGAGTTGGAGGATGTTAGAGACCTTGCACTCCTCCATCTTCCGTTTGAGGATGCCCCACAGATGCTCAATAGGGTTTAGGTCTGGAGACATGCTTGGCCAGTCCATCACCTTAACCCTCAGCTTCTTTAGCAAGGTAGTGGTCATCTTGGAGGAGTGTTTGGGGTCGTTTATCATGTTGGAATACTGCCCTGCGGCCCAGTCTCCGAAGGGAGGGGGATCATGCTCTGCTTCAGTATGTCACAGTACATGTTTTTCATTCATGGTTCCCTCAGTGAACTGTAGCTCCTCAGTGTCGGCAGCACTCAGGCAGCCTCAGAGCGTGACACTCCCACCACCATGCTTGACTGTAGGCAAGATACACTTGTCTTTGTACTCCTCACCTGGTTGTCGACACACATTCTTGACACCATCTGAACCAAATGCGTTTATCTTGGTCTCATCAGACCACAGGACATGGTTCCAGTAATCCATGTCCTTAGTCTGCTTGTCTTTAGCAAACTGTTTGCGGGCTTTCTTGTGCATCATCTTTAGAAGAGGCTTCCTTCTTAGACAACAGCCATGTAGACCAATTTGATGCAGTGTGCGGTGTATGGTCTGAGCACTGACAGGCTGACCACCCACCCCTTCAACCTCTGCAGCAATGCTGGCAGCACTCATACGTCTATTTCCCAAAGACAACCTCTGGATATGACACTGAGCATGTCCACTCAACTTCTTTGGTCAACCATGGCAAGGCCTGTTCTGAGTCAGTTTCAGGGTCTTGGCAATCCTCTTATAGCCTAGGCCATTTTTATGTACAGCAACAATTTCTTTTTCCGATCCTCAGAGTTCTTTGCCATGAGGTGCCATGTTGAACTTCCAGTGACCAGTGTGAGAGAGTGAGAGAGATAACACCAAATTTAACACACCTGCTCCCCATTCACACCTGAGACCTTGTAACACTAACGAGTCACATGACACTGGGGAGGGAAAATGGCTAATTGGGCCCAATTTGGACATTTTCACTTAGGGGTGTACTCGCTTTTGTTGCCTGGGATTTAGACATCAATGGCTGTGTGTTGAGTTATTTTGAGGGGACAGCAAATTTACACAGTTGCACAAGCTGTATGCTCACTACTTTACATTGTAGCAAAGTATAATTTCTTCAGTGTTGTCACATGAAAAGATATAATAAAATATTTACAAAAATTTGAGGGGTGTACTCACTTTTGTGAGATACTGCATATGTGTGTGTGTGTGTGTATATATATATATATATATATATATATATATATATATGGGTCATTGGTGCTTAAAGTGATTGTAATGCCGCGTACACACGAGCGGACTTTACGGCAGACTTTGTCCTGCGGACTTTTCGACGGTCTTTACGACAGACTTTCCGAATGAACGGACTTGCCTACACACGATCAACCAAAGTCCAATGGATTCGTACGTGATGACGTATGACCGGACTAAAACAAGGAAATTCATAGTCAGTAGCCAATAGCTTCCTAGCGTCGGTTTTTGTCCGACGGACTAGCATACAGACGAGCGGATTTTTCGACCGGACTCGAGTCCGTCGGACAGATTTGAAACATGTTTCATTTCTAGGTCCGTCAAACTTTTGAGAAAAAAAAGTCAGCTGGAGCCCACACACGATCGAATTGTCTGACGGACTCAGGTTCCCTGGACCAAGTATGCCGTAAAGTCCGGTCGTGTGTACGCGGCATAAGGCTTCGTTTTTAATTTTTAAAAAATAACAAACATGTCATACTTACCTCCACTGTGCAGTTCGTTTTGCACAGAGTGGCCCCGATCCTCAACTTCTGGGGTCCCTCGGTGGCGCTGGTAGCTCCTCCCCACATCGTATAACCCCCTAGAAGAAACACTCTCCTGGGGGGTTACCTTGCGGGCTCACTCCCGAGTCTAGCATTCGCCGTCCATAGAGGACTTGGCCCCGCCTCCCGGCACCCGAGTTATTGGATTTGATTGACAGCAGCGGGAGCCAATGGTTGCGCTGCTACCAATCTATCCAATCAAGAGCTGCGACAACGGAGAGAGGGGAAGAGCGTGTCTCCGGTGGAGGAATACAGGACTCAGGTGAGTAAAACAGAGGGGGCTGGGGGGCCAGTCAGTGACAGAAGTTTTTTCAACTTAAAGGGGTTGTAAAGGTAAAAATTTTTTCACCTTAATGCATTCTATGCATTAAGGTGAAAAAACTTCTGACAGAACCGCCGCCCCCAGCCCCCCCGTTTTACTTACCTGACGCCTCGAAAGTCAGCTTCGCGTTCCCGACATCTGTTCCTCCGCTCACCCTGGCCGCTGATTGGCTGCAGTGGATGGATTGAAAGCAGCGCAGCCATTGGCTCGCGCTGCTGTCAATCACATCCGATGACGCGGCGCGCCGGGGGGCGGGGCCGAGTGATACAGCGAGCGGCTATAGCCGCCTGCTGTATCACGGGAGCGCGCCCGCAAGCACTCACCACCGTGCGAGGGAGCTCGCATTAAGGTGGTGAATGCTTGCGGGGAGGAGCTGAAACAGCCGCCGAGGGACCCCAGAAGACGAGGTTCGGGGCCACTCTGTGCAGAACGAGCTGCACAGTGAAGGTAAGTATAACATGTTTGTTATTTTAAAAAAAAAAAAAAAACACCTTTACAAACGCTTTAATGCGTAGGATGCATTAAGGTGAAAAAACATGAGGGTTTACAATCCCTTTAACACAAAGAGTACAGGGGTCAGGAGTGCATAACATACAGAGTGAAGGGGCAGGAGTTCAAATCTCACAAAGTGCAGGGGTATTAAAGCGGAACTCCGGCCACATTATTTTTCCATGTCCTTGTTGCTGATCTCCTACCTTCACCTACCTTATCATCCATGTTCTTCTGAGCTCCTCTGTAATTTGCTGCTGAACTTGCTAAAAAAAATTATTGCCTGGGTATTTCCTGTTTGTAAGACCGCTGGCTTTTCCCATGGAGGAGATGTCCTTCTTCTCCTCTCTCCCTCTCTTCCTCCCTGAAGTCACCGCCCCCCCCAACTCCGTCCCCGCCGCACCACCCCCCGCTCTGCTGCCCGCCTGCTTTTTCTGTGCAGAACGGGGATGATTATCATCAGTAATCCCTTGTATGACACAGTGGGGTTCTCCCGCAGTGTCAGGTATTGTATACGAGAACGGCGAGTGCTGATGTCCCACCCCCCGCCGTTATTGGCACAGTGTGCTTTCAATCATAATAACGGCGCGGGGGGGGGCATCAGCGCTTGGCTTTCTTGTATACAATACCTGACACTGCGGGAGATCCCCACTGTGTCATGCAAGGGATTACTGATGATAATCATCCCCACTCTGCACTGATGTTCCCTGACATGCTGGTCCTATGGTGTTCCCTGACATGCTGGTCCTATGGTGGACACTGACATGCTGGTCCTATGCTCCATGCTGGTCCTATGGTGGTCCCTGACATGTTGGTCCCTGACATGCTGGTCCCATGCTGGTCCCATAGCTCCCAACTGTCCCTGATTTTGAGGGACTGTCCCTGATTTGGAGCAATGTCCCTCTGTCCCTCTTTCCTCCTCATTTGTCCCTCATTTTGGTCTGATCTATATTGTTGTATTTAAAATGCACTTTTTATCTTTCAAAAAGTGTTTCCCAGCACTAAAATTTTCATCCGATGTCTAAATTGCTGCATTTGTAAATTTTAAAAGCCAAAATAAAGAAACAGTAGTGGTAAAAAAGCCCTTGTGGATATAATTAGTGCTTTTTTATTTTGTTAATGCTCCACTAACCACTTAAGCCCTGGATCATTTGGTTGGCCAAAGACCAGAGCACTTTTTGCGATTCAGCACGGCGTCGCTTTAACTGACAATTGCGCGTTCATGCGACGTGGCTCCCAAACAAAATTGACGTCCTTTTTTCCCACAAATGGAGCTTTCTTTTGGTGGTATTTGATCACCTCTGCGGTTTTTATTTTTTGCGCTATAAACTAAAATAGAGCGACAATTTTGAAAAAAACGCATTATTATTCTCCTACATATTCTTGGTAAAAAAAAACGCAATAAGCGTTTATTGATTGGTTTGCGCAAAAGTTATAGCGTCTACAAAATAGGGGTTAGTTTTATGGCATTTTTATTAATATTTTTTTTTTACTAGTAATGGCAGCGATCTGCGATTTTTATCGTGACTGCGACATTATGGAGGACACATCGGACAATTTTGACACATTTTTGGGACCATTGTCATTTTTACAGCCATCAGTGCTATAAAATTGCACTGATTACTGTAAAAATGACACTGGCAGGGGTTAACCACTAGCTGGCTAGGAAGGGGTTAAGTGTGTCCTAGGGAGTGATTCAAACTGTTAGGGGGTGTGGCTACAAGTGACATGTCACTGATCACCACTCCCGATCACAGGGAGCTATGATCAGTGACAGTGTCACTAGGCAGAATGGGGAGATGCTTGTTTACATTAGCATCTCCCCGTTCTTCAGCTCCGTGAGACTATCACGGGTATCCCTGCGGACATCGAGTCTGCAGGATCCGCGATCCTACTCATGGAGCTTGCGGCAGGGTTGCGCGCGCCGCCGGCACACGGTGCCAAATTCAAAGGGACGTACAGGTACGCCCATTTGTGCAGCCATGCCATTGTTGGCAAGTGGTTAAGAGGGTGTGGCAGGGGGCGTGTCCTATGCTTACATACATTTGCTAGTAGGTGTCCCTCATTCCCATCTCAAAATGTTGGGAGGTATATGGTCCTATGGAGGTCCCCAACATGCTGGTCCCATGCTGGTCCTATGGTGGTCTCTGACATGCTGGTCCTTGACATGCTAGTCCCATGCTGATTCTATGGTGGTCCCTGACATGCTGGTCCCATGCTGGTCCTATGGTGGTCCCTGATATGCTGGTCCCATGCTGGTCCCTGACATGTTGGTCCCATGCTGGTCCTATGGTGGTCCTTGACATGGTGGTCCCTGACTGGTGGTCCCTGACAAGCAGCACTGGTGGTCTCTGACATGGTGGTCCCTGAAATTCGTCACTGGTGGTCCCTGACTAGTACAAATTCCCTCTTTACAGTACAACTTTACTCCCTCTAGTACAGCTCCCCCAGTACAGCTTTTCCCCTGAGTACAGCTCTGCCACCTCAGTATAGCCCCCTACCCCCAGTACAGCTCTCCCCCTCCATAAAACACATTGACCAGACCAGGGCAGTTCAGAATAAGTGAAATCTTCCCTCAACTGGGTCATGTGATTGGAGTGGGGGAGAAGCAGCCTCCCTTGCTCTGAACTGACAGACTGCTGTTAGCACTAGCTGTTGCAACATGGACGCTCTGGGGGGAAGGAGTGTGTAGTAAACCGTATTTCATCTACACCCCATATAGGACCCTGAAGCTCAGGGATCTCAAGACAGTCTGGCTATAGCAATTGGCAAATAGACGTGTCTAACAGTAACCTATTGTTTTGCTTAAAATAATTGGAGAGAAAGATTCCTAAATAAGCCAACACTTAGTTTATTGCTACAACTGTATCTGAAATATTTTCTTCATACTGGCTAATAAATTTCACCATTTGATTTTTTTTTTCAAAAGTAATTATCATAGCTTTTGGTGCTAATAGCTGTATATTTTTCAAATGCATGTTTTATCTTCAAGGTCTATGGATTGGAATGTTTTGTCCAGTGTTGTTGCAAACCTGCATCTATATACCTTATATCTGTTCTATCAACTGGCAGAAGGCCTGTGAAGAGGTAATGAACTTACATACTCAGTTAAAGGATGCTGTAGTTATACTTAAAATTAATTTGTGCTTTGCCCATGACGGGCAAAGCAACTTAACTGCCCCCCTCCCCATCTGCACATATTATTGTTCCTTTGCTCCTTCACTATTTGGTTAAGCAGCTGGTAGAGACGAGAAATACCCGGTACTTCCTGTTATGGGGAGAATCTGAATCACTCTCATTCCTCACATGTGACTGTCTGACAGTCCAGACTATAAGCACACCTGCTTCACTGAGAAATGAGCACTGAATGAAATTAGCCCATGTTATAGGATTACTAGGACTAAAGAGCTGGCATGAGCATGGGGCTAAATGTCTGGACTAAAGGAACATTAAACAGGCAAATGGATATCCCCTGCTAGTGTACCTTTGGCAACTCAGCCCCTTGGCTTCAAGAGATTCTGGGACAAGATTGCAGGCAGTTATAGAGCAGCAACCCCTGGTATTAATAGACACATTTGTCTGTCGTGCAGCATCAGTGTGAACTTATTGAGGTGTATCACTTAGATATATCTGTTCCTGGAGGGTCTAAAACATAGGACTGCAATATGATGGAGTTTCTCATTCAATAGCTGTGGGGCTCAGTATGAATATGTGTACTATTGCAGTAATAGATGTCAATTGGGGATACCTTGCCTGATATTTATTAACAAACATATTTACTAACAAACAAGTTGGTTGCTCAGCAGAAGCTGTCTTGGTGCAAGAGACGCTTTAAGAATTTGTCATTCTGTATCCAACATCTTTTTTATTCTTTATAAATTATTATATTACATACTTTTATTTATCTGGTCAATATAACCAGAAAGAAAGGCGAGGAGCAGCCGCACCAGGAGAATGCAGGATATCAAGCCACACACGTGGCAAAAGAAAAGGGGAATCAAGCTGCAGCAGCAGCTGCTAAACTGGAGCGGTTTGCTCATACTACAGGCCAGTCGCCAGCCAAAGGGCCTCAGCAATTACAATCAAAGCGACAGTCTGGGCCCTCTCTGGACAGAAAGAGCTTGGGACAAATGACAGGGGCATCTGCATCAACTGCTTCCAAAACTGCTTTAAAAACTGGGAGTAATAAGGGTCCAGAGGGGGAGACTATGGGGGCCATGCCAATGTTAGCCCCTGAAAACTGCCTCACCATTGCAGGAGGAACCAACATTGTCAGATGTATTATTAGCAGTAAACGCATGCAAAAACTCTTTCAATAACCTCTGTGAACAAATAGGAGGAATTAAGGAGGAGCTACTTGGAATAGGCCAGGAATTGCGGAGGACTGTGGAAAGGTCAACGGCCCTAGAGGAGAGATTAAGTCTAGTGGAAGATGATTTATTTCCCTTAAAACAAGAAGTTAAAACAATGTGAGAACAACTAGGTCTTCAAGCCCTAAAAATGGATGAATTGGAAAATAGATCACGCAGGTGTAATGTGCGGGTGGTGGGTCTCCCAGAGAAGTGTGAGGGCCCTAATCCCATAGGGTTTATAGAGAACTGGTTCAAAAAAATGTTTGTGGACAATGCTTTCTCGCCTCTCTTCGCAATAGAAAGAGCCCATAGAATTCCATTTAGAGCCCCACCACCAGGAGATCACCCCCCCCCCCATCAATGCTTTTGAAAGTGTTTAATTTTAGAGATAAAGAGTCCCTCCTAAAGAGAGCTAGAGAGATGGGGAATGTTCTTTACAATGGAACAAGGGTATCATTATATCCGGATTTTTCTCCAGACTTACAAATGCGAAGAGCAGAGTTTGTATCGATTGAACACTCTCTACAGAAGTATAAAATTGCATATGCTCTACTGTATCCAGCATGCCTGCGAATAACGGCCTTTGGGGGAAGTTCTTTAATACAGCAGCAGAGGCAAAATGGCTGGAGGACAATAAGAAGAACTTATAGTCTACCGTGCATAAGTGGAGATGACTGGGGGTGGAGAGGGAGGGTAGGGAGGGTGTTTTTTTTTTCTCCCCCTCCCCTATTTATTTATTTATTTATTTATTTATTTATTTATTTTATTCATTTTTTTTTTCTTCTCCCCTCCCAGTCGGACTTGTTTTGTTTTTGGTTAACAGAGGATATTTGTTGTTACAGCATAAGGTATTTTGTTGTCGACTAGGGGAGTATGTAGGGAACCACATGTAAGTAAAATGTATTATGTTTGAGGAGAAGTCACCATTAGTAAGGATGTTTGTGGGGGGGTGTGGGTGGTGTGGGGTGGAGTGTGGGTGGAGTGAGGGGGAAGGGAGAATGATGGAGTTTGTAGTTATATTGGACACGTGCGAGAGGATGGAATGGGATGGGAAACAAGAAATGGTCATTCACAAAACCCTTGGGGTTAGCCTAAGAAGGCATGGGGGTGGTGGGGGGAGGGTGGGAGGGAAGTGTTGGGAGGAGGGTTGAGGTACATTACCTACATTAACCACTTCGCATCCAGGCCAATTCTGACACTTCGCTCCTACATGTAAAAAATCATAATTTCTTTGCTATAAAATTACATAGAACCCCCAAACATTATATATGTTTTTTTAGCAGAAACCCTAGAGAATACAATGGCAGTCATTGCAACTTTTTATCTCGCACAGTATTTGCGCAGCAATTTTTCAAACACGTTTTTTAAAAAAAAAAAAAAAACAGTTTCATGCTTAAAAAAAAAAACAAAAGAGTAAAGTTAGCCACATTTTTTTGCATAATGTGAAAGATGAAGTTATGCTGAGTAAATAGATGCCTAACATGTCACACTTCAAAATTGCACACGCTCGTGGAATGGCGCCAAACTTTGGTACCTAAAAATCCCCATAGGCGACGCTTTAAAATTTTTTACTGGTTACATGTTTTGAGTTACAGAGGAGGTTCTAGGTCTAGAATTATTGCTCTCGCTCCAACGTTCGCGGCGATACCTCACATGTGTGGTTTGAACACCGTTTTCATATGTGGGTGGGACTTATGTATGCGTTCGCTTCTGCAAGCGAGCACATGGAGATAGGGGCGCTTTAAAAATTGTTTTGTTTTTTTTATTGTTAATTTTACTTAAAAAATTGTATTTTGACACTTTTAAAAAAAAAAAAATTTTTGATCACTTTTATTCCTATTACAAGGAATGTAAACATCCCTTGTAATAGGAATATGGCATGACAGGACCTCTTTACAGTGAGATATAGGGTCAATAAGACCCCACATCTCACCACTAGGCTGGGAAGCCTAAAATAAAAAAAAAAAACAAAAAAAAACGATCACCGCTTCCCAGCCGAGGCGGCGACGTTTTTTTGAATGCAGAGGCCGGGCATGACGTCATAACATCGTGCCCGGCCTCCGAACGATCATAGAGACTTAGGCGACCATCTGGTCCGCAGGAAATCTCCATGGTCAACATCCGGGGCCGGCGGATCCGCTCTCCGACTCACCGATCGCTGAGGTGAGTCGGTAGAAGCACCGGAGGGCGGCAGGAGGGGGGACGTCCCCTTTCGCCGCCCGTAAGAACGATCAAGTGGTGGAACAGCCGCTATGATCGTTCTTATAGTGTACGAAATCGCTGACTGAAGATGCCGATCTCTAAATGATGTCTGTAGCTTCAGGCATCATTCAGATATAACCCCGGAAAGTCGAGGCTGTCATATGACGGCCTAAGGATATCAAGTGGTTAATATGTATACACAGGGTTGTGACAAAGACACAAAAGTATGTAGCACTAAAAAAATGGATATGCACAATAACACACTTTGCCAATGAACAAGTATGTGTAAATTACACTGATGTAAGCACAGTGAAGGGTGAAATGTTTATAATAAGGTGTGTTTTTTTTGCTGATGAATGTGTACAGCTCTGTCTCCCTCTGTCCCTTTTTACTATATGAAAATAACAGAGACCCCCCTGATGCAACCCAGCACATTTAATATAGCCTCTTGGAATGTCAGGGGTCTCGGCAACCCGGTTAAAAAAACTGCTGTTTTTTGTACACTCGAGAAATGTCAGGTGGACTTGGTTTGCTTACAGGAGACGAACCTAACAAAGGATACCATGGTACACTTCTATGGTAAGAAATTTCGGTTCCAATACCATTCAGTTTACTCCTCTTATTCTAGGGGAGTGAGCATAATGGTGAGGTCTGAGGTGCGTTTCTCCTGCCGAGAAATCAACATAGATAAAGGAGGGTGCTATGTGTTTTTACACTGCCTGATAGAAAACAAACCATATGTTGTGGCAAATCTTTATATTCCACCACCCTTTAAACCGGAGATTTTATATAAATTTGCAGAATTTCTAGAAGATAAAGAGGGTATTCCGGTTAAAGTGGTGGGGCACTTTAATGAAGTTCTTGATAAGAGAATAGATAGGTTTCCGCCGGGGAAACAATCTGATAGGGTCCCTGAGGGCCGCTTAGCCCAATTTATGGAAGAGGTGGGAATGTGTGACATTTGGAGAACTCGGAACCCAATGAGGCAGGAGTACTCATGTTTTTCCAGCTCACATGCTACACTATCTAGAATTGATATGGCCTTTGGAAATGGAGGCATGTTACAGCTTGTAAAGAATATTGTATATGCCCCAAGGGGAGTGTCGGACCATTCACCATTAATACTGATGATTCATATTGAGGGCCAAAACCTCCCAAGAGACTGGAAAATAAGCCCATTCTGGCTGGAACTAATGGGGGAACCAACTGAGGTAATATTAAAATTTAAAAAATTTGTAACATTGAATGAGGGTACCGCATCAGCGGGGATAGTGTGGGATACCCTGAAGGCGTTCCTCAGAGGGATACTAATACAGGAGGTTGCAAAGATTAAGAGGAGGTCCAGGGAATGGGAAGAGAGTATTAGGAGTGAAGTTATGGAGACAGTAAAACAATACGTGGAAGATCCAACCCCAGAAGTACACGTGAGGTGGCTTAAAAGTCAACAGAATTATAAAAACGTTGTTATTAGAAAGGCTGAGGAAAAGAGTCTTTTTTGGAGACAATGTGCTTTTGCTGAGGGGGAGAGTGCAGGTTGTATGCTTGCTCTGTTGGTGAAAAACAATAACTCCCCATCAGCTATTGCAGTGATTAGGATGCCAGGGAGAGAAATCTCCTCTCGGACACCTGAAATTGTGGACTCGTTCAGACAGTAAATTTAAATCTAGGCGGGAAGAAGTGGTCGGAGAAATGGATCATTTTTTTGGGGCGATTGAGGTACCAGTCCTTTCAGAGCAGGATAAAGATGAATTAGAAACCTCTATAAATTTAGAGGAATTGCAATGGGCAGTCGCCGGGGTGGTTAATCATAGGTCTCCCAACAGAGATTTACAGGCAGTACGTGGAGGTGATGCTCCCAGAACTGCTGAGAATGTTAGTTGAGGTGGCAGTAGGGGGGAGGATGCCCTCCTCGATGACAGAGGCCACAATAGTAGTTTTGTCGAAGGAGGAGAAAGATCAAATGGACATTTCATCTTATAGACCAATATCACTGCTATGCTCAGATGCCAAAATATTGGCAAGAGTGTTGGCAGGTAGGGTGAATAAATGTATACAAAAGCTTATACACCCAGATCAATCTAGGTTTATCATCGACAGATCTACTAGTATTAATTTTAGGAGGGTGTATCTGAATTTGCAGATTCCGACGGTAAATATGGGCTCACATGCTATCCTCTCCTTGGATGCCGCCAAGGCCTTTGATAGCTTGGAGTGGGACTATCTGTGGCGGCCTTGGAGACATTCGGGTTTGGACCTATTTTCGTAGGCTGGGTAAAAGCACTTTATAAGACCCCAAGTGCCAGGATAAGGATTAATAACGCATACTCCGAGTTGATCCAGCTTGAGAGAGGAACAAGACAGGGATGCACTCTATCACTCCTGCTATTTGCTTTGACGATAGAGCCATTAGCAATAGCAATTAGATCAGCGGGGGGGGGGGATACAGGGATTCAAAGGAGAGGAGGGGGAAGACAGGATAGCACTATATGCAGATGATATCTTGTTTTTCCTTGGTGATACGGATCCATCCCTAGCGGCAGTTATGAATATCGTGGAGGACTTTGGGCGGTTTTCAGTCCTGGTAATAAACTGGGAGAAATCCGCCCTGATGCCTGTAGATCCAATAAAAAATTCTCTGCCATCTTCAATTTCTCAATTGAGGGTGGTGTATAGGATGAAATACCTAGGAATATGGAATAAGGAATATTAACAAGGGATCCAAGCAAGTATGTCGTTGATAACCTGGCTCCTCTCCTGCTCAGATTTAGATGTAAAGCGATGTTTGGAGTTGCCTCCCCTTGTCAGTGACTGGCCGAATTAATTTGATAAAAATGATTTGGATGCCGCAATTGTTGTATCAGCTACATAATTCCCCAGTTTGGACTGGAAAGGAATGGTTCAAAAAAACTGAAACATTGTTTAGGGATTTAATATGGAAGAGGGGTCAGGGTCGTATAGGCTTACAGATATTGCAGTTACCAACAAAAGAGGTAGGAGCGGCAGTTCCACACCCCAGCAGCTATTTATTAGCCGCTCAGTTGCAACATCTTAGGAGATGTAGCATATCGGGTGATGGGAATAAAAGCGAACAAATGATGTTGCAGGGAGCCTTGCATGGTAGCTTGGTTGAAGCCCTGGAAGCAGAATCTCTCCTCCCTGGGAGCCCCACATTAAAATTAATTACAAAAGTGTGGCAGGCAGTGAAAACAGTAATGGGATATAGTGGGCTAACAGAATATGCCCCTATCTGGAATAACAAAAAATAGTCAAGTCAGAAACCTCCAAAGGTTTGATATCTGAGTTATATGAACAGATATGCAGTAAAACCATCATCGGGGAAAGGTCGGCCAAAAATAAAAACAGGTGGGAAGAGGATTTGGGGGAAATAATTACAGAAAAGCAGTAGAGGGGGATACTGGAATTGAGTCCCCAGGTATCAGTTTCCCCCTCACAGAAGATATCACAGTTATTACATAGAGTTTACTACACTCCAAAGAAGCTTTTTCGGTTTGGTTATAGGGCTGATGCCAAATGCCCAAGGTGTCAAGAGACAGGTGACTTGATACATATGATGTGGAGATGCCCAAAGCTATTTAGGTACTGGGCAGTGATATTGAAAGTCATTAATAGTACTTTTGGGACTAAGTTGGAGCTAGATGGCACTATATGTTTGCTGTGAAAAATTGAGGAAATTATTGCGTCGGTAAACATTAAAACGGTAGTAATAAGGTGTTTATTTCAAGCACGAAAGACATTTGCCCAAAATTGGCAATCAGCGAGGCCTCCGACACTTGAAGAATGGGTCAAAGTGATGGATGCCACTGTATGGAGGGAAAAAGTGGTATTTACCAGACGAGAGAACTTTGACAGATTTTTAAAGTTATGGAAGTTATGGCTAGATAAAATGGGTTGTCCACCATAAAGGTGGCTACAGGTCGATAGAGAAGTCAGTTGAAAGAGCAGGTGGACCTGACTGGGAAGTTGAGGGGGGAGCGGAGGGGACAGGGATGGGGGAGAGCAGAGAGAGAAAGTGGAGTAAAATAAAACACATATAATTGGGCTGATTTACGACGCATTTGCGCCATGAGTTGCGGCACACGCTGATGCGCAAATTACATTTTCGTATTTACAAAACATTCACGCCGATAACACAGTGCAATCCCCCAGTTACTATTCTCTTCCCGATCGGTACGCCACTATAGACATGGCACACGGCATCTTTAACTTAAAATTTAAACAAGCTGAAAGTTCCAATATTATGGGGGTCATGTGGGGTGATGTGAGGAAGTATAGTACTAACTGTCACAAATATGCCCAAAATAGAATGAGAGAGGAACTTTCTCTGAACAAGCCGGCTGCGCCGGCAAGTACATTTAGAACTGCGGGAGGTCAATTTATGCACCACGCATGCTCAAACGGCATTTGCGCTTGTTCAAATGCTTTGGTTCACTGCGCCGGCAAAATCTTAGTAAATGTCAAGCAACGTAAATGCATTTGCATAGGTTGAACGGGCGCACCTCTAAACTTTTTTTTTTTAACACTGGTTCACTTCGCGGCTATAATGAAATGTCGGTCCGGCAATACACATAAAAGTTCATTGATAAAAACAGCATTAAGAAAAAAACAAAATTAAGAAAAAAAAATGCGTGGGGTTCCCCCGAAATTCAATACCAGGCCCTTCAGGTCTGGTATGGATATCAAGAGGAGCCCCATGCCAAAAATAAAAAAAAAATGGCGTGGAGGTGCACCTCAAAATCCATACCAGGCTCTTCAGGTCTGGTATGGGTTTTAAGGGGAACCCCGCACCAAAAATTAAAAAAAATGGCGTGGGGTCCCCCTAAAAATCCATACCAGACCCTTATCCGAGCATGCAACCTGGCAGGCTGCAGGAAAAGAGGGGGGGACGAGAGAGCGCCCCCCCTCCCGAACTGTACCAGGCCACATGCCCTCAACATTGGGAGGGTGCTTTGGGGTCCCCCCCAAAGCACCTTGTCCCCATGTTGATGAGGACAAGGGCCTCATCCCCACAACCCTTGCCCGGTGGTTGTGGGGGTCTGTGGGCGGGGGGCTTATCGGAATCTGGAAACCCCCTTTAACAAGGAGACCCCCGGATCCCCCCCCGTGTGAAATGGAAAGGGGGTACAAAAGTACCCCTACCATTTCACAAAAAAGTGTCAAAAATTTTAAAAATGACAAGAGACAGTTTTTGACAATTCCTTTATTTAAAGCCTTCTTCTTTCCATCTTCTTCGGCCTTCTTCCTTCCTTCTTCCTTTTGGTTTCTTCCTCCATCTTCTTCTTCCTCTGCTTCTTCCTCCAATCCTCGGCTTCTTGCTCCAGTGTTCTCGTCCGGCATCTTCCTCCGCGGCGTCTTCTTCCCCGCTTCGTTCTTGGGCCGCTCCGCATCCATGATGGGAGGCTTCCGCTGTGTGACGCTTCTCGTCTTCTGACACTTCTTAAATAACGGAGGGTGGGGCCACCCGGTGACCCTGCCCCCTCTGAAGCACGGTTCAGTTATATAAGTGTCAGAAGAAGAGAAGTGTCACACAGTGGGAGCCTCCCATCATGGATTAGGATCAGCCCAAGAATGAAGTGGGGAAGAAGATGCCACAGAAGAAGATGCCGGACGAGAACACCAGAGCAAGAAGCCGAGGATCGGAGGAAGAAGCAGAGAAGGAAGAAGATGGAGGAAGAAACCGAAGGATGAAGGAAGGAAGAAGACCCGAAGATGGAATGCCCCGGGACTATGCCATCATAAGGGGCGGGGTCACACAGTAACCTCACATGGTGACCACGCCCCATGCCTATATAAGTCGGCGCACACCTCGCAGACGGCATTACAGCGGGAGAGAGCGTCGTGTCAACATCAGAAGAAGAGAAGAGGGGAGAAGATGACGAAGAAGACTGGGACACCGCTAGTAAAAGAGCTGGAAGAAGATAGCGGAGGAGCCCGGCAGAAGATACCGGAGAGCGACAGAAGAACTGGACAGCGGGAGAAGACTGGGTCACCGCTAGCAAAAGAGCTGGAAGAAGATAGAGGGGGAGTCCGGCAGAATATACCAGAGAGCGACAGAAGAACCGGACAGCGACAGAAGAACCGGACAGCGGGAGAAGACCGAGCCACCGCTAGCAAAAGAGTGGCAAAAGAGCAGAATATAGCGGAGGGGCCGGCAGAAAAACCAGAGAGCGCGGAGAAGAACCGGACACCGGGAGAAGAGGCCGGAGAGCACGGAGAAGAACTGGAGACCGGGAGAAGATCCGGAGAGCATGGAGAAGAAACCGGAGAGCGCGGAAGTGACCCCTGAAGTCGGAAGAAGACCCCCGGAGCTGCCTAATAAATTACTTTAAAAACCTGTGTAGTGTGTTTTTTTCTTGACACTTTTTTCCCCCAGGTAAATGGGTAGGGGTACCATGTACCCCATACTCATTCATATAGGGTGGGGCCCGGGATCTGGGGGCCCCCTTATTAAAGGGGGCTCCCGGATTCTGATAAGCCCCCCGCCCGCAGACCCCGACAACCAACGGCCAGGGTTGTCGGGAAGAGGCCCTTGTCCTCATCAATATGGGGACAAGGTGCTTCGGGGTGGGGAGGCCACAGGGCACCCCCTTCTCCAAAGCACCCATCCCCCATGTTGAGGGCATGCGGCCTGGTATGGTTCAGGAGGGGGGGGCACGCGCTCATCCCCACCCCCTTTCCTGATCGGCCGGGCTGCATGCTCAGATAAGGGTCTGGTATAGATTTTAGGCGACCCCCTATGATGTTTTTTCGGAATAGGGGTTCCCCTTAAAATCCATACCAGACTGAAGGGCCTGGTATGCACCCGGAGGGGGAACCCATGCCGTTTTTTCTCACGCTGCTTTAATAGGAAGACGTGTTTTTCCTATTGCAGCGAGCGCGAGATGTACCTCACTGAGAACCAGCACGATGGCATTGCGCTGGAAACATTCTCACATGTCGGTACTGCTGTGTGTGCGCCGATTCACACGCTCAATTAAGGATTTATCCAGCGCACCAATTAAGGCTGAACCAGCGCAGTGCATTCATCTTAGTAAATGACCCCCATTATATCCACAATGTAAATCAACACGGTGCACGGATAAGAGGGTCTATATTGGAATAGAGGGAGGGTTGAGGGGGGGGAGGGGGGTATGGGGGGGGGGATGGGGTATAAATCATATAGAATAAACAGAGGTGTCAGGGTGGAGGTATAAGCAGTACCCTCCCTTAGGGCAAGTGGATTAAATATGAATTGTGTTTAAGATAAGTTTATGTAAAATTATTTTAAGTTTGATATTATGCACGGCATTGTAAAATGCATACAGCCCTTGGCTCCCGCTGTTTCCGTTTTTTTGTGTATGGTTATTTAAAAACTTTAATAAAAAATGTATTGAATTAAAAAAAAAAGTTGTGTAATATGTTTACTTTCATGATCTATTTTTATTTTTAATTCATTATTTCCAAAATTATAATGTACTGTTTTTACATGATTTCTGATTTGGAAAGTGCTTTACAGGATGCGCACTCACTTGCTGTTATACACAGATCCTCTAGTTTGCTATCAGACCTATTGGTCCCTACAGGTAGCTATTGTATATAAAAATCCAGATCACCCATATTCCCTTTTTCTTTCTCCTTTACTAAATTTCTCTATCCCAAACTCCCAAAATATCTGTAGCACTGCCTCCCAAAGAGCCGCTGGAAATTGCCTGGATTCTTTTTCCCAGTAGTCGCCCCGCAGCCAGGCACAATCACAGTCACTCTTTGGCTCAATAACAAGTCTAGGAGTGTTTTTTTTTGTTTTGTTTTTTTTTATTTGGGGTAACTGGGATAGAGTTGAGGGAGTTGAGTGGAATACTCCAAAAATAACAAGATGAGGACAGTAAATTTCCTTCAGAAGAACTGAAGCAAAAGTCCTTGCAAAAGCAAACTGGGGGCTTGGGTTTGTAGTAGAAGCAGTTAAAAGCGTACAAGCTTCTTCTTTAGAGCAATCGGAGGAGAGTCTCTTTACAAAGAATTAGATCCCAGATAGCAAGCAATTGTGCTGCAAGTTTAAAAATGATTTGCTAAGCTATTGCCAGGCTTCACAAGTTTGCATAGTTGGCAACATTGTGAAAAAATGTATAGGGGCACTTTTTTGTATGTAGACAGAGTCTTATTATAATTAGGGGGCGGGGTATTCACTTGTAGGCGTGACTGGTGGGGGAAGAAAAATGTGGCTCGCAAATCGTGCCACAGTTAAAAATGGGCATGGTTTAAATGAAATATTTGGTGTGGCTTAAAAGGGACGTGGCTCAAAGGGGGTGTGGTTTGAGCCTGAGATAAACAAGGGATGGTGGGAGAGAGAAGGAAAGAAAGAGATAGGGAGGGAAGGAGAGAGAAGGAAGAAAAGAGAGAGGGATTGAGGGACAGCAGGCCCAGATCCTACACCACAATAGCAATATGTGTATTCCAGAAAGTTTAACAATCAGCAGATAAAGATACTCCAAACACCTGGTGTTAGCGCTTCAATCATCATGGCACCCTGCATGGTTGGTATAGTATCAGGATGATTGAAGTGCATTATTTCTATTATTACATTGTAATATAAAATGAAATAGTTCAACTTACCATAATGCACAATCAGTGGGAGCCCTGAGCGTGTCACTTGCCACGTCGCCTGCCTTTAGATGGCATCAGGTGTCCCCAGCAGAGTCCCTCCTTACACCAGATGTCCCCAGCAGAGTTCCTCCTTACACCAGGTATCCCCAGCAGAGTCCCTCCTTACACCAGGTGTCTTCAGGTATACTTCTGATAACACTTTTTACTGTGGCCTTTGCAGTGGCATTTGCCACTAGACATCCAGAAAACATGTCCATACAGACAAAATGCATACTTGTTAGATCCTGACTTGGGCATATGTTTTTGTAATCTCTAAAAGGGATGTTCAGCTTTTGGTAACACCTTTGGTCACAGGTAAAACAAGAAGTGGTATGGTATAAATGTACTCATTTACTAAGGCAGCCATAATTCCTTGTGACTGAAGACACAGTCCATTTGTCAAGCTGGAGGGAAAAGAGTGTCTGGCAGACATAAAAGATCACATTTTTCCAAAGTCCTGTTTCATAAACAGTTGCCACTTGTTCTTCTCATTCTGGGGTCCTTAAAGTTGAATTATTAATCCCAGCTATACTGGGGCAAAACTAGGGTAGAATCTGTGAGTTGCACAGACCCAGCAAGTGTCCGGGACTGTAATGCCACATCCTTAGTTGCCTGGTCTGCTTCCATGTGTGAGTTGTTTTTTTTTTTTAACAGTAAATAGGTTTTTATTTAAAAGTATTGAAATTAACAATGACACAGTATGTGGAAATAGATATAAACAAAGGTCACAAAGATCAGAGGCAACATATCGGGTACAGCTGAAATTGAGTGTCTCAAGTGTAGTACAATCATATTCAAGTTGAGCAGTACGACAAGCACATCTAACATGCTATTCCCGGGTAACATGGGAGGGGGTGGGGTTTCAGGAAGGAGGGGGAAATAAGCACGCTATATAGTTATCATTTCAGACATCACTAAAGATACAGTGTAAAACACAATAGTATCGCCTGGGACTTCCCAGTGAGCCCTAGGGCTCCGGCCCATTTGCGTCGATCCACTGTGACCAAACCTTATCAAATTTTCTGGGGCAATTTCTACTCTCATATGTCATCTTGTATAATGGTAGGACAAAGTTAATGGTGGCCGCCCACATGTGATGTGTGGGAGGGGATGGTTGAGAAGGATTTCTCGTCTGGCATAGTATAGAGCATAGAATAGAAACAGTTTTTCGTACCTGGAGGCCTCAATATTCTCCATACTGCCAAGCAATGCCATGGCAGGGTCTAAGCTGAGAGACCAATCACCGAAGGACCCTAGAGCATCCAGTACATTTGCCCAAAAAGGTCTTATTAGAGGACAGGTCAATACCATATGAGAGAATGTGCCTGGGAAGGAGCTACTTCTGGAGCAAAGAGCGCTTACCTCAGGGTACATACTGGCCAGTCTCACAGGGGTGTAGTATGCCCGGTGTAAGAATTTAAGTTGGATGAAGTGATCCTTTGCTGAGATCATCTTAGTAATATAATCAGTCACCGTCTCCTCCCACCCTTCTTCAGTCAAGCCCGGGACGTCAGTCCTCTATTTATTGTAAACTTTGGTCAGTGACATCATGTGCACAAGGGGGAGATAAAACTATAGGGAGGAGAGGGGTTTATCTAGGATTTTAGAGATGAGCAATCGTTCCACAGAGTCAGTCTGGAGGGTCAGGGAGTCGGGGAACTGGGCCCGCTTTGCATGTCTGAGTTGGTAATACCTAAATATCATAGAGGCGGGGACATCATATTTAGCCCTTAGCGTCTCAAAGGACGAGAAGGAGCCATCCATATAGATGTGCTTAATGGTAATTATCCCCTTGAATGCCCATAACTGGGGGTCTGGCAGTTCATAGAGATGTAACAATGTGGGGTTGCCCCATAGGGGTGCATGGGGAGAAATTGTGGAAGCGGTTTTATAAATGGCCCTCGCCCTCTGCCACACCTGTATCATCGTGCACATTGGAGTTGTCATCTGGGGGTGGGCCCTAGGCCCTCTAAAAGCCAAATTACTCAGGGCCCCATAGGAGCCCAAAACGGCCGCTTCTAGGGTCACCGCTGGGTTCTGTCTAGGCTGGTCAAACCACCACTGGACTGTCACCAGGACCGCTGCCCAGTAGTAGAGTTGTAAGTGGGGCATCGCCAAGCCACCCTGTGAGAGGGGGAGTTGGAGTGTCCGCCTTGCCAGTCTCGGGGTTTTCCCCGCCCAGACAAAAGCAGAGATAATGCTATCCATCTTTTGAAACTAGGATTTAGGGATAGGGGATGGGGTATTCCTGAAAAAGTACAGAAACTTGGGGCAATACACCATCTTTAGCGAGTTTACCCTGCCCACTGGCAGGGGCAGAGACTTCCAGAGTTGGCATTTCCTGCCAAACGGAGCCAAAAGGGGAGAGAGATTGTCAGCTATGTATGTCTGCAGGGACCCACGGACATTTACGCCCAGATACTTAAACTCCTCTACCCATTGAAGCGGGGTGTCAGTAGCCGCCCCAGAACCCAAGAAAGGACTGACTTGTCCTAATTTATGCGAATCCCAAAGCATCCCCCAAAGTGATTTATGATCTCAAGCACAGAGTGTAGGGAGGTTCCTGCATCGGCTAGATACAGCAGGGTGTCGTCCGCGTAAAGTGATATTTTCTCCTGGAGCACCCCAATCTGTAAGCCCCTTACCCTGTGGTCCTGTTGTATCAGTATCGCCAAAGGCTCTATCGCCAGGGTAAAAGGCCTCAGAGAAAGAGGGCATCCCTGCCTGGTACCCCTACGTAAGCTAAAGCGAGCAGATAATAGGCCGTAAACCCTGACTCTAGCGATCGGATCCCTATAAAGGAGTTGAATCCAGGAAATAAACCTGGGCCCAAACCCAAAGCATTCCAGCACCTTCCAGAGGAAAAGCCATTCGACAGAGTCGAATGCCTTCTCGGCATCTAACGTGGCCACTATTCCTGTGTCGCCTTCTCTAGCCAGATCGATGTAGGTAAACAGCCTGCGGATATTAATATCTGTTCCTCTGTCCGGCATAAAACCATTGGTCCTGGTGCACCAATGTCGTGATCACTCCGTTCAAAGGGGTCGCCAATATTTTTGTTAGCAGCTTGGCATCCACGTCGATCAGGGAGATCGGGCGATAGGATTTGCAAAGTTCAAGGTCTTTCCATGGTTTGGGAATAACTACTATCACCGCCTCTGACATGGAGGCTGGTAAGGACCCATTTCTTAAGGAGGATAAGAGCATGGAATGGAACTTGGGTGCCAGTTCCTCTGCGTACGTTCTATAGAATTCAGTGGGGTACCCGTCGGGGCCTGGTGTTTTTCCTGCCTGGAGCGAGGAAATTGCCTGCTGTACCTCCTGAAGGGTGATAGGGGAGTCAAGTAGGTCTCTATAAGTGTCAGTCAGAACGGGGAAGTCAACATCTGAAAGATATATATGGAGGTCTTCCATGGAGTAATCTACCCAGGTGGAATAAAGTTCTGAGTAGTAGGAGGCAAAGCTGTCATTGATTGCTTTAGAGGAGGTCTGTCTGATCCCGTCTTTGTCAATCAATGAGGGGACACTCATGGAGGCCGACTGTTCACGTACCAACCAAGCCAGCAATCTACCCCCCTCCCCTCCCGTTCGCCCTCTTCAAAGATCCTCTGGGATTGTTGGAGTAATTTATTTTTAGTCAAGGAGGTGCGGATCTGTAGAACTTATCTGATACTTTCCTGAAGTTTAGTATGAAGCTCCGGATCCTTGGTCTGGGTGTAGTAGCGTTCCAGGGATGCGGCCGGGTCCTCAGCTTTAATCAGGTTGGCCCGCAGCTGCCTGCAGACCCCCCCAATATGTGATTGGTAGTGGCCTCTGAAGGAGGCCTCAAAGCCGTCACATAACACCTCCTCTGGAGCTGACCCCGGGTTAAGTGCCTAGTATGTAGTCATCTGTTGGCAAAACCTGGAGTGCACCCCAGGATCAGAGATCCAGAACCTTGAGAGCCTCCATAGTTTATCGGTGGGGGATCCCTCCAGAGATAACTGGAGGAGGAGTGGTGCGTGGTCTGAGATTCCCCTCGGGAGGATGGAAATCTGCTGGACCCAGGGTAGGAGGGGCTCCCCGTATACATCAAATCTATGCGTGAGAGAGTCCTGTGGGTGGCAGAATGGCATGTGAAGGTCAAGGGGATATCTCCACCTCCACAGATCCGTCAGCCCGTATGTCTCTGAACAGGCAAAAAGATCCGAGGTGGACCCTCCTACAGAGGTGAAGCGATCCAGCTCAGGTTTTGGTGGCATATTAAAGTCCCCCATGAGTATCACATTATCTGTCGCATACTTGGCTATGAGAGAGCTCAGCCTGTGAAGCAGCTTAGTCGAGGCTGTTGGAGGTATGTACAAACCCACCAGCAGTACCTCTAAACACTCTATCATTGCATGTATTATGATGTATCGTCCATCTGGGTCTAGCGTCAGCTCCAGGAGTCTGAATGGCGTCTTGCGTACAAGGATACTGACCCCCCTGGCAGAGTTAGAATATGTTCAGTGATATTGATGGTCCACCCAAGGTTTTTTTAGACTAAGGGTCTTTCTCCCGATCAAGTGGGTCTCTTGAAGGACACAAATGTGAGGGCTGTATGTTCCCAGAAATTGGAACACCAGCGACCACTTCACAGGGGAGTTAAAACGCCTGGTGTTCCAAGATATTATTGTTAGCGATGCCATTCAGCTTTCCCATGCAGCAATGTAGGAGAGCACTCGGAAGTCAATCAAGACCCAGATGGAGCGATGTTAAACAGGCGTTTGACAGGTGAGAGATGCCCCTAAAGGGCAGTAGTAAATTGAGCCCATATGACTGTGTCTGGTAAAGAAAAAGCATAATAACCAATAAAACAGTAACTTAAACAAAACTATCCCCCCCACCCTGCCAGCCCCCCCAAAACAGTGAGTGGCATTTCTTCCCAAAAAGAGCACGGCAAACCACCATGTTTTGGAGGTAATGTGTGCAAGTGGCATACAGTACATAGTTCTGCTAACCCATGACAATTAGGATCATCCGGATGATAATTATGGTGTCGGTCTCCCAGCGAACTGGGAGTACAAAACTTAGTATAGGCAGTCAGATAATCCTGAGAGATGTGCGGGTTTCTGGCGTTGATATGAGTGCCCAATGAAAAAATAAGTGGGAAGCAGAGGGTTCCAAGGAGCATATTGCCCGAGACCCTCCCGAGCAGGGGAGTACAGGAGTGCCTGGCTCTGTTTCTCCAAAGGGTTATAATGGGGGCCAGTAAAGGGCCTTCTCCTCCACTTCGGTCACAGTGTCGGGGGGGAAACACAGTCCACAACAAGGAATGCCAGATAGCCACACATAGGTAATCAGCATGGAATCGAAGATGAAACAAAAACTGTAGAGTAGATACCTTCGTTATCCTGCATGGATTGTGTCAAGCCAGGAGGACGCCTCTTCAGGTGATGTGAAAAAAACGTACCCGTTCTCCATCTTGAACCCGGAGTCTGGCGGGTAACAGCATGCTGTACTTTAGATTTTTTGCACGTAGGCGGGAGCGGACATGGTCGAACGACTTCCTCTGACATTGCGTTTCGATGGAGTAGTCCGGGAATATGAGGAGTTTAACATTTTCGTAATTCAGGTCCCCCACACTTCTGGCTTATCTTAGGATAAGGTCACGGTCCCGAAAGTTTAGCAGTCTAAATGTAAACGTGAGTGGCGGGGGCCTTGTGGCCCCCTAACTGTGGGGATCCTGTGGACACACTCCACCACAAAGTGAGAGGGGAAGGAGGCATGGGGTAAAAGAGAGCACAGCAGCTGCTTGGTGAACAGGGTGGTGTCGTTACCCTCCGCTCCCTCAGGCAGCCCTATGATGCGCAAGTTATTGCGTGTGTTGCGATTCTCAGCATCTTAGGCCCACGATTCCAGATGTTTCACTCTAATCTTTAGGGAATGGAGGTCAGCCGTGTGTTCCCACTGCACATCCTCTGCTGCTGAGACACGCTGTTCCACCTCTATCATCCTGCCTCTAAAAGCATTAATGTCCCTCCTAATCAGGCCCAGCTCAGCCAATCAATTAAAATGGCATGCTTTATTGGTTTACCTGTTAAAATAAAAACAAACTTCTGGCCCTTCAAATGGAACCAAAAGCTCTCTATATCTCAACTATCTATATAAATATATACTCTTTTTATAGCTCACAGGCTTTGCTAAAACATGGAGCTTTGCTTCTTGAGCTGGGGAAAAAGGATCTAATGATTCTGAATACAGAGTGTCCTTCTGGGTGATAAACTGCATACTCAGTATGGGTATTGCCATCCTCAGTATAAAACCGGGATCAAATCTACAAAAAAATAAATATCAGGGTCTTCAGGGAGTGTGTGCTGCACTGGGCTCACAGCAGCTGATTCCTACGTCATCAATTTAACACATGTGGTTTTTCTTTGTCTCCAGCCTCCTCCGATAAAGGCAATAAGGTGGCTGGATACAAATGTACGCATTTTTCATTGTTAGATTTGTACATAAACAAAACAAATTCATATTTTGAGCCTTTCATTAGACAAACATTTAGTTGTATAGCTGTATATTTGATGCACAGAATGTGGGACCATTAAAAATTAAATATTTGACCAAAATAATGTCTGTAACTTTGTCTAATAGCACATTTGCATAAAGATACTGCTCTGATATATTGAGGTGAACCCTTCATTACTGGGTCCAGCTTGCATAAATATATTACAATTGCTTGTTTTCTATCATGCTGTTTGTCTAAGAACTCCAGTTTCATGTTTCAAAAACGCACATTTTTCCTGGCAATATTATAATTTCTCATTGCTTGCTCTGTTGTTAGTTTTAGCTAGATAACACAAGTCCTTAGTTTCCATCTGACATTTTTTTCCTGATGCCATAACATAATAAATGATAACAATACCCTGCGGTCATGCAGAGATGTCCAATAAATCCAAAGTATTCTTTTGCTTATACCATGGCACTTACAAGGAAAAGGGGCGCATCATTTCACAATCCACACATTCTGCTTTAGATTTCAAAAATAAATAAAAACAAAAGGATCAACAATCTGTATAGGACAGAACAGAAAGCTCTCAGCCAGATCAAAAACTATAAAACAACTGGCTGCAGGTGGCATCTATCCTAACAGGGTGTGTGGACTTGATGTGATGGGTCTGTTATATTTAAATTTTATTTATTATTGCTCTCACATCATGGACCGCACATCAAGTTATTATCAGACCTTTAGATTTCATCTTTGTAGAAAAACTTCTTATGTATCCCATCCATCTTGGCTTTGTTAAATATTATGGCAGATGTATTATAATTAATAACCTCATCTTAATCTTTTTTTTTTCTCTCAGTAAGGGTTTATTGTATACATGTAAATTTACAAAATTGTTATCTTAATCTAAACTAATCTCATCTTACAAATTTCCCCAATAACCCAAAAACCTGGATTTCATTTCCAACCAAAGGTTGTCTAAACCAGTTACAATATATCTATATTTTTATTAAAATTGTTAAACCCATATCAGAAATTACAGTAATACTCAAGTGATAATTTTTATAATCACACCCTAATTCTAATTAGGGATGGGCCAAACACCCCCCGGTTCGGTTCGCATCCAGAACATGTGAACGGACCGAAAGTTTGCGCGAACATTCGAACACCGTTAAAGCCTATGGGACTCGAACGTGAGAAATCAAAAATGCGAATTTTAAAGGCTAATATGCAAGTTACTGTCCTAAAAAGGGTTTGGGGACCCGGGTGCTGCCCCAGGGGACATGTATCAATGTAAAAAAAAGTTTTAAAAACGGTCGTTTTTTTCGGGAGCAGTGATTTTAATGATGCTTAAAGTGAAAAAATAAAAGTGAAATATTCCTTTAAATATCATACCTAGGGGGTGTCAATAGTATGCCTGTAAAGTGGCGCATGTTTCCCATGCTTAGACCAGTCCCTGCACAAAATGACATTTCTAAAGGAATATAAGTAATTTAAATAATAAAAAGGAAATAACCGCGCTAAATATAAGTGAAACACGTGAAACAATCTCCAAGACTTCCGTGAGGAAGTACATATATAAATACAAAAATGTTGAAAATTATTAACAATTAAATTATGAAAAGTACATGGGTCAACACATGTATGTATGAATCAAACAGGAGTGTCCATATGTGATATTTGCGAATAAAAATAAGTGTCCATATATAGTAACAGAAAATAAAAATGTGAAGTAATGATCAGTCCAAGAAAGACCCCTTGGATGAATCCAACCAGAGTCAATGGTGTAAAAAATATGAGTGACAACCCATACAGTATCCGAAAATACCCAATAATTGCTCTTACCGCAAGGCAAGCTTACACCAGCCTGTATCACGTCTTGGGTTGGAGAATCCAGATGGTGCTCTTAGACTGTATACATCGTAGCTGAAAGGATGCAATGAGGACACCAAACTTCCATCTCATGGACATGTAAATAAAAGGAAACTGGCCATAGTGTAATACTGCCAAACTAGTTAAAGTTTAGAAAAGGTAGAAAACTTACACTAGTGCATAAAGATACAGCAGGAAAAAATCAAACTCAGTAGTGAAGATGAGACCCCACACTCCGTGCAAATATTACGCTTACCACAAGGCAAGCCAACAACAGCTTGTGTTCAGTATTGGTTAACCACACCACACTACGTGATCCACCACCAGGCAAATAATGCGCTTACCGCAAGGCAAGCCAACCACAGCTTATGTTCAATAGCAGTATGAGAGATCCATTGGCGTTCTGGACTGCTTGCGGCAGGAACCGGGGGATACAGCAGAGACTCCAAAATGACATCTCACAAGCATGTAAATAAAAAGGAACTGGCCATAGTGTAATACTGATAAAAACGATTTAATAGATAAAGGTAGAAAACTCACATGAGTATGTAAAAATACAGCAAACAGCCGGCCGGCATAGCGAGCACCCGTCCACGCTGAAAATGGCGATGACGCCAGAGCGTCAACCTCCCGACGTACGTTTCACCACAAATGGCGTAGTCTGGGGACTACACTGCAACCCCTCACAGATACTCTTGTTGAGTGCAGGAACAAGCCCTGCTGCAAAATATTACAGCAAAAATTGTAATTACATGCCCCTGTTAAACAGGAGCAGAAAAATTGGGCCTTAGCCATTGGTGCTGGTGCCTAGAACCAAAAATGTTCTTAGAAGCTATCAACATGAACATTGAGGAGGATAGGCAGTCTTGAAGGGATCTCACATTCATAAAAAAATTAATCGGTTACATCAGCATCAGGTGCTTGGTAGCTGGTGATCCAAGACTGATTCATTTTTATGAAGGTGAGCCGATCAACCAAGTCGGTGGACAGGCACACTATGTGATCGGTTACAAAGCCTCCAGCAGCACTGAATGTGCGTTCTGAAAGAACACTGGATGCAGGACAGGCCAGTAGCTCAATTGCATACTGTGCAAGCTCTGGCCAGTGATCCATCCTCAAGACCCAGTAACCCAGTGGATTTTCGGTTGGAAAGGTCTCCAAGTCTGATCTTGCCCCTAGGTATTCCTGCACCATGTACAACAGACGCTGGCGATGGTTGCTGGAACCGATCAGACCTTGGGGCTGTGGACTAAAAAATTGTCTGAACGCATCAGTCAGATGGCTACCTTCTCCACCGCTCCTTCTGTGACTGACCGAAGCCTCAGCAACATGTTGTCCAGGAGGACCAGGAAATTGTAACCACCCAGGCTCTGGAAACGCATTGCACAAAACTTTCTGCAAGACCTCCCAAAGATGTTTCATCCTCTGCTCGCTCTGCGACAGCTGGATAAGTACCGCAACCTTACCTTTGTAACGTGGATCAAGAAGGGTTGCCAGCCAGCACTGATCCCTCTCCTTGATACCGTGAATCCGAGGGTCCTTTCGCAGGCTTTGCAGGATCAGGGAGGCCATGCAGCGTAGGTTTGCTGAGACATTCGGTCCGGAGTCCTCTGGGTCACTAAGGATGACCTGATCCGCAGCCACCTCCTGCCAGCCACGTACAAGTCCATGGGTTTCTGATAACTGGAAAGATCCCTTGAAGACTGCTGCTGATGCTGAGTGCCAGGCTCCACCTCCATGCTGATACAATCCTCCTCCTCCTCCTGTGTGATAGGCAGGCCTGCAGGAATACTGTCTGGATAAAGGGGGCCTTGAGAGGTAAGGAAGTCCTCCTCTTCCTCCCTCTGTTCTGCCTCAAGTGCCCTGTCCATTATTCCATGCAGCGTGTGCTCCAACAGGTAGACTGTCCAAGAGGGACAGTATCACTGATGCATGCACTGTCACTGCTCACCATCCTCGTGGCCTCCTCAAATGTTGACAGGACAGTGCATGCATCCTTGATCATGAGCCACTGGCGTGGCGAAAAAAAGCCAAGCTCCCCTGACCCTGTCCTGGTGCCATACTCGCATAGTCATTGATGGCCCTCTGCTGTGTCTGCAACCACTGCAGCATTGCCAGCGTTGAGTTCCACCTGGTGGGCATGTCACAGATGAGGTGGTTCTTGGGCAGGTTGCATTCCTTTTGAAGGTCAGCCAGCCGAGCACTGGCATATGACCAGTGAAAATGCCCACAGACTTTCATGGCCTGCCTAAGGAGATCCTGTAAGCCCGGGTACCTGCACAAGAACCACTGCACCACCAAATTAAGGACGTGAGCCAAACAGCGAACATAGGTGAAATGTCCCTGTCGGAGGGCGGAGAGGTGGTTGGTGCCATTGTCGCAAACCACCATTCCTGGCTGAAGCTGGCATGGCGTCAACCACCTCTGAGCCTGCCCCTGCAGAGCTGACAGAATCTCTGCCCCAGTGTGGCTTCTGTCCCCTAAGCAGACCAACTCAAGCACCGCCTGGCATCTTTTGAGTGCTTGCGTAGCCCCTAGAATGCCTACGGAGCACCACTAGTTCCGAGGACAAATCTGCACAGGAAGAGGCCATAGAGGAAGAAGAGGAGGGGGTGGAGGAGACAGAATCACCACTACCAGCATTTTGAAGGCGTGGTGGCGGAACAAGCTCCAGCAATACTGCACCCTGTCCTGCATCCTTCCCAGCTGCCAGCAGGGTTACCCAGTGCGCCGTGAAAGAAAGGTAATGTCCCTGTCCATGCCTGCTGCACCATGAGTCAGCAGTAATATGCACCTTACCGCTGACCGCCCTGTCCAACGAGGCCAAGACATTGCCTTCCACATGTTGGTAGAGAGTCGGAATGGCCTTCCGAGAAAAAAATTGGCGTTTGGGAACCTGACACTGAGGTACCGCACATTCCACAAATTCTCGAAAGGGGGCAGCGTCTACCAGCTGAAAAGGCAGCAGTTGGAGTGCTAGCAATTTAGCCAAACTAGCATTCAGCCGCTGAGCATGTGGATGGCTGGGACCAAATTTCTTTCGCTGGTTTAGCAACTGGGGTAGGGAAATTTGCCTGCTACAATCGGATGTTGGTGTACCGCTAGCAGATTGGAAGTGCTTGGGACACCTAATTCTACACCTTCATTCAGGTCTCTGAGAGGACTGAAGTTATAGTGGGGTTGGCGATCCCAGCTGATGAGAAGCAAGGAGAGGTCCGCCTTGTTCTTTGGGTCTTTTAAGTACTGTTGCCAACAAACTGCATGGGAGCTCGACATATGTCTGGTCAAGCATGTGGTGCCCAAGCGGCTGCTGTTTTGGCCACGCTTGATACTCTTCAGACATATGCAAACAGCAACGGTGCGATCTGCTGCACACATTTCAAAAAAGTCCAACACCAAAGAACTTTTGGAAAAACGTGCAGAGTCAGCAGCGCCCTGCACATGCGGAGCTCTGCGGTGTGATGCAGTTGGTTGCCTGCCCTTAAGTTTGCCCCTGGAGGGCATCCTGCCTCATTGGAGATATGCCTCCTCCTACTCCTCTCTTCTATCTGACACCCACGTAGAGTCAGTAACCTCATCATCCCCTCCCTCCTCGCCACTGGAACAAACCTGGAAGTATGCTGCAGCTGGGGGAACATGACTGCCAGTTTCTTGTCCTTCTTGGGCACCCCCTCTCTCTGGGCTCACGTTACTGCCTTCACCCTCAACCTGGGTACCATCATCAGAGCCTTCAAACGCTGGGCATCCTCCTGCAGCATGTACCCTACACTGTGGTCGAACACTCCTCAGGGCATGATGGTGGGGCTAGGGAAGGAGTGACTGATGACATTGAGACGAAGGATGAGGCCGCTTTGGCAGCTGCATTGGCACACAAAGTACCGTGAGCCTGGGTGACAGAGGATAAAGAGGATGAGGAGGGCTTGGTCATCCACTCTACCAACTCTTCTGTATGTTGTGGCTCAACATGGCCAGCTGCCGAAAAAAAGGACAAGCGTGCCCCATGGCCACACGCTGAGGATGCACCGTGTCCACGACCAGCACTGTTGGCTGTAGACATAGAGCCTGCTTGCCCTCTTTTAGTGGCCTGTGAGCATCTGCCTCTCCTTGGTGGCCTTCCAGACATACTGTACAATTAGATTAGCAAAACAACACCTGAAGTTTATTAAAAATAGTACTCCAGGAATGACCTACAGTCAGGTATAGGCTTGGCTAAACTACAATGCAGTGGATATATATTTTATGAACTGCAGCTCACTGAGTCACCTGCCTGAAAGTGTCTTTGAACACGCACTCCAGAAATGGCCTGCAGTCAGGTATAGGCTTGGCTAGACTATATATATATATATATATATATATATATATATATATATATATACAAACCTGTATATATGTATATATATATATATATATATATATATATAATGAACTGCAGCTCACTGAGTCACCTGCCTGAAAGTGTCTTTGAACACATACTCCAGGAATGGCCTACAGTCAGGTATAGGCTTGGCTGGACTACAATGCAGTGGATATATATTTTATGAACTGCAGCTCAATGAGTTACCTGCCTGCCTGCCTGCCTGAAAGTGTCTTTGAACACACACTCCAGGAATGGCTTACAGTCAGGTATAGGCTTGGCTGGACTACAATGCAGTGAATATATATTTTATGAACTGCAGCTCACTGAGTGTCATGGTTATGCAGTAATCTTTCTCTGTCAGCTTACCTGCTCCTCATGTGTTCAGACTAAGAGGCCAGCCCCTCACACCTGGCTGGTTTTATAACCTCTCCTCTAAGAATGACCCCACCCCAGGCCCTATCAGGGAACCCTATATTAACCTGTGCACTGCAAGCCAGCAGTGCTGATCAACCATTGTGTGTTAGCTTTCGTGTGTATTTGTTGTGTTTCCTACGTCTGATTCCAGTTACCAACTTTGGCTTTTTCTCGACTATTCCTGTCTGCTCGTGACCCTGACCTTTGGCGTGTCCCCTACTATCCCTGTTTGCCTGTGAACCTGAACCTTGGAGTGAACTCTGTTGTCCTTGTCTGCTTGTGGCTCCGACCTTGGCTTATCCTTTTCCCTGTTGTTCCAGCCTGCTGCCTCCTTCCTCTTCTCCTGTAGTCTACCATGAGCGTGAGCTGTGAGACCCTGGGGGCCGCGACCTGGAGCCAGAATGCAGCGCAGTCCATCCTCACCACTAGAGGCTCTGGTGAACACCTGCTGGCTCTTATAGGGCGTACACACGGTCAGACTTTGTTTGGACATTCCGACAACAAAATCCTAGGATTTTTTCTGACGGATGTTGGCTCAAACTTTTTTTGTCTACACACGGTCGCACAAAGTTGTCGGAATTTCCGATCGTCAAACCACGCGGTCACGTACACCACATACGACGAGACTAGAAAAGGCCGGTTCAGAACCAAGCGCGGCACCCTTTGGGCTCCTTTTGCTAATCTCGTGTTAGTAAAAGTTTGGTGAGAGACGATTCGCGCTTTTTCAGACTCGTGGCTTTCAGATCGTTTTCTGCCGTTCAGTTTGTGCTTGTGGGTTTGTATCTGCTCTTCAGTGCGTGCAGCAAGTTCCGCGTGACTTTAGGTAGTCATTGTATTCTTGTTCGTTCGTTACTGATTTTCAGGTCGCTCTTCACAGGCCTTGCTGTTCTTCAGTGCGTTCTGTTACTTCGTTCTGAGCAGCCGACCGTTTTCTAGCCATGTTTCGTATGCGTACTCCTCGTAGAGTTCGTGCTGTGCGGGGGCTTGGTGTTGGGGTCCTGACCTTGACACAAGTCCAGTCCATGAACAGGGTGGGGAGGAGTTCATGGACCAAGAATTGGTTGCTTCAGCGTGACCAGTTCTCTCATATGCCTTTGCTCCATGAGATCCGTGAGAATAATCCTGATGATTTCAGGAACTTTCTCAGGATGACGGACCCCGTATTTCACCGTTTGTTGGCTTCGCTGACCCCCTATATCAGCAGGCAGGATACCTGCATGAGGCAAGCCATCACTCCGGAGCAGAGGTTGGTCGCTACCCTGCGGTATTTGGCGACAGGGAGAAGCCTGCAGGACTTGAAGTTCTCGACAGGCATCTCCCCCCAGGCTCTGGGTATCATTATCCCAGAGACCTGTTCTGCCATCATCCAGGTCCTGCAGAAGGAGTATATGAAGGTAAGATTTTTATCCTTTAATATCACATTTTATTGTATTGAATGTTTGCTAATATATTGTATTTCTTTCCTCATTCCCTAATTACCATGATTGGAATATGCTGTGAATGTCCCCTTTGTTCTCATGCATGCTGGATTTTTATGTAATTATTATTTTAGGTCCTTCATACATATTTGCCCTTCACTAACCTCCCCAGCATGGTGTCTCCTGGCCCTATATTCACCTCATGTAGTCACTTAACAATGTATTTTATCAGCTCCATAGTAGTGCTTTACCCCAAACACCCCCTAAAATGTTTGGAAATGTTATCTTTGATTTAAATTCAGGCAGAGTGGCAGAGGCTTTTTTTGTGGGGTCCCCAAATAATTTTTTAGTAACCCTCCCTCCCTCAACTGCTAAGTCAGCTGATCCCAATTCTCTATCTATCCTCAATCATCTATCTGCTGACTTTACCAAACCCATACACACTATACCCACCTCTTTAGTGCTCAGATTTATGGATGAATTCCCCAAAGCATGAAGTGCAAGGGCCTGCCTGCATACTTTCAAATGGTACTGTTTAAAGTTTTTCTATCCTATTATTATCTTGACAGGTAATAGCAGAATGTCCAAATGTCCTCAAATGTGTACAGTATGTATTTATATCTTTGTATTATGACACTTCTTACCTGTCCAGTGGGCTGCCAATAGTGTAACTAAGGAGGGGCTGTTCCAAGTAATACCCATTATTTAGGCATTCATCTCTCAATGAAGTGAAGAGGGTTACCTGTCCAAGATTTCCACACACCCCCTATAATGTTAGAAATGGCCCATGAGAGGGGGGGAGGGGGAATATGATAGGTGTACCTTATACTTTGGCCTTGTTAAATTCCCCTTACTAAATGCTATCTGGAGGTTGCCCCATAATGTTTGTGTCTAATCTGCTTGCCATGTTTCTGTGAAAATATAGTAATGTTTATTGTTTTTTCCTCAACAGTTTCCTTCCACGCCACAGAAATGGCAGACTGTGGCCTCCCACTTTGCCCAGCGGTGGGACTTTCCTAACTGCGGAGGGGCAATTTATGGGAAACACGTCCACATCATCCCACCACCCAACTCAGGGTCATACTATTATAATTACAAGGGGTTCAATAGTATTGTGATGTTGGCGGTGGTGTCGGCTAATTACGACTTCTTGTATGTGGACGTGGGGAAGAATGGCCGGATGTCCGATGGTGTCATCGCCCAGACGGAGTTCTACAGGCGTCTCCAGAATGGCAGCTTGGACTTGCCAGCTCCAGAGGACAATGTTGAAGGACTCCCATTTGTGTTCGTTGCTGATGAAGCGTTTGCACTGGGGGACCACCTGATGCGGCCATTCCCAATGAGGACCCTCACCCCGGAACAGAGGGTTTTTAATTACCAGCTGGCCAGAGCCCGAAGAGTGGTGGAGAACACATTTGGAATCCTGGCCAGCCGGTTCCGCCTATTTCTGACACCCATCCATATGGCGGAGTATAAACTGAACCATATTATACTTGCGTGCTGTGTTCTCCATAACTTTTTAAGGAAACATTCGGCCAACTATGCTGGCTCAGTTGGGCCTGAGGCCGGAATCATACATCAAACCACACTGTCGGCGCTTGAAAGTGGCCGTCCTGGCTTGCCCTCCCTGAGTGCCCGTGATGTCCGGTTACGCTACCTGGAGTTCTTTGCGGGTAGGGGGGCTATCAATATGCCAGACAATCTGTGAAGCCTTTTTATAATAATAAAAAAAAAAATTCTTTGTGGACATTTACTGCTTGTGTTTGTTTTAGCTGACCCTGACAGAAATGTTTTGAGTGCAGAAAATGGCGTGATTGTGTAACCTTATACAAAGCACTGTTGGCTGTTATTTACTAAATGCAAAAACACATTTCACTACAAGTGCACTTGCAACTGCACTGAAACTGCACTTGTAGTGCAAAGTGGATTTGCCCTTAGGAAATAACCCCCATTTTCTCATAAAACAACAATTACATCACCCCAAAAGTGTTGTAGCGTTGAGACAATAATCCACACATTCTTGATTAACAATCTTTTTAATACCTGCACAATCACATGTGCATTTACCAAAGGTTTTTCAAACAAACCAACATGTTTGTTGTATAACAATTTTTGTGGTGGCATTATCCAAAATCAAAATGTCCATTTTATAGAAAACAGGCCTGTGTAAAACCAACAAGAAAAGACACAAATCTTGAACTTACAAACGTCACATTTGGTCGAATTTGAAGGCAATATCAGACATGAGTATTTAGGAACTGTGTTTGATATTGCGTTCAGATGGGGGGAAATCACCCCTGGAAAAGCCAAATTTAGAAGATGCACACAAATTTCCCAATGTCAACATGTGCTAGCTGCCATCACGGGGGATCAAGGGATGTGTTTTGGGGGAGAAACCCCTTCCTCACCGCTACTTTATTATTGAGGAAGGGGTTGCACCCCCAAAACGCGTCCATTGATCTCCCGTGATGGCAGATAGCACATGTTGACACACTGTGTGCATCCTCCAAATTTGGCTTTGGGAAAAATCACAAAAACATTTAGCACATTGTAGCACACAAAAGAAGAAAGTGATTTGGAGGGGTTTTAAACTCGCCCCAAAACATCAATGATGTTTTTATATTTTGGAATAACATCATTGATGTTTTGCTTGATGATTTCCAATTGTAAATTACACCCCATGATCTCCCCGATCAGGATCTGGGCACTTTCGGATGTGAAAGGATCTGGATCCACAACATCACGATCACCTAAAAAGAGAGAAACCCCAAAATAAATTTGGTTTAAAAAAAATGCCGCCATCCATCTCTTATCTGAGCCTGTGGTTGCAGACACTCACCTGTTGTGGTGACTAGTTCCACCACGTCTTCATCCTCCTGCTCAGCTTGTGTTGGGGGGATTTCCCCTTCTTCCAGAGGGGGGGCTCTGGTCTCCTCAGATGAGGGGTGTCCTCCGAGTCTTTTATCCCCTATGTAAAACAAAAAATGGTATACTTAGCACACAGATATTTAATGTCAGAACTATAAATAGGAAACATTGCTTGGAAGTGAGGTACAATTGTCAATTTTAGCAGAGTTCCAAGATGTAGCTTTTTTAGTGTCCTTTGTCAAGCTTCAATACTTTACCTGTTTGGTACAAGCTTCACAGATGGAGACCCCCCTATAGTATACACTGGAGCACCTGTGTGGCCCCCCTAATAAAAATGGTGTTCTTTTGTCCCACACTATAGTGCTCCAGTGTCCAGATGTGAAAACAGCTGCTCAGTGTCCTCTCCTTACACAGAATCTAGTTTGCATTTCATTCTAGTAACAAAGCCATCTACACAACCCAATTCTTTGAAGACAAGTATAGGGCGTCAAAATGGTGGCCAAATGCATATGGGCTAAACAATGGTATTTTATAGTTGGAACGAAAAATGTTTGATCCGAACGAATAATGTGCCCATGAACATGAAAGTTGCCATTTTAAACTGTACAACAGTTCCTAAAAGCACATGGAGCAGCACGAACGTAATAAACACAAAAAGAATAGGAACACAGCACAACTACTTACTTTTTTGCAGCACTCTCCGGATCTTTATGTACTGCTCATGTTCTCGTAATTTCAGGTCCGACCACCGCTTCCTGAGCTGATCTTTCGATCGTCGTACCCCGAAATTCCGGTGCAGACTCTTCACCACTTTCGCCATGATCTTGGCCTTTCTGATATTGGGGTTGGGGTAAGGCCCATACTTTCCATCATAGTTGGCCTTCTTCAGGATGTCCACCATCTCCAACATCTCCCCAAAGGACATATTTGAGTCCTTAAATCTCCTTCTGGATCGGGACGTTTCAGGCTCCGGCCTTTCCTCCTCCCCCTCCTCCTCCTCCTCCTCGTTGCTACAATTAGCACGCACCTGCTGTCTATCCGCCATGTGCTCTTCCCCCACTGCGCCGAACGAAAAGGGGCGGGGAATAGACTAGAAAGAATGTCAGGGGCGGGCAGAGTTATACGCATGCGCAGTGTGTATAAAGCGTAACACACGTGCGTATTACGTACGATCTGTGAGCGGAGGAAGGAGCATCGGAGACGCCGATCGTGATAACGAAGGTAAGATCTAAACTTGCGCCTATACTGCTTCGAAATGGAAGCCTATATTGTAACAAGATTAGGGGAGTTTTGCCTGACATTAGGGTTTGTCTTGTGTTGTGTCTTGCAGAGAAAATGGATGGGTTCAACGACCACAATTTCCTGCCCCTGTTCATAGACAAGTACAGGGAGCTGCCCTGTCTGTGGCAAGTGAGACACCCCCACTATAATCACAAACAGAAGAGGCAGGCAGCGCTGGAGAAACTGCTGGAGTTGGTGAAGCCGGTGGTCCCCACAGCAACCATCCCTTATTTAAAAGCCAAAATTGGTGGCCTGAGGAGCACATATCTTAGGGAGCGCAAGAAGGTCACAGATTCCCAGAGATCCGGAGCTGCAGCAGATGACATTTATGTCCCCAGGCTGTGGTACTATGAGAGACTGCGATTTCTGTCAGACCACACTGAAGTCAGGGAATCCCTCTCCACTCTTCCTTCCACTCTTCCTTCCACCCCAGCTGAGGCTTCCGATGTCCAACCTGAGCCATCCAGCCAGGAAGAAGTGGAGGAGCCCAGCTGGAGTCAGGTATAGCATTCTTCTACAGATTTCTGGTCAATAAATAAATGATGTTTACTAGATGTTATTATTGATCACTAATTGCTGATTAAAAAAAGTGTTTTACATATCAATAGACAGTAGTGGGCACCCAAAATTGGGACAAGAATGAAAAATGCTGGGCTCAGAAGGATAGTCTGTTATATTTGTTAACATTCAATTTGCAGCAGTCAGGAGGTGAAAATTGTGTGTGATTGATGAATAAAAAACTCAAACTATGTCCCTTTTTCATACACAGGAAGACCTCAGCCAGGAGGAGGTTGTGGAATGTGGCAGTCAGGAGGAGGCGGAGGTTAGTGGCAGCCAGGAGGAGGCGGGGCTAAGTGTCAGCCAAGAGAAGCCTGGGACCAGTCGCAGCCTGACTGAGTCTCAGGTCCCTCCCCTCCGCCTGCCATATAAACGAGCCAGGAAGGCCACTCCGAGTCCCGTGCAGGATTCAGCGTTCAGGCTGATCCAGGAGGCTTCTGCGTCCCTCAGAGCCTTACCCACTCCTGAAGAGGCCTTTGCCTGCATGGCTGCCACCAAATTGCAGGGCATGCAGGAGGGTCAACGCAGGCTCTGTGAGGACCTGCTTTATAAAGTCCTACGTAAGGGGGTGAGTGGGGAACTAACACCCAAGACCGACGTGGTTGAGTTGGACCATCCTCCTCCTCCTCCTCCTCTTGCTGCCACAACTCCACCACCACAGCCACCGCGTGGAAGGAGGCATGGAAAGAAGACCAGAGAGTGATGACCCTGGGTTCAGTCTGATCTGACAGAAGATGCAGTCTCTCGTATGACCACAGCCTGGGGACACAGATGTCATCTGCTGCTTTCCGGATCTCTGGGACTTCTGGACCAGACTGCCCTCCCTTAGATAAGGACTCCTCAGGCCACCAATTTGGCTTTCAAATTATTGATGTCTGCCCTGGGGGTCCAAGGCTTCACCCACTTCTGCAGTTTCTCCAGCGTTGCCTCCCTCTTTGTTTAGTTGTGACCCCTTAATAAAATTTTTTAGGTAAATTATACTCTCCTGTGTGTGTTTTCATCCAAAAAGGACAGTTTGTTGGTGAGGATTCAGGTACATTTCTAACATAAAATGTGAAATTAACAAGGGACAACAACACCAAACAATCTCCTACAGATTAAATAGAAAAAAAACATATCAATGGTGTTGTGGGAACTTGTCACAAAAAACACACACAAACATTTTCGGGAGTACAAATCAAAATCGCAAAAAAAATAAAAATAAAATACAAACACAAAAAAAGAATCTACATTAAAGCCAAAAAATATATAAAAAATATACAAAAATATGTTGTCAGATGTGAGAAATCAAAATATATTGAGGGAATCACGATAAATAGTAACGAAATAAGTTTGTGAGAAGTGTGTGTTAATATGAGCAGCAAAATTACTTAATTCTTGTCACATTATAAAGAAGAAGAGAGTGCGCTGTATTAAACCATTTTGAACATTGCAGCATGACGAAAGTGCTGTATCCATTGCGAACGCTAAGTTTACCAGAACGAGCTGTTCCGTCTTGGAATTTCTTCTGAGCATGCGTGGCACTTTGTGCGTCGGAACAGGCCACACACGGTCGGAATTGACGCGATCGGATTTTGTTGTCGGAAAATTTTATCTCCTGCTCTCCAACTTTGTGTGTCAGAAAATCCGATGGAAAATGTCCGATGGAACCCACACACGGTCGGAATTTCCGACAACACGCTCCGATCGGAAATTTTCCATCGGAAAATCCGACCATGTGTACGGGGCATTAGACTCCGCGCCCTGGGGAATCTATGCTCTAGCTCCCAGTGGGATCTGTGTTAGTGATCCAGTAGACCTGCTTCCTGAACCTCCCAGGGTTCAATCCGCAGCAGTCAGTCCTAGGGTCCACTACCTAGCGGTGCACTTCCGACTCCTACAGAGTGCATCTGTCACCTAGCCTCAAGGTGACCTGACACTGAGTCACCTGTGCTGCCTGAAAGTGTCTTTGAACACGCACTCCAGGAATGGCCTACAGTCAGGTATATGCTTGGCTAGACTGCAGTGAGATGAAGCTAAACTGTATACAGTGTGTGTGTATATATATATATATATATATATATATATATATATATATATATATATAAATCCGGGATGTATATATATATATATATATATATATATATATATATATATATATATATATATATATACTAAATACACTGCAGATAACTGTATCGCCTGGATATTCAATTTGTGTAATACACGGTTATATATAACCTTCATTTTAACATGTTTGGAAAACAGATTAAAAAATAATTGTGATCACATTGTTTATCAATAGATTAATTAACCCGGCACATTTTGTTATGATATATGTGTAGTCATACCATGGGTGTCCTTTACACTAATCTAATCCCAGCACATTCTTTTTTGAGACAGAGAAAAGGGAGGGGGTCTGCAGAGAGCTAACAGCACACACAAGCTGTAGAACTAAAGGTTCCAGCATTCACACACATATACGAATATCTCTCTAAAATCTTTTTACCATTTGTACACAACAAATGCATATCATTTTCTCACTTTCTTTTAACTCTTTAATATTTCCCTGCTTAAATTTTGCTTTCCTTATTTTGCTCTGATATCCTTTGCATCCCATGTATTGTAATCCCATACTTCACATACTCTAGCTTTTATGATTCTATGATCAGATGGACAGCCATAGTGCTCATCCCATCTTCCCTCTCTGACAACATATAAAGTATTCTGTTTTAACTCTCATTTCTCTGTTTTGACTTTACTAGTTGTAGTGCCTGACCCCAAATTCATCCCACAACTTAACATCAAAATGTCTCTTTCTGTCTAGTGCTAATTGTCATCCTTGATCCATCCTACTCACATAGATAGCTGTTTCTCTAGCTGTTTACTCTGCATGATTCTTAGTCCCTGTGGACTTTGGTAACCCAGTTACCCATTGTGGATCCCTGTCCACTCTAACCATTTATCTAGGGGCTCAGTATAGGCGGAACCGCACCTTCGGTTCAAATATTTTATAGCGCTTCTCTTGAGCTGGGCATTTTTTGAGGGTCTCTTACCCTTTACTCTCTTAATTAATTTAATGCCCATAATGACTGGCCAGTCTTTTTCTCTTCTCTACTTGTGCCTATACCCTCCTACCTCTAAACTTCTTTATCTAGCAGATGTACTACATATACCCGTGAACAGCACTATTGATCCCTTTCTTATCAATAACACTCCAACAGACCGTAGACAGTGACAACATAACATATAACCACCAATCAATACAGTTCTATTAAGGGGAGTAAAATAGGTGCCCTTTGTCCCGAAAATGCCTCAACTGCCATAGAAATTGTTCGGGATGCAAAGAAAAACCCACAGGTAACCTCAGGAGAAATATAGGCTGCTCTGGAATAAGATGATGTGGTTGTTTTTAAGGAGCACAATACGATGATACTTGAACAAAAAAGAGCTGCATGGTCAAGTTGCCAGAAAGAAGCCTTTACTGCACAAGTTATACAAAAAAGCCTGGTTACAATATGCCCAACAACACCTTGACATGCTTAGTTTTTTGGCTCCTTTTAAAATCATAATGATAACAGAAATCACCCAAATGGCCCTGATCAAAAGTTTACATACCCTGGAATGATTTCTGTTTATCATTGTGATTTTAAAAGGAGCCGAAAAACTATATGATAATAAATGGCTTCATGTGATCACTATCCTTGAATAAAAGACATTTTTTTGGCATGATTAGTCATATTTTCAATATAAATGCCAAAATTTCACAATTTCTGCCAGGGTATGCAAACTTCATCGACACCCTTTATGCCCTGTACACACGGTCGGACATTGATCGGACATTCCGACAACAAAATCCATGGATTTTTTCCGACGGATGTTGGCTCAAACTTGTCTTGCATACACACGTTCACACAAAGTTGTTGGAAAATCTGATCGTTCTGAACGCAGTTACCTAAAACACGTATGTCAGGACTATAAACGGGGCAGTAGCCATTAGCTTTCCTCTCTTAATTTATTCTGAGCATGCGTGGCACTTTGTGCATCGGATTTGTGTACACACGAACGGCATTTCTGACAACGGATTTTGTTGTCGGAAAATTTTATAGCAAGCTCTCAAACTTTGTGTGTCCTATGGAAAATGTGTGATGGAGCCTACACATGGTACGAATTTCCGAGAACAAGGTCCTATCACACATTTTCCATCGGAAAATCCTATCGTGTGTACAGGGAATTCTGTTGGGGTGCAGCATCAAAAGTGTTGGTGTTTGTGCCCAATTCATGTACCTGTCCCAGACAGGTACATGAATTTTCCATGACTGCACCGGGGAAGGAGTGCCCATATTGGACACTCCTTCCCTAGTGCACTTACTCCCATCCGCCCTCCCCATCCACTGTGCCCATCACACTGACAGATGTTTGGCTAAGTAGTTTTGTAATAGGAGTGGGCGGAACTAACCCCTCACATCATTACCTAAGCTAATGTCTGGGTGACTGGGTGGGCAGAGCCTGATGGGGAACTGTGAGACTAGTTTCCCTTTATGTTTGCTCCACTTTTGATTGGTAGCGGACAGCAGTGGGCGGATCCAGAGCCGCTATTTCGTAAAATAGTGGATTTCAAATCCTCCCACTACTGTGCATTGTCACTCAAAAGTTATGTGGACCTGACTGGGAACTAGTCTCCCGGTTTCCCATCAGTCTACACCCACCCAGTAACAAGTCATTTTCTAAATATTTGGGTAATGACATCAGCTATATCCTTGGCATTTTTGCTTACAAATAGCTTTTTAGCCAGGGAATTTACCTGCTGACAGCTAAATGGGGCTGGGAAAACAGCACTGTGTGGGAAGCTGTCACATATATGACAACTTCCCAGCACAGGCATGGCCCACTCTAAGAAATGGCATACCTCTGCATGCCAGATCAGAGTCTGTAAGCAGGTGGGCAAGGAAGCTGGAGGCTGTACTTCAATTGGGTTGTGTCACGATATGGGTACAAGTTCCCTCCTGTGACGGAATTGGGCACCTGAGGCGGAATGCCAGGACATCTATAATTAGGTTGTGTGGGAATACCTGGTCATCCCACAGCCCTTCCTAACCCTTGAAGGGGACACTGTTATCACCAGGGAATCAGAGTGTTTACCGAGAACCCAGTCTGGGACGGCACATCTATATGGACCACATAGAACTGGTATGCCCCAATGCATGTCCCATTATCCTACAAATAGGCAGGGTTACCCTACCAGACCATGTGTACTACATTTATATGTCATGTTTTATTGCAGTTACTGACTGTGTTACTATGCATTGGGTTGTTGTATTTTAATGTTTGATTTCATTGTATGCCAATGAGTTTATGTTTGCATTTACCTGTTAAAATCTACACATGGTTATGTATGGTGTCAGTATTTTTGTATATTGTTCTAAAGTATACTCAGCCATTCATTTCATTGTGTTTTTAATACAGGGACATACTGTATTTAAGAGGCGGGGAGTGTAAGCAGGTGTTTAAAATGTTACTTGTGATCTTCACTAATGATGTATTTAAGAGTTAATGTATGGTAATGCAGGGGTGCTGTGCCTGTCCTTTTTAGCCTGTAGTGCTTTTTGTAGTAGGGATACTGTATATATTGTATATAGTGAAAGGGAGTAGGGCCAGTGAGTTGGTTGATCGTGGGAGCTGTAAAAGCCATACACATAGAGATGTAGAGCTGCACCTAAATTGGGGTCACCCGGTAGTGGGACCATAAGGCAGGACAGAAAAGTTAGAGCCATGTCAGTACCAGCTGCAAACTACAAGCCAAAGCAATGAGCACCATAGCATAGCCCAAGTCCAGCATAGTATACAAGGGGAGAAGAGGATTACCAACATGTTTTCTAACCTGTTGCATTGCCCATATAACTGTTGGAGAAATGTAATGTGAAGATTTGAAGGAACTGATATTTTACACCATTTTATTCAAGTAAAGAAGTTCTGCTTTCCTAACAAAATTGGTCTAAATTACTGGTGAAGAAAATAAGAGAGTGCTACTACAGTGAATGGAAGTGAGGAACAAAGTGTGCATTTTCAGGTTAACCTCAGGGTGATGGACAGTGAGAAGTAAAAACGTAGGGAAGAGCAGCCCGTTTAGGAGAGGTGGTCAGTGACAGAAGTTCCATTGGAGGGGTGGATTGGTGGCTTTATGGTCTACCTAGGGCCCACTGTGTAACAGAACCCTTTCAGGGATTGGGCCTGGACCACAGGTGTGCAAGGTAGAATATACAACAGCTTCTCTCCATGTCTTTGGGCTAAAGTAAAGTGTAACGCATAATGTTAATAATAGTGCTGGTAGAGGCAAATCAGTGTTTAACCACTTCATGCAAATCAATGTACCCGTACGTTGGTACGTTGACGCTAAATACCGAGGTTCTGGCAGCAGCTAGCTACCATAACTCCGGTATTTTCGGGAACGGTGTGCATTTCTCTTTATGTTAAAAGTGGTCTCCGCAGCGGATTCGCCGCAAGATCACTTTTATCGGCGGCGGGAGAGGTGCTCCCCCTACCGCCACGCTCAGGTCGTCTCCGCCGCTTAACGGACCCGCCGGTAAGCTGCGGAGACGATTGCGTCCTCTCCTGTGGATGCCTGGCTGCTGACTGAGGAGAAGATGACCCCTGCTTGGATCCATGGCATTGGAGGGCGGAAGCGACGTCAAACGTCACTTCCGCCCATAGCTCTTAAAGGAGAGGTTTTTTTTTTATTATTTTATTATTATTTTTTTTTTTTTTTTTTGCATTTTAGAGTAAATATTTATTTTTATTTATTTATTTCAGGTACTTATATAGCGCCGTCAATTTACGCAGCGCTTTACATATATTGTACATTCACATCAGTCCCTAACCTCAAGGAGCTTACAATCTAAGGTCCCTAACTCACATTCATACATACTAGGGACAATTTAGACAGGATCCAATTAACCTACCAGCATGTCTTTGGAGTATGGGAGGAAACCGGAGTACCCGGAGGAAACCCACGCAGACACAGGGAGAACATGCAAACTCCAGGCAGGTAGTGTCGTGGTTGGGATTCGAACCAATGACCCTTCTTACTGCTAGGCGAAAGTGCTACCCACTGCACCACTGTGCCGCCCACATATGAGATCTGAGGTCTTTTTGACCCCAGATCTCATATTTAGGAGGTCCTGTTATGCTGTTTTTCTATTACAAGGGATGTTTACATTCCTTGTAATAGGAATAAAAGTGACCCTTTTTTTTTTTTCAAACTGTGTCAAAATAAAAAACTAAAAGTAAAATAAATAAGAAAAATTATTTTTTTTTTAAAGCACCCCATCCCAACGGGCTCGTGCACAGAAGCGAACGCATACATGAGTAGCACCTGCATTTAAAAACGTTGTAAGGGAATTGCCACGATCATTAGAGCGAAAGCAATAATTCTAGCCCTAGACCTCTTCTGTAACTCAAAACTGGTAACCTGTAGAAATTTTTAAACATCGCCTATATTTAAGGGTAAAAGCTTGTTGCCATTCCATGAGTGGGCGCAATTTTGAAGCGTAACATGTTGGGTATCAATTTACTCGGCGTAACATTATCTTTCACAATATAAAAAAATTGGGCTAACTTTACTGTTGTCTTATTTTTTAATTCAAAAAAGTGTATTTTTTCCAAAAAAAAGTGCGCTTGTAAGACCGTTTTGCAAATATGGTGTGACAGAAAGTATTGCAACAACCGCCATTTTATTCTCTAGGGTATTAGAAATATATATATATATATATATATATATTTGGGGGTTCTAAGTAATTTTCTAGCAAAAAAAAATGATTTTAACTTGTAAACAACAAGTGTAAAAAAGAGGCTCGGCCCTTAAGTGGTTAACACCATAATGACTCTGTAGTCAGTGCCAGGACAGGTGTCACTGGCAAATGAAAAGACAAATCTTTCTGGTGTAGGGCCTGGTTCAGTAGCTTGGCCTCTGGCTCACACGAGTAAGCAGTGTCAGTGTTAGTGTACCTAAAGAAAAATTATAAAACTGACAGGTTCTTAAAGTGATGGAATATTATTTGTATTGTATGCACCTAATTTATATATTTCACTTTGCCAGGCTAAAATAAGAGCTGGAGTGAAACCATTAAAAGTCCTGGACCCCAGTATTTCACAAATAGATGATTCAATATCTAAATTTGACTTGGTGGAAAGTGGTAAGTTGACCACACAAAAGAGCGAGCCATGTGTTGCTATATTGTTTTATATATGGTAAAAGAAAGTTGTCAATTTCTAAATGTATGGAAGGGTAAATACGGAAACAATGTAAGATGCCTATTGATACCTTTAATCTACTTTAATGTAGTGACTTGACTGGGCCTGGGTACCAAGGATGCAAGTCTCTATTTTTAAAGCTAAATTATGGGCTGATTAATAAATGTATCCCCTAGAAAAAAAGAGCACCGGATCCTTTATCAGCTCAGGTGGTTGGAGGCAAACAATGTTAATAACTTTTAAAAGCCCACAGGTAGGCTTTGAGGTGGACTAACAACGATTTCATAGGATCCCCAAATAACGGGTTTCTTCACTTGTGCCTAACTTGTAGATTCCATTGACGGGGTGTTCACATTGCATTGATGTTTTACCACTATGTTCCAAAACTCTCTCCAAAAGTCTCTGTAACACATTCAACAGTGCTCAGTTCTCTATAAATTACTTCACTTATATTTGTCTCCCTGTTCCTGAGTGTGTGCTTTAATCCTGTAGAAGAGGTTCCTTACTAGGGATGAGTGTTGTACTTCCACACTTTTGGAAAGCACATCTGCTCACTCTCTATTCCCAGGCACCCCTCTGGTTTGGTGAATAGGAGTCTATTCCCTCCTACCCTTTACCAATGCTGTATCCTGGCCTAAGCCGACAAGGCCTAGGGCAGCACGGAAAGAGCCCCTCCCGGCTTGCGCTACACTGTTAGTGTAGCGCCAGTCTTATGGGGCGGACTGGGCTGAGAGGCAAATTAGTCTAGCGCCCCCATAAAGCGGCCGCACTGCTTCCGGTATGCGGGCGGCCGGCCGGCATTCTGCAACTGTGGGGGGGGGGGGGGGGGGCGCTTCTAATTTTGACTGTCCTACAAACCTTCCTCACTATGCTATATGTTTTCTGCTGCACCATTGACATAGTTATATCTTCTTAGTCCTCTCCATAAAATTATCAGAAATGTGTGCTTAAAGTAGAACTATAGGCAACACTTTTTTTTTTCCGTTTTGGATAGAATAAGGGAAGGTCATAGCCCCTGGCAGTTTATTTTTTAACATCCCTGTCCCATTGCAGAGATTTCCATTCACTTCCCGCCCTATAGCTGAACAGGAAGTGAGAAGAAATCTATGGAAATTAAGGGAATCCATTGCCCCCCCCAAGGCCCTCAGAACTAATGTCCCCACTCAAAAAATTCAGGGTGGGTCTTAAACAGCAAGGGGTGTGGCCTTGACAGGAAGGGGTGGGTCATATTTAAATTAGGGGGTGCACGAGTTTAGTCAGGCCTAGGGCAGCACAAAACCTAAATACACTACTGCCCTTTACACATAAAGCAAAAGTATCTTTTTATACCCACCCTTCCTCTGTCTTTGGCCTTTAACATCTCCACACCAGATTTTAGACTAATTTAAGAAGTAATGTGCTACCAATTACCCAGGGATATATTCCTACAGCTGCAGAAAAACCCTTCCAACATAAATACCACCCATCCATTTTTAAAGAAAGTCCTGTCAAGGCCTATATTTATATACACATGCAAGCACACAGACATATAGAACCATTAGGTCTGCTTTCCAGACATAATCCAGGAAAAATATTTAATCATGCTTGCATATTTTAGCAATACTTTTGTGATATTGTTGTCACATACCTGATAGCAGACTGAAATGAGTAGGTCAGCCTCTATTGTATCTCCAGCCCAGACACCTCTGAGCATGGAACAGATAGTGTCAAGACACAGGAGGAACATGAGTGCCGCTAGATGTTGATAGCAGAACCTTGGGCTGGTGATGTCGAGCTGGAAGAGCTGGCTGAACATCAGGTCAGAAACAGCCGAGCTGCAAGATGGACTAGTTGGGGTTCACGAGGAAGTCTGAATGTACTGTGGGTTCAGGAGGTGGGGCTTGACAGTACTCCCAGTTAGTTTATGGCAGCCATGCACATCAAAGGTTGCAGCAGATGATAGACCCTTGGTAATGGTGTTGAGCTGATGCAGAAGCGTGATCACAGAGGTAGCCATGGGCAGCAACGAACTAATAGTGAGGTACAGAGGCATAAGCAGGATCAGAGTCATAAAGGAGCTGAGGTAAAGAACCCTTGATCAGAAGTAAGAGCAATATCCAGGATCAGATCAGAAGCAAGCCAGGTCAGGAACAAAAGGAAAATGCAGGACTATAGCAAGGCACATGGATTAGCTGAAGATCAGTCAGCACTGGCCCTGGATAAGGGCATCCTTTAATTCTGGTGCCAACATAGACTGTGAATGTGCTCCCATGTCTGCCCGTTTTCCTGCGGACATGCGCGCACCTGGTCAATGTTTATTAAGCTTGCCATGTACATGTTTTCTGAGCCAGCCAGCTTACAGGAATTCCCTGACACTTGTGTAATAAATGCTATAATTTAGTGTTTCTAAAGAAAATTAACTGTATGTGAGCATTAGGCCAGGTTCATGTTTGTGTGTTGCAAGAACAAGCGCAAAATCACATGCATTCCCATAGCATGCAAAAAACACACATTCTTTTCGCAGGTGTGCGGTGGTGCCATTAATTCCTAATGGCATCCCAATGTACCTTGTTAAGGTGCACAATTTTGTTTGTGCCAAAATTCATGGTAACAAAGTACATTTTGGTGCAGCTCCATTTACAAAGAGTGGATGCACATGCGGAGCCCCCCTCACATCAGGTGTCCCAAGCGGAGCCCCCCTCACATCAGGAGTCCCCAGCGGAGCCCCCCTCACATCAGGAGTCCCCAGCGGAGCCCCCCTCACATCAGGAGTCCCCAGTGGAGCCCCCCTCACACCAGGAGTCCCCAGCGGAGCCCTCCTCACACCAGGAGTCCCCAGCGGAGCCCCCCTCACACCAGGAGTCCCCAGCGGAGCCCCCCCTTACATCAGGAGTCCCCAGCGGAGCCCCCCTCACATCAGGAGTCCCCAGCAGAGCCCCCCTCACATCAGCAGTCCCCAGCACAGCCCCCCTCACATCAGGAGTCCCCAGCGGAGCCCCCTTAAATCAGGTGTCCCCAGCGGAGCCCCCCCTCACATCAGGTGTCCCAAGCGGAGCCCCCCTCACATCAGGAGTCCCCAGCAGAGCCCCTCTCACATCAGGAGTCCCCAGCGGAGCCCCCCTCACATCAGGAGTCCCCAGCGGAGCCCCCCTCACACCAGGAGTCCCCAGCGGAGCCCCCCTCACACCAGGAGTCCCCAGCGGAGCCCCCCTCACACCAGGAGTCCCCAGCGGAGCCCCCCTCACATCAGGAGTCCTCTGCGGAGTCCCCTTCACATCAGGAGTCCCCAGCGGAGCCCCCCTCATACCAGGAGTCCCCAGCGGAGCCCCCCTTTACATCAGGTGTCCCCAACGGAGCCCCCCCTCACATCAGGTGTCCCCAGCTGAGCCCCCCTCACATCAGGTGTCCCCAGCGGAGCCCCCCTCACATCAGGAGTCCCCAGCGGAGCCCCCCTCACATCAGCAGTCCCCAGCGCAGCCCCCCTCACATCAGGAGTCCCCAGCGGAGCCCCCTTACATCAGGTGTCCCCAGCGGAGCCCCCCTCACATCAGGTGTCCCAAGCGGAGCCCCCTTCACATCAGGAGTCCCCAGCAGAGCCCCCCTCACATCAGGAGTCCCCAGCGGAGCCCCCCTCACATCAGGAGTCCCCAGTGGAGCCCTCCTCACATCAGGAGTCCCCAGCGGAGCCACCCTCACACCAGGAGTCCCCAGCGGAGCCCCCCTCACACCAGGAGTCCCCAGAGGAGCCCCCCCTTACATCAGGAGTCCCCAGCGGAGCCCCCCTCACATCAGGAGTCCCCAGCGGAGCCCCCCTCACATCAGCAGTCCCCAGCGCAGCCCCCCTCACATCGGGAGTCCCCAGCGGAGCCCCCTTACATCAGATGTCTCCAGCGGAGCCCCCCCTCACATCAGGAGTCCCCAGCGGACCCCCCCTCACATCAGGAGTCCCCAGCGGACCCCCCCTCACACCAGGAGTCCCCAGCGGAGCCCCCCTCACACCAGGAGTCCCCAGCGGAGCCCCCCCCTCACACCAGGAGTCCTCAGCGGAGCCCCCTCACATCAGGAGTCCTCAGCGGAGTCCCCTTCACATCAGGAGTCCCCAGCGGAGCCCCCCTCATACCAGGAGTCCCCAGCAGACCCCCCCTCACATCAGGAGCCCCCAGAGGAACCCCCCTCACATCAAAAGTCCTCAGCGGAGCCCCCCTCACATCAGGAGTCCCCAGCAGAGCCCCCCTCATACCAGGAGTCCCCAGTGGACCCCCCTCACATCAGGAGTCCCCAGCGGAGCCCCCCTCACACCAAGAGTCCCCAGCGGAGCCCCCCTCACACCAGGAGTCCCCAGTGGAGCCCCCCTCACATCAGGAGTCCCCAGCGGAGCCCCCCTTACATCAGGAGTCCCCAGTGGAGCCCCCCTTACATCAGGTGTCACCAGCGGAGCCCCCCTTACATCAGATGTCCCCAGCGGAACCCCCCTCACATCAGATGTCCCCAAGAAGCCCCCCCTTACATCAGATGTCCCCAGCGGACCCCCCCTCACATCAGGAGTCCCCAGCGGAGCCCCCCTTCACATCAGGAGTCCTCAGCGGAGCCCCCCTCACATCAGGAATCCTCAGCGGAGCCCCCTCACATCAGGAGTCCTCAGTGGGGCCGCCCTCACATCAGAAGTCTTCAGCGGAGCCCCCCCTCACATCAGGAGTCCCCAGCTGGGCCCCCTCACATCAGGAGTCCCCAGCAGAGCCCCCCCTCACATCAGGTGTGCCCAGTGGAGCCCCCCTCACATCAGGTGTCCCCAGTGGAGCCCCCCTCACATCAGGTGTCCCCAGTGGAGCGTCCCTTACATCAGATGCCCCCAGCGGTGCCCCCCCTTACCTCAGGTGTCTTGGTAGGAGGTGGTATACACAATACTGTCTCCCTCCGCCGGCTGCATGGTTACATTAGAACCCCCGCCCCTTTCCATAACAGACCAGCAGTGGGGCGGGGGGGTAGGTGGGGCGAGGCGGAGTGGGGCAGAGGGTGGGCGGCGACTTAGGAGCTCCGTCTAGCCCCCCACAGCCGTCCTCCTGGTCTTCTTAAAATGGCGGCCGGCGGAGACAATGTCTCCACCGGTCGCGGACCTCTAGCGGCGGCAGGCGGCGTCGGTGAAAATCCGTGAAGAACCGGATTTCTCGGGACATTTCCCGGGAAACTATAAAATCAGGTATATAGTCTAAATCCAGGGAAAGTCCCAGGAAATCCGGGACAGTTGGTAACTATGATTTCACCACACCCACAGGGCTTAGTCATGACTAAGCCCTGTGGGTGTGGTGAAATGTGTCAGTGGTGTGTCCTGGATGGAGCTGAGCTGAAGCCGTTTTTTTCTTGGAAGGCTTGGCATGGTTACATTTGTGATTACACATCACACTCAGTTAACTGTGGGATCAGGGCTATTTAATTAATTTAAGTTGTAATTTGTATGTGCCCAGGGAAGTGGTAGACCCTGCAGTAGTGTGAGTGTGCAACAAAAAAAAGGGATAAAGACACAGAGCAGGAATGAGAAAAAATAAATCTATAAATAGACAATTTTTGTTATAATGTGCACTTAAATTACAGTAACCCATATTTTCAACCAATTACTCCTTTTCAATATATCTTAGATACATATTTTGCGTGCCTATATTTTTATTGTATAAGTATAAAGTTTTTTTTTTTTTGTTTTTTTTTACCCTTGGAACATGAAAGGTTTTGGAGCATTTAGCAGACCCTCTCACTAAGGTTGAGAACCACTGAATAAGAACATAGATAGGCCTTACATAGATCTCTGAATATTTACCTATATAACATAATAATAGTAATGATGATATCTTTATATCTCTGCTGTATTACAGGGGACACAACAAAATCTTATTCCAGCTTTGATGCTATTCCCATGCAGGACATGACCTCTGCAGAAGATCATACAAAGCAACAGGAAATAAAAGATGATCTACCAATGGAAACAACTAATGTTGTGGGTGAAATCCTCTCCACTAAACAGCTGATTGTTCGGAGGGGACTAGCATTGCTTCTATCTATTAGTGTACTTATGATTGGTATTGCTATTAAGCTATTTACTACCAAAAGATACGCAGGAACTGATAAGCCTCAATGAACGCACTTAAACAAGTATGTTATGTTTCAAGGACAATGTCACCACTACATCAAGTTCCAAAAACCTTTGTAATCCTTTTCCTAAGTAACTAGTTCTTTGGGTTTTTCCATACAAAAAAAGTGAAAAATCAGCAAGTACAGGACACAACAATATAGCCTACAGTAAAGTAATTGAGGTAATTAAATGGCTAACAAAAACATGTCAAGCAGGGACTTCAAACATAGCCATGAGATTTAGCATTACAGAGTACAATTTAGCACAATGTTAGCAATTAAATATCTGTAAATAAATTATAAATATAGTACCAACCTCTTTGATTGTAAAAGAACAGTGTGTGATTTGTTTTAGTTCACTGAACATGCATAGTATTATAACAGGTTTGTAACACTGAGTAGGGTATACCACCTATCCCCTATAGTCTGTTCATAACTAAATCTGGAGGTGCAAGGGTAGGGTTACTAAGCCACCCATTCCTGATCTTCTCAAATGTGAGTGTAAGTTAAGCTTTCTATGGTTAGTTCGGAATTTACCTGTCTAACCAGATGCACATTGTAAGGGGTTGGGGGTGATAACCAGTGTTGCGCTATAATTTTCTATTTATCTATTAGTGTACTTATGATTGGTATTGTTATTAAGCTATTTACTACCAAAAGATAATGCAGGAACTGATGAGTCTCAATGAACGCACTTAACCACTTCAGCCCCAGAGGATTGGGCTGCTCAATGACCAGAGCACTTTTTACAATTTGGCACTGCGCTGCTTTAACTGGTAATTGCACAGTCATGCAATGTTGTACCCAAACAAAATTTATGTCCTTTTTTTCCCCACAAATAGAGCTTTCTTTTGATGGTATTTGATTGCCTCTGCGATTTTTATTTTTTTGCGATATAAATGGAAAAAGACCGAAAATTTGGAAAAAATTATGTTTTCTACTTTTTGTTATAAAAAAAATCAATAAACTCAATTTTAGTCATACATTTAGGCCAAAATGTATTCAGCCACAAGCCTTTGGTAAAAAAAATGTTAATAAGCGTATATTTATTGGTTTACGCAAAAGTTATAGCGTCTACAATCTAGGGTACATTTTTTGGAATTTATGCAGCTTTTAGTTTGACTGCCTATCTCATTTCTTGAGGTGCTAAAATGGCAGGGCAGTACAAATCCCCCCCCCCCCCAAATGACCCTATTTTGGAAAGTAGACACCCCAAGGAAATTGCTGAGAGGCATGTTGAGCCCATTGAATATTTTATTTTACATTACATACATACATACATTCTGCTGCTTCTCCGGAGAACGGGGATACCACATGTGTGAGACTTTTTGGGAGCCTAGCCGTGTACAGGACCCCGAAAACCAATCACCGCCTTCAGGCTTTCTAAGGGCGTAAAATGGTGATTTCACTTCCTCACTAGGGATGAGCTTTCTGTTCTGGTTGAACATGAGTTCGACTCGAACATTGGCTGTTCGTCGAAAACCGAACATTATGGGCCGTTCGCGCCAAATTCGAGCGGCGCATAATGGCCCATAATGCACTGCGGGAGCACAGTGCATTGCTGTATGATGATTGGCCAAAACATGCACCATGTCCTGCATGCTTTGGCCAATCCCAGCGCCCTCAGCTAAGACAGTCATAATTGGCCAAAGGCAGGGTGCCTTTGGCCAAACATGGCTCAGGGGGACTAAGTCTATACCCCACACTATATAAGGCTGCCTGCACGCCGGGTCCGTATAGTGTGTTGTTGGCGTGGACGGAGAGAGAGTGTCATTTAGATTGAGCAGGCAGGCAGGTTATTCAGTTAGCTGCATTGTATTTAATATATATATATACAGACAGTCATATGTATACTGTATCCAGATATATCTATATCTGACTGCAGTGTTCCTTGTGTACTGTTTCTAATATATTTCAGGCAGGCAGGTTATTCAGTTAGCTGCAGTGTATTTAATATATGTATATATATATATATATATATATATATATATATATATATATATACAGACAGTCTTGTAATATGTATATACACAAATATATATATATATATATATATATATATATATATATATATATATATATATCCACTCACTGTATCCAGTTTAGCTATAGTGTTAGTGTATTTAATATCTATCTATCTATCTATCTATCTATCTATCTATCTATCTATCTATCTATCTATCTATCTATCTATATATATATACAGACAGTCTTGTGTATATATATATATATATATATATATATATATATCCACTGTATCCAGTTTAGCTATATCTGTCTGCAGGCCGTTCCTGGTGTACTGTTTCTAATATACTTCAGGCAGTGTACACAGTACACAGTACTGTGCACCCATAGTGCAGTTGCTACTACTTTTCTGGTGGTGTACACAGTACACCCATAGTTGTTATTACACTTCTGTTGGTGTACACAGTACCGTGCACCCATAGTGCAGTTGCTACTACTTTTCTGGTGGTGTACACAATACAGTACACCCATAGTTGTCATTACATGGGCTCAAGCCCATGGGCTCTGTCCAATAAGGGGCCCCACGGGCAGGGCCGGATACACGGCAAACACCCGCCCGCTAGCCAGCCCGTTTCGTCGGTACTGCTGCTTATTTCACGGCGACCGATCAGGCTTGTGTTTACATCCACTTCCTGATAGCGGTGGAACGCACTATAGGGCGGACGTGATGTCATCAGCCAGAAATGATGGCCACGTTGCCTCCCATGTCTTGCATAATTTCCGGCTGATTACATCGCCCTATGGTGCGTTCCACTGCTACCAGGAATTGGGAGTACACAAGCCCGATTGGTCGCCGTGAAATAAGCAGCAGTGCCAGCGAAATGGGCTTGCTAGCGGGTGGGAGTTTGCCGCCCCCCTGAATGTTAGAAATCATGGGGCCCCCATACATCCTACCTGACGGGGCCCCCTTCAACCCGGTGGCAAGTGACACCCTGCATCAGCTGACAAGTGACACCCTTCATCCGCTGACAAGTGACACCCTGCATCCGCTGACAAGTGACACCCTGCATCCGCTGACAAGTGACGTGACAAGTGACACCCTGCATCCGCTGACAAGTGACACCCTGCACCTGCTGACAAGTGACACCCTACATCCGCTGACAAGTGATGTGACAAGTGACACCCTGCATCCGCTGACAAGTGACACCCTGCATCCCCTGACAAGTGACACCTTGCATCCGCTGACAAGTAACGTGACAAGTGACACCCTGCATCCGCTGACAAGTGACACCCTGCATCCGCTGACAAGTGACGTGACAAGTGACACCCTGCATCCGCTGACAAGTGACACCCTGCATCTGCTGACAAGTGACACCCTGCATCGCTGACAAGTGATGTGGCAAGTGACACCTGCATCCGCTGACAAGTGACACCCTGCATCCGCTGACTAGTGACACCCTGCATCCTCTGACAAGTAACGTGACAAGTGACACCCTGCATCCGCTGACAAGTGACACCCTGCATCCCCTGACAAGTGACACCCTGCATCTGCTAACAAGTGACATGACAAGTGACACCCTGCACCTGCTGACAAGTGACACCCTGTATCGCTGACAAGTGACGTGACAAGTGACACCCTGCATCCGCTGACAAGTGACACCCTGCATCCGCTGACAAGTGACGTGACAAGTGACACCCTGCATCCGCTGACCAGTGACACCCTGCATCTGCTGACAAGTGACACCCTGCATCGATGACAAGTGACGTGGCAAGTGACACCCTGCATCCGCTGACAAGTGACACCCTGCATCCGCTGACAAGTGACGTGACAAGTGACACCCTGCATCCGCTGACCAGTGACACCCTGCATCCGCTGACAAGTGACACCCTGCATCGATGACAAGTGACGTGGCAAGTGACACCCTGCATCCGCTGACAAGTGACGTGACAAGTGACACCCTGCATCCGCTGACAAGTGACACCCTGCATCCGCTGACAAGTGACACCCTGCATCGCTGACAAATGATGTGGCAAGTGACACCCTGCATCTGCTGACAAGTGACACCCTGCATCCTCTGACTAGTGACACCCTGCATCATCTGACAAGTAACGTGACAAGTGACACCCTGCATCCGCTGACAAGTGACACCCTGCATCCCCTGACAAGTGACACCCTGCATCTGCTGACAAGTGACGTGACAAGTGACACCCTGCATCCGCTGACAAGTGTCACCCTGTATCGCTGACAAGTGACGTGACAAGTGACACCCTGCATCCGCTGACAAGTGACACCCTGCATCCGCTGACAAGTGACGTGACAAGTGACACCCTGCATCCGCTGACAAGTGACACCCTGCATCGCTGACAAGTGATGTGGCAAGTGACACCCTGCATCTGCTGACAAGTGACACCCTGCATCCTCTGACTAGTGACACCCTGCATCATCTGACAAGTAACGTGACAAGTGACACCCTGCATCCGCTGACAAGTGACACCCTGCATCCCCTGACAAGTGACACCCTGCATCTGCTGACAAGTGACGTGACAAGTGACACCCTGCATCCGCTGACAAGTGTCACCCTGTATCGCTGACAAGTGACGTGACAAGTGACACCCTGCATCCGCTGACAAGTGACACCCTGCATCCGCTGACAAGTGACGTGACAAGTGACACCCTGCATCCGCTGACCAGTGACACCCTGCATCCGCTGACAAGTGACACCCTGCATCGATGACAAGTGACGTGGCAAGTGACACCCTGCATCCGCTGACGGTTGACACCCTACATCTGCTGACAAGTGACACCCTGCATCCACTGACAAGTGACGTAGCAAAGCATAGGCGTGCGCACAGGGTGTGCCAGGTGTGCCTGGACACACCCTAATCACCCTGTTTTGCACAGATTCCCCCCTGCTGCTTGACTGCAAAAAAAGGAACTGAGGAATCTCTTGTCCCCAGTCTCTTTCTCTGTCTCAAAAGTGAGACATCAGGGGTCTGTTTAGACCCCCAATATTTCACCAAAGCACCTCAATGGTGCTCCTAAAAAACTGTAAAAAAATGAAAAATAAAATAAAGTGGTAAGTGATAATAAAATAAATGAAATAAAAAATATTTAAGAAAATATAAAAGTAAAAAAAAAAAAAAATATATATATATATATATATATATATATGAAAATATATATGTATATATATATATATATAAAATAAGAAATGATTGTAAAAAATATGGTAAAAAATAAAAATAAAATGGTAAGTAATAATCAAATAAATTAAATAAAAAATATTTAAAAAAAATAAAATAAAGTAAAAAAATAATAATAATTACTGACACCAATCTCTGCCCTACTGACACTGTCCTTTGCCCTGCTGCTATATATATATATATATATATATATATATATATATATGTGTGTGTGTGTGTGTGTGTTTGAGCTTTGGGGTGCACACTCTAATGCAATAGGCTGCGCACACCTATGGTGGCAAGTGACACCCTGCATCCGCTATCAAGTGACACCCTGCAATCGCTGACAAGTGATGTGGCAAGTGACACCCTGCATCCGCTGACAAGTGACACCCTGCATCCGCTGACAAGTGACGTGGCAAGTGACAATCCGCAATGTGTGGCAAATGACAATCCGCATCTGAAGGCAGGTGACGTTGGCAAGTGACACGCTCAGTCTCCGATTGATTCTGCTTATGGTGAGTTGAACTATTTTATTTTATATAGCAATGTAATAATAGAAATATTGCACTTCAATCATTTTTTTTGCGATACGGCACTGCGTCGATTTAACTGACAATTGTGCAGTTGTGTGCTGCTGTACCCAAACACTCAGTCCTCTGTATCTCGGCGGCTCTCGGGTCCTTTCGGCGGCTCTCGGGTCCTCTCGCAGTCCTGAGCGGAGCTGAGAGTAGAGAGTAGCACCATTTTTAAACTTCAAGACTGCAATGACAAGGCTGCAAATGACACTTGGGCAAGGCTGCAAATGACAAGGCTACACTGACAAGGCTGCAATGACACTGGACAAGGCTGCAGATGGATGCTGTGCAAGGCTGCATTAATGGGCATTTAAATGTAAGTTTTTTCCTTAAACTTCCCTCCTAAAAGTGTTTTTCCTTAAAATTCCCTCCAAAACTTGGGGTACGTGTTATACGCCGTTAAATATGGTAATGTATAGAAGGTAGGGCCCGAAAGTGACTCAAGCCCAGGGGTCCCCACCACCCTAAGTCCTGCCCTGAGTACACGCATAGTTGTTATTACACTTCTGTGGGTGTACACAGTACCAAGCACCCCTAGTGCAGTTGCTACTACTTTTCTGGTGGTGTACACAGTACACAATACATACAGTGCACCCATAGTTGCTATTAGACTTCTGGTGGTGTACACAATACAGTACACCCATAGTTGTTATTACACTTCTGTTGGTGTACACAGTACCAAGCACCCCTAGTGCAGTTGCTACTACTTTTCTGATGGTGTACACAGTACACAATACATACAGTGCACCCATAGTTGCTATTAGACTTCTGTTGGTGTACACAATACACTACACCCATAGTTGTTATTACACTTCTGTTGGTGTACACAGTACCAAGCACCCCTAGTGCAGTTGCTACTACTTTTCTGGTGGTGTACACAGTACACAATACATACAGTACATCCATAGTTGTTATTACACTTCTGTTGGTGTACACAGTACCGTGCACCCGTAGTGCAGTTGTTAGTGTTACTACTTTTCTGGTGGTGTACACAGTACACAATACATACAGTTCACCCATAGTTGTTATTAAACTTCTGTTGGTGTACCCAGTACCATGCACCCCTAGTGAAGTTGCTACTACTTTCCTGGTGGTGCACACAATACATACAGTTCACCCATAGTTGTTATTAAACTTCTGTTGGTGTACCCAGTACCATGCACCCCTAGTGCAGTTGCTACTACTTTCCTGGTGGTGTACACAATACATACAGTGCACCCATAGTTGCTATTACCCTTCTGTTGGTGTACACAGTACTGTGCACCCCTAATGCAGTTGCTACTACTTTCCTGGTGGTGTGCACAATACATACAGTGCACCCTTAGTTGTTATTACACTTCGGTTGGTGTACACAGTACCGTGCCCCCCTAGTGGAGTTGCTACTACTTTTCTGGTTGTATACACAGTACACAATACATACAGTGTACCTGTCAGGAAAGGTTCCACCCTCTGAAATGTCAGATACTGTCTGACATTTGGCGTGCAGTACTGTGGTCCACCAGCAGGTGTCTCCTGGCAGTCTGGAACTGCCAGGGGAGCCTTCTCCTGTTGGTGGTGGTATTATGTGATCCTTGGGCCGCAGTACTGTCGTCCACCAACGGGTGGTTCCTGGCAGTGTGGGGCCAACATCATCTCCTGCAATCAGGCATCACCTGAGTGATTGCAGGAGGTGTGTATAAGTACCCGGCAGACTCACTGATGCCTTGCCTTGGTATCTTTCCTTGCGCCCTGACCCTGAACCTGTGAAGCTCTGTATCTGTATCTGTATCTGCATCTGCATCTGCATCTGTACCTGTACCTGATCCTGTTCCTGTCTGTTGCCTGAACCCTGTACCCTGAGCCTTGTACCTGTACCCGTCACTCCTGTGATCCATCCTCTCCCTGTCCTGTTCATCTTCCTTTTCCCCAGCAGCTGACCTGGTATTCCCCTTTACTTGTATATATTTGTTTGTTATTATTTGTGGGTTTCTATTGGTGGTTGGTTGGTTGGTTACACATTGTAGTATATTGCAGGTGGTTGTATTTATTCACTTATCTTAATAAATCATATATTTTCACCTTACCTGCGTTTGTTCCTCTGTTGCCGCCCACACAGCTCTGGTCACACCTGATATTCGACAGTATACCAAGGCCATTCCTGACCAGAAGTGGCTGCACATAGGAACCATCCCGGTTCTGTTTACATCTGTGAAAATGAATTTGGATGTTATTAGTTACCATGCTCTGCTGGTGTCAGAGAGTGGTGAATATCTCCACCAGACACTTAAGGAGTGGACTAGTGACCAGCTGTTTGAAATCATGCGTTTAGCTCACTCTCGGGTGGATCAGGGTTGTTTGCTGTTTGGGGATGTGCAGCCTTTAATTCAAATATGTACAGAGCTGGGCCAGCCCAGTATTCCCAAAGGCCGTGATGACTTTTCTCCACCTTTTAATGTTAATCAGGTTGTATCCCTGGTATGGCTTTTGGAAGATGATCCTACATTCTTTTGAGAACACTACTCAACCTGCTTACAACAAGAGATGACAGAGTGCGTTGAGTCTGTTCAGTCCCTGATCAGACAGGCATAATGTAAATTACAGTTTGTGCAACCATTACTCTTAGCATGGTCTGATATGCTGCAATCAGCCCTAGCCAACCCACAACTAACCACCTCTGCCATCAGACACCTGCCAGCCCAAATGTCTTTTCCCCTTCACCCATGGCAACCTCAGTCGCAGCTTAGTACACCCTGCTTCCCACCAAATATCAATACCCAGTTTCTGCTCCCTGCACCTATCCTGCCTTTAACCCACCTGCCTCTTCTCAGCTGCCTGCAATCCCTCAAGAACTTCCCCCAGCTACTGTTACCTCTTTCCTGTCATATTCCATCCCTCCTCTCCAGTCTGCTTCATCCCCTACCTACAGTCCTGCAGTTACCTATAGGACTTCAGTAGCTAAACCTAAAAAGAGACAGAAGTTCTTTGCTACCCATTTGATCCTGCCAGTAACCCAACCTACCTCCGCACCAGCTAAACCACTCCAGCCTGACGTACCAGTGCCCGCTGTCCAGTCTGATGTCTCGGTGCCTGCCTTCCAGTCTGATGTCTCGGTGCCTGCCTTCCAGTCTGATGTCTCTGTGCCTGCCCTCCAGTCTGACGTCTCGGTGCCTGCCTTACAGTCTGATGTCTCAGTGCCTGCCTTCCAGTCTGATGTCTCGGTGCCTGCCTTCCAGTCTGATGTCTCTGTTCCTGCCTTCCAGTCTGGTGTCTTGGTGCCTGCCTTCCAGTCTGATGTCTTGGTGCCTGCCTTCCAGTCTGATGTCTCGGTGCCTGTCTTCCAGTCTGACATCTCGGTGCCTGCCTTCCAGTCTGATGTCTCGGTGCCCGCCTTCCAGTCTGATGTCTCTGTTCCTGCCTTCCAGTCTGATGTCTCGGTGCCTGATCTCCGGTTTGGTGTCTCGGTGCCTGCCTTCCAGTCTGATGTCTTGGCGCCTGCCTTCCAGTCTGAAGTCTTGGTGCCTGCCTTCCATTTTGATGTCTTGGTGCCTACCTTCCAGTCTGATATCTCGGTGCCTGCCTTCCAGTCTGCTCTGAAGATTATTCACTGTTTAGTTTGCTATAGTTGCATGGAAGAAAAGTCACCATTTACATTGCTATTTGCACAGAATAGCAGAGGAATTTCAACACTTGTGTATTCACTGTTTTAATTATTAAATAAGGACATTTTATCTTCTGGGACTATTATTCAATATTTTTTAATACTGTTCTTTTGGTTTTTCCTTTTACTTATATTTTTTGGACTTTGTCATGTTTATATGAATTAAACAATTGAGGTTTGTCAAGCACGTGACACGTTACATATTTATTATTTGTATTTTTCTTGTAGCACCCATCACTTTAATTTTGCACATTGTTTTGTTATCACTTAGAGAACAACGCCATCTATTGATTTTGATACATTATTCACTGTGGTTTATGGATTGACCATTTCGGGGCTTGCAGCAACTAGTGTCTCGCCCCACTCTCTCACTGCTCCTGAAAAAACGTCAGTTTATAAAACTTTTTTTGCATTGATATATGTCCCCTGCGGCAGGATCCGGGTCCCCAAACACTTTTTATGGCAATAATTTGCATATAAGCCTTTAAAATTAGCACTTTTGATTTTTATGTTCGTGTCCCATAGACTTTAACAGTGTATTTGTGTTCGTACAAATTTTTTGCCTGTTCGCAAGTTCTGGTGCGAACCGAACTGGGGGGTGTTCGGCTCATCCCTAATAGAAAACACCAGTTGCTTTTCACTAGAAACATTTGTTTATCCAGTCCTGGAAATCTGCATCTGCTTTGCTATTATTCGCCAATAAATTTATGGGCCTGCACCTAGATGCATGTCCCTGTGGCGCATATCTGGTTCCCAGAAGTGGTGGCCAGCACACAGGAAAGAAAGGCCCGTAACAACAGCATGTAATGCATAGGTGGAGTGCATACATGACTGTGGTAGCAGTGGAGTTAACATAGTTGGGGGGTTGGTATTAGGTAGCCGAGGGGGGGTATTAGAAGGGGCTTTATAAGGTGATCCCGCCCTGGGGGGAGGAACAGTTTATTAAACAAAGTTCCCAGAAGAGCAGCATGGCGGAGTTAGAAAGCCTGATAGAGCAGCTCAGAGAAGAGGCAGCGGTGAGAGGGGTGGCCTGGCTACAGGACACAATTGCCGCAGCCTTACAGAGAGCAGAGCCTGCAGTTAGTGGGGGAGGAACGAGCGGCACCAGAACGTGCCAGTCTCGTCCACCTGAGAGGTTCTCCCCCGAACAGCGGTCGAGCAGTCAGCGGCAGCCTGGGACTCACACCGGTCCCACGGCGGGCCTGCCGCCAAAAAGAATAGCAGGAGAGGTAGGAGGAAGCCCGAGTGGGGCTTCGGGACGGCAGAGCGGTCGGCGAGATAGAGCGGGAGCTGCGCCCCCAGGAGGAGTGCGTCAGAGGTTCACAGGAGAGCACATGGAGCGATCCCTGGGCCTGCTGGTCCCACGGCAGGAGATCGCAGAGGGAGCGAGCGGGGTCGGCCTGGAAGGGCATCCCACATACCTGGTGGCAGGACTGAGGTATCCCACACCGGTCCAGGCAAGGCAAAGAACAAAACAGCTGGCGGACGGGATGCGCGGAGGCGGGGGCGTACGGCCACAGCTCCAGCGGCAACCTTGGCGTCCAGGCCGGGTGGGCCTTCGTCGGAGGAGGAGGAAGAAAGGGAGCGCAATGGGGCAGCTGTGTGGTCCGGGTCAGAGGAAGAATCGGCCCCCCCTTCCAGGAGAGCAGCAGCAGTGGAGAACCAAAGTCCGGCTGATGAGGCGAAGCCTGTGCAGCCTGGTGAGTCTCATGTCATTTTATCTGATTCAGGTTGGCCTAGTGGTGGGGGGCTGTAGTGAGTACGGTTAGCAGAGTGGCAGAAGTAAGCGGGCGGGCCTCTGGCTTAGGGGCTTTTTTGGCAGGCATAAAAGAGCTGGTACAGCGTTTTGAAGCAGCTGAAACGGCCCCCACGGGCCCGGTGTCATCATGGGTGCCGCCAGCCAGGGGGGCCGGGGTAGGGGGGAGATTGGTTTGGTGGAGCAGCAGGGGGGCTGGATGTTCCGGCCGCTGTTACCTCGCCCAAACCGGTGGCGACGGTGAGTGGGGTTGCGCAAGGGACGGAAAAAGCAGCGGAGGCTGCAGGCAGGCAGGACATAACAAGGTTGGCTGATGCAGCCAAATGCGAAGTTTATGTTTGCTATGAGGGACCGCTAGGGTCGCATTTGAAACAGGAGGTGCGTGAAAAACTGTGGAAAGGTGAGTATGTGGAAATTTTTTCACTGCTACCGTTGGAAAAATTCAATCTTGATAGGGTAAAACCCGACGATTCTAAGAAGGAGGATGAGGAGAAGAGGAGGTACCGGTTAATTCCTAGAACATTTGCCAACTGGTTGCAGGCGTTTGCAATTATGGCAAGTGTTATAGGTGAAAAGCAACCCGAGCATTGTTCGGCGCTGTTTTATTATCAAGATGCTATTGGTGAGGCGTACAGAATTTATGGGGGCACGGCGTGGCTTAGGTATGATGAACAGTTCCGACAACGGAGGGCGATTAGGCCGCTACTGCGTTGGGACCACAAGGACATCAGCCTGTGGATGAGATTGATGACGACGGCGAGGGCCCCCAATCAGTTTTTTCAGGGAGGGGGGGCGGTGGACCTTCGACCCAGGGACATCCGGTCGGAAACAAAAAAGGGGTTTGTTGGCAACACAACACCGGGACCTGCAGGTTTGGAGCCACATGTAAGTATAAACACGAGTGTTCAGGATGCGGGGGCTCTCACCCAGGGTCAAGATGTTTTAAACAGGGAAAAGGTCGTCCAGGAGAGGCTGCAAACAAAAGGGAGGACCCCGGTGAAGGTGAAAAGGATGCGGCCGTTTCTAGGTAGGTATCTGGACAAGAAAGCAGCACAATTGTTGGAGGAAGGTTTCTCGGTGGGTTTTAGGATCCCATGCACATTGACGGTTATCCCCCCGGTGTCACCCAATTTACGGTCAGCAATGCAACACCCAGGGGTAGTTTCAGAGAAGCTGAGGAAGGAGGTTGCATTGGGATGGATGGGTGGTTCATTTCCGGTGGCGCCGTTGGACAATCTGGTGGTATCGCCGCTTGGGGTGGTCCCAAAAAAGGAACCGGGAAAATTCAGGCTAATTCATCATCTATCTTTCCCAAAAGGGGGGTCAGTGAATGATGCTATAGACCAGGGGGCGTGCTCCGTGACCTATACATCATTTGATGCGGCAGTGGGATGGGTCCGTCGTTATGGGAAAGGAGCGTTGATGGCAAAGGCGGATGTGGAATCCGCTTTCCGGCTACTGCTAGTGCACCCCGACAGTTTTCGGATATTGGGGTGTCATTGGAACAACGAATTTTACGTTGACCAATGCCTACCAATGGGCTGCTTGATATCGTGCGCGATATTTGAGCAATTTAGCTCGTTTGTGGAATGGGTGGTACGGGACATGTCGGGTGTGAATTCTATAATTCATTACCTTGATGATTTTCTCTGCATAGGCCTGGCTTCTTCGAGGATCTGCGCTGTGCTTCTAGCCACGCTGGAACACATCGCAGAAAAATTTGGCATTCCATTGGCTGCTGACAAGTCGGAGGGACCTTGTAAGGTCATCACGTTCTTGGGCATTGTCCTGGACTCGGATGCGATGGAATGCAGACTGCCGGGCGATAAGCTGGAAGACCTGAAGATGGAAGCTTTTAACGGAAGGGCATTCTGGATGTCTGGTCCAGTCAGCAATTTTGACTTGGAACTATTCACTGATGCCGCAGGTTCCACCGGTTATGGGGCATTTTTTCAGGGACAGTGGAGCGCAGGGCCCTGGCCCCAGTCATGGGTGGAGGCAGGATTCACAAAGAATCTAGTGCTGTTGGAGTTGTTTCCGGTGGTACTGGCGGTGGAACTGTGGGGAGCATCATTCAGGGATCTGAAGGTGCGTTTCTATGGGGACAATTTGGGGGTGGTGCAAGTAATTAACAAGATTACGGCATCAACTCCGCCAGTGATTAGGTTGCTGCAACACCTGGTATTGCGATGTCTGCAATTGAATGTTTTCATTCATGCTGTCCATTTACCAGGGGTGGAAAATGTTATAGCTGATGCGTTATCTCACTTCCAGTGGGACAGGTTTCGGGAGTTGGCACCGGAGGCGGAGCAACAAGGGGTACCTTATCCCGAGTGGCTGTGGGGGATAGCATTGGTCTCATCGCTGGATGGATAAAGAAGTTGGTGAGTGGGTCTACATGGGCGCCATACACGAAGGTATGGAACGAATGGATGGAGTTTGTACAAACCATAGGGGAGGAGCCGGTCGGTCGGGAGGTGAGGTTGCTGTTGCTGTACTACATTGCCAGAAAAATGGAGGAGGGCGTGTCCGCCTCTGTGGTGAATAAGAACGTAGCTGGTTTGGCCTTTTTGTTTAAATTGCAAGGCCAGCTAGACTTTACTAATGATTTTTGGGTACGGCAGGCGATGAAGGGTTATAGGAAGGCGATGGTTAGACGGGATTCTAGAAGACCGGTGACATTTGAGATCCTGCAGGGTATTATAGCACATTTGGATAGGGTGTGCTCATATGGCTACGAAGTTATGTTGTTTAAAGTGGCCTTTTTGTTGGCATTTTTTGGGGCGTTTCGGATAGGGGAATTGGTTAGCACTTCTAAGAAGGTGCAAGGGGGGCAGAGTTATCACGATGTGAAGTGTGAAGCAGAGGGTTTAAAGTTGTGGTTAAGGAAATCAAAGACTGATCAAATGGGAAAAGGCAGAATTGTGCAGGTGTATCCAGTGATGGGATCGCAGCTATGCCTGGTAGGGGCGGTTCGGGAATTTTCGAGGGTTCGTCCAGCGGGACAGGGCCCCTTTTTGCTACATTTAGCAAAATCTACAGCTAGCAAAATCAACTGCCTGCCTGTAGTATGAGAACACCACCAACCTTCTACAGGTAGCTTTAGCTGAACACTGTGCAGAGCTCGCAAAAAACTAACTTGTAGCTTTTTTAGCTGCCTGCGGTAGTGATAGGATCAGGAAAACACCACCAACCTTCTACAGGTAGCTTTAGCTGAACACTGTGCAGAGCTCGCAAAAAAATAACTTGTAGGTTTAGCTGAACACTGTGAATTTTTATCTAGATTCCAATTTGCGGCGGTCTTTACAAAATGCATACGGGGGGTTGGAGCTGGCAGAGAAGGATTTCTCATCCCATTCGTTTCGGATAGGAGCAGCTACTGAAGCAGCCAGGAATGGGATGGATGTGGAAACAGTGAAACGAATTGGGAGGTGGGAATCGAATAGGTTTCAATCTTATGTTCAGCCCCAGCTGGTGGTAAGTTTGTAGAGGAAGAATTGGACATGTAATGTTAGGAGGGGTGATGGTTGTGAGTGAATGTTGAATAACGGGGGTTTTTTATAGTACGGTTTTTCTATGTTTTCTTCTATTTTCAGATTAGTTGCTGGGGATGGTCTGGATCATGGGCCATTCCTACGTGTCATGGGGGGCACGGAGAGGGGACGCCCGATATGAGGGTAGGCAATTGGGCTTTAGCAGGCGGGAGGCATATATCAAGTGGTTGGGGATCCCAGGTATGTTGTGGGGTAGATTGGTTTCAGAGGTGCATTGTTATGCACAACGAGACAGGCCGCCGGACGTATTAGTCATTCACGTAGGCGGCAATGACTTGGGCATCAGAGCCATGGTGGACATCACGCTAGACATCAAGTTTGATGTTTGGCAGTTGAAAGAAGCTTTTCCTAAGATGGTGATTGTCTGGTCGGACATGGTGGCTCGGACATCCTGGAGGATGGCTAGGTCAGTGGAAGGGGTTAACAGGGCACGTAAAAAAATAAATAGGGAGGTGAGCAAGTTTGTGGTTAATATTGGAGGTTTGGCGGTTAGACACCTTGAACTTGAGTTTGAGACATGGAGGTATTTGCGGGCTGATGAGGTTCACTTGAATGAGGTTGGTATAGATTTGTGGGCCTTGGGTCTACAGGATGGAATACAGAGAGCACTTCAGGTGTGGAGGGGCACCCAAGATTAAGGTATTATTCTTGGGTGCGGTGGCGGGCGTTGGTCTGGGCAAAAGAAGGAAAAAGTAAGAGTTTTTTGGGAGCTAGCATTGATATGGCTCATGATGGTGGTTCCCGGTTAACGGAGGTTAGCCGGGAAGTGATAATGGGGCACTGCGGTCATTGGTAGTCTCTGAGCCAGCTTGTCAGCTTGAGGCCTATGTGATATATTTGATGGGACCGCAGTGCAAGTTTGTTATGGACATAGATGATTATTAAGCTATTGCTCAGACCAACGCTTGAGAAATTCAGCAGGTTGTTTAACAGATGTTGTTGTTTGCTGGTTATGATGGATATGTTTTTATATGTTATATTTTTATATTTAAAAAATATATTTGTTAAATAAAGTAGGCTGCTATGGCCTTTTAATACTCCAATCTCAGTGTGGTCTGAGTTATTGGGGTAAGGGTATAAGTTTGGTGGTATAAGGGTTTGTTAATCACATCTGTTATCCGACAGTCATGACATCACGCCCTTCATGGAAGTTGGTTGTACTGCTGCTAATTTCTTCCCACCACCATGCCCCGCTCACTGTTCTCTGAGGAAGAAATGATCCTTATTTGCAAATAATTTTTTATTTATTTTTACATGGGGTGGTGTTTGTGTGGGTCATGTGTGTATGTCTAAATGATTTGGCCTCAAAACACACACCTACTTGCTGTGTACAGATTCATTTCCGGGCCAATGTATATTGCTTTCTGATTATGTGTGTGTGTGTGTATATATATACCCTCAGCGTTTTTCACCTTAAGGCATTCTATGCATTAGGGGAAAAACCTTCTTTACTGCAGCAGTGCCCCCGAGCCCCCCTTATACTTACCTGAGCTCTCTAATTCCCACGACGGGAACAAGCACACCAGCTCTGGCCGGTGTCTCGTGTCCTGATTGGATAGATTGATAGCAGATTGGCTCCCGCTGCTGTCAATCAAATCCAATGATGCGGGCGTCGGGGCGGAGCCAAGTCCTGCTATCTGTGTCAACAGGTGCAGCAGAAGGACACAGGAGCGCACCCGCACGGGTGTCCCGTAGGAGAGCGCTTCTCTGACGGGACACTCGAGAAGGGGAGGAGCCACCAGCGCCGCTGAAGGACCCCAGAAGAGGCGGATCAGGGCCACTCTGTGCATAACCAACTGCACAGCGAAGGTAAGTATGACATTTTTGTTTTTTGTTTTTTTAAAAACCTGAACTTTTACATATCCTTTAATTCAAATTATAGGAAATCAAACAGGCTCTTGCACTAAATTAAATTTACCCGTATTTATCGGCGTATAACACGCACAGGCGTATAACACGCACATTCATTTTAAGAGGGAAGTTTCAGGAAAAAAACTTAAATTTTAAATAAGGAACTTTGAAGCAAAATAAGGGTCAGTGCCCATCTGCAGCCTCACCATTGCCATCAATGCAGCCTGATCAGTGCCCATCTGCAGCCTCACCATTGCCATCAATGCAGCAGCCTCACCATTGCCATCAATGTAGCAGCCTCACCATTACCTTCAATGCAGCAGTCTCACCAATGCCATCAGTGCAGACTGATCGATGCCCATCTGCAGCCTAGAGGATACAGGGAGGGGGGCGCCGACAGATTACATACAGTGAGAATCTCCTATGATAGACAGAACAGTAGTCCAATGGCAGCCCAGGAGACGGGACTTCTTATTACAGAGGCCGCCAAGTAAACAGCAGATTCTCACTGTATGTAGCCTGACGGCGCTCGTCCCACCCCCTCCCTGTCCCCTCCGAGGCAGCTAAAATTGAAGTATTGGCGTATAACACGCATGTGCTATTTGCACCCGATTTTCATGTTGAAAAAGTGAGTGTTATACGCCAATAAATACAGTATTTAGGATCTAATTGGTTGCAGTGTAAGGTCACCTTTAAAGATCAAGATCTGAAAATATTAATTTATTGGGTTTAGAAACACTTCTCTGTTCTTTGTAAAAAATAAAAAACATTTCAAAGATATATAAGGAGTAATAAGAATGAGATTAGCATCAAAAGAGTTAATTAACTGAGAACACCTACTAATTGCCTAACAAGACACACTCAATTAGTTGAAATGAACCAACTGTATTGGGCGTGCGCTATTATCAACGAGAAAACTGCAGTTACCCTAGCGGCAATTGCAGTTTACATATGCGGGTATTTATTATCGATATTTGCGCTTCAACGTGCCCCAGGTCGCATAACGATTTTAACAATTAACGATTTTCCGATGCACCAATTAATGTATGAACTGGTGCAGCGCCTTCTCCTTAGTGAATGACCCTCTATGTCTCTGTAATTGAGACATAAGTCATTATCTTTGTTTTGCTTTTTGTTTTATACTATATTCGTTTTTGGTTTATTTCCTTGCCATACAGGCTCGTTGCTATCCTATATCGATTCTTGTATTTGGCCTCTTTCTATTTGGATCTCTCTGGCAGCATACTTTTAAATCTATGTGGACTGGAGTACTTACGCTCTGTATCATCTTAGAACATGTACAGTAATTATTACACACACTTTTTTCCCCTTAAAATCAGGGGGAAATCGTGGGTGTGTGTTATACACCGATCCCTACTGTCTCTGAGGGAAAAGGAGCGAGCGCCGCTGAATTACATAGAGCTGAGATCTCCTGTGTACCCGGCGCTCCGTCACACACAGCCACGCCTCGTGGTCCCGCATTGGGCCACTGTTCTGTCTATCATATGAACAGGGCCAGGAGGCGTGGCTGTGAGTGACGAAGCGCTGGGTACACAGGAAATCGTGGCTCTGTGTAATTCAGCGGCGCTCGCTTCTCCTCTTCCCTCAGAGACAGCAGGGATAATCCAACACTAGCAAGGCTGCAATGATGGGAAAGGTGAGGCTGCAGATGGCCACTGAACAGGCTGCATTGTTGGTCAATTTATAGGCTGCAGATGGGCAGTGAACAGTCTGCATTGTTGGTCAATTTAATGGCTGCAGATGGGCACTGAGCAGGGTGCATTCAAGGGCAAGTTAGAGGCTGCATAGGGGCAGGGTGAATTGATGAGTTGTGACCCTAATTTTGCTTCAAAGTTCATTATTTAAATTGCAAGTTTTTTTCCTTAAACTTCCCTCCTAAAATTGGGGTGCGTGTTATACGCCTGTGCGTGTGGAAGAAAATTATGTGAAGCAAAAAAGTTGCTAACTGAAGACCTGTCTTAAAAAACAAGTTAAATAAAATTTAGGCATCAGAGAAATCAGGTGCTGGTGGTGATGATATACAGTATATGCACCATGTCTGTGCTATTTTAAGGCTCCATGCACACTGGCTTAACCTCTTGACATCCACGCTATAGCCGAAAGACGGCCACAGCGCGGACCTGAATTTCCGGGAGGCCGTCATAACGCGCCCTGTAGGACGCGCGCGGAGCGCGCTGTGATCACGAGTCACTGAGACTCGGGTGATCACCGATCCGAGTAAGGGGCCCGGCCCCTTACCATGTGATCAGCTGTCAGCCAATGACAGCTGAACACATGATCAAAACAAAAGCTCTGTGATCAGTTTTTTTTTTCTCCTCACGCTGACAGCGCGAGGAAAAAAAAAAGCCGATCACAAGCTTATCTGCAAGGGACATCGGTCCCGAAGAGGAAGAGACAATTCTGCCTCATATGTGCCACCAGTACCCCCTGCCAGTGCCACCTGCCATTGCCACTTGACAGTGCCCACAGTGCCCACCAGTGCCACCTATCAATGCCCATGAGTGCCACCAATAAATGCCCACGAGTGCCACCTATCAATGCCCACCAGTGGTGCCAATCAGTGCCACCTAGCAGTGCTGCCTATCAATGTAACTGATCAGTGCCTATTATTGCCACCCATCACTGCCAACCATCAGTGCTCATCACTGCCACCTATCGGTGCCCATCAGTGCCGTCTCATCAGTGTACATCAATGAAGGAGAAAAATTAACATTTTTATTATTTTATAACAAAATATAAAATAAAAAAATATATATTTTTTTTAAATTCAGTCTTTTTACATTTTTTTTAACAAAAAATAAAAACTGCAAAGGTGATCAAATACCACCAAAAGAAAGCTCTATTTGTGGGAAAAAATGATAAAAATGTCATTTGGGTACAGTGTTGGATGACCGCGCAGTTGTCATTCAAAGTGCGTCAGCGCTGAAAGCTGAAAATTGGTCTGGATAGGAGGGGGGTTTAAGTGCCCAGTAAGCAAGTGGTTAAAAATTGCTGCTTCGTAGAGGGGGGGGGATGCGAGACTTCTGCGTGATCGGCTGCATGTCTGTGTAGCTCCGCTCTACTTCCTTACTTTATCCTACTCCAGAGACCCCCATTACCCCCAGGATTAGGCAAGTCTTCAAAGAAAGACCAAGGGGACCGAGCAGAAATCTCTCACCCACTACTTGCTGCGGACACATGACTATTGTATAACAGATGTACCTTACTGCTTGAACCATACCCTTTACCTCCAACCTCTTACCATACTTGATTAACGAGACCACACTTAAACTGGAGTAAAACATGGCCGTAGCAGCCTTATTTATTCAAAAAACATATCTCAAAATTAATTCAAAACATAAACATCTGTTATCAAAACCCATCAGTCCACCTAGCGTTGGTCTTTGCAGGAACCTCAATTACCATTTTGTAAATACTGCACTGTGGTACCTCTCAACTGATCATAGGCCTCAAGCCGATAGGCTGGCTCAGAGACAACCACTGACTGCAGTGCACCCGTTACCATAACATTCCAGCTAAACCTCTGTTAGCTGAAATACCACCCTCAGGACCCATACCACCAATAGGTCCTGAACTCTTCCTTCCAAGGTATCATCCTTCACCCGCAAAGACCAACCCCCGCCACTGCCACAACATCCTTGTCAAAATGTCCCTGTAAAAGAAGACAAACCATGCACAACCAGACAAGACGTAACAAACAAAAAGGGAGGGTATGTAGGAACTTTCCCTTACGCTGTGTTGCCCTGAAGGAGGAGCCAGCTCTTTTTACCTTTTACCTTTTCACTTCTGCCCCCTTCCACTTCTTTTTACCTTTTTACCTTTTCACTTCTGCCCCCCCACTTCTCTTCTCCCTCAATACCAGACCTTCTACTATCCTGTATCCTGTTCATGTCTGCCATCCGCTTCTTTCTTTATTTTTCTTTTGTTCTGGGCCTTTCTGGAGAGGTATAGCATGACATAAGTTGGTGCAGGGTCTCTTCATGCACAGTACAGTGAGTACACCTCTCCTCTCACTAAAGAGGACCTAGACAAGAACCTAGAATCTATATACAGCAAGATAGCTGCTAAGTTTCAATCAGAGCTGCATAAGAGCACAAATACCCTGACACAGGAGATAGCTGCTCTAGGGGTCCGTACTGACCGCTTACAGACAAAACATGATGAACACAGTATAGCCCATAATGATCTCTCCAGGAAACATGAAATCCTTACAGCAACAGTCACTCAATTACAATCTCAAGTTCCTGAATTTATTACTGATCTGTTCCCTGCCATGCTTAAATTATTCCAGTCTCTCCTACCAGATCAAGGGGCTAACTTGATCACTTGTGATGGCATACATCAGGCTTTACATCTCTTTACATTTATGTCCAAAACCACCCCCTGATAAGCCCCTCCCGGGACATTGTGCTCTGCCTGAAGAACTCTCTGGTAAAAGAGGAGATCCTAAGAGCAGCCTATCTATTCTATCATTTCCCTGGATGGCATACCCTTACAAATCTTTCCAGATATTTCTCCAATAACTCTGGACAGACGGCATAAAATGAAGGAGGTCACTACTGTATTAGCATCTGCACGTATAGAAATATTAGTTAAACTGGGCCTTATGGAAGTAGAAGCTCTTTCTCGTCCACCTTCCACACCTTGTCCTTCTCCTATCTGGCTCACACCTTCACCAAGACATGAGAGGAGATGCACCAGATAAGACATTGGCTAAAACTTCAATTAATCACCTTCCTGTTACTTATTATTGGAACCAGGTTTTGCCATACTCCCTCTACTAAAACTATACCAATAACTGACTACTACATTTTTATGTTTCCTGATGACAGAACACCATCTAGTGTCCTTTTTAGGAAATTACTTCTTGCAGTCTACTATAGTGTGTGGATAATAACCTTTATTACCTCCTAGAGCTGGAAATAAGAAGAATGAACAGAAGGCCTGAACTGTCCCTCACAGACTGCTTCATGACACTCTGACTTCTCAATACCGCCACCTAAAGGCTTATTGTTTCTACACCACCCTTGTTTTTTTTTTGTTTTTTGTTTTTTTTCTTCTCTTTTTTTAGGTCGGCAAGGACTTCAATAACTGGTTGTTATTTGGGTTACACTTAGGTGCCTTCTGAATAAAGCATATTCATTATTAAAGGGTCCCCAAGCGTAGACATTTCCTGTAAGACTTTACAGCCTATCTCTTTGAAAACTATTACTTGACATGCATTTATAATGTTGATATTCCATGCTCAGTGGACTAGATTGGCGGATGTCGATGCTATGCCACCCCACTCCACTCATATCTATATTTCCATTGGAACTCTGAATATGACTCATGGAGTTAGGGGCTTTTATGCCCCTTAAATTGTAATTTTTTTGTGTTTCAGGTTTATGCTCTTTGCATCCTGACCCTAGATTGTATCAGCACAAAACTCGAAAGCTAGAATCTTTATCTCTTGTTTTACACAGACCCTTTTGGTTACGATTCATGTTTATTAGGTTACTGAAGCTACAGATACAGATACAGTTTAAATCATTATGGTCATGGTGATGTTCACTGCAGATGGTACTCCCTGGAATGTGCTGTCCTTGTGGAGGGAATTTTTACTATTTACTGCTTTTCCTACTAAATGACTCAGATGAGTCTAACAGGATTTTTAATGGTAATCACATGTATTACATATAGCATGGCCCCCTAGAGGACTGCTTAGAATTACCTGCTCATCTGCACGGCCGTGACCTAGTGAACATTCCAACCCATCTGACACTCTGGGTTCAGACATCCTTGTATGCTGTAGAGCAGGGGTCTCAAACTGGTGGCCCTCCAGCTGTTGAGGAACTACAAGTCCCATCATGCCTCTGCCTGTAAGAGCCATGCTTGTAACTGTCAGCCTTGCAATGCCTTATGGGACTTGTAGTTTCACAACAGCTGGAGGGCCGCCTGTTTGAGACCCCTGCTGTAGAGTAAGAAATCAGACACTTTGCGTATTTAGGTTCTAAGAATATTTTACTGGAACCAATAAAGAAGAAGGTTGTTACAAAAAGGAGGGAGATGTAATAGAGCTGCTGAGTTTAGGCAACAGTGCCAACTCGGCAAAATAATTCCTCTAAAAAGGCACAAGACAATATTAATAAAGACAATACTATATAAACACTAACTTGAGAAATAAGGTTACCTCCCAAAAGGATGTTACAGCTACCTGACTGCACTAACACTCTGAAAGAGATGGAATCTGGCCAGTCTATACTGCTATAGTAAGGAGGGAGAGCAGTTTTAGGAATGATAATATAAGGAGGGGCCTTTTTTATCAGTAATGGCAATAAAGTCCACGTTGCAGATATGATGTTCTTCACCTGTACATAGGAGCTTGTTAATTGTAATCCAATTAGGTGTAGTGGTAAACAGTGGATTTCATGTAGTGTGGAAGTTTTAGAGTTGTCTAAGCACAGTGTTCAAATAAATTCAGTAAAGTATTCCTGGCGTGGGGGTGTCTGTACAAGGTGTCCCAGTGTAACTATGACAAAGGATGGATAAAGGTTGGGCGATTTGCCCTCTCACCAACAACCAGACCACTCTGATGTCTTCCGGACAGGAACTCGTGTAACTACACTCGTGCAGCGGATCCGCTATCTCGATCTCCCGACATGAAGCTTGACACACACCGAAAGGCAGGAGACCGGCGTGGTACTGGAAGGATGTCCAACGGCAAAGGGCAGAGCTAGGCTCTTCAGGTTATGAGTTGGAGGGTGGAACACCGCGACCTGCCCTCCTGTGTTACACGGAGAGAGGTCCATGTTGCGCCAGGCCTGGGAGGAGGAGACCACCACGCGAGCTTTCCGCTTCTTTATGGCTACTCCCAGCAATCTTCCTAACAGCAACAAAGATCCCTGGGATATGTAGCCTGGACACATAATCAGGTATAGCAATTATCTGATGGGAGAACTACTCATCCCGCAGTCCTTTTCACTGGGCACACAAATATGATGTCGTCTGATACACTGAGCACTAGAAGGACAGGTGAGGCTTTGAAAGACCCAGGATACAGTGCTTTACAATTGTAGTCCATTTTGCTACATCCACATAATGTGCAAGGCTTTAATTCTCCCCACAAATGCAAAAAAGCCTTCACATGTTATAAAAGGTTCGGTACACACATTATCTTACTACAAGATACCCACTTTGCTTCCAATAATCACCCTATATATTTCCACAGAACATATAAACAGGCTTTTTATACACTATACTCTTCAAGATGTAGAGGGGTAGCTATATTTTTAGATAGTTCTTTCCCCTTTTGAGGTACAGCATGTTTTTAGGGACCCAGACAGCAGATTCCTTATGTTGGCTGGACGAGAACTCACAATAGCAAATGTGTATGTGCCCAATGTGGCACAGGCAAGCCTTTTTTCAGCCTTCTTTAAAGTCCTTGAAAGATACTTTTCATTGCATATGTTTATAGGCGGTGACTTTAACCTTGTGGCCCACCCACAACTAGACAGAAGCACTGCCTCTCTATTTTCTAAAGCATTCCCCAAATCACTAACTAAAACACTACAGTCATTACAATTGATAGATTCTTGGTGATCTCATAACAGTGGAGCTAAGGACTATACATTTTACTCCCACCCCCAGGACTCTTTTGCCAGGTTGGACTATATATTTTGTACTCCCATTATTCTAGACAACTCTACCAAATCTGAAATTCATCTCTGCCCATGGACTGACCATAACATTGAAAACTTTTCCACCACTCTAATTGGTTTGTCAGAGACTCCGTATAATTGGCGTCTGAATGGCTCTTTGCTTACGGACCCAATTGTCTGTCAAGAGATTTCCACCGCTATACAAAAATACTTTACCTTAAACTCCACACCAGATATATCTCCTAGCACATTGTGGGTGGCCCACAAGGCAGTTTTACGAGGCCATCTTATCAATACAGCATCAAGGAAAAATAAAGAACGCTGGCAACAAATTTTTTCTGTTCACTACAGAGCTCGATAAGTTACACAGAGTACACATTGGAAACCCAACACTATCTAATAGGCAACTGATAGCACAGAGGCAGTTGGAACTAAATATCCTGTTATCAGCCAAAGTAGAAAAATCCCTTTGATGGTCAAAAGCCAAATTTCTCTTGTACAGCAACTCGGCATTGTCCATGTTTGCTCATAAACTTAACCATGCCTTGCATCCTCCCTACCTATATTAACTCTGAAACGCCACAGGTAACATAATATCACTTCCTAAGGAAATCCTTAAGATTTTTGAAAACTTTTATTCGACTTTACTTTCCAATCCCCATTCCCCCCCTTCACAAGAATCATCTACTTGGCTAACCTCCCTTCCTCTTCCTACCCTATTATCTTTTCAATTAGACACCCTTAATGAACCATTTACAGAGGAAAAAATACTCAGAGTAATTAAATCCTTAAAGCGTTCGGAAATCTGTTGTAGAACGGCAGCTTACTGTATATTTTTGTGCCACATCCAGTAATAAGCTAAACAATAAAACAATGGACCCCCTAATGGTGGACTTTTAAGGCACTTGAAGAAAATATTACAAAATATTAAAACCAATGTAATTTATTAAATTTCAACATTAAAAACAATAATAGTATAACAAATACCGTAGGGAATGCATAACAGACATTATTACATGTATGTACACAGTTTCAAAAGTACTCTTGCATTTGACGCGTTTCGGAGTAAATATATCTCCTTCCTCAGGGGTGGGTGTAAGTTAGAGACATTTTTATTCTAAAAAAAGGGTATATAAGAAGAAATAGAAATATATGTCAACATTCAAACATATATATATGGGTATAGCAATATGATTTAATCTTCATGTATTTATTACACTTACATTATTGTAGTGTGTTGCCTACTTAGCATTCCATATAATTGAGAATTAAAAACAACAGCATGGACACGGTCTGTCAACCATAGAAATTCTTGGCTCCAAGAGGAAGCAATGATTTTCAGTTGTTAGAAATGTGTTTGGTATCCGTATTGGGAGAGAATTAAGATGAAAAAATTCATTCAAATATATCTTTAGTGAGGGGAGAGCAACAAAAAGAGGAAGGGAGGCCAGTAGGGGGCGTAAGGGTATAGTATTTCTGACAATACACTGAGGCCGAGAGGCAAATCCTGCAAACGAAGGCATAATAGAAAAAATATGTCATATTTTCTGGAAATTACAAACACTATTTTTATTTATTTTATTATAGTTTTTATTTTAATAAAGGTAATTTTTTTGTGTGCAGACGATAAATCATACCTGAGAGTTATTAAGCGGCCCGGCTACTGGTGTTGTTAGTGTATAGGGAGTAGCTATAAAAGCAACAAATGAAAAATCACCTGTTAATTAGTCATCTTTAAATTTTTTTTAAACGTATATATAGACATCACAGATGTACTAACATGTTTATTGTTTAGTTGTAACCTTTAAAAACAGCGTAGATTTGTTTATTATAATTTGTTAACACAAATGAAACCAATAAATAATTGCGCTATTACAAAAAAATACGGGTGATAGCTGCCAGCATGTAACAGTGTGGTAAATCGTGTGGAAATAAAAAAATATAAAACACATGCAGCGCTAGAAAATGTGCATATACATCTTGAGCATGTAGATGTGACAGGGGGGTAAATATACAACTTAGGCCAAATAGGCGATATGTGCAATAAATGAACATTTATCAAATTAACACATAAAGAAAAAAGTCCATTGGTGTATAGTGAATCATAGATGAGTCCACAGACACTAGGGGTTCGTGAGCATCTGCAGTGTCACACCTGCGCATGGGGTAAAGGCTGGAGCAAGTTATGTGTGTATAAGGAGACACTTTGCACACAGATCTTCCAAAGTTCCAAATAAAGACTGCAAATGATAAGAATAGGTACCCTTACCAGAGAGGATGGACACAGGCACCGTACGGTGGAGTGTCTTACGGGCATGAGGGATCCAACGATCCCAGGGGTGTCTTGTTGGAGAAGTCCTGGCAGGGAGTCCCATCCGGGGCGACAATCGCTGTTCGGTGGTGTATAGGTCTGCGGCCACTCAGGATGTCTCTCTCAGATGGAATATAAGTGCAGAGAAGGCTGGCTGAGGTTCAGGGAGGTCTCATTCATGGAAGGAGTAGGGAACAAAAAGATCTCCACATAGGGCATGAATCCATGAAAAAAGGCTTTTATTAAAAAGCTAGAAAGTGCTACGTGGCGCACTACAAAAGGTAAAACGTGATCACAAGAAGAATAAAATAAAATAAAACGTAGTAAGGCCTCAGGTTTAGGAAACAATAAAACATGGTGTAGCTACCATCATCCCGAAGTTGTATAGTGAAGAGAGGTATGAAGGTGGAAATGTGACGGCAGTGCTGCTCATGCCTATTTACACATGCACCCCCATAATTTGAAAATTGGGACTATTGCGGTACTCAATAATAATATTGCAGTTACCACATTCTAAAAAAATATATATAAATTTTAATGATTGAACGTATCAAAATACAACACAATAACATGACATACAATCATAAAAACAAGTGCCACACTACATACAGAGAGGATAACCCGCAGAATTTATACAGAGCATGTGTGTGGAATTATTGTCTCGACCGGTTTCGCGGCTGGAACCGCTTCTTCAGGAAACTCTATAAAGTAATTTTAGAGTAGTTTAGCTAAGTACATATATACAGAATTACATACATGGAACAAAGCAGCAAACATAATAGGTCACAGTTGTAGTCACAAATCACAGTACATACATAGTAAAATTAAGGACAGGCTCACCCGCTCGAGCGGAAGCAGTGGGACAGCGGAACCCAACAGAGAATCCCCCCACGGCGGACACGGGGGATCTATGACCGGACTCTAATTTGGTAGAGAATAGTAATAGAATGATAGTGTCACGTACCTGGTAGGTGGAGCCCGGAATGCAGGGAACGGCCTCTCGTATACCTCAGACTCGGGAACCCCTGGTAGTGATGACAGGGGCTCGGGAGTGCGAAGGGGCACAAGTGCCTGACTGGAAGGCTGGAGCAGAGAGCTGAATCAGGTAGTCAGCTGGGAGGTGTCCTGTAGTCCGGCAGCAGGATGTAGACAGCAGGGAGGTGTCTTGTAGTCCAGCAGCAGGATGTAGACAGCAGGGAGGTGTCTTGTAGTCCAGCAGCAGGATGTAGACATCAGGGAGGTGTCTTGTAGTCCAGCAGCAGGATGTAGACAGCAGGGAGGTGTCTTGTAGTCCAGCAGCAGGATGTAGACAGCAGGGAGGTGTCTTGTAGTCCAGCAGCAGGATGTAGACAGCTGGGAGGTGTCTTATAGTCCAGCAGCAGAAGGTAGACAGCAAGGTACAGGCAAGCCGGTTGAAACACAGGCGGGCAGATCAGGTACAGAAGGTAAATCCGGGAGAGTAGTCAAAGTCCAAAAGCTGAGATCAGGGCGGGCATAAAACAGAGTAGTCAAAGTCCAAAAGCCGGGATCAGGGCAGGCAGCAAACAGAGTAGTCAGGAGCAGTCCAACAGGTATCAGGTAGCAAATGCAAGTAACAGGGCACAAGGGGTCTTCAGGAACGCTGTAGACCGGACAGCAAGGCAGCAGTGGAACAGTCCTCTTTAAATAGCCTCTTTGGCGCCAAGTGCTGTCACAGGGCGCCGCTATTGGCGATATTGCGCATGCGCGTACGTCCGTTCGCGCTATTGGCGCTATTGCGCATGCGCGTACGCATGTTAGCGCTATTGGCGCTATTGCTCGCGTGCAAGCGCCCGATGGCGCTTCTGTGCACAGGCATTCCTTTAAACTTTAGTTTGCTGGGATATTTGCAAGAGGGCTTTTCCTGACAGATAGTAAGTATAATGATGTTATGGTGGTTAAAGCATTAATTGCGTGGTGAGGAAAAAGAAGGGGAAGGAGAGGTGGGAGGGAAGGGGTAGGGAAAAGGGGGGAGGGGATAGGAGCCAAGAAAGAACAAGAAGGGGAGGGGGGGACAGAAAGGAAAGGGGGGGGAGAGAAAAGGGGGGAAAAGAAGGGGGGGTAACTGCAATATTATAATCGAGTACCGCAATAGTCCCAATTTTCAAATTATGGGGGTGCATGTGTGAATAGGCATGAGCAGCACTGCCGTCACATTTCCACCTTCATACCTCTCTTCACTAAAATAAAATAAAATCGCATGGTATCAGAGCATTTCTAAGCTTTAGCAACCCGACATGTTTCGGACCATCGTCCTTCTACTTTAGTGAGGGAGGGGGGTTAGATCCTTCCTTGGCCTTCCAACAAAAAGAGGAAGGGAGGCCAGTAGGGAGCGTAAGGGTATAGTATTTCTGAGAATACACTGAGGCCGAGAGGCAAATCCTGCAAACGAAGGCATAATAGAAAAAATATGTCATATTTTCTGGAAATTACAAACACTATTTTTATTTATTTTATTATAGTTTTTATTTTAATAAAGGTAATTTATTTGTGTGCAGACGATAAATCATACCTGAGAGTTATTAAGTGGCCCGGGTACTGGTGTTGTTACTGTATAGGGAGTAGCTATAAGAGCAACAAATGAAAAATCACCTGTTAATTAGTAATCTTTAAATTTTTTAAAAACTTATATATAGACATCACAGATGTACTAACATGTTTATTGTTTAGTTGTAACCTTTAAAACAGGGTAGATTTGTTTATTATAATTTGTTACCAATTACTGGGAAATGAAAAAGCACTGAGCCCTAGTAGAATGCTCTTAATGATACTCTCAATTACTTTAGTTTACCGAAATAGAATAGCAGCATTCTTTTAATTTTAGTGTTTTAATATGACATTAAAGTAGCACATAAGTGAAGTGGTAACAGTCAAAGGACAAAGGAGATGTCTTACCTGAATGTTCCAAAGATAAACAAACTTCTAACAGCACAGACCGGTGTCATGCAGCAGAGTGTGATAGACATCCGGCATGCTGGGCTATCAGTATAATGCCCCGTACACACGGTCGGACATTGATCGGACATTCCGACAACAAAATCCTAGAATTTTTTCAGACGGATGTTGGCTCAAACTTGTTTTGCGTACACACGGTCGCACAAAGTTGTCGGAATTTCCAATCGCCAAGAACGCGGTGACGTCAACCACGTACGACGAGACTAGAAAAGGCCATTTCAGAACCAAGCGCGGCACCCTTTGGGCTCCTTTTGCTAATCTTATGTTAGTAAAAGTTTGGTGAGAGACGATTCGCGCTTTTTCAGACTCGTGGCTTTCAGATCGTTTTCTGCGGTTCAGTTTGTGCTTGTGGGTTTGTATCTGCTCTTCAGTGCGTGCAGTCAGTTCGTATTGGAGTTTTCTGTGCGATCTTGTCCGCTCGTTGCTGTTTTTCAGGTCGCTCTTCACAGGTCTTGCTGTTCTTCAGTGCGTTCTGTTACTTCGTTCTGAGCAGCCGACCGTTTTCTAGCCATGTTTCGTATACGTACTCCTCGTAGAGTTCGTGCTGTGCGGGGGCTTGGTGTTGGGGTCCTGACCTTGACACAAGTCCAGTCCATGAACAGGGTGGGGAGGAGTTCATGGACCAAGAATTGGTTGCTTCAGCGTGACCAGTTCTCTCATACGCCTTTGCTCCGTGAGATCCGTGAGAATAATCCTGATGATTTCAGGAACTTTCTCAGGATGACGGACCCCGTATTTCCTCGTTTGTTGGCTTCGCTGACCCCCTATATCAGCAGGCAGGATACCTGCATGAGGCAAGCCATCACTCCGGAGCAGAGGCTCGTCGCTACCCTGCGGTACTTGGCGATGGGGAGAAGTCTGCAGGACTTGAAATTCTCGACAGGCATCTCCCCCCAGGCTCTGGGGATAATAATCCCAGAGACCTGTTCTACCATCATTCAGGTCCTGCAGAAGGAGTATATTAAGGTAAGATTTTTATCCTTTAATATCACATTTTATTGTATTTAATGTTTGATAATATATTGTATTTCTTTCCTCATTCCCTAATTACCATGATTGTAATATGCTGTGAATGTCCCCTTTGTCCTCATGCATGCTGGAATTTTATTTATTTTTTTTCTCCTTCATACATATTTGCCTTCACTTACCTCCCCAGCATGGTGTCTCCTGTCCTATATTCACATCATGTAGTCACTTAACAATGATGTATTTTATCAGCTCCATAATAGTGCTTTACCCCAAACACCCCCTAAAATGTTTAGAAATCTGATTTGTGCATTAAATTCAGGCAGAGTGCCAGAGGCTTTTTTATGGTGTCCCCAAATCATTTTTAACCCTCCCTCCCCCGAACTGCTAAGTCAGCTGATCCCAATTCTCTATCTATCCTCAATCATCTATTTGCTGACTTTGCCAAACCCATGCACACTATACCCATCTCTTTTTTGGTCAGATGTATGGATGAATTCCCCAAAGCATGTAGTGCAAGGCCCTGCCTGAATACCTTCAAATGGTACTGTTTAAAGTTTTTGTATCCTATTATTATCTTGATAGGTAATAGCAGAATGTCCAAATCTGCTCAAATGTGTACAGTGTGTATTTTTATCTTTGTATTATGACACTTCTTACCTGTCCAGTGGTCTGCCAATAGTGTAACTAAGGAGGGGCTGTTCCAAGTAATACCCATTATTTAGGCATGCATCTCTCAATGAAGTGGAGAGGGTTACCTGTCCAAGATTCCCCCCCCCATAATGTTAGAAATGGCCCATGAGAGGGGGGGATATGATAGGTGTACCTTATACTTTGGTGTTGTAAAATTCCCCTTAATAAATGTTATCTGGATGTTGGCCAAGAATGTTTGTGTCTAATCTGCTTTCCATGTTTGTGCAAAAATACTAATTTATTTTTGTTTTCCTCAACAGTTTCCTTCCACGCCACAGGAATGGCAGACTGTGGCCTCCCACTTTGCCCAGCGGTGGGACTTTCCTAACTGCGGAGGGGCAATTGATGGGAAACACGTCCACATTGTCCCACCATCCAACTCGGGGTCGTACTATTATAATTACAAGGGGTTCAATAGTATTGTGATGTTGGCGGTGGTGTCGGCTAATTACGACTTCCTGTATGTGGACGTGGGGAAGAATGGCCGGATGTCCGATGGTGGAGTCATCGCCCAGACGGAGTTTTACAGGCGTCTCCAGAATGGCAGCTTGGACTTGCCACCTCCAGAAGAGAATGTGGAAGGACTCCCATTCGTCTTCATTGCAGATGAAGCATTTGCGTTGGGGGACCATCTTATGCGGCCATTCCCAACAGAGGGTTTTTAATTACTGACTGGTCAGAGCCAGAAGAGTGGTGGAGAACACATTTGGAATCATGGCCAGCCGGTTCCGCCTATTTCTTACACCCATCCATATGGCGGAGTACAAACTGAATCATATAATCATGGCGTGCTGTGTTCTACATAACTTTTTACGGCAACATTCGGCCAACTATGCTGGCTCTGTTGGGCCTGAGGCCGGAATTATAAATGAAACAACCCTGACGGTGCTTGAAAGTGGCTGTCCTGGCTTGCCCTCCCTGAGTGCCCGTGATGTCCGGCTAAGATACCTTGAGTTCTTTGCGGGTAGGGGGGGCCATCAATATGCCAGACAATTTGTGAAACCTTGATCAAATAAAAAAAAATTAAGCAAATCTTTGGTGACATTTACTGCTTGTGTTTGTTTTAGCTGACCCTGACCGAAATGTGGTAAGTCGTGAAAATGGCGTGATTGTGTACCCTTATACAAAGCACTGTTGGTTGTTATTTACTAAAGGCAAATACACTTTGCACTACAAGTGCACTTGAAAATGCACTGAAACTGCACTTGTAGTGCAAAGTGGATTTGCCCTTAGGAAATAACACCCATTGTCACAGAAAGCAGCAATTACATCACCACAAAAGTGTTGTAGCGTTGAGACAATAATCCACACATTCTTGATTAACAATCTTTTTAATACCTGCACAATCACATGTGCATTTAGAAAAGGTTTTTAAAACAAACAAACATGTTTGTTGTATAACAATTTTTGGGGTGGCATTATCAAAAATAGAAATGTCCATTTAATATAAAACAGGCATGTGTAAAACCAACAAGAAAGACACAAATCTTGAACTTACAAAGTTCACATATTGTAAAACTTGAAGGCAATATCAGACATGAGTATTTAGGAACTGTGTTTGATATTGCGTTCAGATGGGGTGAAGTCACCCCAGGAAAAGCCAAATTTTGAAGATGCACACCAATTTACGAATGTCAACATGTGCTAGCTGCCATCACGGGGGATCAAGGGACGTGTTTTGGGGGAGCAACCCCTTCCTCTCAGCTACTTTATTATTGAGGAAGGGGTTGCACCCCCAAAAAGCGTCCATTGATCTCCCGTGATGGCAGATAGCACATGTTGGCACACTGTGTGCATCCTCAAAATTTGGCTTTTCTAAAAATCGCAAAAACATTTTTAACATTGTAGCGTACAAAAAAACAAAGGGATTTGACGGGGTTTTAAACTCTCCCCAAAACATCAATGATGTTATTATTTTTTTGAATAACATCATTGATGTTTTTCTTGATGTTTTCCAAAGCTAAATTACACCCCATTATCTCCTTAATCAGGATCTGTGCACTTTCAGAGGTGAAATGCCCTGGGTCCACAACATCACGATCACCTAAAAAGAGAGAAAACCAAAAAAAAAAACAGGTATTATAAATATGTCGGCATCCATCTCTTACCTGAGTCTCTGGTCGCAGACACTCACCTGTTGTGGTGCCAATTTCCACCACGTCTTCCTCCTCCTCCTCTTCTTGGGTTGGGGGTATTTCCCCTTCTTCCCGAGGTGGGGGGTCTGTGGTCTCCTCGGATGAGGGGTGTCCTCCGAGTCTTTTCTCCCCTATGTAAAACAAAAATGGTATAATTAGCACACAGATATTTGTTAGCCGAAATATAAAGATGAAACATTGCTTGGAAGTGGAGTACAATTGTCTATTTTGGCAGAGTTCCAAGATGTAGCATTTTTATTGTCCGTTGTCAAGCTTCAAGACTTTTCCTGTCTTGTACAAGCTTCACAGATGGAGACCCCCCTATAGTATACACTGGAGCACCTGTGTGGGCCCCCTAATAAAAAGGGTGTTCTTGTGTCCCACACTAGTGCTCCAGCGTCCAGATGTGAAAACAGCTGCTGAGTGTCCTCTCCTTACACAGAATCTAGTTTGCATTTCATTCTAGTCACAAACCCATCTACACAACCAAATATTTTTCATACAAGTAGGCCCTAAAAAATGTGGGCAAATGCATATGGCCTAAACAATGGTGTTTTATAGGCCGAAAGAAAAATGTTTGATACGAACGAATAATGGGCCCATGAACATGAAAGTTGCCATTTTAAACTGTACAACACTTAAGAAAAGCACATGGAGCAGCATGAACGTAATAAAGACAAAAAGAATAGGAACACAGAACAACTACTTACTTTTTTGCAGCACTCTCCGGATCTTTCTGTACTGCTCGGGCTCTCTTAATTTCAGGTCCGACCACCGCTTCCTGAGCTGATCTTTCGATCGTCGTACCCCGAAATTCCAGTGCAGACTTTTGACCACTTTCTCCATGATCTTGGCCTTTCTGATATTTGGGTTGAGGTAAGGTCCATAGTTCCAATCATAGTCGGCCTTCTTCAGGATGTCGACCATCTCCAACATCTCCCCAAAGGACATATTTGAGGCCTTAAATCGTCTCCTTCTGGATCGGGACGTTTCTGGATCCGGGCTTTCCTCCTCCTCCTCCTCGTTGCTATAATTAGCACGCACCTGCTCTGACTCCGCCATGTGCTCTTCACCCACTGCACCGAACAAAAAGGGGCGGGGAATAGACTAGAAAGAACGTCAGGGGCGGGTGGAGTTACACGCATGTGCAGTGTGTATAAAGCGTAACACGCGTGCGTAGTACGTACGATCTGTGAGCGGAGGAAGGAGTATCGGAGGCGCCGATCGTGATAACGAAGGTAAGAGCCAAACATGGGCCTATACTGCTTCTAGATTGAGGCCTATATTGTAACTAGATTAGGAGAGTTTTGCCTGACATTAGGGTTTGTCTTGTGTTGTGTCTTGCAGTGAAAATGGATATCTTGAAAGATACCGACTTTATGGCAATCTTTATTGACATGTTCAGGGAGCTGCCTTGTCTGTGGCAGATAAACCACCCACATTATAAGAACCAAACAAAGAGGAAGGCAGCACTGGATCAATTGCTGGAAATTGTGAAGCAGGTGATCCCCGTCACCTATTTGAAGATCCTAATTGGTAGCTTGAGGAGCACTTATCTAAGGGTGCACAAGAAGGTCCAGGATTCGCAGAGATCCGGAGCAGCAGATGACATCTATGTCCCCAGGATGTGGTACTATGACAGGCTGCATTTTATGGCAGGCCAGACCGAACCCAGGTCATCACTCTCCAGTCTTCCTTCCACGCTTCCTTCCCCCCCAGCTGAGGCTTCTGACGCCCAACCTGGGCCTTCCAGGCAGCAACATGTGGAGGAGCCCAGCTTGAGCCAGGTATAGCATTCCTCTAAATAGTTCAGGTTGTCCAATCAATGATGTTAACTAGATGTTAGTTTGAAGTACTAATTTATGTTTGGGATTGATGATGCATAAACTAAAACCATGACCCTTTTTCATACACAGGGAAGTCTCAGCCAGGAGGTGGCCAGGCCGAGCAGGCTGCCTGATATGCAGGTCCCTCCCCTACACCCGCAAAGAGAAAGTGGCAGGAAGAGGAGTCCCCTAGAGGAGGTTGCCATAGGTCTCTTTTGGAAGGCTACAGAGGCCCTGACAGCCCCCCACACTGTGGAGGAGGATTGCCTGTAAAATGCAGCGGATAGAGGAGGGCCAACAACTCATGTGTGAGTCATTAATGTTGGAAGCTCTCAATAAGGGGTTGAGGGGCCAAATAACATCTGCTACCCACATTTGTGATCTCACACATGGTCCTCCTCCTCCACCTCCAGGTCCTTCTACTTCTCCTCCTCCAGGTCCTACTAGTCCTCCTCCTCCTCCAGGTCCTACTCCTCCTCCTGCCACATCTCCAACAGCAGAGCCACAGCTGGGAAGGAAGCATGGAAAGAAGACCAGAAAGTGATGACCCTGGGTCCAGTTTGGTCTGGCAAAAGATGCAGCCTCTTTTGGTACCACAGCCTGGGGACACAGATGTCATCTGCTGCTTTACGGATCTCTGGGACTTCTGGACCAGACTGCACTCCCTTACATATGGACTCCTCAGGCCACCAATTTTGATGTTAAAGAATTGATGTCTGCCCTGGGGGTCCAAGGCTTCGCTAATTTCTGCTGTTTCTCCAGCGTTGCCTCCCTCTTTGTTTGGTTCTGAGCCCTTAATAAAGGATTTTTGGTTTCAATTATACTCTCCTATGTGTTTTTTCCTTCAAAAAGGACAGTTTGTTTGTGAGGATTCAGGTACATTTCTAAAGTACAATGTGAAATTAACAAGGGACACCAACACCAAACAATCTCCTTGAGATTAAATAATATAAGATATCAATGGTGTTGTGTTAACTTGACACATAAAACACACACAAAAATATTCTGGAGTAATACTAAAAATAAAATAAAACAAAGATCAGCCTTGGAAAAAATACAAACCTAAAAAAAAAAAAAAAAATGCCTTTAAAAAAAAAAAAAAAAAATGTTGTCAGATGTGAAATCAAAATATTTTGAGGGAATCCCGATAAATAATAAAGAAAGAAGTTTGTGAGAAGTCTGTGTGAATATGAGCAGCAAAACTACTTCATTCTTCTCACATTATAAAGAAGAAGAGAGCGCGCTGTATTAAACCATTTTTAACATTGCACCGTGACGAAAGTGTTGTATCCATTGCGAACGCTAAGTTTACCAGACCGAGCTGTTCCGTCTCGGAATTTCTTCTGAGCATGCGTGGCACTTTGTGCATCGGAACAGGCCACACACAGTCGGAACTGACGCGATTGGATTTTGTTGTCGGAAAATTTTATAGCCTGCTCTCAAACTTTGTGTGTCGGAAAATCCGATGGAAAATGTCCGATGGAGCCCACACACGGTCGGAATTTCCGACAACACGCTCCGATCGGACATTTTCCATTGGAAAATCCGACCGTGTGTACGGGGCATGAGAATCCTCTTCCTACCAATCAGCTGTTGCTGCTAATTGCAACAGCTGATGATGTGGGAGGGAGAGGAGGCAGGATTTTGCCATGTATGGCGGGCTAAGTGTGCGTCACCTCGTCCATGACGTGCATGCGCGAACCCGCGCGCACGTCAGACCGGGGCCGCCCACTTCACCCGCCGACACAGCAAGCTTCCCCAGCGGACTGCGCATGTCCGCTGGGGTCGCAATGTGGGGAACAGTCCCAGGCTGTATAGTGACTGTGCCCACACCTTAAGCCGCCACGGGTTACATAGCCCGGGCGGCTTTGTGTGCCGGGCGATGCTCAGATTCAGAATCATACTTAGTAAACGGAAATTATATTCCATGTATGGATTTAATGCACTTGATTGTAATGCAAAGCCTTTTGGAGACAAGAAAAATTGGTGACAGATGTTCTTTAAAATGACAGGGTTACATAGAATTTTTTAGTTACATGGATCCAGGTATATTAAAAAATATAAATATGAATATACATCAATAGTTAGATGGAATACTTATTAAACAACATGGACATGTTGCACATTGTGTTCAGTCATACATAATGACATACATTTTTGGCAGGATCAACATGAATGGAACACTTTTGAACATGGTGTGGAGCAAAAAGACATCTACTTAGTATAGTGGTTGATATTAATTATTGGAGACACAGTTAGATTGAAATAGAAATTGTAGTCACATCCAATGATATATATTCTAGCAGGATCAAGTAGTATATATAATATCAAATAGTATTTTAGTATTATGGCAAGATCAAATGTAGAAATACTTCAACAATTTAGATGATAATGCTTATTAAACAGCACAGATATATTGCACGTTATGTTTACTGACATACATTTTTGGCAGGATCGCCATAAGAGAATACATTTTTGGCAGGATCAACATGAGCAAAACACACATGATATACGTTATTAAAGACATGATTAGAAAGAGTTCAGTCACATCAAGTAGTATATATTCTAGCAAGATGAAGTGGTATATATCACACATCAAATGGTATTTTGACAGGATCAATACAAAGCATTTCCTGTTGAAATATACTGTGCATGTCTCTATGCTGGCAAATTTTATTGTTCCCTTCCCCCCGAGGAGAAGCCTTTGAGGAAGGGTTTAAACCAGATTGTTTAATTTAACCACTTGCTTACTGGACACTTAAACCCCCCTCCTATCCAGACCAATTTTCAGCTTTCAGCACTGACACATTTTGAATGACAATTGCACGGTCATACAACACTGTACCCAAATGAAATTTTTATCATTTTTTCCCCACAAATAGAGCTTTCTTTTGGTGGTATTTGATCACCTCTGCGGTTTTTATTTTTTGTTAAAAAAATGTAAAAAGACTGAATTAAAAAAATATATATATATATATATATATATTTTTTAATATTTTGTTATAAAAAAATTAAAACAGGTAATTTTTCTCCTTCATTGATGTACACTGATGAGGCGGCACTGATGGGCACTGATAGGCGGCAGTGATAGGCACTGATGGGTGGCAGTGATGGGCACTGATGGGTGGCAATAATGGGCACTGATCTGTTACACTGATAGGCAGCACTGCTAGGTGGCACTGATTGGCACTACTGGTGGGCATTGATAGCTGGCACTTGTGGGCACTGTTCGGTGGCACTTGTGGGCACTGTTAGGTGGCACTTCGGGCACTGTTAGGTGGCACTGCGGGCACTGTTAGGTGGCACTGCGGGTACTGTTAGGTGGCACTGTTAAGAAGCACAGATGAGGCAGATGTGCCTCTTCCTCTTCTGGACCTTTGTCCCTCTCATCTGAGCCGGTGATCGGCTTTTTTTTCTACTCACGCTATCAGCGGGCTACATCCCTAAGAGATGTAGCCCGTTTAAAGGTGAATAGTGGCCTAGATGGGACAAACTGTCCCAGTGCTGGGTCACATTGAAGCATATGCCAGTATTTGTTTATGATAGTTTTAATTTGTTTATGCTGATTACTATATCTGGTGATAATTCTAATAGCATTTGTGTCATTTTTTGATTTTTGAGAGTATAACAGTTCATTCCTAGATTGTAACAAGGCTTTTTTGAAAGATCGCTTTAACAAGGCATGGGAATAGCCTCGTAACAACAGTCTTTCTCGTAATTTGTTGGCTTCCATTTTATAGACGGTGTCATTTGAGCAATTCTGTCTTACCCTGAGGTACTGGCTGTAAGGAATAGAGTCCATAAGGGGTTTGGGGTGGAAACTGGTAGCGTGTAGCATAGCATTGCTCGATGTAGGTTTCCTGTAGAGCCTACTCAGGATGGCTCCCCCCTCTCCCTTATAGGCCTCTGTTACCCTGAAAAATCTATATTTAAGATTTTTCATATCTCATAGATATGATGTGGGTTAAATGAGAGTTCCTTTCGACCAAGAGTGAAAGCTTCAAATATAATAACATTTATTAGGAAGCAGTTGAAAGTCTAGCTAATACACAGTCATCTATCTATCGTCTTACACCAAGGAAGAAAATATTAGGTTGAAATAAAGTATTTACAGGAAGGAATACAGGGTATATTCCTCAATACAGTAATCTACACACATATTTAGTTACAAGTAAAAGGGCATTCCTTTCCCATAATTACCCATCCTTACCCAAGTTCCTTTCAGCTTGCTGGTCTATCAGAAAGAGAGTGTTACCTCCCCCTTGGCTCTGAGTATATCAAACCAGGCTGATATCTCATTGGTTGGCCTAGCTTGGATCGTGATTGGAGGGCTTACTCCATAAGTCGGCCCCCTTTCTTGCAAATCCTTGTGACTATGCTGGCCAAGTGAGTTAATTGAATTTCCCCAGGAAGTTAGGTATTGATTATGGGTTGGGCTCCCTCCAATACATATCCTAGCATGGAACCCTTTGAAAGGAGTAGGTGTAAAACAATGGAATTAGCTCTCCATTGTTTGTATATACAAGCCTTGGCCCACGTTCTCTGCTCTTAGCAAAAGCTTAAATGAAACCCTTTTGCCCGGCTTTTATAGATGCCAGCTAAATGAAATATATTCATTATTACAATATTTTACAGTTATTAATGGAGATTTCACATAAACTCATAAGGCAACACCTCTATATCCAAGAACGTAACGCAAGATTTGTCATAGGTCACAGTAAAGCTTAAATTAAAGTCATTCTTATTCATCCTTAGAAGACATTGTAATAAGTCTGGTAGTCTGTCCCAGACAATGAATATGTCATCGATGTACCGGTACCAACCAATGATGTGGTCCGTGTACATCGATAAGGACTCATCACCAAGGAACATGGCCTCCCACTCCCCCAGGTACAGGTTGGCATACAATGGGGCACAACATGTCCCCATCGCAACCCCCTGCACCTGGAGGTAGTGGGAGCCATTGAAGGTAAACACGTTCGGTTGCTCCAGGCCCAGATGGGTTTACTGCTAGTTACTATAAATGCTATGCTCCTGTTTTATCCCTGCGATTAACTACCATGTTTAATGGCATTCTTAGCGGTGATCATTTCCCAAATGACCTTGGCCAATATGTCCCTGTTACCAAAACCCCTTAAGGACCATTTACTTCCACAAAACTATAGACCGATAACGGTCATCAACAATGAGCTCAACATTCTTAGTCGAGCTTTGGCTGATAGATTAGCTACTATTATAGAAACTCTGACCTATTCTGCTCAATCAGGATTTATTCCTACTAGATTTATCACTGATAATATTTGTTTGACTATGAATATTCTCCAAGATGCTAATCTACATACAAAACAGATCCTATTATTAAGTCTTGACATCAATAAAGTCTTTGAAATCATACTCTGGCCCAACTTATTTTCGGTGCTGCAACGTATGGGCTTTAAAGGTGAGTTTCTAACTGATGTATGGGCTCTCTACCACCTTTCCAAAACCAGATCTAAATTACCAGGCTGTAACTTCTTCAAACTGGGCAGCGGTACCCCTCAGGGATGCCCCCTATCCCCTTTATTATTTGTCTTGGCTCTAGAACCCCTGGCGATAGTTATTAAAAAAACACCCAGATATAATAGGATACCGCATTGACTCATCTCATTTTAAACTCTGCATGTATGCGGATGATGTTATGCTTTCTCTGACTTATCCTCATATTTCCCTGCCCAATTTATTCTCTATACTATCTAAATGTGCCTCTATTTCGGGACTTTTGGTCAATATTACGAAATCTACGGCTCTCCCAATTAATATACCAATTGTCCAGTGCAAAGCACTCTGAGGATCCTTTTCCTTCCGATGGTCGGTTGACAAAATACCATCTCTCGGGATATATATCACGCCACAGTTATCCTCTATTTTCACTGTGAACTATCCTCCATGTGTATCCCAACTCTGGAGTTTGGGATACATTTAAAGTCTGGCGCTCCTTTTAGATATAATTCCTATGGAGAGTCACGGCTGTCAAAATGAATCTGTTACCCAAACTCTTATATATTTTTAGAGCTCTCCCCGTCATTATTCCAAAATCCTTTATTGATAACCTACAAAGAGATGTTAATAGATTTATCTGGAAAGATAAACTTCCTAGATTTTCACGACAGATTTTATATAAATCCGAGTCTACCGGTGGTCTAGGATTACCCAATCTCTGGTTGTACTTTCTAGCAGCTCGCTTCTCTCAGATGGCCCAATGGAATATCCAAAACACAAATGTTCCTTGGGTGAGATTCAAAACCAACTTCATCTGCCCTTATTATCTCCCATATATTTTATGGTCACCTTCTATCCCTAACAGTAAACGTATCCCTTTAATGCTATTGTAACCCAATCTTTACCCTTTTGGAATCGCTATAAGAGTAAATTCAGTCTGATCTCATCTGCATCTCTAAGTTCAACCCTCCTGGGAGAACCATCATTTGCCCCAGCTTTTGACTCGTCAGAGAGCCTTTCATGGTGGCGGACTAATTCCCTTGTCATTTAAGCGGATCTTCAAATAGGAGGAGCATTCGCTAACTTTTAACTTTTACGTACACAGAAACAAACTCCGCTCTGAAAATATTATTATTATGTGCAAATTAGTCACGTTTATATTTCACATTATGGCCTTTCTCCATCCTCCTCAATTACATTTTTTGAAAGGCTCTGCCTTGACTCTCCCAGAGGTAAGGGCCTAATTTCAGATCTCTATAAAGCAGCGATTGCTTCCTATTTTTTTGTGTTCCCTTATAGGAACAAATGGGAAGTTGACTGTGGCGCACAGTTCACTCCTGAGGACTGGAATATAATGCTGGATAATTTGCGTAAATGCACTAAATCTCTAGCAGTTAGAGAAACCGTCTTTAAGGTATTAACCAGGTGGTATTATACCCCTTTCAAACTCCAAGTCATCTATCCAAGAACCTCCGGACTCTGTTTTCAGGGGTGTGCACTTGTGGGTACCTTTAAACATATATTTTAGGAGTGCGGGCGGGCGTGTGGAGTAAGATATCCGCTGTAGCCTCAGCGATATCAGGCACATCCTTAAATCTTACAATTTCAGTGTGTCTCATTGGAGCTCCTATTCTGGGGATCCTTCGCAGGGAGGAGAAAATAAACTCACTCCATTTGTGTATCGACCTTGTGGGCTATTGCTCCACATTTGAAATCCCCAACAGTCCCCCTGTCCTCAATATTAGATAGGATCAGGGCTTTTTTTCTGCCGGAACGAGGCAGAGCTCTGTTACGCCACCTCAGGCAGCCCTCTCCTCTTCAGCCTGTCACATGACAAAGTCAGTAGAGGAAGTTTTCTATGCCACTCACTTCCTCCAACGGCTTCTGTATGCTAGCGCTGGCCTGGGGTATGATACTCCACATCTGCTTGATTGGTGCCCCAGGACTGGGTACAGATGCCGCAACTGTTGACATTTAGAATTCTAGAGCTTCAATCCTCGCCTGCTGCCTGTCAGATCAGTGTAGCACAGAGCCAATTGGAGCAGTCTGAAACACCTCCTCGGCTCTGTGCTACACTGATCTTACAGGTGGAGCTGCACAGATGAGACTGCAATAGGCTGAGGGAAAAAAAACCTAAAATCACAGAGTCAGCTGCACTGTTCTAATGCAAATTCCGGTGAGAGAGCTGCAAAGGGAAAGGGGAGGGATTTGTGCAGAGAGACTGTGAAGACTTTGAAGATGTTCTGCAGAGGTCAGAGCTGGGGGGTTATAGATTGTGCAAAGTGAGACAGGGGGATTTGTACAGAGTTAAGAGAGCTGTGGGGGGAGCTGGAGGTGCAGAGGTGAAAGATGGGGAGATGCAGAGGTTGAGTTCTGTGGATTGGGGGAATATGGAGCGGGGAGAGATAAGCCGTGAATTGGGATGTGTGCAGAGGTGACATGTTGACAGAGGGTAAAAAGGGGAGTTGTGAATGGGGGGCACATGCTAAGGTGAATTATGGAATGTGGGGGGAGAGCTGTGGATGGTGGGGGGGTTGAGCTGTGGACGGTGGGGGGTGAGCTGTGGATGGGGGGGGTTGAGCTGTGGATGGGGGGTTGAGCTGTGGACGGGGGATTGAGCTTTGGAAGGGGGGTTGAGCTGTAGACAGGGGGGTTTAACTGTGGATGGTGGGAAGGGTGAGCTGTGGACAGGGGGGTTGAGCTGTGGACGGGGGGGTTGAGCTGTGGATGTTGGGTTGAGCTGTGGATGGGGGGGAGAGGGTAAGCTGTGAATGAGAGGAGAGTAGGGGACCTGTGGATGGTGGGGAAGGTGAGCTGTGGACAGGGAGGTTGAGCTGTGGATGGGGGTTGAGTGTGAGCTGTCCACAGGGGGAGAGGGTGAGCTGTGGATGGAGGGTGAGCTGTGGATGGCGGGAGAGAGTGAGCTGTGCACAGGGGGGAGAGGGTGAGTTGCGGACTGGGGGGTTGAGCTGTGGATGGGGGATGAGGGTAAGCTGTGAACGAAAGGAGAGAAGGTGACCTGTGGACGATGGGGAAGGTGAGCTTTGAACAGGAAGGTTGAACTGTGGATGGGGGGGAGAGAGTGAGCTGTGGACAGGGGGGAGAGGGTGAGCGCTGAATGAGAGGAGAGGTGGTAATCTGTGAATGGGGAGAGAAGGTGGGCTGTGGATGGGGGGAGAAGGTAAGCCTTGACCACATCCATTATTTGATTATTAGGCAACACTTTACTTATGTTTCCCAAGGAATGGCGTGAATTGGGGCTGGGAATTGACTGGGGGGTGGGTTCCTGCACCTATTCTGTGAGAAAAAAAGCCATGGATAGGGTTGAAGGGGTTATGCTGATGGAAAGGATTCTATATACTCTACAGGATAAAATACCTGTTTGATTGCAAATGGGATGTTTGGAAGACTCATAGACATATTCTGCTGTCTTGAACTAATATAGTACCTGATTAAGTTACCATAAGCTACAGGATCGATACCCCTATGTATATCTTTTTGATCCTTCATGTATCTATTTTTGTACAACTGTTGATTCATGTTTTGAAGGTTTTTTTTTTTTTTGTATGCTTCTGAATTGTTCTTTGTGTTATGACTCAAGATTATACTTGTGACATTTACTCTCTTTTGTATCTTGTCACACTGATGTATATTTTATATGCTTTAACCACTTGCCGACTGTCTTACGACGATATATGTAGGCAGAATGGCTCTCCTGCCAAACCTGTATGTCAGTCCGCAAAAGCAGGATAGCATGTCCGCGGGTCCTGAGCAGAAGCAGAACAGGGAACTGCCAATGTAAACAAGGCATTTCCCTGTTCTGCCTAATGACATGACAGAGATCTTCTGTTCCCTGTCATCAGGAGCAGTAATCTCTGTCATGTCAGTGGTAGCCCACCCCCCCTACACTTAGAACACGCTGAGGGAACACACTTAACCTCTTGATCGCCCTCTAGTGTTTAACCCCTTCCCTGCCAGTGCCATTTACACAGTAATCATTGCACTTTTATAGCACTGATAGCTGTATAAATTACAATGGTCCCAAAATAGTTTCAAAAGTGTCCAATGTGTCCGCCATAATGTCGCAGTCATGATAAAAATTGCAGCTCGCCGCCATTACTAATAAAAAAAATTAATAATAAAAATGCCATAAATCTATCCCCTATTTTGTAGACACTATAACTTTTGCGCAAACCAATCAATATAGGCTTATTGCAATTTACCAAAAATATGTAGAAGATTACATATCAACCTAAACCGAGAAAGAATTTTTTTTATAGAATTTTTGGGGATATTTATTATAGCTAAAAGTAAAAAATATTGCTTTTTTTCAAAATTGTTGCTCTTTTTTTGTTCATAGCGCAAAACATAAAAACCGCAGAGGTGATCAAATACCACCAAAAGAACTCTCTATTTGTGGGAAAAAAAATAATGTCAATTTTGTTTCAGTGCAATGTTGCATGAATTGTCAGTTAAAGTGATGTAGTGCCATATCGCAAAAAGTGCTCTGGTTAGTAAGGGGGTAAATCCTTCTGGGGCTGAAGTGGTTAAAATGGTTAAAGTTTTAATATAAAAAAAAACAGGGTTAATTTTCTACCTTTTTTATATAGATACACACAGATAGCCATTAAATGTACAATATACACAATTTATGATGTGGCAATATTACAACAGAGGAAAAGGAATCACACAAACATGTTTTGCCAAGGCACAGCTCCAGGTCCACAGAAATATTGCTTGTAATTGTCCCTGTTTTGAAAGGCATTCATGGTTAATAATCGTGGTTGTGCTGCGACAAGAATTTTGAGCATAGAACTAGTTTTCTATATGCTACATCCATCTGAATTTCTACTATGTTTTCCAATATCTACAAATAGAAATTTATATTTCATGTTCACCACTGCCAACAATACTATGCTGAAGAAACCTTTGTAATTATGGTAGTATGACTCAAACTATGGAAGTGGGTGATTCTCACATGTTTCCCATCTATGGTACCACTACAATTGTGGAAAATACATGTCTCTTCAAATTGATGTGCATTAGCTAAAGTTAAAATATCAAGTATTTAACATGTGCCATCACCTGCTGGACAATCACAAAAAAACAAAATAATAATACATAGTTCAAAATAGATGAAAATATCAATATATATAACACAGTGGCTGTTTTATAGCATGGCAAAACATTAACAAATGTGGAAGATGAATAGTACTCACATAGTTCGTGTCTTTTTACACAACAAAATGGATTGTCGGGAAGTGAGGCTGACAACTTCCTATTCTGCTCCACCACATGTTCACTGGACTGGAAAGGTTTGTATATAGGGGCCAATAAGGGGTAAAAAGGCTATGTATTGGGAAGTAACAGCGCTTCCATCACTGCACAACACATCAATGCGCACAAGGATCAATCAAAAGGTTGGGACACTCGGGTCTATCACAGAAGGGGAAAGATATAATGCAATCAGTATGCTTGCAAGATAATACCAAGAATTGGCTCAATATAAGAGCCTATGTTTGTAGAGCCAATTGTTACACCCTTTGGAGACAGACCTCCACATTGGTAAGGAGATGTCAACCAAAAGTTAATGCTCAGAACATCCAAAGGAAAAGTACAAAAAGTGCTCACCTATCTTGATCCTAATAGCTTGTATTGCAGAGATGTGAGAGGTGTGTGCAGTCCTGGCTGTGCAGCAAAATAGCTCTGAACCTGGTGTCCATGTACTTAAAGTAGTTACATGAGCCGCAGGGGAATGTGCCAGTGAGTTTGCAAGGATCACCATGGAAGGAACCCTGGAATTCGCTCTGTACTATCAAATCCCCTACAGAGGTGGCCCGTCTATATGTGATCCGGGGGGGGCGGTGCTACAAGAGGTCCCACAGTGGGGTTGGATGTTAAAAGATGCCAATACTTGTCAAGAATGCCCTTCACCCTGGAATGATCATTGGTATACGTAGTAATGATCCTGGAGTTTTGAGTCTCAGGGGACTTGGCCTTCTTAAGAAATAAAAGATCATGTCTCATTCTTTTTTCTACACGAATGCCTGTTTAAGACATTTGTGGCTGTACCCTCTGTCGAACAAACGTTGTTTCAGATTATTAGCCTCCTTTTTATAGTTCTCATAATCAGAACAATTCAGTTTGATTTGCATGTATTGACTATATGGTATTGAGCTGACAAGGGGTTTGGGGTGAAAACTAGATGAATGCAATATAGTGTTACCTGCAGTAGGCTTTCTAAATAATTTACTTGAAAGCATATTTGTAGCATCTTTGTATATTTCAACATCCAAAAAAGTTACTTTGGAGGCATGAAAAGACATTGTGAACTTGATATTAAATTCATTCTGATTAAGGGCTGCCAAACAGTCCACCAGCATCTGCTCGGGTCTGTCCCATACGATGAAGATGTCATCTATGTACCTGTGCCACATAACAACGTGGCACAGGTACATAAAGAGACCCTCATCCTCAAATATGGAATGTTCCCATTCCCCCAGGTACAGATTGGTGTAGCCAGGGGCACAACAAGTGCCCCTGGCTACGCCCTGCACCTGGAGGAAAAACTGACTGTCAAATGAGAAGATGTTATGATTAAGTATAAATTCAAGAGAAAGAAGTATAAGCTCATTGAATGATTCTTTATGATGGCTTATCTAAGATAAAACCTTTCACATACAAGCTAGGCCCTTAGAATGTGGAATAGAACTGTAAAGAGCCTCCACATCAATGGTGGCTAAAATAGAACTGTCAGATAACTGCACTCCCTCGAGAATTTGCAGTAAGTGAATAGTATCACGAACATATGAAGGTAAGGCAAGAACAAACGGTCTGATGTGCTCATCTACCAGTCTGGACAAGTTTTCAGTAATGGCACCATTTCCAGATACGATGGGCCTACCTGGAGGGTCTATTGCATTTTTGTGCACTTTAGGAAGTGAGTAAAAAGTGGCCGTTCTAGGGAAGGGAGTGCATACAAAGTTCCATGACTGTTTGAAAATGACCCCATTATGAAAGGCATTGTTAACAAGCAAATAAAATTTCCTGCTGACAACATCAACAGCGTCAGGGCTTACAGGGCGATACCAATCAGTATGATTTAAAATTTCCATGCACATCTGCTTGTATGTCATTGTCCATGAGGACAATGTTGCCCCCCTTGTCGGAGGGCTTGATGGTAATATCATGGTTCATAGATAAGTTTTTGAGGGCTATCCTCTCACTATCAGTCAGATTTCCCAACTCATTGGGTATGGGTTTTAAAGCTTTTATCTCTTGACAAGTAAGGTGGCTATTCCATGATTGGAGCTGGGGTATAAGGATGACCTTTTCTTCAATAAGGATTTAGGGGTAGTCACAGTCGTTTCAATGTTTGAATCATCTACCTGTTTGAGGAGGGACTCCAGATCCAAGGTGTCAATAAGCTCTCTAGAGTCACTCTCTTCCAACAGGGAATTAAGGTTTTCCAGAGCTTGCCGTTCACTAAAAGTACGACAGCTCTCAAAATCAGGGTTTCGTTTTTCAAACATGCTTCTCAATAGAAGTGTGTGTGTGTATAAGTGTAAATCCTTGATTATCTCAAATTTGTCCAATTTATGGTCTGGACAAAAAGTGAGACCTTTTGATAAGACCAAGGTCTTGTCAATTGTAAGGGAGTGAGAGGAAAAATTAATTATATTCAATTGTGGAGATACAACTAAGTGAGTGTTCAGGGAGGTGTGGGGTTTGGGAGAACGGGAGGATTTCCCTGTTTTTTTGGAAAAAATATAGTGGGGATTTTTGGTGTGACGAGAAGTGAGGGATTGGGGACACCAGTAATTGAGGGAGCTGAGGACGTCAGCATCACATTAGATGTTGACACCGAAACACCTCCAGTGCCTCCAGAGGGAGTGCATGAATAGTTCTTAGAGGAACATTTTGGCAAAATATTTGTTGAGGGATTGTCACCATCACAACGTCTTTTGGGACATCTCTTACATCTAGACTGCTTGGAAGAGGGATGGGATACATAGGACGACATGGAGGAGGTATCCGACATATCAGATTGCCCTGGATGTTGTATAGGCCCACTCCGGAAACCCACGCCACACGTCCCTTGATGACATTTATAGGCCCGGCCTTCTTGGAAGGCCTGCTTATCTCTTATAAATTTGTTTTCTTTCTTAGAGAGTATAGATTTATTAAAAAGCTCAATGTGAATTTTCAGTTTTTCATTTAATTCTTGAAAGGAAGAATGAGTTTGTACTGATTGAATTTGTGAGGATATTTTATCTACATTGATGTCTATCTCATTTAGACGCTTTTGGTATTCATCAATGAGGATACTCATCATTTTGGTAGAGCAAGATTTCAAGTTGCTCTCTCATAACGTTTTAAAAGTAGAATCTATGTTCTTGAAGAAAGGAAAAATGTGTATATGAAGCCCATGGGGGTTTAAATCTTCTCTAATGTATTCCTCAAAAAATTTGATATGCCAGTATATAAGTGACTTTTTTTCCAGCCATTTGGTAAGGCCGGAAAAAAGAAAGGGTAATTCAGACTCATAAGATTTGTTTTGGCCATATTCTCTTTAGAGTTTGGATGCAAAGTCGCCCTATGCCTGACCACAAAATTCTGCCATGCTACAAGAGTATAGTTTCAAAGGAGGGGGCTTAAAGGGTATCTACTACCTAAAAATCGGTGAAACAATTATTTAGGAGAAACCACTATTGAGAATAAAACCTGGAAGACCATGCCATATTCCTTAAATAGAAATTTGCAAAAGGGAAATGCCCCAGGGATTGTACGGTCATGGGAAATAAACCAGATCATATAGAAAGTATAGTACAGTAAAAAAGTACAAAATATATTTGAAATACATATAGTTAATAGACTTAATATACAAAAATAGGAATACCAATAAAAACAATGATATAAGACACAATAAGTAAACAGCAAAAAAATTACTGATATACACATATGGTCTAGAGTGTGTTTACAATATACAAACATGTTTCAGAAAAATAGGTATAGTATTAAGTTCCTTCTTCAAGGGCTGAGTTGAGATATGCTGTTTTATCTATTAACAAAAAAGAAAAACAAAATAATAATACATATTTCAAAATAGATGAAAATATCAATATATATAACACAGTGGGGGTTATTTACGAAAGGCAAATCCACTTTGCATTACAAGTGCACGGCAAGTGCACTTGAAAGTGCACTCGCTGAAAATCTGAGTGCAAGATCTGAAATGAGGGGAAGATCTGTTGATTTTATCATCCAATCATGTACAAGCTAAAATGCTGTTTTTTATTTTCCTTGCATGTCCCCCTCAGATCTACAGCGACTGAACATTCAAGTGCACTTGCAGTGCACGTGTAGTGTAAAGTGGATTTTCCTTTAGTATCTAACCCCCAGTATCTGTTTTATAGCATGGCAAAACATTACCAAATATAGAAGATGGATAGTACTTACATAATTTGTGTCTTTTTACACAACAACATGGATTGTCAGGAAGCAAGGCCGACAACTTCCTATTCTGCTCCACCACATGTTCAAAAGGTTTGTATATAGGGGCCAATAAGGCCTCACATAATTTGGGAATCAGTTTACAAGAAAAAGCACTACTTTGCTTTGTTGTTCAATTATTTGAATACAGTTGTTATATTTGTATTTAGAGTACTGCAAATATTATTTTCAAATATTTAAATTATTATTTTAAAATATGTTGCCTCTGCAGCAATGGTGTCACTAACTATAGTAGTTCTATTGAAGTCTTATTGAAGTCTTCTTCTGGAAAACGGTGGTAATTCCAGTAGTCATTGGAGTTGTCTTTTAATTCTCTCAAAAGAACCATAAGTTCTTATGAGTACTGGTCCTGATTCCTCAACCATTCCACCACTCCTTGGACCAAAACCAGAGTCTCCTCCTTTTCTTCTTTTTTTTTTTTTATTCAGGATATGAATTGATATTACCGCAAGCATCAAGACTGCAACTGATCTGCTCCTCAAGCAGGAGCTGTTTGTTTGCTGTTTGTTTGCTGTTTGTTTGCTGTTTGTTTGCTGGGTTGCATTTTTGGGGCTTTTCCTTTTAGTTTTTAATTTGCCTTTTGCTGTCACTTTTTAAATAGCTTTTTTTTTTTTTTTTTTCTCTGGTTCCATCAATCTATCAATTAAGGGGGGTGGTTAATTGCTCACAGGTGCCTATTTAACTTGTTGTAGGACTCAGTCTGAGCATGCTCAGTCTGAGGCTGTGGAACTTGGTGTAAGTGGAGCTGGTATAAGTGGGAGTTAAAAACAAGAGTTTAAAACAGGATGTTATAACAGGGGTCATAGTACCTGTGTAGTGTGAGTATCTGAGTGTTGTCTGAGTAGTGTGTGTGGATCGTTAGTACTTGTGTATTGTGTACAGTATACTTGTGTATTGCGAGTGCACGTAGGTCTGTGAGTACCTGTGTATTGTCTTGTTGTGTACCTGTGTATTGTCTTGAGTATTAGTGCCAGGAAGCTAGCTGTTAGGTAATTTGGACAGGATAAAATCCCCAAATCCTCACTAAATTTAATAGGTACGATGCCCGGCGGGTGTGGAGAGGCGACTCTTTGTACATCTTGCCGCATGTATGCGTTCCTTGATCATCCGATCGAGGGCGAATACTGCTGTGCAAAATGTAAGCACATTGTTTCCCTGGAAGCCCAGGTTCTGAATCTGGGGAAGCAACTGTCAGCACTGAGAAGTTCCTCCATACTAAAGGTGAGCCAGGAACGTACACGGCAGGTGCCGGCAGGGGCCAGCACAGAGGCGGGTGGAGACAAAGAGGTGCAGGCACTAGCAAAGAGTAGATGGGTGACAGTCAGGAGGGGGAAGTGCCAGAGAGGCCGATCCAGGACTGGAGCATCCCAATAAGTACGCTCCATTGAGTGACATTGGTGAAACCAGTCAGGGACCAGCACTGCTGGAGATGAGGGACTCTCCTAGCTGCCAGGGGAAGAACTCCTCCAGTGAGAGTGGGGGGGCAGCAAAGGGAAAGGAAAGACAGATTCTGGTGGTAGGGGACTCAATTCTTAGAAGGACAGAGAGGGCAATCTGTAACCAAGACCTGAAGCGCCGAACTACTTGTCTACTGGGCGCTCGGGTTCGGCACATCACGGATCTTGTGGGCAGATTACTGGGAGGGGCTGGGGAAGACCCAGCTGTCATGGTGCACGTTGGCACCAATGACAAAGTCAGAGGCAGATGGAGTGTCCTAAAGAACGATTTTAGGGACTTAGGTGCTAAATTGAGGAAAATGACCTCCAAGGTAGTGTTCTCAGGAATACTACCGGTACATCGAGCCACACCAGAAAGGCAGAGGGAGATTAGGGAAGTAAACAAGTGGCTGAAGAGCTGGTGTAGTAAGGAGGGGTTTGGGTTCCTGGAGGACTGGGCCGACTTCTCAGTCGGTAACCGGTACTATAGAAGGGACGGACTGCACCTAAATAAGGAGGGTGCAGATCTGCTGGGAATGAAGATGGCCAAAAAGTTAGAGGGGTTTTTAAACTAGGCGATGGGGGGGAGGGTCCAGAGACAGTGATAGCCAGCGCGGAAGATATTCCAGAGGGTAGTATTGGGGGCATTAGTGGTAGGTTAACCAAAGCACAAAAACACAAGGTGAGTATAGTAGCAAGTCCTAGTTGCAATCTTGAAACACCCAATACGAGGACAATATGCGACCGGTCTAAACTATGTGGCATGTTCACCAATGCCAGGAGCATGGCGGACAAGATGGGTGAACTAGAGATACTGTTGTACAAGGAGGATTTGGATTTTGTGGGAATTTCAGAGACCTGGTTCAACAGCTCTCATGATTGGCTGGCAAACATTCAAGGGTATACCCTATACCGCAAGGATAGAGAGGGGGAGGGGTATGCCTATATATCAAGAATAATGTACAAGTGAATGTGAGAGATGACATCACTGAGGGAGCTAGGGAGGAGGTGGAATCCTTATGGGTAGAGCTCCAAAGGGATGAGGCTAAGGGGAAAATAATACTGGGAGTATGCTATAGGCCCCCTAACCTGAGGGAGGAAGTGGAGACAGATCTCCTATCACAAATTGGATTAGCAGCAAGGATGGGAAGTGTTATCATAATGGGGGATTTTAATGATCCAGACATAGACTGGGCGGAGGGAACCGCGCATTCATTTAAGGCTCGCCAGTTCCTTAATGTCTTGCAGGACAATTTTATGGGTCAGATGGTAGACGCACCAACTAGAAATAAAACATTACTGGATCTACTGATTACCAACAATACAGACCTGATCACAGATGTGGAAATACGGGGCAATTTAGGTAACAGCGATCACAGGTCAATTTGTTTCAGTATAAATCACACAAATAGGAAACATGAAGGGAACACAAAGACACTGAATTTCAAAAGAGCCAACTTCCCTAAACTACAAACCTTGCTAAAAGGCATAAATTGGGATAAAATATTAGGAACAAAGAATACGGAGGAGAGATGGGTTTGCTTTAAGAGCATATTAAATAAGGGCATTAGCCAATGTATCCCATTGGGTAATAAATTTAAAAGAGAGAACAAAAATCCTGGATGGCTTAACTCCAATGTAAAAATGCATATAAAAGCAAAGGAGAAGGCCTTTAAAAAATACAAGGTTGAGGGATCATCCTCAGCATTCAGACTTTATAAAGAATGCAACAAGAAATGTAAGGGTGCAATTAGGACGGCTAATGCCCCGTACACACGGTCGGACTTTGTTCGGACATTCCGACAACAAAATCCTAGGATTTTTTCCGACGGATGTTGGCTCAAACTTGTCTTGCATACACACGGTCACACAAAGTTGTCGGAAAATCCGATCGTTCTAAACGCGGTGACGTAAAACACGTACGTCGGGACTATAAACGGGGCAGTGGCCAATAGCTTTCATCTCTTTATTTATTCTGAGCATGCGTGGCACTTTGTCCGTCGGATTTGTGTACACACGATCGGAATTTCCGACAACGGATTTTGTTGTAGGAAAATTTTATCTCCTGCTCTCCAACTTTGTGTGTCGGAAAATCCGATGGAAAATGTCCGATGGAGTCCACACACGGTCGGAATTTCCGACAACACGCTCCGATCGGACATTTTCCATCGGAAAATCCGACCGTGTGTACGGGGCATAAGATAGAACATGAAAGACACATAGCGAAGGAGAGCAAAAAAAATCCCAAGAAATTCTTTAAGTATGTAAACAGTAAAAAAGGGAGGACAGACCATATTGGCCCCATAAAGAATGAGGAAGGACATCTGGTTACAAAGGATGGGGAGATGGCAAAAGGTATTGAATTTATTCTTCTCCTCAGTATTCACGAGTGAATCGGGGGGCTTCAGTAACCAAAACTGCAGTGTTTATCCTCATGACACAACACAGGAAGCGCCTACATGGTTAACAGAGGACGGAATTAAAATTAGACTTGAGAAACTTAACATTAATAAATCACCGGGACCAGATGGCTTGCATCCGAGGGTACTTAGGGTACTCAGTCAGGTGATTGCCAGACCGTTGTTCCTAATTTTTACAGACAGTCTATTGACTGGAATGGTACCAGCTGATTGGAGAAAAGCCAATGTAGAACAAAGGAAATTCCCCTAGTGGACTTTAAAGGCACATTTAAGAAAACATTTAGAAAAGTATATGAAGTAAATAACAGTTTATTTATTACAAAAAATCATCGAGTGAATATCACACAATCACGTAATTAAAAACAAGGAATGCAGTTCCATAGATACAAAACTAGTGATACCAATACATTAGTACCCGACGCGTTTCGGAGTTACTTATGCCTCCTTCTTCAGGGGTGATTGTAGGATTTGCAACAGAATTATCTATATGGGAAATGGTATATATAACATAAACATAGTAAGTACACAATAGAAATCATGAACAGGGAACCTATGATTGCATAAATCTGTATATATATATTTTTCTGTTTATACTTACATTGGTATCTATAGATATTGGTTTATGCATTCCAGAAAGGGTTTAAAAGAACATAAATGTATTGACACATACTGCCCATCAGACGCATTCCCTGGTCATAGTGTGTAGAGCTCTTTTGCTCTTAATTTAATTGGTAGTAGATACCGCTCCCCGCATTAGACCGACAATTATCTGTGCATGGCCGTCCAGAACTCTGGTTGAGTATTCTGGACCGCCAAAAATCTACCCTTCCATTTTTTATTCCTCTTAGTTTTAATAATACTACACACTTTTCCTTAAGTACTTCTCTATTTGTTAATAGACAAAAATGACTAACTTTACGGGTGATGGATGGGAAACACTGATGGAGGGCTACCTAAAAGATTTTGGAGATAAGGAATCTGTTGACTCCGAGATATCTTCTCTTTTCTCCAGACTCTCTAAAACTCTGGAGAAAAAATCATTATTTTACTGGCATGTCAAATCATTCCAGGACTACGTTAAAGAAGACATTAACCCTGCAGGATTGCGAGTCCAGATCTTCCCGACACTGGAGGGCCTGGACTCGGAATTCAAAAGCAAATGGGAACGGGCACTACGGGCATGTTCACAAAGCCTGATGGAAATCCTGATCGAGGAATATAAAAAGAGATCCAACACCCTAGACTCAGACATTGTAATTCTCTGTAACAAGCTACAGCAATTAAAAATGCAGAGACCACTTACCAACAAAGAAGATAGACTGAAAACACACTTAGAAACATTCAACAAGGATGTAATCAGAATAGAAACCATCAACATCAGGGACACCAAATCAACCCCTCACAATCCACCCCTAATCCACCTCAAACCCACACCCAAACACTCCAGAAACCCAACACGGGACACAGTACTAAACGCACATTTCGGGGTGACCCCAATGAGGGGCAACAAGCAAAGAAACTAACCCTTGACATTCCTAAAAAAACCTATTCCCCCACAGTTACACAGGAACCAATTCCTAAAACACTTAATGCACAGAGCAATACACACACCCCGATAAGGGATACGAATTCCCAATCAAACCCCTCGACAGTCACAACATTGGACACAATTTCCAATGACCCATCTTTTTTAGAGAAAATCCTGATGGGTGTACAACCCACACAATCCAACCCCAATACCTACACTCAAATAGCACTTTAACTGTCCCTGACACTGATCAAGAATCGAAACCCAATAGTCTCAATATCATCAATCTTTCATCGTATAGACTCTCCCATGACGAAACCAATGTCCTGCAAAAAGGCCTAAACTTTTGCCCTAATCAAAATTTGGACAAGTTTGAGATCTATAAGGATCTCCAACTGTTTATACATAAGCTTATTCTGAAAAAACTATACCATAAGCAGGAAAGACCCACTAATTTGACGCCACAGGAACACCAAGCATTAGAGCAACTGGTATCCCTTCTTGACGAGAACGATCCAACTGATCTCATAGATGAAATTAATCTATCCCAAATACTAGATTCCATCGAAAGACCTAATGAACCCCCGAAGGGAAATACCTCCACACTTAAAAAGAAGTCTGATTTCTGCCCTGCGCCAAGTATCCATCCGAACGCAGCAGCCTTTTTAAGGTTAGTTGGCAAAGAATTAGATAAATTAAGAATTTATAATAAATCCCCTGAAAATCTTACTAAAAATGAGAAGGTAGCACTCAAATCATTGTCAAAAAATGACAGTATTACGATTAAAAATGCAGATAAGGGTGGGAACATTGTAGTATTTGACAATAAAGATTATATTAAGATGTGCAATAGACTACTGGACAACCGAGAGTGGTACCGCCCTATACCGGTGAGTCTGGTCAGTAAATATAATAGGGATTTTTATACACTGATAGATACGGCATATTCCAACTCTACTATCACTAAATCCCTATGGCAATTTATCAGAAATGACTTTCCACGTATACCGGTCTTCTATGCATTGCCCAAAGTCCATAAAGACATCAAAAATCCCCCCGGTAGACCGATTATTTCCGGTATAGGGGCCATCAGTGAAAATGCGAGTAAGCTGATAGACGAAGTACTAAAACCATTTGTCCACGCCCTCCCCTCTTTTGTAAAAGACACAGTACATTTTCTACAAATTATCGACCAACAAACAATCCCCGAACATGCTTTGTTCGTTACGATTGATGTCGAATCTCTCTACAGCTCTATCCCCCATGAGAAGGGCGTAGCAGCCATAAAACATGTCCTTCGCACAGCACAAGATCTGGATCCTACATACAGTGAATTCATCACCTCACTTTTGGAACACATTCTTAACCACAATGTTTTTGCTTTTAACGGCTCCCACTACCTCCAGGTGCAGGGGGTTGCGATGGGGACATGTTGTGCCCCATCGTATGCCAACCTGTACCTGGGGGAGTGGGAGGCCATGTTCCTCAATGATGAGGGCTTGTCGATGTACACGGACCACATATTGTGTTGGTACCGGTACATCGACGACCTCTTCATCGTGTGGGACGGATCGATCGACCTCCTTAGGGAGTGTCTACTGAGGATGAACCGCAACGACTTCAACCTCAATTTCACTATGTCATTCGACAAACAGTGCGTTACGTTTCTCGATGTAGAGGTCTGCAGAGGTGAGGAAGGCAATATCACTAGCAAACTATATAGAAAATCAACCGCAAGTAATGCCATATTACATGCAAGTAGCTTCCACCCCAAACCCCTCCTCAACTCTATTCCATATAGTCAGTATTTGAGAGCAAAACGAAACTGCTCCGACATTAACACCTTTAAATTAGAGGCAAATAAGCTACGTGATAGGCTACTACTAAGGGGGTACTCCCATGCATCTCTGAAACGCTCTTTTAAAAAAGCCCTCAGGCAGTCAAGAGAGGAGCTACTATACTCTAAAAAAGCAAAAAAATCTGATAAGAATGATATCGATACTCTTAGAATTATTACTAAATTCAACAATCAACATAGACAGGTGAGGAACATTGTGACAAAATACTGGCACATGCTACAGTGCGATCCAGCATTAGGACCATTGGTCCCACAGAGACCTCTTTTTACATTCAAAAGAACTACCTCCCTGGGAGATAAAATTACAGCTAGTGAGTTTAAGGTAGGGAATAATAAGACACATTGTAAGTATAAGGGGACATTTATGTGTGGCAAATGTAGATACTGTAAATATATGCTTACAACTAAAAACCCGATCCTTCCAAATGGTCAATCCTTCCACCCCAAACATTTTGCCAATTGCAGGACCTACGGGGTGATTTACCTACTTCTATGTGAATGTACATGCTTCTATATAGGAAAAACCAAGACAGAATTTTGGAAGAGGGCATATAGACATCTAGTAAGCATGGAAACTGGCGACCCGGACCTCCCACTGGGAAGACACACCCTAACAGTACATAATGGCATATGCCCAAAAATCAAATTTCTCATCTTGGATCGGGTACATCCAGAGTTGAGGGGAGGGGACTGGAACAAGACACTGCTGCAATTAGAGTCCCGTTGGATATACAATCTAAGAGCCACCGAACCCCCAGGCCTAAACGAAACCATTTGGTTTAAACCCTTCCTCGAAGGCTTTTCATCCGGTGGTAGAGAGCAGTAGGGAAGATCACCCCATAGACAACCACACGTCTAGGGATGGACTAGAGACTAGTCAGCTATCCCTATTCCATCCATTACTACCCTTTATATAGGGGACACCACCATTGGCCATATGGCCGTCTACACGTCTGGTGAACCCCCGCCCATTTGCTATCTACACCCATTTATAGGTAAGGAAAGGCTCTAAACTTAACATCTTATGCAGCAGTTGAGCTTGACCACTATACACTGGCCCCCCCTTAGCCTTCTTAGAAAGGAAACCTCTATTGTACTACAGGACATACGGTCGATATACTATACATTGTGCCACTCTGGGTCATGAATAAAACTGTTGTTATCTATTCTGTATATTGTATTATATGACACTTGAGGTTATTAATGTCTAGACCATATGTATGTATACCTGGTGTTATTTATGACTCTTATCCATGTAACGTGCCTTCCAGCTGCACATCCCCTATATCTGTATGTGATTACCGTTTTTGTTATATGTCCCTCCATTAGGTTACCTTCCCAACCCGTATCATACTGCCCACCAGTTCTGCTTCCCTGCTATAGCAACAAAATTCAGCATATTATCACTTTTATCTTTTTTTATTAGATGCACATAATATGTGCTTTAACTCATTGTTCATTGGTCCTACATTACGATCTGCCATCCGCCCGGCACGAAAAGAGCCGCCTGAGCGAGTCTGGGCTCATGGCGGCGCTGTGTGAGGTACAGTATTTACTGTCCTCCATCTTGCGACCCCAACGGACATGCGCAGTCCGTTGGGGAAGCTAGACGTGCCGGCGGGTGCAGTGGGCGTGGCCACGCCTCATGACGTCTGCGCACGCACGCGCTGTGGGAGCCTGGCGGCGCGCACTCCACCCGGGGGGCCAGCTAGAGTGTGTCCGTCCCTCCCTCACCATAATCAGCTGTTGCCTCTTTTCATCAACAGCTGATGGGTGGGGAGGGCTTTATATGTCCAGTCTTAGCTCACACCAAGCGTCATCTGCTGCAGACAGGACGCTATTGGTGTGAGCTGCTGTGATATACGGTTAGTAACCTACTACATACTTATTGACATAGATCTCTTTATTGATATCACCAGCCATTAACCCTATCTGTTACCTGTCATGCTCTATTTACTTCATCTGTCACCTGCTATGCTCTATGGTTCTTTCTTCCCTTACAATACACCTAACGATCCAGTCTTTTCTCCACTGAAACTACAAGCCATTCCTGCTACTTGGATGCCCTATACTTTTCTCCTGTTTTCTGTCTCTTCATTTACTATCCCTCTCCTTTTGTTTTTCTTTCTTTATTCCTCTCCCCTTCCTTTTTCCTCTCTTCCCTTTCCCCCCATTTCCCTTCCCTTTCTGGTTTTCTTCCCCCCCCCCTCCCCCCCCCCTCTTTTCCTTCTTCCCCTCCCCCCCTCCTACTTCCCATTTCCCTCCCTTTTTTTTTTTTTTTTCCCCCCTACCCCATCCCTTGTCCCCTCCCCCCCCCCCTCTTTCTTTCCCTCCCCTTCTCATCCTCCCCCCTTTCCCACTACCCCCCCCCCTTTTTTCCCCCCCCTTCCCTTGCCCCTCCTTTCCTCTTGTCTCTGTCTCCTTTCTTTCCCCCCCCCCTCCCCTCTCCCCCTCTTTCTTTATCAATCAGGGTATTGATATACTTTCTATTTCCATGTTGACTCTCCAGTGATCTGGGCCTTACCTGATCCACACCCACCATCAGCTACTGTCCTCCATACTATAGGCGGACCAGGTAGGATACACTTTTTTGGACTTTCCATGTACTACTCTGGCTGTTCATATGCATGCACATTTATATATATATTTTCATGACTTACAGGATACACATTCGGCCCCAGTGTGATCTCAGATCTAAACTGTTATACGCCCTCGACTAATGGGCCTCTCTTTCCATTGGAAGGAAGAATAAATTACCTCATATATTCATACCTATCCATTTCCACCTCGACAGTGGCTATATGAATATTTTTGTTATACTCTACTAAAGCTCTACACACTATGACCAGGGAATGAGTCTGATGGGCAGTATGTGTCAATACATTTATGTTCTTTTAAACCCTTTCTGGAATGCATAAACCAATATCTATAGATACCAATGTAAGTATAAACAGAAAAATATATATATACAGATTTATGCAATCATAGGTTCCCTGTTCATGATTTCTATTGTGTACTTACTATGTTTATGTTATATATACCATTTCCCATATAGATAATTCTGTTGCAAATCCTACAATCACCCCTGAAGAAGGAGGCATAAGTAACTCCGAAACGCGTCGGGTACTAATGTATTGGTATCACTAGTTTTGTATCTATGGAACTGCATTCCTTGTTTTTAATTACGTGATTGTGTGATATTCACTCGATGATTTTTTGTAATAAATAAACTGTTATTTACTTCATATACTTTTCTAAATGTTTTCTTAAATGTGCCTTTAAAGTCCACTAGGGGAATTTCCTTTGTTTCAAATTTGAATTTAGGATGTGGCACAATTAGCAGATAACTGGTCGATCAAACCTTTTGCTCTTAAAAGCCAATGTAGCACCAATATTTAAAAAGGGCCCAAAAAACATCCCTGGGAATTACAGACCAGTTAGCCTAACATCAATGGTATGTAAACTCTTGGAGGGGATGATAAGGGACTATATACAAGATTTTAGTAATAAGAATGATATCATTAGCAGTAATCAGCATGGATTCATGAAGAATCGTTCTTGCCAAACCAATCTATTAACCTTCTATGAGGAGGTGAGTTGCCATCTAGATAAAGGAAGGCCTGTAGATGTGGTGTATCTGGATTTTGCAAAAGCATTTGACACAGTTCCCCATAAACGTTTACTGTACAAAATAAGGTGCGTTGGCATGGACCATAGGGTGAGTACATGGATTGAAAACTGGCTACAAGGGCGTGTTCAGAGGGTGGTGATAAATGGGGAGTACTCAGAATGGTCAGGGGTGGGTAGTGGGGTTCCCCAGGGTTCTGTGCTGGGACCAATCCTATTTAATTTGTTCATAAACGATCTGGAGGATGGGATAAACAGTTCAATCTCTGTATTTGCAGACGATACTAAGCTAAGCAGGGCAATAACTTCTCCGCGGGATGTGGAAATCTTGCAAAAAGACCTGAACAAATTAATGGGGTGGGCGACTACATGGCAAATGAGGTTCAATGTAGAAAAATGTAAAATAATGCATTTGGGTGGCAAAAATATGAATGCAATCTATACACTGGGGGGAGAACCTCTGGGGGAATCTAGGATGGAAAAGGACCTGGGGGTCCTAGTAGATGATAGGCTCAGCAATGGCATGCAATACCAAGCTGCTGCTAACAAAGCAAACAGAATATTGGCATGCATTAAAAGGGGGATCAACTCCAGAGATAAAACGATAATTCTCCCGCTCTACAAGACTCTGGTTAGGCCGCACCTGGAGTATGCTGTCCAGTTCTGGGCACCAGTCCTCAGGAGGGATGTACTGGAAATGGAGCGAGTACAAAGAAGGGCAACAAAGCTAATAAAGGGTCTGGAGGATCTTAGTTATGAGGAAAGGTTGCGAGCTCTGAACTTATTCTCTCTGGAGAAGAGACGCTTGAGAGGGGATATGATTTCAATTTACAAATACTGTACTGGTGACCCCACAATAGGGATAAAACTTTTTCGCAGAAGAGAGTTTAATAAGACTCGTGGCCACTCATTACAATTAGAAGAAAAGAGGTTTAACCTTAAACTACGTAGAGGGTTCTTTACTGTAAGAGCGGCAAGGATGTGGAATTCCCTTCCACAGGCGGTGGTCTCAGCGGGGAGCATTGATAGCTTCAAGAAACTATTAGATAATCACCTGAATGACCGCAACATACAGGGATATGTAATGAAATACTGACACATAATCACACACATAGGTTGGACTTGATGGACTTGTGTCTTTTTTCAACCTCACCTACTATGTAACTATGTAAGGACCATGGTGATGCATCAGGGGTACAAACAAAGGTCTGTTTTCAATGAAGGAATGACGTACAATTCACATAAATATCCCGTTGTGCAAAGTTGTGTTTCCAGGATCACAAACGTAATTTCTTCCATTAATGGAATTGACTGGAAAAATGACATATATTATTATTGTTAACAAACGATCACTTTAAATCATGGAAACAAGTTTATTCTATCAGTTATTGGATATGTGTCTAGTGTGTGAAGAATGTACTTTCATATTAAAAACAGCTGAAAATCTATGTGTATGGCCAGCATAACTTCTCAGACCTGTTCCTTCGTATCCAACGGTCCACTGCCATGGCTTCTCCCTCTCATAGCAAGTTCAGCTTTCATTTCAGCTTGCAGTTTACTCTCCCCCCCCCTGCCTTAGTCGGCTTTTTATACAGTCTCATTACCTTGACCCTTTAATCTTCTCAGTCACCAGTCCTCACTTCTCTGCATTACAAATAGGGATGAGCTGAACACCCCCTGGTTCGGTTCGCACCAGAACTTGCAAACAGACCGAAAATGTGCGTGAACTTTAGAACCCCATTGAAGTCTATGGGACTCGAATGTTCAAAATCAAAAGTGCTAATTTTAACCACTACAGCCCGGGAAGGATTTACCCCCTTCCTGACCAGAGCACTTTTTACAATTTGGCACTGCGTCGCTTTAACTGCTAATTGCGCGGTCATGCAATGCTGTACCCAAACAAAATTTGTGTCCTTTTTTTTCCCACAAATAGAGATTTCTTTTGATGGTATTTGATATTTGATCACCTCTGAGGTTTTTATTTTTTGTGCTATAAACTGAAAAAGACTGAAAATTTTATTTTTTACTTTTTGCTATAAAAAAAAATCCAATATACTCAATTTTAGTCATACATTTAGGCCAAAATGTATTCAGCTACATATCTTTGGTAAAAAAAATGTCAATAAGCGTATATTTATTGGTTTGTGCAAAAGTTATAGCATCTACAAACTAGGGTACATTTTCTGGAATTTACACAGCTTTTAGTTTATGACTGCCTGTCAGTTCTTGAGGTGCTAAAATGGCATGGCAGTACAAAACCCCCCAAATGACCCCATTTTGGAAAGTAGACACCCCAAGGACATTGCTGAGAGGCATGTTGAGCCCATTAAATATTACATTTTTTTGTCGCAAGTGATTGAATAATGATAAAAAAAAAATACAAAAAGTTGTCACTAAATGATATATTGCTCACACATGCCATGGTTTTATGTGAAATTGCGCCCCAAAATACATTTAGCTGCTTCTCCTGAGTATGAGGATACCACATGTGTGGGACTTTTTGGGAGCCTAGCCGCGTACGGGGCCCTGAAAACCAAGCACCGCCTTCAGGATTTCTCAGGGCGTAAATTTCTGATTTCACTCCTCACTACCTATCACAGTTTTGAAGGCCATAAAATGCCAAGATGGCACAAAACCCCCCCAAATGACCCCATTTTGGAAAGAAAACACCCCAAGCTATTTGCTGAGAGGCATGTTGAGTCCATGGAATATTTTATATTTTGCCACAAGTTGCGGGAAAGTGACAAACCTTTTTTTTTTTTTGTACAAAGTTGTCACTAAATGATATATTGCTCAAACATGCCATGGGCATATGTGGAATTACACCCCAAAATACATTCTACTGCTTCTTCTGAGTACGGGGATACCACATGTGTGGGAATTTTTGGGAGCCTAGCTGCATACGGGGCCCCGAAATCCAATCACCGCCTTCAGGATTTCTAAATTTTTTATTTCACTCCTCACTACCTATCACAGTTTCGAAGGCCATAAAATGCCAAGATAGTACAAACCCCCCCAAATGACCCCATTTTGGAAAGTAGACACCCCAAGCTATTTGCTGAGAGGCATGGTGAGTATTTTGCAGCTATCATTTGTTTTTAAAAATGAAGAAAGACAAGAAAAAAAATTTTTTTTTCTTTTTTCAATTTTCAAAACTTTGTGACAAAAAGTGAGGTCTGCAAAATACTCACTATACCTCTCAGCAAATAGCTTGGGGTGTCTACTTTCCAAAATGGGGTCATTTGGGGGAGGGTTTGTGCCATCTGGGCATTACATGGCCTCCGAAACTGTGATAGCCAGTGAAGACTGCTTGGTTTTCATGGTCCCGTACGCGGCTAGGCTCCCAAAAAGTCTCATACATGTGGTATCTCCGTACTCAGGATAAGCAACAGAATGTATTTTGGGGTGTAATTTCACATATTCCCATGGCATGTTTGAGCAATATATCATTTAGTGACAACTTTGTGCAAAAAAAAAATGTGTCTTTTTCCCGCAACTTATGTCACAATATAAAATATTCCATGGACTCGACATGCCTCTCAGCAAGTATCTTGGGGTGTCTATTTTCCAAAATAGGGTCATTTGGGGGGGTTTTGAACTGTCCTGGCACATCACACATCACCCACTCTTCTAACCACTTGAAGACAAAGCCCTTTCTGACACTTTTGTGTTTACATGAAAAAATTATTTTTTTTTGCAAGAAAATTACTTTGAACCCCCAAACATTATATATATATATTTTAAAGCAAAGGCCCTACAAATTAAAATGGTGGGTGTTTCATTTTTTTTTCTCACAGTATTTGCGCAGCGATTTTTCAAACGCATTTTTTTGGGAAAAAAACACACTTTTTTAAGTTTGAATGCACTAAAACACACTATATAGACCAAATGTTTGATGTAATAAAAAGGATGATCTTAGGCCAAGTACATAGATACCAAACACGACATGCTTTAAAATTGCGCACAAACGTGCAGTAGCGACAAACTAAATACATTTTTAAAAGCCCTTAAAAGCCTTTACAGGTTACCACTTTAGATTTACAGAGGAGGTCTACTGCTAAAATTACTGCCCTCAATCTGACCTTCGCGGTGATACCTCACATGCATGGTGCAATTGCTGTTTACATTTGACGCCAGACCGACGATTGCGTTCACCTTTGCGTGAGAGCATGGGGGGACAGGGGTGCTTTTTTTTTTTCTTTATTATTTTTTTTCTTTTTTATCTTATATTTAAACCGTTCCTTTCATTTTTTTAAATCATTTTTATTGTTATCTCAGGGAATGTAAATATCCCCTATGATAGCAATAGGTAGTGACAGGTACTCTTCTTTTGAAAGAATTGGGGTCTATTAGACCCTAGATCTCTCCTCAGCCCTCAAAGCATCTGACCACACCAAGATAGGTGTGATAAAATGCTTTCCCAATTCCCCAATGGCGCTGTTTACATCCGGCGAAATCTAAGTCGTAAAATGCTTGTAGCTTCCGGTTTCTTAGGCCATAGAGATGATTGGAGCCATTCTGGTCTCTGATCAGCTCTAGGGTCAGCTGGCCGAATCATCGGCTGCATTCTTAGGTTCCCTGTTGGGACAGGAGAGCCAGAGAAAAACATGGAAGACGGTGGGGGGGGGGGCATTCCCTCCCACTGCTTGTAAAAGCAGACTAGAGGCTAATTAGCTGCTCGGATTGCTTTTTACATGAAAGCCGACCGTTGGCTGAAAAGAATGATACCAAGATGATACCTAAACCTGCAGGCATCATTCTGGTATAACCACTCAAAATCCAGCAACATACCAGTACGTTGCTGGTCTTTGTTGGGCATATATTGTAAACTTTTTTTTCATGCAGCCTGTGGGCTGAACAGAAAAAAAGATATTGATCGGTGGGTATGCCCACCATTAGAATACCTCCCTTCATCCACCCACTTCTAATGATGGGCAAACATGCACCGTTTATATATGTCGAAGCATGGGGGCATCCCCCCAAAAGGTAGGAGCAAATCGCTCCTCCACCCCTGCTGCCCCCATACTTCGGCATATATGCACTTTTTTTTAACTGTGGTGGTGAAATCACCTCCTACAGCGCTGGAGTCATGGCTTTATGTATCGTGGGAGCAAACGCTGTTGCTGTCAAGATAAATAAATCTGCGCTGCAACAGAATGGCGTACCTGCTAAGCAAATGATGGTTAACAATAAAACAAGTAACATTACAGTATAACAGTAAGACTTACCATACCTGCAAAGCAAATACAAAAAAAAATAGTAAAAAATAAAACATTTTTTAATGCAACCTGTGCCTAAAATATATATATGCCGAAGCATGGGGGCATTCACCCGCAAAAAGTAGGAGCAAATCGCTCCTGCGCCCCTGCTGCCCCCATGCTTCAGCATATATGCTCTTTTTTTTTAACTGTGGTGGTGAAATTACCTCTGACAGCGCTGGAGTCACGGCTTTATGTATCGTGGGAGCAAACGCTGTTGCTGTCAAGATACATAAATCCGCTCTGCAGCTGAATGGCATACCTGAAAACAAAAAAATGGTTAACAATAAAACACAGTAAACAGTAAAGTTTAAAAAAATTGTATACCTATAAAGTAAACATGATAAAACATAATAACAATAAAACATTGCAGAATACAATACAGTAAAAAAGAGCAGAACAATAGAGAGAGAATAGGGAGAGAACAATTAAACCAAACTGTTTCTGTTTTTGTTATTTTATATATATATTTTTTTTTACTTTTTTTTTTTTTACACTTTTTTTTTGTAACTGTAACTTCTGTAACTGTAACCGGTTCCAGGTTCGGGTCTCTCAAAATGCGATGGCATCTTGGGAGACCCTGTGAAAGTGTGCCTAGTCTGTGCATTGCTGTACCCTATGCTAATACTCAACTAGTGTATGGTAGCGTTCAAAACATTCACCAATGCAAAGACCAGGATTGTCAGGACAGGAGGGACAATAATAGCGGGTGTCACGCCTATATCCGCGCTTGCTGCAGACACAACATCTTTTTTGGGGGGTTCGTTGGGTAGGTGTACTCGGGAGGACATAAAGAAAATGCCTCTCATGCAGCCAGCTTACTGCATTTGGTTGGGGAAGGTGAGGTGGAGCACCGTCTGGAAACAGAAGGGCTCTGACGATCTCTTTCTGGAATTTAAGGAAGGATCCAGTCCGTCCTGAAGCTCTGTATAGCACATGAGCGTTCAGCAAAGCCAATTGAAATAAATAAACAGACACTTTCTTGTACCAGCGTCTGGCCTTACAGGCAATTAGGTACGGCGCCAACAACTGGTTGTTGAAGTCCACCCCTCCCATATTTTGGTTGTATTTGTGGACACAGAGGGGTTTCTCCACAACACCAGTCGCCGTAGTAATTTGGACCATCGTGTCTGCATGAAGGGAGGTAAGAACAAAAACATTCTTATTATCCCTTCATTTCATAGCGAGCAAGTTATTGCACTTGAAGCAGGCTCTCTCCCCCAGCCTAAGACGGGAATCTACAAGCCGCTGAGGGAAAGCCTTGGCGATTAGGTCGCACTGTGCCACGTGCTCCAATCTGCTGATCAAACAAGTGACTAAAAAGTGGCATACTCGTGTAATAATTGTCCACATATAAGTGGTACCCCTTTCCGAATAAGGGTGACACCAAGTCCTACACAATCTTGCCAGTGCTTCCTATGTAGTCAGGGCAGTTTGTTGGCTCTACGTGGCTATCTTTTCTCTCGTAAACCATAAAACTGCATGTATAGCCTGTGGCCCTGTCACAGAGCTTATACATCTTGACCCCGTATCTGGCACGCTTGCTGGGATGGTACTGTTTGAATGACAAGCGGCCAAAAAACTTAATCAGGGACTCATTAACGCGGACAACTTGATGGGGAGTAAACAAGTCTGCAAAACGTTGGTTGAAGTGGTTTTTGAGGGGCCGAATTTTGTAGAGTCGATCGTATCCAGGGTCTCCACGAGGACGACAGAGTTCATTGTCATTGAAGTGCATGAACCGTAAGATCTGCTCGTATCGTGCCCTGGTCATGGAGGCAGAGAACAAGGGCATATGGTGAATTGGGTCAGTGGACCAATATGACCGCAACTGTCATGGTTATGCAATAGAGTTTTGTCTATCAGCTTACCTGTCTCCATGTGTTCATCTCTAAAGACCAGCTGACTCTGACCTAACTGCTTTTATTAACTCTCCTCTAGCATGGCTCCACCCCAGCTCCTATCAGAGAACTCTATATTAACCTCTGCACTGCAGGCCAGCCCTGCTGATCAACCTTTGTGTGTTTGGCTTCCTGCCTGCCGTGTGCTCTACGTTTGTTTCTGTTACCGACCTTGGCGTGTTCTCTACTATTCCTGTCTGCTCATGACCCTGACCTCTGGCGTGTCCCCGACTATCCCTGTTTGCCTGTGACCCTGAACCTTGGCGTGAACTCTGTTGTCCTTGTCTGCTTGTGGCCCTGACCTTGGCTCATTCCTTTACTATCCCTATCCTCCTGTTGCCTACTGTGGGTGTGAGCTGGGGGACCCTGGGGGTCGTGACCTGGAGCCAGTTGCAGCCCAGTCCATCCTCACCACTAGAGGCTCTGGTGAACACCTACTGGCTCTTAGACTCCGCGCCCCAGGGAATCCTACGCTCTAACCCCGGTGGGATCCGTGTTGGTGTTCCAGCGGCCCTGCCTTCCTTACCACCCTGATTCCCATCCGCAGCAGTCAGCCGTAGGGTCCACTGCCTTGCGGTGCACTCCTGATCCCAACGGTGTGCATCTGTCACCCAGCCTCAAGGTGACCTGACAGCAACTCACTCTTTTTAGTTATGCCCATGTTGAGGGAAAGGCCCAGAAAGAGCTTAAATTTGGAAACTGTAATTGGTCTCCAATCTCTGTCAAGGGAGGACTGGGGAATAGTGGTGATATGTTGACCAGCGTACAAATTGCTTTGGTCCACAATAGATCTATAGAGATCTTTGGTGAAAAACAGCGAATAAAAATCAAATGACGTAAAATCAACTGTTTCCACCTGAATGCTGGGTTGGCCAGTGAATGGGGGAAGTACGGTTGCTGCAGAAGTGGTGAGTTCTCAATTAGGATTGGTGAATGCAGCAGGAAGGGCACTATGGGCATGAGGGGCCTGTGTTCGTCTTCTTGGTGGACACTACTTGTGCTTGCCACCTCACCAGCTTGAACTGCACTTATGGGACTCGCCACGTCACCACGTGATACTGGAGTGCTGGATTGACTACGACTAGGGTGTACTAGGCCTCTGGTGCTTGCCAGTTCACCAGAAGGAATAGCGGCACTAGTACCGCTCTGCTTCATACGAGGGACCTGCAGTTCTTGCACATCAATGACAGAAGAAGAAGTTCGGGGTCTTGTACGTCTGATCTTGGCAGGGACCACAACTCATTGGAGCTATCTGTCATGGACCTGCTGTCCTCTACAGGATCGTATTCTGAGCCTGAATCTGACAGATGAGTGACTTTCTCTTCACTATCTGTCATGCTCAGAAACATGTAGGCCTCTTCAGTAGTGTACCTTCGATTTGCCATTTTGGACTCTAAATTTAGTGGTACATTAGTGAGACTCACGGGTAAAAAAGCTCCTGACTGTTAGCGACTGTATCAAAACGCTACCAAGAAAACTGTTAGCGATCGCAGGGATCAGGCCTGACTCTGCAAATGCTGCAGTTATGTGTTTAGTGTTTTGTAAGTGACAGTGATCGATCGATACTGCACTTGGGTGGGCTGGGCTGGGCGGAGGGGCAAAATGCAGGTGCTAGCAGGTATCTGGGCTGATCCCGCTAACACTGCCTTTTTGAGAACCCTAAACTGCTGGGGACGCTAGTATAGATCTGATCAGATCAGATATTGATCTGTTCAGATACTATACCACTAAGGGAGGTGTATGCTGCGCGCGTGGGTGTTAGCGGTACTGGCACTAACCTAACTCTGCCTGGGGCGATGCAGACGGTGAACCTAAATACTTACTTCCCTAACTAGCATCACCTGTGATACTAATACAGCGATCAGAAAAACGATCGCTTAGTGACACTGGTGACGGGGGGTGATCACGGGGTTAAACCTTTATTAGGGGGGTTAGGGGGGTACCCTAGACCTTAAGGGGCCTAACACTAACTGCCCTACCACTTATAACTGTCACAAAATGACACCAATGCAGTAATCAGTTAAAAAAAAACAAAAAAAAACTGCTATTGGTGTCACTGTAACAGGGGATGCAGGGGGGTGATCGAGGGGTGGTCGGGGGGTGATTGGGGGGTGAAAAGTGTGCCTAGAGTGTTTTACTGTAATGTGTAGTGTTGGTGCACTTCATGTCTTCTCTCCTCGGCGCCGGAAAGAAAAGACCGACATGAGGAGAGATGACATCACTTCCTCTGCTGCTGTTTACAGTGCAGCAGCAGAGAAAGATTTTCAATCGTTGGGAGTGATCGCGAGGGGGTGGTCACGAATGAGTACGGATCGCTCCCCTAACGATGCCGACCGTCTCGGGCCCCGGGGGGGATACGTGATTTTGCCTGCCCGTGCCATTCTGCTGCAGTATATCTGCATTAGGTGGTCGGCAAGTGGTTAAAGGCTAATTTGCATGGTATTGTCCTAAAAAGGGTTTGGGGACCCGGGTCCTGCCCCAGGGGACATGTATCAATGCAAAAAAAAGTTTCAAAAACAGCAGTTTTTTCGAGGAGGAGTGATTTTAATGATGCTTAAAGTGAAAAAAAAAATGAAATATTCCTTTAAATATCGTACCTGGGGGGTGTCTATAGTATACCTGTAAAGTGACACATGTTTCTCGTGCTTAGGACAGTCCCTGCACAGAACGACATTTTTGAAGGAATAAAAGTCATTTAAAACTGCTTGCGGCTTTAATGTAATGTCAGGTCCCGGCAATATGGATGAAAATCAGTGAGACAAACAGCATGGGTACCCCCCCCCCAGTCCATTACCAGGCCCTTTGGGTCTTGTATGGATATTAAGGGGAACCCCGCACCCAATTTAAAAAAGGAAAGGTGTGGGGCCCCCAGGCCCTATATACTCTGACCAGCAGTATACAGGCGGTGCAAACTTTGTAACTCCAGCCAAAAAATCTATTTTAAGCTTTTTGGAAAACATAGGGAAGAGTTATCACCCCTGTGACATTTGTTTTGCTGTTCGTGCACCTCTTCAGAAGATTTCACCTCACTTTCTGTCCCAATGACAAATGTTTTTTGACAATTTGGGGTTTTTAGTGAAACAAGGATTGTTGATAAAGCATCAGTGGAGAGGAGACACGTTTTTCCCATATTAACTCTTACAGGAGAGAATTTCCCTTTCTAGGGGTAGATTTCATCTCACTTCCTGTTGTCTCCTTCCATTTGCAAGTAGGAGTCGTTTGTAAGTTGGATGTTTGAAAGTAGGGGCCTGCCCTATATACTCTGCAGAAATTGGGGCCTTAGATGTTGGTGTTGCCACAACACTGTAAGCCCTCATAGTTACTCTTGGTGGGAGCAGGAACAGGCCCTGCTGTGAAATATTAGATCAAGAATTGTAATTACATGCCCCTGTTGAACAGGGTCAGAAAAATTGGGCCTTTGGTGGTGGTAGTGCTGGTGCCACTACACTCTAAGTCCTCACAGTTACTCTTGGTGGGCGCAGAAACGGTCCCTACTGTGAAATATTAGATCAAGAATTGTAATTACATGTCCCTGTTGAACAGGGGCAGAAAAATTGGGCCTTAGGCACTGGTGCCACAACACTGCAACCCCTCACAGATACTCTAGTTGAAGTGCAGGAATGAGCCCTCCTGCAAAATATTGCATCAAAAATTGTAATTACACGCCCCTATTAAACAGGGGCTAAAAAAGTGGGCCTTAGGCACTGGTGTTGGTGCCACAACACTGCAACCCCTCACAGATACTCTAGTTGGAGCGCAGGAACAAGCCCTGCTGCAAAGTATTGCATCAAAAATTGTAATTACACACCCCTGTTAAACAGGGGCTGAAAAATTGGGCCTTAGGCACTGGTGCTGGTGCCACAACACTGCAGCCCCTCACAAATACTCTAGTTGAGCGCAGCAACGAAACCTCCTTGCAAAATATTGCATCAAAAATTGTAATTACACGCCCCTGTTAAACAGGGGCTGAAAATTGGGCCTTAGCCACTGGTGGCGGCGCCCAGAACTAAAAATATTCTTATAAGCTATCAGCATGATCATTGAGGAGGAAGAGGATAGTCACTCAGCATAACAGGATAGTCACTCAGCATCAGCATAGGCAGTCTTGAAGGGATCTGACATTTAAAAAAAAATTATTCAGTTACATCAGCATCAGGTGCTTGGTTGCTGGTGGTGATCCAAGACTGATTCATTTTTATGAAGGACAAACGATCGACCGAGTCGGTGGACAGGCACACCCTGTGATCGGTTACAAAGCCTCCAGCAGCACTGAATGAACGGGATGCAGGACAGGCCAGTAGCTCAATTGCATACTGTGCAAGCTCTGGCCAGTGATCCATCCTCAAGACCCAGTAACCCAAAGGATTTTTGGTGGGAAAGGTGTCCAAGGTATTCCTGCACCATGTAAAATAGACGCTGGGGATGGTTGCTGGAACCGATCATACCTTGGGGCTGCGGACTAAAAAATTGTTTGAATGCATCGGCCAGACGGCCACCTTCTCCACCGCTCCTTCTTTGGCTGACTGAAGCCTCGGCAACACGTTGTCCAGGAACAGGAGTTTGTAACCTCCCAGTCTCTGGGAACGCATTGCGCAGACCTTTCTGCAAGGCCTCCCGAAGATGTTTCAGCCTCTGCTCCCTCTGCGACAGCAAGATAAGGTCCGCAACCTTACCCTTGTAACGTGGATCAAGGAGGGTTGCCAGCAAGTAATGATCCCTCTCCTTGATACTACAAATATGAGGATCCTTCCGCAGGCTTTGCAGGATCAGGGAGGCCATGCAGCATAGGTTTGCTGAGGCATTTGGTCCGGAGTCCTCTGGGTCACTAAGGACGACATGATCCGCAGCCACCTCCTCCCAGCCACGAACAAGTCCACGGGTTTCTTGGGACTGTAAATGATCCCTTGAAGACTGCTGCTGATGCTGAGTGCCAGGCTCCACCTCCATGCTGACACAATCCTTCTCCTCCTCCTCGTCCTCGTCCTCTTCCTGTGTGATCGGCGGGCACACAGGAACACTGTCTGGATAAAGGGGGCCTTGAGAGGTAAGGAAGTCCTCTTCTTCCTGCCTCTGTTCTGCCTCAAGTGCCCTGTCCATTATTCCACGCAGCGTGTGCTCCAACAGGTGGACAAGGGGGATAGTGTCACTAATGCATGCACTGTCACTGCTCACCATCCTCGTGGCCTACTCAAATGGTGACAGGACAGTGCATGCATCCCTGATCATGGCACACTGGCGTGGGAAAAAAAACAAGCTCCCCTGACCCTGTCCTGGTGCCATAGTCGCACAGGTACTCATTGATGGCCCTCTGCTGCATGTGCAGCTGCTGCAGCATGGCCAATGTTGAGTTCCACCTGGTGGGCATGTCACAGATTAGGCGGTTCTTGGGCAGGTTAAATTCCTTTTGGAAGTCAGCCACTGGCATTATATGACCGGCGGAAATGTACACAGACTTTCCTGGACTGCCTCAGGATATCCTGTAAGCCAGGGTACCTGCCCAAGAACCGCTGCACCACCAAGTTAAGGACGTGAGCCAAACAGGGCACATGGGTTAGTTGTCCCTGTCAGAGGGCGGAGAGGAGGTTGGTGCCATTGTCGCAAACCACCATTCCTGACTGAAGCTGGCGTGGCGTCAACCACCTCTGAAGGTGCCCCTGCAGAGCTGACAGAATCTCTGCCCCAGTGTGGCTCCTGTCCCCCAAGCAGACCAGCTCAAGCACCGCATGCGTACTTACGTAGCCCCTTGAACGCCTACGGAGCACCGCTGGTTCCGAGGACAAAGCACAGTAAGAGGCCATGGAGGAAGAAGAGGAGGGGGTGGAGGAGAGAGGTGTGTCAGAATCACCAGTAGTAGGGGGCGGAGCCAGCAGCCAGAGCAGGTGGATGTGTGAGACCTGAGCTCTGCCACAACGGTTATCTTACAGCGGCTCACAGCTCATTACACCAACTAAAAAACATACGATCAACACCTAAGGACGTGGGGCACACAGCGGCAGCAATGTCTAAAAGAAAAGAGAGAGAGGGACCGAGAAAACTCACAGATTTCAACCCCCTCACCACGGGCCGAGATTTCCAAGATGGCGCCGGCGCGGAGGGCCGTTCATCAGCCACCACAGCACATGCAGACAGCCATCCATCGCCATCCACGGGTGAGTCCGGCTGCAACGATCATCCGTTGCCATCCTCCCCATTCAGTAGCCTGTAAAGCAGAAAAGGAGGATTGGGGATGAAGAGGAGCCCCGGGATGGCTCAGGGATTGAAGGGGAGGAAATGGAGGAATCCTCCTCATATACACAACAGCTGGATGCGTTCCCCACCTCAGGGCAGCCCATCTTAGATACCACCATGAAGGAGATGTTACAAACTCTAAGGGGGGCCCTCCAGTGCGACATGGCAGTGTTTATGCAGACTAATAAACGTGAAGTAGCAGCAATAACTAGCAGAGTGGAATATGTGGAGAAGAAAATGGAAGAATTCACATTAGCACATAATGAGCTAGTAGATGCTCATTTTGATGTAGAGGAAGAGATCAAAAACATGCGACTTAAAATGGCTGACATCGAAGACAGGGCCCGCAGGAACAACATCAAGTTCAGAGGCGTCCCTGAGTCAGTTAAACCAGCTGAGCTAACGGCTTACCTTCAAAAGCTCATGGTAACAGCCCTTCCATCACTAGTACCTGCGGACTTAATAATTGACAGGGCCCACAGACTACCGAAGCCATCCTTCCTCCCTGCCCAGATTTCCAGGGATGTTATAGCGCGCATCCACTTCTATCACATCAAAGACCAACTGATGAGGTACGCCAGACAACATCCTGCCCTTCCAGACCCCTTTACTGGGATTGCATTGTATGCTGATCTGTCACAAGCAACTCTCACAGCGAGACATAACCTGGTGCCGATTACCAAGATACTGCGTAACCATAAAGTCATCTATAAATGGGGCTTCCCAGCCAAGCTAATAGTGGACATGCATAACGAATCGCATGCAATTACATCACTTGATAAAGGTATGGAGCTTCTTCGCAAATGGAAGCTGTTGCCTGAGAATGGTGAACCAGCAGGGAGGTACAGCACCCACAACCAGCAAAGAAGAACCAAGTAATCGCCTCATCCAGGTCTGTACTACAAGACATCAACCTACTTTTAATGTAACCTGTATGCCAGTTATACGACACATTTAGTGCCTTCATTCTGCACAGCGAGGGTAAAGTTCATTGATCAACCTACCCGTTGTTCGGCTGTTATTTGACTTACTGTTCTTAGTACCCCCACCTAAGTTACAAGATGTTTTCCGTAACATGTTCTCCGCGTTTGATGCAGCCTATGTGTTTTCTGCTTTCACCAGTTCAAGTTTATTTGGTTTCTGAAACCACAAGTTTGCTTGCCTAGTACAAGGCAGTGATGTGGAGGGTTCCCTACACACTGAACACACCACCTACATCACTTCCAACGCCCGATTCCACCACCAGATGGCATAGCTGCACCTACTACCACCTGAGTGAATCTTAAATTGATGTCCTTCAATGTGAGAGGCCTGAACAGTCCCTACAAAAGGAGAGCCCTTTGGAAAACAGCCATGGATGCGAACTGCGACATATTGTGTGCACAGGAGACTCACTTTTCTAGCAACAAACCACTGAAATGCACACATCCCAAATTTAAGCACGTATTTACAGCTAACAACGCCACTAAGAAGAATGGAGTTCTAATAACTGTCCGGGATAGGTTAACTTTTTCTCTTTTGCAGGTAAATGCCAACCCCGCGGTCGCTTTATCACTTTGGTTGCTGAAATGAACCATATCACCTATACACTAGTAAATCTGTATGCATCTAATGTGAGAGCTCTAAAATTTATCCGTAAAGTATTTTCAATGGCAAAAAAAATGCAGAAAGGCAGATTCATTATTTGTGGCGATTTTAATATGGTTATGAATGCAGAGTTGGACACGTCTTCTGTGGCCCTTAGGCAGAGGCCCTCCTTAGGATCCCATTGTCATGAGGAACGGCTTTTCGATCCTTGGCGCTGCCTTAGGTCCACCGAGAGAGATTATACGCACTTCTCTGCAGTTCATAATAGTTATTCTAGGATTGATTTTTTCCTTACTGATATGTATACGTTGCAGAAGGTCCAGGCTGCTGACATCCACAACATCACACGGTCAGACCATGCTCCTGTGACGGTGGAGATTGTGGATGACAGCAAGACCTCCCAAAAACCGCTGTGGCGCAATAACACATTTCTCCTATCGCACCCCAAAATCAGGGATGAAATAGCAGAAAAAATTACAGAGTTTTTCAAACTTAACGACAATGGTGAGTGCTCCCCAATGACAATATGGTGTGCTCATAAAGCCTTTGCTAGGGATGTCCTCATTCAAATTGCTTCTAGAGAGAGGAAAAAGAAAATAAAACATATGTCACAACTCCATGAGACTATAGCAGATCTTGAAATGAAACACAAAAATCCCATCACTAAAAACAATGAGGTACTTACCCGCCTTACATCTTGCCGGGAGCAATTGAGACAGGAGCTTAGAGCAGATTACGAAATGTATTTTAAGAAGTTAAAACTTACCTATTACTCCCAGAACAACCGGTCGGGGAAATTATTAGCTGCCCAACTCAAGAAAAAACAGGCACGCTCGAACATCACTCACATTAAGCACCACCTCACCAATACTGTATTCCAAAACTCTAAGGACATAGCCAATGTATTTAAAGACTACTACAAATCCCTGTACAATCTAAATATAGACCCCGCAACGCACCAGCCCACAAATGAAGAGATAGATGATTTCCTAACAGGGGTTCACCTACCAACTAAACACCCCTATTACCCACCAAGAAGTCGAAGAGGTAATCACATCTCTACCCATGCATAAATCCCCTGGCGCGGATGGATTTTCCGCTGAATACTACAAGGCACTCAACCAAATTCTCACCCCTGAACTAGCAAAAGTTTTCAACATGGCAGCCACCTCAGGCAGCTTCCCTAGAGAGATGCTACAAGCTGTTATAGTCACTATACCGAAAGCTGGCAAGGACATATCAACTCCCCAAAACTTTAGTCCCATATCCCTTTTAAATTCGGACCTCAAAATTTATGCAAAAATTCTAGCGAACAGACTAAAAGATATCACCCCCTCCCTTATAGGATTGGATCAGGTTGGATTTGTCAAAAGCAGGCAAGCGCCTCATGGGACCAGATGGATGTTGAATCTCCTACGATTTGCTGAAGCCAAAAAGGTGGCGAGTATGTTGCTGGCATTAGATGCGGAAAAGGCCTTCGACAGGGTCCACTGGGGTTAACTGTCTGGGACCTTGCACAAGTTTGGCATCTCAGGCCTGATCCACTCCGCCATTATGTCTTTGTATACGAACCCTACAGCACAAGTCTACACCTCTACTTTACTCTCAGATCCCTTTAGGCTAACTAACGGCACCCGGCAGGGATGCCCACTGTCGCCAATAATTTTTTCTTTGATCATAGAGCCACTAGCGGAATATGTAAGAAATGATACTGTGATAGAGGGCATCAAGACAGGCCACGAATCCCATAAAATAGGGCTCTTCGCTGACGACATTATCTTACCCTTAACTAACCCACTTTCATCTTTACCCGCTATTAATTCCCTATTACATAGGTTTGGACAGGTTTCCTATTACAAGGTCAACACTAGCAAATGCTTTGCATTGACCATAATATGCCTGACGAAACAAAACCCAGATTAAAGGCAATTTTTCCCTGTAACTGGGACCCGCCCTCAATTACGTACCTAGGTGTGCAGCTGTCCTCCTCCTCTTCCAAAATCTACTCATGCAATTTCCCCCCACTCTTGGTTAAAGTGGAAGCAGAACTAAATCAAATAAGTAAGCTACCACTCACGTGGCTGGGGAGGATAGCTGCATACCAAATGCAGGTATTGCCCAAAATGCTAATTTGTAGTCCTGTGAGCCTCCAGGTAATTGACCAAATCTGGTCTCCAAAATAGTATATCTTTGCAAATGATCAGCTGCTAATGTTACGCATGTCTCATAACCATGCAAAATAGTTAAACTAAATTGTACACACGCTGCGCTTATCAAAATAAAAAATAAGAAATTTCCACTAAAATATTAATAAAGTGATATTGTGCTTAACATATACAAAACTATTAATACTATACTATACGTTAATGTGCAATAAATTTCAATGAATGAATAAATAGGTAAAAGTGATCCAATAAGCCTGTGTATTGCAAATATTCCACAAAGCTTGTGCAATTTTCAAACATTAATAGATAATTCAACACAAACATCCATGTGATTTGGTGTTGCATCCAAGCATATCAGTACTGCATCTATGCAATATGGTGTTAGTGCAATGTTCGAACCATAAAAAGTAAAAAAATACAAAAAAACGCATCCATGCGATTTGGTGCTACATCCATGTGATACAAGGGGTATTTCGTATCTTCATCAGGGGGTGATGAAGATACGAAATACCCCTTGTATAGAACATGCGTAGGGGAAGGGGACAGGACAGAATGTTATACATACAACCTGTTGGGACAGATTAGCACGCCACCCCATACCGGCCGCTGCTGCCCGTTCGTTTCTGCTGTTTTAGTGTGGCGCCCTTAAGCGCCTTGTTACTGTGAGTACCCATTGCAGGATTTGTTTTTGATTTTAATAAATTTAGTACATACTGCACCATGAAGTGCTTTTTATGTTGATATATTGAGGTACAAACGGGACTGCTGTTAGGAACAGAGGCACCAGTGCAAATCTATTCAAGACCCTGCATATAACATCGAACCCGTAAAGGTTCTAAGACGTATTCTGACCAAGCTTAATTGCAAGGTCGCACGCCCTAAGGTGAGGGGCTATCACCTGGGGGGAGCACTTGTATGAGCGCACAGCACTTTAGTTTGTGTTCACCATAACACATGAATGGATTGTGGAAGATCTGTGGACTGTTAATTTAATCATTGCACAGCAACACAGCACTGAATTGCATAGAATCACATGGATGTAGCACCAAATCGCATGGATGCGTTTTTTTGTATTTTTTAACTTTTTATGGTTCGAACATTGCACTAACACCATATTGCATAGATGCAGCACTGAAATGCATGGATGCAACACTAAATCGGACTGTTAATTTAATCATTGCACAGCAACACAGCACTGAATTGCACAGAATCACATGGATGTAGCACCAAATCGCATGGATGCGTTTTTTTTGTATTTTTTAACTTTTTATGGTTCGAACATTGCACTAACACCATATTGCATAGATGCAGTACTGATATGCTTGGATGCAACACCAAATCGCATGGATGTTTGTGTTGAATTATCTATTAATGTTTGAAAATTGCACAAGCTTTGTGGAATATTTGCAATACACAGGCTTATTGGATCACTTTTACCTATTTATTCATTCATTGAAATTTATTGCACATTAACCTATAGTATAGTATTAATAGATTTTGTATATGTTAAGCACAATATCACTTTATTAATATTTTAGTGGAAATTTCTTATTTTTTATTTTGATAAGCGCATCGTGTGTACAATTTGGTTTAGGTATTGCCCAAACTTCTATATATTTTCAGAACCGTACCCATACCTGTCCCCCATCAATTTTTCACACACATAGAAAAACTACTTAAAAAATTCATATGGGGTGGTAGAAAACCGAGAATCGCTCTAGCACAGCTTTAGAAACCTAAATACCTGGGTGGAGTTGGTCTCCCCAGTGTTCAACCATATTAAAAAACAGCCCTACTGGACCAGATGCGCTACTGGTTTTCCTGTCAAATGGACAATCGATGGTCAGATATAGAACGCACGGTAACCCCTGGTCACGACCTACTAGCAATGGCCATAGCCGCTAATCTTAATCACAAATCCACCGTCCCCCCATACCCAGCCATACAAGCTACTATTGCAGCGTGGTCTTCTTTAGTAAACTCTACCTTCACTGACATTCCAACCCGCAAACTAAGCATACCTTTAGCAGCACATGAGTATCTCATACCGAACTTCTCGGCTCAAACATGGAAGAAACAGGGGGTTCATTTTCTGTCCGACGAGCTGGATAAGATGAGTGAACTTGATAGATACAAACTGTTCCAATTAAACCACTACTCAAGCTCCAACCCGACCCGCTCGATAATAATCCCACAGACCTTATGGGAATTTCTTATCAATAAATCCCCGCCTAACTGCAAAGGCATCTCCTTGTTCTACACATTCGCTACCCCTACCTACTTACAATCTAAGTTAACTAATATGACAAAGTGGGAGCGGGACCTACAAAGGGAATACAATCTGCACCAATGGCACATAGCTATAAAATACAATAGCAAATCCTCATCTTGCATAGACCACTGGGATAATGCACAAAAACTTTTACACAGATGGTATCTTACACCCTCTTGCCTGAACAAGATGAAATCTTCCATATCAGCATTGTGTTGGAGGGAATGTTTATCCACAGGTAACCTTCTCCATATATTTTGGAGTTGTAAGATCATACAACCTTTTTGGAAGGCTGTCCAATCCCTCATCTTCAATGTTACCAATAACCATCTCGCCCTTGATCCTGCACTCACACTGTTGAGCCTGAGCATTGAATCCTTCTCCCCTCTAATGAGGAAAGTAGTAATCCATATCTTATTCGCAGCCCGAATCTCAATTGCAAAAGAATGGCGGTCGCCAGCACCCCCTAGAATAGAAGAAGTCATCTCTAGAGTAAACGCTCAATACACAATGGAAAAAGCTCTTGCCTATACAAAAGGGGGATCTCCAACTTTCCACAAACATTGGGAGATTTGGAGTTCCTCTAAATACGCCTCTTCACATTTATGAAATGAAATTACTGATACCTTGAAGCACAACTGATGCCTTTTGGCGTGGTGGCATACTAATAGTAGCTATTAACATGCATATGTTGGATACTTATCAGTGAGCTTCTATTGGGGGTGTGTTGGGTGTGTGGGGATAACTATGTACCTATGACAACAATATATCTCTGTTCTTAATTTATACCCTTGAATTGATTGTACTTGCTACTTACACTTTATCTTCCTATGGATCCTTCATAAGATCCATGGAGAGCTACTATGAGTGTACCCAGCAAAAAGTCTGTTCACAGTGTGAACTCAAAAGGGGTGACAGGCTGTACCTCCTGGAGAGGTCAAACTTTAAACCAAACGGTAGCTTGAACACCTAAAGAATACCTATTGTTACTTATTAGGGATGAGCTTCGAGTTCGAGTTGAACTCATGTTCGACTTGAACATTGGCTGTTCGCAAGTTCGCCGAACAGCGAACAATTTGGGGTGTTCGCGGCAAATTTGAATGCCGCGGAACACCCTTTAAAAGTCTATGGGAGAAATCAAAAGTGCTAATTTTAAAGGCTTATATGCAAGTTATTGTCATAAAAAGTGTTTGGGGACCTGGGTCCTGCCCCAGGGGACATGGATCAATGCAAAAAAAAGTTTTAAAAACGGCCGTTTTTTCAGGAGCAGTGATTTTAATAATGCTTAAAGTCAAACAATAAAAGTGTAATATCCCTTTAAATTTCGTAGCTGGGGGGTGTCTATAGTATGCCTGTAAAGGGGCACATGTTTCCTGTGTTTAGAACAGTCTGACAGCAAAATGACATTTCGAAGGAAAAAACCCATTTAAAACTGCTCGCGGCTATTGCATTTCCGCCCGACAATACACATAGAAGTTTATTGATAAAAACGGCATGGGAATTCCCCACAGGGGAACCCCGAACCAAAATTATAAAAAAAAAATGACGTGGGGGTCCCCCTAAATTCCATACCAGGCCCTTCAGGTCTGGTATGGATATTAAGGGGAACCCCGGCCAAAATTTTTTAAAAAAATGACGTGGGGGTCCCCCTAAATTCCATACCAGACCCTTCAGGTCTGGTATGGATTTTAAGGGGAACCCCGCGCCAAAAAAAAAAAAAAAAAACGGCGTGGGGTCACCCCAAAAATCCATACCAGACCCTTATCCGAGCACCCAACCTGGCAGGCCGCAGGAAAAGAGGGGGGACGAGAGAGCGCCCCCCCCTCCTGAACCGTACCAGGCCACATGCCCTCAACATTGGGAGGGTGCTTTGGGGTAGCCCCCCAAAACACCTTGTCCCCATGTTGATAAGGACAAGGGCCTCATCCCCACAACCCTGGCCGGTGGTTGTGGGGGTCTGCGGGCGGGGGGCTTATCGGAATCTGGAAGCCCCCCTTTAACAAGGGGACCCCCAGATCCCGGCCCCCCCTGTGTGAAATGGTAAGGGGATACTTACCCCTACCATTTCACTAAAAAACTGTCAAAAATGTTAAAAATGACAAGAGACAGTTTTTGACAATTCCTTTATTTAAATGCTTCTTCTTTCTTCCTTCATCTTCTTCTTCTTCTGGTTCTTCCTCCGGCCTTCTCGTCCAGCATCTCCTCCGCGGCGTCTTCTGTCTTCTTCTCCTCGGGTCGCTCCGCACCCATGGCATGGGGGGAGGCTCCCGCTCTTCTCTTCATCTTCTTCATCTTCTTCTCTTCTTCTCTTCTTCTCTTCTTCACTTTCTTCTCCGGGCCGCTCCGCATCCATGCTGGCATGGAGGGAGGCTCCCGCTGTGTGACGGCGTCTCCTCGTCTGACGGTTCTTAAATAACGGGGGGCGGGGCCACCCGGTGACCCCCGCCCCCCTCTGACGCACAGGACATGACGGGACTTCCCTGTGGCATTCCCCGTGACGTCACAGGGAAGTCCCGTCAAGTCACCATGCGTCAGAGGGGGCGGGGTCAGCGGGTGGCCCCGCCCCCCCGTTATTTAAGAACCGTCAGATGAGGAGACGCCGTCACACAGCAGGAGCCTCCCTCCATGCCAGCCCGGAGAAGAAAATGAAGAAGAGAAGAAGAGAAGAAAAGAAGAAGAGAAGAAGATGAAGAAGAAGATGAAGAGAAGAGCGGGAGCCTCCCCCCATGCCATGGGTGCGGAGCGGCCCGAGGAGAAGAAGATAGAAGACGCCGTGGAGGAGATGCTGGACGAGAACGCCAGAGGAAGAACCAGAAGAACCAGAAGAAGAAGAAGATGAAGGAAGATAGAAGAAAGAAGAAGCATTTAAATAAAGGAATTGTCAAAAACCGTCTCTTGTCATTTTTAACATTTTTTAAAGTTTTTTAGTGAAATGGTAGGGGTAAGTACCCCCTTACCATTTCACACAGGGGGGAGGGCCGGGATCTGGGGGTCCCCTTGTTAAAGGGGGCTTCCAGATTCCGATAAGCCCCCCGCTAGCAGACCCCCACAACCACCGGCCAGGGTTGTGGGGATGAGTTCCTTGTCCTCATCAACATGGGGACAAGGTGTTTTGGGGGGCTACCCCAAAGCACCCTCCCAATGTTGAGGGCATGTGGCCTGGTACGGTTCAGGAGGGGGAGGCGCTCTCTCGTCCCCCTCTCTTTTCCTGCGGCCTGCCAGGTTGCGTGCTCGGATAAGGGTCTGGTATGGATTTTTGGGGGGACCCCATGCCGTTTTTTTTTTTGGCGCGGGGTTCCCCTTAAAATCCATACCAGACCTGAAGGATCTGGTATGGAATTTAGGGGGACCCCACGTCATTTTTTTTTTAAATTTTGGCCGGGGTTCCCCTTAATATCCATACCAGACCTGAAGGGCCTGGTATGGAATTTAGGGGGACCCCCACATCATTTTTTTTTATAATTTTGGTTCGGGGTTCCCCTGTGGGGAATTCCCATGCCGTTTTTATCAATGAACTTCTATGTGTATTGTCGGGCGGAAATGCAATAGCCGCAAGTAGTTTTAAATGGGTTTTTTCCTTCGAAATGTCATTTTGCTGTCAGACTGTTCTAAACACAGGAAACATGTGCCCCTTTACAGGTATACTATAGACACCCCCCAGCTACGAAATTTAAAGGGATATTACACTTTTATTGTTTGACTTTAAGCATTATTAAAATCACTGCTCCTGAAAAAACGGCCGTTTTTAAAACTTTTTTTTGCATTGATCCATGTCCCCTGGGGCAGGACCCAGGTCCCCAAACCCTTTTTATGACAATAACTTGCATATAAGCCTTTAAAATTAGCACTTTTGATTATTCATGTTCGTGTCCCATAGACGCGCGAGTGCTGAATCCTGCACGTTACTCCCCTTCCTGGGTCTTTTGTTTGGAAGGGGGAGGGGAGGGCCCTGTGATTCTGTCAAGCTCCTACTGGGCCCGGCCTTCTCCTGGCTGCCACTAACCCCCGCCTCCTCCTGGCTGCCACATTCCACAGCCTCCTCCTGTGTGCCACATTCCACAGCCTCCTCCTGGCTGAGGTCTTCCTGTGTATGAAAAAGGAACATAGTTTTAGTTTTTTCTTCATCAATCACACACAATTTTCATTTCATGACTGTTGCAAATTGAATGTTAAGAAATATAACAGGCTATCATTCTGAGCCCAGCATTTTTCATTCTTGTCCCAATTTTTGGTGCCCACTACTCTGTATTGATATGTAAAACACTTTATGAAATCAGCAATTAGTGATCAATAATAACATCTAGTAAACATCATTTATTTATTGACCAGAAATCTGTAGAAGAATGCTATACCTGGCTCAAGCTGGGCTCCTCCACTTCTTCCTGGCTGGAAGTCCCAGGTTGGACATCAGAAGCCTCAGCTGGGGTGGAAGATAGGGTGGAAGGAAGAGTGGAAGGAAGGGTTGAGAGGGATTCCCTGACTTCAGTGTGGTCTGACAGAAACCGAAGTTTATCATAGTACCACAGCCTGGGTACATAAATGTCATCTGCTGCAGCTCCTGATCTCTGGTAATCCTGGACCTTCTTGTGCTCCCTAAGATAAGTGCTCCTCAGGCCACCAATTTTGGCTTTCAAATAGGGGATGGTTCCCGTGGGGACCACCGGCTTCATCAACTCCAGCAATTTCTCCAGCGCTGCATGCCTCTTTTGTTTATTATTGTATTGGGGGTGTTTGATCTGCCACAGACAGGGCAGCTCCCTGTATTTGTCTATGAACAGGGGGGGGGAAGTTTGATCATTGAAGCCATTCATTTTATCTGCAAGACACAAGACAAACCCTAATGTCAGGCTAAAGTCTCCTAATCTTGTCCCAATATAGGCCTCGATCTAGAAGCAGTATAGGCCCAAGTATAAATCTTACCTTCGTTATCACGATCGGCGCCTCCGATACTCCTTCCTTGTGGGACACCAGAACACCCTTTTTATTAGGGGGCCCCACACAGGTGCTCCAGTGGATACTATAGGGGTGTCTCCATCTGTGAAGCTTGTACAAAACAGGTAAGTCTTCAAGCTTGACAAAGGACAAAAATATTTCTTTATCTTGGAACTCTGCCAAAATAGACAATTGTACCCCACTTCCAACCAATGTTTCATATTCCTATTTCTGTCATAAAATATCTGTGTGCTAAGTATACCTATTTTTTTACATAGGGGCTAAAAGACTCGGAGGACACCACTCATCCGAGGAGACCACAGACCCCCCACCTCATGAGGAAATGGAAATCCACCAAAGCCAACAGGAGGAGGAGGAGGGAGAGGTGGTGGAATTTGTCACCACAACAGGTAAGTGTCTGCGACCACAGGCTCAGGTAAGAGATGGATGCCGGCATATTTATAATACATGTTTTTTTTTTCTATATTTTTAGGTGATCTTGATGTTGTGGATGAAGGACATTTCACCAGTGAGAGTGCCCAGATCCTGATCGGGGAGATCATGGGGTGTAATAGGGACTTGGAAACGTTCAGAAAAATTTCAATGTTGTTAAAAACAAAATGAAGAACATCATTGATGTTTTAGGGAAAGTTTAAAACCCCTCAAAATCCCTAATGTAGTTGGCTTTTTTTCCAAAAAAATTTGTGGCATCTTTTTTAACATAGCGTCGAAAAGCCAAATTTTGAAGATGCACACAGTGTGTCAACATGTGCTATCTGCCATCACGGGAGATCAATGTAGGCGTTTTGGGGGTGCAACCCCTTCCTCAATAATAAAGTAGCTGAGAGGAAGGGGTTGCACCCCCAAAACACGTCCCTTGATCCCCCGTGATGGCAGCAATCACATGTTGACATTCGGCAATTTGTGTGCATCTTCAAAATTTGGCTTTTCCTGGGGTGATATCACCCCATCTGAACGCAATATCAAACACAGTTTATAAATACTCATGTCTGATATCGCCTTCAATTTTGAACAAAGCTGAACTTTGTAAGTTCCAGATTTGTGTATTTCTTGTTGGTTTGAAACATGCCTGTTTTACCTTAAATGGACATTTATTAATGTGACCCAAAAAATTGTTATACAACAAACATGTTGGTTTGTTTTAAAAACCTTTTATAAATGCACATGTGATTGTGCTGGTATTAAAAAGACTGATAATCAAGAATGTGTGGATTATTGTTTCAATGCTCCAAAACTGGTGTTTTCTGTGACAATGGGGGTTATTTCCTAAGGGCAAATCCACTTTGCACTACAAGTGCCGTTTCAGTGCAGTCTCAAGTGCAGTCTCAAGTGCACTTGTAGTGCAAAGTGTCTTTGCCTTTAGTAAATAACACCCAACAGTGCTTTCTAATGTTACACAATCACGCCATTTTCAGGACTCCCCAAATTTATGTCAGGGTCAGCTAAAAGAAACACAAGCAGTAAATGTCAGCAAATATTTTTTTTTTTTTTTTTTCTTTCTTTTTTCCCAGCCACTTCAGTTAACTTAATACGGAGACAGCTTTCAGTTTGGTACTTATGTGTGTCTCTTACCTAGTCACATCATTGTGGCCTTTCAAACTTTCCTTCTTTTGCTTTATACATTCCATATTTAAATAGTTACAATAATACAAATGTGTAGCATATAAAACACCCAATTTGTGCATCGAGGCCAACCGGCCACATAATCTCTTATTATTATTGTGCGTGTTAGTACATTATTACTGTTCTGTCTGGTACACCATCCCCCCCCCCCCCCGCCCCCCAGTCACCCCCCCCCTATCGGGCCCACATAATTCCAAGGCACACCCTATATTTGGCTACTGTTCTTTTTCGTTGTTCTCTCTTGGTTTCGAAACTCCAAGCCATGCCCAGCACGACACCTCTATCTGGGTGGAAAGAGGATTGCTCTCGGCACTAAAATAGCACTGGTAAAGAGCACGGCATTGCTTGGACCCACAGGTTCCAAAGTTTCACAAATGTATTGTAATTGCCTGATCTGGTATAGAATGTCCTTTCGCTCCATACTGTAGCGTTAATGGTTTCAATCCAAGCTTCAGGGGTTGGGGGTGCCCTCGATTGCCAGGATTGTGCTATTAGTTTTCTGGCTTGGAACAAGCATCTTGCTATCGCTAAATCTGTATTCCTACCCCTCGGCCCGTTATTCACATAGCCCAACACACAGGTCTTGGGATCAAGCTCTAAGTTAACTCTGAAGGTGGTGTTTATTTTCTTTAGAATCTCAGGCCAGTATCTAACTAATTTTGGACACCTCCAGACCATATGAATTAGATCGCCTGTTCCCCTGCATCTAGGGCACTCATCATTGACTCTATGACCAAACATGAACAACTTTTTTGGTGTGTGATACGACCTATGCAGCAACATCAGGTGGGAGGCTTTTTGTGAGGGAGAGACCGACACCTCCGATCCAAATTCAAGAATCCTTCTCCATTGTTCGTCCGTTATCTCCCCCACATCGGCCTCCCACCTGTCCCTTCCCCCTGTTGGACCTGCCTGCGTATTTATTCTCTTTGTGAGCTGGGTATATATCGTTGAGATCAAACCCTTGGTAGTCTCTGACTTAACTATTGTTTGCAATAACGGGATCCTACACCATACTAGGGGTTGTCTATTGAACTGCTTGCTCAATGCATGCCTAATCTGTAGATAGCTATAGAATACTTGGTTTGGTAATCCATACTCATGCCTCAATTCCTCGAAAGATTTCAGAGTGTCCCCCTCATATAATTGAATCAGTCGGTTTATCCCACACCTTTCCCACATCTTGTTCTTATCGACGGTTAGTAATTCATGCAGTTGCTTATTGTTCCACATTGGCGAGAGTTCTGAAATCCCTTTGTACCCCATTATTCTCTTGGTTGCCTGCCAGACCCTGGTAATCATTTTAAATGTCGGAATCTCCCCTTGCAGTGAATCTGCCTCCAGTGCTCCCACTAGTGAGCTGTGTGGGTTCCCCTGTAGAGTAATTTTGACATTGTTACTTCCACCTCCCTCGGTGTCGCATCCCCCTAGTTGTTGTAGCTGGGCTGCCAAGAAATAGATAAACGGTTGGGGAACCCCCAGACCCCCCTCCGTGGCAGGGCGCTGCAGTTTTTGTAGGCCAATCCTGGCCTGACCTTTCTTCCATATTAACTCCCTGAAGAGGGATTGAATTTTTTGAAACCACTTCTCCCCAATCCAAACTGGGGAGTTGTGGAGTAAATATAACAACTGCGGCATCCATACCATTTTTATCAAGTTAACTCTACCCGCCACAGACAGAGGGAGTCTGCTCCAGGTATCACATTTTCTCTTAAATTTTGATAAGAGGGGGACCAAGTTGCGCTGGGGTCCTTGGACAGGACAACACCAAGATACTTTATCTTCCCCGTAACCTTCAATTGGGGCAAGCACGTCGAAGTAGGATTGGCCAATAAGTCAACCGGCAGGAGCGATGATTTCTCCCAATTAATGACTAGTCCGGAGAACTTTCCGAAGTCCCCCACTAGGTGCATCGCTTTCTCCAATGAGACAGTCGTGTCCCCCAGGAAAAATAGGACGTCGTCCACGAAAAGCGCTATTCTCTCTTCCCCCCCTTTTCGCTGAAATCCCTGTATTTCGGGCGATGATCTCACTGCTTCCGCCAATGGCTCCATGGCCAGGACGAACAATAAAGGAGATAGGGGGCACCCCTGCCTTGTCCCTCTTTCGAGGGGAAAATTTTTCGAGTATTCGCCGTTTATCTTGAGCCTTGCCCTTGGGTGGTTATATAGGATTTTTAACCAGCTGATAAATACGGGGCCGAATCCAAACCTCTCTAACACCCTCCATAGATATTCCCACTCCAGGCTATCAAAAGCCTTGGCAGTATCCAGAGACAATATAGCTCTGGATCCTACATTTTCTGTTGGTACCTGGAGATTCAAATAGGCCCTTCTGATATTTGTGTTAGTGGACCGGCCGGGGATAAATCCCGATTGGTCCAGGTGCACAAGTTTTGTAATACATTTATTTAATCTGGTTGCCAACACCCTTGCAATGATCTTAACATCTGTGCATAACAGTGATATCGGTCTGTACGAGGAGACTTCCAATTGGTCTTTGCCCTCCTTTGGTATAACTACTATGTCAGCCTCCAACATTGATGAGGGCAACCTTCCATCCTTGACCGTTTGCTCCAACACTTTTAGAAGCTCCGGAAGCAGGACCTCCCCGTATTTCCTGTAGATCTCCAATGGCAGTCCATCCGGGCCCGGAGATTTCTGGCCTGACAACTCCGATACTGCCTTTTGCAGCTCCTCCAAAGTCAGAGGGGACTCCATCTCGTCTCTATCCCTCTCCGAGAGTGCGGGCAGGTTCACCCTTTCCAAGAACCCATCCATCTCACTCTGATTCAAACCCCGACGTGACCTATACAGGTCTCTATAGAATGTAGAGAAGGCCTCTAAGACCTCGGCGGGATCGGATGTAATCTTTCCAGCCAGTGTCTTGATTGAGGAGATGGCCGGTGAAGATAGGTTGGACTTAATTAAAAGGGCAAGCGTCCGACCTACTTTCTCCCCTTCACCAAAGTAATTTTGTTTCTGAAAAAGTCTCTTGTTCTCTACTCTTCTGTTAATTACTTCTTTATACTCTTGTTGTTTACTAAGCCAAATCTCCTGTTTTTCCGGGGTTGGGTCTAGCACATATTGTGCTTCTGATTCCATGGCTTCCCTCCTAGCCCTCACCTCCCATTCCCTTGATGTTTTCTTTGCTATGACCACCTGCTGATGTAGTAGTCCCCTAAGGTATGCTTTTAGGGTGTCCCACACTACCCCTACTGATGCTGTACCTGAATTATTATATTATATAGTTATAAACTCTTTTAGTTTGAAGGCTATTTCTGCTGGGTTATGTATCAGGTCCAACCATAGTGGGTTTAATGTCCACCTTTTTTGGCTAGATCTAGTGTTTAAGTTTAGGGTCAAGGTCAGGGGTGAGTGGTCTGATATTCCCCTTGATCCATACTCTATGTTTCCTGTTATTCGCAAAGCTTCACTATTACCCACTGCCATATCTATACGCGAGAGAGTAGAGTATGACCCTGAGTAACAAGAATACTGCCGAGTGTTTGGATTATAAGATCTCCACAGGTCACACCATCCAATCTCTTCGAGGAGTTGGCCTAGGCGCCCCTCTGGAATCCTTTCCGCCCATGGGGCGGGCGTAAACCGATCCATTTTGTTGTCCAGAACTGCGTTAAAGTCCCCTACCACTATTATAGGAGTATCCACCCTACTATCTACAAACTCCAACAGGTCCAAGATAATCTCTGTTCTAAACGGAGGAGGGATATAGATATTTGCTATCACCAGAGGTTTATTTTCCACAACGCAGCTCAAGAAGACATAACGTCCCAAAGTGTCTATCTTGGCTCCCCTGCAGGAAAATGAAATACCTCTCTTCACCAGTACACTCACCCCTCTTGAATAAGAGGTATGGACTGAGTGGTACTGTTCTTGAAATTTATTACTCTGAATTTGTAATTTAGTTTCATTAGTAAGGTGAGTTTCCTGCAAGCAAGCCAATTCAACACCATAAGCTTCCATCACCGAGAACACCGCTGCCTTTTTGGCAGGGTCACCCATACCCCTGATGTTCCACGAGCCTATTTTTAGAGTTTTAGAAGGCATCTAAAAAAGTTAGGAAAAGATAATAAAAAAAAAAACAACAACAAGAGAGAAAAAAAAAAAAGGAAAAGGCAATTCACTCGTGTATTTGTGTCTACAAATCTTAACGTCATCTCTGTGATTGTGACAGACGGGAAAGTGAAAAGGGGGAGGGGGGAGGGGTCCCTGCGTCCAGGGATCGCTCCACCCCCGCCCCTTGTATTGTTTAACTGCAAAAGTAAACGCCATGTGCAAATGTACTTTATTATTTATAAGCCCCCTCCTCCTAAGTGCGTGTACCTTTCGTTCACCCCATTGTCTAACCCTATATCTCACTGTAAGCCCCCCCCCCAGCCTCCCCAGGATATACCCCCCTTCTCCCCACCCTTGTACGTGGCCCCCTCTCCTGCCTAACTAGGCTAGCCCTAGGGGCTTTACTTGTGACCTTTTCCCTCCCTCCCAACCATTCAAGAAAAAACTCCCTGCTCATGCACTGAGCAAGTACTTTATGACACACTTCCAAACTCCCCCCCCTCCCCCCCCTTCCACAGCCCTATTACCAAGCTTCACAACAACACCTTGCAAACCCCTCCCCCCCTCCCGCAACCCGATTCCAAAACATCAAAACAATACTAAGAACATACATAACTAGTGCAACCGCATCCCTCATCCGTGCTTCCGTCTGTTGCACCCCTCCCCCCCCCTCCCCCATGCCATCCGCTTTTATGCTCCAAAAAAAAAAAAAAAAAAAAAAAAAAAAGAACCCTTAACCAGCCCTATTCAACCCATAGGTCTACAGATCCATTTTGTTGTCTTCAAGCCATTTTGTTGCCCCTGTCACTGTATCAAAAAAATGGGTAGCCCCCAGGGCAGTAACACGCAAGCGTGCCGGATACAGCAGAGCATATTCAATTTTGTAAGTCCGTAGGTTACGCTTAATGTCCCTGAATTCGGCCCTACGTTTCTGTAAGTCAGGAGAGTAGTTGGGGAAAAATAGGATTTTAGCGCCGTTGTGTAGAATATCCCCCATTTCTCTGGCCCTGCGCATCAGGATAACCTTGTCTTTATAATTAAAGAGTTTCATGATTATTGGCCTAGGATACCCCCCTGACGATGGAGCTTTAGTTGGCACTCTGTGGGCTCTTTCAATGGAAAATAGGTGAGAAAAAGATTCCGTTCCAAATATTCCCCTAAGCCACTTTTCCAAGAACTCCTCAGGGTGAGGGCCCTCACACCTCTCCGGTAAGCCCACCACCCTCACGTTGTTCCTGCGAGACCTATTTTCCATTTCCTCCATTTTGGTTTTGTATAGGCCCATCTGCGTTTTCATTGCTTTGAGCTCTAGCTTTATTGGGGCTAAATCGTCCTCCACCTGGCTCAACCTCTCTTCCAGTGTGTTTGTTCTAGCAATAGTCCTTTGCAGGTCTTGATTTACTGTTATTAGCTCTTCCTTTAGCCCCTTCAGTTGGTCACACAGGTCACTTAGGTAGGCCTTGCTGGAATTGACGGCGCACAGAACATCTTTCAGTGTGGGCTCAACTGTTACTGGTGCGTTTTGCTCAGCGACATTATTGGTTGTTGTCCCCAAAGACTCACCCACAGGGCTTTTACTGCTTGCAGTTTTTATAGTGTGCATTACAGCCGGTCCTTTTCCTAGACTCTTCCTATCCCCGGGACCCCCCACGCAAGGTTTCTCCTGCTGTTGCTGGGTGCTTTTAAGTGGTGAAGAGGTAGAGGGATGCGCAAATTTTTCCAATTTGGCCGCTGCTGCTGCTGCTACTTGATTCCCCTTCTCTTTAGATGTGCGGGTTGTTTGGGAGCTGGTGTTCTCCTGCTGCTGCGACTCCTCACCCTTTTTTCTAGTCATAATTTATTATGTAGACCAGGGGAGTATATGAGAGAATTTGATTGACCGTCCAGTTTACCTTGTCTTCAGTATGATCGCAGTCCCGGTGGTGTCCTTCTTATGTTTAATTACTGTTGGGGCTATCACTCGACCCAATACAATGAATACTTCAGTGCTGTTAAAGATTTTACTTTATTGCCATGGATCTACATACATCTTGTTTGTATAGCCCTCCACAGACCAGTGGGATCCTCTCTCCCTCACGGGGGGCAAGCCACCGTGTTACTATGAGTCCAGTCACCTGAATCTCCCCCTCACTACTTCAAAATGCAGCGATTCACCTCCTGAGGGGAGAAAAATTTTGGCTCAAGGGCAGCCTTAAAACATTTATTAGGATGCAGCTTATACCTTTATGCCCTTAAAAAAAGAGACAGCAGCATAGGCAGGATTAAATAAATGGGCAACTTGAGCAGCTTGAGCAATAAGCCTTCAACCTAAGAGCCTGTGCTTAAAAAGCCCAGTAATAATATTCTGCAAAAAAAAAAAAAAAGGGAGGATCTACTCAGCAGCAGTGTGTATCTCTCAACAGTCCCAACAGTCCCAGCAATACAAGTCCCAAACTACAAAAAACTACAAAACAACCCAATACTTATCCTTCCTGGATAGTCCTGGATTGACTGCGGCTCTCTGCCCAATAGGGAGTAGATGAGTAAAGGACTCAGTCAGCAGCCAGCAGCCTGTACTTGTCTCACTCCTGTCGCTTCCCAGGTGTCTCTCAGCAGCGTGTGTTGTGTGTCGTCACTCCCAGCTGCCCCTCAGATCCCCCCACGGCTCTCTTCGCTCTCTCAGCTGACCAGGAAGGAGAGAGGGTGTGTGAGGATGCACCAAGCGGAATGGATGGATCCAGGAGAAGAAGAAAAAACAGGGAGAGCAAACTCCGTCCGTCGGCTCAACACTCCTCACTCCACCCCCCGCACAACACAGCACAGTTCCGCTCAGCTCGGCTCAATCTCCTCCACGGCAGGCAGGCTTATAATGCTCTTTAAACATCTCTAGGCATCAGGCTCATGAAGGGAGCAGTTGGTAGGTGAGGGAGAGGTGCGCACAGCGTTCGCCTTCTCACACCATGCCGCTACTCAGCACGCACACCTGTACATCCGGTCACACCCCTCGCATTGTCAGCAAATATTTTAGTAGTTAAAATTATTTTTTATTTAAAAAATGTCTCAGACATTGTCTGGCATATTGATGGCCCCCCTACCCGCAAAGTATTCAAGGTATCTTAGACGGACCTCGCGGGCACTCAGGGGGGGCAAGCCAGGATGGCCAGCTTCAAGCGCTGTCAGGGTTGGTTCATTTACATGAATTCTGGCCTCAGGCCCAACTGAGGCAGCATAGTTGGCAGAATTTCGCCTTAAAAAGTTGTGGAGAACACAGCAAGCCAGGATGATGTGATTCAGTTTATACTCAGCCATGTGTATGGGTGTAAGAAATAGGCGGAACCAGTTGGCCATGATTCCAAACGTGTTCTCCACCACTCTTCTGGCTCTGGCCAGCCGGTAATTAAAAACCCTCTGGTCCAGGGTGAGGGTCCTCATAGGGAATGGCCGCATAAGATGGTCCCCATCGCAAACGCTTCATCCGCAACGAAGACGAATGGGAGTCCTTCCACATTGTCTTCTGGAAGTCCAAGCTGCCATTCTGGAGACGCCTGTAGAACTCTGTCTGGGAGATGACTCGACCATCTGACATCCGGCCATTCTTCCCCACGTCCACATACAGAAACTCGTAAGTAGCTGACACCATCGCCAACATCACAATACTATTGAACCCCTTATAGTTGTAATAGTATGACCCCAAGTTGGGTGGTGGGACGATGTGGACGTGTTTCCCATCAATTGCCCCTCTGCAGTTAGGAAAGTCCCACCGCTGGGCAAAGTGGGAGGCCACAGTCTGCCATTCCTTTGGGTTGGAAGGAAACTGTGAAGTCAAACAAGAAAAATAAATTAATCATTTTGCACATAAACATGGAAAGCAGATTAGACACAAACATTCTTGCCCAACATCAGTATAACATTTAGTTTAGGGAGTATTTAAAGACAAAGGTATAAGGTCCACCTATCAGATCCCCCCCCCCCCATGGGCCATTTTAGAAATTTTATGGGGGGAAGATGTTTTGGACAGGTAACCCTCTCCACTTCATTGAGAGATGAATGCCTAAATAATGTGTATTACTTTGGCCAGCCCCTCCTTACTTACACTATTGGCAGCCCACTGGACAAGTAAGAAGTGTCATAATACAAAGATATAAATACACACTGTACACATTTTAGCACATTTTTACATTTTGCTATTACCTATCAAGATAATAATAGGATACAGAAAATTTAAACAGTACCATTTTAAAGTATTCAGGCAGGCCCTTGCACTACATGCTTTGGGGAATTCATCCAAAAATCTAACCACAAAAGAGGTGGGTATAATGTGTATGGGTTTGGCAAAGTCAGCAGACAGAGGATTGGTATCAGCTGAGTTAGCAGCTGGGGGGGAGGGAGGGTTCAAGAAGATTTTGGGAGACCAAAAAAAAAAGCCTCTGGCACTCTGTCTGAATTTAAAGCACAAATCACAAATTTAAACATTTTAGGGGTGTTTAGGGTAAAGCACTACTATGGAGCTGACAAAATACATTGTTAAGTGACTACACGAGGTGAATATAGGGCCAGGAGAGCATGCTGGGGAGGTAAGTGAAGGCAAATATGTATGAAGGACCAAAAAAAATTACATAAAAATCCAGCATGCATGAGGACAAAGGGGACACAGCATATTACAATCATGGTAATTAAGGAATAAGGAAAGAAATACAATACATACATTAGCAAACATTCTATACAAAAAAGTGATATTAAAGGATAAAAATCTTATCTTAATATAGTCCTTCTGCAGGACCTGGATGATGGCAGAACAGGTCTCTGGGATAATGATCCCCAGAGCCTGGGGGGAGATGCCTGTCGAGAACTTTAGGTACTGCAGGCTTCTCCCCGTTGCCAAGTACCGCAGGGTGGTGACTAGCCTCTGCTCCAGAGTGATGGCTTGCCTCATGCAGGTATCCTGCCTGCTGATATAGGGGGTCAGCAAAGCCAACAAACGGTGAAATACGGGGTCTGTCATCCGGAGAAAGTTCCTGAATAGGAATGAGCTTCGAGTTCGAGTTGAACTCATGTTCGACTCGAACATTGGCTGTTCGCAAGTTCGCCGAACAGCGAACAATTTCGAATGCCGCGGAACACCCTTTAAAAGTCTATGGGAGAAATCAAAAGTGCTAATTTTAAAGGCTTATATGCAAGTTATTGTCATAAAAAGTGTTTGGGGACCCGGGTCCTGCCCCAGGGAACATGGATCAATGCAAAATAAAGTTTTAAAAACGGCCGTTTTTTTTAGGAGCAGTGATTTTAATACTGCTTAAAGTCAAACAATAAAAGTGTAATATCCCTTTAAATTTCGTAGCTGGGGGGTGTCTATAGTATGCCTGTAAAAGGGCGCATGTTTCCCGTGTTTAGAACAGTCTGACAGCAAAATGACATTTCGAAGGAAAAAACCCATTTAAAACTACTCGCGGCTATTGCATTGCCGAAAATACACATAGAAGTTCATTGATAAAAACGGCATGGGAATTCCCCACAGGGGAACCCCGAACCAAAATTAAAAAAAAAATGATGTGGGAGTCCCCCTAAATTCCATACCAGGCCCTTTAGGTTTGGTATGGATATTAAGGGGAACCCCGGCCAAAAAAAAAAAAAAAAAATGACGTGGGGTTCCCCCTAAATTCCATACCAGACCCTTCAGGTCTGGTATGGATTTTAAAGGGAACCCCGCGCCAAAAAAAAAAAAAAAAAAAGGCGTGGGGTCCCCCCAAAAAACCATACCAGACCCTTATCCAAGCACGCAACCTGGCAGGCCGCAGGAAAAGAGGGGGGGATGAGAGTGCGCCCCCCCCCTCCTGAACCGTACCAGGCCACATGCCCTCAACATTGGGAGGGTGCTTTGGGGTAGCCCCCCAAAACACCTTGTCCCCATGTTGATGAGGACAAGGGCCTCATCCCCACAACCCTGGCCGGTGGTTGTGGGGGTCTGCGGGCGGGGGGCTTATCAGAATCTGGAAGCCCCCTTTAACAAGGGGACCCCCAGATCCCGGCCCCCCCCTGTGTGAAATGGTAAGGGGGTACTTACCCCTACCATTTCACTAAAAAACTGTCAAAAATGTTAAAAATGACAAGAGACAGTTTTTGACAATTCCTTTATTTAAATGCTTCTTTTTTCTTCTATCTTACTTCTTCTTCTTTTTCTGGTTCTTCTGGTTCTTCCTCCAGCGTTCTCGTCCAGCATCTCCTCCGCGGCGTCTTCTATCTTCTTCTCCTCGGGCCGCTCCGCACCCATGGCATGGGGGGAGGCTCCCGCTCTTCTCTTCATCTTCTTCTTCATCTTCTTCTCTTCTTCCTTCTTCTCTTCTTCTCTTCTTCATTTTCTTCTCCAGGCCGCTCTGCATCCATGCTGGCATGGAGGGAGGCTCCCGCTGTATAACGGCGTCTCCTCGTCTGACGGTTCTTAAATAACGGGGGGCGGGGCCACCCAGTGACCCCGCCCCCCTCTGACACATGGGACATGATGGGACTTCCCTGTGGCATTCCCCGTGACGTCACAGGGAAGTCCCGTCAAGTCACCCTGCGTCAGAGGGGGGCGGGGTCACCGGGTGGCCCCGCCCCATTATTTAAGAACCGTCAGACGAGGAGACGCCGTCACACAGTGGGAGCCTGCCTCCATGCCAGCATGGGTGCGGAGCGGCCCGGAGAAGAAAATGAAGAAGAGAAGAAGAGAAGAAAGGAAGAAGAGAAAAAGATGAAGAAGATGAAGTGAAGAGCGGGAGCCTCCCCCCATGCCATGGGTGCGGAGCGGCCCGAGGAGAAGAAGATAGAAGACGCAGCGGAGGAGATGCTGGAGGAGAACGCCGGAGGAAGAACCAGAAGAACCAGAAGAAGAAGAAGATGAAGGAAGATAGAAGAAAGAAGAAGCATTTAAATAAAGGAATTGTCAAAAACTGTCTCTTGTCATTTTTAACATTTTTGACAGTTTTTTTAGTGAAATGGTAGGGGTAATTACCCCCTTACCATTTCACACGGGGGGGGGCCGGGATCTGGGGGTCCCCTTGATAAAGGGGGCTTCCAGATTCCGATAAGCCCCCCGCCCGCAGACCCCCACAACCACCGGCCAGGGTTGTGGGGATGAGGCCCTTGTCCTCATCAACATGGGGACAAGGTGTTTTGGGGGGCTACCCCAAAGCACCCTCCCAATGTTGAGGGCATGTGGCCTGGTACGGTTCAGGAGGGGGGGCGCACTCTCGTCCCCCCTCTTTTCCTGCGGCCTGCCAGGTTGCGTGCTTGGATAAGGGTCTGGTATGGATTTTTGGGGGGACCCCACGCCGTTTTTTTTTTTTGGCGCAGGGTTCCCCTTAAAATCCATACCAGACCTGAAGGGTCTGGTATGGAATTTAGGGGGAACCCCACGTCATTTTTTTTTTACATTTTGGCCGGGGTTCCCCTTAATATCCATACCAGACCTGAAGGGCCTGGTATGGAATTTAGGGGGACTCCCACGTCATTTTTTTTTAAAATTTTGGTTCGGGGTTCCCCTGTGGGGAATTCCCATGCCGTTTTTATCAATGAACTTCTATGTGTATTGTCGGCAATGCAATAGCCGCGAGTAGTTTTAAATGGGTTTTTTCCTTCGAAATGTCATTCTGCTGTCAGACTGTTCTAAACACGGGAAACATGCGCCCCTTTACAGGCATACTATAGACACCCCCCAGCTACGAAATTTAAAGGGATATTACACTTTTATTGTTTGACTTTAAGCATTATTAAAATTTCTGCTCCTGAAAAAATGTCCGTTTTTAAAACTTTTTTTGCATTGATCCATGTCCCCTGGGGCAGGACCCAGGTCCCCAAACACTTTTTATGACAATAACTTGCATATAAGCCCTTAAAATTAGCACTTTTGATTATTCATGTTTGTGTCCCATAGACTTTAACGGTGTTCGCGTGTTCGAACGAACTTTTTTCCTGATCGCATGTTCTGGTGCGAACCGGACAGGGGGGTGTTCCGCTCATCCCTATTCCTGAAAACATCAGGATTATTCTCACAGATCTCACGGAGCAAAGGCATGTGACAGAGCTGATCACGCTGGAGCAACCAATTCTTGGTCCATGAACTCCTCCCCACCCTGTTTATGGACTGGGCTTGTGTCAAGGTAAGGACCCCAACACCAAGCCCCCGCACAGCATGAACTCTCGAGGAGTACGTACACGCAACATGGCTAGAAAATGGTCGGCTGCTCAGAACGAAGTAACAGAATGCACTGAAGAACAGCAAGGTCTGTGAAGAGCGACCTGTAACGAACGAACACGAATGCAATGACAACTCAATTGTACTTGCTGCATGCACTGAAGACCAGATATAAACAAGCACAAACTGAACAGCAGAAAATGATCTGAAAGCCACAAGTCTGAAAATGCGCGAATCGTCTCTCACCAAACTTTTACTAACACGAGATTAGCAAAAAGAGCCCAAAGGGTGCCGCGCTTGGTTCTGAACCACCCTTTTATAGTCTCGTCGTACGTGGTGTACGTGACCGCGTTCTTGGCGATCAGAAATTACAACAACTTTGTGCGAGCGTCTGTATGCAAAACAAGTTTGAGCCAACATCCGTCCGAAAAAATCCATGGATTTTGTTGTTGGAATGTCCAATCAATGTCCGATCGTGTGTACAGGGCATTACACATTCTGACAGGTCGCAGAATCTGACATAACACCTCCAGCAGTGTTCCTGTTTCTTTTTGCTGGAGGCTGCCAATTTGCTGAAGCCCAAAGCCCTAGTAAATCATAAAGCGGAACTAAACCCATCAATTTACCTGTTTCAACAAACTGTTTGATTTGATTGTGTCCTCAACCAAACTTTCAAACCATCAAATGGCTGGTGTTATAACTGATCACATGTGCAGCACCATGGCAGTTGCAGATCAAACAGAATCAGCTTTCTTGGTTGTACATGATAGGAGGGTTTCATTCCGCTTTAAGGCTGTCAGCAGATTGGCCTCTACAAACTCAGAAGTGCCTAAAAATGGAGAGCAACTGCGCATGTGCAGAACAGGGTGAGACTGTATTACTGGATTTACTGGATTTTAAACAGTATAGGGACTTTTTCTTTAATGTTTTACAACATCAATTTTACAACATCAATCATGGCTCAGAGGGCCAAGTTCCAAGCCAGGGGTGTTGCTAGGTGGCAAAAAGACCTGGGGCTTCAGACCGAAGTCCAAGAACTGTGGGGGGGTTTGTATGTGGCGCAGCTTTTTTTTTTTTGGGCTGGGCGGTGGGGTTGTGTGACTTACCAGTGCCCATCAATGCTGACCACTAAACACTGACCTGCCTGACACTGACCATTACACTGACCTGCCTGACCTACATACACTAACCTACCTGACCTACATACACTGACCTACCTGACCTACATACACTGACCTACCTGACCAACATACGCTGACCTACCTGACCTACATGCACTGACCTACATACACTCACTGACCTACATACACTCACTGATCTACATACACTGACCTACATACACTCACTGACCTACATACACTGACCTACATACACTCACTGACCTACATACACTGACCTGCCTGACCTACATACACTGACCTGCCTGACCTACATACACTGACCTGCCTGACCTACACACACTGATCTGCCTGACCTACTTACACTGACCACTGACCTGCCTGACCTACATACACTGACCTGCCTGACCTACATAAACTGACCTACATACACTGACAATGACATACATACACACACTGTCTGACCTACCTCAGCTCAGCCGTGGTGTGCGGTCACAGCAGGCAGTCAGTCAGTCACTCGTCAGAGAGGAGCAGAGCCGAGGAGGAGAGGAGAGCCGCCCGCCCGAGTGGGGAGCGAGGATGTGGCGTTCCCACCTTCTGGAGCCTGCAGGCTAAGATGGACGTCACGTCACTCACACGTCCCGCGGTCCTGGCATCGGTGCTGCAGGCACCAGAAGGTGGGACCTACTATGGCACTCGGCCGCACTCGGCCACTTTCGGCCGCTATGGCACTCGGCCACTTTCGGCCACTATGGCATTCGGGCACTTTCGGCCGCTGCCGCACTTGCCCACTTTCGGTCGCACTCGGCCACTTTCGGCCGCACTCGCGATCAGGTCGGTCACGGCACTCGGGGCTAACAATGGAATGCAGCATTCAATAGACTCGGGCCTTTTCAGGGTCACATTCGGGGTTTCAGCCCCCCCAGCCACCCCCTCCCGACGCCCCTGGTCCATGCCCCACACTGCATAATGCTGCTTACACAGTAGTCGTATGTAGCGTGATAATGTGGAGAGATTGAAAGAACTTAAGCTAGATTAGGCAGGTTAGTGGCGTGCAGGCAGTTTAGTATATATAGGGGAACCCTATGACAGAATGAAGAAAAAAATGGCATGGCATCCCCCCAAAATCCATATCAGGCCCTATAGGTCTGGTATAGATTTTAAGGTGAACTCCATGCCAATTTTTTTTTTAAAAACAGCGTGGGGTCCCCCCCAAAATCTATACCAGGCCCTTTGGGTCTGGCATAGATTTTGAGGGGAACTCCACACCAAGATGTAAAAAAATTTGGCGTGGCCCCCCAAAATCCATACCAGACCCGTTTCCAAGCAAGCAGCCTGACAGGCCAGGAAAGGGGGAGATGAGTGAGCACCCCCTCTCCTGAACCATACCAGGCTGCTTGCCCTCAACATGCCAAGGGTGCTTTGGGGGCAAGGGCCTCTTCCTGACAACCCTATCCATTTGTTGGGTTGTCCCCAAGATCCCGGCCCCCCTATGTGAGTGGGTATCAGGTACATTGTACCCCTACCCAGTCACCAAAATAAAATGTCAAAAAGTAAAAACCACAACAGACAGTTTCTGACAATTCCTTTATTCAAAAATAAATAAAGTCTCCCACAATGTCCATCCATCTACAATCACGCCGCCCGTCCCCCTCCCTTCCTGGCTTGCCAGGCTGCTTGCTCGGATAAGGGTCTGGTATGGATTTTGGGGGGACCCCATACCAATTTTTTAAAAAATTTTGATGTTGAGTTCCCTCTAAAATTTATGCCAGACCCAAAGGGCCTTGTATGGATTTTGGGGGGGGGGGGGCTCCATGCTGTTTTTCTTTTTAATTTTGGTGTGGAGTTCCCCTTAAAATCCATGCCAGACCCGAAGAGCCTGTTATGGACTGGGGGGGGGGGGGAACACATCAATTATTTCCTTGATTTTTCATCTATATTGCTGGGAGCCAGCAATACATTACAGCTGCATGCAAGTTTAAATTCAATTTTTTCCTTTTAGAAATGTCATTTTGTTGCAGCACTGTTCTACACATTGCACAAACACACTACTTAATAGGCAGACTAAGGGGACCCCCAGATACAATATTTAAAGGAATATTTCATTTTTATTGTTTCACTTTAAGCATTCTTAAAATCATTGCTCCTGAAAAAATGTCCATTTTAAAAACTTTTTTTTGCATTGATGCATGTCCCCTGAGGGAGTACCCGGGTCCCCAAACGCTATTTATGGCAATAACTTGCATATAAGCCTTTAAAATGAGCACTTTTGATTCTTCAAGTTCGTGTCCCATAGACTTTAACGGTGTTCGCATGTTTGCACAAATTTTTGTCTGTTCGCAAGTTCTGGTGCAAACCCAACTGGGGGGGGGGGGGGTGTTCAGCTCATCCCTACTAACAACCAGTTATTATTCACACAGAATTCAAATCGATCGATCATTTTTCGACTGACCTGAATTCAAATCATTCAGAAAATTAGAAATTCGTTGGAAAACGAATATAAGTAATTAAACTAAACAAAATAAATTCTGAAATGAATCAACCAATTGAAATTAGTAACATAACAAATCTATCCAAAATGAAATAAAACAAATGTTTCCGTTCTGCGCATGTCTAGATGGAGATAGCTGGATAAAGATGTCTGTCCCCTGGGGGGAGGGGTATGACTAATTCAATGGCTCCTGAGCGCCAACAATGCAGAGGCCACAAAGGCAACAACTGAAGCTAGCTGGAGCAGAACACAGCAGCAGTGTCTCTTACCGCCTCTCTTGACCCTGTTGCAGGTTCAGCCCAGCTCTCCCAGACACTTACCCTCTATCTGACAGTAGATATTCTTTGCCTCTAGCTTTGCAGTCAGCACTGGTGTTCAGTGTTTAAAGTTTATTGTGCATGGTTTGACAAACACATGATGCAGAGCAGGTACAGCTATTCTTCTGTCCCCAGTGACAGTCTTCAACTTCTCATGCTTGTCTGGGGAGCATGCTGTTGACTGCTGGGGGGAGACAGGGGTAAAGGAGATTATAGTTTACTTATTTATCGACACAGACAGAGACACTGCACCTAGCCCTGTGGGATGGATCCCAGGACACAGCCATCAAAGGACAGCAGACTAAAAAGTGGGACTGTCCTGGCAGATCTGGGACAGTTGGAAAGTATGGACCTTGTAAGAAGGTTTTTATTATTGAAAAAACATAGCTGTGCTCATGAGTGCCTGTGGCATAACACTAATGCCACGTACACACGGTCGGACTTTCCGGCGGACTTGGTCCGGCGGACCAGAGTGTGCCGGACAATCCGCCCGTGTGTAGGCGCCAGCGGACTTTTCCGGCGGACTTTTTCCCCAAAGTCCGCCGGACCAAGATTTGAAACCTGTTTTAAATTTATCCGCCGGACTCAGTTTCGGGCGGAAAGTCCGCTCGTCTGTGTGCTGGTCCGACGGAAAGCCCGCTCGTGTGTATGCTGGTCCGACGGACCAGATACGACGCGAGGGCAGGGTATTGCATCTCGCGCTCGCTGCAATAGGAAAAACAGATTTTCCTATTGCGGTGAGCGCGGGGCATACCAGGCCCTTAGGTCTGGTATGGATTATGAAGGGGAACCCCCTACGCCGAAAAAACAGCGTGGGGTCCCCCCTAAGATCCATACCAGACCCCAATCCGAGCACGCAGCCCGGCCGGTCAGGAAAGGGGGTGGGGACGAGCGAGCGCCCCCCCCTCCTAAACCGTACCAGGCCGCATGCCCTCAACATGGGGGGGTGCTTTGTGGGAGGGGGGCGCCCTGCGGGGCCCCCCACCCCAAAGCACCTTGTCCCCATGTTGATGAGGACAAGGGCCTCTTCCCGACAACCCTGGCCGTTGGTGGGCTTATCGGAATCCGGGAGCCCCCTTTGATAAGAGGGCCCGGTGACCACGCCCCCTAAAACGTCACAGTCCCAGCATGCCCAGGGACTGTGACATCATTAGGGGGCGGGGTCTCCGCCTATATAAGTCACAACGGAGCCCTCAGAGAGCAGTCCAGCCGGAGAGAGGGTCGTGTCAACATCTGGAGAAGAGAAGAGGGAAGAAGCCAAGAAGCCCAGAAGCCCGGACCTCTGCTGGCAAGAGAGCTGCCTGAAGACAGCAGAGGAGCCGGCCGAAGAACTGGAACACCGGGAGAAGAGAGTGGAGAAGAACCAACCGGACGCCGGGAGAAGAGGAACCAGAGGAACCCCTGAAGCCGGAGGAAGACCCCCCCGGAGCTGTTTAATAAATTATTTTAAAAACCTGTGTAGTGTGTTTTATTATTGACACTTTTTCCCTAGGTGAATGGGTAGGGGTACCATGTACCCCATACTCAATCACATAGGGTGGGGGGGCGGGATCTGGGGGCCCTCTTATCAAAGGGGGCTCCCGGATTCCGATAAGCCCCCCGCCCGCAGACCCCGACAACCAACGGCCAGGGTTGTCGGGAAGAGGCCCTTGTCCTCATCAACATGGGGACAAGGTGCTTTGGGGTGGGGGGCCCCGCAGGGCGCCCCCCTCCCCCAAAGCACCCCCCCATGTTGAGGGCATGCGGCCTGGTACGGTTTAGGAGGGGGGGCGCTCGCTCGTCCCCACCCCCTTTCCTGACCGGCCGAGCTGCATGCTCGGATCGGGGTCTGGTATGGATCTTTGGGGGAACCCCACGCCGTTTTTTCGGCGTAGGGGGTTCCCCTTTATAATCTATACCAGACCTAAGGGCCTGGTATGCCCCGCGACGGGGCTCGCAAGGTGTCAATCTTGCCGATAAAAGCGGCAAGATTGATTTCCTTTTCTAGTCCCGTCGCACATGAATCACGTTCAAAATGAACGGACTTGTCCGTGTGTGGGCAAGTCCGTTCATTCTGAAAGTCCGCCGTACCTCCGGCGAAAGTCCGTCGGAAAGATGGGCGGACCTAGCCTGCCGGAAAAGTCCGGTCGTGTGTGGGCAAGTCCGTCCGTTTTAAAGTCCGGCGCACCTGGCGGACAAAGTCCGTCGGAAAGTGTGCCGGACCAAGTAGGATAGAAAGTCCGACCGTGTGTACGCGGCATTAGTCTCAGAAAGATTTCAACCAATATAAATCTGCCCTCCAAAAATACAATTCCAGCCTCCTCACTGCCAAGCAGACCTATTTTATCACTCTCATTAACAATTTATCATCCCGTCCTTGTCAACTCTTCTCTACCTTCAACTATCTACTTCGTCCTCCACTGTCTCCACCCACTAACTAACTCACTCACTGCCCAGGAGATTGCCAATCATTTCAAAACAGAAGATTGCTACAATTCACGAGGAGATCTCTGCTGTTCAGATACCCTCCACGCTTTACACCTAATGCCCACAGGTACAATCATTACTTCCCTCTTTTAACTCCACCACTAGAGACGAGTTTGCTAAACTACTTGCTAACATCCAGCTAACTACCTGCCCTCTGGATTCTGTTTCCTCGCAAATGCTACGTTCACCCTCTGGCAGTGGCGTCACTAGGGTCGGTGTCACCGGGTGCGGTAAAACATGGTGTCACCTCCTCTCCTGTCTAGGTTGCCCAGCGCCCTGCAGGCAGTGCACGGTCATGGGGTGCACCCCAAACTGGCCCTTGTAAATGATAGTATAGGGTGATATAGTGGCAGGGTAGGGTAGTATAGGGTGGTATAGTGGCAAGCTAGGGTGGTATAGTGGCAGGCTAGGGTGGTATAATGGCAGGTTAGGGTGGTATAGGGCAGGTTGGGGTGGTATAGGGCAGGTTAAGGTGGTATAGGGCAGGTTGCAGTGGTATAGGACAGGTTAGGACGGTATCTGGCAGTTTGGGTGATATAGGGTAATTTGGGGTGGTATATTGGCAGTTTGGGGTGGTATAGGGCAGGCTGGGGTGGTATATGGCAGGTTGGGGTGGAATATTGGCATTTTGGGGTGGTATAGGGCCGTTTGGGGTGGTATATTGGCAGTTTGGGGTGGTGTAGGGCAGTTTTGGTGGTATATTGGCAGTTTGGGGGTGATTTGGGGTGGTTTAAGGTAGTTTGGGGTGGTATATTGGCAGTTTGGGGGAGATTTTGGGTGGTTTAGGGTAGTTTGGGGTGGTATAGGGCAGTTTGGGATGGTATATTGGCAGTTTGGGGGTGGTATAGGGCGGTTTGGGGTGATATATTGGCAGTTTGGGGGTATATGAGGGCAGTTTGGGGTGGTATATTGGAAGTTTGGGGTGTATAGGGCAATTTGGGGTGGTATATTGGCAGTTTGGGGGTGATTTGGGGTGGTTTAGGGTAGTTTGGGGTGGTATATTGGCAGTTTGGGGTGGTATATTGGCAGTTTGGGGGTGATTTGGGGTGGTTTAGGGTAGTTTGGGGTGGTATAGGGCAGTTTGGGGTGGTATACTGGCAGTTTTGGGGTGGTATAGGGCCATTTGGGGTGGTATATTGGCAGTTTGGGGGTGTATAGGGCCGTTTGGGGTGGTATATTGGCAGTTTGGGGTGGTGTAGGGCAGTTTTGGTGGTATATTGGCAGTTTGGGGGTGATTTGGGGTGATTTAAGGTAGTTTGGGGTGGTATATTGGCAGTTTGGGGGAGATTTTGGGTGGTTTAGGGTAGTTTGGGGTGGTATAGGGCCGTTTGGGGTGGTATATTGGCAGTTTGGGGTGGTGTAGGGCAGTTTTGGTGGTATATTGGCAGTTTGGGGGTGATTTGGGGTGGTTTAAGGTAGTTTGGGGTGGTATATTGGCAGTTTGGGGGAGATTTTGGGTGGTTTAGGGTAGTTTGGGGTGGTATAGGGCAGTTTGGGATGGTATATTGGCAGTTTGGGGGTGGTATAGGGCGGTTTGGGGTGATATATTGGCAGTTTGGGGGTATATGAGGGCAGTTTGGGGTGGTATATTGGAAGTTTGGGGTGTATAGGGCAGTTTGGGGTGGTATATTGGCAGTTTGGGTGTGATTTAGGGTGGTTTAAGGTAGTTTGGGGTGGTATATTGGCAGTTTGGGGGTGATTTGGGGTGGTTTAGGGTAGTTTGGGGTGGTATAGGGCAGTTTGGGGTGGTATACTGGCAGTTTTGGGGGTGGTATAGGGCGGTTTGGGGTGGTATATTGGCAGTTTGGGGGTGTATGAGGGCAGTTTGGGGTGGTATATTGGAAGTTTGGGGTGGTATATTGGAAGTTTGGGGTGGTATATTGGAGGTTTGGGGTGTATAGGGCAGTTTGGGGTGGTATATTGGAAGTTTGGGGTGTATAGGGCAGTTTGGGGTGGTATAGGGCGGTTTGGGGTGGTATATTGGAAGTTTGGGGTGGTATATTGGAAGTTTGGGGTGTATAGGGCAATTTGGGGTGTATAGGGCAGTTTGGGGTGGTATAGTGGCAGTTTGGGGGCTATAGGGCAGGTTAGGACTTACAGCTTACACAGCAACATACAACATGCCTGCAGATGAAGACAGACACCTGAGCGGGGCTGCTGTGTCCTCACCTCTTCTCCTTCTTCAGCTGCGGGATCAGCCAGAGTGAAGGAGTCTGTGGGAGGAGTGGAAGAGACAGCCACACATCAGCTCCACCCACCAACTCCGGCTACCTCGAGATATTGGAGGTCTCGAGTGACAGCTTAGACTGACTGCAGAGTGATACAAGCAGACTGTACTCTTCACTGGTTCTCTTCTTACTTATCCAACTGCACCTTTAGCGTTACTTACAATTCTACTTCCTCCTCTCGTTTTCTGTTGGAGTTCCCCAAGATTCTTTTCTTGGACCTCTCCTATTTTCAATCTACACCTCCTCCCTGGGTCAGCTGATAGACTTACATGGCTTCCAATACCATCTCTACGCTGACGACACCCAAATCTATTTATCTACAAACAAAGCTCTTAATTCACTCCCTGGTCATCTCTCCCCTCGACTACTGCAACTAGCTTCTCATTGGCTTACCTCTAAACGGTCTATCTACCCTTCAATCCATCATGAATGCTGCTGCCAGACTCATCCACCTTACCAATTGCTCTTTGTCTGCAACTCCTCTCTGTCAATCCCTCCGCTATCTTCTGCTCACCCAACAAATCAAATTCAAAATACTGACAAATACTTACAAAGCCATCCACAACTCTGCCCCCAGCTACATCACTAGCCTAGTCTCTTAATACCAACCTACTCGTTCTATTCATTACTCTCAAGACCTCCTGCTTTCTAGCTCCCTCGTCACCTCCTCCCATGCTTGCTTCCAGGACTTTTCCAAAGCCTTTCCAATCCTATGGAACTCCTTACCCCAATATGTCTGATTATCACCTACTCTATTAGCTTTTAGACGATCCCTGAAAACCCTCCTCTTCAGAGAAGCCTATCCTACCCACACCTAACTACTGTATGTCTATTTTCTCCATCAGTTCATCCCCCACAGTTATTACTTTTTGTTTCACTTGACCCTCCCTTCTAGATTGTAACCTCTAATGAGCAGGGCCTTCTGATCCCTCCTGTATTGAATTGTATTCTAACTGTACTGTCTGCCCTCATCGTAGATGTGCGCAGCCTATTGCATTAGGGTGTGCACCCCAAAGCTCAAATACATATTGTGACAGACTCACCCGGGACAGAGGCTATTGGAGGGGACTGAACGCAAGCCTCTTGTCCACCGATTATGGGCCCTAGCATTTGGGGGAATGGTGCTCTCTGTGAGCTGTATGCCTGGGGACCCTGGGGTTGGTGTTACTTTGGATTCAGCTCCATGTCCCCCCAAAACACACAGACTCTGGAACCCGTTATATGCCATATTAGAATGATAAGACTGAATTATACTGTTGGGACACATCCTGTGAGGAGATGCTAATGTCATCAACTCCACTCACCTGTCTGATGTCAGCTATAATGTGTTTAATGTAAATAAGTTTAGTCTAGGTTCTAAGGGTATTCAACTCATTGTTGTTTGTTCTAATTAACCCTGTGTTGATGTTTATGGTAATGTATGTTAATTGAATGAGCTGATCACATTGTCCTCTATACAATGTAGGAGGCGGGATGACTCCTATTGGAGCTCATGTTAATTAGGTTAATTAGGTTTTGTTTGTATTGTTAATTGTAATTAGCTCCAGCTATTGTGTTTATACTACTGTGTGAAGCTCGGTGCCCACAAGTCTGTCATCTGGTCTGGGTAAATGTTTTAGTAAATTAGCTCATGTTAATTAGGTTATCTTTGAGTCAGCCTGGTGTATAAATGTGTGTGAGATCTCAAATAAAGAGTTAGTTCTGATGTACTCCAAGACTGGTGTTGTCTAGTTCTTGGGGGTTCCTATAGCCAGATCCATTGGACTCGTGTTCCAGAACTTAGGAAGCGGTATACTGACGGAAGCACTCAAGCGGAGTGTGGGACGTTCCGTGACATTGGTGGCAAGCAGCGGGAAAGCTTCCTGCAGTCTGGGAAATCTAAACCTCCACCTGGATCCAAGATCAGGATAGCAGACTTCAGTCACCCCAGCGGAGATATGAACCTGGCATCAGAATTCCCGGGGCTGCTGCGGATCATCCTTTCAACATACACCAGGACTGTGTCTGAGGATGAATACCTGGAGCTTAGGCAGCAAATTCGGGTGGAGCTCTGGATTGCAGCCCTCCGTCTCGCTGGTATAAAACAGGGCAGAGTGCTACCAACCTCTGCCCAGCACCGGCAACAACTACAGAGTTCCAGGGAGGCGGGGCAGTCGGCCTCCCTCCCCAACAGTTAGCTGGAACAGATGGTGTGGGTTTTCAGCAGAATGGCTGGCAACAGGGCCGAGGACTGCTGGACTCTGCCCTCAACTAACAGAGGATGGATTTCCTGTGAAGGTGGATGGGACTTTAGTCTCCACCTGTATACCCCAGGGATGCTGGGCAGTGGGACCAGATCCCCAACAGCATGACAGAGTGAGCCCAGTCACCCTGTCTTCTCTCCAGCGGCAGAAAGGACTCCAGGGAGAAGGGCCAGTCCAGGCCTCTCCCCAGCGGCAGATATGTTCTCTGAGAGAGGCAGAGGTTGGCTGGGTGAGTAATGCTTTGTTTGGAACAATTTATTTGGGGTACTGTGTGGGTACAGGCATTACAGGACTGGAGCTACTTACTAACTTCGGAGTCAACCCGTCTGGGGTCTCCTCCTGTGTTAGTCTCCTGCCGAAAGGGGAGAAATGTGACAGACTCACCCGGGACAGAGGCTATTGGAAGGGACTGAACGCAAGCCTCTTGCCCACCGATTATGGGCCCTAGCATTTGGGGGAATGGTGCTCTCTGTGAGCTGTATGCCTGGGGACCCTGGGGTTGGTGTTACTTTGGATTCAGCTCCATGTCCCCCCAAAACACACAGACTCTGGAACCCGTTATATGCCATATTAGAATGATAAGACTGAATTATACTGTTGGGACACATCCTGTGAGGAGATGCTAATGTCATCAACTCCACTCACCTGTCTGATGTCAGCTATAATGTGTTTAATGTAAATAAGTTTAGTCTAGGTTCTAAGGGTATTCAACTCATTGTTGTTTGTTCTAATTAACCCTGTGTTGATATTTATGGTAATGTATGTTAATTGAATGAGCTGATCACATTGTCCTCTATACAATGTAGGAGACGGGACGACTCTTATTGGAGCTCATGTTAATTAGGTTAATTAGGTTTTGTTTGTATTGTTAATTGTAATTAGCTCCAGCTATTGTGTTTATACTACTGTGTGAAGCTCGGTGCCCACAAGTCTGTCATCTGGTCTGGGTAAATGTTTTAGTAAATTAGCTCATGTTAATTAGGTTATCTTTGAGTCAGCCTGGTGTATAAATGTGTGTGAGATCTCAAATAAAGAGTTAGTTCTGATGTACTCCAAGACTGGTGTTGTCTAGTTCTTGGGGGTTCCTATAGCCAGATCCATTGGACTCGTGTTCCAGAACTTAGGAAGCGGTATACTGACGGAAGCACTCAAGCGGAGTGTGGGACGTTCCGTGACACATATGCATGTGTATATGTACTGATGGTGTCAGTAGGGCAGTGGACAGTGTCCGTTTTAAAATTATTTTATTTTGTAACATTTTTTTTTGGATGAAATATCAGTGGTCTAAACAGGGGGGAATATGCACCACACAAGGCGATTAGGGTGTGCCCAGGCACACCTGGCACACCCTGTGAGCACGCCTATGGCCCTCATGTTGTAAAATGCTGCGCAAACTGCAGGCGCTATATAAACCCTGTATAATAATAATAATAATAAACAAAAACATTTTACTGAAGAGTTGTTAGGGACTTTTCATTGGGCGCTGCAAGGTCACTATAGGGTCAAAACTAAAATAGAACCACTCTGTCACGTAAAATGGTATCTAATTGCCTTTTTAATGGTCTTTGTGTTAAAACACTTCTGTATTGCAGATCCCTGGCTGCTGCAGATATTCAACATTTTTCATTCCTCTTTCCAGCCTGGATGTTGCTCTACAGGATGTATAAGCTAGCAGGTAGAACCAGAGTGTGCAGTGGGGGTGTCGGTATTTTACACACCAGAAGTGTAGGATTACTGCAGTATTCAGAATGGGGGATTAGTTAAATGTTCCCACTGCAGAAAAGTGATTACCAATTTTTTTTTTTCCAGATAATCAAATTAGACACATTTTACAAATGTGAGCTATAAAACTGGCTTTTAGAGTGACTTTTAATGTGCAATTCTCAAGACACAAGTACACAGTTATCTTTGACTTCACATATGCTAAGCTCAAACAGGAATTTACAAGTGTGCATTTTCACCCCTGTCTCTTGTACTGTCCAGCACCGTCCATTATATGTCTTCACATTGTCTGACTGAACTTGTTGGTGCTAATTGCATATGACTAACCATGTGAGGATACCATGGCTGAAAGGTAGATTGTACAGACTGCAAAAATGGTGGAAGAAAATGAGCAGTAAAAGATGGCCAGGTGGCCATTTTGTGCATAAAAAAACATGCCACTTGCCCATGCATAAGCTGCTGTCAATTTTCTGGTCTCCATAAAACGTGATGTTGAAGATGGTCCAATCTACTATGCTTACCCATACTCCATATTTTATGGTTTGCACAATCCAACCCTATAAAAGGTGCCTAGAAATGGCCTAAAGCTGACGATAAGCATTTTTATTTAGCCCTACAGTTTAGTGCCATGCAGGGAGCTGGATGCTGTAGAAATCTTCGTTACATGGCTGCCTTGCCCACTTCCTGGGGCTGAACTTGCAGGGGGTGAATAGCTTTTGACTCTGGGCTGAGCTGCTACCTCCTCCTTCATTGAGAAAGGTTCTTTGTTGCTTTCACTGCCTGTAACAGAACCTCTGAATGGGGTAGATATAGCTAAACTTAAAGTCATTGTAAAGGCAGAAGGTTTTTTATCCTAGTGCATCCTATGCATTAAGATAAAAAGCCTTCTGTGTGCAGTAGCCCCCCTCAGCCCCTCTAATACTTACCTGAGCGCCATCTAACTCCTGCAATGTTGCAGGATTTTCTCGGCTGCCCAGGACTCCCCTCCTCATTGGCTGAGACAGCAGTGCGGCGCCATTGGCTCCCACTGCTGTCAATCAAAGTCAATCAGCCAATGAGGAGAGAAATGGGGTGGGCCGGGCCACAGCTCCGTGACTGAGTGGACACAAGGAGCTGTGGCTCGGCTTGGGTGCCCCCATAGCAAGCTGCTTGCTGTGGGGGCACTCAACAGGAAGGAGGGGCCAGGAGCACCACAGAGGGACCTGAGAAGTGGAGGATCTGGGCTGCTCTGTGCAAAACCACTACACAGAGCAGGTAAGTATAACACGTTTGCTATTTTTAACTAAAAAAAAAAAGAGACTTTAATCACCTTAAGCTTTAAGAAGCTGACACTTATAGGGGGTTGCTTTACTAAAACTGGAGTGTGCAAAATCGGGTGCAGATCTGCATAGAAACCAATCAGCTTCCATTTTTTTTTTTTTTTTTGCCAAAGCTTAATTGAACAAGCTTAAGTTAGAAGCTGATTGCTACCATGCACAGCAGCACCAGATTTTGCACTTTTCAAGTTTAGTAAATTAACCCCATGGTGTCTCAATTTAGCCTGGAGTTTTCCTGCCTGTGTAATTCTTACCTCCTTGCTGCAGTGGTTCTTCTAGACCTTGCTGCAGTGGTTCTTCTAGACCTGTGATTCTATTCACATGTGTTGTTTGGCTTCTGTGCTTGCCTATGGGCATCACCTGCTATTCAGTATTTTTATATTTCCTTTCCCATCTATCACTTCCTGGCCCACCTCCCAGGTTTCTCCACTATATAAGATATGCCCAGTGCAGCCCACAATGCCTGAGCAACCGCCTAGTTCTCTGAGCTTCTGTTTGCCTACTATTACATCTATTCAGTTTCTGACTCCCCGTGTACCAACCTCGGCTTCATCTACCATTCGTACATGCCTACCACCCACCCTGAACTTGGCTTGTTTCCTGAATTTCCTTCTGTCGCCTGCTATTTGTACTCTGCACATGCTAGTGGTCTGCACATCTTCAGCTGGGCATACCCGGGGGCTGTGAACTGATTCCAACTTGCTGCAAGTCCATCTCAACCATCAGGGGCCCTAGTAAAGAAGCAGGCTCGGGCATAGACTCCGTGCCCTGAGGAATTCCGAATTGCAATCTGCAAGGGCTCGCCATCACTGAAACCTGACATAAAGCCCTAAGACTAAAGAGTTCATGCTTCCAGTTTTGGTAGGTAGGCAGAGCTCTGCAGCATCTTGGTGATCCTATGAAGGTCTAAATGGGTCTGTGACACTTGCTCCCCTTTTATCTAGTGGGTGCATTTTTATTGTCTTTTATTTTCTTTAATAAATTGTTACACCTTGATGGAGGCACCCTCTTGTGTTTGTTTTTTATATGTGCATTAGGATCTGTATCCACTTTACCTAGTGTTCCCTACCACTCTCCTGACTCTCTTATGTGCCCCGTTTAATGACGGTTGGGTTCCAGTTAACACAATAGCTTATTCTTTTTCTTAGGTAGGCAAGGTCTACCTGTATTTTCTGAGTCCAGGTGTACCTCTGCTATACAGGAAGTGCTATGCAAACTGTTGGCACTATATAAATCCTGTATAATAATAATAATAAACAAAAACATTTTACTGAAGAGTTGTTAGGGACTTTTTATTGGAAGCTGCAAGGTCACTATAGGTTCAAAACGACAATAAAACCACTCTGTCACGTAAAATGGTATCTAATTGCCTTTTTAATGGTCTTTGTGTTAAAACACTTTTGTATTGCAGATCCCTGGCTGCTGCAGATATTCAACACTTTTCATTCCTCTTTCCAACCTGGATGTTGCTCTACAGGATGTATGAGCTAGCAGGTAGAACCAGAGTGTGCAGTGGAGGTGTCGGTATTTTACACACCAGAAGTGTAGGATTACTGCAGCTGTTGAGAAATACAGTATCAGAATGGGGGATTAGTTAAATGTTCCCACTGCAGAAAAGTGATTACCAAATTTTTTTTCAGATAATCACATTAGACACAATTTACAAACGTGAGCTATAAAGACTTTGAGAATGACTTTTCAGGTGCAATTCTTAGGACACAAGTACACAGTTATCTTTGACTTCACATATGCTAAGCTCAAACAGGAATTTACAAGCGTGCATTTCCACCCCTGTCTCTTGTACTGTCCAGCACCGTCCATTATATGTCTTCACATTGTCTGACTGAACTTGTTGGTGCTAATTGCATATGACTAACCATGTGAGGATACCATGGCTGAAAGGTAGATTGTACAGACTGCAAAAATGGAAACCTTCTTTGTTGCTTTCACTGCCTGTAACAGAACCTCTGAATGGGGTAGATATAGCTAAACTTAATGTGATTGTAAAGGCAGAAGGTTTTTTATCTTAATGTATTCTATGCATTAAGATAAAAAGCCTTCTATGTGCAGTAGCCCCCCTCAGCCCCCCTAATAATTACCTGAGCCCCATCTAACTCCAGCAATGTTTCAGGTTTTTTCTGTCTGCCTGGGACTCCCCTCCTCATTGGCTGAGACAACAGCGCCTATGGGCATCACTTGCTATTCTGTAGTTTTATATTTCCTTTCCCATCTATCCATCTATAACTTCCTGGCACACCTCCCAATTTCTCCATTATATAAGATATGCCCAGTGCAGCCCACGATGCCTGAGCAACTTCCTGGTTCTCTGAGCTTCTGTTTGCCTACTATTACATTGTATTCAGTGTCTGAAACCTAACATAAAGCCCTAAGACTAAAGTGTGCAGGCTTCCAGTTTTGGTAGGTAGGCAAGGCTCTGCAGCATCTCAGTGATCCTGTGAAGGCCTATATGGGTCTGTGACACTTGATCCCCTTTTATTTTGTTTGTGCATTTTTATTGTCTTTTATTTACTTTAATAAATTGTTACACCTTGATGGAGGCACCCTCTTTTTTTTTTCCTATATGTGCATTAGGATCTGTATCTACTTTACCTAGCATTCTCTACCACTCTCCTGGCCCTCTTATGTGCTCCGTTAAATGACGATTGGGTTCCAGTCAGCACAATAGCTTATTCTTAGGTAGGCAAGGTCTACCTGTATTTTCTGTGTACAGGTGAACCTCTGCTGAAGGCTATCTATACAGGAAGATAATTCTGCTAGAAAGGGATGTTTTACTATTTATAGTTTCTATTTTCTGCCTCTACTATTGTAAAGGACAATAAAAGTAGACAATAATATCCTAAACTAGTATACTTAACTTCAGATACATCCAGGTTGATCTGGATTTAAAATTGCAAAATTTTATTTTCTGTTCGTATAAGAAAATTTCTATAAGAAGTCTAATTTCCATGTTTCATTAGGTATATATCAGTGATACAAATGTCTTGTGCACAAAAGCTCAATACATTTGCCATTCCTACATCTGAGTGAAGAACATTTTGCTTCACAGAAAAAGTACATTTCCTTAGGTCACTTTCAGAAAATAGATAATAAAAAACAAGTCCCACTACTATGACCAAATTGTTTTCTGTTAAGGTGCTATAACATTTTGGGGTAAAAATATAACCCCAATGTTAGTCATCTATTTGTAATTCCATGTGTCAGCTCCTCCGTGCACTGGTAGATCAGAAGAATAATTTTTGAGGTCTAACCATAATGTGCTATAAGGTCTTTTTTTTTTTTTTTACTAATCTTCAGTTTTAACTAAGAAAGTATTAATTTTTTAACAATGCATCCATGCCTAGATAAAAATGTAGTTGCCCATCAACTGCTTTCTATTTTTTCCATAGAGAGATCATTGATATGCATTACTTGTTGATCAGGTTACAGTATGTTCTCCTCCCATTGGGTGTAGTCTGTGAAACAAGCAGAGATGAATTCTCCAACAGTACACCTCTCCAAGCTAAGCCTTAGTAAACGTTCAGTGTGACAGTGCACAATTCACCTTTCTCTGGATTCTTTATTTAGTGTAAGAGATCTACAACATTTTAAATCTGTCAGTAAGAATCTCTAAAAACTATGACAAGACAAAAAGAGGAAGCCAAGGAGACCTCTCCTCTATCAGACAAACCTCAGGGAATTAACAGATTGTTTCGCCAACTGGTACCTTATGGATTCTGTAATGAAGCGATGGAGCAACTTGGGATGGCCATCCCTGTGGTAAGACATGACTTCAAATAATGTAGTTTTACTGCTTGTGGTATTCATATTGTCAAGGGTGCCATTTTCTATAATCATTAAAGCTGAACTCCAGGAATTATTTGTATAGCATATTTACATTGGTTCAGCTTGGCACAATGGAAGTATGCATTACTCATACCTGATGGTCCACTAGGGAAGCTGGAAATCATTGTATTGGTCACACAAACATTTTTTTTGTTTACAAACTTTTTTTGGTATAAAATTGTGGTACAAAATATGTTTTCAAACAGTATGAAGACAATTTCTACATCTTAGTAAATGTTACATGGGAAAAAAAAATATTTTAAAGACTATATAAAGAGAATAATTTTTCCTGACAAACATTGAACAGTTGAATTCTTGAAACATAAAGTATACGTACATTAGTTATCAACCAGGTTAAATAAAACTTTGTTATGGGTAAATCAGGAATCCCATTTTTTTAAATAGAAATGCATTGTGTTGAATAGTGTGTGAAATATTTTCTCCATAAGGCTAGTAGAGTTTATTCTGGCCTTCAATTGAGTTATCAGAACAGATGTAGGTTTCCAATGATAGGCTATAAGCCAGTATATGGTAACACATATAGGGGGTAATTTACTATAGCGCTATAACTCTATTAGTCCAAGATTATTCGACATAGAGAGAAAAGATTCAACATGAAGATTCGACATGAAGATTCAACGAAGCAGTCGCCACGAGCGGACATGTATGGTCAAATGATCCACCCATAGGCTATAGAAGAATTCTAATGTTGGTTGATTAGTAATAATAATTAATAAATATAATTATTACTAGTGTCATACAACATTAGAATTCTATAGCTTGTAGGCAGAACATTCGACCGGAAATGTATGATTGCGGCATTGTACAGTTTAGCTGCTCCATCGAATCTTCTTAGAACATTCGACAGACACCATAAGCCTTCCATGTCAGATTCGACCTTAATTATTTAGGATTTTCGGACGAATGCATTTTTTAACGAAACAAAATAAATAAAAACGAATTTCGGGAGTAACTAAATACTTTTTTTTTCGAACGAAAATGAAATTCCGAAACAAAATATTTCAGTGTGCACATGTCTACTAATTACTGCTAATTACCACTAATTACCGCTAATCGTGGTAATTAGTGCTATAAAAGGGTATTCACTATAGCGCTGGTGAAAAAAATACTCTCAAAACTGAATTTACTATAGCTCCCAGAAAACAAATAGCGCCCAAACCCTTACTCTGCTAGAACCTGGAGTAGTGTACATGGAAATAATGTTTAGAGCATGATATAATTGCCTAAATGGTACTGAAATATGCAATATATTGTTTAAAGATAATCTGTTTTAAACTGTGTGAAAAAGTGATTTCTACACTGAATAACTTTATAAGTCTGAGAAGAGAAAAATTCCCCATCTCTTTACAACTAGGTGCCAACATAACTGAGCATGCTCAGACCTGCAAACAACTCTTATTTTAAATCCCATGGCTTTTTTACCAAGAGTCATAGTAAATACCAAAATGAGTGCTGGGGTAAAGAGCATTTTTTGTGAGTGAAAATGAGAGTTATGTATCCCAATGCAAGTTTTATCCATTGGTTATAATGGTACAATTGTAACTTCCCCAAATAAATCCTTTTCATGTTGAGATGAAATGTATCTTTCTCTCAGAGAATTTATCTTTGCAACAATGTTGCTTCTACTTCGTCTAATTTGTTTTTAAGAATGCTAGAATGTGTAATGTTTTTCTGTTTTGGTAAAATATATTTTTCACTATCACTTTCACTTGTTGCGGTTCATCTCACAAAAATCTTTACCCAAACTCACACAGGTGTCTTTACAAACCACAAACAATACCATTGCTGTTGCAAATTTAAAATGAGTGACAATTTTGTGTGTTTTTTAATATATACAAATAATCTTAATTTAAACCCAAAAAATGTGATATGTGTACCAACATCAGAAATAAAAATGTAATTCCCAAAAATCAGAGGGTAACATCACTATTCTACACTCACCCACCAAGAACCACCAAATATCACAGTATAAATCAAGAAGAATAACTCCTGATTAATGTAATTCCACCACTTATATGTCCAAAGAAATGCGGTATATGTGCATTTATGTGTAGGAGTGAGGATGAGCCGAACACACCCCGGTTCGGTTCGCAGCAGAACATGCGAACAGACAAAAAATTTGGACAAACACGCAAACACCATTAAAGTCTATAGGACACGAACATGAAAAATCAAAAGTGCTAATTTTAAAGGCTTATATGGAAGTTATTGTCCTGCCCCAGGGGACATGTATCAATGCAAAAAAATTTTTTAAAAATGGCCATTTTTTCAGGATCAGTGATTTTAATAATGCTTAAAGTGAAACAATAAAAATGAAATATTCCTTTAAATATCATGGCTGGGGGGGTGTCTATAGTATCCTGTAAAGTGGTGCAGTTTTCCTGTGTTTAGAACAGCTCATGGACCAGGCCATTTTTTGCGATACGGCACTGCGTCGCTTTAACTTACAATTGCGCGGTCATTAGATGCTGTACCCAAACAAAACTGACACCCTTTTTTCCCATAAATAGAGCTTTATTTTGGTGGCATTTGATCATCTCTCCGTTTTTTAATTTTTTGCGCAATAAACAAAAAAGAGCGACAATTTTGAAAAAAACACAATATTTTGTACTTTTTGCTGTAATAAATAGCCCCAATTTTTTTTAATAAAGCTAATTTTTTTCCTCAGTTTAAGCCGATATGTATTCTTCTACATATTTTTGGTACAAAAAAATTCAAAAAGTGTATATTGATCAGTTTGGGCAAGATTTATAGTGTCTACAAAATAGGGGATAGATTTATGGCATTTTTATTATTATTTTTATTTTACTAGTAATGGTGTTGATCTGCGATTTTTATCTAGACTGCGACATTATGGTGGACACATCGGACACTTTTGACACATTTTTTGGGTCGACTGACAATTATACAGCAATCAGTGCTATAAAAATGCACTGATTATTGTATTATTATTGTATAAATGTCACTGGCAGGGAAGGGGTTAACACTAGGGGGCGATCAAGGGGTTAACTGTGTTCCCTATGTGTGTGTTCTAACTGTGGGGGATGGGACTGACTATAGGAGATGAGAGATCGTGGTTACCAGCTTGTAGGAACTCAAGATCTCTCTCTCCTCCCCTCACAGAACTGGGATGTGTGTGTTTACACACACACATCCCTGTTCTGCCTCTCGTGCCCATGATCGATCGTGGCCAGTGGTCATCGCGACCGCGGGTCACGAGCATCGGCACCCCCTGCTATCCCGCCTAAAGGGACTGACGTATAGCTACGACGGTTAGTGGGATCCTGCTGACCTGCCGCAGTATAATGACAGCGGCTGGTTGGCAAGTGGTTAAAATGAGCACTTTTAGTTTTACATGTTAGTGTCCCATAGATTTTAACGGGGTTCCACGGCTTTTGATTTTGCCGCGAACACCGCATAATGTTCGTTGTTCGCAGAACGTCCGAACAACCAAAGTTCGGCCTGAACCTATGAACTGTTCGCTCATCCCTATGTAGGAGCAGTCCACATGTGGCAGCTCCATGGCTTACAGGTTAGAACTTCTGTTTAGCATCCCTGAAGGTCTGGGTTTGAATCCCAAACATCCCACTTCATGTAGAGAAGTTGTCTCATCTCCCTATGTTGTTAAACATAATGCCTGATTCAGGTCCTAAAATTATGTCTAAATGTAGTATTTATGTGTAGGAGGGTTCCACCACCATTGTTAATCTTGCCAGATACACTATCTAGCCAAAATTATTGGGACACCTGCCTTAACACACATGAACTTTAATGGCAGCCCAGTATTGGTTTGTAAGGTTAAAATTTGATTTGGCCCACTCTTTCCACCTATAACAGCTTCTGGGAAGGCTGTCCACAAGGTTTAGTGTGTCTATGGGAATGTTTGAACATTCTTCCAGAAGCGCATTTGTGAGGTATGGCACTGATGTTGGATGAGAAAGCCTGGCTCGCAGTCTCTGCTCTAATTAAGCTAAAAGGTGTTCTATCTGGTTGAGGTCAGGACTCTGTGCAGGCAGGTCAAGTTCCTCCTCCCCAAACTCCCTCATCCATGTCTTTATGGACGTTGATTTGTGCACTGGTGCGCAGTCATGTTGCAACAGGAAGGGGCCATCCCCAAACTGTTCCCACAAAGTTGGGAGCATGAAATTGTCCAAAATGTCTTGGTATGCTGATGCCTTAAGAGTTCCCTTCACTGGAACTAAGAGAACAATCCCTGGAAAAACAACCCCACACCATAATCCCCTCTCCACCAAATGATTTGGACCAGTGCATAAAGCAAGGTCCATAATGACATGGATGATCGAGTTTGGGGTGGAGGAACTTGACTGGACTGCACAGAGTCCTGACCTCAACACAACAGAACACCATTTCTTATCAAACTCCATTAAGTTTGCCTTCAAATATTGTTATATGTAGAAATACAGATTTGCATATCTGCAAATAAACTAAAATAAAAATTTCTAAACATGGTTGCGATCAAATATTTGCAGCTGCGATCAAAAGAGTGTGGTTTCACCTTCTGACCTGGAAATGAGTCATTGTAATCACCCGGATGTTCCTGTGCTGGTCAGGATCTCCATCTAGGTGGACATGGCGAGGTCCCTCTTTACCTTTAGGTGCTGCTCATTTGCTGGGTAAGTGTAGGATATGTACTTGTGCTTACTCAATGTGGGGGTGGATGTGGTAGTTAGATTTGGTGTGGGTGGGGTTCATTGATTTGTTTATTTGGCATCACCACACATTTGTTTCTGGCCCATGTGCACACATCACTTCCTGCGTTTGTTCTGCTGATGTAAATCAGTAAGGATAAGCAAATATAAATGAGAGCTCCTTTTTATTTAAAAAAAAAAAAAAAAATATATATATATATATATATATATATATATATATATATATATATATATATATATATATATATCAATATCACACCTTTCATGCAACTTGAGGTCCATAAGGCCCCTTTCACACTTGTGTGACCTGAAAGTCTTGCGATTTTGCAGCGCTTTTTGCAGCAAAATTGATGCGACTTTCAGCAATGCCTGAGTAATCTTGAGGTCTATGGATGCAGGAGTCGCAGGACAAGTCGTACAAGTGTGAAAGGGGCCTTAGGGCCAGTTCACACTCCTGTGCTGTCCGACATCAGGTGTGATTTGCCCCGCACTGCAGTGCAAATCGCATGCGATGTCTGTGTGATGCAAACTCAGCCACACAGATTGTATTGGTGAATTTGCATCGCATTTGGGCCAAACTTGCACAGGACCACTTTTTTGGTCCACAGCAGAATCGATTGCATAGGTGTTCACACCCATGCGATCTGATTCCTGTCCGAATTTGCAGTTCGCTCTGCAATATGCAAACTGATTTGGGGGTGTCATTAGCTTTCTACTGACACTCCCAGCAGTTTGCATATGGCAGTGTAAACGGCCTGCGAGTTGTATGCGATGTGCGAACCCGCACTGGATTGGCAGGGTTTCTGCATCGCTCCATTGTGAACCGGCCCTGACCCTAGGTTCACACCCATGCATTTTTTTGTGCGTTTTTCAGTTTGCAGAAGTGCACTAAAGTCCGTTTATCATGGTTTCCTATGGTACGAGTTCCCATCTATGCGTTTTGTGGCCGGTGGAAAGAGTCATGGACTTTTTCCCCTCTATTTGCAGGTAATAGATTTCAATGGAACCGCACCACAAACGCAACTGTTGCGTTTGTGATGCAATTTTTTGATGTATTTTGCGGTTCTTATTTTACCACTGTGCATAGCTGGTTGCTAAGCAGGGTGCCCGGGAAGCCAACCGCCGCGTCCTTAACAACCAATGAGTCTTCAGCGGTCAGCGGTATGAAAAAAACTGCGTGGGGTTCCCCCCAGGTCTTTACCAGGCCCTTGGGGTCTAGTATGCATTTGGATGGGACCCTCCACAGCAATTTTTTTTTTAAAAAGGGCAGGCTCTTCATGTGACGTCATTGGATGATCATGCCGCATGGCTGTGTAAAAGACGCCAGACAGTGGGTGACAACACAACGGAAGACGGCAGCAAGGAAGAACGCGGCGGCAAGGTACAACATGGCGGCGGGAGAAGTAGGCGGTGGTGGGAGAGACGTCGGCAGGAGACGATGGCGGTGGGAGTGATGGTGGCAGGAGAAGACGGCGACAGAAGATGGCGGCAAGAGAGACAGAACTAGTAGAAGATGGTGGTGGAAGACACGCCTCAGGGGAGATAATAATAAGGAATTGTCAGAAACTGGCTATTGTCTTTTGTCACATTTCACTGCTTTTTTTGGTGAATGGGTAGGGGTACAATGTAACCGATACCCATTCACATAGGGAGGCCCCCGCCCGCACCCTGAGGATGAGGCCCTTGTCCCCATCAACATGGGGACAAGGTGCTTTGGGGGGGACCCCAAATCACCCTCCCCATGTTGAGGGCATGTGGCCTGGTATGGTTCAGGGGGGGCGTTCGCTCGTCCCCCCCTTCCTGTCCTCCAGGTTGCATGCTCAGATAAGGGTCTGGTATGAATTTTGGGGGGAACCCCATGCCAATTTTTTTTTTTAAACCCCACTAACAGCTGAGGACTCATAGGTTGTTAAGGATGCGGCGACCGGCTTTACATCCCCTTGCTTAGCAACCAGCTATCTCCTGTGAAAATAAAAACTGCAAAGCTTACATCTTAATCAGCAGCATATGCTGACAATAGGCGAATGCCCAATAGCCAATGGCACATGTGCATGGTTGGTACCATAATATTAATGCCTCAAATGCAAAACATTATTGTATAGAATGAAAATAATCAAACATTAGTAATTGTATTACCTGTATGACCATGGGTCATCTCCTAAAAACATGCATTATTAGCCAATGAACATCAGTTTGGCTTATTCCATAATTTTAACTCTTCAAATGCATGCAATGGTATGTAATTAACAAGGAGAAAAAACTGCGCTTGGAAAAATAATGAAAGCTGCGGTTATAAGTGCGGCACACCAAAACAAAATAAAGAACAAAAAAACGCGCTATAAAATGATATAAACAATAAAAAAATGTGAAAAAAATTGTGAAGTCCTTTGTACAACCTGTGTAGTCCCATATAAATGTCAACAACAGATGAAGAAGGTAAACCTATCATAGGTGAATGACGTGAAATTCATCCAAAGTGAATAAATGATGAAAAAAACATGAAGCTGGAACACACCAAGATATTGCGCTTACCAGAAGTAAGCCAAATAGGGGCAAGTGGCTTAAACCCAGCCTGGGCCTTTGGATGGACGATCAAGGTAAGCAGGATAAACGCACTCGTCCCGTGTATCCAGTCCACGGAGGTTTTATCCAAAAATATATGACAAAAATATAGCGTAATACTGATAATGTAAAGCACTCCAAATACAAAAAATAAGTGCAACACTCAACATAAATCTAAATCATATGTGATCATATATCATCCAATGTCAGTGCAACAATTAAGGATGGTAGATGAGTGTCATGCAATCATGCAAAGATGTATCTTAAAGTGAGTAAGTAGGGAAACATGAACGGCACCCAGAATCTGCTTGCCAGATTAGATAAAGGAGAGTATGCACCAAATCACCCAGATATAGATATAGAAAAAGATCCCTCTAGGTGCAGCAAATCACATGCACAAACTGCTTACCAGATGGCAAACCTTTGTGAGCAAAATTCCACACAGCCAAATGTTGATAACCATATGTAAAACACAGCGGACCTTGTGGAAATCCTGCTTACCAGACATCCAGATAAGGTGGGCAGATGTAATAGGGCACAAACGGACTCCTAACAGGAATGGCGTGGACCCGTCCTGGCCAATCAGACCCGAGCTCAGCAGTGCATATATGGTAGAAACAGCCAATAGTGTGATACTGTATAAATCTTGTTTATTTAAAATAGAGTAACACTTACACTTAGATGGAGATAAAAAGCAAAGGAATAAAAACAGAGCCGGCCGGCACTCAAACACACTCCCGTCCTCAACAGGGCAACGTGGTGACGTCAGCACGTCCCTCCCAGGTGCGTTTCGTCACACGCTGACGTTTTCAATGGGGTATGTAATTTCAATGGTATGTAATTACTCAATAATATTATGGTGTCGAAATCCAAAAATCCGGCTATTCAAAAATCAAGGAAAAAAATGGTGTAGGGTCCCCCCCAGTACGTACCAGGCCCTTCGGATCTGGTATGAACCTCAAGGGCAACCCCACTCCAAAATGTTAAAAAAACGGTGTAGGGTCCCCCCAGTACATACCAGGCTCATCAGGTCTGGTATGAATTTTAAGGGGAACTCCGTGCCAAAATAAAAAACATGGTGTGGGGTCCCCCCAAAATCCATACCAGACCCTTATCCGAGCAAGCAGCCATGGCAGGCCAGGAAAGGGGGGGTGAGCGAGCGCCCCCTCCTGAACCATACCAGGCCCCTTGCCCTCAACATGTGGAGGGTGCTTTGGGGTCCCCCAGATCCCAGACCACCCCCTTATGCGAATGGGTATCGGGTACATTGTACTCCTACCTATTCACCAAAAAAGTAGTGAAATGTGACAAAAGACAATAGCCGGTTTTTGACAATTACTTAAATAAAAATTTCTTCTTCTTCCTCCAGCTTCTTCTTCCCCCTCTTCTTCCTCCGGTCTTCTCCATCTTTCTCCAGCTTCTTCTGGTCTTCTTCTTCCTCCTCCGCTGCTCCCGTCACTGACCTGCTGAACATGAAAATAACGACCCTCCTCCGACACTGCGGCCAGCTGACCTGTCCGCTTCCATAGCGTACATTTCATATATAACTATGGGACGTGGGCACCGGATGATGTCATCCAGAGACTCCGCCCCTTGTGACATCACAGCCCCATCATGTCCCGGACGGTGAAGTCACAAGGGACGGGGTGTCAGAATTACATCATCCGCCCCAACGCAGTTTTGGAGGAGGTTCTTTTTTTTAATCTTCAGCGGGAACGGCAGTGGTGGTGGCAGCAGCGGCGGTACAGAAAGAAGACCGGAGGAGAAAGAAGCGGAGAAAGAAGAAGCCAGAGGAAGATGGAGGAAGAAGCGGGGGGAGAAGAAGCTGGAGGAAGAAGTAGAAGACCGGAGGAAGAAGAAGACATTTTTAATAAAGGAACTGTCAAAAACTGGCTATTGTCTTTTGTCACATTTCACTACTTTTTTTGGTGAATGGGTAGGGGTATAATGTACCCAATGCCCATTCACATGGGGGTGGTGGGATCTGGGTGCCCCCTTGTTAAAGGGGCTTCCAGATTCTGATAAGCCCCCCGCCTGCAGACCCCCACAACCCTGCTTGTGGGGATGAGGCCCTTGTCCCCATCAACATGGGGACAAGATGCTTTGGGGGGACCCCAAAGTATCCTCCCCATGTTGAGGCCAAGCAGCATGGTATGGTTCAGGAGGGGGGGTGCTCACCCGCCCCCCCCTTTCCTGGCCTGCCATGGCTGTTTGCTCGGATAAGGGTCTGGTATGGATTTTGAGGGGACCACACGTCATTTTTTTTAAAATTTTGTCATGGGGTTCCTCCTAAATCCATACCAGACCTGAAGGCCTCGCCATCAGTTATAAAAGAACTGTCACCTGCGACGCATCATACGGTGGGTGCCTCCCATGGCTTTGTTTTTTTTTTTCTTTTTCGGTCCGTCGGTGGAGCGAGAGAAGAAGATGAATGGACTTTGTGGGGCATTTTTATTTTTTTATTTTTTAATAAAGGACTTGTCCCAAGCTGTGTCTTGTATTTTGTACCATTTTGACACTTTTTGGGGAAATAGTAGGGGTACATTTGTACCCGTTACCATTTCACACAAGGGGGGAGGCCAGGATCTGGGGGTCCCCTTGTTAAAGGAGGCTTCCAGATTCCGATAAGCCCCCTGTCCACAGACCCCCACAACCACCGGGCAAGGGTGGTGGGAATGAGGCCCTTGTCCCCATCAACATGGAGACAAGGTGCTTTGGGGGGCTACCCCAAAGCACCCTCCCTATGTTGAGGGCATGTGGCCTGGTATGGTTCAGGAGGGGGGGTGCTCTCTCGTCCCCCCCTTTTCCTGTGGCCTGCCAGGTTGCATGCTCGGATAAGGGTCTGGTATGGATTTTTGGGGGGACCCCATGCCATTTTTTTAAAATTTTGGCGCGGGGTTTCCCTTAAAATCCATACCAGACCTGAAGGGCCTGGTATGGAATTTGGGGGGACCACCATGCAATTTTTTTTTAAATTTTGGTTCAGGGTTCCCCTTCATATTCATACCAGACCAAAAGGGCATGGCAATGGACTGGGGGAATCTTGTGCCGTTTTTTTCAATGACTTTTATCTGTATTGCTGGGACCGACAATTCATTATAGCCGCGAGTACTTTTAAATGACCTTTTTTCCTTTAGAAATGTCATTAAAACCCTTTTTATCAAAATAATTGCATATAAGCCTTTAAAATAAACACTTTTGATTTTTCATGTTAATGTCCCATAGACTTTAACGGTGTTCTGGCAGCTTTCGAATTTGCCCCGAACACCGCATATTGTTCGGTGTTCTGCAGAACACCCGAACAACCATAGTTCGACTCGAACTTATGCTCCGGCCGAACCGTTCGCCCATCCTTACTTATATACATGCCATTGGGCCATTTGTGATGAACGTGATGCCTCCTCTGTTTTGTGGTTTGTGAAGTACCATTTTGTAGAAACGTGGATGGGAGTCAGACCAGACAAATTTATGTACCTTTTATTAAAATTTTGTCACAGTAGTTTTATTTATCCCAATACGTAGGTATAATAATTTGGGGAGTACTGAGATTTCTATGGCTGTTATTCTACCTAAAAATTAGATGGTAGGACTTCCATAATTTAATCATACTTTTTAATTTTTCAATAAGTAGAAGGTAATTTTTGGCAAATAAATTTTCAATATCAAGAGTTTATGCCCAGATACGTGAGAGTTTCCACTGACCATATAAATTGGAATGAACTGCGTAATGTGTTAAATTGTGAGGGAGAAATATTAATTGTCATTCCTATGGATTTCGAAATGTTGACCGTTAAACCCAATATCTGTGCAAAAGATTGTAAAGTTTGTAACAAACTAGGTAAAGCAATAATTGGTTGGGTGAGAAATAAAAGCTTGTCATCTGCATACATGCTTAGTTTGTAGGCATGTGCACTGCCGAAAAATGTGTTAGTTTTCATTTCATTCATGTTTTGTTTTTTTCGAAAATTACAAGATTCGGAAATTCAAAGAATTGAAAAATTTGTAAATTAGTAAAAAAGATAATTCGCAATTTGAAAAATTGAAAATTAGAAAATTCGGAAATTCAAAAATTCAGACATTCGGAAAATTCGGAAAATCGAAAACTTCGGAAATTCGAAAATGCGAAAATCCAAAAATTCGAAAATCCAAAAATAAGAACGGAAAATACGAAAGTTGGAAAGAATGAAAATCCAAAAATTTTAAATAATAACTAAATAACTAACAATAACTAACTATTAAATTATAGGTATTGGAATTTCCTTTCAAATTTGGCTGTTAGTGAACGTAATGAATACAAATTTATCTGAAGTTATGAATTATCTGAAATAAAGAATGCCGCATCTAAACAAATGGAACAAAACAGAATAATAATAAATAATAATAATACATTTTTATTATAGTTTGTATTATTATTATTATTAATTTGTTACGTTCCATTTGTTTAGATAAGGCATCCGTTAATTCGGATAATTCATAATTTCGGATAAAATTGTATTTGTTGCGTTCACTAACAGCCAAATTTGAAAGAAAATTCCAATACCTATAATTTAATAGTTAGTAATAGACAAGTTAATTTTAGGATTTTTGTTACTATCGGATTTTCGTTCTTTTGAATTTTTGGATTTTAATTCTTATTTTTGGATTTCTGAATTTTAGAATTTCCAAGTTTCGAATTTCCGAAATTTAGAATTGTCGGATTTTCGAATTTCGAATTTCGGAAATTCTGAATATTCGGAAATTTGTGTCATTCCATTCACAGAAAGTTTCTTTGGATTTCTAATCAGCAAAAATATCTACAATTTTTTTTGAACCCACATGTGCTACTATACACAATACATAATTAAATCATATATAAAAATTAAAAAATGTATATGAAATAAAAAAGTTTTCCAATAGACTGCTTTATAATCCAATTTCTACAGGAAGAAAAATATTACAAATCCAAAAGTTATACACAGAAGATTTGATATATATATATATATATATATATATATATATATATATATATATATATATATAGTATCTCACAAAAGTGAGTACACCCCTCACATTTTTGTAAATATTTTATTATATCTTTAGACATTAATGGCTGTGTGTTGAATTATTTTGAGAGGACAGCAAATTTACACTGTTATACAAGCTGTACACTTAGAGCCCATTCACACAGGGGCAACTTTGAATCTGACTTCAAGTCGCCCCAAGTCGCCTCAAGTCGCGCTACATGAAAAAATCAAGGTAAGTTAATGGATCCATCTTAATGCACACTACTACAGTCGCTCCGACTTCAGAAAAGGTTCCTGTACTACTTCAGTCTGACTAGAAGGTGACTTGTACCCATTGATTTCAGTGAAAGTTACCTCCAAGTCGGATCACTGTTCATACTGAGGCAACTTTACAGGAAGCAGAAAAGAAACAGAAAGTAATTTACTCCACTAAACAGCCAGCCCCCTCCTTCTCACACACAGCTGATAAGCTCTGATTGGCCACTTATAAAGTGGAGGCGACTTCGAGTTGTGTTGTAAGTTGCCCCAAGTCGTGCTGTGATTCATACTCAAGTCGTGTCCAAGTTGCCTCACAAAGTCGCGCTGGAAATCGTGTTACCCCTGTGTGAATGGGCTCTCACTGCTTTACATTGTAGCAAATTGTCATTACTTCAGTGTTGTCACATAAAAAGAGATAATAAGGGGGCGTGGCCTGACCGGGAACGAAGATGGCTGCTTAACTTGGAAGCTCCTGCCACCTCACGACCTAAACTCACTTTGCTGGAGGTTATATCGACCCAAACCTGCCTGAACTCATGGGGAACTGCTTCGAGGAACGCATCGGCTTCCCGATCCCATTCACCTAGGGAACAACCTGAGACTACGGGACAGAATATACCAGAAATGTTCCGCTCCGGCAGGAGAAACATGGTGTCTTCCCGCCATGGGAACTCACATACAGCAACTCTCTCACAAAGGAGTTCATCACAGCCCGTCACCCTCCCTACTATATCAGCAGCAGGGAACGACTCAGAAACACACTCTCAACCTCAATTGAACATCCACGACCTGAGAGCGATAGCAGCGGAGATTAAAGACACGCTCTCAGCGGCTATATCAGAACTACGCCTTGATATCCACTCACTCAACGACAGAGTGCAGGCCGCTGAAAAAATGGCGGAACGTCAAGAGATACAGATCCGCAAGACCACACACCAGGTTGACACCCATACCCTTCAAATGCAGGACATACAGAGGCATCTTGAAGACCTCGATAACCGAGGCAGACGCCATAATTTGCGCATAAGGGGAATTCCAGAAGTGATCGAAGGAAACCAATTACAGCCATCAATAACTGCACTGTTCAATGGCCTGTTGAATAAGCCCCCGCACTCCCCTATCGAAATGGAAAGGATCCATCGAGCCCTAAGACCCAGGGGAAGAGACACAGATCCCCCGCGGGACGTCATCTGCTGCCTTGTCAATTTCCAAATCAAAGAAGAGATTCTTAGGCAAATCGCAAATCATTCATGAAGAGAAAAATATTCAGATTTACCAAGATCTCTCCGGTATAACGCTCCAACACCGCAGAGATCTTAGACCCTTGCTGGATATCCTCCGTTCGAGAAACATACCTTACAAGTGGAAGTTCCCCTTCTGCCTCTCCGCCTCCACACAGGGTCGTACAGCGCTGCTGAAGGTACCGGTAGATCTCCACCACTTCTGCGAAACCCTCAATATCCCGCTTGTTGATGTGCCGAATTGGTACGCTGATTTCCGCCGTTCGGCCATGAGGAGAGATCACCCTCCAGAGGAGCCTATGGAGATGCAAGGCACACAATATAGAAGGAGACGCTCTCCTTCTACTCCGACACAGCGAAATCCCCGCCGCGATTTCAACTCATCTGACTCTCCAAACGCGAGAAGAGCCTGGAGGGACCGCTAAATCTCCTCACACCGAATCGGTAATATAAGGTTACTGTTTAACCACATTCAGTCATGTTCGGGACGCAACCTTTTTATGTTTCTCTTCCTTTTACTTAGTCCTAGTTTCTCAGTTGGACTGTTTGGATTACTTTAATTTGTTGACTAATCCTGGTCAATATGACAAGTCACAGTGACATGCTTCTTCCTCATAAATGCTCAAACTACAGGGAAGCACCCCCTCTTTCTGAAGCCACTGACTCAAACTTCCTTAAACTACAAACCCCAAAATGCATCACGAGTGACTTCTGGATAAGTGAGGTGAACACTGCTCACATGTCCCGGACTTCCTTTCCCTGCCTAATGCTTACGGAGTCTTGCGTTGGGATATGGTTAGAGCAGCACCACACGCCACAAGTTTAATCTACCCACCTTGTTAGACAGACGAGGAACACAGACAGGAAAACAACACCCTTTCCAGACGGACCCGATCTCGTATGAACTGCATCTCGGAAGATCCCTACCCAACCCATATTGCCACCAGTGAACGGTACTCCACACCGACGGGCATCTCTCACAGACAATCGTCCCCAACAACAGGAATTGCTTCAAACACAAGTATGAACTTTGACTCAGCGAGAAATGCCACACCTGATTGTGCAAATAACATCAGACTTGTATACTAGGTATGATGTCGACCTAATACCCTGTTGACACACATATAATGGTAGTTGGCTCAACACATTTAGCCACACTTACTCTCTCCTTGCCAGTATTCCCTGTACCCAATACTGACCATTTCCTGTACAAGCCTACGTTTTTTCACTGGCTAACGTACTTTCACAATTCCATTTTATCAAACAATTTGACAAAAAGCTTCCTCCACACTCACCAGTACCCGTACTAGCTTATAGAAGGGAAGTTTTTCTAACGATTGTTTTAATTCTCTAATGTTTATGATTTATTGCTTGTTATAGTTCAAGGTACTGTTATTTGCCTTTATACGCTATTTGAAGTAACCTATTTATATTCCTTTCTGCTATGATACAATTTCTATATACCATGATCATTTATCTACGGATACACTGCACCATGGCTTCCACACAAACCATCTCACTGAGGGCAATGGACATCCCCAGTTCTCCAACCCAAACGTTCCCATTATACACCTGTTCACCGAGGGCACATAGATACATGACGGGCAGCTTAATCTTTAGACTTCATAAACCCAACATCACTTTAACAATTCAGATGACTATACAACCTATGTCCCGATCGCACCTCATCTCATGGAACACCCACGATTACCACTAACACCCTCCATAATATCTCTTCTCAAAGGGTCGGAGAGTGGCAGGTGCCTCATGATACGAGGTACTTTTATTCCTATCAACACTCTCCAGCGACAGGTCATTGTCACCCCCCCATACAGTAGTGGACTACTGAGCATTTCCGCAGGTTGGCGGAGTGCTCGATATTTCTACTCTGTACCTTACCGATTCTCAAAGACCTTCGAGGCAGGTGATCTCTATCCTCCTAGCCTCATCGGTTATTTAACAGGGTTTCAACACCCGAACCACAGCTCAATACAATACTCGCAATACCCCTTTCCCCCTCTTACCACCATTCCCTCCTTCCCTTAACCCCTCTTTCCACGCCTGTTTTTGACAGAAGCAGCGAAACCCACCAAACTACTGACATGGCACAATCTAACACTCAAATTAAATTATGTTCCATTAACATACGTGGACTCAATACTCCTGAGAAAAGGTCACAACTACTCTCTTCCCTACAAAAATCAAAAACTCATATCGCCCTGATCCAGGAAACACACTTTCGAACAGACGCAATACCTAAACTTCAAGATAGAAACTTCACAACGGTTTATCATGCGTTTAACAATGACGCTAAATCGAAAGGAGTGTCCATTCTTATTTCAAAAAATTGCCCAATCACTATCGTCGACATACAACGAGATCCCCATGGGAGGTACATCGTCATAAAGGGCACTCTGCACAATAAACCCATCACCGTAGCAAATCTTTACGCACCAAACGCTGCTCAAGTTACCTTTTTTCGTCAAACGCTCCAACTATTACTAACTTTCCACTCAGGCACCCTAATAGTTGGGGGAGACTTTAATATAGCCCTTAATCCTTCATTGGACACATCTAATGGTAGGTCAGCTCTGACTTACAAAGCCCTTTGTGCGATAAAGCTTCAACTCAAGGAGTTATTACTCCATGACACATGGCGGACACTACATCCTACGGAGAAGGACTTTACATTTTTCTCCACACCTCATTCCAAATATTCCAGACTGGACCACTTCTTTCTCTCACAAAATGATCTGTCCCTCCTATCCAAAGCGACCATTGAACCAATGATCTTGTCAGATCACAACCCCATAACGATGACCATACAACTTCCTTTTACACAGACAGATTTATAAAAGGATGAGGTATATCGGTGTGCGGGGACTGCCATTATCCTAGAAAATACTGGAAAGAATATATGCAACTAGGTGCACATGAGGGACGCCCCTTTGGATTTTACACAGACAGTATCCCGCATTTGGCGCCTTGACAGTTCTCTACTCACAGACACGGAAATAACACGGTCCATATCTCAAAACCTAACCCAATACTTTGCCGAAAACACTCAAGCTGACTCCCCACCAGAAGTAATTTGGGCTGCACATAAATGTGTAATTAGGGGCACCCTCATCTCCTTGGCGGCAAAAAGAAACAAACTTAAGAAAGAAAAAATAGCGAAATTAACTGAACGCATTTACTCCTTAGAACAAAAACATAAAGCCTCTTTGGCTGAAGGGGTTCTGGCAGAACTAACAGATACCAGAGAAGAACTTTTGGCGGAGCTACACAAAACTTTAAAACGAAGATACGCCTTATCTCAAAAGTGCTTCTACGAATTTGGAAACAAATCTGGTAAGCTACTAGCTAGAGCCCTACAAGCTAAAAAGGCTGCTCATACCATCCATACGATCAAAGACGCATCGGGAAAGATGTTCGTAAAATCAGAAGAAATCTCTAACCAATTTGTACAATATTTTTCTAAACTATATAACTTGCCTACACCCCAATTATCTATCAACACAGTCAATCGTACTACTGCCATACAAAACTTCCTTCGCCAATACTCTCCCACACTTATCAAAGCTGAGGAAGCCACCACTCTAGACCTTCCTTTGACATTGACAGAAACATTAACTGCGCTAAAACAATTAAAAGCTGGTAAAAGCCCCGGTCCGGATGGCCTAACGGTCAACTATTATAAATTCTTCCCTGACATCCTAATTCCCCACCTAGTGAATGCCTTTAACAACCTTACGCCATCCAGTATAGCGAACAAAGATATCCTTGAAGCAAACGTCACCCTTATCCCCAAACCAGGTAAAGACGCGACCTCGGTATCCAATTATCGCCCCATTTCCCTACTGAATGTAGACATCAAACTGTATGCTAAAGCCCTGGCCAATAGACTTACCCTTACTCCCCGGGCTGATATCCCTAGACCAAGTAGGTTTTGTCCCTGGCAGGGAAGCTAGGGATAACACAATTAAAGCTTTAAATATTCATCATTGGCTCTCTAAGTCCTCGACACATGGCTTCTTTCTATCGTTGGATGCTGAGAAGGCGTTCGACAGGATAGCCTGGGATTTTATGGCCGCTGCCCTACAGGCTGTGGGTATACCTCCACATCCTCTCCAAATGATCCTGGTGCTATATTCTAATCCCACGGCTAGAATCAGGGTAAATGGCCGCCTGTCGGATGCCTTGTCGGTTTCCAACGGCACCAGACAGGGTTGCCCACTGTCCCCTTTAATTTTCGTTCTCACCATGGAACCCTTATTGCGTAAACTCAGAGAAAATCCAGACATTAAAGGCCTAAACATAAACCACAAACAATACAAGTTAGCTGCTTACGCAGATGACATTCTGCTTTTCCTCTCAGACCCAATTAATACTATTCCTAATCTACTTAAAGACTTCGCTCTCTTTAAATCACTATCTAACTTAAAAATCAACTTCGCTAAGTCCAAAGCCCTGAACATTTCCCTACCTGACACCTTGGTTACACAATGCAAGCACAATTTCCCCTTTGGCTGGGAAACACACAATATCACATACCTTGGAATTAAAATCCCTAAGAATTTGACTGACCTCTACATAATGAACTTTCAACCGGTCTTACAGGCCATACAGGGCGACCTACAAAAGTGGCACGTGGGACCGTTTTCTTGGTTTGGAAAAACTGCGATTCTGAAAATGAACATATTACCTAGATTACTTTATCTGTTCCAAGCTATCCCCATAAATATACCACTTTCATTTTTTTCTTATTACAAACGGATGTGTAGGACACTAATTTGGTCCTCTAAACCACCCAGGCTAAGTTGGGCCAGGCTTACTTTACCCAAATCTCGGGGTGGTTTGGGTGTACCAGACATTCAAATATATCTCTGGGCATGCCACCTGACTAGAATTGCTGATTGGCATTTAACAACAAAAGCTGGAAACACTTGGAACAGGTATTCGTAAAAATCCCAATACGTCACCTACCTTGGATTAACCCTCAGAAAATACCGAAAGAGGTCCAATCACACCCTCTAATTGGAGCGACTCTGCTGAACTTTAAGGCGGCGTGCAAACACATGCAATTACACCCCTCACCTGGACCCATGACGCCTCTAGAAGACAACCCGGACTTTGAACCAGGTCTCACTCTCCACACACAAACGATAGACCCGCTAAGACAACGACCTTTAATTAGGCACCTTTTCCTCGATGAACAACTTATGACACACCAGGTCATGTCCTCCAAATTCCCAGACCATCACATCCCTTTCTACAAATTCTTACAAATCAGACACTTCATCCAAAGTTGCACTCCCACGGTTAACCTACACAGGGAACCATCTCAATTCGAACACTTATGCAGTAGTGAGGGACCCCAGCGACACTTGATCTCAAGTATATATGCCATGCTCTTTTCAACACACCAACTTAAGGAAGACAAATTGATACGTAGTTGGGAAACTGAACTACAGTTGGACCTGTCCTCTGAAGACTGGGAACACATCTTCCAACACATGCACAAGGGCTCGATTAACGTCTCCACGCAAGAAAACAAATACAAAATCTTCACAAAATGGTACAGGACCCCAGACAAAATCCATAAATTTTACCACAACATTCCCCCAACATGTTGGAGATGTAATGAAGCTGACGGCACTTTCCTTCACATTTGGTGGTCATGCCCCCTAATCCAACCCTATTGGACTGAAATTCACAGCCTAATTTCCCAGATCACGACCTATACACCAGACTTCACACCAGCTCAACTCCTTTTACACCACACCTCTATCCCTCAATCACATTATAAAAAATCTCTCGTGCTCCATCTAATTAATGCTGCAAACCAATCTATCCCAGTACACTGGAGACAGAGTTCTATCCCCTCGATCAAAGAATGGACACAGAGAGTAAATAAAGGGGCTGAAATGGAGCAACTCATACACCAAGCAAACGACAACACATTGAAATACAACAAAGCCTGGACTTGTTGGTTACATTATGCTAATTCACATGCGAAGATTAATTCCCCCGCCGACTCGTTTACAGTGAACTAGAGCACCATACATGAATAGCTCACACAACACTTCTGACCCCCACCCACTTCTCCCTTCATCTCCCCTGTATCCTCCTCCTCCCTGGCAACTATGCTCCGCACATCATACCTATGATCCCCTATAGCGCGTCATGTTCCTTGTCCTGCATGTCGATCCGAGGACTCTACACGCAAATAGTCCTACACCGATCAAGAAATGCACTGAGTAATGAATCCCCATATTATGGGGTTCTCTATACAGCATCTCTCCCTTAGAAATTACACAGGTCCTTATTCTTTTTCTACGTTGCAATCTCACGTTCCCACTTTCTCTCCAATTTAACACCTGTGTGTCCCTCCTGTGACAGATGCGACCTATATAAGACTGCTGCTGAGCCTATCACTTTGCTGGATTGTCGTCAGCCTTCCCGTGTTCCTGAGCCTCTGTGCATATTCTACATGGATTTCTTGTTGTGACCTGGCTTGCTCCTGTCCTGCCTGATCTGCTCTCCTGATTTGACCCCCTGACTTGCTTTAGCGACTATCTCCAGTGTCTGATCTCGGCTTGCATCACGGACTTTGCTACTGCTACCTGTTCCTGCTACCTGCCTCTTCCTCCTGAGTATGACCCTTGGCCTGGCTTCCACTACCATCTCCTGCATGCACCATTGCCAAGTGCTACTGAGAATTCCTAGAGACTTTGACCCAGCTGTGTATCCTGTATTATCTGGTGCAGTTCAGGTGACCACCAGCTTTACTCTCTCTATGCTCTACCAGCTCTACTCTCCTGTACCCAGTTGGCAACCTGTGCTTCTTTGGGCACTACACCTTCTGTACCATCTTCAGGGATGTACTGCACTTAGCCGCAAGGGGAGCCCTCTTGGGACTTTGGCCTCCAACCAGGTACGTGGCACGCTGTATGGTCTTGGCCACCATGCTGCAGCTTAGTTTCAGGGCCTTGGCAATCTTCTTATAACCTAGGCCATCTTTATGTAGAGCAACAATTCTTTTTTTCAGATCCTCAGAGAGTTCTTTGCCATGAGGTGCCATGATGAACTTCCAGTGACCAGTATGAGAGAGTGAGAGCGATAACACCAAATTTAACACACCTGCTCCCCATTCACACCTAAGACCTTGTAACCCTAACAAGTCACATGACACCGGAGAGGGAAAATGGCCAATTGGGCCCGATTTGAACATTTTTACTTAGGGGTGTACTCACTTTTGTTGCCAGCGGTTTAGACATTAAGGGCTGTGTGTTGAGTTATTTTGAGGGGACAGCAAATTTACACTGTTATACAAGCTGTACACTCACTAATTTACATTGTAGCAAAGTGTAATTTCTTCAGGGATGTCACATGAAAAGATAGAATAAAATATTTACAAAAATGTGAGGGGTGTACTCACTTTTGTGAGTGTCAGAAACCATGAAATCAGACCGAGACAGAAATACAGTTAAATCACACTTGTTTAATAATAAAAGTAAATAGAACAAACATAGTCAAAACATAGCCAGAGTTCAGGAACCGGAACGGATAGTCAAACAAACCAAACGTCAGGGAGCTAGAGATGAGTATAGTAAAACAGCAAGCAGAATCTAAAGTCAGAAGGGATGTCAGCCAAGCAAGTCTTTTAACAGGAACGCAGGAGATAGTCTCTGTGATGTTGACTAAGGCGAAGGCAGAGATCCTCTGGACTGGACAGCTTAAGTAGGCAGGACTGACGATCAGGATATCATCAACAGCTGAGTAACTGTGGAGAGATAGGAGCTGGCAATTAGCCGACAGCTGAGCGGCCAGCTCAGAGAAGGAAGGGCTGACAGTGAGATACTGTATGTGTGTGTGTATATATATATATATATATATATATATATATAAACAGAATTTAATAAAAAACGTATAATTCCCAAATAATCACAGGGGAGGACAGTTAAAGGACAGTTAATTGTCCTACAATTCCCCTATGTTTGGTAAAAATGAATTATGGAACCTAATATGCCGCTATACAGCCTGGAAAAAAGTCAGCATATAATGGTCCTCACTCCTCAATAAAACTAGTTATATTAGTCATACAGTGTCTCACAACCTGGAATTACCATTGTTTGAGGATTTGCAACATTTAATTTACAGAACATGCCCACAACTTTAAAGATATATATATATATATTTCTTTTTTATTGTGAAGCAAACAACAAAATAACAGAAAAAGTAAATGTGCATAACTATTCACCCCCCTAAAGTCAATACTTTGTAGAGCCACCTTTTGCGGCTATCACTATGAGCTTGCCATATCTTACCATTGGGATTTTTGCCCATTCCTCCTTGCAAAACTGCTCCAGCTCTTTCAAGCTGGATGGTTTGCGCTTGTGAACATCTTTAAGTCTGACCACAGATTTTCTATTGGATTGAGGTCTGGGCTTTGACTAGGCCATTCCAACACATTTACATGTCTCCCCTTAAATCACTCAAGTGTTGCTTTAGCAGTGTGTTTGGGGTCATTGTCCTGCTGGAAGGTGAACCTTCGTCCTAGCCTCACACACAGAGTGGTACAGGTTTTGCTCAAGAATATCCCTGTATTTAGCACCATCCATCTTTCCCTCAACTCTGACCAATTTCCCAGTCCCAACTGCTGAAAAACATCCCCACAGCATGATGCTGCCACCACTATGTTTTACCGTGGGGATGTTTTTTTTTGGGTGATGTGGTGTGTTGGGTTTACGCCAGACATAGCGTTTTCTTTGATGGCCAAAAAGAAAAATTTTAGTCTCATCAGACCAGAGTACCTTCCTCCATACATTTTGGGAGTCTCCCACATGCATTTTCGCAAACTCAAAACATGCCATTTTGTTTTTTGCTGAAAGTAATGGCTTTCTTCTGGCTACTCTGCCATGAAGCCCAAATCTATGGAGCATACGGCTTTTTGTCGTTCTATGTACAGATACTCCAGTCTCTGCTGTGGAACTCTGCAGCTCCTCCAGGGTTACCTTAGGTCTCTGTGCTGCCTCTCTGATTAATGCCCTCCTTGCCCAGTCCGTGAGTTTTGGTGTGTGGCTGCCTCTTGGCAGGTTTGCTGTTGTGCCATGTTCTTTCCATTTGGTTATGATAGATTTGATGGTGCTCCTAGGGATCATCAAAGATTTGGATATTTTTTTATAACCTAACCCTGACTTGTACTTCTCAACAACAATGTCCCTTACTTGTTTGGAGAGTTCCTTGGTCTTCATGGCAGTGTTTGGTTAGTGGTGCCACTTGCTTAGGTGTTACAGCCTCTGGGGCCTTTCAAAAAGGTGTGTATATGTAATGACAGATCACGTGACACCTAAGATTGCGCACACAGGTGAACATCATTTCACGATTTATGTGACTTCTGAAGGTAAGGTTTTATTTCTGAAAAATAGATTTTTGTATATATATTTTTTATTTTACTTCACCAACTTTTAGACTATTGTGTTCTGATCCATTGCATATATTTCAGATTAAAAACACATTGAACTAAAGGCTGTAATGTAACAAAATAGGTAAAAAGCCAAGGGGGGGGGGTGAATACTTTTGCAAGGCACTGTATAAGACCTAAACATGAATAAATCATTAATTATCATATTAATATAAACAATTCCCATGCTATTTCTATATACTGGAGATGATAAATATCTAAACAAATATTATTAGAGTCATTATTTATCAACTTGGAATACAGTGTTTAAAATTATATAGGTTACACAAATGTAAACAGTGACCAATAATTAGGAAGACCAAGAAAAGGATTAAGGATATATAATAGGCCCTGTAATAGGAAAAATGTATCTATTATCTATATAACAGTTGATATCCCATTCCACTTTGAGGCCCAGGGAACTATATGACTGTAAGTCATAAATTCACTGGGTTTCTCGCCATGAAATATATCTTTTAAGGTTGCTACCTCTCCAATGTGGAACATATCTTTCTATGGCTATCACCTGAAGGAGAGATGGACTTCTATCATGATGGTATTGAAAATGTTAGGACACACTGTGTCCTATAAAGCCTTTGCAAATATTGGCTAGATGTTCTCCTATTCTGACATTTAGTGCCGTGTGGTCCCGCTCACATATTGAAGGCCACACAGGCACCTAAGTAAGTAAATGACCCCTATAGTGCTGCAAGTTATAAAATCTTGGATATTATACATTTTTAGAAGTGACATGTGATGTAAATTTAGAGGTTCTCATAGTTTTAGAGTTTTTACATACTTGCCATTTTTTACATGGGAAAAATCCTTTTAGACCACCAAACATACTTATTTTTAGTGGAAGGTCTATTGCACTCGGTACCAAAATATCTTTCAAAGTCTTTGTTTTTCTATAGATGACATTAGGTTTTCCTGGGAGTTTGGGTCCCAAGATCTTATTATTTTTTTAAGACCTGCCAATGTTCTTTATTTTTTTGAGTCAAAAATCTTTTTCTGTTTATGATAGATACATCTTGTATTTCCTTTCACATGATTTCCGGGTCATATCCTTTTCTACAAACTGTTTTTTTAATACATTGACCTGAGATTTAAAATCATCCATTTTAGGGCAATTTCTTCGAATGCATTGGAATTGACCCTTTGGTATGGCTTTCAGCCAATTAGGGTGATGACAACTGTGCAATGGAATAAATCTATTCCTGTCTGTGGACTTAAAATGTGTTTTGGTTAGTAGTTGATCCCGGTCCTTAAAAATAACCAAATCCAAAAAACTTACAGATGACCCACTAAATTCATAGCTAAATCTTATACCCCATTGATTGGAGTTGAGATATCCCATATATTCATGTGAATTCCATAGGAAGAAGGTGTCATCTATATAGCGATGCCAGAAAAGGAAGCAGGGATTTCTCAGGCAAAAAAGAAAATCGTTTTCCCAAAGTGCCATAAAAAGATTGGCGAGGCTGGGGGCAAATTTAGCCCCCATCGCCATGCCAGGTTGCTGTAAATAATATTCTCCTCCATAGAAAAAATTGTTATGTTCCATAGAGAATTGCAACAACTTCAGAATAAACTGCCTCTGTAAAACACCTAAAGATGTATCTTTTGTAAGAAAGTATCTAGCTTGGTACCCTATCATATGTGGAATGATAGATTATAGTGTATAAGGAAGAAACATCTGCTGTCACCAGCAGTATATTTTCCTCTAAAGTGATAGCTGATATTTCCTTAATAATTTGCATAGAGTCTTTTAAAAAAGCCGGTGTTTTAGTCACTAAGGGCTGCAGAGAGTGATCTACAAATTTCCCTTTACGGGATGTGACTGAATCTATGCCACTAACTACAGGTCGGCCAGGCGGGTGTAACAGATTTTTTTGTACTTTTGGTAAATAATAAATAATAGGCATCCTGGGTGCCAAGGGAATTAGGAATTCTTGCTCCTTTTTAGTGATTATACCCTTTCTATAACCATCCTGGATCATATTATTCAGTTGGCTTTTATATAGATTAGTAGGGTCTCTTTTAAGGATGGTATACTTTTCCTTATCCGACAAAAGATTATCCATCTCATTCAGATAATCTTGTTTATTCAAAAGCACAGTTCCTCCTCCCTTATCTGCGGGATGTATAATAAAATTTTTCCTTTGACATAAAGATTCTTAACCCTCACGTATATCCTTTGTTCTTTTTTAAAAACCGCTCCTTGTAAATCCTGTACAATACATTCCTTAACCGCTTCAATACCGGGCCAATTCTGACACTTTGCTCCTACATGTAAAAATCATCATTTTTTTGCTAGAAAATTACATAGAACCCCCAAACATTATATATTTTTTTTAGCAAAGACCCTAGAAAATACAATGGCGGTTGTTGCAACTTTTTATCTCCCACAGTATTTGCGCAGGAATTTTTCGAACGCGTTTTTTTGGGGAAAAAAACTGTTTTGTGTTTAAAAAAAAAAAACAAAACAGTAAAGTTAGCCCAATGTTTTTGCATTTTGTGAAAGATGAAGTTACGTCGAGTAAATAGATACCTAACATGTCACGCTTCAAAATTGCACACGCTCGTGGAATGGCGCCAATGTTCGGTACTTAAAAATCCCCATAGGCGACGCTTGAAATTTTTTTACTGGTTACAGGTTTTGAGTTACAGAGGAGGTCTAGGGCCAAAATTATTGCTCTCGCTCCAACGTTCGCGTTTCACATGTATGGTTTGAACACCGTTTTCATATGTGGGCGGGACTTACATATGCATTCGCTTCTGCGTGCGAGCACACGGGGACAGCGGCGCTTTAAACATTTTTTTTTCTTTTTATTGTTATTTATATTTTATTTTTTTTATTTTGACACTTTTTTGAAAAAAAAAAAAATTGATCACTTTTATTCCTATTACAAGGAATGTAAACATCCCTTGTAATAGCAATATGACATGTCAGGTGCTCTTAATAGTGAGATATGGGGTCAATAAGACCCCATATCTCACCACTAGGCTGGGAAGCCTGAAATAAAAAAAAATAATAAAACGATCGCCGCTTCCCAGCCGAAGCGGCGCCGTTTTTTTGAATGGAGAGGCCGGGCGTGACGTCATAACATCGCGCCTGGCCTCCGACTATCATAGAGACTCCGGAAATCTCTATGATCTACATCCAGCGCCAGGGGATCCACTCTCCGCCTCACCGATCATAACGGTGAGTCGGAGCAAGCACCGGAGGGCGGCGGGAGGGGGGGGGACGTCCCCTCTCGCCTCCCATAGGAATGATCAAGCGGCGGAACGGCCGCTATGATCATTCCTATGGTGTAGAGATTCGCCGGCTGAAACCGGCAATATCTGAATGATGTCTGTAACTACAGGCATCATTCAGATATACCCGCTCAAAGCCCAGGACATCATATGACGCCCTTGGTATTGAAGTGGTTAAAACCTGAAATGTTAGGAGTGGAATTTCCCAGGGGATTAAATAGGGATGCATTCCTCAAACCTATTCCCGTTATACTGGACTTCACAGTTCGACTGGAGTCCCTATTAATTGGATTTGAAAGAAAATGTCATTTAACCACTTCAGCCCCGGAAGGATTTACCTCCTTCCTGACCAGAGAACTTTTTGCGATTCGGCACTGCGTTGCTTTAACTGACAATTGCGCAGTCGTGCGACGTTGTACCCAAACAAAATTGACGTACTTTTTTCCCACAAATAGAGCTTTCTTTTGGTGGTACAGTACCTGCCCGTGAGATTGTGTTTCCAGCGCGATCCCATTGCGCTGGTTCTCGGCGACAGGGTACTGTACATCTCGCGCTGGCTGCAATAGGAAAAACACATCCGGTGACCCCGCCCCTTATGATGCCACCGTCCCGGCGACCACGCCCCATGCCTATATAAGTTGTTGTGCACCTCACACACCTCACACACGGCATTACAGCGGGAGAGAGCGTCGTGTCAACATCGGAAGAAGAGAAGAGGGAACAAGACGATGGAGAAGACCGGGCCACCGCTAGCAAAAGAGCTTTAAAAGAGCAAAAGATAGCGGAGGAGCCTGGCAGAAGAACCGGAGAGCGGGAGAAGAACCGGAGACCTGGAGAAGAGGCCGGAGAGTGGGAGAAGAGGCCGGAGAGCAGGAGAAGAACCGGACACTGGGAGAAGAGGTGGCAGAAGAACCGGACACCGGGAGAAGAGGCCAGAGAGAGCGGAGAAGTCGGAAGAGACCCCCGAAGTTGGAAGAAGACCCCCAGAGCTGCCTAATTACTTTAAAAACTTGTCTAGTGTGTGTTTTTTTGACACTTTTTCCCCAGGTGAATGGGTAGGGGTACGATGTACCCCCATACTCATTCACATAGGATGGAGGGCCAGGATCCAGGACCCCCCTATTAAAGGGGGCTCCCGGATCCCAATAAGCCCTCCACCTGCAGACCCCGACAACCAACGGCCAGGGTTGTTGGGAAGAGTCCCTTGTTCTCATCAACATGTTGAGGGCATGCAGCCTGGTACTCGCTCGTCCCCACCCCTTTTGCTGACCGGCCGGGCTGCGTGTTCGGATAAGGGTCTGATATGGAATTTGAGGGGGAACCCCCATGCCATTTTTTCGACGTAGGGGGTTCCCCTTAGAGTCCGTACCAGACCTAAGGGCTTGGTATGCCCTTGGAGGGGAACCCATGCTGGTTTTTTATTTAAAATTTGGCATGGAGTTCCCCCTCATGATTCATACCAAACACCTGTCAGTATTGCTTGTAGCTCATTGGGAAAGGAAAAAACACATTTTCCTTTCCCAATGAGCGAGCCAGTTCAGCGCTGGCTCCCGCTCCTTGCAGGTGTCAAATCTCGCCAATAACAGCAGCGAGATTGACACAATATCGCGGTCACCTACTGTATTTGATCGCCTCTGCGGTTTTTATTTTTTTGCGCTATAAACAAAGAAAGAGCGACAATTTTGAAAAAAAAGCAATATTTTTTACTTTTTGCTATAATAAATATCCCCCAAAAATATATAAAAAAACATTTCTTTTCCTCAGTTTAGGCCGATATGTATTCTTCTACATATTTTTGGTAAAAAACAATTGCAATAAAGGTATATTGATTGGTTTGCGCAAAATGTATTGCGTCTACAAAATAGGAGATTTGTGGCATTTTTATTATTAATATTTTTTATTATGACGGCGATCTGCGATTTTTATTGGGACTGCGACATTATGGCGGACAGATGGGACACTTTTGACACTATTTTGGGACCATTGTCATTTATACAGTGATCAGTGCTATAAAAATATATTGATTACTGTGTAAATGACACTGGCAGTGAAGGGGTTAACCACTAGGGGGCGATGAAGGGGTTAAGTGTGTCCTAGGGAGTGATGCTAACTGATTTGACTATTTAAGAACCACATCAGAATGTACAATAAATACAAATAAGTATTGTCTGCTAGATGGAAATTACGCTCGACGTGTTTCAGGAACTTGTCCTTTCCTCAGGGGCGGTTCCTTGTGGAAGACAATGTACATCTATAATAAATAAATCAACATTGAGAATCATATAAACAGAATGCATAAAGTGAGCATTGTTAAGGGCAGGGGAGTGCAAGAAAATCATGATCCCAACACATGCAAGATTAACCCCACCTCCACAAAAAAAATATAAGAAGAAAATAGAAAAAAGAAAATAGCTTCACTGCTGGGTATAACCTGACTTGAAATGAAGATGGAATCCAAAACATAGAGATGAAAAACTCCTAATTAGCACTGCATAGTGATCACAACTCCAATAAGTTGAGGAAGTGGCTGTTAAGCGGTAGTCAAGCCAAAAAATATGCCTAGAAAATGACCGTATATGAACAATTAAAGTTGTCAGAGTGCATGATGGACGCCAATGCAGGTGCTAAAGGATAAAGATGACAAATAAGTATAAACACGTTTATGTTTATGCACAAAATTATATTTCTAAGGAAAAAAAGTCATTTAAAACTGCTTGCGGCTGTAATGTAATGTTGTCCCCCCCAGCCCATTACCAGGCCCTTCAGGTCTGGTATGGATATTAAGGGGAACCCCACACCAAAATTTAAAAAAAAATGCTGTGGGGGTCCACCTCAAAATCCATACCTGATTTTAAGGGGAACCCTGTGCCAAAATTAAAAAAAAATGGTGTGGAGTCCTCTCAAAAATCCGTACCAGACCCTTATCTGAGCACGCAACCTGGCAGGCCACAGGAAAAGAGGGGGGACGAGAGAGCACCCCCCTTCCTGAACTATACCAGGCCACATGCCCCCCAAAGCACCTTGTCCCCATGTTGATGGGGAAAAGGACCTCATCCCCACAACCCTTGCCCGGTGGTTGTGGGGGTCTGCAGGCAGGGGGCTTATTGGAATCTGGAAGCCCCCTTTAACAAGGAGACCCCCAGATCCCAGCCCCCCTGTGTGAAATGGTAACGGGGTACAAATATACCCTACCATTTCACAAAAAATGTGTGAAGATGGTAAAAAAAAGACAATACACGCCTTGGGACAAGTCCTAAAAAAATAAAAAAATAAAACTGTACCACAAAGTCTTCTTCTTCTCTCCCTCCGACAGACCAAAAAAAAAAAAGCTGCACGCCACCTATTATCTGCCTCCATGGGAGGCACCCGCTGTAATGACCGGTCTCTCAGGTGACAGCTCTTTTATAACTGAGGGCGGGACCACACGATGACGTTGCCGGGTGACCCCGCCCCCTCTGACACATGGGGACATCCCTATGGCTTCCCCATAGCATCAGAGGGGGGTGGGGCCATCCAGTTACGTAACTGAGCGACCCCACCCCCAGTGACGCTATGGGAAAGCCATAGGGATGTCCCCGTGCGTCACAGGGGGGCTGGGTCACCCAGCAACGTCATTGTGTGGCCCCGCCCTCAGTTATAAAAGAGCTTTCACCTGAGAGGCAGGTCATTACAGCAGGAGCCTGGCCATGGAGGCAGATCGTAGGCGGCGTGCGGCTTTTTTTTTTCTTTTTTGGTCCGTCAGGGCGAGACAAGAAGAAGAAGAAGAAGACTTCGTGGGATAGTTTTATTTTTTATTTTTTTAATAAAGGACTTGTCCCAAGGCGTGTATTTCACACGGGGGGCCGGGATATAGGGGTCCCCTTGTTAAAGGGGGCTTCCAGATTCCGATAAGCCCCCCGCCCACAGACCCCCACAACCACCGGGCAAGGGTTGTGGGAATGAGGCCCTTGTCCCCATCAACATGGAGACAAGGTGCTTTGGGGGGCTACCCCAAAGCACCCTCCCAATGTTGAGGACATGTGGCCTGGTACGGTTCAGGAGGGGGGTGCTCTCTCACCCCCCTCTTTTCCTGCAGCCTGCCAGGTTGCGTGCACGGATAAGGGTCTGGTATGGATTTTTGGGGGGGACCCCATGCCATTTTTACAAAAAAATTTGGCACGGGGTGCCCCTTAAAACCCGTACCAGACCTGTAGGGTCTGGTATGGATTTTGAGGGGTCCCCCACACCATTTTTTAAAAAAAACTGGCGTGGTGTTCCCCTTAATATCCATACCAGACCTGAAGGGCCTGGTATGGAATTTGGGGGGACTCCCACGCATTTTTTTTAAATTTTGGTTCAGGGTTCCCTTGTGGGGGAATCCCATGCCATTTTTATCAATGAACTTTTATGTGTATTGCCGGGACCGACAATTCATTATAGCCACGAGTACTTTTGAATGACTTTTTTTCCTTTAGAAATGTAATTTTGCTCTTGGACTGTTCTAAACATGGGAAACATGTGCCACTTTAGAGGCATACTATAGACACCCCCCAGGTACGAAATTTAAAGGAATATTACTTTTATTGTTTCACAAAAAAAGGCCGTTTTTAAAACTTTTTTTGCATTGATACATGTCCCCTGGGGCAGGACCCAGGTCCCCAAACACTTTTTATGACAATACCATGCATATAAGCCTTTAAAATTAGCACTTTTGATTTCTCCCATAGGATTTTAAAGGGTGTTCTACGGCTTTTGAAATTGCCGCGAAGACCCCAAATTGTTCACTATTTGGCGAACATGCGAAGTTCAAGTTGAACTTACGTTCGACTCAAACATCGGGCTCATCCCTAGCAACAATGATAAAACTATAAGAATAGATTATATATGAATTTAATTGTCCAGTGGGGGATCTATATCCTGCACCATAGTATTATCCTTCATCTTCTGTATCTTCCCCATGATCTTGTAAAGATCCATATCTGTTTCCTACTGGGATGTCATATCTCCACGTGGCACCTAGGGAATTGGGATATTCCTCATCATACCCTGACTGTCTCCTCTGTGTGGGATCATCATATCTGCCCATATATTCCATATTGTATTGCCTTCCCTGATGGTATGGATATTGGTTTCCCTAATTGTTATAGGGAGTATGGAGCGGTTTATTTCCCTTGTTGTGTCCTGGATGTTGAGACCTGCCCTGGTATTGGTATTGGTAATCAATTGGTATTGATTCCTTGGTGCATTGGAATAGTTCCTGTATTGATTACCATTTCCTCTTATTGTTGTGAAATGGTGTGCGCCCCCACCCTTCTCTTGGGGGACCAACATACCTATTATTAGGGGTTTTGGGCACATGCTCGGATCTTTCACTTGCTGAAGGGGGATGTGATTGATTACCCCCACTAGTGTCTATGGTATCCATATTCACAGTTTCAGCTGGTTGAATATAAGTATCTTTTTATCCTGGCATCTCCTGGCATTTAAAAATGCTATGGGATTTGTAGTCCTCCATGTCTCTCAGATATTTTTTCAGTTTCTTAATTCTTTGTTCCTCCTCCTCCTCTGCCACAATTTCTCTTAGTTCTTTTGTGTAAACTTGATATAAACCCTCTTTATTGAAAGGGATAAGTTTATCCTTAATTTCACTAATTTCCTGTTGTAATTTAGCAACTTATGTTCGCTCCTTAAGCCTCGTACACACGATCGGATTTTCCAACGGGAATTGTATGATGACAGGCTGTTGACGGAAAATCTGACCATTTGTACGCTCTATTGGACAATTGTTGTCGGATTTTCCGTGGACAAATGTTGGATGGAAGGCTTTAAAATTTTCCGTGGACAAATGTCTGTTGTCAGATTTTCCAATCGTGCGTACACAAGTCCATCAGACTATAGTTCAAAGTACAAACACGCAAGGATGAGCTGGAAGTGGTCGGTCTCGCAAACTAGTGTTCGTAATGGAGAATTAACATTCGTGACGTGGGAAATTATGAAATCTCGAAATGCAGAGCACATTCTCTTCTTTTTTAATGGGATAATAATGAAGCTGCTTTGCTGGTTCTACTGATGGAGTTATGTTAAACGAATTTTCAAAGGCTTTTTTTTTTCTAGTGATACCAAGAATAATATTATTATGCTTATTATTTATTTTTTGGTGCAAGTTACCACAACGCCATTATCCTGTAGTTTTTAAAATCAAAGATACTTAATTGGTCACGATTAATAAAGCAACCAATTTTTGGTCCAAGAAATCCTCCTGTTCCTGGATTGGACTTGGGTCAAAGCCACCGATTCCGTAACATGGCTGGTTGACGAACGGCCATTCAGAAACAAACTGAAGAGTGCAAAATGAAAAGCGTGAAATGAAAAGCGCGAATCAACACTCACCAAACTTCTACTAACACGAAATTATCAGAAGGAGCCCAAAGGGTGGCGCTAAAGAGCTGAAAAACCACGTAGTACGTCACTACGTTCGTGTTTGTTGGCAGACATTTCCTTGCCGTTTGTATGCAAGACAAGTTCCTGGCCAATGCCCTTTGGACAAAAGTCTGAGGTTTTGTTTGGGGAAAATCCAATCGTGTGTACGAGGCTATAGAGCCCAAAAATTCCAGAAAGGCTAGACCAACATCTTTAAAAATTATTAAACCACAATATTGTTGAAGTGTAGATCAACAGTGATAGTATAAAGTGCATATAGTCCATGTATGACATCAAAATGGTCACTATAAATGCGTGTAAATTGGTTGTCTGTAGATAATACACCACTGTAAGGAAAGAGGCTTACCAGACAGGTTGAACCCAACAAGGCGTATGCCTGATGAGTCAGCCAAGCTTTTGGTGTAACACACCCAAGAAGGTACAGCAACCACGACTTCCAATCTAGACCGAATCGGATGTGGATCCGTGACAATTATGACATCAGTGAGTATCCACCATATGAATAGCAACCAGAATTCGTGAGCAGTGTAACATATAGCAAAAGGAGAAAGAATTGGGCCACAGAGTGTGATTGCGTTTAGATGTAAAACATTTATTAAAAATGCTAAAATGGTCACTCACATTTGAGAAGACATTAAAAGCGTTTGGATAAAATCAAAGCAACGCAGTGGCATCAGCAGAGCCCGTCCCGACGTTTCGTCCTAATAAGTCATCCTCTGGGGTGCTGGTCCACTGCAGCCACTGCTGCAGTGGATCAGCAGTGGTGCCATACCAGCATTGGTGCCATACACCAAATTGAGGCTTGAGCCAAACACCAAAAGTGAGGCTTGAGCCATACACCAAAGTGAGGCTTGAGTCATACTCCAAAGTGAGGCTTGAATTGCAAACCATGGGCGCCATCTTTATTAACAGGAAGTGGTCTGTTTATGAAAAAATTTTTTGGCAGACATGGAGCTGGCTCTCATTTGTGGTGATCATTTACTTTATAAATACACAGTGGCTGCAGTGGACCAGCACCCCAGAGGATGCCTTATTAGGACGAAATGTCAGGACAGGCTCTGTTGATGCGACTGCGTTGCTTTGATTTTATCCAAACGCTTTTAATGTCTTCTCAAATGTGAGTGACCATTTTAGCATTTTTAATAAATGTTTTACATCTAAACAGAATCACACTATGTGGCCCAATTCTTTCTCCTTTTGCTATATGTTACACTGAGAGGAACTGCTCACGAATTCCGGTTGCTATTCATATGGTGGATACTCACTGATGTCATAATTGTCACAGATCCACATCCGATTCGGTCTAGATTGGAAGTCATGGTTGCTGTACCTCCTTGGGTGTGTTACACCAAAAGCTTGGTTGACTCATCAGGCATACGCCTGTCTGGTAAGCCTATTTCCTTACGATCTACAGACAACCAGTTCACACTCATTTATAGTCACCATTTTGATGTCATACATGGACGATATGCACTTTATATACACTATCACTGTTGATCTACACTTCAACAATATTGTGGTTTAATAATTTTATTGTATTTGCACTTATATATACCCCAATTTCCCATTGGGACATCTTCACTGTTTTTTTCATTGCATTAGCGCTGCACTATACTATCTTATTTGGTTTACTTTTTCACAGACTATCTGATGTGCTGGCAGCTACTATTTTTTGTTTAAGACTGCGTGGTTTCTTTCACATTTTTTTTTTTTTTTTTTTTTTTATACACACTGTTGCTTAAGATAGCCTGGATACTTTAGCTAATGAAAATGTGAGAAAAAATATATAAGCACGCTACCCAATTATTACAGTGAATACAAATAATTGTCCAAAAATGAAATAACAAAATAATGAAAGGGAATAACAGTGTTCACTCAATGTGTTCTCCTTCAAATATAATTAATTAAAGCCGCTTACCAGAGCAGTTGGATCTCAAGTTATAAAGATCAGATGTGCTCATGCAAATAATGGAGGGTAGACAATAAAACCTGAGGTTGTGAAATACCAACTTCGGACAGTAGATGTCAGTAAAGGGTTATAACTATCATCTTTTGAGACCCTGTGTGAATGTGTGCCCTAGACTGTGCCGTGATGTACCCTTTACTAATATAATAATCCACTAGTGTGCAGACATCCCAACCTGCAAAAACTCATTTCAGGGAGGTGGCGCTTTTCAATATTTTTTCACAATGCTTTTGGGGAAAGGGGTGGGGGTGGGTGGTATGTGGCAGTGGACGGTGTCAGTAGTTTTTTTTTTTTTTTGTAATTTATTTTTTTACAATTTAATTTGTTTTGAATTCTTTTCACAATGCTTTTTGGGGGAGGGGGTTGGGGCAGTAAACAGTGTTGGTAGGGCGGGGGAGAGTGGTGTCAGTAGTTTATTTTATTTTTTTACACTTTTTCATTTTTTAGAATTTTTTTACAATTTTTTTTTTTTTTTATATATATTTTTTGGGGGCTTTGGTGAGATGTCAGGGGTCTAAACGGAACCCTGACATCTCCCCTTTGAGACAGACAAAGGGACTGAGGACACAGATTCCCCAGTCCCTTTCTCAGCACTAAAGATGAATGAACAGGAGACAGAGGCTCCTGTTCAAACTGAGCAGAGTAAACACAGTTTACTCTGCTCAGTTATCACAGGACACAGGAGCGATCTCGCTCACTGTGTCCAATTACTGACAGTTCCCCCCCGCAGCCGACGGAAGAGGAGAGGAGGGGAGCCGGCTGCGGGGGATGAGGTGGGCGGAAGAGAACACGGGGGATGGGGGAGAATGGAGGGGGCGGAGAAGAACACGGCGGGGGCCGGGGGAGGAGCACACAGAACAGCTGGGAATGATCGGTGCAGCAGGAGGGACAGCTGTGATCACCGATCTCCATGTATAGCTTTCTAGCTGACAGCCACTGGAGGGAGAGAAGGAGAAAGCGGCTGTCAGCTAAAAATCGATACAAAGGAGATCGGTGTTCACAGCTGTTCCCCGCCGCACCGATCATTCCCGGGAGTTCGTGAGGCACTTGCGGGTGTGCAGGAGCCTCCGCAGAAATGCGGGAGACTCCCGCACCGCGCGGGAGACTTGAGATGTCTGAGTGTGTGGTAGCGATGGAAACAGTCCTGGATGCAGAGACCAGGTTGGCCACAGGAGGGACAAAAATAGCGGGTGTTACGCCTATGTCCGCATTTGCTACAGACACAACATCTTTTCTGTGGCCCTCTTTGGGTAGGGGTACCAGGGAGGACATCTGGAAAATACCTCTCATGCAGTCGTCTCACAGCATCTGGATTAGGAAATTGGGCCACAGATCCTTCTGGAAAGGGGTGTGATGATCTCTTCCTGTATTTTAGGAAGGATCCACTTCTTCCTGACACTTTGTATAGTACATAAGTGTTGAACAGAGCCAATTAGAATAAATATACAGACACTTTCTTGTACCAGCGTTTGGCCTTACGGGAAATTAAGTATGGCCCCATCATCTGGTTGTTGAAGTCCACCGCTCCCATGTTAGGATTGTAGTCGTGGAAACAGAGGAGCTTCTCAACAACACCAGTCACTGTTGCAGTTTGGACTGTCGTATCTGCGTGAATGGAAGACAGAACGAAAACAATCGGTTTGTCCTTCCACTTCACTGCAAGCAAATCATTGCATTTCAAGCAGGTTCTCTCCCCCGTCTAAGTGGGGCATTTACCAAATTCAAAAAGGTGTCTAAAAAGTGGCACACTTGTATAATAATTGTCCACGTACAATTGTTTCCGAATATGTCCCAAACTATTTCGACACTGCTCCCTATGTAGTCTGGGCAGTCACGCTGCTATCTTTTCCCTCTTAAATCCAGAAACTATATGTATAGCCTGTTGCCCTGTCACAGAGCTTATACATTTTGACCCCATATCTGGCACGCTTGCTGTGAACATGTGAAGGGTTAACTGGGGGGGGGGGCGATCAAGGGGTTAAAAGTGTATAACTATGTGATCTGATGTCAGTGTGGTGCTTGTACTCACAGTAGATGTTATCTTCTCTGCTGGATCTGAAAAGGACTCCAGGAGCGATGACATAATTTACTGTGCACAGGCACAGGAGGTTCTGTCATCTGTCAGAACCAATCAGTAGGTCCAGGCCATAAATTGGCCTGGACCGGAAGATGGATAGATTCTGAATCGAATCAGAACAGTGCTGGGCAGGCGGGCGCACGCACAGTCCCCCTGCCCATGAGTGCGAATCATGTACAGGTACGTGATTTTGCGCAGAGAGGCCGCCGCCCTACAGTACATGTATGTGAGGCAGTAAGCAAACGATTAATGTAATGTAATTTACATCCAGGGCAGCCATCAGAAATGTTGAGGCCCCTTAGACAGCTTTAGACCTGGGCCCCCCGACCTAACCACCAATATTCCCCAGGGCCAGCCCACTTGCCCTCCCACTGAATTCTCCCAGTGGCTATCCACCAAATCCTTTAGTGCTCTCACTTGTCCCATGTCTTCCTCCTAATTCAGTCCCATTTCCTCTATCACACCTCCTCCTGCTCCTGCAGTCCCATCTCTCCCATCCTATGTCCTCCTCCAGTCCTATCTCTTTCATCCTATTTCCTTCTCCTCCATTCCATCTCCTCCATCTCATGTCCTCCCCCTCCAGTCCCATGTCCTCCATCCCATGTCCTCCTCCAGTCCCATCTCCTCCATCCCATGTCCTCCTCCTCTTCCTGTCCCATCTCCTCCATCCCACGTCCTCCTCCTCCTCTTCTAGTCACATGTCCTCCATCCCATGTCCTCCTTCTCCTTAAGGTCCATTTCCTCCATCCCATGTCCTCCTCCAGTCCAACCTCCTTCATAGCATATCCTTCTCCTCCTCCATCCCATGTCCTCCTCCATTCCATGTCCTCCTCCATCCCATGTGCTCCTTCTCCTCCTCCTCCAGTCCCATCTCCTCCATAGCATGTCCTTCTTCTCCATCCCATGTTCTTCATCCCATGTCCTCCAACTCCATCCCATGTCCTCCTTCACTTCTAGTCCCATCCCCCCATCCCATGTCCTCCCCCTCCTCCAGTCCCATCTCCTCTATAGCATGTCATTTTCCTCCATTCCATGTCCTTCATACCATGTCCTCCTCCAGTCCCATCCCCCCTTCCAATGTCCTTATACTCCTCCAGTCCCATCTTCTCCATCCCATGTCCTCCTTCTCCAGCAGTCCCACCCCCCACCCCCATCCCATATCCTCCTCTTCCAGTCTCATCTCCCCCATGCTACATCCTCCCCTTCCAATCTCATCTCCCCCATCACATGCCCTCCTCCTTCTTGGCTTCCCCATTACATGTCCTCCTCTGTTCCATGTCCTCTTCCTTTCCATGACCTCCTCCTCCACCCCATGTAATCCTCCTCCAGTCTCATCTCTCCGCTATGTTGGTCCGCTCCTGCAGTGTCCTCTCTCTGTAGTATGTCTATCCCTCTTGCGCCCTCAGTACAGCCCTGATCCAGGTAATATACTAACCTCAGTGTACAATCCCTCCCTGGTCTTAGGGCTCACCTCGCTCTCTCCGGACACACAGCTCCAGGATGGACGAGGAGAAGGACATGCTATTGTGGAGATTGGAGGACATGGATGGAGGAGATGGACCTGGAGGAGAAGAAGGACATGGGTAGGAGGAGATGGGACTGGAGCAGGAGGAGGACATGGGATGGAGAAGATGGGATTGGAGGAGGACATGGGATGGAGGACATGGGACTGGAGGGGAAGGACATGGGATGGAGGAAATGGGATGGAGGAGGACATGGATGGAGGAGATGGACCTGGAGGAGAAGGAGGACATGGGTAGGAGGAGACAGGACTGAAGCAGGAGGAGGACATGGGATGGAGGACATGGGACTGGAGGGGAAGGACATGGGATGGAGGAAATGGGATGGAGGAGGAGGAGGAAATAGGATGGAGGAGATGGGACTGGAGGAGGAGGACATAGGAAGGAGGAGATTGGACTGCAGGAGCAGGAGGAGGTGGTATAGAGGAAATGGGGTTGGAAGAGGAAATGGGATGGAGGAGGAGCATGACTTGGATTGGGGGAGATGAGACTGGAAGAGGAGGTCATGGGATGGGGAAGATGGGACTGGAGGAGGAGGACATGGAATGGAGGAGGACATGGGATGGAGGAGATTGGACTGGAGGAGGAGGTGGATGGGACCCCTGAACTCTGCATCACTAACTACTGACCACAACATCACCTATTACTGACCTATGAACTCTTCATTACTACTTACCTCTGAACTCTGCATCACTTTCTACTGACTCCTGAACTCTGTGTCACTCTTGACCTCTGAGTTACTTACTACTGACTCCACTTACTACTGACCTCTACATCACTTACTACTGACCTCTCACTTACTACAGAGTTCAGGAGTCAGGAGTAAATGGTGCAGAGTTCAGAGGTCAGTAGTGACACAGATGTTAGTAGTAGGTACTGCTCTGGCTCATCTCCTACTCATCCCTCTGGCTCATAACCTCCTCATTGTTGTTGAATGCGTGGGTATAGTGGGCCTCTTCCCCTTTTGGGGCCTGTGTGCCCCACACACAGTGCATCCATGGAGGATACGCCACCAATTCCTGTAATATATTTGTGAGATTGAGGGCACATTTACACCATATAGGTTTGTAGCACTTCACCCTCAAGGGCTGCTGGTAACTGGCTCCTCTATTCCTGCACAGCCAGGCAACACGCATTTCCAACTTGCATCCAGACACAAGAAATCAGTCCATGGGCTTGTTTTTGTTGTTTTATTGGTGAAAACGACTTGGATAGGGTGTAGGGATTAGGGGATGCCCAACTTGACTTGAAGAACAACAGATGAGGATAACTTCCTTCCTGTTTCTATATATTTTATTTTGCATTATCAAGGGTACAAACATTGTCATGGTGAGATAATGCATATTCCATTCACAAAATGTTATGTATACGTAAGATAATAAACATGTTTCAAAGAACGTAGTTAACATAACACATTGAGGCAGTATCATTCAATACTTTGAAAACAAAAGGTAAATCTAAAACAATGTCACTTTAACACATTGGAGTATAATGAGGAAGTGCACAAGAAATATTTCAGAACCAAGGGGTGGGGAGTACAGGGGGAGGGAGGACAACTTCCTTCCTATGTGCAGAAAAGATCTGTTCAGAGAAAAGGTCTCTTTTTCATAGAAACACCCAGTCTCCTGGCAAAGTCCCTTACGGATGAGGAGTTCTCAGACCCTTAGAAAGTAGCACAAAATATTGGAAAGATGCATGCAGGAGTATCTCCTATCCACTTGTAAAACTGCTCCCAGCTCCACCGCCTGCAGAAATTACCATCCCTCCTGGCTGCTTGTCTGCCAGCCCCAAACCCAACTCTTTTGAAGATCTCCCAGGATATGGGCTAAAGCATTAAGCACAGTGCTGTCCTTTGAAAGCTTGCTACACGTGGCAGTCTCTCCCCTTGTGAATCCCTGGGTGTGCTGATGTACTCACTCTGTCCTCCTGGCTCCCACTGCTCTCAAGCAAGAATCTTGTTCAAACCATATTGCTGAATGGATGTTCCTAAGCCAGCCCGAGCCCAACCTGGAGGCAAAGGCCCCCTCTAGACCTAGGGGACCCCCCCTAAGCCATCGATAGCTTCTTCAGCACTCCATCTTCCACCTGATTCCCCTGCTTGCATGGCTCCTCCATATTTAAGAGCTGACCTAGGCACCTTGCCAGAGCATTATGTCTGGGGATTGGCCAAGTTCCCTCAAGTATGCAGATCATTGCTCCTGGCCTCTGCTCACTAACTTCTAGAAGTTTCTCCAAACTTCCAGATCCATGGGGATGTACCAGAGACCTGCCTCTGTGAGTCATCCAGCCTGACCTGCAGTAAACCCTGACCCAATTACAGACTCATATAGTTACCATGAGTCAAACATACATTTACCTGCACTAATCTAGTAGAACACTAGAGGGTGCTATAAGTGCGCTAGAGCTTTTGCATTTCTTGCCTGTTTTCAGCAGCCCACCAATTTTAATGGGCAGCCCAAAGTGCTGAAATGTGCAAAAGCATACGACAGGCATAATTTATGTGTTTTGGTGGACGCAAATGCACCGCCGTTTGCTAGATTTGTGGGGGTGCCATTAGGAATTAATGGCACACAATTGCGTCTGCAGATAGCAGTGTGTTTCTGTGTGGTGTGGGAAAAAAACACATGTGGTTAAACCATCCCTAATGTGGCGTACACACGCGTGGAATTTCCGACAGAAAGAGTGTGATGGGAGCTTTTCATCGTATATTCTGACTGTGTGTATGCCCCATCGGACTTTTTCTGTCAAAAATTCAGACGGACTTAGATAGAGAACATGTTCTATATTTTTCCGACAGAACAAATTACTATTGGAAAAACTGCTCGTCTGTATGTTGTTCCAAGGCACCAAAAATGACGCATGCTCTGAAGCAAGTACAAGACGGAAGCTATTGGCTACTGGCTATTGAACTTCAGTTTTCTAGACCCATCGTACGTGTTGTACGTCACCACGTTCTGGACGGTCGGAATTTGGTGTGACCGTGTGCATGCAAGACAGCTTGAGTGGAATTCCGTCGGAACTCCGTCGTAAAAACCTTCAGAGTTTATTCCGAAAGCAAAATCGGTCGTGTGGACAGGGTATTAGTATATGAATGATTGGGAAACTGTAGCTTATCACTTTTTTACCAATGTTGCTAGACAAATGGTTTAGTTTATAATGTGAGCCTCGAAAAATATGCGCACAATGGAATTATTTATTATTTTTAGAACTTTGATAAAAAAAATTGATTAACAGTAAACTAATATTATTTATAAAAAATATGTTTCGTATTATATTTACAGAGCTATATGGGAAATTGGGTGTCCAAATAATGAAACACTAAAGCTTACTTCATCCAATGCACAACAAATTTTTATTGTTCACCATTGGCTCACAATTTGTTGGTCAAAGAAGTGTAGCATCATCTCTTTTCTACAGAGGGATAACCTAGGGGCCTATTGACTAGAGGTCAAAACTGATATCTCTACATTTTCATGAGAAGTATTAATTTTGACAGTTTTGCTTATTCAGTCAGTTTTGACTAAAGTGAAAGCAAAGATTGAATTTGAAACTATCTTATGTTGATATGAATTCAGCAAAGTAAGTTCGGATTGGTTGTGATGGATTACTACACATAAGAAAAATAACTCTAGTAGAGGCAGATTCAAAGGAAAATATCTACAACAGGCTATACCAAAACATAAGAGCCATCTCATGAGCCTTGGCTTACAGTTGACAAAATCTGTCTTCGGGTCACTTCTGACAATTGTATACATTCTGGAATTTGAATGGATGTAGAGGAGAGAGGGCTTTTTTTTTCATCTCTGTGTATCATCTGAGGCTAGTCACTTCATTGGGTATATATGAGGGTTTACAACCACTTTAATTTAAATTTTCATTTTCTTTCAGTTCTTATCTCAATTGATGGTATATCTTTTATCGGTGGTAAGTTCCATGTTCTGTGGCCATTTAGGAAAAATTGAATTGGATTCTATTACACTTGCTACAGCTGTAAGTATTCACTTTATGACCATTCATCTTCTTCTCTATTAAGAAGGTCTTTATTTTAGTGAAGTCAAAACATTACAAGCAACTTCATAGTCTAAGTCCTTTCCATATTGGTTGGACTTGATGGACTTGTGTCTTTTTTCAACCTCATCTACTATGTAACTATGTAACTATGTATAGTGGTATAAGGCAAATCATATTTGTGTATATGTAATATTACAGGTACATCAATAAAGATCCTAGTTAGTTCATCGACTCTTCATTTACTGTTTATCATGGCAGTATATCTGCCTGTACCTGTGGTAACACACCACGAAAAGGAGACAGGACTTTTTAGCTATCAGAAAACACAGTAATGCTCTAATCTGTACATTATTAAAAATAATCAGGCTATGTGTATCCAGTAATTCAAAGCAAGGCATGTGGATATATCGATTTATGCCTAGTAAACCAGCAATCCAACATTTAGAATTCTTTTTAAATAAAACTCTATTTTTCGGGGGCGTGGCTAGGTAATGGCGCTGTCAGGCTGTGTGTTTAGGGAGCTCCGTGCAACGATCTCTCTCTTCTGCAACTACTGGATCTCAGCAACATCACATGCTCGCAGCAGAGAAAACCCCGGAGCACCAACAGCACAGAGGTAACAGGACATTGCCTCATATTGCTTGACATATCTCTTACACCATAAAAGAAGTGATCATGTTTTGTGCATGGGCCAGAAGCCCAGTGAAGCTGTTCCTGGATTTCTTTCATCTGGCTCTTAAGATGAGGACGACTATCCATCCTCTTATGGGAGTGATGAGAAACACAGGGGCTACTTGCTGCTGGGGCCACCCCTTCCATCTCCTGGTCAGTAAGGGCGATGATCCTTTTATTTTACACTCCCTGGAGCTCTCTTTGCTCTCCTAGATGTTCTGGAAGTTCCCATTCCAGACTGACTAGACCTGAAAATGTTATCGGAGGGCCCGTGTCCCTCCACCCCAAGACCACAACGCAGCAGAAGATCCTGGTCCCATGCAGTCTCAAGCGAGCCTGCTGGGGGCCACTCTACTGCTCATGAGCCCTAACTGCCACTCTGTTTGGACAATGTTCTATTGTTAATCACCACTTTCCATGGGGTCCCCTTGGTTTTGGGAGGCTGCCTGATGTTCCTGAGACCTTCGGGACCTCCCCAGTACTGGTTTTGGCCCATTGGCGCTTGGTCTGTGTCAGAAACCATGAAATCCGACTGAGACAGAAGTACAGTTAAATCACACTTGTTTAATAATAAAAGTAAATGGAGCAAATGTAGTCAAAACATAGCCAGAGTTCAGGAACCGGAACGGATAGTCAGACAAGCCAAACGTCAGGGAGCCGGAGATGAGCGTAGTGAAACAGCAAGCAGGATCTGGGGCCAGAAGCGATGTCAGCCAAGAAAGTCTTTTAACAAGAATGCAGGAGAGCATCTCTGTGATGCTGACTAAGGCGAAGGCTGAGATCCTCTGGGCTGGGCGGCTTAAGTAGGCAGGACTGACGAGCAGGATATCAACAACAGCTGAATAACTGTGGAGAGATAGGAGCTGGCAATTAGCCAACAGATGAGTGGCCAGCTCAGAGAAGGAAGGGCTGAGCCCAGCCCTGACAGTCTGCAGGTGTTTCCTTGTGCCTGTACTAGTCTGGGCTCTTCATGACCGTATCCCAGACAAAAGCCGCAGTGGGCGTATTGGTTCAGTATGCTCCCTATCCTAGCTTTATTAGGACTCGGTGTTGCCACACTAACTCCCAGACATTTACTGTTTATACTACTTGTTAGGTTGTCAAGTTTCATATTGCGATATGACCACCAGCAGGATGGAGGGCGCTGGATTGATGATCTTACTATCCAAGTGCGCTCCCTCGAGTTGTAGCAAAAGAAGTCTTTAGCAATGACCCATCACTAGGCCTTCTTGCAGGCCAGGGAAGAGCCTGGACTAGATGCTCCTTCTACCAATATTTCAACAACCTGGGTTCTATTCTGGCCAGAGAAGGCCTACCTATATTTCTTTTCTCACTAACAGACAAGATATTGGGGGTTAATAACTAAAGGAATTCCACTTTGCACTACAAGTGCACTTGAAAATGCACTTGTAAGTGCAGTCGCTGTAGATCACTGTAGATCTATCTGAGGGGAAGCTCTGAAATTAGGGGGAGCTCTGCTGATTTTATCATCCAAAAATGCTGTTTTTTATTTTCCTTGCATGTCCCCCTCAGATCTACAGTGACTGCACTTCCAAGTGCACTTGCAGTGCACTTGTAGCGCAAAGTGGATTTGCCTTTAGTAAATAAACCCCCTTGTGTAAGTGTGTGTACAAATGGATTCAAGCTTTAAACACGGGGGGGGGGGGGGTTATTTACTAAAGGCAAATCCACTTTGCACTACAAGTGCAAGTGCACTTGGAATTGCAGTCACCCTCAGATGACATGCAAGGAAAATAAAAAACAGCATTTTGGCTTGCACATGATTGGATGATAAAATCAGCAGAGCTTCCGCTCATTTCAAATCTGCCCCTCAGATTTACAGCGACTGCACTTCCAAGTGCACTTGCAGTGCACTGCAAGTGCACTTGGAAGTGCAGTCGCTGTAGATCCTAAGGGGACATGCAAGGAAAATAAAAAACAGCATTTTAGCTTGCACGTGATTGGATGATAAAATCAGCAGATCTACCCCTCAGATTTAAAGCGACTGCACTTCCAAGTGCACTTTCAAGTGCACTTGCAGTGCAAAGTGGATTTGCCTTTCGTAAATAACCCCCTATATATGCATAAATAACCAATTATCCAAAAATAAAACAATTAAACAATAAAACAAATCGATTTCTATAAAGCAAATATCAATACTCTACAGAAAGAACAAATTATCCCCCCAAAAAAAAATGAATTAACGTAACATAACCAATAAAACAGAACGAAATTATGTATTTTACGAATGAAAACAAAACAAAACAAACATTTCCGCCATGCACAAGTCTAGTTTGTAATATGCAAAGCTATAAATAAGGAATTAAAAAAAAATTCTATTTTTCTCCTATACCTCCTGTGGAGCATTTGCGGTGTTAACAGTGCCTATAAAAAGTATTCACCCCTTGACATTTTCCACATTTTGTCATGTTACAACCAAAAACGTAAATGTATTTTATTGGGATTTTATTTGATAGACCAACACAAAGTAGCACATAATTGTGACGTGGAAGGAAAATGATAAATGGCTTTCAAACTTTTTTTATAAATAAATATCTAGTGTGGCGTGCATTTGTATTCAGCCCTCTTTACTCTAATACCCCTAACTAAAATCTAGTGAAACCAATTGCTTTCAGATGTTACCTAATTAGTAAATAGAGTCCACCTGTGTGTAATTTAATCTCAGTATAAATACAGCTGTTCTGTGAAGCCCCCAGAGAAACTTAGTGAGCCAAACCACATCATGAAGGCCAAGGAACACACCAGACAGGTCAGAGATAAAGGTGTGGAGAAGTTTAAGCAGGTTTAGGTTCTAAAAACATATCCCAAGCTTTGAACATCTCACGGAGCACTGTTCAATCCATCATCCGGAAATGAAAAGAGTATGGCACAACTATAAACCTACCAAGACATGGCTGTTCACCTAAACTGACAGGCCAGGCAAGGAGAGCATTAATCAGAGAAGCAGCCAAGAGGCCCATGGTAACTCTGGAGGAGCTGCAGAGATCCACAGCTCAGGTGGGATAATCTGTCCACAGGACAACTATTAGTCGTGCACTCCACAAATCTGGCCTTTATGGAAGAGTGGCAAGAAGAATGCCATTAATGAAGGAAAGCCACAAGAAGTCCCGTTTGCAGTTTGCGAGAAGCCATGTGGGGGACACAGCAAACATGTGGAAGAAGGTGCTCTGGTTGGATGAGACCAAAATGGACCTTTTTGGCCTAAAAGCAAAACGCTATGTGTGGCAGAAAACTAACACTGCACATCACCCTGAACACTCCATCCCCACTGTGAAACATGGTGGTGGCGGCATCATATGGGGATGCTTTTCTTCTGCGGGGAGGTCACAGCTGGTCAGAGTTGATGGGAGGATGGAAGGAGCCAAATACAGGGCAATTTTAGAAGAAAGCCTGTTAGAATCTGCAAAAGACTTGCGACTGGGGTGGAGGTTAACCTTCCAGCAGGACAGTGATCCTAAACATACAGCCAGAGCTACAATGGAATGGTATATATCAAAGCATATTCATGTGTTAGAATGGCCCAGCCAAAGCCCAGACCTAAATCCAATTCAGAATCTGTGGAAAGACTTGAAAATTGCAATTCACAGATGCTCTCCATCCAATCTGACAGAGCTTGAGTTATTTTGCAAAAAAGAATGGGCAAAAATGTCACTCTCTAGATGTGCACAGCTGGTAGAGACATATCCAAAAAGACTTGCAGCTGTAATTGCAGTGAAAGATGGTCCTACAAAGTATTGACTCTTCACATATTTATTTGTAAAACATCCTTCCCCTTCACAATTATGTGCCACTTTGTGTTGGTCTATCACATAAAATCCCAATAAAATACATTTACATTTTTGGTTGTAACATGACAAAATGTGGAACATTTCAAGAGGTATGAATACTTTTTGAAGGCACTGTATCTGATACAGTATATGTGCACTCTACAGATTTTTTATAAATAAGTAGTGAACAGAAATTCACTCGGACCCTAACACGGGGCTCATGTCTACACATCTGAAAAGGTGAAAGAAAATAATAAATTATCTTATTATGTTATATCTTATTATGCAAAAATAATGCAACATTTCTGTATGTTTTTTTTTATAAGAACCATATTATATTTGTCCAATCACTTTTTACAGCTCCTCTACATTGTACATTGTAGTAAGTCTAAATGGTTCACCAATCTTTCTCTTTTACAGGTTATAAATATAACTGGCATGACGTTTGGTTATGGAATGTCTGCTGGATGTGATACTTTGATGTCACAGGTATTTCGTTACATGCTTTTATTTTTTCCTTTATACCTATTTGCATATAAATTCTGTGACTCTTTAGCTGGATATGCACATTGGAATGCCATGGTTACCTGGCGCCATCTGTTTATTTACTTTCTTCCTCCGGCTGTCTTTCCATCAGGATTATATTTTTGCATTATGCTGCCCTAGGCACATCTGAATCAGGATGCTCTTTTGCACAAGCTTTTTTGGTGTAAATGTAAAAAAAATGTCTGTGACAAGTTCTGCTGCAGTTCCCCATAGCAAACAATACGCTCTATCTTTCATTATTTTCCCACAGCTTGGAAAATTAACATTTTTAAAAGCCGATTGGCCGCTGTAGGCAAATGCTGAAGTATATGCTTTTTAATTACTTTTGTCATTTGATTATTTTAGAAGAAAATGTCTGTTGAAATGTACAGAATGGTCTGCATTTTTTTTTTGTTTACAAACTTTTATTGCAAATATAACAAAGTGATACAAGAAAGGGAGCATCATGGATCAAATATAGTACAGAAAAAAAAGGGGACAGTACGTCAGAGTGTGAAGTTTACATTGGACATAGGTAAAATGTATGTAGCGGGCACCTACTTTCATGTAGGTCACCTTTTTCTGTGTTTAATTTACAAAGTACAGTTCAAGGCAAAATTTAGTCAGGCTTGTACTATTATAACAGGCCTGGTTGTTTATTTTGGAAACTGGGAGTGTCAGTGTAGTGCAGGGTGTGGCCACCTGTGCTTGGACCCAGAGATGCCTTCTTTTGCTTTCAGTGACATGGTTCTGGAAGAGAGGTTGGACTTGGGATCTGAGTGACAGGCAGTTTGTGTGTGAGTTCTGGCCAATCATTAATTTGTTTGGCAGGAGGCGGGACTCTCATAAAAGCTGGAGTCACATGGTCAGTTAGGGGTTCGTAGTCCAGTCTGGTGCCCAGAGAGGGGAGAGGTTCCCCTGCGGGGAGCCAACCAGAGCCCCCCACATGGAGGGAGGGGGAACCGGAACACGCAGAAAAGCTGATGACACCGGATAGCATGTAGTCGCTGGTATTGCTGGATGCATTTAGTCGCTGGTGTCGCTGGAAGCGTGCCAGACCAGAGATAAGGGATGGAGAAGCCATTTCCAAGCCAAGTAGTAACTAAGCGGAAGACAACTGGGTGATCGATCGTTTATGAGTGGCACATGGACTGTTGATCAATTGAGTGAAAGCCCAGGGGAACGGTACTACCAGAGGCTGAGGGATGTTGGTACGCAAGTCAGTGAGACATGTGGTGATGGCCTGTGACTTTGGGTTCAACAATGCCCCAGGATTCCAATCAGTCAGGCAGGAGGAATTATTCAGAGTAATCTCTTCTTTATCTCAACTTGGAAGTACCATACAGATGGGAAGTAGTGGTAAAAAGGCAGCAGTAAAGCTCCCAGCACAAGTAGAGATACAGACTTTTCTTAAAAGTTCTGCAGGTGAAGAAGTTATTCAGAGTGGCTCTTTACCATATTTTCTCTAGTAAATCTACTTCCATCTTCCCCATTGAAGAAATCATTTAAAGTGATTTTATTAGCCCACATTGTGCTAGGTCTTTGCACGAAACAGGCAAAGAAAAGATTATGAAGCAACAAAAGAGCATCTCAGAAAACCCTTCTCCTATCCCAGTTATGTTACATTATTAAAGCAAGAGAAAAAATACAAAGATGGACCGCTTCTATTTCTATGGGCTGCGATGGGCTGGGTGGAAAAAGTGATTTACGGATATAATAATTAATCAACAGCTCCTTCAGGGGTAAGTGCTACATGTATAATCGGAGGAAGCAATAGATCTGTGTTGCATAGACAGTGGGTAATCTGACAATATATACAATGTACACTAAATCAGGCACATACAAAAGACACAGTTGGTGAAGGAATTTTGCATAAGAGCTATAAAAATTACCAAAATATTACTATATTCAAAACAGGGATCCCATATTTTGTTATAATAGCACATGGAATGGTGTAAAATATGGAAAACGTTTTCTACTCAGCTCATGGAAAATGATCTGTTTTTTTTATATGCAAAATCTGTTATCTGGTATACAGACCACCAAACAAGAGAAAGTGTAATGATATTGGTGTCCGCTTATGAAGCAGTGAAATCTATTCACTGCTTCATTCTCCGGCATTCACAGTGGAGATCTTGACACCCCTTAAACATAAACTCAATTCCCTCCAAATCCTCCCCACAAATGATGTGACAAGGTGTTGGAGTAAATGGCTTTGACGGCCTTTTATTAATAAAATAACATAATTAAATAAATAACATTTTAAATAACTTTTTAAATAACTTTTTAATAATAACCTTCTCAGTACTTATTGGGGTCTTGGAGGGGAACACACCCACAGGTCACTACAAAAAACTTCGTAAAAACTTTAGGCCTCCAGTCGCAAACCCCAGACTTTGAGACGGTACACAACCTTCCCAGTGACCTAACTTTTATCCCTTCCTGGTTAACCCCTCGTAACCGGAAGGTACATAACAAAACCCATATTACATATGGGTACCAACCATGTTATATCTCCATAACATAAATCTCTTCCTCCTCCTCACAGACCCAAAACCACTGCCACCGCACGCAAGGGGTAAAACCTTACCCTTGCGCGCACCTCCAAACCCTCAATGCACACTGTACCCCATCCTGTAAGCCTAATACCCAGAGGTCGGTACCCACTTCATTAAGGTGCACCCCATCACTCCTAAGGTACCTCCATGTATCCACCTCCAACTCCTTATGCCGTATGGTCACACCCCCATTCTGCATAATGAACCTGCTGACTTCCTTATTTACCTTTACTCGGGCCCTATCAACCTTTTTAGCAGACAGAGCCCACTGCCATGACGTCCTCCCAACCATATCCGACCATACAATAACCATCCCAGGAAATGCCGCCTGTAAGCGTAAAAGATCGCATTTGATGTCGCGGATAAGATCCCTCATGTACCTAACCCCCATGTCATTTCCCCCCACATGAAGCACCAAAACATCTGGAGCCCTGTCCCAACGAGCGAACTTTTGGACCTTACCCTGTTCCACAGCATGCCCGGTAACCCGATCCATCTGACCCGAGCCTCCTGTCTTGGGATACCTAGCTGCCTACCATTCGGCTGAACATCAGCCCGTTTGGCCCCCAGAAAACGAATGAGTGGCCCAAGATCCGAACCAGGGCCACCGAGTCACCTGTAAAGCAAGACTGACAACACAACAGTAAGTTCTCCCCAACCTTAAACTCTAACCCCAAACTAAAACCCCCGTTAACAAGCCTGTAATAAATGTGGGCGGATATAAAGCTTGAATCTATCTGAGTCCCACCTACCAATGCACTTCACTGCTTCAAAACTAAGACCAGCCCTAGCAGCCTCTGTAGCAGCACCTATACGGAAAGAATGGGATAAGTAGCTTGTAGGGTCGTAGCCGTCCGCCGATAAACATTTATTGAACACTGCTATAAACTGAAATTTTGACAAGGACGACCCATCTGCATGCATCAAGAATGAGCCCGATAATCTCGGACGCATATCCCTGAACGATACCACCGCTCTTACCGGACAAATGTGTGATTCCGCAATCCGGAAAACCTCCAGTTGCACTCCCTTCCCAATCTGATCAGTTTTTGACCGTTTAATACATATTCTAACCGACTTAGTCATATACTCTAGATTATCCCACTGAAGCCCCCCTTTGGCCCGCTTGGATGGGCTAACCAGTTTGCTTACCCGTAATGCCCCAAAGAACGCTAATGCAAAAGCCGCACGGAATAAAGCGCTTTCAAACTCTGAACTGCAAATGTATGATATATGTCGAAATAGGCCGTGTAACATGTCAAAAGACACCGGCCGCCAACCATCCCTCTTCTTATGCGCTTTTCTGTATCCTTTCAAAAGTCTTTTGTATGGTCTCGCAGCCCTTGCAACTTAAAAAGAAAGGCCAAACCTGCCAGTTTCTTATCGATGGCAGCTGCCGAGGTGCCCCGCTCAAATCCCATATTAATAAAATAAAGAATCGCATGAGGTACCTCCCAGCCCGCAGGGTCGATTTCCAGCCTATGCAAGCATGCCAGCCAGTCTTGCCATAGCTTGGAGTAAGCATCCCAAGTGGCCTTACTCACGGAGTGTTGAATACACCTTGCCGCGTCCCCAAGGCAACGTTCCACATCCAGTCGGGGCAGGTAACCCCCTGCTGCTCCGCGTCTGGTGCCAACTCCTGAAACCTGTCCCACTGAAAACGAGACAGTGCATCAGCTAAGGTGTTCTCAACCCCTGGCCAGTGTACAGCGTAGATGAAAACATTCAATTTCAAACAGCGCAATACTAAATGCCTCAGCAACCTGACCACTGGCATAGACTTGGTTGACAAGCGGTTAATCACCTGGACAACACCTAAGTTGTCACAGTTGAGCCGCACTTTCAAGTTACGAAAAGATTCCCCCCAGATTTCCATTACCACCACAATTGGAAACAGTTCCAGGAGGACCAGGTTCTTCAAGAACCCAGCCTCCACCCAAGTAGGGGGCCAGCGAGCAGCACTCCAAGTTCTTTGAAAAACGGCCCCATAGCCCGTAGAACCTGCTGCATCCGTGAATAATTCAAGATCCCAGTTACTGATGGGACCTGACATCCAAAGAGCGCGCCCGTTAAATGATTCCAGGAATTCATGCCATACCCACAAGTCCTCTCTTTGGTCACTGTAATGCCGCGTACACACGAGCGGACTTTACGGCGGACTTTGCCCGGCGGACTGGATTTCGTCGGACAATTCGATGTGTGTGGGCTCCAGCGGACTTTGTTTTCTTAAAAGTTGGACGGAATTAGATTTGAAACTTGTTTAAACTTTATCCGACGGACTCTTCTTTCTAGCGGACAAACCGATCGTCTGTGTGCCAGTCCGACGAACTCAAACTGACGCATGCTCTGAAGCAATTACAAGACGGAAGCGCTCGGTCTGGTAAAACTAGCCTTCGTCTTGAAGCTAGCACATTCCTTTTCTGTCGTCTTTTAATACAGCCTTTTTTTAGAATCGATAATGCGAGAGGAATGAAGTTGTTTTTCTGCTTTATATTCACACAGAGTTCTCACAAACTTCTTTCTTCATGATTTATCCTCCTGCCATGACTAATATAATATTTTGTAACAGCCAGATCTCCATAACTTTAAAATTTTAAAATAGATTTTTTTTTTCTTTTACTTGCACAGGATTGGGGACTCTTTGCAAAGTCAAGCTTTTAAATAATTTCTGATGCTCTGGAGCAATTGCACTTGCAGAGGGCAACTGCCCTCTGCAAAGTGCACAGACTATTTGCTTTTCTCAAATCAACCCCATAGTCTTTTCGACCTGTACCTGCCTACTCCCAAACAAAATGGCGTTTTTTAATCAAAAGACATAGGCAAGAATGTAAGGTAAACCAAAATGTATTTATTTTATTCCCACAAAAATTAGGAAGGCAACACTGGACACACTTTTAGAATCTGGGAAGCCTTTCGTCCCCCAGGACACACATCAAGTTTGAGGACAAGAAAATAGGTATCTTGCGACTATAGGGAGCACAGGGAGCACAGTCAGACCAGACAGAAACCAGGCAATCACTTTCGACTCTTCCATGGAGCCTTCCCTCCACGCTTCTCTGCAGCCTTCCCTCCACGCTTCTCTGCAGCCTTCCCTCCACGCTTCTCTGCAGCCTTCCTCGGAGGTTGTGCCTCTGGTGGTGTACTTGGGGCAGGAGGAGGAGGAGGAGGAGGAGGAGGAGGAGGAGGAGGATTGGCTTCATCTGCTAGATAGGTTGTAGTAGTAAGCTCCCCTCTCAAGCCCTTCTGGTAAGCCTGGAAAATTAGACCCTCACAGAGGAGGCGTTGGCCCTTTTCCAACTCCAGTAATCTGCTGGCTATATAGGTGCCATACGCCTCCTCTGCATTGGGAGGTTTGCTCAGGATCCGGCTTGCTTCCCGTATGAGGTCTAGGGATTCCTGCTCTGTTGGTGTCATTCTACTGGGCCTTTTGTGGAGAATGCGGAGGGGAGGCACCTGACACTCTGTGCGGCTTCTACTTGGCCCAGCCACAGCCTCCTCCTCTCTCCCACTGGGCAAGGCCTCCTCCTCTCTCCCACTGGGCAAGGCCTCCTCCTGGCTGAGGTCATCCTGTGTAAAAAAAGGGACATAGTTGTAATTTTCTGTTATGCAATCACACACAATTTTTAGCTCCTAACTTTCAAATATAATTACACAAAATAGTAAAGGCTATCTATTTGACCACACCATTATTTCAGATGATCAACAAGATCTGAAGTTACGTATATATTTGGCCACTACTGTCTAGTGATATATCTACATATTACTCTTTGTGCAGAAGTGATTTTTTAGGAAGCACTTTCAAAATTAACACCTTAACATCATTAATAACATTTACACAATCCCCAAATCTAAAAAAAAAGTATACCTGGCTGAAGCTGGGCGCATCCACTTCATCAATGGTGAAAAGGCCCAGTTCATCCTGGGACTCCTCAGCTGGGGTGGAGGTGGATGGAAGGCTGGAGGGAAGAGTGGATGGAAGGCTGGAGGGAAGAGTGGATGGAAGGCTGGAGGGAAGAGTGGAGGGAAGGCTGGAGGGAAGGGTGGGGGGAAGGGTGGAAAGTGATTGCCTGGCTTCGGTCTGCTCATCCAGGAATCGCAGTTTGTGGTAATACCACAACTTGGGTACATATACTTGGTCAGCTGCTGCCCCGGATCTGAGCGACTCCTGGATTATTCTGTGTTCCCGCTTATACATGTTACGCAAGATACCTATTTTCCTGTCCACAAACTTGAGGTCTGCCTGGGGGAGTCGAGTCTTCACAAACTCTAAAAGTGTGCCCAGTGTTGCCTTCCTAACATCCCGATTATAATATAGGGGGTGTTTGACCTCCCACAGGTTTTTCTTGTCCTCATAGAGCTCAATAAAATGGCACAAAAATTCTTCCTCTTTAAAGGGATTCATTTTTTCTGGAAGACAAGACACAAGATCCCAACTTAAATGTCAGGCCCAAATCTCAGGATTAGTTTGTGTTGTAATCTAGGGGACACACACACACACACACACACACACACACACTCTTTAATCTTACCTTCGTTTGTGACGGTCGCTACTTCCGCACGGACATACGTAGGCCATCGTAATAGCTTTATATACACTGCGCATGTGTCATGCTCCGCCTGCGTCGCCCGCCCCTGACGTTCGCAAGTACGATTTGGCCCCGCCCCTTCACTCTTCGTTGCGCAGTGGGAGTAGATAGCAAAAGATGGCGGAGCGATTAAGTGAAAGTAGCGCGGAGGAAAGCCCGGAGCCCCAAACATCCACATCCCGGAGGAGATATAAGGCCACCAACATGTCTTTTGAAGAGATGGTGGAGATGGTGTCCATATTGAGAAGGGAGGACTACGATGGCAAAAAAGGACCGTACACACGACCCAATCTGAGAAAGGACAAAATAATGTCCTCAATTGTCACCGCTCTTGAAGGGAAATTTGGGACAAAACGTTCGAAAGAACAATTGCGGAAGCGGTGGTCTGACATAAAAAGTCGGGAGCCAGACCAATATTGGCGAATAAAGAAGCTGCTTAAAAAAAGTAAGTACTTGTGTTTTACTATTGAGATACAGAACTTGCATGCTGATCCTTATTTTTGGCGGTTTTTCTGCATCGTTCGTAAATACCGTTCTTTGGAATAGATATGATACTTTATAAAGTGACGTTATTTTTTCGCCAAATACGATGGGACAGTGTTGGACATACATTTATGGCTTGATAATTTGTCGAATTCCCACAATGAGTTGATGTGGTGTAGATGTGTTTGAAAATATAATGCTTCCTCAAAAATGATTCAGTACTATAGTTAGTGGGAATGATTTAGCAGTCCCACTATTGTTCTTCGATTTTATTTATTTTTAAATTTACTTTTAATTTTATTCCGTACGTTTTTTGGCTCTGCGTAACTTCTGCATACTTTCAGCTATTAAAACCATTCAACTATTAAAATGTTCGTCTCTTTTAGCTGATGTGTGGTCTTTTTCAACTTTTTTACTACCATTTATACGTTTTTAAATATTAAGGTTTTTTTCACTTGTTTAAACATTGAATTCAATGGGAGCATGCTTGAAATCCTTAAATTCTTCTTCCGCTCCCAAAAGTTTCAGCTCCTTCATACTTTCACCTAGAGACACCGAACAAACTTTACAATGTTCAATAAATATTCAGCTATCTGGCTATATCCTTCCAGTTTGTTATTTTTGTAATTTTTGGAGAAAAAGCTTTTTGTTTAGAGGTCATTTCGTGAAATTTTAGACATTAATCAGAGTGTACTGTGTTTGTTTTGTTGCCATGGTTACCAAAGCTTCTGTTATACACAGGGGGGGGGAGGTGGCTGGAGCATCTCAGCTCTGATTACAGAGCCCGGGGGGAGGGGACAGACACACCATGTACTGATTTATAATCGAGGAATATGATGGGGCAGTTTTGATGGCGGTCATTTTAGCAATTTAGCTATTCAGCATTCCCACGCATTTTGCGCAGGAAATGCATTTTCTAGTGTACTATGTGACCATCACTAAATTTTTGAGGGGTAATACACATAGGAGATCATTGAGGTGTCAGCATCTGTGAAACTTGCCCGAAAATAAGCATTCTTTATAATTGTTGTTCATAGGTAATGTTCATCCTGTCAACAACATTTATTATGATGCAAAATTGGCAAAAAATCTTAACCAACGTTTTACTTTATTTATTAAAACCTAAAAGATCAGTGTGTTTTAACTATACCTTTTTTTCAAATCTCATAGGGGAGAAAAGACTCAGACAACAGTCCAAGGATCTCAGGACCCCCCAAGTCACCAGCCTGAGGCCGAACCTACCCCAAGCCCCAGCCCAAGACCACGCCCACCCGACGACCTTGAGGAAGGAGAGGTGGAGGAAGTGTGCGAGGTTTCAAGCCCACCAAGTGAGTGACTGACACCCCAGCTTGAGTTACTGTATTTTGGCGTGCATATTGTAAACCTTGTTTTTATTCACTCGTTTTAGGTGAGTTTCTGGTTGTGGAAGGCCAAGCAGCAGAGCACTTCACCACAGACAGTGCGCAAAGATTAATTGGCCAGATTATGCTGTGGAATGGCCACATAGATCAAATGCGTGAACAAATTCACAGCATGAAACTTCGCCTGGACTCCATGCAACAGGAAATGAAGAACATGATTGATGTTTTGGGCCGAATATAATCACGTTTGGCCTAAAAACATCAATCATGTTCTTCATTTCCTTGGGAAGTTATTTTGTTATTCAAAATTTTTTTACAATTTTGGGGGTATAACCAAATTTACAATGTGTGATGCACACGGTGTGTCATCATGTGCTATCTTCCATCATGGGTTAGCAATGTACTTGTTTTGTGTTTGCAAACCCTTCATCCTGAAAAATCTTTGGTGGTGAGAGGAACCAAAAATGGGATTGCACACACAAAACACGTACATTGCTCTCCCATGATAGGAGATAGCACATGTTGACTTGACCCTTTAGTAAAGCTCAATTTTGAGCATCTTATAAATGACAAATTTCTGCAAGGGTGACATTACATGCACCGTTCTAGAAATATTGAACTTTGTAAGTTCATTTATTGTAAGTTTTGTTTCTAAAAACACTGTTGTGTATGTAAATCTTGTTAGATAAAGGTCTATATATTTGTTAAAAAATGGCTTGAATAATTTAGTAAAAGATAATTTTTTTACACAACGTAAAATATTTTTGAAAAAAAAAAAAGAACAAAAAAAATAAAAAATATGGTAAAAAATGCACCTTTCAATGTGCACCAAGTAAAATTTTTTACCCTATACAATGTGTGTGGCTGTTTCTTGAAGTCCAAATTTGGGGTTTGTTTTTGTGGGCCTGATTAACTAAAGCTAAATGCACTTGACACTACTACAAGTGCACTAGGAGACAGACATAACTTAAAGGTAAACAACAATAAAAACAAGATATTTAGATAAACCAATTTTCTTTTTTCTTTTTTAAACAAACTTACAGCTGTTGCTGAATAGCAATGGCCCCCCGACCATTAAAATAATTCACATAACGGTCACGCACTTGACGTGCGGTTCGGGGGGCCAAGCCAATACGGCCAATTTCTAGGCCTGTGAAAGTGCTAGCCTCTTCCAGTCTGGCCTCAGGCCCAACAGAGGATAGATATGTAGCTGAATGTCTCCTTAAAAAGTTATGTAAAATGCAGCAAGCAAGGATGACGTGGTTGATTTTATAGTCCGCCAAATTAATAGCCGTAAGGAAGATACGGAACCGGCTGGCCAGAATACCAAAGGCATTCTCCACAACCCTTCTTGCTCTGGCCAGCCGATAATTAAATACCCTCCTCTCAGGGGTGAGTGTCCTTTGGGGGAACGGCCTCATCAAGTTCTCACAGAGAGCAAATGCTTCATCAGCAATAAAAACTGAGGGGAGTCCATCCACATTATCGTCATCAGGTGGCAATTCCAGGCCACCGGTCTGGAGACGATGGCACAGCTCGGTCTGTGCAAAGGCTCCTCCGTCAGACATCCGGCCGTTCTTACCCACATCCACAAACATAAACTCCAAATGTGCCGAGACCACCGCCATCAAAACTACACTATGGAACCCCTTGTAGTTAAAGAAATAAGACCCCGAATGCGGTGGTGGCACAATCCGGATGTGCTTCCCGTCAATCGCCCCTACACAGTTGGGAAAGTCCCAACGGTCAGCGAACTGGGAGGCCACAGTCTGCCATTCCTGTGGACTTGAAGGAAACTGTGGAGTGCAAAAAAAAATAAGATAAGGACTTTAATAAAAAAATTGTATATCAGATTACACCAAAACATTAGTAAACAACAGCAGTCAAATATTATGAATATGTGTGTTTGTAATTGAAATGTGGAAAAACATAAGGCACACTTATAAGATTACTCACCCCCTATGATGGCCCATTGATACATTTGAATGTGGGGGTAGGGGTTCTAATTAGGTTAACAAACACACCTGACTGGCTCAAACATTTGTGGGGTGGGGGAGGGGTTCTAATTAGGTTAACAAACACACCTGACTGGCTCAAACATTTGTGGGGTGGGGGAGGGGTTCTAATTAGGTTAACAAACACACCTGACTGGCTCAAACATTTGTGGGGTGGGGGAGGGGTTCTAATTAGGTTAACAAACACACCTGACTGGCTCAAACATTTGTGGGGTGGGGGAGGGACAAACAAGACAATGGAGCAGACAATATACATTGTTCAATGGACTATAGGCTAGAGAAAAAAATGGACCCAGCATTGCATGGTGGGGAGGTTAATGAAAGAAATTATGCATGTAGGGCAATAAATGATTAAAATAGGCATGTACGAAGATAAAGGGGACATTCACAGCAGATTGAAAGCATGGCAATTAGGTAAAGAGGACAGTTCTACAATACATCTAAAAACAGTTAATACATATCATGTAATGTTAAAGGATAAAACTTACCTTCATATATTCCTTCTGCAGGACCTGAATAATAGCAGAACAGGTCTCTGGGATCATGATCCCCAGAGCCTGGGGGGAGATGCCTGTCGAGAACTTTAAGTCCTGAAGACTTCTCCCTGTCGCCAAGTAACGTAACGTGGCAACTAGCCTCTGCTCCGCACTGATGGCTTGCCTCATGCAGGTATCCTGCCTGCTGATATAGGGGGTCAGCATAGCCAGCAGACGCTCAAAGACGGGGTCCGTCATCCTGAGAAAATTCCTGAAATCCTCAGGATTATTCTCACGGAGCTCACGGAGCAAAGGCATATGACAGAACTGGTCACGCTGGCGCAACCAATTCTTGGTCCATGAACTCCTCCTCACCCTGTTCATGGACTGGACTCGGGTCAAAGTATTAACCCCAACACCAAGTCCCCACACAGCACGAACTCGAGAACGAGAACGTCCACTCGACATGGCTTCAAAACGGTCGGCTGCTCAAACAAACAAACTTATAACAAACGCACTGAAGAACAGCAAGGCCTATGAAGAACGACCTGAAAATCAGGAACGAGCGGACCAGAACGGCCTGCAAGGCAGGTTACAAACTGACCAACACGCACTGAAAAGCAGATACAAACCTCACAAGCACAAACTGAACCGCAGAAAACGAACGAAATAAGCTGAAGTGTGAAAAGCGCGAATCGTCTCTAACCAAACTTCTACTAACACAAGATAAACACGAGATTAGCAGAAGGAGCCCAAAGGGTGCCGGAGTGGGGCTTGGACTTCCTTTTTCTAGTCCCGTCGTACGTGCTATACGTCACCGCGTTCAAAACCAGCGGACTTTTGCAATGAGCGTGTGTGGCCAAGTCCGTCCGTTTTTAAGTCCGGCTCAAGGAGCCAACAAAGTCCGACGAAAAGTCCGCCGGGCAAAGTCCGCCGTAAAGTCCGCACGTGTGTACGCGGCATAAAGAGTCACAAAGTTTGTGGGGGTCGGTGACCCCCGCAGTCGCTGCCCACAACCTTCGGCAAAGGACCCTACCCATGGAAATTATTCGGCAAGCAAAATTCAGCTTACTCAATAACGATTGTAGCTGCCTCAATTGCACCTTGCGCTTACCAATGGTCCCACGCACTTCTGCCTTGAGAGTTTCTAGCTTGTCCGACGGCAGTCGGCACTCCATTCCCATGGAATCCACCTCAATTCCCAGAAAAACGATATTGGACATGGGGCCCTCCGTTTTGTCCGACGCTAACAGGACCCCGAAACGCTCCGCTATGTGCTGTAACATCCCTAAGAGGACTGCACAACCGTTAGAACCCGCTGGGCCAACACAAAGGAAATCGTCCAGATAGTGGATCACTGAATTGATCCCAGAAACGTCCCGTACCACCCATTCCAGAAACGAACTGAACATTTCAAAGAAAGCACATGAGATAGAACTTCCCATTGGGAGGCAGCGATCCACGTAGTATGCCCCATTCCATGTGCAGCCTAGCAAGCGGAAACTTTCCGCGTGGACCGGCAAAAGCTGGAAAGCAGATTCAATATCCGCCTTTGCCATAAGTGACCCCCGCCCGTAGCGACGGACCCATGATATCACTGCGTCAAAGGAAGTATACATAACCGCACACACCTCCGGCGCAATCGAATCATTGACTGACCCACCCTTCGGAAAAGGAAAGATGATGAATCAACCTGAATTTATTTGGCTCCTTCTTTGGAACTACTCCCAATGGGGATACCACCAATCCCAGAAGTGGGATCGAAGTAAAAGGGCCAGCCATGCGCCCCAACTGTATTTCTTTTTCTAATTTTTCGCAACCACTGTCGGATACATGAGGGCCGAACGTAAATTCTTCGCTATGGGAGGTGCTTCTTCCAAGGAACACGGTATTTTAAAACCGCTCGCGAATCCTGATTCCAATAACTGAGCCACATTTCGGTCGGGGTACCTACTGAGGAAAGGATACATCCTTTCCACTCACACCGGCGTCGTCCCTCTTATTCGCAGGCTTTCCACCACGCCCCTTCCCTCTTCTAAAGCACTTTGACAGTGCGTGAGATCCCCCGCAACCGCAGCATGTGTGCTTGAATCGACAGTTTGCACCAAACTTACAGGTGCCCTCATTAAACTGCCAACCCCATTTCTTTTCAATCGGTTGTCCTGGAGCTGCGGTACCTCCGACCCCTGCCTGAAAAAACTGGTTCGGAGCCCTCACTGCAGTCATAAGCTTCATCCACAGGCTGATATCCTTATGATCCCAGCGTAGTGAAGGTCGGGCGGCCATCCGTTGCCTAAACTGCTCGTCGTATCACAGCCATGCCACTCCGCCGTATGTCCGGTGCGCCTCACTAATGGCATCTAAGTACACAAACAAGGCCGAGCAGTCCTCGTCCTCTTTCTTATGTTCTTCTGGTTTCAATCTATCCAGATTGAATTTCTCTAACGGCAGTAATGTGAATATCTTCACATTTTCCCCTTTCCAAATTTTTTCCTTCACTTCTGTCTTGAGATGGGCTCCCAATGGGCCTTCAAAACAGACATAGACCTCACTCTTTGCAGAGTCCGCCAACCTGACTGACTCAGCCTTCTTCTCCCCTGTTTTTTCTTGGCTGTCCGGGACTGAAACGCTGGTTGATGTTCCAGGCGGATAGACTACCGCCGTCCCAGCTCCGATTGTCGGTGTAACCGAATATATATATATATATTGTCGTGAATATTCAGTCAGAATAAGTTGTGCCTTTTTAAGGACAGGTTTCCCGCACAATAATTATCCTTGAGTAATTTTTAACGAAGATATTTTTAAGATACAAAATCAATCAATATGACACAGTCTATACTTGTGAAACGTATTCACGGAGACGTGAGCATACGAAATAGAAATTTATTGGTAAACAAACACAAATAATCACATGAAATTAAGATACCGATTGCGTTACATGAACGTCTTGAAAATCAATAAAAACACTTGCAAAAATGGGCGTACCGTCCCTATGACCTAATACCACCATGATAACTTCTCAGTAGAATCAAAAACCTTATGAACTTGACAATAAAACAGAACGTCTATATTTCACACGTGCAACCGTTACTTTGCTGCAGGTAAGTAAGTGGTTAAAATTGTGAAATAAATTAGACGTTTGTTTTGTAAATAAATGTGGCAACTATGCAAAAAGAAAAATATAATGAAAAAATCTGAATCTTTAGAGAAAAATCTACAAGGCGGTTATTGATTCGGGAGAATGATTATCAACTGTATAATATTCAATACATCAATATTTGTGAGAACATATCAATATTTGAGAGAACATGCAAGATAAAATCAACATGATATAATTACCCATTCCAGGATGGCTGCAGTTCCTATGGGCTGGTTACCAGAGTTAAAATGGCTGCCGTAGTTTCAAGATGGATACTCCTAAAGAGGATTTACTTCTTGTGACCTCCGAGTTCTAAGTATTAGGTGTTGAGGAATCTTCATGAATGTAAAGATATGAATTCATGCATGGTGCATGAGTGTTAGTCTGGGAGTGTGTGTGTCTCCCAGTGTCCCCCCTCAGGGTGGATCCCTGAGCTCTCCCCCTGAGCTCTCTCCTTCCTCCCGTTCTCCTTTTTCATCTGCCATCTTACTTGCCTCTAAATACCATTTCAGATAATAAGACCATAAAAATTATAATGGCTCTGCCCAAAAGGAGGTGGCTCACTTCCCATTGGGTTAGGAGACGTAATGATTAACTTCCTCTGGAAATTTAGTGAGTTCAAATAATACCACCTTCAACCACCAGGTGTCTCACACGTGTTTTGAGTCCATCCTTTTAAGTTAATACGTTCTATTTTCATAAGGTGTATAATGGTAAGGATAAGTATATACCTTTAAATATTCTGGTAATCGGTCTAATGTAAAATACACTCAGTATAAGTTTGATTAATCACCATTAGGGATGAGCCGAACACCCCCCGGTTCGGTTCGCACCAGAACCTGCGAACGGACCGAAAGTTCGCACGGACATTAGAACCCCATTGACGTCTTGGGACTCGAACGTTCGAAATCAAAAGTGCTCATTTTAAAGGCTAATTTGCATGGTATTGTCCTAAAAAGGGTTTGGGGACCCGGGTCCTACCCCAGGGGACATGTATCAATGCAAAAAAAACTTTTAAAACGGCCGTTTTTTCGGGAGCAGTGATTTTAATGATGCTTAAAGTAAAAAAAAAAAAAGTGAAATATTCCTTTAAATATCGTACCTGAGGGGTGTCTATAGTATGCCTGTAAAGTGACGCGTGTTTCCCGTGTTTAGAACAGTCCCTGCACCAAATGTCATTTTTAAAGGAAAAAATCTCATTTAAAACTGCTTGCGGGTTTAATGTAATGTCGGGTCCTGGAAATATGGATGAAAATCAGTGAGACAAACGGCATGGGTACCCCCCAGTCCATTACCAGGCCCTTTGGGTCTTGTATGGATATTAAGGGGAACCCCGCACCCAAATTAAAATAAGGAAAGGTGTGGGGCCACCAGGCCCTATATACTCTGAACAGCAGTATACAGGCTGTAGGTTTGTTGTTAAGTAGAATCTCTTTGTAATTTTGAACGGGTACATTTTTAACGTGTTTAGCTCCAGCCAAAAAATCTTTTTTAAGCTTTTTGGAAAACATAGGGAAGGGTTATCACCCCTGTGACATTTGTTTTGCTGTCTTTCCTCATCTTCAGAAGATTTCACCTCACTTTTTGTGCCAATGGATTGGAAAGCATCAGTGGAAAGGAGAAATGTTTTTCCCATATTAACTCTTACAGGAGAGAATTTCCCTTCCTAGGGGTAGATTTATTCTCACTTCCTGTTGTCTCCTTCCGTTTGCAAGTAGGAGTTGTTTGTAAGTTAGTTGTTTGAAAGTAGGGTCCTGCCCTATATACTCAGCAGAAATTTGGGCCTTAGGTGTTGCTGTGGCCACAACACTGTAAGCCCTCACAGGGCTCTGCTGTGAAATATTAGATCAAGAATTGTAATTACATGCCCCTGTTGAACAGGAGCTGAAAAATTAGGCCTTAGGCACTGGTGCTGGTGCCACAACAATGCAACCCCTCACAGACACTCTAGTTGGAATGCAGGAACGAGCCCTGCTGCAAAGTATTGCATCAAAAATTGTAATTACACGCCCCTGTTAAACAAGGGCTGAAAAATTGGGCCTTAGGCACTGGTGCTGGTGCCACAACACTGCAACCCCTCACAGACACTCTAGTTGGAATGCAGGAACGAGCCCTGCTGCAAAGTATTACATCAAAAATCGTAATTACATGCCCCTGTTAAACAGGGGCTGAAAAATTGTGCCTTAGGCACTGGTGGTGGCACCCAGAACCAAAAATGTTCTTACAAGCTATCAGCGTGATGATTGAGGAGGAAGAGGATAATTACTCAGGGATAGTCACTCAGCATCAGCATAGGCAGTCTTTGAAGGGATCTGAGATTTCAAAAAAAATTATTCGGTTACATCAGCATCAGGTGCTTGGTAGCTGGTGGTGATCCAAGACTCATTCATTTTTATGAAGGTCAGTCGATCGACCGAGTCAGTGGACAGACGCACCCTGTGATCGGTTACCACGCCTCCAGCAGCACTGAATGTGCGTTCCGAAAGAACGCTGGATGCAGGACAGGCCAGTAGCTCAATTGCATACTGTGCAAGCTCTGGCCAGTGATCCATCCTCAAGACCCAGTAACCCAGAGGATTTTCGGTGGGAAAGGTGTCCAAGTCTGATCTTGCCCCTAGGTATTCCTGCACCATGTAAAACAGACACTGGCGATGGTTGCTGGAACCGATCATACCTTGGGGCTGCGGACCAAAAAATTGTCTGAACGCATCGGTCAGACGGCCACCTTCTCCACCGCTCCTCCTGACCGAAGCCTCAGCAACACGTTGTCCAGAAACAGGAGTTTGTAACCTCCCAGTCTCTGGGAACGCATTGCACAGACCTTTCTGCAAGGCCTCCCGAAGATGTTTCATCCTCTGCTCCCTCTGCGATGGCAAGATAAGGTCCGCAACCTTACACTTGTAATGTGGATCAAGGAGGGTTGCCAGCCAGTATTGGTCCTTCTCCTTGATACCACGAATACGAGGATCCTTACGCAGACTTTGCAGGATCAGGGAGGCCATGCAGCGTAGGTTTGCTGAGGCATTCGGTCCGGAGTCCTCTGGGTCACTAAGGACGACATGGTCTGCAGCCACCTCCTCCCAGCCACGTACAAGTCCATGTGTTTCTTGGGACTGATCCCTTAAAGACTGCTGCTGATGCTGAGTGCCAGGCTCCACCTCCATACTGACACAATCTTCCTCCTCCTCCTCCTCCTCTTCCTCCTCGTCCTCTTCCTGTGTGATCGGCGGGCACGCAGGAACACTGTCTGGATAAAGGGGGCCTTGAGAGCTAAGGAAGTCCTCCTCTTCCTGCCTCTGTTCTGCCTCAAGTGCCCTGTCCATTATTCCATGCAGCGTGTGCTCCAACAGGTGGACAAGGGGGACAGTGTCACTGATGCATGCACTGTCACTGCTCACCATCCTCGTGGCCTCCTCAAATGGTGACAGGACAGTGCATGCATCCCTGATCATGGCCCACTGGCATGGGGAAAAAAAACCAAGCTCCCCTGACCCTGTCCTGGTGCCATAGTCGCACAGGTACTCATTGATGGCCCTCTGCTGCGTGTGCAGCCGCTGCAGCATGGCCAACGTTGAGTTCCACCTGGTGGGCATGTCACAGATTAGGCGGTTCTTGGGCAGGTTAAACTCCTTTTGGAGGTCCGTCAGCCGAGCACTGGCATTATATGACCGGCGGAAATGCACACAGACTTTCCTGGCCTGCCTCAGGACATCCTGTAAGCCCGGGTACCTGCCCAAGAACCGCTGCACCACCAAGTTAAGGATGTGAGCCAAACAGGGCACATGGGTCATTTGTCCCTGTCGGAGGGCAGAGAGGAGGTTGGTGCCATTGTCGCAAACCACCATTCCTGCCTTAAGTTGGCGTGGCTTCAACCACCTCTGAACCTGCCCCTGCAGAGCTGACAGAACCTCTGCCCCAGTGTGGCTCCTGTCCCCCAAGCACACCAGCTCAAGCACCGCATGGCATCTTTTGGCCTGCGTACTTGCGTAGCCCCTTGAACGACTACGGAGCACCGCTGGTTCCGAGGAAGAGGCCATGGAGGAAGAAGAAGAGGAGGGGGTGGAGGAGAGAGGTGTGTCACAATCATTAGCATTTTGGAGGCGTGGTGGCGGAACAACCTCCAACACTACTGCACCTTGTCCTGCATCCTTCCCAGCTGCCAGCAGAGTCACCCAATGCGCCGTGAAACTTAGGTAACGTCCCTGTCCATGCCTGCTGGACCATGAGTCAGCGGTAATATGCACCTTACCGCTGACCGCCCTGTCCAGCGAGGCATGGACATTGCCTTCCACATGCTGGTAGAGAGCCGGAATCACCTTCCGTGAGAAAAAGTGGCGTTTGGGTACCTGCCACTGAGGAACCGCACATTCCACAAACTCACGGAAGGGGGCAGAGTCTACCAACTGAAAAGGCAGCAGTTGAAGTGCTAGCAATTTTGCCAAGCTAGCATTCAACCGTTGGGCATGTGGATGGCTGGGAGCAAACTTCTTTCGGCGGTGCAGCAGCTGGGGCAGGGAAATTTGCCTGGTACAATCTGACGTCGGTGTACCAAAATCAGATTGCCCACAAGTACGTGGCTGTGACACACCTAATTCTACACCTTCATTCCTCTCAGTGCAGGTCTCAGAGAGGACTGAAGGTCTAGTGGGGTTGGAAATCTCAGCTGATGAGGAGCAAGCAGAGGTCCTCTTTGTTCTTTGGTGTGGGTCTTTTAGATACGCTTGCCAACGAACTGCATGGCAGGTCAACATATGTCTGGTCAAGCATGTGGTACCCAAGTGGGAGATGTTTTGGCCACGCGAGATACGCTTGAGACATATGTTGCAAATAGCAGCGGTGCGATCTGATGCACTCGTCTCAAAAAAGGCCCACACCAAAGAACTTTTTGAATAACGCGCAGAGACTGCAGCGCCCTGCACATGTGGAGCTTTGGGGTGTGATGCAGTCAATGTGCTGCCCTTAGGCTGGCCCCTGGAGGGCATCCTGCCTCATTGGTGATGTGCCACCTCCTCCTCCTCCTCCTCCTCCTCTCTCCTATCAGGCACCCACGTTGAGTCAGTGACCTCATCATCCCCTCCCTCCTCATCACTGGAGCAAACCTGGCAGTATGCTGCAGCAGGGGGAGCATGACTGCCAGATTGCTGTCCTTCTTGGGCACCCCCTCTGTCCGTGCTCGTGTTACTGCCTTCATCGAGCTCAGTATCATCATCAGAGCCTTCCAAACGCTGGGCATCCTCCTGGAGCATGTACCCAACACTGTGGTCAAACAGTTCGAGGGACTCCTCAGGAGGACATGGTGGGGCTAGGGAAGGAGTCACTGATGACATTGAGCCAAGGGAAGAGGCCGCTGCTTTGCCAGACAAAGTACCCTGGGCATGGGTGAGAGAGGATGAGGAGGATGAGGACGGCTTGGTCATCCACTCGACCAAGTCTTCCGCATGTTGCGGCTCAACATGGCCAGCTGCCGAAAAAAAGGCCAAGCATGTCCCATGGCCACGTGCTGATGAGGATGCACCGTCTCCACGACCAGCACTAGACACAGAGCCTGCTTGCCCTCTCTTATTGGCTTGTGACTGTCTGCCTCTCCTTCTTGGCCTTCCAGACATACTAATGGCCTGTAGCTGCACTAAGCTGGGATATATATATATATATATATATATATATATATATATATATATATATATGTACTGATACTGCAGCTAGCAAAATCAACTGCCTGCCTGTAGTATGAGAACACCACCAACCTTCTACAGGTAGCTTTAGCTGAACACTGTGAGGTGGACGCACCCCACTAACTTGTAGGTTTAGCAGAACACTGTGAGCAGGACGCACTGCACTAACTGTAAATAGTCTAGCTGCCTGACTGTGGTACTAATAGGATCAAAAGAACACCAGCAATTTTCTTCAGGTAGCTGTATTTACTGTAACAAGACAAGCCTGCCTGTCAGTAAGAAGATAACAGAAACGGATCTAGCTGAACACTGTGAGCAGGACGCACCCCACTAGCTTGTAGGTTTAGCTGAACACTGTGAGGTGGACGCACCCCACTAACTTGTAGGTTTAGCTGAACACTGTGAGGTGGACGCACCCCACTAACTTGTAGGTTTAGCTGAACACTGTGAGCAGGACGCACCCCACTAACTTGTAGGTTTAGCAGAACACTGTGAGCAGGACGCACTGCACTAACTGTAAATAGTCTAGCTGCCTGACTGTGGTACTAATAGGATCAAAAGAACACCAGCAATTTTCTTCAGGTAGCTGTATTTACTGTAACAAGACAAGCCTGCCTGTCAGTAAGAAGATAACAGAAACGGATCTAGCTGAACACTGTGAGCAGGACGCACCCCACTAGCTTCTAGGTTTAGCTGAACACTGTGAGATGGACGCACCCCACTAACTTGTAGGTTTAGCTGAACACTGTGAGCAGGACGCACCCCACTAACTTGTAGGTTTAGCAGACCACTGTGAGCAGGACGCACTGCACTAACTGTAAATAGTCTAGCTGCCTGACTGTGGTACTAATAGGATCAAAAGAACACCAGCAATTTTCTTCAGGTAGCTGTATTTACTATAACAAGACAAGCCTGCCTGTCAGTAAGAAGATAACAGAAACGGATCTAGCTGAACACTGTGAGCAGGACGCACCCCACTAGCTTGTAGGTTTAGCTGAACACTGTGAGGTGGACGCACCCCACTAACTTGTAGGTTTAGCTGAACACTGTGAGCAGGACGCACCCCACTTACTTGTAGGTTTAGCAGAACACTGTGGGCAGGACGCACTGCACTAACTGTAAATAGTCTAGCTGCCTGACTGTGGTACTAATAGGATCAAAAGAACACCAGTAATTTTCTTTAAAATACTGTAACAAGACAAGCCTGCCTGTCAGTAAGAAGATAACAGATAGCTGAACACTGTGAGCAGGACGCACTGCACTAAATGTAAATAGTCTAGCTGCCTGACTGTGGTACTAATAGGATCAAAAGAACACCAGTAATTTTCTTCAAAATGCTGTAACAAGACAAGCCTGCCTGTCAGTAGGAATATAACAGGAACGGATCTAGCTGAACACTGTGAGCAGGACGCACTGCACTAAATGTAAATAGTCTAGAAGATAACAGGAATGGATCTAGCTAAACTGAATACAGTGTATATATATATATATGCAACACCTGGGATGCATATATATACACAATACACTTTAAGTGCAGCTAACTGACTGACTGTCCTGCCTAATCTAGCTAACTCAAATGAAATGACACTGTCTCTCTCTCTCTCTAAGCACACCGGAACACACTGCACAGGGCCGCCGTGCAGGCGGCCTTATATAGTGTGGGGCGTGTACTAAATCCCCTGAGCCATAATTGGCCAAAGCCTCCTTGGCTTTGGCCAATTATGGCTCTCTGTTAAGGCGGCGCTGTGATTGGCCAAGCATGCGAGTCATAGTGCATGCTTGGCCAATCATCAGCAAGCAATGCACTGCGATGCCGCAGTGAATTATGGGCTGTGACGCGCCACACGAATTTGGCGCGAACGGCCCATATCGTTCGCAATTCGACGAACGATCGAACAGCCGATGTTCGAGTCGAACATGGGTTCGACTCGAACACGAAGCTCATCCCTACTCACCATTACATAACTTGGTTATATACCTGTATCTCTATAAATGTATATCTGTAAAAACTCGTCTATCTAGGAAATACACACATTGTTATATATTTCATCAATACCACATAAAAATGATTATCTATATGGATACCTGTATAACTTCTGGTATCTCCACTGAACATTTGTTTATCTTAAGTGTAGGCTACAATCTTATATGATTATAATCATGATTATATGTTTTTCCTAATACTAATTCGTTACTTAAAACACTTCTACTTATAAAATCACACTTTCATATACATTTTCTTCATAGCAAAGTTGTTGGGTCCGCAGACGCCAACATTATAATGTCTCTGTGACCAACGATGTAATAGACAGTTTAGAATGACTTATAATAACCTTATTGATACTTTAAGGTAGTTTTGACTGGCACAATATTCAACTTTCTCTAACGTGTTGAGTTGGACTTTGAACATTCTCACTGGGTGTTTAGAAATGACTTGTTTGTCTAAACCATCCTAAAAGTTCATGCAATGAGTTTTGTTAGCCAAGGTGTTAGCTACTTAAACAGTCCTTCACTTGAACACAATAGGTTAGCCGAGTGAGGCTATCTCTAGGCGATAATTGTCTGCATAACCTTGGGTCCTGTGGCAGTTTTTGTTTATTCACAATACCATGTAAATATCTCCTTGTTTTGTGACAAGAGCAGTCTTTGTTCCAACAGCTTCCTTTACAATACATGCTTGTAAAAGTCTTCAATATTTAAAGAAGTAGAGAAAGGCTTGGTCAAACATGAGAATGTCCATTTTATCCTAAAAGTCCCCAAGAGGGCAACAGTTCAAATATTTAACATCACAGTTCATCTACTTGGTGAGGCCTAAGCATCTCTCATGTTTCTGCCAGTAAATATAAAATATATTTCTTCATGAATTCACAACAATATATATATATATATATATATATATATATATATATATATATATATATATACACATAAATATGACAGGGGGATATGCTTACAGTGTTGGGGGTCTGAACGAGGCATAAGGAAGTTAAAAATCTTCCTAATTCCCCCTCAGATCCCCCGAGATTCCCTCTTTACTCCCCGATGCTCCACCTCTGAGCTGGTGAATTGGGGAGTGTGAATTCTGACACAGATCGCCAGTGACGCGCTGAGATCGCAGCTTCATAAACTGGCCGTTACTGTGTCAGTCAATGAGGATTCTCGGTGTGCGGAGATCATCGGCAGAAGAGCATTTTCAAACACTTCTCCACCCGATAATCTCTGTTTCATAAACTGTTTATGGACTGTGATCAGCGGTGATCACAGGGGAAATAAGGTGAAATATCAGAAGCCTTAGGACTTCTCTCAACCCTTCATTAGTCTTATTGTTTGTTTGTTCATATTGTGATCCTATGTAATGTACATTTGCTGTATACTGTTAAAGTGGAGTTCCACTCAAAAGTGGAACTTCCACTTATCCGTCCCCCTCCCCTTCCAGTGCCACATTTGGCACCTTTCAGGGGGCGGGGAGGGAACAGTTACCTGTTTTTGACAGGTACCATTCCCCATTTCTGGGAGACAGGGCTGTGGCCTGGTCTGCCGGAAGTTTGCCCCCCCCTCCTCCTTCCGCCGCCGGACCAATTAGGTGCAGCGTGCTTCGTGCATGCACAGTAGGTAACCAGCTGTGAAGCCAAAAGGTTTCACTGCCGGGTTCCCTTACCAGCCTGAAGATAGGCTGGGGTGCCGACATTGCGGGCTCCCTGGACAGGTAAGTGTCCATATATTAAAAGTCAGCAGCTGCAGTACTTGTAGCTGCTGACTTTTAATTTTTCGTGGGGGGGGGCTGGACCTCCTCTTTGCGGCCCATCCATAAGGGGTGCGGGGGCGCCACCCCCCTAAACTCCATGCAGGGCGCCGCAAGCATAGAGTTCTATGGGGTTTTTTTTTTGTGAAGCACATGATTAGAGCCAGAGGCTCTAACTGGCTTCAAAAGAGGGAGGGCTTGGGGTGTAGAGCACTGCACCCTGAGCCCACCCACTTGTGACAATAGGGAATCAACATTTGCTATTGTCTTCCTGCTTCTCCTCCCGGTCAATCCGGACAGGAAGTGGGTCCTGGGACCGGATTGGCTGGGAGGAGAAGCCAAGGGAAGCCGGGAAGTCACCTGGGACCTGGATGGGGTAAGTGCATGTGCTGGCGGGCTTGCGAGCGGGGCTGGAGAGCAGGGTTGGCGAGTGGGGCTTGTGAGGGGGGTGGGTAGGGGGTTTGTTTGTCGCCCCACCCCAAAAAAATGGAACACCAGCTGCCACTGCACCCCTCCAGTACACTTCCTAGTTAGGCAGGCCCTTATTTTCAGCTTTCTATCGCACGTCTCCAGTCTTTTCATGAAACACCTAATTAGCATTATAACCTGTATCCACTCAGTTGGCAAGTGGCCTAGGAATCTATAAAACTGAACTAGGAAATAGTGGTGCCACCCTGAAAATAATTATATTTAAAGTAGAATCATAGGCAAACCCCTTTTTTCCATTTTGGACTGCGTAATTTCTGCGAGATTTCTCTTCACTTCCTGTTCCACAGCCAAAACAGAATGTCAAAGGAAATCCCTGCAAATTCAGGGAATCCCTTGGGACCCCCTAGGTCATCAACACATTGGAAGATTCCCCCTCTATTACTGTTCTGAAGACAACCCAAAATTTGGGATTTTCTTTTACTTTCACTTTCAAGGATAATGGTAAACAGGACAAATAGAGAGGGTAAACCTAATTCAGTTCCTTACTTGAAAAAGTATTCATGCCCCTTGAAATTTTCTCACATTTTGGCATGTTACAACCAAAAACATAAATGTATTTTATTGGAATTTTATATGATAGACCAACACAAAGGTGTCCGTTTATGAAGCAGTGAAATCTATTCACTGCTTCGTTCTCCGGCATTCACAGTGAAGATCTTTCTCCTCTGTGTGCCAGTTTATGAAGCTTTGTAGATCGCTTCACCTTTGGAGGAGTGAAGAGATCTACAAATGCTTCAAACAGTGGAGAATGGCCCCTGATACTGGAATCTCGTGAGACACGAGTACAGCACCAGAAATACAGAGATGTCAGTTTATTAATCAGTGATAAATTATCACCGCTCAATACACGGACAGACGACGTGGATTAATGTTAATAAAATAATGAGTCCCCCTACATTATATACATATGTATACACACACACACATTATATATACATGTATATACACACACATTATATATATATACATATACACATTATATGTATATATGTATACACATAAATATGACAGGGGGACATGCTTACAGTGTTGGGGGGTCTGAACGAGGTATAAGGAAGTTAAAAATCTTCCTCCTTCCCCCTCAGATCCCCGAGATTTCCTCTTCACTCCCCGATTCACCACCTCTGAGCTGGTGAACCTGGGAGTGTGAATTCTGACTCAGATCACCAGTGAGGTGAGATCACCGCTTCATAAACTGGCCGTTACTGTGTCATTCAATGAGGATTCTCCATGTGTAGAGATAATCGGCGGGAGAACAAGTTCAAACATGTTCTCCCCCCGATTATCACTGTTTCATAAACTGTTTATGGACTGTGATCAGCGGTGATCCTCGGGATCACCGCTGATCACTGCTTCATAAACGGACACCAAAGTGGCACATAAATCGTGAAGGGGAAGGAAAATGCTAAATGGTTTTCAAATTATTTTTTACAAATAAATATGTGAAAAGTGTGTGAGTCAATACTTTGTAGAACCATCTTTCACTGCAATTACAGCTGCAAGTTTTTTGGGGTATATCTCCACTAGCTTTGCACATCTAGAGAATGACATTTTGCCCATTCTTCTTTGCAAACTAGCTCAGGCTCTGTCTGATTGGATGGAGAGCATCTATGAACAGCAATTTTCAAGTCTTGCCACAAACTCTCAATTGGATTTAGGTCTGGACTTTGACTGGGCAATTCTAACACATGAATGTGCTTCGATCTAAACGATTCCATTGTAGCTCTGGTTGTATGTTTAGGGTCTTTGTCCTGCTGGAAGGTGAACCTCTGCCCCAGTCTCAGACTCTAACAGATTTTCTTCTAAGATTGCCCTGTATTTGGCTCCATCCATCTTCCCATCAACTCTGACCAGCTTCTCTGTTCCTACTGAAGAAAAGCATCCCCACAACATGATGCTGCCACCACCATGTTTCACGGTGGGGATGGTATGTTCAGGGTGATGTGCAGTGTTAGTTTTCCGCCACACATAGCATGTTTGCTTTTAGGCCAAAAAGTTCAATTTTGGTCTCATCTGAGCTGTGGATCTTTGCAGATCCTCCAGAGTTACCATGGGCCTGTCAGGAAGGGCGCGCCAATAATCAAGATGGCGGCCACAGAAGTTCCCCTGTACTGCATGTCTGTCAGGGCTGGGCTCAACTCTTCCTTCTCTAAGCTGGCCGCTCAGCTGTCGGCTAATTGCCAGCTCCTATCTCTCCACACCTGACTTACCTGTTTATGATATCCTGCTCGTCAGTCCTGCCTACTTAAGCCATCCAGCCCAGGTGATCTCTGCCTTCACCTTGGTCACATCTCTAGAGACGCTTTCCTGTGTTCCTGTTAAAGACTTGCTTGGCTGACATTCCTTTTGGCTCCAGATACTACTTGCTGTTCTACTACGCTCATCTCTTGCTCTCTGATGTTTTGGCTTGTCCGACTATCCGTTCCGTTTCCTGAACTCTGGCTATGTTTTGACTACGTTTACTCTGTTTACCTTTTTTTTTTATTAAACAAGTGAGATTTAACTGTACTTCTGTCTCAGTCTGATTCATAGTTTCTGACAATGTCCCACTGAGAAGGGCTGCGCGGGCATGCTTACGCACGCCTATGCACACACGCACGTGCATGCACGCTAATGCCGCACGGGATGCCATGTGCGCAAGCGGTGCACGCGCGCGCACCCTGTGATGGTTCTTGGTACTAAACAGGCTATTTAGACTGACTTACTCCCCTGGATCAGTGCTGTCTGGTCTACAGCGTTCCCTGTGATTCCTAATAACCGTTTACCTGTACCTGTTCTAGTTGACCTACCCGGCTTGTCCCTGACTATTACTGTTATCTGCCAGCACCCGGCCTCGGCTTGTCCTTACTATGTTCCTGCCTGCTCCTTCTGCTACTTTGCTGCCAGCCTGTTCCCAAACCTGCCTGCACCCAACTCTGCTCCTGTATCACGTCTGTTCTGGACTCGTTTACCTGTGCCTCCAGCCTGCCTGTCTCCAGCCTGACAGCTGTTCCTGGTCCTATCCCAGCTCCATCATCAGTTCCGGTCCAGCTCCTCTGATAGCAACTGTGCCAGGCACTCGTGCAACTCTGTACTTCCACGCTTCCTGTTTACTCTACCAGGGGCCTCGAGTCAGAGGGGTAAAAGAGGCCGCCCCCTGCATATCAGACTCTACCGCCAGGTAGGTGACAGTGCCAGACAGCCATGTCTGAGTCTGCGCAGGGAGCCTCTCCCATGGAGGAATTTTGCCCACACCTGGCGGGCCTTACCCAGGCTGTTAAGAACGTACAAGAGGGTTACACACAAGGAGCTACTCCTGCAGTTGTAATGCTACTTCCAGAGCCCAGGGTCCCTACACCTGAAAGATTTACTGGTGATCGCAGTAAATTTTTGGCATTCCGCAATGCTTGTGAACTCTACTTTGCCCTGCAACCACGAACCTTCTCCCTGAAAGTCATTAAAGTCGGGTTCATCATCTCCCTGCTACAGGGTGAGCTTCAGTCATAGGCCCACCGCCTGCTGGAACAAAAAGCTGACTCTGACCAGCCTAACCAAGCTTTTTGATTATATGGCTCAGCTCTATGAGGATCCTCAGCAAACTGCCACTGCGGAAGCAGCACTACACACCCTCCAGCAAGGTCGCAGAGCAGCCGAGGACTATGCTTCTGAATTTTGTGTCAACGGAGGTGCGAATAAGATGCTGATGGAGTGGTAATTTTTAGTTCAGTATTTGCCTTTTTCTTTTACTACCACTCCATCAGCGTCTTATTCGCACTTCCGTTGACACAGGAAGCTGCTGGGATATGAGCGTCTCCTTCTATTGCGCAATGACGTTGATTTTTTGCATATGGGCGGAGTCATCTCACCCCTTGCCATATTATCTCACTAGCCTCTAAGCACCTTCTTCTAGCTATGGTTGCCCCAAAGGGACCATTGGAACCAACTACCGCTTCCCAGCAAGCACCCCCAGGATCGGTTGATCTACAAGCCTGAATGACACTCTGCCGTATGGTGATTGTGTCCACCTATTCCGGTAAGCGCATTTACCCCTTCTACTTACGCGTGGATTCTGAGCACATGAAGACCACTCATTTGATTTAGGAACATCATCCACATATGTTCCTCCTTTCTCTCAATAGAAGTATCACGTTGTTTATGCTGATGAACTTTTACCTCACTATGGACACTGCCTCCAGCAACTGGAGTCTGTTTTTTCACTTTATTTATTGTGGCTCTTAACTATTACCACGTGGAAACATTTGCTGTTATACACATTATATATGTACATGGGGTGTTAGCCCACCCCTCTGCTCTCATCTCACTTAGCGCTGCATTCATTTATTATTTTTATCATCAAAATTGATCGCCTGTTACGGGAACGGAGATCCGAAAGAGCAACGGGACCATCCTGTCCGGCATGGATGTTACCCCGGGTCTCCAACTAAAACAGCCTGACATCATCAGCCCCTGCTGGACCTTCACCTGAGATCCCTGAACCAATGCAGCTTGGCACTTTTCTCCGAAGAGCGTCAACGCCGACATCATAATAACCTCTGTCTCTATTGTGGGGAGCCAGAACACAACGTGAGATCATGTCCAGCCAAGATCCGCAAGTGCCTAACTATTTATTCTGCCTGCATACCAACTCTGCCAACTCACTCAAGTCACCTGGCTCTTCCCATTGTATTGCAACTTCCAGGAAGGAGTATCCCAGTTCCCGCTATAATTGACTCCAGTGCCTGCAGCTGTTTTATGGACTTATCTTTTATCACGGAACATCAAATCCCTTTGCAACCCATGGCCCAAGGACTCTCGGTACATCTGGCCAATGGGTCTGCCATTAAATCTGGACTAGTCACACAAGAAACTTTGCCATTATCTGTCATCATGGCTGATTGGCTGATAACCATAAAGAACTGTTACGCCTGGATGCCATTGCATCTCCCCTGTTTCCTGTTATCCTTGGCATGCCGTAGTTACAGGCACATAATCTGCTTAGCAACTGGGCCATGGGGGGAGGTCAAGTTCCACTCTCCTTACTGCCTCCAACACTACTTGCAGGAGCTCTCATGTGACCCACCATTCTTGCTATGCTTGGATTCTGACGCTGAAACTTGCCTATCTGTACCAGTTGTATATCACGACTTCTTAGATGTGTTCAGCAAAAAGGAGGCAGAGACTCTTCCTCCTCACCGGCCCTATGATTACCTGATTGAACTTCTCCCCGGGGTCGAAGTCCCTTTCGGAAGGATTTTGCCTCTGTCAGAATTGGAGCTTGCCGCTCCAAAAGACTATATTGACGACAATCTAAAGAAGGGCTTCATCTGCCCATCTACCTCCCCCGCAGGAGCGTGTTTCTTCTTTGTGGAAAAGAAGGATCATTCTCTTCGGCCATGTATAGACTATCATGAACTCAACAAAGTTACTGTCAAAAAATTTTATCCTCTCACCTTGGTGCCCAAATTGTTCCAGAGGTTGAGAGCCACAACTATATTTACAAAGTTAGATCTCCGAGGGCCTTACAATCTGGTTCGTATCCGGGAGGGTGATGTGTGGAAGACTGCCTTTTGCACCTGATTCGGGCATTTTGAATATCTTGTGATGCCATTTGGCCTGTGCAATGCCCCAGCCACATTCCAGTACTTCATTAATGACATTTTCCGTGACTACCTAGACCTGTTTGCCGTAGTACAGTATATCTGGACGATGTTCTAATATTTTCTTCTTCCCTTGATAATCACTGCAAGCATGTCTGAAATGTGCTGGGCAGACTACGACAACAAGGCCTATATGCTAAACCCAGAGAAGTGTGAGTTCAAGCGACAAAGCATCCAATTTTTGGGACTTACCGAAGGTGTTAAAATGGATCCTCCAAAGGTCACTGCCATTCTGGACTGGCCAGCCCCAGTGGACAAGAAAGGCATTCAACGCTTTGTCGGGGTTCGCAAACTTCTATCAGAAGTTCATCAGGGGATTTTCAGCCATCATCTCCCCTATTACGCAAATGGCCAAGCAAGGCATCCCATTTCAATGGTCCCCCAAAGCTCAAAATGCTTTCGAGACCCTCAAGAAGCTGTTTACATCCACATCAGTTCTAAGGCATCCTGACCCAGCCTTACCTTATGTATTGGAAGTAGATGCATTAGAATCAGCAGTCAGCTCAGTACTATCCCAGAGACAGGGGTCCAAGGCCCTGTTACATCCAGTCGCTTTCTTTTCCCTCAAATTGTCAACCCCAGAAAGAAACTATGATGTTGGGGACCGTGAACTTCTGGCCATCAAAGCTGCACTGGAGGAGTGGAGATACCTCTTGAAATAAGAGGCACACCCGATCTTGACCTATACAGATCATAAGAACCTGGAATACTTGAGGACAACAAAGAGACTCAAACAATGCCAGGCCAAATGGGCACTCTTCTTTTTCATGTTCTCCTTCCATATAACTTACAGACCGGGGTCAAAGAACACAAAACCTGACGCGCTTTCCCGCACATTCAGTGAGTCTGAAGAATCTGCATCATCCAATACTATCCTGTCTTCAGAGACTTTTTTTGGTTACTCCAGGGAGACCTACTCTCACAAATTAAACAGGCTTCTGTGGATGTCCCCTTGCCTATGCAAACAACCATGCAGGCCAGGGATGGCCTACCGTGGCACAAGGACAAAATATTTGTGCCAGGAGACCTACGTGTTCCTATCTTGGGGTTGTGTCATGACCACATGTTAGCCGGACATTTTGGGGTCAGTAAAACTACTGAACTTGTGCAGCGCACATTCTGGCAGCCTCAAGCTGAAAAGGACTTTAAAAGTTATGTGGAGTCCTGTACCACATGTATACGAAACAAGAATAGTAAAACCAAGGCATGGGACTTGCTTAAACCGCCATCTGTCCCGGAGAGACCCTGGAAGAATATTTCAATTGATTTCATTGTGGAACTCCCCCATCAGATGGCTTTACCACCATCTTTGTGGTGGTAGACCGTTTATCCAAGATGGCCCACTTCCTGTCAATGAAAGGTACACCATCTGCCCTGGAACTCAAATTTTTGTGAAGGAAATTATTAGACTCCACGGAGTTCCACCAAACATTGTATCATACCGAGGGGTACAGTTTACCTCAAGGCTATGTGAAACCCTAGGAATTGAGCTGTCCTTCTCTTCCGTATATCATCCCCAAACGGACGTGCAAACGGAGAGAACCAATCAGACTCTTGAGCAATATTTATGTTGCTTCTCCTCATTTTTGCAGGATGACTGGGCTGCATTGTTCCCTTTAGCGGAATTCACTTATAACAACTCCACTCACTCTGTCACAAAACAATCCCAATTCTTTGCTAACTACGGATTTAACCCATCATTTCTGACCAGTACCTTTCCGGAATGTTCAGTACCAGCCGTTCTTGAAACTGTAAACTTCTTTGATACCAACAACAAGCTGTTACAAACAACAATGGCTAAAACACAACAAGATAACAAAAAGGTCTTTGATAAGAGGAGGTGGGAGAGCTAACGCTGGAACCTGGTGATCAGGTTTGGCTGTCCACAGAAAATCTGAAACTAGCATGCCCTTCTAGAAAATGAGGTCCTAAATTCATGAGGCCCTTCCCGGAAGAGAATAGAATCAACGATGTGGCCTATGAACTGGAACTGCCGTACTCTTTTAGGGTACATCCTGTCTTTCATGTAGCTTTACTAAAACCTGTGATCCCTGATCCATTTCCTGGACAGAATAGGGTCCACCTGAAGCAGTATTAGTCGATGGGGCAGAGGAATTTGAAGTCAAAGCAATTCTGGACTGTAGGAAGAGAAGAAATCAAATTCAGTATCCTATTCAATGGAAAGGGTATGGTCCGGAGGAGAATTCATGGGAACCCAAAAATGTTCACGCCGGAAGACTTTCCCAGGCATTCAAGAGATCCCATCCGTTAAAGTTGGCCGGATTGGGTATCCGGAGGCTGCACATTAGGAGGAGGCAATGTCAGGAAGGATACGCCAAAAATCAAGATGGCGGCCACATAAGTTCCATGTGCGGGTGCATGCGCGTGCACTCTATGACGGTTCTTGGCACTAAACAGGCCATTTAAACTGACTCATTCCCCTTGATCAGTGCTGTATGGTCTACAGCACCCCCTGTTATTACTGATAACCGTTTGCCTGTACCTGTTCCAATTGACCTTCCCGGCTTGTCCCTGACTATTCCTGTTATCTGTCTGCACCCGACCCTGGCTTGTCCTGACTACATTCCTGGCTGCTCCTTCCACTACTTTGCTGTCAGCCTGTTGCTGAATCTGCCTGCACCGGACTCTGCTCCTGTATCACATCTGTTCTGGACTGGTTTACTTGTGCCTCAAGCCTGCCTGCCTACACCTGCCTGAGCTCCAGTCTCCATCCTGACAGCCGTCCTGGTTCTACAGCTCCACCATCAGTTCCGGTCCAGCGCCTCTGATAGCAACTCTGCCAGGCACTCGTGCGACTCTGCACTCCCGCTCCTCCTGTTTACTCTACTAGGGGCCTCAAGTCAGAGGTGTAAGAGAGGCCTCTCTCTGCATATCAGACTTAACCACCAGGTACATGACAGGGCCTCTTGGCTGCTTCTCTGATTAATGCTCTACTTACCCAGCTTGTCAGTTTAGGTGGACGGCCATTTCTTGGTAGATTGCAGTTGTGCCATACTCTTTCCATTTCTGGATGATTGATTGAACAGTGCTCTGTGAGATGTTCAAAGCTTGAGATATTTTTTTATAACCTAACCCTGCTTTAAACTTCCCCACACATTTATCTCTGACCTGTCTGGTGTGTTCCTTGGCCTTCATGATGCTGTTTGTTCACTAAGTTTCTCTAACAAACCTATGAGGGCTTCAAAGAATGGGTGTATTTATACTGAGATTAAATTACACACAGGTGGACTCTATTTACTAATTGGGTGACTTCTGAAGGTAATTGGTTCCACTAGATTTTAGTTAGGGGTATCAGAGTAAAGGGAAATGCAGGCCACACTTTTTAGATATTTATTTGTAAAAAGAATTTGAAAAATATTTCTCATTTTACTTCCACGTCACAATTATGTGCCACTTTGTGTTGGTCTATCACATAAAATCCCAATAAAATACATTTACGTTTTTGTTTGTAACATGATAAAATGTGGAAAATTTCAAGGGGTGTGAATACTTTTTCTAGGCACTGTAGGTGTTCTAATCCATCTCCACTCTAAATCTAATCTAAAACTAAAAAAAGTTTTGCCTTTAGTTGTACTCAGCTTTTCTGGTAATTACATTGGAGCATACTAATAGGTGTTGGTGACATGCCCCAATCCAACCCACAGGATCAAACATAACTCTGTTAAAGTTTAGTTAAATAGATAAATAGATACATTTCCTTTTTTATCATCAACACTGCAGAATATTTAACTCCAGCATTTTACATTTACTTGGTACTGATTTGAGACCTTGTCCCCAAAGATGTAATTGTTTATGACGCTGTTGGCTGTTTCACACATGTGCAATAACCACCTGAGGTGGTGGTAGTCATTTGTCTGTAGTGCCCTATCGGAGGGTAGAATTTTGACTGCCCATCGACAGACCTGGGACTGGCACGGCAGGTGTCATCAAGGAGAAAGCAGGGAGATCAGTAAACATCCATTTGCAGATCCCCTCTTTTTGCTATTGACCAAGAAGCAAAGTGTAAAATGTCAGTTATGAGTACTGGTGTCACTTTCCCAGCCAGTAAGACAGAGGAAGAAGCTAATTAGGCATGATCTGCACTGCATTAGCTTTATTTGAGAGCAGGCGAGACATCAGGGGTCTTTAAGGGGTCATTAAAAGAACCTGTGACCATAAAAGTGTCACATAGGGGAATGTTTGTCCCCTATTGATGAAAAATAACATTTAATGAAAAAAGATGTTTTTTTTTTTTTTTTTTAAAGTGTAAAAATTAAAGTTACACTTAAACATTTAGAGCCTTATACAAAAAAAATTGGAGCCCCCCCCCAGAATACATGCACATATGAACATAAATACATATGTTGGGCTCCTATGAATGAAAATGTTGACTACAATACACGTTACATATCACCTTCCATATTGAAGTGAGAGCAGCAATTCTAGAGCCAATATTCATAGTTAACTATGACCTGTAATGTAAGGGCTTTTGAAGTGTTGCCTATTGTTAAATATAAGGTATTAAAGTTTGTTGACATTTTGCGGGTGAACGCAAAAAGATACCTTGTTGGGTATCTAGTTACTCGGTGCAACCTCATCTTTTTTAATTTACTAAAATTGGGTAATATATTGTGTTTGTGTGACCATAAAACTTTGAACTACCACTATTTTATTCTCTAGGGCAGTGATGGCGAACCTTGGCACCCCAGATGTTTTGGAACTACATTTCCCATGATGCTCATACACTCTGCAGTGTAGCTGAGCATCATGGGAAATGTAGTTTCAAAACATCTGGGGTGCCAAGGTTCACCATCACTGCTTTAGGGTGTCTGCCTCATGAAAATATATAACGTTTGAGGGTTTTAACTAACCTTTAAGTTGGCACTGGGGAGAGTAGCAGTCTCTTTCTCTCTCCACTCTTGTGTGCTCTCATCAGGAAACTAATACAGCTTGTACTCATTCTTGTGCAGCTAATGCTCATTCTTGTGCAGCTAATGCTCGTGCACATATACCAGCACATAGATGAGCTCGGAGTAGCATTCAGCATACACTGACATGTTGGCGCATCTGTGCGCACCAAAGCACACGTCCACATGCATTGGCGTCAAGCTGTCTATTTAAAGGAGACCCTGATGTGTGCTAATCTCTGGATGTTCTTCAGCTTCCCTGTGATCTGTGTTCTTGTGTTCCTGCTTTTGCTGACTGATCTTCCGTTGTTGACAAAGTTCGTTCCTGACCTTGTTCTGTGGATTTTGGATACCGACCTCGGCATGCCCCTGACTATTCTCTGCCTGCATCCCTGGTACTGTCCTTGGCCTGCTACTGGACCTTGCTCTGCTTGCTTCCCTGGTACTGATTTCAGCCTGCTTCCTGACCACGTTGCTGCCTCACCGTGTATGACCCTGGCTCACCTTGACGACGTCTCTGACCGCGGCAGTCACCTGCTACCAAGCTACCGGCTCCCATGCTTCTTTGAGCCTTGTACCTCTGTCACCACATTCAGGGGTGCTTAGACCAGAGGCGCAAGGGAAGCCCTCTCAACAACTTGGCCTCCAACCACAGTACGTGACAGCTCTGCATTGATGCACTGTTGCAATATATGACTCTTGCATGCTCTCAATGCTTTAACCCTCCACCATACCATAATGTTCCTGGGCTTATTGTGCCTATACTTTCTTCTATACTAAAGTTACTAGAATTTCAAAACGAAATCCTGGGATGCCCTACTGGCTACAGTCACTTTTAACCAAGTCCAAGTCATTGCCCCTTTTTGAGCAGTCTGAGGACGTTCCATGGCAATTGGTGGGTATGGTCAAATTGTGCTAACAGTGGGAGGGGCCTAAAGGGCTAAAGTTAAAAAAACCTGAACCTACTCTGCTTGGTGTCAAGAATGTGTAATACCCAGGGGCGGGAGTGGGTATTGCACAGATTGCGAGAATGTGTAATGCACAGACAGCACAAACTGCCCCAGAAATGAGCCCTTAGAGTATATTAATTGCTGAAGAGGGTGGTATGAAAGGAAGATGGCTAATGGGGGAAAAAATTATTAGCAATATGGCATTGTGAATGGCAGAGCGGATTGCAATAGCAGTGTACTTCCAACTCTTTACAGTGCTTTCTGTTTCCTCCTCAGCATGCTGACAGTCCGTGTGCCTCCTCTTTCTCTCTTTTTCCTAGCACAGGGGCACAGAGACTTTTGGGGGGGGGGGGCACATATACTCTGTGCTTATGCAGATGCTTATTTCATGGACTGACAGCAAAAACACCAAGGCCTTCTGCTTGAAAAGCCAGTTTGCAGGGGAAGAGAAGAGAGATACCGTCCTCCAGAGAGCACAGCAGTACAGACAGAAATAGTCCTCATCTGCAGGAAAGCCAGTTCAGCACAGAGGTAGATCTTTCATTAGCTGGTATGGAGGCAGTTCTGCAGGTAGTGGGACGTTTAAGGCTGACTATACACTATACAATCTGATTGTACTATCAACTGAAGATCTACCATTCACTATGTAGTGCCAAGGCCTGCCCGATTGATATTAACTGAATAATTTCTTTAGCACAGCACACTTAAGAAGATTGTACAGAGATTTTACAATCAGATAGTGTATGGGGAGTTTTAATATGTTCTCTAAAACACAATGGGGGTTTACTAAAGCTGGAGAGTGCAAAAGCTGGTGCAACTCTGCATAGAAACCAATCAGCTTTCAGGTTTTATTGCCAAAACGTAATTGAACAAGCTGAAGTTAAAAGCTTTTTGGTTACTATGCACAGCTACACCAGATTCTGAGTGCACCAGTTTTAGTAAATCTCCCCCATGGAAAATTATGGCTGGGTCATCTGCAGAGGATACTGCTGGGGATGTTTGCTTCCCAGGAACAGACCCATCAAAATGAAAACTCTCCCTGGAAAACTGGGACCAATAGTAACCTTATTTTATACTCTCACAACCATTTAAACATGAAAAACATCAGGCCAAACAAGAGCGCCAGGTCACACCAGGGGCGACATCATTCTTCCTCCTCCACATCCCATAGATCCATTGATAGAGACAAAAGTTCTTCCAGGCTCCTCCTTTCGTTATTTTTAAAATACACATAGCCAGGTAGAGGAGCTTGTTGGGCCTGCAGTAACAAGGTCTTTCCATGGTCTCTGAAGTCTGATTTTCCGAGGTGTCAAGAGACAAACAGGGGGAGAGAGAAGATGTGATGAAACAAATGCACCAAATGATACAGAATTTGCAACCACTCAAGAGGCTCCAGAACCATCATCACAGCCCTCCACCTCTGTGGCAGCTCAGTCTGTGATGGAGATGGAGGATTCAGATAAGCAAGAGACAGCTAAAAATTTTAGAATACTCTACTTTTAACTTTGCTCTGATTGAACATTTTATCACAGCAGTAAAAGTTGCTATTCAGCTGGAAGAGTCAGTAGAGATTTTGGCTAGAGTCAAGACTTTTTCTTCATGCAAACAAGAACATATTAAACTTTTTACTGATCAAGGAAAATTTAGTTAGTGCTAGAAGAGTGGAAGATAGTGGAGAGGTGTCCAACCTTTCATAACCACTTTGCAAAATCGTATCTCCTTTCCAGTGGCGGCCCGTCCATATAGGCGCGCCCCCTCTATCCATGCGTCCGGCCCTCTGATCTACATTCAGGATGCCGGACGCATGGATTCCACGTGATTAGAGCCAGAGGCTCTGATAGACTTCAAAAAAGGGTGGGCTCGGTCACAGAGCACTGCGCCCGAAGCCCACCCAGTTATGTGACAATAGCGAATGAATATTCGCTATTGTCACACCGATTCTGCTATCAGAACGTGGCTCCTGAGACCTGTTTCTCGATTTTCCAAAAGGAGAAGCTACCCTATTGGAGGAGGGAGGAGACGCATGGTGAGGACACCGCCGTGATGCCGTGGAGGAGACGCGCGGTGAGGACACCTCCGTGATGCCGAGGAGGAGATGCAGGGAAAGTCAGCCGCCCATGACATGGGGTAAGTGTTGTGGGTAACCGACCAAACGGGGGATGTTTGGGACTATGCAAGTAGTAGACACTTCCATTATGAGATTGGCAAGGATTATCACCTTGTCAGTGGAAAATGCATCATCTTTTTGAGGTGTACTAGATTGCAGGAGTGCTGTAGTCCTAATCAAAGCTTTGGATGAACTAAAAATTGTGTCTGATTTTGTGGCTGAAACCTCGATTGTCACATTACGTAATACGTATCATAATGAGTGCGAAATGCATTACATCTTGCATGTTGGGTGTCTGTATGTCTTTATTTACATATTGCACTTTCCAATTAAAAAGGCCAGCCATTTAATGTATGCATCTTTTATTGATCTCTATTCTTTCTAATATCCATGGATCTATATATGTACAGTATATGTACAAAAGAAGACATGACCAGTGTAAGACCGATATCCCCAACTTTCCATCACCCCCTCTTTTACTTTATAACCCCTTTCTTTTCCCCTTCTTATCTATAATAAATTAGACCACACACAGGAGTTTTTTGGAGTAAAAACTGGCCATAGCAGCCTCCTTTATTAATAACTATAAAACCAACTATTTAAATAACTTTAAATAACTTTTTTAATCAACATATGTATAACTATGAACAACCTTTTTACCGACAGTTCTATCACCTCCCAATCTTTGGTCTTCCGATGGCACCTCGAACTTCACATTCTCCACTTTAAAACTTTTTCCATCACCAGTACACTGCGATACCATATTTTTTACCATACGAGGCCTCCAGCCGTATTAAACAGCTCGGAGACAACCCCCTTCCCGCAGTGTAAACATTTTGTCTTCCAGCCTACCCTTCCGCTGTAAGAACACACCAGAGGGGCACGTAACACTGAAAAGCCCCCCACCATTTCCATCACCTCTGTTTTTTTGTACCACCATAAGAGACCAAAGATACCGCCACAGTCCGCAAGGATGACCCCTTAGCCTTAAGGGCCCCTCCACACCCGCAAGGCCCTCTCAATACCATCCTGAATGCCAAGTGCCCATAGATCAATGCCTACCGCAGAAAGGTGCACTCCATCGCCCCTTAGGTACATCCCTACGTTAACCTCCATGTGTCTCACTACCAATCCCCCATTGTTAACCACAAATTTTCCCACAGCCTTATTCACCTTGATTCGCGCTTTATTAATCCTGGCTACCGATCGTGCCATGCGCCAGGACATCCGTTCTACTGTGTCTGACCATACCACTATCATTCCCGGGAAGGCCACCCGTAGTGCCAAAAAATCGCACTTCACAGCCGACACCAGCTCCCTGGTGGATCGGACCCCCAGGTCGTTGCCTCCAGCATGTAAAACCAAAACATCAGGGGGATCAAGTCGAGCGTAGTGTTCAACCTCCGGCACAACTCTGCCCCAACCCATCCCTGGAAATCCTAACCATCGAATACATGCCTCCCTCCTTGAAAACCCTAGTTGCCTGCCTTCCGGTCTAGCGTCCCCCCTTTTGGCACCCCAAAAAACGTAAGAGTGCCCTAAGATCCAGACGAGGCGTGGCTGACCCCCATCTGAAAAGACATAACACAACAGAAAAGAAAATTGAATACAACTGTGCTGCCCCACACCTTTAGTATCAGGCATGCACTTATATTATGTCATCATTCTCTTTTTTTTTATACATAATCAGATAACAACTGAGGGCGCACATAAGACCGAAACCTCCTGGATTCCCACCTTCCAATCCTCTTAATTGCTGCCTCATCCAACCCACACCTGGCAGCCTCTGTAGCCACCCCGATGCGGAAGGAGTGTGAGGCGAATTGTCTACTATCCAACCCTGCCGCCCCAAGGCATTTCCGGAACACTGTAACAAACTGAAACCTGGAAAGAAAAGTCCCATCCCCATGCACAAACAACGGCCCATCCCCAACTGGGCAAATTTGTAAAAATTCCTCAACCACATTAACCGGGCAAATTAACGAACCCGGCAACGTGAACAGCTGCACCGTTACCCCTTTTCCTGCCTGATCCGTCTTAGACCTGTGTAATTTTACACCCTATCACTTTTAACTTCCACATCCTGTATCCTCAAACCCCCTGCTACTCGTTTTGCCGGACTCACCAATTCCCCCACCCGAAACGCCCCAAAAAACGCAATAGAAGAAAATCGGAATAATGCGACACGCAAAATTCAACTTACCTAACAGGGATTGTAACTGCCGCAACTGTACTTTCCTTTTCTCCATCATTTCCCTGACATCCATTTTTAACCCATCAACCTTGTCCCTTAGAAACCTACACTCCATTGCTCTGGTATCGATTTCGATGCCCAAGAAACTCAACATTGTCGTCAGACCCTCCGTCTTATCTGCTGCCAATGGTACCCCAAACTTACCGCAATGTGTTGCAGGGTTGCCAAAAGAATCGCACACCCATTAGATGAACGTGGCCCCACGCAGAGGAAATCATCACGGTAATGTATCACGGAATCTAACCCTGACACATCCTTAATTACCCATTCGAGGAACGAGCTGAACAATTCAAACTTGGCACAGGAGATAGTGCAACCCATTGGCAGACACCGATCGTCGTAAAATTCCCCTTGCCAACAGCAACCCAATAGCCAAAAACTGTCCGGATGCACTGGTAGCAAACGGAATGCCGACTCAATGTCCGATTTTGCCATGAGCGCCCCCTGACCGTAATGCCGCACCCATGCCACTGCCACATCGAACGATGTGTAAGACACTGTACAATCCTCAGGATTGATACCATCGTTCACAGATCCCCCTTTTGGAAATGAGAGGTGGTGAATAAGGCAAAACGTATTCGGTTCCTTCTTAGGCACCACTCCCAACGGTGACACAACCAAATCCTGCAGTGGCTTAGTTGCAAAAGGCCCACTCATGCGCCCCAACGCAACCTCCTTGGCCAGTTTCTCAGACACCACCCCAGGGTTCTGGCCATAGAAGGTATAGCTGCCATGGAGCACGGAATCCTGAAACCCACGGAAAATCCCTCACCCAACATCTTTGCTGCCTCCCTGTCCGGATACCTATTTAAGAAAGGCCACATCCTTACCTCCATCACCGGTGTAGTCCCTCTTTTGAGTAGGCTCCCCTGGCTTCTTTCCTTTTTTGAAGCAACGTGACAAAGCGTGACTCCCCCCACATCCTGAACATTCATGTTTAAAATGACAGGACCCCCCAAACTTGCAGGATCCTTCGTTAAACTGCCAACACATACCCCATTTTTTCCTGGCCGGCAGTCCAGAGGTGGAGGATCCCCCGGCCCCTCCATGAAAAAACTGATTCGGGACCCTGGCGGAGGACATCAAACGCATCCATAAGCTGATATCCTTATGGTCCCACCTAAGGGCTGGCCTAACTGCCCTTCTCTGCCGAAATTGCTCATCATAACAAAGCCACGCGGTTCCCCCATACACCCTATGTGCCTCCCCTATGGCGTCCATATAGCAAAACAACGCCGAGCAATGTTCCGGGTTCTTCTCACCTATAACGCTAGCCATAATGGCGAACGCCTGTAACCAGTTCCCAAAAGTCCTAGGGATCAAACTATACTCCGCTTCTCCTCATCCTCCTTTTTAGAATCGTCCGGCTTCACCCTATCCAAGTTGAACTTCTCCAGCGGTAACAGGGAGAAAATTTCAACATACTCACCTTTAACAATTTTATCCTGAACCTCCTGTTTCAAATGCGCTCCCAGCGGTGGCCTCATAGCAGACATAAACTTCGCATTTTGCTGCATCTGCTATCCTGACCACGTCCTTCCTGACCACCACCGCAGGCTCCCCCGCAGTGGTATTTCCTGTCACACCTAAGTCTGATGTGGCCGCAGCTTCCCCTCCTGTCACCGGGGTCCCACCATTACCCGACTTTTCAGCCCGTCCTCCAACCCACCGTGCCACTTGTGCCGGTCCCACCCGGCTGCCTGCAAAGCGTTGAACCAAATCCCTTAAACCCCCCAGTAACTCCTGCAATGGTCCCCGTGTCCCAGAGGCGACAGGCGGATCGCCCGCCCCCCCAGGCCAGGCGGGCCCCCCGCCGTGGCCCCCAATGCGCCCCCTGGTAGCCCTGGGGCCCCCCTGCCCACCATACCTAACAAAGTGCTAATATCATCATTACTATCAACAGCAGGTAAAACATGTAACTCACCAGGCTGACTGGGTCTGCTCCCCATCGCCGCTGCACTGGACCCTCCAGATGGCACGATCTCCTGGCTCACTTCCTCATCCGATCCCGACAGCTCACCTTCCGACCGTACCTACATGGCCTGGAGCATCGGCGTAACCAACCCCCCAGGCGAAGCCTGCCTAGAGGCCGTGGACTCCCTTCTTGTGGCTGTTCGCCCCCTCTCCATGCATCCACCGGGTGTAGTGCTGTGCCGTCCCCCACTTCTGGTTCCTCTGCTAGGCCCTGCTCCTTTCCCTCTGTCCTCTTCAGGCTCCCGACCTCTGAGTCTCATTGAAAGGCTCCCAGCAGCGTCAGGTAGATGAACCACAGCCGTGGCCCCGCTCCTCCCCCGCCGGATCTCCCCCCTGGCAGACCCCTGTGAAGAGGGGGGATGGTTCCCCTGCTTTCCTGAGTCCTAGATGGAGAGGCGTGGGCGCCATTGCGGCCTGAAGCCCCGCCCCCCGCCCCCGAGCTCTAACGCTGCCAAGGATTCCACCCGGTCCTCCCAGAGGTAGCGGCAGCCGCCCGTTTTGCTGGGGGAGCCCGCGGGTGCGTTACCGGGCTCCTATTAGGGCGAGCCGTTCTGCTGGAGAGGCCTGGTGAAAAACGCTCAGGCGGCCGGGACCGCCTAGCGCGTGGCATCGTCTCTCCCCCGCGCCGGACCCCCGTGCCGCCCCCCCCCCGCCTCGTCAGAAATCAAGGCCGCTACCTGTGCTTGTAGCCATTCCGGCCCTTTCGTCTCCTTCCTAATAGCACATCAATGTCCGCCATGCTGCTGCTCAACTACACCCAACTTCTTCCTTATCTGTCTCCCTCACACTGCTCCTGTACAAACCCCGCCTCTACCTTTTATATCACTCCACCCCCTGGGTTAACTTCTACCTCCTCTTTAACCCTAAGTTGTGTCACTGTTCCACCTTGTCATGCCCGGCCCTTCATTATCTTTCCATACTTCCATTCTCATTCCGGGCCTCCCTGGAGAGAAGAGAAAGAATAATTAGTCTCTACCCGACCATAATTACTTTTTTAAACGAATTCTCGTGTATGTTCTCGTTATCCCTTCCACTACAACTCGCAAGATCTGTGATCATTATTTCTTTCATACATAGATGGTCCTCAATACATTCTTTTTTTTTAAAAATACTCTTTCATATATTTCTGTTCATAAACCACCTTTTCTCAGGCTGATGATTGCATCCCCACTAGAATTCCAACAATAAACAATCATGAACATTGATTTGTTGCTATTTAACTGCTTCTTCTGGGGTTCAAAGTGCTCCCAGTGTGTCATGCACACCCACACAAGTGTAAATAGTAATGGTAATTTTCACAATACATTGTGATGCCCATGTAATGTTTTACTCAATTGCAGCTAAGAGAGCATTTTGGCTAAAGGCATGGGTGGCATGGGTGTCAGATCCATCATCTAAGAGGTGCAGGATCCTTTTTAATGGCAAGACATTCTTTGGCGAAAGACTGGATGCTGCCATTATGAGAATGAAAGGGCAGTCTCATCTCAGAAGACAGAGGAAGAAAGAAAAGTTAAGGCCAGTTGATAAATAGATTCAAGATCCCACTGCCCTGGGAAGGAGTTTAGGTGAGGATGGTGAGGATCTTATACTTTTTTAAGCCGGCAAAATTAAAATCCCAGGCATCAGCCCCAAAACCTAAAAAGTAATTTTGATTCTGCCCGCTCACACCTGCAAAGTTGGAGAAAGGTTGAGGAGGCTTGAGGGGTTTGGGCAGATTAGTGCACTGATCAGTGGATTCTCTCTTTGATTTTTAAAGGCAGTTTCTGCACTTTCAAAAAGGAACCTCTAAGATCAAAGTTGCCTCAAAAGGTTGTCATCATCTATCAGTACATCCAGACCCTTGTCCACCAGGGTGCTGTGATTCTGGTGCTGGATTCTAAAAAAATTGAAAGCTTTTTCTCGTCTGTATTTCCAGTCAAGAAAAAGACATGGGGTTGGAGGCCTGTCTTATTCAATCCAAGCATTTCAAGATTAAATTTCTGCATTTTGTACTACTCACAGTGCATCCATTAATGGTATTCCTAGACTTAGGGGACAATTACCTTAATGCACTCAAAACTTCCAAATGCATCTACTGCACGTTTCAATGTGCAAATGTTCATCTGAAATTTCAGCGCCTTCCATTTGGTCTATCAACTTCTTGAGAGAACTTATTTCAAAGACTTTATAGCCACCATTGCTCCACTGAGGGAGAAGGGAATTAAAATTTTGAACTGCATTTGAATAACCTTATACCTGTATTGTACAGTTATAAGGCATTGTCATGAGGCATTGTTATTACAATAGAGACTCTTACCCAATTTGGGTGGTTGATTAATTACAGTGCATTGTTTATTTTGGTGCCTTATTCGACACCCAACACCTATTCTAAGAGAAAAAGTACAGGTAGTCAGACTGAAAGTCCAGCAGGCTTTAGTAAACAGATTTCTTAGTGTTGTAGCCTAAAACTACTGGAGACGTTCTCATTATGTATTCCAATAATAAGATGTGCATCAAGACTTTTCCAGAAATGTTTTTACGCTAGTGGAAGAAATGATCCATGCCACAGTTGATCCAGATAACACCCGTTATGCAGTCTAGTCAATGATGGTGGATAAAGATGCTGAATCTCTAGTACCACTGACCATTAGGTCTGATGCCCTGGACCATTGTAACATCTGATGAGAGTCATTCCTTTTGGGGCACTTATTGCAGGATGTGATGAACCAAGGCAGGTGGCAAGTATTGACAGGGGGCATTATGTGCAATTTTTCATAGCTCAGAGCTGCTTGGATGGCTTTTATTAATCTTGCTCCATTAATAACCCACAAATTGGTCCCCTTTATAAATGGATAATTGGGCCGAAGTGACCTATGTGCAAAGTAGGAGGGGACACAAAGTTATACACTACTTAAAGAGGTGAGACCAATTCCGGCTTGATTCCAAGACAGTTTAACCTATCTCAAAGCATTCTACATCCCAACATTGCAGGATTTTCAGGTAGACTACCTATCAAGGAATTTCATAAGCAAGAAGGATCAGTCTCTTAATTTGCCAGAGATTTATTTTTTTCAAAGTGCTGTCTGTATTTCATTTCAATCAGGAATGGGTGCTTTCTGCCTTTGCTGAAGATCAGGATGCAGAGATCCTTCATGAATTGAACATTTTAAGATCTCTGAAACATTACTTTTTCTCTGATTCAACACCCTAGAAAGGGTTACAGGTTGTTTGTTACTGCAAGTAAAACCAAGGGTAGGACAAATGGCTTCTTCGCAAGTTATCACATGCTGTATAGTCAAGCTGATCCAAAGAGCATGCAGGGCTAGTGGCACATAAAATCCTCAAGGTTTGACAAACCATTCTACTAGAAGTGTACAACCATTCTACTAGAAGATTTTTATCCTTCATAGGTGTAGCGCCCTCTACCTTTAGGTAGGTGCTTTATAGTATTTCTTTGATAGAGTAGGATATAGACAGGTAAATTTAGCCAGGCCTGTGTTCTTTACTAAGCCTGGATGTTAATTTGGGGTTGGAAGTGTCAGAATAGAAGGGGGTGTGGCTGCCTACATTTGGGCTCAGGAAGACCTTCTCTGCTTGACAGTGGATTCTGCTGGAAAGAGAGGATGGGCTGAGACCTGAGTGGCAGGAAACCCATTTGAGAGCATTGACCAATGGTTAATTTCTTTGGTCAAGGGGAGGTCTCACATAAAAGGGGGGTCACATGCCCTGGGAGGGGTTCGCAGTTTCAGTTTGGGATTCAGAGTCCACAAGTTAGGCCCAGAGGCCCGGGAGTTCAGAGATCCCGGAGCCCTGGTGCCGGAAGAGGATCCAGGGGGGACCAAGAGCCTAGGCCCTGGATAGGGAGTCAGCATGTAGTCAACAAGGAACCACCAGACGCTCCCATGCGGGGAGGTACCAGTCAAGAAAAGGAGAAAGTAGGAGCAAAACGGCAGACGAAAACCTGGGTGATCAACTTTCTGTGAGTAGAACATGGACTGTTGATTGGAAGAGAGAGCCAAGGGAGTGCAAACCCAGAGGAGCCGAGAGAGGAAGTTATACTTTAAATTTAAGGACCACAGTTTCTTATATGTTCCAAATACTGAAAGGACGTTGGTATGTGGGTCATAAGGAATGTGGTGTAGGTGTTGACCTTAAAGAACCAATACCCAAAGGAAACATATCAAGTTAAGCGGAGGAGCTATTCAGAGTACCAAATCCTCAGCCAGATATCTTAAATAAAAAGCATTAATCTGCAGTGGGAAATCAATACAGGAGACTTTATTCAGAGTAATGTTCACCTGTGGGATTCGGGGAGTGCTGCATTACACAAAAGGAAAGGAACGATGGAGCAGTTTAAAACAGCAGTCCTGCAACAATATGGGGTCTTATGGGGTGTCTCATATACTTCACTGGAGAGCCCCACGAATATAATTCCAAATAAAGAAACTTAAAGTGCAACTTTGACTGTTTGGTGTTATGTGGGTGCATGGGAGATCGGAAGCGGAGTGATTGGCAAAGGTAAGGAACTAAAACCCAGCAGCCCCCAAGGGGGTACCGCTATATAGGGTATATAAGAACTCCACAATTTTTGTATGCCATCGGCATGAGATCTGAACCAGCCTGTGCTAGGTGTGGTAATACGGGAATGCTGATACATCTTCTCTGGCGGTGTCCCAAATTCCAGAGATACTGGGCAGAGGTGGTTGGTACTCTTAATGGGCTACTAGATGTCAATATCCTGGTTGAACTACTTATGTGCCTATTGGGCTACCATGATTCATTTATTTATACTTCTCCCATAGTAAATACTATTAGGCGCACTCTTTGTGGCCCGCAGCCAGATTGCACTTAAGTGGACCTCCCCCTATGCTCCTACCGTATTTGATTGGATATTTGATCGTAATAGGATTATTTCCTTTGAAAAACATGCATATTTTTTAAGGAACTCCATGAGGAAGTTTGATGCCACTTGGTCACAATGACTTGAGTTTATGTCTCTGGTATCGGTATAGACCAATCTGCACTACAAGCATTACTATTAAGATATAGGGCTATATACGTGACTATGGCGTACATATATATGTATATGATACATATACTCCTTTTGTAAGCACTAAATTTCTTTTTGTCTTTTTTAATGCTCCAAGGTATTGGGTGTGTGGGGTGTGCTTTTTCTTTATTATATTTTTATTTAATTTTTTTTTTAGGTAGTATTTGGTTTGTTTTATGGGATGTTGTTTTATTATTTTGTCTGTATTGTTTCAATGTCATATGTATATAAAAATAAAAAGAATCTGATTTAAAGAAGCGTTTCTGCATAATGGGCGGCTTATGTTAACCACTTGCGGACCGCCCACCTGCATTGTACTGTGGACGGACAGCCCGCACAGGCAAGGCGATGTACTGGTACATCACTACCTGTTTCTGGGCTTAGGACGTGCACATGCGTGCCCCAGCCCCTCCGCCGACACCCAATGATTTACAGCTGGGACCAATAGCAGCCCAAAGCCCTTCATTTATTACCTTTCTTGCAAGCATTATCCCCTTGTGTAATGGGTTCATAGGTGTGCGCAGCCTATTGCATTAGGGTGTGCACCCCAAAACGCAAACACACATGCGTGCCTATATATATATATATATATATATATATATATATATATATATACACACACTCTAATGAACTGTAAAAATGTAAAAAAGTAGTAGGGTAGTGGATGGTGTCAGTAGTTTTTATTTTTATTATTTTGTTTTTGTATTATAATTTACAATTTTATTTATATTTTTTATTATTTGCTACAATTTTTATAAGCTTTGGTGAAATATCAGCAGGGGGAATCTGCGCTGCAAAGGGTGATTAGGGTGTGCCCAGGCACCCCCCCCGCGCACGCTTATGAATGGGTTATTAATAGGGTTGTCCCGATACCGATACTAGTATCGGGACCGATACCGAGCATTTGCGTGAGTACTTTTACCTGCACAAATGCTCCCGATGCTTGACCCGATACTTGGGAGAGGCGGGCGGAGTCAGAGGCTGCGCGCAACCGGTAGTCGGCGGAGTCAGTGGGCGGGGTCAATGGGCGGAGAGGGCAGGCGGAGTCAGCGGAGTGGAGAGCGAGTCCATAACGGCAGTGGAACTAGCTAGGTAAGCTGGCAGGGGTGCAGGGCGCAGCCGCATCAGGATCGGTGACCGGAGCCGTCGCATTCGATCGCCATTAGTGGTCGAACATCCCGACGCCCATCTTGGTACACCCTACGCCCGCCCACAGTAAGCAGTGAACATCTTGTTACACCCAGCCCATATAGTTCGGGTTAGGTGTAACAAGATGTCCGCTGCTGATTAACTGTGGCTGAGTGTAGGGTGTACCAAGATGGGCATCGCAGCATAGCATTACAAAATAAATCCTTTCCTCTCATGTAATTTATTGCTGCATTTCAGTGCCTTCCCATCAGTGCCATCTATCAGTGCTCATAAGTGCCATCTATCAGTGCCAGCCACCTCTCAGTGCCCATAAGTGCCACCTATCAGTGCCATCTATTAGTGCTAGTCATCTATCAGTGCCATCTATCAGTGCCAGCCACCTATCAGTGCCCATAAGTGCCACCTATCAGTGCCAGCCACCTGTCAGTGCCGCCTATCAGTGCCAGCATTAGTGCCAGCCACCTATAAGTGTCAGCCACCTATCAGTGCCCATCAGTCAGTGCCACCTATCAGTGCCAGCCATCAGTCAGTGCAACCTATCAGTGCCCATCAGTCAAACTGTCACATGACATTAAAAAAAAAGTAATCGGTATCGGCGAGTACTTGAAAAAAAGTATCGATACTTGTACTCGGTCTGAAAAAAGTGGTATCGGGACAACCCTAGTTATTAACCATTCATATGCTGCCTTGAAAGCACCAGGAGATCAGAAAATTGTATTCTTATATTTCTGTAATTTTCCTTTCTTGGTGCCTATCCATGGCAGAATATGGACCCTCCCTAGTCTTAGAACTGTTTATGAGAATGGTGAAATTAAATGTTTATAGAGTTATAATTGACCTGTCGGTTAGATGGGGGCTTGCCAGCAAGTGCAACCACCATTCATATACTGCCATGGACAGGCATCAGTAAAAGAAAATTATGGAAACATAAGTATACAATTTTCCAGTCTTTGCTTAGAATAGCATCAACTTCCACAACTTCCATTTCTTAGATAAAATATTATTAACTGGGATAATTATATCTGTGTATAAATATTTTCATTCTTTCAGACATATGGCAGCAAGAATTTGAAGCGAGTGGGAACAATCCTGCAGAGAGGAATTCTTATTCTAATGTTGTGCTGCTTCCCTTGTTGGGCATTATTTATTAATACAGAGCAGGTACTGCTATTGTGCAAACAAAACCCAGATATTGCCAGGTTAGTGGTATTTCCCTCTTCTTCTTTAACAAACAATATGCAGAAACAATTATTGCATTGGTAAAATGATGTATTATTGCATTGGTAAAATGTTGTTTATTGCATTAACATTTTTATTCTGGGGGTTTGAGGCAGAATCCACTTTTGTCTTTGGTGATGGTTTTCATACTGCATAGAGGTGCTGATTAGGGATGGCCGAATGGTTCGGTATGAGTTTGGGCTGAACATGTTCGCATGTTCGCTGAACGACCACAATGCACTGCGCCGCCACACAGTGCATTGAAAGCCCTGATTGGCTGAAGTAATGAAAGCTTTGCCCAATCAGGGCATAGATTACTGTCAGAGCCATGATTGGACGCTGTCATGATGACTCTATCTAATCATGGTTCATTGCTGTTAATCCCACCCCACACTATAAAAGTATTCTTTCAATAACGAATATAAACAGTGAGAAATGGCACCAATAGTGAATATATAACTGATTACAATGCTGCACCAGAAATTAGTATAAGTTAACGAAAACATGAAATAATAAACAAATGAGTGCAAAGATCTATGAATCGCACAACATAATGTGAATATAATGATTTTGATACACCATAAAAAAGTGTCAGCACAGTCCAGCACATACAGTGTGTGTGTGTGTGTATATATATATATATATATATATATATATATATATATATATATATTCATGCAGTAATGCAAATCTTCTACTGTGTCTTGGAGAATACAATGGAGGTTATTTACCAAAGGCAAATCCACTTGCAAAGTGCACTTGAACTTGCACTGAAAGTGCACTTGGAAGCGCAGTCGCTGTAAATCTGAGGGGTAGATCTGAAATGAGGGGAAGCACTGCTGATTTTATCATCCAATCATGTGCAAGCTAAAATGCTGTTTATTTTCTTTGCATGTCCCCCTCGGATCTACAGTGACTGCACTTCCAAGTGCACTTTCAGTGCAATTTCAAGCGCACTTTGCACTTGTAATTTGCACTTGTAGTGCAAAGTGGATTTACCTTTCGTAAATAACCCCCACTGTGCTTAAATCTTCAATATCAAAAAAAGTGCTTCACCCGAAGTGACATATAAATGTGCTCACCAGATATCTCCGGCCACAGAGTGACCACCAGGCATATAGTGAAGAGAATCCTTTAACCACTTCAGCCCTGGAAGGATTTACCCCCTTCCTGACCAGAGCACTTTTTACAATTTGGCACTGCATCGCTTTAACTGCTAATTGCGCAGTCATGCAATGCTGCACCCAAATGAAATTTGCGTCCTTTTCTTCCCACAAATAGAGCTTTCTTTTGATGGTATTTGATCACCTCTGCCGTTTTTATTTTTTGCGCTATAAACGGAAAAAGACCGAAAATTTTGAAAAAAAATGATATTTTCTACTTTTTGTTATAAAAAAAATCCAATAAACTCAATTTTAGTCATACATTTAGGCCAAAATGTATTCGGCCACATGTCTTTGGTAAAAAAAAATGTCAATAAGCGTATATTTATTGGTTTGCGCAAAAGTTATAGTGTCTACAAACTACAGTACATTTTCTGGAATTTACACAGCTTTTAGTTTATGACTGCCTCTGTCATTTCTTGAGGTGCTAAAATGGCAGGGCAGTAACCTCCCCCCCAAATGACCCCATTTTGGAAAGTAGACACCCCAAGGAAATTGCTGAGAGGCATGTTGAGCCAATTGAATATTATTTTTTTTGTCCCAAGTGATTGAATAATGACAAAAAAAAAATTTACAAAAAGTTGTTACTAAATGATATATTGCTCACACAGACCATGGGCATATGTGGAATTGCACCCCAAAATACATTTAGCTGCTTCTCCTGAGTATGGGGATACCACATGTGTGGGACTTTTTGGGAGCCTAGCCGCGTACGGGGCCCCGAAAACCAAGCACCGCCTTCAGGATTTCTAAGGGCGTAAATTTTTGATTTCACTCCTCACTACCTATCACAGTTTTGAAGGCCATAAAATGGCAAGATGGCACAAACCCCCCCCAAATGACCCCATTTTGGAAAGTAGACACCCCAAGCTATTTGCTGAGAGGCATGTTGAGTCCATGGAATATTTATATTTTGATACAAGTTGAGGGAAATTGACAATTTTTTTTTTTGTACAAAGTTGTCACTAAATGATATATTGCTCAAACATGCAATGGGCATATGTGGAATTACACCCCAAAATACATTCTGCTGCTTCTCCTGAGTACGGGGATACCACATGTGTGGGACTTTTTGGGAGCCTAGCCGCGTACGGGGCCCCGAAACCAAGCACCGCCTTCAGGATTTCTAAGGGCGTAAATTTTTGATTTCACTCCTCACTACCTATCACAGTTTTGAAGGCCATAAAATGCCAAGATGGCACAAACCCCCCCCCCAAATGACCCCATTTTGCAAAGTAGACACCCCAAGCTATTTGCTGAGAGGCATGTTGAGTCCATGGAATATTTTATATTTTGACACAAGTTGCGGGAAAGTGACGAATTTTTTTTTTTTTTGCAAAAAGTTGTCACTAAATGATATATTGCTCAAACATGCAGTGGGCATATGTGGAATTACACCCCAAAATACATTCTGCTGCTTCTCCTGAGTACGGGGATACCACATGTGTGGGACTTTTTGGGAGCCTAGCCGTGCACGGGGCCCCGAAAACAAAGCACCGCCTTCAGGATTTCTAAGGGCGTAAAGTTTTGATTTCACTCCTCACTACCTATCACAGTTTTGAAGGCCATAAAATGCCCAGATGGCACAAACCCCCCCCAAATGACCCCATTTTGGAAAGTAGACACCCCAAGCTATTTGCTGAGAGGCATGGTGAGTATTTTGCAGCTCTCATTTGTTTTTGAAAATGAAGAAAGACAAGAAAAAAAAATTTTTTTTTCAATTTTCAAAACTTTGTGACAAAAAGCGGGGTCTGAAAAATACTCACTATACCTCTCAGCAAATAGCTTGGGGTGTCTACTTTCCAAAATAGGGTCATTTGGGGGGGGGGGGGTTGTGCCACCTGGGCATTCCATGGCCTCCGAAACCGTGATAGGCAGTGAAGAGTGAAATCAAAACTTTACACCTGTCACGTACCTGGTGGTGGAGCCAAGAATGCAGGGAATGGCCTCTCGTGTGCCTCTGGCTCAAGAACCCCTGATAGAGGAAACAGGGACTCAAGAGCACAGGGGGCCACAAGTGCCTGGCAAGTGGCAGATGTCTCTGAAATTCAACTGGAACACCGGAACAGCAGACTGTAAGAAGATGCACTGGAGAGCTGTCTGGAACACTGGAACCACTGGTCGTAAGAAGAAGCACTGTAGCAGGTAGGAACTCTGGAACAGCAGGCAACAGGGAGGTGTTCTGTAGTTCAGCTAGGACACTGGAACAACAGGCTGTAGGAGGATGCACTGGAACTTCTGGCAGGAACACTGGAACCACTGGCTGTGAGAGGTGCACTGTAGCAGGCAGGAACTCTGGAACAGCAGGCAACAGGGAGGTGTTCTGTAGTTCAACTGGAGCACAAGCAGAATCAGACAGACCGGATCAACACTGGCAGGCAAGCAGGCACCAAACGGAGGCAGAAGAATAGTCAGGATACAGTCCGGGTTGGCAACAGGCAGGCAACAGATAACCGTAGGAGGAGGCAGGAGAGTAGTCAGACGAGCCGGGGTCAGGGACTGGCAGCAAACGAGAATAGTCAGGAACAGGCCGGATAACAGGAAGCAGGTAAGCAGGTATTCAGGTAGCTTAGGGTCACAGGGAACGCTGTAGACCGGACAGCAAGGAAGCGTGCTGACAGGCTCCTTTAAATAGGCCTAATGGCGCCAAACGCTGTCACACTGCATGTTTGCGCGCATCCACGTGCACTCGTGCACGCCCGTGTACCGGTCGTACATGCCCGTTCGTACCATCGTGCACCCGCGTACACCCGTTCGTACGAGCGCGCACCCGCCCGCGTCCGTTCGTGCCAACGCGCCTCCGAACGCGTTCTCTGGCTCTAACAACAGTGGTTCTGTTAAACGATCTTCCGCCGACGGTCGTGCTAACAGGACGCCTTTCATGACATTGCCCCCCCCAAGGGGCAGCCTCCGGATGCCCAACTGAGCCATCTTACTTGGATGAGACCTTTTAAAGGCAAGAATCAGTCTCCTCGCATGAATGTTGGACTCCGGCTCCCAGGAGTTCTCCTCAGGCCCGTACCCCTTCCATTTAATTAAAAACTGGACTTGGTTACGTCTCTTCCTGCAATCCAGAATGGACTCAACCTCATATTCGGTTTCTCCGTCAACGATTACAGGTTCAGGGGGATCAACCCTCCGGTTGGCAAAAGGATCAGGAACCGTGGGTTTGAGTAGAGTCACGTGAAAGACCGGGTGGATCCGGAATGACTCCGGTAACTTCAGTTCATAGGCCACGTTATTAATCTTCCTTAGAACTGGGAAGGGACCCACAAATTTAGGGCCCAATTTTTTGGAAGGACATGCCAGTTTTAAATTCAGAGTAGATAGCCAGACCTGATCCCCGGGCTTGAGGTCAAGTTCCCCTCTTCTCCTTTTGTCAAACACCTCTTTGTTGTAATTCTGAGTCCTTGCCATAGTCTCCTGCAAGAGTTTACAATTTGACTCAAAGAAGTCTAGATTCTCCTGGACAGCTGGTACTGGGCACTCCGGGATGTTACTGGGCAGGAACAGAGGGTGGAAACCATAATTTGCAAAAAACGGTGACTGCTTCGTGGCGGAATGGACAGAATTATTGTAGGCAAATTCGGCAAGAGGTAGGAGCGGAGCCCAATCATCCTGGGAGAAAGAAGAAAAACAGCGCAGATACTGCTCCAGCGTCTGATTTGTTCTTTCCGTCTGGCCATTTGTTTGGGGGTGATAGGCAGAGGAGAAAGAAAGGTCAATTTTCAAGGATCCACAAAGTGCTCTCCAGAACTTGGGCGTAAATTGCACCCCCCGATCTGAAGTAATATTTGCAGGAATGCCATGAAGCCTCACCACCTCCTTGATAAATGTCCTTGCAGTCTCAGCAGCAGTAGGTGTGCCCTTCATTGGTAGGAAATGAGCCATTTTTGATAGTCTATCCACCACTACAAAGATTGTAGTGTAGCCTTCAGAAGGTGGCAGCTCGACAATAAAATCCATGGAGATCATCCTCCATGGCTTCTCCGGAACAGGTAATGGTTTCAACAGACCCCAAGCCTTACACTTGCTGCCCTTGTTTTGAATGCAAGTGGCACATGCTTCCACATAGTCCCTGCAATCTTTCCTTAACTGCGGCCACCAGAATGTGCGCTGAAGGAGTTCAGATGTTTTGTGCACACCAAAATGGCCAGCCAACATGTGGTCATGACAGGAACTAAGAACTGCCGCTCGCAACTCCTGGGGTACGAAGATCCTATCTTTGAACCAAAGAAGCTCGTCTCTGGACTGTAGAGCTAAATCAGGTGGAGCAGAGGCGTCCCTAGAAGCTTGCTTGATCTGTGAGAGTAGATCCCCTTGGAGCAGCAGAAAGTTTCCTGAGGATAAGATGGTGTCTGGGGATGGAGATGCTTCAGGTCCGTTGTACATTCGAGACAGTGCGTCAGGCTTGATGTTCTTTGATCCGGGGCGGTAGGTTATATGGAAAGAAAATCTGGTAAAGAAAAGTGCCCACCTGGCCTGTCGTGGTCTTAACCTCTTGGCAGTCTTTAAATATTCCAAATTCTTGTGATCTGTATAAACAAAAATTGGATGAGCTGCTCCCTCCAGGAGATATCGCCACTCTTCAAGTGCGGCTTTGATTGCCAACAATTCTCGATCGCCCACATCATAATTTCTCTCCGCTTCGGATAATTTGCGAGAAAAGAAAGCGACTGGATGCAAAAGAGCCCTAGGCCCCTGTCTCTGGGAAAGCACTGCACCAACCGCTATTTCCGAGGCATCCACCTCCAAAATGTATGGTAATGTAGGATCCGGGTGCTTTAAGACTGAGGCTGAAACAAACAGATCTTTTAGCGTTGTGAAGGCCGCCTGAGCTTCAGTAGACCAATGGAACTTGAGGCCCTGCTTAGTTAACTTTGTGATAGGAGAAATGGTGGTTGAGAATCCTCTGATGAATTTCCTGTAGAAATTTGCAAATCCTACAAAACGTTGGATTCCCTTCTTATCGGTGGGAGCGGGCCAGTCCAGAATAGCCGAGACCTTCTGAGGGTCCATCTTAATACCCTCTACAGAGATGATTAGCCCAAGGAACTGGATACTCTCTTGTTCAAAGACACACTTCTCAGGTTTGGCGTAGAGACCATGTAGCCGTAGTCGGGTCAAGACATTTCTGACATGTTCACGATGCTCAGCTAAGGAAGAAGAAAAGATCAGGATATCATCCAAATAGATAATAACAAACAGGTCAAGATAGTCTCTGAAGATGTCATTCACAAAGTGTTGAAATGTAGCAGGAGCATTGCACAGTCCAAAGGGCATGACTAAATACTCAAAGTGCCCAAATCGGGTACGGAAAGCCGTCTTCCATTCGTCTCCTCTACGAATGCGGACAAGGTTGTAGGCACCACGAAGATCCAGCTTGGAAAACACTACTGCAGACCCTAGTCTTTGAAAAAGTTCGGGCACCAAGGGTAAAGGATATCTGTTTTTAATTGTGATTTTATTAAGTGCCCGATAATCCACACAAGGGCGTAGAGAATGGTCTTTCTTCTCCACAAAGAAGATTCCTGCTCCTGCCGGGGACGTGGAGGGTCGGATGAAGCCTTTCTCCAGATTGTCATCAATATAAGTCTTCAATGCCCCTAGTTCTAGTTCTGACAAAGGGAAGATTCTCCCAAAAGGAATCTCTGCTCCTGGGAGAAGTTCGATTGGGCAATCGTATGGCCGGTGGGGAGGAAGGATCTCAGCCCCCTTTTGACTGAAAACGTCCAAGAAGCTGTGGTAGGCTTCAGGTACAATTTGGCAGGTTTCGGCATCAGTTTCCATGCAGAGTAGGGAAGAAGGGACATCGGTGACTTCTGGAAGACAGTGTTGCTGGCAGTAAGAGGATACAAACTCAATCTTCCCTGAGGTCCAATCAATCTGCGGATTATGTGCCTTTAGCCACGGCATGCCTAGTATGATGGGGAATAGAGGAGACTCAATGACATCTAGACAGAGTAGCTCTTGATGAGTGCTGGCAATGGTGGTATGCAGAGGTACAGTCTCCTGAATTACTGGCCCCGATCTGAGGGTAGAGCCATCGGCCAAATATACAGAAAGTCCTTTCACTCTGGGCCGAAGGGGAATGTGATGTTTGGAAGCAAAGGACAAGTCTATGAAACCGCTGCAGGCCCCGGAATCAATGATAGCGCTGGTTGAGAGGTTCCCTCCTGGGAGCTGTAAGAGAATCGGAACAGCCAGATGAGAAACGTCATTCAGTACAGCAGGAGTAAGAGCAGGGGAGATAGAAAAGCACTTACGAATCTTCGCCGGGCATGTCCGTACAAAATGTCCAGATTCCCCGCAGTACATGCACAAGTTACCGGCCCGACGGCGTTGACGCTCTTCAGGAGTAAGTGAAGGGCGTAAGAGGCCCAACTGCATCGGTTCTGGGGTGTCTGAGGTAACGGTGGTTGAAGCTGGTGAAGCGAATTGGGAAGAGCTAGGCACACGGGGCAACATCCAGACAGGACGAGAAGGACCAGAGGATCGCTCCGTATGCCGTTCCCTCAGGCGTCTGTCTATCTGGATAGAGAGGTCTATGAGCCCCTCTAGAGTCTTTGGAATGCCCACTCGGGCCAGTTCATCTTTTAGGGATTCTGAAAGGCCCATACGGAACTGGTACCGTAAGGCAGCATTATTCCAGTTCGTGTCGGAACTCCAACGTCTGAATTCCGACACGTAGTCCTCCAGAGGCCGGCGGCCTTGTTGTAGAGCATGCAAGGCTGCTTCTGCAGTGGCTGTTAATTGAGGATCCTCATATAGTGATGACATGGCCTGAAAGAAGTCATTTAAGGTGTCAAGTGAAACATCCTTCTTTTCTAGAAGACGATGGGCCCAGGACTGAGGTTCGCCAGACAACAGCGAGATCACAAACCCCACTTTAGTAGCTTCCAGGGAAAAAGTCCTTGGCTGAAGAGCAAAAAAAGTTCACATGAATTATGAAAAGTCCTGAATTTACTCCGGTTGCCCGAAAATCTTTCAGGCGTGGGGACCCTGGGTTCAGGCGGCAGCATCACCACTGAAGGTGCAGCAGGAGTCACGGAAGCAGGAGGTGAGGAAACTGCTAAAGCTTGGACTCGGCCTTCTAGTTGGGTATAGCCTTCTTGTAGGCTCTTTACTGCTTGGGTAAGTCCAGCAAGATGACGGCAGAGCTCGTCCATGGGAGAGGCTCCCTGCGTGGGCTCAGACATGGCTGTCCGGTACTGTCACGTACCTGGTGGTGGAGCCCAGAATGCAGGGAATGGCCTCTCGTGTGCCTCTGGCTCAAGAACCCCTGATAGAGGAAACAGGGACTCAAGAGCGCAGGGGGCCACAAGTGCCTGGCAAGTGGCAGATGTCTCTGAAATTCAACTGGAACACCGGAACAGCAGACTGTAAGAAGATGCACTGGAGAGCTGTCTGGAACACTGGAACCACTGGTCGTAAGAAGAAGCACTGTAGCAGGCAGGAACTCTGGAACAGCAGGCAACAGGGAGGTGTTCTGTAGTTCAGCTAGGACACTGGAACAACAGGCTGTAGGAGGATGCACTGGAACTTCTGGCAGGAACACTGGAACCACTGGCTGTGAGAGGTGCACTGTAGCAGGCAGGAACTCTGGAACAGCAGGCAACAGGGAGGTGTTCTGTAGTTCAACTGGAGCACAAACAGAATCAGACAGACCGGATCAACACTGGCAGGCAAGCAGGCACCAAACGGAGGCAGAAGAATAGTCAGGATACAGTCCGGGTTGGCAACAGGCAGGCAACAGATAACCGTAGGAGGAGGCAGGAGAGTAGTCAGACGAGCCGGGGTCAGGGACTGGCAGCAAACGAGAATAGTCAGGAACAGGCCGGATAACAGGAAGCAGGTAAGCAGGTATTCAGGTAGCTTAGGGTCACAGGGAACGCTGTAGACCGGACAGCAAGGAAGCGTGCTGACAGGCTCCTTTAAATAGGCCTAATGGCGCCAAACGCTGTCACACTGCATGTTTGCGCGCATCCAGTGGTCCAGTGCCCGTTCGTACCATCGTGCACCCGCGTACACCCGTTCGTACGAGCGCGCACCCGCCCGCGTCCGTTCGTGCCAACGCGCCTCCGAACGCGTTCTCTGGCTCTAACAACAGTGGTTCTGTTAAACGATCTTCCGCCGACGGTCGTGCTACCAGGACGCCTTTCATGACAACACCCTTAGAAAGCCTGAAGGCGGTGCTTGCTTTTCGGGGTCCCGTACGCGGCTAGGCTCCCAAAAAGTCTCACACATGTGGTATCCCCATACATGCAATATATCATTTAGTGACAACTTTGTGCAAAAAAAATAAATAAATTTGTCTTTTTCCCGCAACTTGTGTCACAATAAAAAATATTCCATGGACTCTACATGCCTCTCAGCAAATAGCTTGGGGTGTCTACTTTCCAAAATGGGGTCATTTGGGGGGGTTTTGAACTGTCCTGGCATTTTATGCACAACATTTAGAAGCTTATGTCACACATCACCCACTCTTCTAACCACTTGAAGACAAAGCCCTTTCTGACACTTTTTGTTTACATGAAAAAAAATTTTTTTTTTGCAAGAAAATTACTTTGAATCCCCAAACATTATATATTTTTTTAAAGCAAATGCCCTACAGATTAAAATAGTGGGTGTTTAATTTTTTTTTTTCACACAGTATTTGCGCAGCGATTTTTCAAACGGATTTTTTTGGGAAAAAACACACTTTTTTAAATTTTAATGCACTAAAACACACTATATTGCCCAAATGTTTGATGAAATAAAAAAGATGATCTTAGGCCGAGTACATGGATACCAAACATGACATGCTTTAAAATTGCGCACAAACGTGCAGTGGCGACAAACTGAATACATTTTTAAAAGCCTTTACAGGTTACCACTTTAGATTTACAGAGGAGGTCTACTGCTAAAATTACTGCCCTCGATCTGACCTTTGCGGTGATACCTCACATGCATGGTGCAATTGCTGTTTACATTTGACGCCAGACCGACGCTTGCGTTCGCCTTTGCGCGAGAGCAGGGGGGGACAAGGGTGCTTTTTTTTTTTTTTTTTTTTTCTTTTTTATCTTATTTTTAAACTGTTCCTTTCAATTTTATTTTTTTAAATCATTTTTATTGTTATCTCAGGGAATGTAAATATCCCCTATGATAGCAATAGGTAGTGACAGGTACTCTTTTTTGAAAAAACTGGGGTCAGACCCTAGATCTCTCCTCTGCCCTCAAAGCATCTGACCACACCAAGATCGGTGTGATAAAATGCTTTCCCAATTTCCCAATGGCGCTGTTTACATCCGGCGAAATCGAAGTCATGAAATGCTCGTAGCTTCCGGTTTCTTAGGCCATAGAGATGTTTGGAGCCACTCTGGTCTCTCATCACCTCTATGGTCAGCTGGCTGAATCACCGGCTGCATTCTCAGGTTCCCTTTTGGGACAGGAGAACCAGAGAAAAACATGGAAGACCGTGGGGGGCATTCCCTCCCACTGCTTGTAAAAGCAGTCTAGAGGCTAATTAGCCGCTAGGATTGCTTTTACATGAAAGCCGACCGCTGGCTGAAAAGAATGATACCAAGATGATACCTAAACCTGCAGGCATCATTCTGGTATAACCACTCAAAGTCCAGCAACATACCAGTACGTTGCTGGTCCTTGTTGGGCATATATTGTAAACTTTTTTTTCATGCAGCCTGTGGGCTGAACGAAAAAAAGAGATTGATCGGTGGGTATGCCCACCATTAGAAAACCTCCCTTCATCCACCCACTTCTAATGATGGGCATACATGCACCGTATATATATGCCAAAGCATGGGGGCATCCTCCCACAAAAGGCAGGAGCAAATCGCTCCTCCACCCACTGCTGCCCCCACGCTTCGGCATATATGCTGAAGTATGTAACTGTGGTGGTGAAATCACCTCCGACAGCGCTGGAGTCATGGCTTTATATATCGTGGGAGCAAACGCTGTTGCTGTCAAGATCAATAAATCTGCGCTGCAAGTGAATGGCGTACCTGCTAAGCAAATGATGGTTAACAATAAAACAAAGTAACATTACAGTATAACAGTAAGACTTACCATACCTGCAAAGCAAATACAAAAAAAACATAGTAAAAAATAAAACATTTAACGCAACCTGTGCCTAAAATATATATATATGCCGAAGCATGGGGGTATCCTCCCACAAAAGGCAGGAGCAAATTGCTCCTCCACCCACTGCTGCCCCCACGCTTCGGCATATATGCTGAAGTATGTAACTGTGGTGGTGAAATTACCTCCGACAGCGCTGGAGTCACGGCTTTATGTATCGTGGGAGCAAACGCTGTTGCTGTCAACATAAATAAATCCGCTCTGCAACTGAATGGCGTACCTGAAAACAAAAAAATGGTTACCAACAAAACACATATCTGAAAAGCAAACATGGTAAAACATAATAACAATAAAACATTGCAGAATAGAATACAGTAAAAAAGAGCAGAACAATAGAGAGAAAATAGAGAGAGAGAGAAAAATAAAACGACAACTATTTTTGGTTTTTTTATTTTTTTTTTTTTTTTTGTGTTTTTTTTATTTTTTTATTTTTTTACACTTTTTTTAGTAACTTTAACTTTTGTAACTGGTACCAGGTTTGGGTCTCTCAAAATGCGATGGCATCTTGGGAGACCCTGTGAAAGTGTGTCCTAGTCTGTGCAATGCTGTACCCTACGCTAAAACTCAGCTAGCGTATGGTAGTGTTCAAAACATTCACCAATGCATAGACCAGGATTGTCAGGACAGGAGGGACAATAATACCGGGTGTTACGCCTAAATCCGCGCTTGCTACAGACACGACATCTTCTTTGGGGGGCTTGTTGGGTAGGGCTACTCGAGAGGACATAAGGAAAATGCCTCTCATGCAGCCGGCTTACTGCATTTGGTTGGGGAAGGTGAGGTGGAGCACCGTCTGGAAACAGAAGGGTTCTGACGATCTCTTCCTGGAATTTAAGGAAGGATCCAGTCCGTCCTGAAGCTCTGTATAGCACATGAGCGTTCAGCAAAGCCAATTGAAATAAATAAACAGACACCTTTTTGTACCAGCATCTGGCCTTACGGGCAACTAGGTACGGCGCCAACAACTGGTCGTTGAGGTCCACCCCTACCATATTGAGGTTATATTCGTGGACACAGAGGGGTTTCTCCACAACACCAGTCGCCGTAGTAATTTGGACCGTCATGTCTGCATGAAGGGAGGTAAGAACGAAAACATTCTTATTGTCCCTCCACTTCATAGCGAGCAAGTTATTACACTGCAAGCAGGCTCTCTCCCCCAGCCTAAGGAATCTACAAGCCGCTGGGGAAAGCCCCGGCGATTAGGTCGCACGGTGCCACATGCTCCAATCTGTTGATCAAAAAGGTGACTAAAAAGTGGCACGCTCGTGTAATAATTATCCACGTACAAGTGGTACCCCTTTCCGAATAAGGGTGACACCAAGTCCCACACTATCTTGCCAGCACTTCCTATGTAGTCAGGGCAGTTTGTCGGCTCTACGTGACTATCTTTGCCCTCGTAAACCATAAATCTACATGTATAGCCCCGTATCTGGCACGCTTGCTGGGAAGGTACTGTTTGAATGACAAGCGACCAGAAAATGTAATCAGGGACTCATCAACGCAGACAACTTGATGGGGAGTAAACAAGTCTGCAAAACGCTGGTTGAAGTGGTTTACGAGGGGCCGAATTTTGTAGAGCCGATCGTATCCAGGGTCTCCACGAGGACGACAGAGTTCATTGTCATTGAAGTGCATGAACCACAAAATCTGCTGGTATCATGCCCTGGCCATGGAAGCAGAGAACACTGGCATATGGTGAATTGGATCAGTGGACCAATATGACCGCAACTCACTCTTTTTGGTTATGCCCATGAGGAGGGAAAGGCCCAGAAAGATCTTAAATTTGGAGACCGTAATTGGTCTCCAATCTCTGGCAATTGTATAAATTGCATATAAATTGCTTTGTGAAAAACGGCGAATAAGAATCCAGTGGCGTAAAATCAACTGTTTCCACCTGAATTCCGGGTTGGCCAGTGAATGGGGGAAGTACGGGTGCTGCAGAAGTGGTGGGCTCCCAATTAGGATTGGCAAATGCAGCAGGAAAGGCACTATGGGCACGACGGGCCTGTGTTCATCTTCTTGGTGGCAACGGGACACTACTAGTGCTTGCCACCTCGCCAGCTTGAACTGCACTTATGGGACTCGCCACGTCACCACGTAATACTGCAGTGCTGGATGTACGACCAGGGTGTACTAGGCCGCTGGTGCTTGCCAGTTCACCAGAAGGAATAGCGGCGCTAGTACTTCTCTGCTCCATACGAGGGACCTGCGGTTCTTGCACTTCAAGGACAGAAGAAGAAGATTGGGGTCTGGTACGCCTGACCTTAGCAGGGACCACAACTCCGTCGCCAGAGCTATCTGTCATGGAGCCGCTGTCCTCTACAGGATCGTATTCTGAGCCTGAATCTGACAGATGAGTGACTTCCTCTTCACTATCTGTCATGCTCAGAAACGTGTAGGCCTCTTCACTAGTGTACCTTCAATTTGCCATTTTGGGCTCTAAATTTAGGGGTACACTAGTGAGACTCACAGGCAAAAAAGCTCCTGACTGTTAGCGACTGATTCAAAACGCTACCAAAAAACTGTTAGCGATCTCAGGGATCAGGCCTGAGTCTGCGAACGCTGCTGTTATGTGTGCTTAGTGTTTTGTAAGTGTCAGTGATCGATCGATACTGCACTTGGGTGGGCTGGGCAGGGCTGGGCCGAGGGGCAAAACGCAGGTGCTAGCAGGTATCTGGGCTGATCCCGCTAACACTGCGTTTTTTTGGGGACCCTAAACTGCTGGGGAGTATAGATCTGATCGGATCAGATATCGATCCGTTCAGATACTATAGCACTAAGGGAGGTGTATGCTGCGTGCGTGGGTGTTAGTGGTATTGGCGCTAACCTGATGCTGCCTGGGGCGACGCAGACCTTATCTGACCCTAAAAACGTAACTTATATCACTGCCAGGCAATTAGGGGGTTAAACCTTTTTAAGGTAATAAATGGCGGGTGCCCTAAAACTATAATAAACTATAAAAAACAAACTAACTAACCAGCGTCACCCGTAACACTTATACGGTGATCGCTGGTGAAAGGGTTAACTAGGGGGCAATCAGGGGGTTAAAACCTTCAGTAGGTAGTATATGGGGGTCCCTGTCGCTATAAAACACTGACGGCAAACCTATATACTTACCTCCCTAGCTAGCGTCACCAGTGACACTAACACAGCGATCAGAAAAACGATCGCTTAGTGACACTGGCGACGGGGGGTGATCACGGGGTTAACCTTTATTAGGGGGGGTTAGGGGGTACCCTGGACCTAAAGGGGGCTAACCCTAACTGCCCTAACACTTATAACTGTCACAAACTGACACCAATGCAAAAAAAAAAAAACTGCTATTGGTGTCAGTGTGACAGGGGGTACAGGGGAGTGATCGGGGGGTGATCGGGGGGTGAAAAGTGTGCCTGCGTGTTCTACTGAACGTGTAGTGTTGGTGCACTTACTTGATGTCTTCTCTCCTCGGCGCCGGAACAAAAAAGACCGGCTTGAGGAGAGATTACATCACTTTCTCTGCCTCTGTTTACATTACAGAGGCAGAGGAAGATCCTCATTGGCTGGGAGCGATCGCGAGGGGGGGGCCACGAATAGATGGCCTCCCCCTCACCTCTCATCCCTCCCAGACACAAGCCGACCGCCTCGTGCACCGGGGGGGGGTCCGATCGGACCCCCCGCCCGCAGGAGGCAGATCACGTACAGGTACTTGATTGTGCCTGCCCGTGCCATTCTGCCGACGTACATCGGCGTGAGGCGGTCGGCAAGTGGTTAAATCAAACTTTTCCAAGCCACATGCGATTCTGATTGACTGTTCCCAAAGATCAATCAAACTCCACTTCAATAGTAAATGTAAAATAGATCTTCCAACTAATACACTCTCTAGGATGCATAACCACAGCTCCTTCCTTAGAAATCTGTGAATTTGGGCTCCCCAAGAACGAGCCACAGAAGGGCAATATAGTGTGATATTGTCTTTAATAAAAAGCACTTACATACATATGTAAGGCACAAATAGATGGCAGCGCAGCTGTAGGATGAGGCAGGGGCCAATCCGTCACTATGTGGCGATGCAAGAAGCGCGGCGTATGTCTCAGCTGGAAAAATGAAAGTGGAGAGCTCCTGTTTTTAGACGTGACACAGCCTCAATTTCTATGCATTTAATCAGGAAAAACTCTTTCAATAGCGGCCATTTTCAGTGTGATATTGGTGTGAGATAGAACAGGGCTCTATTCAGTACTATTAGACAGTTAGTGTGCTATAGTGTGCTATTCTGATTCTATTGTCAGTGTAGAATATAAGTTTAGTGTGCATCTAGGGATAGTTCAGTGTGAGTGTAGTGCTACCATTCATCTTTACATTAGTGTGAATGTAGGGATAGTTCAGTCAGTGTAAGTGTAGTGACTGTTTAACACAGTATATTTCATTGTGTTACTGCAAGTTTTTTTTTAACAGAAGATTTTATTAAACAAATCAGCATTACAAAACAAAAGAAATTTAGTATAGCCATTGTGGTGATAACAATGATATTAAGATCTATCTTCAGACGATAGCCACTATTTATCAAATGTTCCAGATATGTACATCTCAGGAATTTCACTTAACAGTATTCCTATGGCATAACATTCCTATAAACCCTTAAACAATTTGAAGTAGGTAGCCAATATTTAATCAAACCTAATGGGGGTGGCGAGGGGGGAGGGGGGGGAAAGGGGGGGGGGGGAGAGGGGAGGGGGGGGGGGAGACAAAGGGGGGATGGTCATAAGAAGAGTAGACCTGGAATGTAGGATGTCCTCTACTATATTTCACATCTTAGTTATGGGGTAGGGGGTTCTGGATTTCCAGAGGCGTCCACCCAGGAGGACCAAATTTTATCGAACTTCCCCGGGCATTGTCTACTTTCATACGTCAGTCTATATAGGGGGAGTACTCTATCCACCGACCCTCTCCACGAGGCAAGGGTAGGAGGCTCTTCCAATTTCCATCTCAACAGAATTTCTCGCCTAGCGTAGTACAATGTAAAGGTTAGACACAGTTTACTATACCTATCACCCTCAACATCCTCCAGATGACTAAGCAACATTATTTGGGGATCCACCGGTAGATTTGAGCCTGTAACTTCACTCAGTGTGGAGGCAACTGCCGACCAAAAGGGTCGGATTTTGGGACAAGACCAGACCATGTGCCAGAACGTGCCCACCTCCTGCCTGCATCTCTGACAGTTGGGATCTCTGTCATGGTAAATGCGTGCCAGTCTGTGCGGGGTGAAATATGCTCTGTGTAGGAACTTAAATTGTATGAACCTGTCTTTTGCAGCGATCATAGAGGGAATGTAGGAAATTAAACACTCCCTCCATTCCTCCTCGTCCAAAGAGGGAATATCAGCCTTCCACTCTCCCCAGATTTTAGTTAATTTGGCGTCATACTCAACTGTGAGATATAGATATAGAGTTGAGAGGGGCTTTTCCATCACACTGGAAGTCAGGAGCCGTTCAACAGAATCCGGCTCCAGGACGAGGGGGGCTGAGAACTGAGCTTCAAAGGCATGTTTCAACTGCTAGTATCTGAATTGGAAGGAGAGTGGAATACCGAAGGATTGCCTCAGGGCTTGGAAAGTCATGAGCCTACCATCCTTAACCACATGTTTTAATGTGAGGATTCCCTTCTTTGCCCAGAGAGAGGGGTCCGGTATACTATAAAAGTGGGGGAGCATAGGGTTACCCCATAGGGGCATGTGAGGTGAAATGTGGTTGGGCCTCCGATATATTTTCCTGGCTTCTTGCCAGACCCTCACAGTGGTTCGCATCAGAGTCGTCATGGATGAATTGGCCCTGAGACCGCGAAACGGGAGATTGCTCAGGGCAGCAAAGGAGCCCAGAATAGCCGCCTCTAGAGTGACCGCCGGATTCTGTGTGGGCTGGGAGAACCACCACCGAATCGTGACCAGAACAGCTGCCCAGTAGTAGATTTGAAAATTCGGCAGCGCCAGACCTCCCCCCGAAAGCGGGAGATATAGGATCTGCTTGGCCACTCTGGGTAGTCTCCCGGCCCAGACGAATTGTGTTACTGCAAGCGTAATGCCTTATATTTCAGTGCGTTATGTGCCGTTTAATGCAGTACATTTCTGTGTGTTACTGCACGCTTAACACAGTATATTTCAGTGCGTTACAGCAAGTTTAACACTGTGCAGTTCAGTGCGTTACTGCAAGTTTAATGCCCTATATTTCAGTGTGTTACTAGTCGTTTAACGCTGTACATTTCTGTGCGTTACTGCGCACTTAAAGCATTTATATTTTAGTGCGTTACTGCAAGTTTAACGCTGTACAGTTCGGTGCATTACTGCAAGTTTATCGCCGTATATTTTATGTTCAATGTTTTTATTGAAAATTTTACATTTATAACAGGAGATGAAAAGCAATGTTATATAAGTGAACAATACACTGAAGATCAGGTGTACACACACATACAACTTTCTTTTTCTGCATATAGTAATGTAAATAGTCAATTGTATCAGCATTGCATACTGAGATCAGAAAAATTGTGACTTTGCCAGTAACATAGCTATTCTAATGTGAAATATAGCATTGGCTACTACAGTTGAGTGATCTAGCATTGTGTCACTCCTCCCTCCAGATGCCCCAAAGGGATCACACTGCATCCTAAGGGTGGATTCAGCAAGGCTGTCGCGCAAAATCTTGCAAGATGGTACACCGTGATATTTCTTATGTAAGACACATCATACGATTTAAGAGTCTCTTACAGTGAAGGTTCACAATAAAGTATAACTATTAGAAGAACAAAACAAATTAAAATATCAAAGAATAACAACGGAATTGGATGTGACGTTAGAACTAGAGGGGTTATAAGATTAGATATTTGTATTAAGGCCGCATAGTCCAGTTAAATATGGGTGAATTGGGAATGATTATTTGGGTTTGTTGGTTTCATACCAGTCTATCCAAGGTCTCCAGCAGGGGTATTTTTTTTTTTAATTCAAAAAAGTTTTATTTTTTTGTCATAAAAAGGAAAATTACAAATTACAGAAGTACATTGTAAACAAATATGTCGTAATATCTTTAGATTGTACATTAATGAAAGTATTATGCCCGGTTGTTGGGCCTTGCACAGAGCTTGGGTGAGATATTTTAACGTTATAGTTAAATGGGTGTGTTCCGTCAAAGCCAGTTACATTGAATGCAGATTTAGTGAGGGTTAACAGAAAATAAGAATATAAAAAGGAAAAAGGAGTATGATGTACTCTGTGAAAACCATAAAGAATGACAGTACTTTTCCCAGAATGTATAAATATAGTCGTATTCAGTGCTATTACTCATGTCTCGATTCTTTGTTCCTTTTGTTGCCGTCTTACCCATGGTGTGTATGCAGAGCTAGTTTGTCTTGTTGTGTTAGTTTAGCTTGGTCATGTTGTAGTTTCTTAGCGTGAGTGGTCAGAGGGGGGGTTGGTCCCCAGATTACCCTGTCACCTATTTTGTTCTTAAGTACAAGTGTCAGATGACTGTGTCCATTTGTCCCATATTTGCTCGTATTTCAGAGGGCAACCTCTGTGTATATAGATCAATTTTTTATAGGGTAGTGTATTGTTAACTTCAGCCAGCCAGTGTGAGAGCTCAGGGGGATTAGGTCTCATCCAAGCTCTAGCGATGACTTTTCGAGCAGAAAAAAGTGTTTCATGTACGAAGACCTTTTGGAATTTGTTTATTTCGGGGTCTGTTAGAATACCTAGGAGGCAGAGCTTGGGCTGCAGTGTTACAGGGGAACCCATTGTGTCGTGGAGGAATCTCACCACCTGTACCCAGTACGCTTGGATCTGGGGGCACTGCCATAATAGATGGAAAAAGGTTCCAGTGGATTGGTTGCAGATTGTGCACAGCGTGGACCAATCTCCCCTGTACCTGGATATTTTTAATGGTGTAAGGTATGCTTTGTGGATCATGAACAGTTGAGTCAAACGGTCTGACAGTCTGGGGGATACTAGTTTGCATGCGTCTAGAGCATCGCTCCATTCGTCGTCTGTCAGTGTGCCTACTTCGCTTTCCCACCTTGTTTTCAGGGCGTAGGCCGATGAAGTAGCCTGTGGTATCGTTAACATTGAGTAGAATTGGGAGATTAGTTTTTTCGGGTCGGGGCATTTCAATGCTTCCATTAATGGGTTGTTTACCATGCGACATTCCCCAGAGGGGAACTGTGCATAAAATGCGTGACGTAGTTGCATGTACCTGAAAAGCATTTGGTTTGGGAGTGTGTATTCAGTTTTTAGTTTATTAAACGTTTTAAGCCTGTCGTTGTGTACGATGTGGGATAGATAAAAGATCCCTCTGGAGCTCCACTGTTCACTGTCCGGTAACAACTCAAATTCAGGGAGATTTGAGTTATGCCATAGAGGAGTGAACTCATTAATTATCGGTAGTTGGAGTTTATGCATGGACAGGTTCCATATTTTAGTATAGTGATAGAGTAGCGTTTTGTGGTTAGTGTTCCTATCTGCCCCTGTGGCTTTCCCCGTTATTACAGTTAGTGGATCTTGTGATGTCTGGGACCACCTTGGACATAATAAGTATAGGAATCTTTCCCTATCTGTCTTATCCACATGGAATAGCTGGGATAGCTGTGCTGCGATGTAATAAACATTGAAGTCTGGTACAGCCATTCCCGCCAAGTCCGTGGGATTTTTAAGTTTATGCCAGGCGATTTTATGTCTGTTATTGCCCCATATGAATGTTTTTATGATGGCTTCCATCAGTTTGAAATGTCCAAGCACTAGATATATTGGCGAGTGCCAAATCATGTAAAGAATTTTAGGCAGGAGGACCATTTTGGTCAGGTTGATTCGTCCCATTACTCCCAGCGGGAGACGGGTCCACACCTGCGTTTTGTGCTTGAGCATTGCAAACAATGGCATTATGTTGAGTGCCTCGTAATCCGCTGGGTCTTTTGTGGTGTTAATACCCAAGTATTTTATGGTGTCTACTCTCTGCAGGGGTAGTTCGGCCCTGTCCCTGGGTTGTGGGAAACTGTCAAGAGATAATATCTGGGATTTGTCCCAGTTGATCCTGAGGCCGGAGAACCTGCCGAATCGTTCTATAAGGTCCAATGCAAGGGGCAAGGAGCTCTCAGAGTCATCTAGGTACAGCAGAGTGTCGTCTGCGTAAGTGCTGATTTTTTCGGTCACATCTCCCCTGCTAAGCCCTTTAATTTTGGGGTGTGCCCGGACGGCCAATGCATACAGCAGAGGCGACAGAGGACATCCCTGCCTCGTGCCCCTAGTTAACAGGAATTGGTTAGAGGGCCATCCGTTCGCCAGCACCTTTGCTGATGGTGTCTGGTACAAGAGTTGCACCCATCTTATAAATTTTGGGCCAAAGCCGAATCCGTCCAGGCACCTCCACAGATATACCCATTCCACAGAATCGAACGCCTTGGCAGTATCCAAGGCGACGATTATTCTAGACCCTACATTGTCATGTGCAGCCTGCAGGTTTATAAACAGTCTTCTAAGGTTGAAGGATGTGTTTCTGCCTGGCATAAACCCCGCTTGATCGCTATGTATTAAGGAGAGGATTACCTTATTGAGTCGGATGGCTAAAATTTTTGCGAGTATTTTAATATCTACCTGTAATAGAGATATGGGGCGGTAGGACTCTGGAATAAGTGGATCCTTCCCAGGTTTGGGGATCAATACTATGGTGGCCTCTCTCATGGATGCTGGTAGTTTAGAGTCTTTAAATATGGCCTCATATAGCTGTAGTAGTCTAGGGATCAGTATGTCTGGGTACGTGGAGTAGAACTCCACTGGTAAGCCGTCCGAGCCTGGGGACTTCGAGGTCGGGAGCTCTGCCAGGGCTATCGATATCTCGTCTGTTGTCAGTGGGGCTTCTAATTCCTCAACTTGTTCCGCAGAGAGCCGGGGAAGTGCCAGCTCTCCCAGGAACAGTTCCATTGGGGTGGTGTCCTGTGGGGCTGTTGCTGTGTATAGCTTATGGAAGAACTCTCTAAAGATTTCTGTAACTTTGTGTGGTTCTGTTTCTATAGCTCCACTGGATGAATGCAGCGAGATTACCACGGGGGGTCTGTCCTCGCTATGTATCAAATATGCGAGGAGTTTTCCTGCCCGTTCTCCGTGCTCGAACGACCTTTGTCTATGGAAAAAAGTTTTCTTTTGGACTTTTCGTAGTGTAGCTGTGTCAGTACTCTTGAATAAAGTTTAAGGTTGTCAGCTCTGTCCGCGGTGGGAGCCTCGAGAAATGTCTTTTCAGCATCTCGGAGACTCTCCTCCGCCCTGATTATGACCGATTCTGACGCTCTTTTAAGGTTGTTAATTCTGTTGGTTAGTATCATGCGTGCGTGTTTCTTGAAGGCCTCCCACACTACCTGAACCGGGGCAGATCCCTCATTAATAGAAAAATAGTTTTCCCATTCCGTTGAGAGGTCATCCTCCTCGGGCAGTAATGTCAGCCAGAAAGGGTTTAACCTCCACGACATTGGAGGGCGACTTTGGGGAACGGTAAGTATGGCCCAGCAGGGGCAATGATCTGATAGGGACCTAGGGGAGAAGCCCGCGTCTGACAGTCTAGGGAGGAGCACTCTAGACACCAATATGAGGTCTATTCGGGACATGGCTCGGTGGGATGTGGAAAAACAGGAAAACCGCTTGACAGCAGGGTTCCTGAACCTCCATGTATCCACTAGGTTAAAGTCAGATAAAAGTCTGGCGAATCTTGTGGGGTGTGACGTTACTGGTTCTATAGTGGATGTGTTGAGTCTGTCCATGGCTGGGTCAAGTACATTATTAAAGTCACCGAGCCACACAGCAGGAGTGCCGGGGTGCAGGGCCATAAAGTCAAACCCAGCAGCCAGGACACCCGCGCTGAACGGTGGCGGCACATAAAACGCCATAATGAGAAACACATCTCCGTGTATCTTTGCTTTTAACAAGACATACCTGCCCAGTGGGTCGACCACTGAGTCCTGGAGCTCGAAGTGAGTGCCCTTAGCAATTAAGATTGAAACTCCCCTAGATAGTGTGGTGTGAGTTGAATGGTACGCCCATCCAATCCACGGTCTCTTGAGCACTCTATGTGCGAGACCTTCGGCGTGTGTTTCCACCAAAGCCACCACGTCAGCTCTCTGTTTTTTAAGGATTGAAAACACCGCCGACCGTTTTATAGGCTCCCTGAGCCCACAGATATTCCAGGTGGTAAATTTTAAGCTAGCCATTTGGATGTGTGTGAGTGGTATCGAACCCCAGGACTCAGGTCTCTCCCCCCCCTCCTGAACAACCTAATACATGCATCAAGAAACATGACCGTTAGTAAGAACACCATGTGGTTAGTATAATAGCAACTGTGTAATTTAGGCATTGGGTATAGTGGTAGAACATTCGAAAATCTAATAACCCCTTCCCCCCTCCCCGCTCTGCACCTACCAAACCTGGTGCGAGCTTCAATCCCGAACTGCCAACTGGGCATAAACATTGTCCCACCTGTGGAGAAGTGGTTAGAGCGTAAACATGGAAGGGTGGCAATTGCCATGCTGGGGGTACCAACAGGTTCGGGAGGCCCGAATCGCTTGCACAGCGTTGCAAAAAATAGTGTGCTCCATTTCAGGTGGTAAACTGTGTTGCGTAGGGCGAAAATACGCTGTATGTCGTTGCGCATTTTAGGACTTTGGACGCCACTCGTGATGAGTGTCTTGAAGACATTGCTAAACTCCGCCGGTTGCCTGTGTGGACGCTGTTAAGGTGGGTATGGGAAGGTAGCTGAGGAGTGTCTCGGTGATGTGATGCATTGGGATACTCGCCGGGCAGCCGCCTCGGGTGATATGTGATGAGAGTTCCCGCGATGTATTATCATCAGGATGTTCGTGGAGGGATGTGTGTCTGCGACGTTCGTTGCAGGCCAGTCGTGGACAGTATCGTTTAGGGATATTCCGGTCCCTGCAGAGCTGATGAGGAGTTGTCCGTCGCTGGAGAATAGTGAGGAGATTAAAAGGGAGGTGTGGAGGCGGGCAGTTCATCTCGTGTTTTGAATGTATTTTCAAGTTGGGGTTCAATCTGTGGAAAGGGGCTGAGTGAATGAGGATGGAGGGTCTGTAGGGGTCACAGGGGCGTATAGAGGAATGTGAGTGACGATAGGACTTATCCATGATTTTCCCTCTGATCCAGCCAGGCGATGGCGGTCTCTGGATCCTCGAAAAAGTGTGCTCTGTCCTCTCCCTCTACACGGAGGCGGGCTGGGAAAAGCATGGCATACTTGATGTTTTTGATGCGGAGGCGCCGCTTGACCTCCATAAATGTGCGCCTTTTCCGCTGCACCTCTGCGGAGAAGTCCGGGTAGATCGCAATCATTTTGTTTCCCAGAGGGATATTTCCTTTCATTCTGCTGAGGCGAAGTATGGCATCCCTATCCCTGTAATTCAGGAACTTCGCAATAAACGTGCGTGGAGGGGCTCCGGGTGGTGGCGGCCTGCCCGACATGCGGTGCGCACGCTCCACCACAAATGTTGGGGAAAAGGATTCTCTGCCGTATGTGTCACAGAGTAGATTTTCAAGGAACGTGGGGGGGTCTTTCCCCTCCGATCCCTCGGGGAGACCCACAAATCTAAGGTTGCATCGCCTGAGGCGATTCTCGATGTCATCCTGCTTCAGGATCAATTGATTCACCTGGTGCTGCAGCTCGGATGCACTATTCTGCAAGGGGGGGAGGGAATCCTCCACATTGCTCAGCCTGTTCTCTGTCTCAGTGACCCTTCCCTTTAACTTTTGAAAGTCCTGCCTTACCAGTGAGATGTCCGCCTTGAACTCTTCTATCCGGGCTGTGAGGGATGTCTGGCATGTTGTTACAGCTTCCTGGCATGATGAAATCGCCTCCAGCACCCTCGCTGTGTCAGTCTCAGCAGGAGATCCTTCTTCTGGCGCGGCGGCGCCATCTTAGCTGGAGGGGTCCGTGCCTTGTCGGCGGTATTGTTCAAGTTTTGCAGCCGCTGCGGATGTCTTTTTGGTGGGTGACATGTCCCCTGTAGGCTGCCGGTTCGGCGGTGATGTGTTGAGGGCAAAAGTAAGCCGTTTGGCGGTCTCAGGATGTTAAAAACGGATAATGGCCGGCGGAGCTCTGTCTATGTGCGTCCTACTACATGCCGCTCCAGGCCACGCCCCCTCCAGCAGGGGTATTTTGAGTGGTAAGTGCCTTGGGAGCCAGCTAACATTACTTCATAGGTGATGTTCATGTTAGTGGTTCTACTTCTGCAAGAGTTGGAATCTCAATGCACTTCCAGTGTCTAACTAATTCTAGTCTAGCACTTAGGAAAATGTGAGAAACTATGTTCCCTATGCCGCGTACACACGAGCGGACTTTACAGCATGCTTGGTCCGACGATCTTTCCAACGGACTTTGTAGTGTAGGTGCGCCGGACTTACAAACGGACGGACTTGGACACACACGATCACTCCAAAAGTCCGATGGTTTTGAACGCGGTGACGTACAGCACGTATGACGGGACTAGAAAAAGGAAGTTCAAGCCCTATTACGCCACCCTTTGGGCTCCTTCTGCTAATCTCGTGTTTATCTCGTGTTAGTAGAAGTTTGGTTAGGGACGATTCGCGCTTTTCACACTTAAGCTTATTTCGATTGTTTACTGCAGTTCAGTTTGTGCTTGTGAGGTTTGTATCTGGTTTTCAGTGAGTGTTGGTCAGTTCGTAACCTGCCTAGCAGGCCGTTCTGGTCCGCTCATTCCTGATCTTCAGGTCGCTCTTCATAGGCCTTGCTGTTCTTCAGTGCGTTTGTTCTAAGTTTGTTTGTTTGACCAGCCGACCGTTTTGAAGCCATGGTGCATGGACGTACCTGTTCTCGAGTTCGTGCTGCGTGGGGACTTGGTGTTGGGGTTAATACTTTTACCCGAGTCCAGTCCATGAACAGGGCGAGGAGAAGTTCATGGACGAAGAATTGGTTGCGCCAGCGTGACCTGCACATGCCTTTGCTCCGTGAGCTCCGTGAGAATAATCCTGAGGATTTCAGGAATTATCTCTGGATGACGGACCCTGTTTTTGAGCGTCTGCTGGCTATGCTGACCCCCTATATCAGCAGGCAGGATACCTGCATGAGGCAAGCCATCAGTGCGGAGCAGAGGCTAGTTGCCACATTATGTTACTTGGCGACTGGGAGAAGTCTTCAGGACTTGAAGTTCTCGACGGACATCTCCCCCCAGGCTCTGGGGATCATAATCCCAGAGACTTGTTTTGCCATAATTCAGGTCCTGCAGAAGGACTATATGAAGGTAAGTTTTTTTTATCCTTTAACACTACATGATATGTATTTTATGTTTGCTAATGTATTGTATAAATTTCCTCGTTACCTAATTACCATGCTTGGAATATGCTGTGAATGTCCCCTTTATCTTCATGCATACATGTTTTTTTTTCTTAAATAATTTTTTGCCCTACATGCATATTTACCTTCACTAACCTCCCCACCATGCAATCCTGGGCACATTTATACCTATAGCCTATAGTCCCTTTAACAATGTATATTGTCAGCTCCATTGTACTGCTTTACCCTCCCCCACCCCCTCAAATGTCTCCAAATGTCAGGTGTAGGGATGAGCTTCGTGTTCGAGTCGAACCCATGTTCGACTCGAACATCGGCTGTTCGATCGTTCGCCGAATTGCGAACGTTATGGGCCGTTCGCGCTAAATTCGTGTGGCGCGTCACGGCCCATAATTCACTGCGGCATCGCAGTGCATTGCTGGCTGATGATTGGCCAAGCATGCACTATGACCCGCATGCTTGGCCAATCACAGCGCTGTCAGTAGAGAGAGCTGTAATTGGCCAAAGCCAGGGTGGCTTTGGCCAATTATGGCTCAGGGGATTTAGTACACACCCCACACTATATAAGGCCGTCTGCACGGCGGCCCTGTGTAGTGTGTGTTCTGGTGTGCTGAGAGATAGAGAGAGAGAGAGACAGTGTCATTTGATTTGAGTTAGATAGATTAGGCAGAACAGTCAGTCAGTTAGCTGCACTTACAGTGTATTGTGTATATATATGCATCCCAGGTGTTGCATATATATATATACACTGTATTCAGTTTAGCTAGATCCGTTCCTGTTATCTTCTATCTAGACTATTTACATTTAATGCAGTGCGTCCTGCTCACAGTGTTCAGCTAGATCCGTTCCTGCTATTTACATTTAGTGCAGTGCGTCCTGCTCACAGTGTTCAGCTAGATCCGTTCCTGTTATCTTCTAGACTATTTACATTTAGTGCAGTGCGTCCTGCTCACAGTGTTCAGCTAGATCCGTTCCTGCAATTTACATTTAGTGCAGTGCGTCCTGCTCACAGTGTTCAGCTAGATCCGTTCCTGCTATTTACATTTAGTGCAGTGCGTCCTGCTCACAGTGTTCAGCTAGATCCGTTCCTGCTATTTACATTTAGTGCAGTGCGTCCTGCTCACAGTGTTCAGCTAGATCCGTTCCTGCTATTTACATTTAGTGCAGTGCGTCCTGCTCACAGTGTTCAGCTAGATCCATTCCTGTTATCTTCTAGACTATTTACATTTAGTGCAGTGCGTCCTGCTCACAGTGTTCAGCTAGATCCGTTCCTGCAATTTACATTTAGTGCAGTGCGTCCTGCTCACAGTGTTCAGCTAGATCCGTTCCTGCTATTTACATTTAGTGCAGTGCGTCCTGCTCACAGTGTTCAGCTAGATCCGTTCCTGCTATTTACATTTAGTGCAGTGCGTCCTGCTCACAGTGTTCAGCTAGATCCGTTCCTGCTATTTACATTTAGTGCAGTGCGTCCTGCTCACAGTGTTCAGCTAGATCCGTTCCTGCTATTTACATTTAGTGCAGTGCGTCCTGCGCACAGTGTTCAGCTAGAGCCGTTCCTGCTATTTACATTTAGTGCAGTGCGTCCTGCTCACAGTGTTCAGCTAGATCCGTTCCTGTTATCTTCTAGACTATGTACATTTAGTGCAGTGCGTCCTGCTCACAGTGTTCAGCTAGATCCGTTCCTGCTATTTACATTTAGTGCAGTGCGTCCTGCTCACAGTGTTCAGCTAGATCCGTTCCTGTTATCTTCTAGACTATTTACATTTAGTGCAGTGCGTCCTGCTCACAGTGTTCAGCTAGATCCGTTCCTGTTATCTTCTAGACTATTTACATTTAGTGCAGTGCGTCCTGCTCACAGTGTTCAGCTAGATCCGTTCCTGCTATTTACATTTAGTGCAGTGCGTCCTGCTCACAGTGTTCAGCTAGATCCGTTCCTGTTAAATTCCTACTGACCGGCAGGCTTGTCTGGTTACAGTATATAAAGCTACCTGAAGAAAATTACAGGTGTTCTATTTGATCCTATTAGTACCACGGTCAGGCAGCTAGACTATTTACATTTAGTACAGTGCGTCCTGCTCACAGTGTTCAGCTAGATCCGTTCCTGTTATCTTCCTACTGACAGGCAGGCTTGTCTGGTTACAGTATATAAAGCTACCTGAAGAAAATTACAGGTGTTCTATTTGATCCTATTAGTACCACGGTCAGGCAGCTAGACTATTTACATTTAGTACAGTGCGTCCTGCTCACAGTGTTCAGCTAGATCCGTTCCTGTTATCTTCCTACTGACAGGCAGGCTTGTCTGGTTACAGTATATAAAGCTACTTGAAGAAAATTACAGGTGTTCTATCCCAGCTTAGTGCAGCTACAGGCCATTAGTATGTCTGGAAGGCCAAGAAGGAGAGGCAGACAGTCACAAGCCAATAAGAGAGGGCAAGCAGGCTCTGTGTCTAGTGCTGGTCGTGGAGACGGTGCATCCTCATCAGCACGTGGCCATGGGACACGCTTGGCCTTTTTTTCGGCAGCTGGCCATGTTGAGCCGCAACATGCGGAAGACTTGGTCGAGTGGATGACCAAGCCGTCCTCATCCTCCTCATCCTCTCTCACCCATGCCCAGGGTGCTTTGTCTGGCAAAGCAGCGGCCTCTTCCCTCAGCTCAATGTCATCAGTGACTCCTTCCCTAGCTCCACCATGTCCTCATGAGGATTCCCTCGAACTGTTTGACCACAGTGTTGGGTACATGCTCCAGGAGGATGCCCAGCGTTTGGAAGGCTCTGATGACGATACTGAGCTCGATGAAGGCAGTAACATGAGCGCGGACAGAGGGGGTGCCCAAGAAGGACAGCAATCTGGCAGTCATGCTCCCCCTGCTGCAGCATACTGCCAGGTTTGCTCCAGTGATGAGGAGGGAGGGGATGATGAGGTCACTGACTCAACGTGGGTGCCTGATAGGAGAGAGGAGGAGGAGGAGGAGGAGGAGGAGGAGGAGGAGGCGGCAGCACATCACCAACGAGGCAGGATGCCCTCCAGGGGCCAGCCTAAGGGCAGCACATTGACTGCATCACACCCCAAAGCTCCACATGTGCAGGGCGCTGCAGTCTCTGCGCGTTATTCAAAAAGTTCTTTGGTGTGGGCCTTTTTTGAGACGAGTGCATCAGATCGCACCGCTGCTATTTGCAACATATGTCTCAAGCGTATCTCGCGTGGCCAAAATATCTCCCGCTTGGGTACCACATGCTTGACCAGACATATGTTGACCTGCCATGCAGTTCGTTGGCAAGCGTATCTAAAAGACCCACACCAAAGAACAAAGAGGATCTCTCCTTGCTCCTCATCAGCTGAGATTTCCAACCCCACTAGACCTTCAGTCCTCTCTGAGACCTGCAGTGAGAGGAATGAAGGTGTAGAATTAGGTGTGTCACAGCCAAGTACTTGTGGGCAATCTGCTTTTGGTACACCGACGTCAGATTGTACCAGGCAAATTTCCCTGCCCCAGCTGCTGCACCGCCGAAAGAAGTTTGCTCCCAGCCATCCACATGCCCAGCGGTTGAATGCTAGCTTGGCAAAATTGCTAGCACTTCAACTGCTGCCTTTTCAGTTGGTAGACTCTGCCCCCTTCCGTGAGTTTGTGGAATGTGCGGTTCCTCAGTGGCAGGTACCCAAACGCCACTTTTTCTCACGGAAGGCGATTCCGGCTCTCTACCGGCATGTGGAAGGCAATGTCCATGCCTCGCTGGACAGGGCGGTCAGCGGTAAGGTGCATATTACCGCTGACTCATGGTCCAGCAGGCATGGACAGGGACGTTACCTAAGTTTCACGGCGCATTGGGTGACTCTGCTGGCAGCTGGGAAGGATGCAGGACAAGGTGCAGTAGTGTTGGAGGTTGTTCCGCCACCACGCCTCCAAAATGCTGATTGTGACACACCTCTCTCCTCCACCCCCTCCTCTTCTTCTTCCTCCATGGCCTCTTCCTCGGAACCAGCGGTGCTCCGTAGGCGTTCAAGGGGCTACGCAAGTACGCAGGCCAAAAGATGCCATGCGGTGCTTGAGCTGGTGTGCTTGGGGGACAGGAGCCACACTGGGGCAGAGGTTCTGTCAGCTCTGCAGGGGCAGGTTCAGAGGTGGTTGACGCCACGCCAACTTAAGGCAGGAATGGTGGTTTGCGACAATGGCACCAACCTCCTCTCTGCCCTCCGACAGGGACAAATGACCCATGTGCCCTGTTTGGCTCACGTCCTTAACTTGGTGGTGCAGCGGTTCTTGGGCAGGTACCCGGGCTTACAGGATGTCCTGAGGCAGGCCAGGAAAGTCTGTGTGCATTTCCGCCGGTCATATAATGCCAGTGCTCGGCTGACGGACCTCCAAAAGGAGTTTAACCTGCCCAAGAACCGCCTAATCTGTGACATGCCCACCAGGTGGAACTCAACGTTGGCCATGCTGCAGCGGCTGCACACGCAGCAGAGGGCCATCAATGAGTACCTGTGCGACTATGGCACCAGGACAGGGTCAGGGGAGCTTGGTTTTTTTTCCCCACGCCAGTGGGCCATGATCAGGGATGCATGCACTGTCCTGTCACCATTCGAGGAGGCCACGAGGATGGTGAGCAGTGACAGTGCATGCATCAGTGACACTGTCCCCCTTGTCCACCTGTTGGAGCACACGCTGCGTGGAATAATGGACAGGGCACTTGAGGCAGAACAGAGGCAGGAAGAGGAGGACTTCCTTAGCTCTCAAGGCCCCCTTTATCCAGACAGTGTTCCTGCGTGCCCGCCGATCACACAGGAAGAGGACGAGGAGGAAGAGGAGGAGGAGGAAGATTGTGTCAGTATGGAGGTGGAGCCTGGCACTCAGCATCAGCAGCAGTCTTTAAGGGATCAGTCCCAAGAAACACATGGACTTGTACGTGGCTGGGAGGAGGTGGCTGCGGACCATGTCGTTCTTAGTGACCCAGAGGACTCCGGACCGAATGCCTCAGCAAACCTACGCTGCATGGCCTCCCTGATCCTGCAAAGCCTGCGTAAGGATCCTCGTATTCGTGGTATCAAGGAGAAGGACCAATACTGGCTGGCAACCCTCCTTGATCCACGTTACAAGGGTAAGGTTGCGGACCTTATCTTGCCATCGCAGAGGGAGCAGAGGATGAAACATCTTCGGGAGGCCTTGCAGAAAGGTCTGTGCAACGCGTTCCCAGAGACTGGGAGGTTACAAACTCCTGTTTCTGGACAACGTGTTGCTGAGGCTTCGGTCAGTCAAAGAAGGAGCGGTGGAGAAGGTGGCCGTCTGACCGATGCGTTCAGACAATTTTTTGGTCCGCAGCCCCAAGGTATGATCGGTTCCAGCAACCATCGCCAGCGTCTGTTTTACATGGTGCAGGAATACCTAGGGGCAAGATCAGACTTGGACACCTTTCCCACCGAAAATCCTCTGGGTTACTGGGTCTTGAGGATGGATCACTGGCCAGAGCTTGCACAGTATGCAATTGAGCTACTGGCCTGTCCTGCATCCAGCGTTCTTTCGGAACGCACATTCAGTGCTGCTGGAGGCGTGGTAACCGATCACAGGGTGCGTCTGTCCACCGACTCGGTCGATCGGCTGACCTTCATAAAAATGAATGAGTCTTGGATCACCACCAGCTACCAAGCACCTGATGCTGATGTAAACGAATAATTTTTTTTGAAATCTCAGATCCCTTCAAAGACTGCCTATGCTGATGCTGAGTGACTATCCCTGAGTAATTATTCTCTTCCTCCTCAATCATCACGCTGATAGCTTGTAAGAACATTTTTGGTTCTGGGCGCCACCACCAGTGCCTAAGGCACAATTTTTCAGCCCCTGTTTAACAGGGGCGTGTAATTACAATTTTTGATGTAATACTTTGCAGCAGGGCTCGTTCCTGCATTCCAACTAGAGTGTCTGTGAGGGGTTGCAGTGTTGTGGCACCAGCACCAGTGCCTAGGGCCCAATTTTTCTGCCCCTGTCTAACAGGGGCGTGTAATTACAATTTTTGATGCAATACTTTGCAGCAGGGCTCGTTCCTGCGTTCCAACTAGAGTGTCTGTGAGGGGTTGCAGTGTTGTGGCACCAGCACCAGTGCCTAAGGCCAAATTTTTCTGCCCCTGTCTAACAGGGGCGTGTAATTACAATTTTTGATGCAATACTTTGCAGCAGGGCTTGTTCCTGCGTTCCAACTAGAGTGTCTGTGAGGGGTTGCAGTGTTGTGGCACCAGCACCAGTGCCTAAGGCCCAATTTTTCTGCCCCTGTCTAACAGGGGCGTGTAATTACAATTTTTGAAGCAATAATTTGCAGCAGGGCTCGTTCCTGCGTTCCAACTAGAGTGTCTGTGAGGGGTTGCAGTGTTGTGGCACCAGCACCAGTGCCTAAGGCCTAATTTTTCAGCTCCTGTTCAACAGGGGCATGTAATTACAATTCTTGATCTAATATTTCACAGCAGGGCCCTGTGAGGGCTTACAGTGTTGTGGCCACAGCAACACCTAAGGCCCAAATTTCTGCTGAGTATATAGGGCAGGACCCTACTTTCAAACATCTAACTTACAAACGACTCCTACTTGCAAACGGAAGGAGACAACAGGAAGTGAGATGAAATCTACCCCTAGGAAGGGAAATTCTCTCCTGTAAGAGTTAATATGGGAAAACAAGTTCTCCTTTCCACTGATGCTTTCCAATCCTTGTTCCACAAAAAAACCCAAATTTTCAAAAAACATTTTTCATTGGGACAAAAAAGTGAGGTGAAATCTTCTGAAGAGGAGGAAAGACAGCAAAACAAATGTCACAGGGGTGATAACCCTTCCCTATGTTTTCCAAAAAGCTTAGAAAAGATTTTTTGGCTGGAGCTAAACACGTTAAAAATGTTCAAAATTACAAACAGATTCTACTTAACAACAAACCTACAGTCCCTGTCTTGTTTGCACCGCCTGTATACTGCTGTTCAGAGTATATAGGGCCTGGTGGCCCCACACCTTTCCTTATTTTAATTTGGGTGCGGGGTTCCCCTTAATATCCATACAAGACCCAAAGGGACTGGTAATGGACTGGGGGGTACCCATGCCGTTTGTCTCACTGATTTTCATCCATATTGCCATGACCCGACATGACATTAAACCCGCAAGCAGTTTTAAATGAGATTTTTTCCTTTAAAAATGACATTTGGTGCAGGGACTGTTCTAAACATGGGAAACACGCGTCACTTTACAGGCATACTATAGACACCCCCCAGGTACGATATTTAAAGGAATATTTCACTTTTTTTTTTTTACTTTAAGCATCATTAAAATCACTGCTCCCGAAAAAACGGCCGTTTTTAAAAGTTTTTTTTGCATTGATACATGTCCCCTGGGGTAGGACCCGGGTCCCCAAACCCTTTTTAGGACAATACCATGCAAATTAGCCTTTAAAATGAGCACTTTTGATTTCGAACGTTCGAGTCCCATAGACGTCAATGGGGTTCTAACGTTCGTGCGAACTTTCGGTCCGTTCGCGGGTTCTGGTGCGAACCGAACCGGGGGGTGTTCGGCTCATCCCTAGTCAGGTGTGGTCTTCTACTAAATTAGAACCCCTCCCCCACCCCCTCAAATGTCTCCAAATGTCAGGTGTGGTCTTCTACTAAATTAGAACCCCCCCCACCCCCCCACATACAAATTGATCAATGGTCCATCAGAGGGGGTGAGTAATCTTATAAGTGAGGCCTTATGTTTTAGAGTTTTAGAAATAATACATTTAAAAAATGTTAGACTTCTGTTGTTAAAGAATGTTTTTGTGTAATCTGCTAGCAAAGTTATGTTTCAAAGTACTTTATATATTTTTTTTTCTTGTTTGACTCCACAGTTTACTTCCAACACACAGGAATGGCAGACTGTGGCCTCCCAGTTCGCTGACCGTTGGGACTTTCCCAAGTGTGTCGGGGTGATTGATGGGAAGCATGTCCGCATTGTGCCACCACCCCATTCGGGGTCTTACTACTTTAACTATAAGGGTTTTAATAGTGTAGTATTGATGGCAGTGGTCTCAGCACAATTGGATTTTATGTTCGTGGACGCGGGGAAGAACGGACAGATGTCGGACGGAGGAGTCTTCGCACAGACCGAGTTGTGCCAGCGTCTCCAGACTGGTGGCCTGGGATTGCCACCTGATGACCAGAACGTTGATGGACTCCCCTCAGTTTTCATCGCAGATGAAGCGTTTGCTCTTGGCGAGCACTTGATGAGGCCGTTCCCCCAAAGGTTCCTCACCCCTGAGAGGAGGGTATTTAATTACTGGCTGGCCAGAGCAAAAAGAGTTGTGGAGAATGCATTCGGGATTCTGGCCAGCCGGTTCCGTTTGTTCCTCTCGGCCATAAATCTGACGGATTATAAAATCAATCATGTCATAATGGCTTGCTGCATTCTCCATAATTTTTTAAGACGACATTCTTCAACAAATATAACCTCTGTTGGGCCTGAGGCTGGACTTGGTGCCAAATCTGCACTCACAGGCCTGTATACTGGCCGTACTGGCTTGGCCCCCCAAACCGCCCGTCAAGTGCGGGATAGATATATTTTAATGGTCGGGGGGCCATTGCAATGCCAGAACATCTTTAAACTTTTACAAAATAAAAAAAAATATTTTGGATCAAATCTCTTATTTTTATTCTTGTTTGCATTTATTTTTGGCTGTCTCCTAGTGCACTTGTAGTGGCAAGTGCATTTCCCTTTAGTAAATAAGGCCCTTTGTCACTGTAAACACCCAAAAAATTAAGAAACTGGTATTGATAAATAATAAGCCACACACATTGTAGTAGTAAAAACATTTTACTGTGCACACATTGAAAGGTGCATTTTTTTTCAACGTGTTTATTTTTTAATTTTTTTAAAATCTTTTTTTGGTTTTTTAACAATATATTTTTTATTTTTTGGGGGTTATTTTAGGCATATTTATCCAAAAATATTTGTTTTGACTAATTTTTGCTTGACAACAGGGTTTTTGTTCACACATAATACAAAAACAAAACAGGAACTTACAAAGTTCATCATGTCAAAAACTGTGCTGGTGATGTCACCCATGTAAAAGCAAAATTTAGCAGATGCACACGAATTGTGAGTCAAAATGGTTAAAGTCAACATGTTCTATCTCCCATCATGAGGCATCAATGGACGTGTTTTGTATGTGCAATCCCTTTTTTCCTCTCACAAACTAACATTATTATGAGGAAGGGGTCGCAAACACAAAACAAGTACATTGAGATAACCCCTGATGGCAGATAGCACATGATGACACACCGTGTGCATCTGCTAAATTTTGCTATTACTATTTCACAACTTTAAAAAATTAAAAATTCTAAAATTTTACAATGAAATGAAGAACGTGATTGATGTTTTTAGGCAAAAAGTGATTAGATTCTGCCCAAAACCTCAATCATGTTCTTCATGATTTCATGATCATCTTTCCTGTGGCATGCTGCCCGGCCGATTTTTCATGCTGTCAATTTGTTCTCGCATTCAATCAATTTGGCCATTCCACACCATTATCTGCCCAATCAGTCTTTGTGCACTGTCTGTGCTAAATGGCTCCGCCGCTTGGCCTTCCACAACCAGAACATCACCTAAAATTTGTGGAGAAAAATGTATTTAGAAATATGCACGCCTAAATAGATTACCTTAAGCTGGGGTGTCAGTCACTTACTTGGTGGGGTGCAAATCTCGCCCACTTCCTCCACCTCTCCTTCCTCAAGATCGTCAGGTGGGCGTGGCCTTGGGCTGGGGCTTGGGGTAATTCCTGCTTCAGGCTGGTGACTTGGGGGGGTCCTGGCATCCTCGGACTGTTGTCTGAGTCTTTTATCCCCTAGGAGAATGAAACAAAAGGTATACTTAAAACACAGTGATATTTCAGTCCAGAAATAGAAATATGAAACCTTTCTTTGAAGTGGTGGACAATTGTCTGTTTGTTACAAAAATATTTTTGAAGACAGGATTCAAATTCACTTTGAACAAAACTGCAAAAAACTTCACATTTTGATGCAAGCTTCACAGATGGCGACACCTCAAGTATCCCCTGGAGCCCTTGTGTGGATTACCCTCAAAACTGTTCTTTGGTGTCACACAGTACACTAGTGCTCGTGAGTCCAGTGGAAACAGCTGCTGTGTCCTGTCCTTACATTACACTGAATCATTTTTTAATAAGCATTCTAGGTTCAAACACATCTACACAACATCCAAAAATTATTTTAATACGACAAATTATCTAGACCTAAATGTATGTACAACCCTGTACCATCATATTTCTTGCAAAACAAACGCCATTTTATTATGATCATATGTAGTTTCAAAAGAACGGTCTTTACGAACAATGCTGTATAAACGAAAAGCATCTGGATCAGCATGCAAGTTAAGTATCTCAATAGGAACACAAAACAAGTACTTACTTTTTTTAAGCACCTTCTTGATTTGCAAATATTGTTTAGGCTCCCTAGTTTTTAGGTCAGACCATCGCTTCCTCAATTGTTCTTTAGCCCGTTTAATGCCAAATATTTCTTCAATAGTGGTGACAACTGAGGACATTATTTTGTCCTTCCGCATATTGGTTCGGGTGTACGGTCCTTTTTTGCCATCATAGTCCTCCCTTCTCAATATGACCACCATCTCCACCATCTCTTCAAAGGCCATGTTGGTGGCCTTATATCTCCTCCTGGATCTGGATGGTTGTGGCTCTGGGCTTTCCTCTGCACTAGTTCCAGATAATCTCTCTGCCATCTTTCTCTATATACTCCCACTGCGCAACAAAGAGTGAAGGGGCAGGGAAAAATCGTCCTAAAGAATGTCAGGGGCGGGTGACGCTGGCATAGCATGACACATGCGCAGTGTATATAAAGCTATTACGCTGGCCTATGTATGTCCAAACGGAAGTAGCGAGCGTCATAAACGAAGGTAAGATTTAAACATGGGTGTGTGTTTTGTGTATGTGTTTGGTGTGCGTGTGTGTGTGTGCCCTATATTCTGATAAAAATAATACTGGGAGTTTGGACTGACATTAGAATTTTTATCTTGAGTCTTGTCTTTCAGCAAAAATGAATCCCTTTAAGGAGGAAGAATTTTTGTCTCATTTTATTGATCTCTATCAAGAGAACAGAAACCTGTGGGAGGTCAAGCACCCATTGTATTTCATTAAACATGCAAGGAAGTCAACACTGGGGAGACTTCTGGAATTTATCAAGACTCGAGTCCCCCAGGCAGACATTAAGTTAGTGGAAAAGAAACTTGCGTAATATGTACAGGTGGGAACACAAGAAGATCCAGGATTCCCTCAAATCAGGAGCAGCAGCAGACAAGGTTTATGTCCCCAAGTTGTGGTACTACCCAAAACTGAGATTTCTGGATGACCAGACAGAAGCAAGGCAATCGCTTTCGACCCTTCCCTCCACCCTTCCCTCCAGCCTTCCCTCCACCACCACCTCCACCCTTCCCTCCACCCCAGCTGAGGCGTCCCAGAAAGAACCGGGCCCTTTCATCCTTGATGAAGTGGATGCTCCCAGCTTCAGCCAGGTATACTTTTTTTTGTGAATTTTGGATTGTGTAAATATTAATGATGTAAACTGTAAAATGTTTTCATTGCTTAAAAATCAATGATTTAATCACAATTATTATTATGTATACATATTACTAGACAGTAGTGGCCAAAAATGTACTTCAAAGATTGGCGAACAGCTAGAATAATGGTGGGGTCAAAATGATAGCCTTTTAAATTTGTTTAGAATTATATTTGCAAGTCATGAGCTGAAAATTGTGTGATTGAGGAAGCAAAAATGACAACTATGTCCCTTTTTTTATATACAGGATGAGCTCAGCCTGGAGGAAGCCGTGCCCAGTGGTATAGAGGAGGAGGCCTTGCCCAGTGGGAGAGAGGAGGAGGCCATGCCCAGTGGCAGGCAGGAGGTGGCTGGGCCCAGTAGAAGCCTCACTGAATGTCAGGTGCCTCCCCTCCGCATTACCACCAATAGGCCCAGGAAGATGACCCGAACAGAGGAGGAATCACTTGCCCTCATTCCTGAAGCCAGCCAAATGCTGAGTACCCCCCCAATGCTGAAGAGGCCTATGGAACTTATATGGCCACCAGGTTGGTGGAACTTGAGAAGGGGCAATGCCTCCTCTGTGAGGGGATTATTTTTCAGGCCTTTCAGAAGGGGTTGAGAGGGGAGCTTACTCCAACAAGCCATATTTCAGATGAAGCCCCTCCTCCTGCTCCTCCTCCTCCTCCTGCCACAAGTACACCACCGGAGGCACAGCCTCCAAGGAAGGCTGCAGAGAAGCGTGGAGGGAAGGCTGCAGGGCAGCATGCAGGGAAGGCTCCACGGAAGAGTCGAAAGTGATTGCCTGGCTTCAGTCTGGTCTGACAGAAGGCGCAGATTGTGCTCCCTATTCGCAAGAGCCCAATTTTGTGTTCCACTGACTTGATGTGTGTCCTGGGGGACAAAAGACTTCACACATTCCAAAAGTGTCTCCGGTGTTGCCTTCCTCATTTATGTTTTCCCAGAATAAATGGATATTTTATTTACCTTAAATTATTTAATATGTGTTTTTATTCAAAAAGGATTTTTTGTTTGTGAGTAGGCAGGGACAAAAAGACTATGTGTGTTATTTACAAAAGGGCAAAATCATTTTGCAATTCAAGTGCAAAGTACAAGTGCAAAGTGCACTTTATAAATTGCACTGCAAGTGCACTTGTTGGAAGTGCAGTCGCTGTAAATCTGAGGGGAAGATCTCAAATGAGGGGAAGCTCTGCTGATTTTATCATCCAATGATGTGCAAGATAAAATGATTTATTTTTTGTTTCCTTGCATGTGCCCCTCAGTTCCACAGCGACTGCACTTCCAAGTGCTCTTTCAGTGCAATTTCAAGTGCACTTTGCACTTGTAGTGCTAAATGAATTTGAATTTTGAAAATAACCCCCCTATGTCAAATTAACAAGGGACTCCCACCTCATTAAGGTTCATTAACAATACAAAATAATAAGGTTATTGTGGTAACTTGAAACTCCATAAAAGGTCATATCCCAGGGGGAATGGGCGTGACCAGAGGCTGAGGGTAAGGGGGTAGAGTGGCGTGAAGGAGGAAGTATTGAAGTCACACAAAATGTAAAGGCACTAAAATTTCAAATATCAGTCACAATAGTTTTGGAAATTGAGGATTATTTTGAGTTAAGATATAGGAATAGGTGAATGGTAGGCACAAAAATAGGTAGGAGGGCAACCTCAGGAATATTTAAGTGTATGAAGATATGCTCATGGAATGTGCGGGGGGTAAAAGACGTTTGTAAGAAACAAGCAATTTTCTCTATGGCCAGAACAAGGGATGTCAGGATACTCTGTCTTCAGGAGACCCACCTAGATAAGGGTTCAGTTAACACTCTAATGCCCCGTACACACGGTTGGACATTGATCGGACATTCCGACAACAAAATCCTAGGATTTTTTCCGACAGATGTTGGCTCAAACTTGTCTTGCATACACACGGTCACACAAAGTTGTTGGAAAATCCGATCATTCTGAAAGCGGTGACGTAAAACACATACATCGGGACTATAAACGGGGCAGTAGTCAATAGCTTTCATCTCTTTATTTATTCTGAGCATGCGTGGCACTTTGTGCGTCGGATTTGTGTACACACGATCGGAAATTCCGGCAACGGATTTTGCTGTCGGAAAATTTTATAGCCTGCTCTCAAACTTTGTGTGTCGGAAAATCCGATGGAAAATGTGTGATGGAGCCTACACACGGTCGGAATTTCCGACAACAAGGTCCTATCACACATTTTCCGTCGGAAAATCCGACCGTGTGTACGGGGCATTAGGAATAGGAACTATCAAGAGCAGTATCACTCAACCCATACCTCGTTGGTCATTGGTTTTCTCCTGTAGACAGAGCAAACTGGACAAGTATGGTCGGTATGTTTTTCTCTATTGTAATATTGAGGGGCAGGATTGTATCCTTGCAAGTGTGTATATTCCTCCACCATTTAAAACAGAGATCCTCAGCGAATTGATAAGTTTTATAGCGGATAAACCTGGGGCGCCGATTATAGTGACGGGGGACTTCAATATGGCCATGAACAATTGCTTAGATAGCTTACCGGCAAGGTTGGCTCCTGGAGGGTTATCTAAGGGCCTGCTCCTCCAATTCTGTGAGGAAGTAGGATGGGTGGATATCTGGAGGAAGTGGCATCCGGGTGAGAGGCAATATTCATGCCACTCGAGGACTCATGCCACTTTATCCAGGATTGATTTAGTGCTCTGTAATGAGGAAGCCCTGAGGGTAGTGGAAGGGATAGATTATGAGCCAAGGGGGCTCTCAGACCATTCTCCAGTAGTCTTTTCAGTTAGAACGGGGTTGAGCGTTGGAGTAGGGGAATGGAAATTGAACCCCTTTTGGCTTGAAGTAATTGAGGATGATGGGGGGATTGTTAGTAACCTGAAAGAGTTCATAAATTTGAATCTAGGATCCGCCCCGCTAGGTATAACTTGGGACGCCTTGAAGGCATTCCTTAGAGGGGTTCTTATACAGAAAATCTCCCATGTTAAAAAGAAAGCACAAGTCAAGGAACATAGAATAAGGGAAAAGGTGAGGGAGGTAGAAGATAGATACTTGGAAGAGCCAACCACATTTAGATATGAGGCCTGGGTAGAGGGTCAGGAGGAATACAGAAAATTAGTCCTGGAGAAAGAGGAAAAGAGTAAAATGTTCCAGAAACAGAATTTTTTTGGTGAAGGGGAATTAGTGGGTAGAACTTTGGCATTGATAGCCAGGGCAAACGGTCCCTCATCCACTATACCAGCAATATGGGATAGGGACGGGAGCACTATAAGAAATATCCTTGGTATAGTGGAGGTGTTTAAAGACTACTATGAAGGTCTGTACAGGGCCCCACAGTTGGATGTAGAAGGGGAGATGTGGGAGTTCTTTGGAAAACTGAAAATAGTTCCGCTATCTAGTGAGGAGAGAGATGCCCTGGAAACCCCGTTGACACTGGTGGAGCTGCAAAGAGTGGTAAAGGAAATGGCGAATCAAAAAGCGCCAGGACCTGATGGCTTGCCCATAGAAATTTATAAGAAATATGGGGATGTTTTGCTCCCAAAATTATTAGAAGTCTTGAACGGAGCTGTGGCGCAAGGTAGACTGCCCATGTCCATGACGATTATAATTCTGTTGAAAGAGGGGAAGAACCCGTTAGATGTAGCCTCATACAGACCAATCTCACTTCTATGCACAGATGTCAAGATTCTGGCTAAAATCCTAGCAAATAGGTTAAAAAAAATTATTCCTAAAGTAATACACGCGGACCAAACCGGTTTTATAACAGACAGATCGGTGAGTATGAATATCAGGCGAATGTATGGTAACATACAAGTACCTACGGAGAAAGAAGGTAATAGGGCTATCTTATCACTAGATGTGGTCAAGGCATTTAATAGCCTTGAGTGGCATTATCTGTGGAAGGTACTGGCAGAGTTTAAATTTGGCCCTAATTTTGTGAACTGGTTGAGTCTTCTATATGACAAACCAAGAGCCAGAGTTAGGGTCAATGGTGAGTGCTCCGAGTGGTTCCAGTTGGGGAGGGGGACGAGACAGGGGTGTCCATTGTCGCCCCTGCTCTTCGCCCTTGCACTGGAGCTTTTGGCAACCGCTCTAATAGGGCATACACACGGTCGGACTTTGTTCGGACACACCGACAACAAAATCCTAGGATTTTTTCCGACGGATGTTGGCTCAAACTTGTCTTGCATACACACGGTCACACAAAGTTGTCGGAAAATCCGATCGTTCTGAACGCGGTGACGTAAAACACGTACGTCGGGACTATAAACGGGGCAGTGGCCAATAGCTTTCATCTCTTTATTTATTCTGAGCATGCGTGGCACTTTGTCCGTCGGATTTGTGTACACACGATCGGAATTTCCGACAACGGATTTTGTTGTCGGAAAATTTTATATCCTGCTCTCAAACTTTGTGTGTCGGAAAATCCGATGGAAAATGTCCGATGGAGCCCACACACGGTCGGAATTTCCGACAACACGCTCCGATCGGACATTTTCCATCGGAAAATCTGACCGTGTGTACGGGGCATAAGAATGTCACAAGAAATCCAGGGTTTTAAAAGAAGGGGCGCAGAGGAGAAAGTTGCAATGTATGCGGATGATATCCTGTTGTTCTTGGAAGATACACAAGCCTCCTTGATAGCAGCCATGAAACTGATTAAAGAATTTGGGCGCTTTTCGGGTTTGAAGATTAATTGGGAAAAATCAGCTTTGTTACCGATAGACCTCCTGGTAAATCCTCTCCCAAGACAGGTGAGCTCTATAAAAATCGTAAACCAAATGAGATACTTGGGGGTAAATATAACTAAAGACCCAGGGCAGTATATAACAGGCAATGTAGTACCATTAATGGTAAAATTAAAACAGAAGAGCCGGGTGTGGGGTGGTCTTCCTCTCTCGGTCGCCAGTAGATGCAATCTTATTAAAATGATATGGATGCCGCAAATTCTATTTGTATTACACAATTCTCCCGTCTGGATTCCAAGGCATTGGTTCAGGAAACTGGATAGTCTGTTCAGGGAATTAATTTGGAAAAACGGAGTGGCAAGGATTGGTCTGAAGGCGCTACGGCGGCCGAGAGAGGCGGGAGGCCTGGCGCTACCAGACCCCTGGAGTTATTTTTTAGCAGCCCAAATACAGTTTATGAGAGGCAGCAATTTGTCTGAGGAAAGGGTAGGAAGAAATAGTATATGGATTAATAACATCAGCCACGATACAGAGGTGGAAGCAGTGGAGGCCAAATTTTTTGGACATAGCTGCCCTACAATTCAGTTAATGATCAGATGCTGGAAGACGGTAAAGGCGGTATTGGGATACTCGGGGTTCTCTGAGTTTTCCCCGATATGGAACAACAAAAATTTGAGAGAGCTCAGTGCGATGGGGAAAATAGAAGAATAGGATAGGAGGGGTATTCACTGTTTGATGCAACTGTACAGGGCAGGGAGGTTGAAATCGTTTCAAGAGATAAGAGAAGAGTTTGCAGTGCCCAATAGATTGTTTTTTGGCTACTTGCAATTGAGGCACGCCCTGGAGGTACAATTTAAAGGCAAGGAAATAGAGTGGAGTGAAATGCCCTTGTTAAGGAAACTGGTAAATAATAAGGGATCTAAAGGGCTGATCTCAGAAATGTACAGGAGCATAATCAAGGCGGTGCAGGAAGGGGAGGTGGATTCCAGGAGGAGAATTAAATGGGAAGAAGAGATTGGTACAATAACGGAGGAACAATGGAAGTTTAATCTGGCACTAGGACCAAGGGTATCTCTATCACCGTCACAGGGGGTCTCTCATTTGTATTTGATTTATAGACTTTATTATACACCAGAAAAATTATTTAGGTTTGGAAAGAGGCAGGATGTGAAATGACAGCATTGCGGAGACGGGAGAGGAGACCTGATACATATGTTCTGGCGATGCCCCCAAGCTATATAGGTATTGGGAAAAATTAGTGGAGGAAATTAACGCAGTATTTGGGTCTTCATTGGTAATGGAGGCTCGAACCTGCCTTTTGAGTTTATTTGAGAAAAACGATATGCTGAAAGATACCCAGACCGCAATTATAAGATGCCTGTTTCAGGGAAGGAAAATCATAGCACGGAAGTGGCAAGCGAAAGAACCCCCAACAGTAGGAGAATAGAGAAAAGAGGTTAAGGATATGATCATAAAGGAGGAACTCTGGTGTAGAAGGAGAGGTAGCTTAAAGAAATATAAGAGTACATGGAAGTTATGGCTAGAGTGTGAATGGGTTGGATAGGTATAAGAGCATTAGGTTAAATGGGTGGTGTGCACATGGGGGGAGAGGAGGGTGGAGGTGAATGGGGTGATGGGGAGGGGGGGAGGTCTGAAGGGAAAATGGAGGAAAAGAATGTTTATGGACACCACTGAAGACTGTACATGTGGTGTTTGGTGTTTATAGTATTTGCTCGGTTGGAGGAATTTTTTACTTTTAATTCAGGTGTTTAGAATTAATAAAGATAAGTTGAATATCAGCCACAATGATGTGAAAAAAAGAGATGGGATAAATTTTGATTTCCAAAGTTGAAACAACGTCTCTTAGAATAAATTTAGCTAAAGTGTTAAAAAAAAAAAAGGGGAAAAAAAAAAAAAAGAAACTCCATAAAAAAATTAAACATTTAAATCAATAGATTTTTGAGAATTTATCACAAATTGTAAAATATTGATGAAATATAAAAGTAAAAAATATGAGTCAAATAAATAATTTTCTATACTATTTCTGGAGATCTGGCTTTTAAAAACTATAATATTAGTCATGACATGAGGATAAATAATGAAGAAAGTAGTTTGTGAGAACAACTTCATTCTTCTCGCATTATAAAGAAAAAAGAATGTGCTGTATTAAAAGATCACTGAAGAGGAATGTGCTAGCTTCAATACGAAGGCTAGTTTTAGCAGACCGAGCGCTTCCGTCTTGTACTTGCTTCAGAGCATGTGTCAGTTTTGGTCCGACGGACTAGCACACAGACAAACGGTTTGTACGCTAGAAAGCCGAATCCGTCGGAAAGATTTGAAACATGTTTCATTTCTAGGTCCGTCGAACTTTTGGGAAAAAAAGTCCGCTGGAGCCCACACACGATCGAATTATCCGACGGACTCCGGTCCGCCGGACCAAGTTTGCCGTAAAGTCCGCTTGTGTGTACGCGGCACTAGAGGAGGTGGGACGGCATCTATTCCTAAAGACAAGATGGCCAGCCCTGGATTTTTGGAGAGCTGGGAGCCAGCGATTTGTTCTATAATTTTAAAAATGGCAGACCAAAAGGTTCGCAGGATTGGGCAGGCCCAAAATATATGCAGCATCAAGCCCCTATCTCCACATTGTCTCCAACAGAGTGGAGATGATTGGGGATTAAAACCGGCTAGACTTGTAGGTGTTAAGTACCACTTTAGAAGTATTTTTTGGGAGAGTTCCCATAAATTAACACTCTTGGTGGCTACGTATATAGTTATGAGTGATGTTTGCCATTGTTCAGGTGTGTAGAATGTCATTACGTCTATTTCCCATGTTTTCATACAGAGGGGTTTTGGTAAATATTGATTTTTAATTTAGGAAATTGTAAAATAAGGAAATGCCTTTGATCGAAGTATTAGGGTTTGTGAAATATAAAATTTCCCTCCAAGGCAGTGTAATGGAGGGGTTAGTGATGGGTGCTAATAGGTGTGAGATTTGGATATAGGTGTACTGATCATTGAGTTCTAGTCCGTGTTCTATCTGAACTGCTCTAAAGGTTTTAAGTGATGGGCCTATTTAGATGTCCTCTACTGTTGTACTGTGTAATTCCTTTGGATTCCCAGTGCCTTACTTTTAAGTTTAAGATTAACAGTTGTAGGCTAGAGATAGATAGGGGAATGGACTTGGAAGCTGTATCCACTATAGGAGTATTCAAAAGTAATTTCCAAGCTTGGAGTAAAGCTCTTATAGTGGGTGATATTCCAAGGGGGTAATGAGGCATGAATTCGCTAGCTAGTAGTAGGTCATATAGTTTTGTATTAGGATATTCGTATTTCTCTAGTTCATGCCATCTTGAGTTGTGGTTTTGTGGAAACCAATGTTTCAATTGGGTGAGAATAGACGCTACATAGTAGTCCTTAATTAGTGCAAGCCCTACCCCTCCCACTCTTCTGGATTTAGTCAGTTTTTTTAAAGCACATTTAGCTTTCTTTCCTTGCCATAAGAATTTATTTATTATAGATTGAGCTTTAGAAAAGAACATTTTGGGGACCGTGATGGGAAGGGTTCTGAATAGTTAAATAAATTGGGGTAACAGTATCATTTTGAAAGTAGCCAATCGCCCAGACCAGGTCAATTGTTTAGAATTAAGTTTATGGAGAAAGGATGTATAATTTGTCAATTGGTCTACGGTTGCTGTCAATGTTATGCCTAGGTATTTTATTCCCCCGGTACTCCAAGTATATGGGTATTGCAAATTAAGCTTAATTCTCATAGGAGCATCTATTCCTAAATCTAATATATAAGATTTGCTTTCACTGACCTTGAAATAAGATATTCGATTGAACAGATCTAAAGCTTCATGTGCCACAGGCAGGGAGGAGTCCACTTCTGTCAAGATCATAATAATGTCATCAGCGAATAGGCTAAATGAATGCATATTATCGCCTACTGGGAAACCTTTAATGTGAATGGTTAAAGGTTCCATCAAGAGGTTGAATATTAAAAGGGGATAATGGATACCCTTGCCTTGTTCCATTGGATATAGTAAATGGGGAAGATAAAATACTGGTATACAGGTATACTCGGCTGATGGTTTGGAATATAAAGCCATGATGGCTGTTAGGATATTGCCAACAAAGCCAAATGATTCCAATACTTTGGCCAAATATAGCCAACGTCCAACGTCAGGAGCAGAGAAGGCCTTCGCTGCACCTCTGCCATGTGAATAATATTCAGGTAGCCTCTAGTGCTCATATAAAGTGCTTAAGTGCTCATAAAATTTATTACTAAAGTGCTACATATAACACATTCATATATAAATACAAAAAAATAATCTCAAATACTGTGCAAAGTGCTCCAATCAAAATAAAGTGTTTTGGTGCTCCAATGATAATTCCAGATGCTGTGTGCCACGCTCCCCTCTTGTGACCCCACTCACCAGAAACTATGGACCCTCAGCTTTGCAGTCTGTGGGTCATATACGCTTGTGATCTATTGATCTGGTGAAATGGGATGAATTCCTCAGAAACTCCATATAAAAAGGGGTCTTGGGGGTGGTCAGACAAAACAAATTCAACAAGCTTCCAAAAATAGAAAGAGAAGCTAATAGTGAAGTACTGCAGGGTCACACAATAAGCGCATAACAAGTGCCACTTACTAGACTATGGAAAAAAACAGGCATCAGTAAAGAGAACAATTCTTCCAGGTTCGCTGCTGCTTGGCGTACGTTCCACAGAGGGCGAAAGTGTTGTCAGTGGTTCAAAATAGCCGGAAATGCGTCAAGGCGTTTCGCCCCTCCCCCCCAGGGTTGTCCTTATATGGGATGTAGAGTCCATTGTTGGATCTGGGGTGGCGTTGACGTCTTCGCATACTGTAAGTTGTCCTTTTTGATGAGATCTAACCTTTTTCATTAATTTGTTGAAGAAATGGACTTGGTGTTTGTTGGGAGAGTAAACATTTACTATAGTGTATGTAGTGGAGTTTAAATCACAAAGCTATATCAGGAATCTGCCGTGAGGGTCTAGTATTTCTTTGTGTAGCGTAAAAGCCACAGAGCCCCTGATGGCTATAAGAATGCCTCTGGTTTTAGACTCCACATTAGCAGTAAAAACATAACGGTAATTCTTATGCATGCACTTAGGTGGGGCTTGTTTACAGAAATCCTATGCACATAATATGTCGCTATGGTTAAGAAGTGCTTCTTTCCATAAAGATTTGCATTTCACAGGGTGGTTAAGCCCTTTGGTGTCAATAGATAGTACAGTAAGTGTCATAACTTGTGGGTAGTATCAATGCTTTGGATAAGGTAAAGATTCCCTTTTATGTTGTTTAGGCTCCCTCTAGTGGTTGTAACCAGAGCTGCAAATAATAATAGAGTTCCATATTTAAAGGGGTTGTAAAGTTATTTTTTTTTAAAATAACAAACATGTTATACTTACCTTCACTGTGCAGCTCGTTCTGCACAGAGTGGCCCCGAACCTGGTCTTCTGGGGTCCCTCGGCGGCTGTTTCAGCTCCTCCCCGCAAGCATTTACCACCTTCATGCGAGCTCCCTCGCACGGTGGTGAGTGCTTGCGGGCGCGCTCCCGTGATACAGCCGGTGGCTATAGCCGCTCGCTGTATCACTCGGCCCCGCCCCCCGGCGCTCCGCGTCATCGGATGTGATTGACAGCAGCGCGAGCCAATGGCTGCGCTGCTTTCAATCCATCCACTGCAGCCAATCAGCGACCAGGCTGAGCTGCAATGAAGATGACGAGCACGAGCAGCGAAGATTCGAGGCGTCAGGTAAGTAAAACGGGGGGCCTGGGGGCGGCGGTACTGTCAAAAGTTTTTTCACCTTAATGCATAGAATGCATTAAGGTGAAAAAGATTTTACCTTTACAACCCCTTTAAGAAACTTGGTAAGGTACTCACACTGAGTGGTATATTTTCTGTCCAGTCCTTGGAGAATTGTTCAAGAGAAAATCACATTGTAGGTATTCATGTCTCGGTCCTTTTGGTACTGAAGTGGCCCTTCGTTGTTCCTAGTTCCGTCAACATCCAAAAAATTTGAAAATAAAACAGAGATAAAAATGAAAAAAAGAAAAAAACAGTGTAACATGTAATACAGTAAGAAGCACCTTTCATGGTGCGAAGAACATAGTGGGTAAAGGTCACCCAAAGACAGCATTTTGCTGCTAGGTACTACTAGGGGATAAGTTCAGACTTTTAGTCTCTGTCACTTTTCTCTTAGGGACTAAGGAACTACTATAGACCATCCAGTCCTATTCATGGGTGAGATTTGGCATTTTTTGCTGTAACTTTTTCCCACTCTTGTTCAATTTGACTTGGGGTGCTGGTGGTAGTGCTTTTATTGTCTGGATCAGGACAGATGCCCCATTCCTTCAAGAGAGCAATCCCTTTTTCTAAGGAGGTTACTGCATAGGTATGGTTATCTTTGGTGATGGTGATTTTCATTGGGTAGCTCCATCTGTGTGCGATTTTATAATTTCGCAATACCTTGGTCACAGTCTTTAAGCTTTTCCTTTTCTGAAGTGTGCATTGCGACAGATCAGCAAAAAATTGCAAGCTTTGGTACTGTGAGGAAATTTGTTCTTGCTTCCTCATAATCAACTTAGATGCTCTTTAAGGTGGAAAAAATGTAAATGAAGAAGCACATCTCTGGGTATTTGATCTAACAGATGAGACGGTTTAGGCAGGTGGTGAATCCTGTAGATAGTAACGTCTAAGTCTGTGAGACTTGGTAGGAGAGATTTAAACATTGTCGCAGCATAGAGGCCCAGGTCGGATTGCTGCACTGATTCAGGGATCCCCCTGATTTTCAGATTGTTCCCTCTCGACATGTCCTCCATGTCTGCCAGTTTTGCCTTGATCCATTCATTCTCACCCTCCTTCTCATCATGAGCACCAACCAGATCATTTATGGTGGAGGCATATTCCTCCACTTTTGCCTCAATGTTATCCAGTCTATTCCCCACTTCTTGTATGTCTTTACTGAATCGGTGCATACAAGCGGCCATATCAGTTTGGATTGTGTTCCACAGAGACAAAAGCATGTCTTTTAGAACAGTATCCAGCACAGGTTGATTTTGTGTGGGGAAGAATTCAATTGACTCCGGCATCTCCCTTGTGTCCTCCCCTGAATCTGAAGCAGGGCTCACCGCTGGGCTCAATCCAGTGCCATCTAGCCTGGTTTTTGACTTGGCCAGGCTGCTAGATGATGGAGTGGGAAGATAGGAGTGCTGGCAAGTGGGGGAGCTGTTGTTGGAAGGATAATTGCCTATTTTTGTGATAAGGCTGCCGGGGGTGAGTAGGCTTCTTGCCTACCTCCACACTTGTTCAGTGAGAAAAAGTCTGTCAGGCGCTGGGACTTCTGATCATTTCGCCATTTTTTTGGACATGGTCCCAGAGGTGTCCAGAGCTGTCCCGCTGAGAAATCGGAGTGCATGTCACCTTGGATGGGCTGCTTTGTGCCGTTGTGTCCCTGTATCGCCGGAGCTCTGGGACTATGTGACCGTCCGGCTTCCGCATCAGGCCATGCCCCCAACACCACATATTTTCGTGCATTATCTTCCATTAAACGCAGTACAGTTCAGTGCGTTACTGCAAGTTTAACACTGTATATTTCAGTGCGTTATGTGCCATTTAACGCAGTATATTTCTGTGTGTTAGTGCACGCTTAACGCAGTATATTTCAGTGCGTTATCTTACGTTTAACACTGTACAGTTCAGTGCATTACTGCAAGTTTAATGCCATATATTTCAGTGCATTATCTTCTGTTTAGTGCAGTACAGTTCAGTGCGTTACCACAAGCTTAACGCTGTATAATTCAGTGCGTTATCTTCCATTTAACGCAGCACAGTTCTGTGCGTTACTGCAAATTGACAACCATATATTTCAGTACATTGTCTTCCATTTACCGCAGTACAGTTCAGTGCATTACTACAAGTTTAATGCTGTATATTTCAGTGCATTACTTGCAGTTTTACTGCAGTGTAATATAGTGCAGGGATATGCAATTAGCAGACCTCCAGCTGTTGCAAAACTACAAGCCACATCATGCCTCTGGGTGTCATGCTTGTGGCTGTCAGAGACTTGCTATGCCTCATGGGACTTGTAGTTCTGCAGCAGCTGGAGGTTCGCTAATTGCATATCCCTGATATAGTGTATCAGTGCAGTGTGTCTGTGTAGTAGTGAGCACTCAAGTTAAAGTGCACCAAACACCACTTTCCATTGATTAAAGTGCATCCACGTACACATTTCCACATCTATATTACATTGTGTTAATAAGCACCCCCCCATCATGTCTGGGAGAACAAGGAGAGGCAGACGTTCCCATGGCACTGTGAGGGGGGCCAGAGGCATATATGTCCACAGGCAAAGGTGGACGTTGTCAGTCCTCAGGCAGGGCATCATTTCTTCTGTTTAGTGATGTTGCCTGTGCTATCCAGCTACAGCATGCAGAGGAGGTGGTGGACTGGCTTACTAAACCATCCTTATCCTCCATCACCCAAGCAGAGACTGGTGCACAGTCCACTGCAGCTGCCAGAGTGGCTAAACCTGCCTTCTTGTCCACAGCTATTCCTGCCATAGCGCCAGGATCAGGCATGAAGGAGTCAGCTGAGTTATTTGAATACAGCGTCAGCCACTTGCTCCTTGACAATGCACAGCCATTACTTGATTCAGATGTTGGTTCTGAGGTTGAGGTTGAGGAAGGCAGGAACATGAGCCTGCAGAGACGGGAGAACACTAGTACACAAATTGGCAGTCATGTTCCTCCAGCTGCAGCGTATTGCCAAGTTGTCTACAGTGGTAATAAGGATGGAGATGATGATGATGAGGGCACTGACGCGACTTGGGTGCCAGATAAAGCAGAGGAGGAAAGTAAAGGTGAGGCACAACCCCAATGAGTCAGCCATCATGGAAGAGTAGAGAGCAGCCACCCTGGGCACTTTTGATTTTTCATGTTCGGGTCCCATAGACTTCAATGGTGTTTGTTATTTGGTTCCGAACTTTTGTGATGTTCAAAAGTTCTGGTGCGAACCAAAATGGGGGTCATTCAGCCCATCCCTAGAGCTGATGTTATGATGTCAGTATCTAGGGATCATAATGAAACACCCAAAAGGGGTGTGTCTATGACTACCTGGGCTCACAGGAAGTGGGATGAATAAAGCTGGCAAGGAGTGGCTTGCTGAAAAGTGCCTAATCATAACATAGAGGTAGTCAAGGGCACTGTCACCGAGTTTATTGATTTAATACTTTATTGTATGATTTGGTTTTACTGTTTTGTTAGTTTATTTTTTTTTAAGATTAATGGACTATTCAGGGTTGAATTATGTATCCAGATTTTTTTCTAATATTTGTGGTATAAGTGCTAAATGCTTTTATTGCTTTTCTTTATCGTTCTTCTCTGTCTTTTGATATTTTACTAGGAGGGGGTTAAGGGCACTAATTAACACAGGTGTAGGCTTCTGTACACATGGCATATAAGGCAGTGCCCTTGAATACCTCTATGTTATGATTAAGCACTATTCAGTGTGAAACGCAGCAACTGTATGTCAAGTTCCTGTGTTGTGTGTCCCATCATGGAGGAATAAAGGACTTTTCTTGAACAGTACCAGCAGTGTGCGGCCCTCTCTCATTTTCTCCCTGGTTTTATGCGGTGGCGAGCCGGGGTCGGCACCTCTCTGTTATCACCATTAGTATCTACACCTGAGCGCTATATTACTCTTTATTAGATTGCCCTCTTGCTTACATACCTGCCGGTGAGACTACCACGGAGGTACATTTTTGTTACTGAACCATGTCGGACAACAGCACTCAGGACACCGGCCACATGTAAAGATTGCTAAGAGACAATCCGCTTAGAATTAATGCACACAAAATGCTAACTATCAATATAGAAGGAACTACGAGCTCAGTTATGTTGGAAGAACAACAGCATAGTAGCTTTATATACTGTAAACTATACATATGCAATATACCAGTCTATACCAGCAGGTGGCGCTGTAGTATTATAGCGTATAGTTCATGTATTCTATGATATGACAGGATGTATCAGCTATCTAAGTTCAGTGCACTTGTTTGTGGTTAGTTTCTGTTTCACGTTTCTCATGCTGTCAGACATGCATTGAACGCCACCATAAAAGTAAAGCCGTTTGCTGTATCTAAGAAGCTTGCAGCACATTATATCAATACTCACACACAAAAGGTTATGTGCCCAGGCACCCCAGGCAGCCCAGCAGGCATCCAGGCACTGGAGAGGATACTGCAAATCAGTGAGTACTGGGTACAAGCTGCTGACAGATGGCAAGCGGTTCAGATGTGACGTTTGCAAAGCTGAACAATACCAATTACCAGCTGTGGAGGTTCAAGCTACAAATGCTTCTTAGCAAGGATCACTTGTGGCAAGTGCCAAATACAGGCAGACCCACAAGCAATGAGACAGAGGACTGGGACAGGAAAGACAGACAGGCAAAAGCAACTATAAGCTTTTTTTTTTTTTTTTTTTTTTCCACTTCAGCGAAAATCTTACTGAGAGACATTGTATCAACTTTGAAAATCAAAATTTGTCTCCTCTCATTTTTCACATCATTGTGGCTTATTTCCGTCTTATCTTTTTTTTTTTTTTTTTTCCCTTTTATACACGTCCTTTTCTTTTGTTATTTCTTTTTCCTATTTTCTTTTTAATGTGAAATAAAGACTTATCCAACCAAACAAATAATGTGCACATACCATATAAAAACTTCTTAAGAAAAGTCAGCCTACTAAAAAACGGAGAAACAAAGGACAGCATCCCCAAACATATTCCCCTATAACACCCCACCGCACCTCCCCTCCCTCCATCACACCATTCCTTCCGGCCACCCTCCACCCCATACTCACTCCACCCATTCTGCCTAATCCTCTTGTACCTAATCAGACCATTCATACTTCAGCCATTTCTTCCATATCTTCTTATATTTCTTCAAACTACCTTTTTTTCTATACCAAAACTCCTCCTTCATAATCATATCATTAACCTCTCTCCTCCATTCTGCTACTGTTGGGGGGTCTTTTGCCTGCCACTTCCTTGCTATAGTTTTCCTACCCTGGAACAGGCATCTTATTATTGCGGTCTGGGTGTCTTTCAGCATACCATTGTTCTCCATCAAGCTCAAAAGGCAGGTTCTGGCCTCCATGACTAGCGAGGTCCCGAATACTAAGTTGATTTTCTCCACTATTTCTTCCCAATACCTATATAGCTTGGGGCATCGCCAGAACATGTGTATCAGGTCCCCTCTCCCTTCCCCGCAACATTGGCATTTCGCATCTTGCCTCCTTCCAAACCTAAATAGTTTTTCTGGGGTATAATATAGTCTATAGACCAGATACAGATAGGATACCCCTTGTGCCGGTGACAGAGAGATCCTAGGCCCTAATGCCAGAACATACTTCCACTGTTCCTCCGTAATAGTACCAACCTCTTCCTCCCATTTGGCTCTCTTTTTCAACTCGACTACCCCCTCCCGCCTCGCCATGTTTATACTCCTGTACATTTCTGAAATCAGCCCTCCAGAGCCACTATTGTTTACCACTTTCCTCAACAAAGGCATTTCGTTCCACTCTATCCCCTTTCCTCTGAATTGTATCTCCAGGGCATGCCTCACTTGCAGATAGCCAAAAAATAGCCTATTGGGGACTGCAAACTCCTCTCTTAGATCCTGAAATGACTTCAGTCTCCCCGCCCTATACAGTGGTACCAAGAAGTGGATACCTCTCCTATCCCACTCCTCTATTTTCCCCATCATGTTAAGCTCCTTTAAATTTTTGTTATTCCATATTGGAGAGAACTCAGAGAACCCCGTATACCCTAGTACGGCCTTCACGGTCTTCCAGCTTCTAATCATTAACTGAGTTGTGGGACAACTATGCACAAAAGATTCTGCCTCCACTGCTTCCACAACTGTATCATGACCGCTGTTGTTCAGCCATATACCGCTACCTCCTGCCCTCACTTCAGGCAGGTTACTACCTCTCATGAACTGCATTTGGGCTGCCAGAAAGTAACTCCAGGGGTCCGGTAGGGCCAGGCCTCCCTCCTCCCTCGGCCGTCGGAGCACCTGCAAACCAATCCTTGCCACCCCATTCTTCCAGATTAATTCTCTGAACAGACTGTCCATCTTTTTAAACCAATGTTTTGGAATGCAGACAGCGGAATTGTGTATTACAAATAGAATTTGCGGCATCCATATCATCTTAATAAGGTTACATCTACCGGCGACCAAGAGAGGAAGACTGCCCCACACCCGACTCTTTTGCTTTAACTTCACCATTAGTGGTACTATATTACCTGTTATGTACTGTCCCGGATCTTTTGTTATATTCACCCCTAAGTACCTCATTTGATTTACCACCCTTATTAAATCTACCTGTCTCGAAAGCGGGTCTACCAAGGGGTCTATTGGTTTGGTCCGGATGTATTACTTTAGAAATTATCTTTTTTAACCTATTTGCTAGGGCTTTTGCCAGAATCTTAATATCTGTACATAAGAGTGAGATCGGTCTATAGGAGTCTACTTCTAACGGATTCTTCCCTTCTTTCAACAGAATTATAATAGTGGCTTCTGTCATGGACATGGGCAATCTTCCTTCCACCACGGCCCCGTTTAAAACTTCCAGTAATTTTGGGAGCAAAACATCTCCATATTTCTTGTAAATTTCTATAGGCAAACCATCGGGTCCTGGTGCTTTCTGATTCACCATTTCCATTACCACTCTTTGCAGCTCTGCCTGTGTTAACGGGGTTTCCAAAATTCCCCTGTCTTCACTAGATAACGGGACAATTTTCAGTTTTTCAAAAAACTCCCACATCTCGCCCTCTACATCCAACTGTGGGGCCTTGTACAGGTCTTCATAGTACTCCTTGAACACCTCCACTATTCCGGGGGTAGTCCTTATGATCCTCCCTCCCCTATCCCATATTGCTGATATAGTGGATGAGGGGCCATTTGCTCTAGCTATCAATGCCAAGGTTCTTCCGACTAATTCCCCTTCCCCAAAAAGATTCTGCTTCTGAAACATTCTCCTTTTTTCCTCTTTCTCCAGAACTAGTCTTCTATATTCCTCCTGACCCTCTACCCAACCCACATATCTGGCTAAAGTTGGTTCCTTCACATATCTGCTTTCCGCCTCCCTCACCCGTTCCTTTATTTTATATTCCTTGGCCTGTGATTTCCTCTTAGCTAATGAGATTTTCTGTATAAGGATCCCCCTAAGGAATGCCTTCAGGGTGTCCCATGTTATACCTAGCGGGGCGGAGCCTGAATTCAGCTTCATAAATTCTTTCAGGTCACCTACAATCTCCCCGTCATCCTCAATTACTTCGAGCCAAAAGGGATTCAATTTCCAATCCCCCCCTCCAAAATTCAACCCTGTTCTGATTGAAAAAACTACTGGAGAATGGTCTGAGAGCCCCCTTGGCTCGTAGTCTACCCCTGCCACTATCTTTAGGGCTTCCTCACTGCAGAGCACTAAATCAATCCTAGATAGAGTGGCATGCGTTCTAGAGTAGCATGAGTATTGCTTCACATCCGAGTGCCACTTCCTCCAGATATCCACCCACCCTACCTCATTACAAAATTGGAGGAGCAGGCCCCTGGGTACCCCTCCAGAAACCACCCTTGCCGGGAACCTATCTAAGCAGTTGTCCATATTAAAGTCCCCCGTCACTATCACTATCAGCTATAAAACTTATCAGTTCACTGAGTATCTCTGTGCAGAATGGTGGAGGTATATATACACTTGAAAGAATACAATCCCAACCCTCAATATTACAGAACTAAAAAAACATACCGGCCCTTCTTGTCCAGTTTACTCTGTCTACAGGAGAAAACCAACCCAGTGCTTATCAATACACTCACACCCCTTGAGTACGAGGTGTGTGTTGAATGATACTGCTCCTGATAATTCCTATTTCTCAGAACACTAACTGTACCTTTATCCAGGTGGGTCTCCTGAAGACAGAGTATCCTAACATCCCCTGACCTGGCCATAGAAAAGATTGCCTGTTTTTTTACACACCTCCTTTACCCCCCGTACATTCCATGAACAAATATTCATACAGCTGAACATCCCTGAAGTTACCTTCCTACCACCTTTAGTGCCTAACATTCACTTGTTCCTGTGTCTTAACTCTGCTCAAAATATTTCTCAATCCTAAAACCGTTGTGACTAATATTTGAAATTTTTTTAATTTTACTTTTCGTGTACAATCAATACTTCTCACTACATTCCACACCACACCCCTACCGCCCTCCTCCCCCCTTACCACCTTATACATACCCTTTCTTCCAATCCTCCCCTCCCCCCCTTATCCCCTCCCACCCATTTCTCCATCCCCCCTTCCCCCACCCCCTTTGCCCACCCTTGGGCCCCTATTCTGGGCTTCTAAAGTGACCGTGTTTAACCCCCTAAACATGGGTGTTCCTCCTTTCTCCTTTTACGTTGCTACCCGAACCCTTATAAGAGGGGAGTTACCCCCAACATAGCCAATGTGCAAAGGATTAAATCTACTACCCCCCTAAACCTTCACCACTAAAAAAAGAAAAAAGAAAATACGTCAATGCGAGGGGGAAGGAAAGAGAAGAAGGAACAACAACAACTTAAAAAAAACATTTTTAAATGTCCATTAGTCCAAAGAGCAAAAAACCCCAAAAACTTATTTTATCCTTCTCCTCTTCCCCCCTTACCCTCTATAAACCTTAACCATGCTGTGGCCTTCCTTCATACTTCTCCAGCCATGCAAAAACTTCTGCAGGGGCATTAAAGAGCTTCACCTCCCCATTTGCTGTCACCCGCAAGCGGGCTGGGTATAATAACGCATAGCCAATTTTATGCTGCTGTAGTTTCCGTTTACACTGTATAAACTTTGCCCTCTGTCTCTGCAGCTCAGGGGAAAAATCTGGGTATAGGGATATTCTTGCGCCATTATACTGTATGTTTTTCATCTCCCTTGCTTTCTGGAGAATGGTGACTTTATCTTTAAAAAACAGAAATTTGACAATGAGAGGCCTTGGCTGACCCCCTGACGATGGAGCCCTAGAGGCAACTCTGTGTGCACGTTCAATTGCAAAAAATCTAGAAAAAGAGTCTATGCCAAACATGTCCCTGAACCAGCCCTCCATATATTCTACGGGGTTGTTACCCTCGCTCCTTTCGGGGAGACCCAGAACCCTCACGTTCTTCCTACGTGCCCTATTTTTGTATTCATCCATCTTCCGTGAACTCTCAATCTCATTGGGTTCACGTCGTCCTCCACCTGACTGAGTCTCTCCTCGAGAGCAGTAGTCCGCGTACATACCTCCTGCATATCCCGTTTTAGCATATATAAATCCTCTCTGATACCTCTAAGCTGATCCGATAGGTCCGACAAGGAGGTCTTACAGACATTGATTGCTAGGAGAATGTCTTTTAGAGATGGTTCCTGCTCTAGTGGCCCTTTACCCTCTATTGTGTCATTGCTCGATCCACTCTCCCTTTCCAAGTATGTTTGTGATGCCGAATCCGAAAGTATCGGTACACATACTTCTGCTGGTCCTTGACTTTTCCTTCCCTCAGGGTGGTTGGCCTGCGCCCCCTGATGTTGCGCACCCCCCACCTGGCTGCTTTTCTTAGGGGTTGTATTTGGTGTATGGGCGAAACGCTCCAGTTTTGCGGCTGCTCCCTGACCTGCTTTATCCTTGGGTCCACGTGGGTTATGTGACCCAGCTCCTTCCTGAGCTGCAGCCTCCTGTGCCCCTTTCTTCCTAGTCATCTTGCCTCCAAACACCCCTTGGGTCTTCCGGAGTAAAGGGCTACACAGTCTCTACCAAACGCCTCCTCCCTCTTCCCAAGGAGTGTACTAATTGCCCCAGGAGAGAGCCACCACTGGCTATGCAAACAAAATGCTAGCTCAATGCACACGCTCCCCCTCTTACAGCGACCGCTCCGGCCTACAGCGTCCTCCCCCCCACACTCCACAACAGGAACACGCCAAGGGACGTATCAGGGGGGGAAGGTTCCAAGCTACCCTCCAGGGATACCACTGGCAAGCTCTCTCACAGCACACAGCGTATCTAAAAAGTCCTCACCGCACGGCCGTCTGATCAGCTGTTCAGCCCGTCAGCATCCTCCCCCCATTCTCCACATCCAGATCTTGTCAAGGGGACACACCAGGGGGGGCAGGATCCAGAGTCCCAACCAGGGATACCACGGGCGGGGTCTCTCACAGCGCACACAGCGTACCTGGAAAGTCCTCACCGCACGGTCGTCCGATCAGCTGTTCAGCTGTTCAGCCAGTCAGCTGCTCCGATGGACATGCAGGCTCCTGTCCCCAGGAAGACACAGGACGGGGCTTCGTTCGGAGCTGTATCGCCGAAGGCTAATTGTACAACCTGCCTCCACACGAACCGGCCAGCACAGGTATAGGGAGAGCCGCTACCGCAACTAGGCTTCCAGCACGGGCATTAGGTAGAGCAGCTGGGTCTGGTCCCGCAACGCCCTCCCCCTCCCCTCAACCTCCGGTCACGCCCATCCCCCCCAACTATAAGCTTATTAGTGGAAGATGACCAGCTTATCCACATAAGAACAGAGAAAATGGTCAAAGGTATGTGGACTCCATTACAATAACTGTATGAGTGTTCAAGTCTAAACAGCAAGCTATTTCTACTAAGAAAGCTTTATAAGATGAGATTAGAAGAAGGCCAGCATACAGTATCTCACAAAGGCGAGTACACCCCTCACAGTTTTGTAAATATTTTATTCTATCTTTTCATGTGGCAACACTGAATAAATTACACTTTGCTACAATGTAAGTAGTGAGTGTACAACTTGTATAACAGTGTAAATTTGCTTTCCCCTCAAAACAACGCAATACACAGCCATTAATGTCTAAACCGCTGGCAACAAAAGTGAGTACACCCCTAAGTGAAAATGTCCAAATTGTGCCCAAAGTGTCAATATTTTGTGTGGCCACCATTATTTTCCAGCACTGCCTTAACCCTCTTGGGTATAGAGTTCACCAGAGCTTCACAGGTTGCCACTGGAGTCCTCTTCTACTCCTCCATGACAACATCACAGAGCTGATGGATAGAGACCTTGTGCTCCTCCACCTTCCATTTGAGGATGCCCCACAGATGCTCAATAGGGTTTAGGTCTGGAGACATGCTTAGCCAGTCCATCACCTTTACCCTCAGCATCTTTAGCAAGGCAGTGGTCATCTTGGAGGTGTGTTTGGGGTCATTATTATGTTGGAATATTGCCCTGCGGCCCAGTCTACAAAGGGAGGGGGTAATGCTCTGCTTCAGTATGTCACATGTACATGCTGGCATTCATGGTTCCCTCAATGAACTCTAGCTCCCCAGTGCCAGCAGCACTCATGCAGCCCCAGACCATGACACTCCCACCACCATGCTTGACTGTGGGCAAGACACACTTGTCTTTGTACTCCCCACGTGGTTGCTGCCACACACGCTTGACATCATCTGAACCAAATAAGTTTATCTTGGTCTCATCAGACCACCGGACATGGTTCCAGTAACCCATGTCCTTAGTCTGTTTGTCTACAGCAAACTGTTTGTGGGCTTTCTTGTGCATCATCTTTAGAAGAGGCTTCCTTCTGAGATGACAGCCATGCAGACCAATTTGATGCGGTATGCGGCGTATGGTCTGAGCACTGACAAGCTGACCCCCCCACTAGAGCTGCACGATTCTAGCTAAAATGAGAATCGCTATTTTTTTGCTTAGAAAATAGATCGCAATTCTCACGGTGTAACATCATCTTTCACATTAAACAAAAAAATTGGGCTAACTTTACTGTTTCATTTTTTTTTTTTTTCTTTTATTCAAAGATTGAATAAAATTGAAAAAATTGCATTTGAAAGACCACTGTGCAAATACAGTGTGACATAAAATATTGCAACAATCGCCATTTTATTCCCTAGGGTCTCTGCTAAAAAATATATAATGTTTGGGGGTTCCAAGTAATTTTCTAGCAAAAAAATCATATTTTAACTGTAAGAAACAAGTGTCAGAAAAAGGTTTAGACTTTAAGTGGTTAAAGTTCCTGCATTTAAACACAGAAGTTTTATCCCTTTGATCTAAGACAGAAGAGTTACAATGTTGTTAAAAACTTGGCAGGCTGCCCGGTTTGGCAGACTGCCAGAGTGAGCGGAGAACTCTCTATACTTGTTACATGAAAGAATTCGGGAAACTCTGCAACAAAGATTGTCAGGGGGGTTGAATCGAGATTGCGATCTTTTAACGATTAATTGTGCAGCTCTACCCCCCCACCCCTTCTACCTCTGCAGCAATGCTGGCAGCACTCATACCTCTATTTCCCAAAGACAACCTCTGTATATGACGCTGAGCACGTGCACTCAAGTTCTTTGGGCGACCATGGCTAGGCCTGTTCTGAGTGGAATCTGTCCTGTTAAATTACTGTATGGTCTTGGCCAGCAAGCTGCAGTGCAGTTTCAGGGTATTGGCAATCTTCTTATAACCTAGGCCATCTTTATGTAGAGCAATAATTCTTTTTTTCAGATCCTCAGAGAGTTCTTTGCCATGAGGTGCCATGTTGAACTTCCAGTAACCAGTATAAGAGAGTGAGAGCGATAACACCAAATTCACTCCTGAGACCTTGTAATACTAACGAGTCACATGACACCGGGGAGGGAAAATGGCTAATTGGGCCCAATTTGGACATTTTCACTTAGGGATATGTCAAAGAAAAAAAACTATGCAAAAAAAGACCATGTAAATGATGATAATTAACCTCGAGTGGTGGGATGTCCCTATCTTATAAGGGACATAATTACTCCCAATCTATAGGAAAGTTCTGGGACCTATAGATAAACAACTTGCATCACAGTAATTAAACCAGGAAGTATTAGAGATTATCCACATAATAAGGTCAAAAAGAAGTAATTGGAAACATTATTATTAACACAGATTCTCTAAACAGATATTGTCGCTGGTCGCTGAGTGTTCACATTCTAGGAATATCTCTCCTTCACAGATAATTGTGACTTCAAACAGGATAACACCGTAGAGAAAAGTGATTTGAGATAGGGAAGTTCTTCCACCTGGAAAATGACTGCTGCTTACCAGCTGCTCTGATCTCTTTTTTAAGGAGATCACATCTGCTTTAGGCTTATATCCCAGCCACGGTCTCTGTGTTTATCGACCAAATGGCACCTCTCCTCCTCTTTAGTCTTCCCTGAATGCCTCACGGCAGTTAACCCAATTGCAAAGGAAAAGCTCATCTGAGCCAAGATGAATTGTCAAATGTTGTCACATGAAAAGATATAATAAAATATTTACAAAAATGTGTAAATACATGAGCTGTGGCTGATTGACCTCCTATCTGATGGCATCTGCTTTGATGCAGGGCAATTTGATCTATTTAGACGTCTGAAAGGTGGCATTCTAACCACCACTGTAATGCCCCGTACACACGGTCGGATTTTCCGATGGAAAATGTCCGATCGGATCGTGTTGTCGGAAATTCCGACCTTGTGTGGGCTCCATCGGACATTTTCCATCGGATTTTCCGACACACAAAGTTGGAGAGCAGGAGATAAAATTTTCCGACAACAAAATCCGTTGTCGGAAATTCCGATCGTGTGTACACAAATCCGACGGACAAAGTGCCACGCATGCTCAGAATAAATAAAGAGATGAAAGCTATTGGCCACTGCCCCGTTTATAGTCCCGACGTACGTGTTTTACGTCACCGCGTTCAGAACGATCGGATTTTCCGACAACTTTGTGTGACCGTGTGTATGCAAGACAAGTTTGAGCCAACATCCGTCGGAAAAAATCCTAGGATTTTGTTGTCGGAATGTCCGAACAAAGTCCGACCGTGTGTACGCCCTATTAGAAAGACATTCTTCCCACTGACCACCAATGTAGGCTTCATTCCTCCCATTGACCCCTAATGGATAAGTTTTAGTAAAAGTTCCCCAAGACCTGATTCTTCTGGGGTAAAAAGGTTGAGAAATGCTGATTTAGTGTAACTTGTAACAGAACAGATATAATTACAAACTTACTATGGTCATTAAAAATTACGACACCTTGCTTTTGCTTCAGCAAAGTCATCTACAATGCTTTCATTGTTGAGTCTTCTAGCTCTCTCATTTTCTAACACAGCAAGTCCAGTGAGTCTTTGTTGAGACATCAGGTTGATTTACTAAAGGCAAATACATTTTGCAAGTGCACTACAAGTGCACTTGGAAGTGCAGTCGCTGTAGATTTTTGGGCGACATGCAAGGAAAATAAAAAACAGTATTTTTGCTTGAACATGCTTGGATGATAAAATCAGCAGAGCCTCCCGTCATTTCAGATCTTCAGCTCAGATCTACAGCGATTGCACTTCCAAGTGCACTTTGAAGTGCACTTACAGTGCACTCATAGTGCAGAGTGGATTTGTCTTTAGTAAATCGACACCTATGTGTTTCTCAAATAACTTTTAATAAATTTTAATTTAGAAAAAGACCTTTCTGCAGTTGCTACGGTTACTAGGAGTGTGAGGAACAGCAGTAATGTTATGCAGACATCTGGGACAGTAGAAGACAGTGCACTGTTTTCAACAAGTAGTAGGTGAGCAACATCCTTTACAGGGGAACAACTGCGAACATCTTCTTGAAGTGCTGAATGGAATGAAAGAAGCTGTCCCAGAAAATCTGGTGATAGAGCCTCTTTGTAAAATTCATGCAGTTTTGATGCTGCTGCAATCAGATTGAGAAGCAAGAATAGCAGGCTGAACTATTTCAAATCTATGAAGGACTACATTCATTCCTGTAAATCAGTCTGACAGCTGGTTTATAATCGTATCCAAACATCTATAAAATACAGTTGTTTTAAAGCGTTCCTCTGGATCAGATAATCTTTCATCTATGCACAGCTCATCAAAGTGGCACTTTACTTTTTTAAATCTTTTATTTGTAAACTTTACTTCAATTTCCCACTTTTCTGCAAGTGTCACTGCAGTTTATTTAGCTTCCACAAAATGATCCCTGAATGAGCTGCACTGCTGGAGGCATGTCCATGTCTTTTGATTGCAAGGCTTTTGAAATTGCATTCACATGGTTCAAGATTTTAATTTGCAGGGCGACAAGAAGCACAAACTCAAAAGATTCAATTTCATTTTTTAGATTTGCAGCGTCATCTCTTTCTTTTGGTTTTGGTTTTGATGAAAGAAGGATTATTTTTGACAAAGCTTACATGATGTCTAGAAAATGGAAACAAAGTGCAAGCAGGGAATCGTGTCTAGAAGACCTCCGTGTAGGGCAAAGCCGTTTCAGTGTGACAGAGGCTTCCGATGTGAATGATGAGAGAAAGGGTCATCTGCGTATGCTTTCTCCAATGAAGGTGTATAAATTATGCACCACATCAAAGAATCTAGAAACTTCTGGTATGTCATAAACAGCAGCCTGAATGACAAGATTTACAGTGCCTTGCAAAAGTATTCACCCCCTTGGCTTTTTACCTATTTTGTTACATTACAGCCTTTAGTTCAATGTTTTTTAAAACCTGGATTATATATGATGGATCAGAACACAATAGTCTAAGTTGGAGAAGTAAAATTAGAAAAAAATATACATAAAACTATTTTTCAGAAATAAAAAAATGATAATTGGCATGTGCATATGTATTCACCCCCTTTGTTATAAAGCCCATAAAAAGCTCTGGTGCAACCAATTACCTTTAGAAGTCACATAATTAGTGAAATGATGTCCACCTGTGTGCAATCTAAGTGTCACATGATCTGTCATTACATATACACATCTTTTTAAAAGGCCCCAGAGGCTGCAACACCTAAGCAAGAGGCACCACTATCCAAACACTGCAATGCAGACCAAGAAACTCTCCAAACAAGTAAGGGACAATGTTGTTGAGAAGTCAGGGTTAGGTTATAAAAAAAAAATCCAAATATTTGATCCCTAGGAGCACCATCAAATCTATCATAACTAAATGGAAAGAACATGGCACAACAGCAAACCTGCCAAGAGACGGCCGCACACCAAAACTCGCAGACCGGGCAAGGAGGGCATTAATCAGAGAGGCAGCACAGAGACCTAAGGTAATGAAGTAGAATAATAACGTATCGAACCAGGCAGGACCTCAGTGATGCGGGTTTATTAACAATATCTGGGAACATACAGGTTTATGTTCAAATTATTACAAGTTTGCAGGTCTAATTTATCTTCCAATGCAAGCATATTAGGTACAACGTGATTGGTTGCTAACCAGACAAACATATTCATTCCCAGAATTCCTACATGTTTATTAAAATGATTTATAACTGTTTTTTCTATGGCTTTACCCATTAAAATACTTGTATAGAGACAATATGGCACCCAGTCATGTTAAATCAAACCCTCCTTGTCCTAATAAGACTTCACCAACTCAAGGATAACAGATGTATGACTTTGTGTTATATGTCCTACAGTTTTTTTTTTTTTTTTTTCAAAATGTGTTTATTGAAAATTTTATACGGTTCAAACATGAAATGGTATACATAACTGGTAGTATGTTTCAGCAATAATTGCATTACATTTCTTATGGTAACACAGGCATGTTTGAGTCTGGATACGTAGTTACAGGATTAGAACTTTATAACTGCCATTATAAGTAGCAACATAAACTTAGAATAGATATGCACTACCATTAATCTTAAAGCGGGATTCCGTCCGACTAAATTTTTTTTTAAAGTAGCTGCTGACTTTAAATAAGTAGACTTACCTGTCCTGGGTGCCCGCGATGTCGGCCGGCCAAGGCCGACCCATCCCTCGGCTCTTGGGTCCCGCCACCGCCATCCTAAGTAAGGGAAACAGGCAGTAGAGCCTTGCGGTTTCACTGCCAGTTTACTACTGCGCTCGCGCGAGCGCTCTGTGAATGGCCCCATGGTTCCCAGAAGGCAACGGGGCCGCTCACCGAGGAGCATTACACGCTGCGGAAAAGGAAGAGGCAGATTAGAGGCAAATCTTCTTCATGGTTGTGTCAAGGACTGGCATGTTGGATGTGGGGAATGCTGCTATAGGGTAAGTCTGGGCCTGCTGTATGGGGAGAGTGTCCAGAGCAGGGCTTACCTCATGGAGATGCTGTCCGGAATCCAAGCGCATCCGCGCTTTAGCAGGGCTGTTGCTCGCTGAGGATGATTGTGGAGTCTTAGGGGATGTTGGATTATCTTCTGGGGGTATATTGCCTCCTCATCTGCATCAGGGAGGTCTGTGTATGCAGCAGTGCTGTGTGCTGAGAAGCCGCGGGTACCATCTTGGATTCGTCCTCTGGGCGGCACTGTGAAGAAATCAGTCAATTTCTTCGGCTGCCTGTACTCCTTTCTTTTCCAGGACAAGCCCGGCTGGTGCCCTGATGTGTGAGGGTCGCTTGTAGCCATCCTGTGATCGCAGATTAGAGGTGGTAGTGGTCGGTATTACGCTCGGTGCTGGAGCTGTCTGGTCAGGCATCCATACTGCTCGGCGGTAGCCACGCCCCCTCCTATGTCCTACAGTTTTTAATATACAATCCTATATGTATGTATTCATAGATTGGTTTCACAAAAAGTTACAATATTATTTACAAATTATATTACATATATATATATATATATATATATATATATATATATATATATATATATATACAAAACTAACTGCTTTATTCAATATTGTCTAATTATTAATATATACATACACACACATCAGTGTTCTCTTATTCAATGTATTTTAACAGTTTTAATGAGGAGGACATAAGCAGACATTTTTGACCCTGTCAAACTAAATGAATATACAAAACTTTCCCATATTACACATAATTACTTTTTAAACCACCAGTATCAGAAGTTTTATCACTAATTCTTGACAATGTTTATTTATTACCTTTAAGAAATGTTATCTTATCCGACTACAGTTCAACTGCTGTCAAAGTGTTTCTTTTCTAATTAGTGAACTTAAAAACTTAAAATGAACTATTCTAATACACTTTCACCCAGTAAACTTGTGACTGTCTTATAAAAAAATACCAGCATGAAGCAGAGAAGTCATCTAAAGTTCAACATTTAAAAATTAAGACTTTCTCTATATTTATGGAATAACATAGTATACATTAATAAAGATTATTAACTATTGCTTTACTATTGAATAATAATATTATTAAGACAACTACTATATAATAATAATATGAATATGAATAATAATGAATAATAATTATATCAATAAAACATATGCAAATTAATTAAAATATAATGGTTAATATGACATTCTACTACATTTCCCCCCTATTGAGGCATAAGCCTCACAGCAATTACATTACAGATCATCCACCATGCCCTTCAGAGGCCCCATGTACCCGACACTTATCACATAAATCATACAAAAAAAATCAGTCCAATCAAAAACACACTGCATCTTCTGTAGCTGCAAAGTCTTCTCTATATATGGGATAGTTGACAGTCTCAGTGGCATCATGATCATCTTTACCACAAACTTCCTGCAACAGACAACAGTTACTCAGCAACATCACATCAAAGATAACAGGGAAGAGGAACAATCAGTTTAGCTAGTGAATGAAAGCCAAATATGTGGTTCCAGGGACTTTTCAGCAGACTCAGTCCCATAAGGCTCTGACTTTTCCTGCATAGGTCTTTTCAGCTTAGCCAATTGCTTGATGTTTTTGAAGAGAACTCCTTCTTCATCATCATTTGCTGGTCCAGTATCATAGCACAAGCTGCTTTGGATGCTGTAAGACACAAGTTCAGTGCATACCTGTTCTGCAAAGATACAAGTCTCAGATTTTCCAGTTCCTCCTTTATTGCATGAAATCCTTCCTTTGTAGCAATTAACATTTGTAACAACCTGCATCATGTCTTCTGCAATCACCCAATATTTGTCTGGAAATAAAATACACTTCAAAATTATAGTTGTAAAAAATAAACAATAGTCAGTGTCCGGATACAATAGGCCTCTGGCAAGCATTTCAGGGCAACCTACAAAGCAATGGCTCCTACACTATAATTTTATCTAATAACTTAACTTACTATACTGTAGAATATTATACAATAACAGTCGGAAATGGGTCTCTTCTGTCAGTCACTGCTATACTGTCTAAGTCAGTAGCCTAATTTTAATTACTATGGTTTATTTTTAAACCTCTCCTATGTCTTAAAACATGAATTATAAAACATCATATTACATAAATCTGTACACACACATATATCTTGCTGATTTATTTTTTATAAGTATCCCCCAACATATAAATGAGAGTTCTTGGCCTACATCATGCAAATATCAGGATAAATAAAATAACGTATCCTATAAAGCATCAATATCATACATTCTTAGTGAAATGTCATACTCGTTACATTACACCTCCCCACTTAGTTTTATCATTTTTTGAAAAAAATAAATAAAAAAATTGTTTATAATGATTGAACATTTTCTCAAAGTGGAACTCTACTCATACAAATGTGATAAAAATAATAAAATATAAAAATAATAAAATAATAAAAAAAATCTAGACTGGCCTATAGATTTTAATCAGTGCAAAAAAATGTACACTGTTATACAAGAAGTACACTCACTACTTTACAGCAAAGTGTCATTTCTTCAGTGTTGTCACACGAAAAGATATAATAAATTATTTACAAAAATGTGAGGGGTGTACTCACTTTTGTGAGATACTGTAAATATTTGAGTATACCATCACTAGCAACAAATACCACTGTTTATGGGCAAAGGAAAGCTTCACATTTTTATAAGACACAGTTTCTGTTGTCAGTAAAACTTTCTAAATTTAAGATTAAAATGTATCATTGTCCTTTAGGCCCCATGTACCCTGAACTCATTCAATGTTATCTTATGTGTACATGTACACAGGTTCGTTTACTGTCGTTTTTAGGCAGTTACGTTTATAGACCTTTTTTTGAAGGCAAAAAAATTAGTTCAGACGCCGAAGTTTCCGACGTTGCAGATGCCAAATGCGGCTAAACGCGGTAACGCATTGCGTTTATAGGCGTTTTTCATTTTTGGTCATTTAAAAAAAAAAATTTTTTTTTTTTTTAGAAACGCTTCTAAATGCAAAAGCGGCAAAACAACGCTAAACGCAGCCAAATGGACGTTGCAAACGTGGGTTACTATCTGTCAAGTTAGATCATTCAGGAGAGGTTGTAAAAACGTCCCGTGTACATGAAGCCTTACAGGGGCCATAAGTAAATAGAATGTCATTACAGTTTATTTAATTACATTTGACACATTAGCACATTGTGCTTATGTCTCCATAAAACATTTTCCCCCACATCAATAAATGTAACACTTATAATTGGTGACCAAAAACAAGCCACATATCTGGGATAAGGCTAACCTAATGTTTAATAAAGTAACAAAACTATAGATTAATCCCACACTACATATATATATATATATATATATATATATATATATATATATATATACACATACTCCTTGTACAATAAAGTATTATACTTAATTGATTGGTTGCAGAGTTACATTTCATGCTATTACTGTGTATTATCCCCAAAAAAAAACATTTTAATATAATGTTATTTAGGAGAGACCCTCCTAAAATATGTCTCATGTATATTGCACCACAGCTTCCATTTCTTTCAAAATGTTATTAGTTAACTAGAGTTTCCTTAAGAATAATTATACACACATTTTATTGTTAATTAGATCATGTTAATGCAGAGTGACCCTATTCCAAAAACTGACTTTGCACCTGTCAGTAGAATAACTAGGACCTTGAATAATAAAAAATCAAAAGGAGTGAAATTTTACAAAGTATAACTTTACATATGAAAACGTGCTGGCTGCTCCTGGAATAAAGAAACAAATTATTACTTTAGTCAAACTAATAATTAGCCTGATAATTACTAAATATTGTAATCAGGTAGGACAAAATAAGTTATAGCTAATACCAATAAGAGACCTTGCTTACCAGAGCTTACAAGCTAATATTAAAAATGAAGACTCTAATTATCTAACTCCCCTAACCCCCCTGTATGTGCTACATATAGCACATATAATAGGATGGTAGCACTGTTTTTACCATGGATCATTCTTCACTATTCTTTTTAGAGAATAAGAAACAAATATAAATTTTGAGTTCCCTTTTACCAAATAAATAAATCCCATTGCTATCTTTGTTAATACTACTAAGTAGGCACATATATAAAGATGACGGTATACCTAATACTATACAATAAGTTAAGGACATGACACAATAAACAACAAAAGCTACAAGGGAGAATAAGCACCCTACCTACAAGAGTGATATACTAAATATAAAATGCACCTTTCACTACTGGAGTCCATAATATAAAAGACAGAATACATATTATAATCTACAATTTATATTCTAATAAAATGGAGACATATGCCCATGATAGGCATTTGGCACCCAGTCATGTTAAATCAAACCCTCCTTGTCCTGATAAGACTTTACCAACTCAAGGATAACAGATTTACGACTTTGGGAAAATGAACTTGCAATAACCCTACCTTTTGTGTTATCTGTCCTACAGTTTTTATCTATACAATCCTATATGTATGTATTAATATATTGGTTTCACAAAAAGGTACAATATTATTACAAATTATTATTATACAGGATTTATATAGCGCCAACCGTTTACGCAGCGCTTTACAACAGGAGGGCAGACACTTACAATACAAATCAATACAGGTGGGATCAGAGGGCCCTGCTCGTTAGACCTTACTATCTAGAAGGGAGGGTCAAGTGGAAACAAAAGGTAATCACTGTGGGGGTGAGCTGATGGAGAAAATGAAAAAACAGTTGTTGTTAGGTGTGGGTAGACTTCTCTGAAGAGAAGGGTTTTCAGGGTTCGTCTAAAAGCTAATAGAGTAGGAGATAAGCAGACAGATTGGGGTAGGGCATTCCATAGGATTGGAGAGGCTTTGGAAAAGTCCTGGAGGCAAGCATGGGAGGAGGTGATGAGGGAGCTAGAGAGCAGAAGGTCTTGAGAGGAACAAAGAGAACGAGTAGGTTGCTATTTAGAGACTAGGCTAGTGATGTAGCTGGGGGCTAAATTGTGGATGGCTTTGTACATAGTTTTTAGTATTTTGAATTTAATTCTTTGGCCGACCGGATGCCAGTGGAGGGATTGACAGAAAGGGGTAGCAGAGACAGAGCGATTGGTAAGGTGGATGAGTCTGGCAGCAACATTCATGATGGATTGAAGAGGTTATAGACTATGTAGAGGTAAGCCAATGAGAAGGGAGCTGCAGTAGTCGAGGCGAGAGATGACTAGCGAGTGAATTAAGAGCTTTGTTGTGTCATTGGTTAGAAAGGGGCATATTTTGGAGATGTTGCGGAGGTTGAGGTGGCAGGATTTGGACAGTGTTTGGACGTGGTGCTTAAAGGAGAGTTCAGCGTCCAGGACTACACCTAGAACCTTGGCATGTGGGGATGGGCTTATTGTTGTGCCATTGATTTTGATCGAGAGATCAGGGGCATATTGGGGAAGAAAAATTATAAGTTCGGTTTTGTATAGATTGAGTTTGAGGAAGTGGTGTGACATCCAGACTGATATATCTGATAGTAAATTAGTGATACGTGAGGAGACAGAGGGAGTGAGCTGAGGGGTAGAGAAATAGATTTGGGTGTCATGAGCGTAGAGGTGACCCAAGGAGGAGGTGTAGATTGAAAATAGAAGCGGTCCAAGAACAGAACCTTGGGGGACCCCAACTGAGAAAGGAAGAGGAGAAGAGGAAGTAGAGTTGTAGGAAATGCTAAAAGGTACAGTTGGATAAGTAGGAAGAGAACCAGCGAAGAGTACAGTCATGGAGACCAAAGGCGTGGAGTTTTTTGAGGAGGAGGTGGTGGTCAACCGTATCAAAGGAGGCAGAGAGGTCCAGGAGTAGGAGTACAGAATAGTGTCGATTGTTTTTGGCCGTTAGTAGATCGTTTCTTAGTTTTAGGAAAGCAGTTTCTGTGGAGTGTTGAGGACAAAATCCAGACTAAAGGGATCAAGAAGGCTATTATGAGCAAGGTGGATGCTCAGTCAGTTGTAGACCAGATGTTCGAGGAGTTTGGATAAGAAGGGTAGAAAGGTGATGGGGCGTAGGTTGTTAAGATTGGATGGGTCCAGTGAGGGCTTTTTAAGTATGGGACTGACAAGTGCATGTTTTAGAGAGTTGGGGAAGATGCCAGAAGAGAGGGAGAGATTCAAGATGTGGGTTAGTGAGTGTAGCATAGAGCCAGAGGGTGAACGTAGCATTTGTGAGGGAACAGGATCCAGAGGGCAGGTGGTAAGGTGGACATTAGCAAGTAGTTTAGCAACCTCGTCTATAGTGGTGGGGTTGAAAGAGGTAAGTAATGATTGTGCCTGTGGGCATGAAGTGTAAAGCATGGAGGGTATCAGAACAGTAGAGATCTCCTCACGAATTGTATCAATCTTCTGTTTGAAGTGATTGGCGATCTCCTGGGCAGTGAGTGAGTTGGCGGGTGGAGGCAGTGGAGGACGAAGTAGAGAGTTGAAGGCAGAGAAGAGTTGACGGGGACGGGATGATACGTTGCTAATGAGAGTGATAAAATAGGTCTGCTTGGCAGTGAGGAGGCTGAAATTGTATTTTTGGAGGGCAGATTTATATTGGTTGAAATCTCTCTGAGACTTAGTCTTACGCCAAAGGCACTTGTGAGCACGGCTACATTTTTTCAGACTTCTAGTAACATCTGTTTGACAAATTATATTACATGTACATATATATATATATATATATATATATATATATATATATATATATATATACACAGTGGGGCAAAAAAGTATTTAGTCAGCCACCAATTGTGCAAGTTCTCCCACTTAAAAAGATGAGAGAGGCCTGTAATTGTCATCATAGGTTTACCTCAACTATGTAAAACTGTATAAGGGTAGAAAACCGCGCTCAAGAGCAGAAAACTGGGAAAATATACTACAGCTGCAACAAAAACCAACTAATATAAAGCTGGCAAACAACAATATATAAAAATGTAAGTGTGCTTGCAGTAAATTGCAAAAATTAGTGACTACAAAATAATCATAAGTGATACTTAAGAGAAAGTGAAAAGTTAACAAATATAAGTGACCAAATAAAAGTGACAAATAAATTTAAAATTGGGAGTGATTCAAAATACATCAAAAAAGCAGATGATACTAAGGAAGTCCATTCATAAGTCCAAGTATAATAAGGGCAAGCAGATCCAATGGAAGAAGATTCAGTTGAGTAAAAAAACTTTTATTACTCAAGGGGAGGGGGTGGAACACTCTCCGCCATAAAAACATCACTGCAAACATTCAATTTGCTTCCATTTTTCCCCTATTTAGTGATGTTTTATTCCTTTTTTTTGGTTGTTACTTTTTGAAATAGGTTTCCTGTTATATATACAATGCATGTCTGTTCGGTAGCGATATTCCCTACACATCTCTTTTGTTTATTTTGTTTTTATTATTGCCGATTTCCTCTTTCGCTCTTACAGAACTCCATCTGCATGATATACATCAGATCGAGGCTTGGTGTTCTCTCACGCAGCATTGTTGTTAATCACGTTACGGCACCCAAACGAAAACGAGGTCTGGTTGCCGTTCAATACTATAAAGGTGATGGTTCAGTGCGTCGCCCGTGCCTCTTTGAAGACGTCATTTATGACGAAACATGTAGGGCGTGGCTACACACTATACGCCATCACGCTACAACGCCCCATGGTTTCTTGGTACTCGAGTGTATGATACTGTTTTAGCTTGCCGGAAATTTTTACTTTTTTTTCTGATGGCGGAGAGTGTTCCCGCTCCCTCCCCTTGAGTAAGTTTTTTTTTATTCAACTTACTATACTATTGGAGTTCTTTCGATTTTTGCAATCATGGTCTTCCCGACCAATGAGTGTTCCTTTCAGATTGGGATTTTGGGTCTGCTTGCCACTGGAACGGCATGGACATTTAAAGACACAGACAGACTGGAGGTCCATTTGTCCCTGCAGAGGGCTCTATCTGCCTGCGAGTAAAACCTTTCTCTTCAGGAGGTCCACCATTTCTGGTAAGAGCATAGTCTTATCATTTTCTGGATTCACCATCAATTCGGGGACCCTCTTCACATCTTTCTTCCCCTCTCTTTCCCTTTCGGGTGAGGGTGGATGAATTCTGGATGCTGAATCTTCTTCCATTGGATCTGCTTGCCCTTATTATACTTGGACTTATGAATGGACTTCCTTAGTATCATCTGCTTTTTTGATGTATTTTCAATCACTCCCAATTTTAAATTTATTTGTCACTTTTATTTGGTCACTTTTTTGTTAACTTTTCACTTTCTCTTACGTATCACTTATGATTATTTTGTAGTCACTAATTTTTGCAATTTACTGCAAGTGCACTTACATTTTTATATACCTCAACTATGAGAGACAAAATGTGGAAACAAATGCAGACAATCACATTGTCTGTCTGATTTTTGAAAGAATTTATTTGCAAATTATGGTGGAAAATAAGTATTTGGTCAATATCAAAAGTTCATCTCAATACTTTGTTATATATCCTTTGTTGACAATGACAGAGGTCAAACATTTTCTGTAAGTCTTCACAAGGTTGTCACACACTGTAGCTGGTATGTTGGCCCATTCCTCCATGCAGATCCCTTCTAGAGCAGTGATGTTTTGGGGCTGTCGCTGGGCAACACGGACTTTCAACTCCCTCCAAAGGTTTTCTATGTGGTTGAGATCTGGAGACTGGCTAGGCCACTCCAGGACCTTGAAATGCTTCTTACGAAGCCACTCCTTCATTGCCAGGGCAGTGTGTTTGGGATCATTGTCATGCTGAAAGACCCAGCCATGTTTCATCTTCAATGCCCTTGCTGATGGGAGGAGCTTTGCACTCAAAATCTCACAATACATGGCCCTATTCATTCTTTCATGTACATGGATCAGTCGTCCTGTTCCCTTTGCAGAGAAACAGCCCCAAAGCATGATGTTGCCACCCCCATGCTTCACAGTAGGTATGGTGTTCTTTGGTTGCAACTGAGCATTCTCTCTCCTCCAAACACGACAAATTGTTTTTCTACCAAACAGTTCTACTTTGGTTTCATCTGACCATATGACATTCTCCCATTCCTCTTCTGGATCATCCAAATGCTCTCTAGCAAACCTCAGACGGGCCCGGACATGTACTGGCTTAAGCAAGGGGACATGTCTGGCACTGCAGGATCTGAGTCCCTGGCGGCGTAGTGTGTTACTGATGGTAGCCTTTGTTATGTTGGTCCCAGCTCTCTGCAGGTCATTCACTAGGTCCCCCCGTGTGGTTCTGGGATTTTTGCTCACCGTGCTTGTAATCATTTTGACCCCACAGGGTGAGATCTTGCGTGGAGCCCCAGATCGAGGGAGATTATAAGTGGTCTTGTATGTCTTCCATTTTCTAATTATTGCTCCCACAGTTGATTTCTTCACACCAAGCTGCTTGCCTATTGCAGATTCAGTCTTCCCAGCCTGGTGCAGGTCTACAATTTTGTTTCTGGTGTTCTTTGACAGCTTTTTGGTCTTCACCATAGTGGAGTTTGGAGTGTGACTGTTTGAGGTTGTGGACAGGTGTCTTTTATACTGATAACACGTTCAAACAGGTGCCATTAATACAGGTAATGAGTGGAGGACAGAGCACCCTCTTAAAGAAGAAGATACAGGTCTGTGAAAGCCAGAAATCTTGCTTGTTTGTAGGTGACTAAATACTTATTTTCCACCATAATTCCACCATAATAAATTCTTTCAAAAATCAGACAATTTGATTGTCTGGATTTGTTTCCACATTTTGTCTCTCATAGTTGAGGTATACCTATGATGACAATTACAGGCCTCTCTCATCTTTTTAAGTGGGAGAACTTGCACAATTGGTGGCTGACTAAATACTTTTTTGCCCCACTGTATATACATTTACACATACAAAGCTAACTGCTTCATTCAATATTGTCTAATTATTAATATTTACATACATACATACACATCAGTGTTCTCTTATTCAATGTATTTTAACAGTTTTAATGAGGACACAAGCAGACCTTTTTGACCCTGTCAAACTAAATTAATATACATAACTTTCCCATATTCCACATAATTACTTTTTTAAACCACCAGTATAAGAAGTTTTATCACTTATTCTTGACAATGTTTATTACCTTTAAGGAATGTTATCTTATCAGACTATAGTTCAACTGCTGTCAAAGTGTTTCTTTTCTAATTAGTGAACTTAAAAACTAAAAATGAACTATCCTAATGAACTTTTACCCAGTAAACTTGTGACTGTCTTATAAAAGATACCAGCATTAAGCAGAGAGGTCATTTTAAAGTTCAACATTTAAAAATGAATATATATTTATGGAATAACATAGTATACATTAATAAAGATTAATAACTATTGCTTTACTATTGAATAATAACATTGATAAGACCACTACTATATAATAATAATAATAATTATTATATTATCAATAAAACATATGCAAATTAATATGAATAATATAAAATATATTGGTTAATATGAAATTCTACTATAGTAACCCTGGAGGAGCTGCAGAGTTCCACAGCAGAGACTGGAGTATCTGTACATAGGACGACAATAAGCCGTACGCTCCATAGAGTTGGGCAGGATGGCAGAGTGGCCAGAAGAAAGCCATTACTTTCAGCAAAAAACAAAATGGCATGTTTTGAGTTTGCGAAAAGGCATATGGGAGACTCACAAAATGTATGGAGGAAGGTGCTATGGTCTGATGAGACTAAAATTAAACTTTTTGGCCATCAAAGAAAACTCTATGTCTGGCGCAAACCCAACACATCACATCACCCAAACAACACCATCCCCACTGTGAAACGTGGTGGTGGCAGCATCATGCTGTGGGGATGTTTTTCAGCAGTCAGGACTTGGAAACTGATTAGAGTTGAAGGAAAGATGGATGGTGCTAAATACAGGGATATTCTTGAGCAAAACCTGTACCATTCTGTGTGTGATTTGAGGCTAGGACAGAGGTTCACTTTCCAGCAGGACAATGACCCCAAACATACTGGTAAAGCAACACTTGAGTGGTTTTAGGGGAAACGTGTAAATGTGTTGGAATGGCCTAGTCAAAGCCCAGACCTCAATCCAATAGAAAATCTGTGGTCAGACTTAAAGATTGCTGTTCACAAGCGCAAACCATCCAACTTGAAGGAGCTGGAGCAGTTTTGCAAGGAGGAATGGCCAAAAATCCAAGTGGTAAGATGTGGAAAGCTCATAGAGACTTATCCAAAGTGACTTGGAGCTGTGATAGCCGCAAAAGGTGGCTCTACAAAGTATTGACTTTAGGGGGGTGAATAGTTATGCACATTTTTTCTGTTATTTTTTCCTATTTGTTGTTTGCTCCTAAGTTATGGGCATGTTCTGTAAGTTAAATGATGCAAATCCTCAAACAGTCTATGTTAATTCCAGGTTGTGAGGCAACAAAACACGAAAATTGCCAAGGGGGTGAATACTTTTGCAAGGCACTGTAGATTGTGTGCTGCACAATGAACATAGAGCGCATTCTTTTCCATCTTTGCTATGCGAGCCTGAACACCAGAATAAACACCACTCGTTGTTGCTGCACCATCATACCCCTGACCATGAAACTTTGATATTTCAAGGCCCTTGCTCTCTATGCAGGCAACAATATTGCTAGCAATCTGTGCTGCACTTTGATCTTCAATGGCATGGAACCCTAAGAAAGCCTCATTTATTGTTATACCGCAGGCTCGCCGATTCGTATCTCTTTCCACAGACACATATCGAAATATCTGACTCATCTGATCTACTTTGGATATGTCCTGGGTTGTGTTCATTATTATAGAATACAATTGTGTTTTTTTTATTTCTGAAACAATTTCACTTTGCATTTTATTGGACAGAATTTCTATTAACTAATTTTGTATTTTGGGGCTCGAATATTTAAATATGCCTTGGGGTAACTGGAGAAGTACAAATCATAATAAAAATACAATTGGTGGGGTCCTGATGACCAGTATCATTGGTCAATTCAGGTAACCGGTTACTGGCTCACCTAATAGGGTGGTGTTCCTTAACAAAACGGGAGAAGTAGTCAAAAAAAAGGGGAGTGGGAATAGAACTCCTTGCCTTCAGTGAAGGAAAAGGAACAAACTGCAGTTTAACCTGATATAACTTTATTAGAACAATTAGTAGAAAAAAATATTTATCATTGAAAGGAAAGCATAAACAATATGAAATTGCACATGGTAAAAACTGACAATGTTGTCACTTAAAAACGCATGCCCATGAGCTCAGCCATATCCCAGTCATCCACACGTGTTAATCATCTCAAGTTATTAAGAGTGACTTAATATGTAATGCTTACATGTGTTAGGCGAGGTGAGTTCTGGGAAACCTTGGTAGCACAAGTCAGTATCCGTATTGTGCTTAACCATGGACCTCCAGACTCCCTATATGCCTATAAAGCTGCTGCATTAAGTCTTTACAGTGTTGAAAAAAGCAGTAGTCATCACAGACCAATAAATGCAATTCTGGCTGGAAAGTATCCCTGCTAGTTAGTGAACAAGGCAGGTATGATTTCTGAGTATAGCACTGTCAATCATAGAGATAGTCAGGGCTTTTTTTCTCAGAGAATAGGTGCAGGAACTCCCCTCGTCTTAGTCACCCCTTGTCTCTGCCCCCTACCCACCTCTGACCAAAGTCCCTTGATTCCACCCCCTAGCCACCTACCAGTATTGCCCCTTTTAGAGAATACAGAACCAAGTATCATTTTGTGGTGCTAAATCATTTGTATGGAACATGTTAATGATAAAAAGAAAAGCAGTAAAATAGATCCCCTGCAGCCAGGAACAATAGAATCCCAGCAATAGATCCCCACACAAAAATAGACTCCCCCAGCAACAATGGACTCCACCCCAACAAGAATAGATTCCCTGCAGCAACAGTGAATCACCCACAACAAAATATCACACCCAGTAACAAAATATCCATTCAAGCACCATTAGAACCCCCCCAGCAGCAACAACAGAACTCCTATCAGCCAGCGTCAATAGATCCTCCAGCGGCCAGTAAAAATAGACCTCTCCCTCAACAGTAGATCCCTTCCAGCAACATAAGACCCCCCCCAGCAACAATAGATTCCCCATCAGCAACAATAGACCCTCACACAAAATCAGATCCCCACCAGTGACAATAGATCCCCCAGCAACCAACATCAATAGACCTTCCAGCACACCACATGCTATTACATACATTCAGTGCTGGAGGTGCTGGAACTGCGTTCCCCCGCGTTCCCACTGAAAAAAAGCCCTGGAGATAGTAGAATAGTAAAATGCAGCACGCTGTTAGTAATTCAGCACCATGTTTCTATGAAACATTAAAGATAGCAACCCATATAAGTTGGATAGGAAAATATAGTCAGCTGAGTCAAATCACAGAGTCTCAAAAGATGTTCAGGCTGTGATCGCTTGCTGGATATACCAGTTGAAAAGAAACTCACTGTTTAGACGATATTAGATTGGTCTTCAATTGCAGCGACAAGGTGGTGAATCCAGAGTCCTTTGCAGGGGTCCACAGGTGTGCAGGATGCGAATCTCTGTATTCCTAGTCCTGGTGACACGCACAGGATGTTATCCACGCAAAACCAGCATGGGGCCACCTGGCCATTTACTTCCAGTTTTCGGTTGTTCGTGGATTTGCAGTTTGCGGAGATAGGATAAGGGCTAAAGAGTGATGAAAAGCCCAGGTTGGCTATCAGCAGAGGGCATGTGTAGGCGCACACACTGACATGTTTCACCCACATGTTGCCGGTTATGCCATTAAATTCTGTACTCTGCCAGTAGAGGTTGCTTGGAAAGATGAGGCCCTTGTGGCTGCTTTTTCTCATGGTCTCTCAGATACCATCAAGGATGAGATAGCAGCCCGAGATATACCCACTGAGCTGAAGAAGTTGATCACGTTTGCCATCCTCATGACTCAGAGATAGACTCCAGACTCAGAAAAAGACTTCCTTTTAAGGAGGGCTTGTGGAAGCCTCCTGTACATTTGTCTCCGAACTTTGCAGTCCCACCCTTGCCGCCCTCACCTTCCATGCCTCCTGGTACTGTGAAGATGAACCCATGCACTCGGGCTTCACGTGTCTCTCTGCGGATGAGAGAACCCTTAGGAGGATAGAAAGATGTGCCTTTATTGTGGCCAGGCAGGTCACTTTTTGAAGTCTTGTCCTACCCGTCCAGGGAACGCCTAAACCTTGAGGTCCTGTCACGAACAGACCTTTGGTGGCATTGTTTCTTTCCCAGTTATTCAGAAGGATAAGCCCCTGGTTTCAGTTACCCTTTCTTGAGCTGAGTCGTCCGTCGAGATACAGGCTCTAATTGACACTGGGGCTGCAGGCCTGTTCATTGAGGCTGCCTGTGTATCGAAGCACTCGATTCCGCTGCAGCTGCGTGACACTCCACTCGCCATTGAGGCTCTCTACAGCCTGACCATGTGACTCATGAGACTGTTCCATTGTCCATGGCCGTAGGTGCTCTTCACCATGAGATAATCAAATTCCAAGTTATTTCCTCACTTAAGTTTCCACTGGTTATTGGTTATCCTTGGTTACAGAGGCACAACCCCTCTTTTGATTGGCTCTGTGCTGAGGTTTTCTCTTGGTCGCCACAATGCAGTAAGACATACTTCCAGAAGGTAGCCAAGGTCCTGTGCACCTCTTCACTCTCCTCCCTGCTGGAGGAGTACTGCGATTTTAGAGATGTCTTTGACAAAGGTCAAGTCGATGGATTGCCTCCACATTGGTCGTATGATTGCGCAATTGACCTTCAACCTGGTGCCATACCCCCTCGTGGCCGTGTTTACCCTTTGTCAGTCTTGGTGGATTGGGCCATGGAGGAGTATGTTGCAGAAGCACTTTCTCGAGGTTTCATTCGCAAATCCTCATCTCCTGCTGGGGCTGGTTTCTTCTTTGTGAAGAAGAAGAGTGGTGGACTGAGACCTTGTATTGATTATAGGGGTCTCAATCGTTTCACGATTAAGAATGCCTATCCCATTCCATTGATTACGGAGTTATTTGCCCACCTCAAGGGAGCAACGGTTTTCACAAAGCTTGATTTGAAAGGGGCATACAATCTTGTGAGGATTAAGGAGGACGACGAGTGGAAAACTGTGTTTAATACCAGAACAGGCCATTGTGAGTGCCTTGCAATGCCATTTGGCCTTTGTAATGACCAGGCAGTTTTCCAGGAATTTATTAACGATATCCTCCAAGATTTGTTGCAGTTATGTGTGGTGATTTATCTCAACGATATCCTCATGTTTTCCAAGTCCCTGGAGAGCCACCACACAGATGTCTGTCATGAGCTTCAGAAACTGAGAGAAAACAATCTCTATTGTAAATTGGAGAAGTATGAATTCCATTGTGATCTGGTTAAATTCCCGGGTTATGTCATTTTCACTGCTGGTTTTTCAATGGATCCAGAGAAACTTTCAGCAGTCCTACAGTGGCCCCGACCCATGGGTTTATGTCCTCTGCAGCGTATTCTTGGCTTTGCCAACTATTATCGGAAGTTTATTCGTAACTTCTTGTCTCTGGTTAAGCCCCACACTGATATGACCAGAAAGTACAGTAACCCGCAGAGTTGGTCTCCGGAGTCCTCGAAGGTACCACTGTGCCAATTTTCATTCTTACTGACCATAAGAATCTCACACTGTTGCCTGAGGCTAAACGCCTCTCTCCCAGAAGGGCGCGATGGGCTATGGTACTAAGAATGTAAGGGCTGACGCTTTATCACGACAATTTTTCTCCACTTCTAAGATGGAGTCGGTTCCGGTTCCTGTCATTCCTCCTGATTGTATTCTGGCTACGGTTTGCACCAGTCTCACTTCTCCTTTGGGTGACAAAATTCTTGCTGCTCAGGTCCATGCTCCTCCTGAGAAACCTTGTGACCGCTGCTTTGTCCCAGAGAGTCTCCGTACTGCTGTGCTCCAGGCTTACCATTTTCCAAAGGCTGCTGGCCACCCTGGGAAGAATCAACTCTTTTGAGCCATTTCCCAACTATACTGGTGGCCTGGTCTACATGCTGTAACCGCCTTCGTAGCTGCCTGTTCCATATGTGCTCAGAGTAAGACTCCATGACACCTTCCAGTGGGCCTCCTACAACCCCATACCCAATGGAGAGAGACCCTGGACCCACCTGTCTATGGATTTCACTGTGGAGTTACCCAACTCCCAGGGCAACACAGTTATCCTTATGGTGGTTGACCAGTTCTTGAAAATGTCTCATTGTATTCCACTTAAGAAGTTGCCCACTTCTAAGGAACTGGCCTCCATTTTTGCTCGGGAGATCTTTCGCTTACATGGCTACCCAAGGTGATTGTCTCGGACAGGGGTAGTTAGTTTTTGTCCCGGCTCTGGCGAGACTTTTGTGCACAGTTGGGAATTCAGTTTGCTTTTTCCTCTGCGTATCAGTCTAATGGGGCCGCAGAATGAGACAATCAGTCCTTGGAGCAATTCCTATGTTGCTATATTTCTGACCATCATAACAACAGGTCAGACCTCTTACCGTGGGCGGAGTTTGCTCACAATAGTGCCTTGAATTCTGCTTCGCAATTGTCCCCGTTTATGGCGAGTTATGGTTTCCAACCTTCCATGTTGCCTGACTCATTTGTTCCGCAGAATATTCCTGCATTAGAGGAGCAGCTCTGTGGTCTTCGTTCCAGTTGGGCACAAGTCCAGGAGGCTTTGCGACATGCTAATGATAGGTACAGACTCCATGCTGACCGCAGACACCTGCCTGCCCCTTCCTACCAGGTTGGGGACAGGGTCTGGCTGTCATCTCGCAACCCTCGACTTCGTGTTCCCTTTCTAAAGTTCGCACCTCAGTTTATTGGGCCTTTCCGTATTCTTCACAGGATTAACTCAGTGGCTTACGCATTAGCCCTTCCTTCTATTATGCATATTTTGAATGTATTTCATGTCTCCTTTTTAAAACCTTTGGTCTGCAACCGCTTTACCACCTCGGTGCCTTGTCCTCACCCTGTACAGGTTGAGAACCATGAGGAGTATGAAGTACAGTCCATTGTTGACTCCCGTAGGTTCAGTGGGCGCATGCAGTACCTGGTGCATTGGAAGGGGTACGGTCCAGAGGAATGCTCTTGGGTCTCATCCTCGGACGTACATGCCTCTGTCCTCCTCCGTGATTTCCATAGACGTTTTCCCCTCAAGCCTGGTGGTCCTCCAAGAGGGAGGGGTCATTGAGGAAGGGGTACTGTCAGGGCTGGGCTCAGCCCTTCCTTCTCAAAGCTGGCCACTCAGCTGTTGGCTAATTGCCAGCTTCTATCTCTCCAAAGTGACTCACCTGTTGATGATATCCTGCTCATCAGTCCTGCCTACTTAAGCCGTCCAGTTCAGATGATCTCTGCCTTCGCCTTGGTTACATCTCTAGAGACGCTCTCCCATGTTCCTGTTAAAGACTTACTTGGCTGAAATTCCTTCTGGCTACAGATCCTGCTTGCTGTTCTACTACACTCATCTCTGGCTCCCTGACGTTTTGGCTTGTCTGACTATCCGTTCTGGTTCCTGAACTCTGGGTATGTTTTGACTATGTTTACTCTGTTTACTTTTTTATTATTATTAAATAAGTGTGATTTAACTGTACTTCTCTCTCAGTCTGATTCATGGTTTTTGACAAAAAGTTAGAGCTCCAAAAAGAGGTGGTGATGTTTTTCAGCTTCTATGCAGGAGAGAAGTTTTATGTATATTTTATTTAAAAATTCGGATCCCACAGGGCTTAAATCATGACTGGGATATCATGCATTTTTACGAATAATTTAGTTCTATTTTTTGTTGCTTGCATTTAACTTTCCTCTTGCTGGATACTGTAGTGCATTTTTTCATGTAGTCTTACTTTTTTTTGGGTACCTTTAACAGTGAGATGTATTGGGATATACAGTCAGGTCCATAAATATTGGGACATCGTCACAATTCTAATCTTTTTGACTCTATACACCACCACAATGGATTTGAAATAGAACAAACAAGATGTGCTTTATCTGCAGACTTTCAGCTTTAATTTGAGGGTATTTACATCGAAATCAGGTGAATGGTGTAGGAATTACAACAGTTTATATATGTGCCTCCCACTTTTTAAGGGACCAAAAGTAATGGAACAATTGGCTGCTCAGCTGTTCCATGGCCAGGTGCGTGTTATTTCCTCATTATCCCATTTACAAGGAGCAGATAAAAGGTCCAAAGTTCATTTCAAGTGTGCTATTTGCATTTGGAATCTGTTGCTGTCAACTCTCAATATGAGATCCAAAGAGCTGTCACTATCAGTGAAGCAACCCATCATTAGGCTGAGAAAACAAAACAAACCCAACAGAGAGATCGCAAAAACATTAGGTGTGGCCAAATCAACTGTTTGGAACTTCCTTAAAAAGAAAGAACGCATCGGTGAGCTCAGCAACACCAAAAGACCCGGAAGACCACGGAAAACAACTGTGGTGGATGACTGAAGAATTCTTTCCCTGGTGAAGAAAACACCCTTCATAACAGTTGGCCAGATCAAGAACACTCTCCAAGAGGTAGGTGTATTTGTGTCAAAGTCAACAATCCAGAGAAGACTTCACCAGAGTGAATACAGAAGGTTCACCACAAGATGTAAACCATTGGTGAGCCTCAAAAACAGGAAGGCCAGATTAGCGTTTGCCAAACAACATCTAAAAAGCCTTCACAGTTCTGGAACAACAGCCTATGGCCAGATGAGACCAAGATCAACTTGTACCAGAGTGATGGGAAGAGAAGAGTATGGCGAAGGAAAGGAACTGCTCATGATCCAAAGCATACCAACTCATCAGTGAAGCATGGTGGTGCTAGTGTCATGGCGTGGGCATGTATGGCTGCCAATGGAACTGGTTCTCTTGTATTTATTGGTGATGTGACTGCTGACAAAAGCAGCAGGATGAATTCTAAGGTGGCAATATTATCTGCTCATATTCAGCAAAAAGCTTCAGAACCCATTGGACGGTGCTTCACAGTGCAGATGGACAATGACTCGAATCATACTCCAAAAGCAACCAAAGGGTTTGTTAAGGGAAAGAAGTGGAATGTTGTTATGCAATGGCCAAGTCAATCAACTGACCTGAATCCGATTGAGCATGCATTTCACTTGCTGAAGACAAAACTGAAGGGAAAATGCCCCAAGAACAAGCAGGAACTTAAGACAGTTGCAGTAGAGGCCTGGCAGAGCATCACCAGGGATAAAACCCAGTGTTTGGTGATGTCTATGCAATCCAGACTTCAGGCTGTAATTGACTGCAAAGGATTTGCAACCAAGTATTAAAAAGTGAAAGTTTGATGGATGCTTGTTAATCTGTCCCATTACTTTTGGTCCCTTAAAAAGTGGGAGGCACATATACAAACTGTTGTAATTCCTACACCGTTCACCTGATTTGGATCTAAATACCCTCAAATTAAAGCTGAAAGGCTGCAGTTAAAGCACATCTTGTTCGTTTCAGTTCAAATCCATTGTGGTGGTGTATAGAGCCAAAAAGATTAGAATTGTGTCAATGTCCCAATATTTATGGACCTGACTATATACATGGATATTTAGAATTTTGTGCATTTATGCTTTATGAACTTGAGATCCACTGATCCCAAGTTTATTGATTTAATGCTTTATTGTATGATTTGATTAATGGACTCTTCAGGGTTGAATTATGTATCCAGATTTTTTCTATGATTTCTTTTGCTAATAAAAGCTAAATGCTTTTATTGCTCTTCTTTATCGCACTTGTCTATCGCTTTTCTCTGTCTTTTGATGTTTTACTAAGAGGAGGTTAAGGGCACTAATTAATACAGGTGTAGGCTGCTATATATACACACGGCATATAAGGCGATATCCTTGACTACCTCTATGTTATGATTAAGCACTCTTCAGTGTGAAACGCGGTAACTGTATGTCAAGTCCCTGTGCTGTGTGTCCCATCATGGATTAATAAAGGACTTTTATCGAACAGTACCAGCAGTGTGAGGCCATCTCTCAATTTCTCCCTGATTTTATGCGGTGGCGAGCCGGGGTCGGCACATGTCAGTTATCCCCATGAGTATCTACACCTGAGCGCTATAGTTCTCTTTGTTGAAAGGAAAGGCTTGCAGCAGAGTTCCTGTGAGAACAGTGCTGGAGACTAGGTGAGGAATGCAACAATAGCTGCATTTTTTTATTCTTAAAGAAGTTGGGCAAGTTATTTAAAGTAAAACCGTTAACTGGAAATCTGCTTTAAGGGAAATCAAAATGTATTTATTCTGACTCTGCAAGGACAAAAAATTGTTGTTTGTGCAAAATATCAATCATGGTGAATGCTGATAAACTTTTGGTATATGATCTCTTTCCTTGAATTTTCTGGTCTTTTCAATGCTCTGTAGAGTTTTAGGCTGGGTTCACACTGGTCCGACAAACGCTCCGACATTGGGAGCTCATGTCGCATGACGTGTGAAATCCAATGTTTCCCTATGGGAGCCGTCCTAACTGGTCCGACACAAGTCGTTCCGACTTTAGAAATGCTCCCTGTACTACTTTGGTCCTCCTTTGATCCTACTTCAGCCTATTGACTATCATTGAAGTCGGATCAAAGTTAGATCGCCGTCTTGCATGATCCAACTTCGGCACGCGACTTGTGCTCAGCGGCAAAAGAGCAGAAGATAGTGGAGGAGCCCGGCAGAAGATCCGGAGAGCGTGGAGAAGAACCGGAGAGATGCCCAAAGCCGGAAGAAGACCCCCGGAGCTGTCTAATAAATTACTTACTAATCTGTGTAGTGGTTTTTTTTATTGACACTTTTTCCCTAGGTGAATGGGTAGGGGTACCATGTACCCCATACTCATTCACATAGGGTGGGGGGCCGGGATCTGGGGGCCCCCTTATTAAAGGGGGCTCCCGGATTCCGATAAGCCCCCTGCTCGCAGACCCCGACAACCAACGGCCAGGGTTGTTGGGAAGAGGCCCTTGTCCTCATCAACAAGGGGACAAGGTGCTTTGGGGTGGGGGGGGCCCGCAGCGCGCCCCCCTCCCCCAAGGCACCAACCCCCCCATGTTGAGGGCATGCGGCCTGGTACGGTTCAGGAGGGGGGGCGCTCGCCCGTCCCCACCCCCATTCCTGACCGGCCGGGCTGCGTGCTCGGATAAGGGTCTGGTATGGATTTGGGGGGACCCCCACGCCGCTTTTTCGGCGTAGGGGGTTCCCCTCAAGGTCCATACCAGACCCAAGGCCTGGTATGCTCTTGGAGGGGGAACCCATACCGTTTTTTTATTTAAAATTTGGCGCAGAGTTACCCCTAAAGATTCATACCAAACACAGTGCCGAGCATTGGCGGGGATCCAAGTCGGATCCCCGTTCATTGAAAGTCGGACACATGCCGGTTTCATGTTGCAGGGCAAAGTCGGATCCAAAGTAGGACGGCTGTCGTGTTGCACCAGTGTGAACCCAGCCTTACTCCCTCTTCTGTAACATGATCAATCTGTTTGCCACATTCTCTATAGCACAACTGTTGTCCATTTATTCGTTATTGATATCAGTAATAAAATTAAACTTGCAATGTTTCTGGGGAAGTGCTTGTCAAACAAAGAATCAAAGGTGTATTTAAAAGTACGTCTCATTCTTTTTTTCATTTGTTTTTGTATGCTGCATACTGAATACATTGAATAAGGTGAGGAAGAGTAATTGCAGGCATTTAGGTTGGTAAGATAAATCTAAGATTGATAAAAAAAGCCTCAATATGTTAATAAAACACATGCATTCTGTTTCAGGTTAACACAAAAATATGTGATGATCTTTTTACCTGCTCTGCCGGTAAGTTTTATTTTGTTACTGTACTACATCCTGTCTCCTGTGTCTGGGATCTATTTCTACATATTCACATTTTCTAATGTCATTTATTTTAATTATTATTGATGGTTTGTTTTCAACTTTTGTGTTAACAGCGGTAGGGTGGGCTGTCAAGAGGAGAATGCACTTTATTTAGGGATTTGGAATTCTATTAAAATGGGAGTGGTTCTACAAGAAGCATATTGTCAACCTATTGTACAATGATAAAATGTATAATACTGTCTATACAGTAAAATTTATCATAAGGACAGAAGCACAGGCAAAGTACATTGGTAAAATTATTTATATGTGTGTTTATCTACCTTCAACTAATTACAACATATAGGACTCATTTACACTTTCGGCAGCCCTTGCCACCCCTCTAAAAAGCGATCCATGGTTGACAGGTGGCTGGGAGGTGATATATTGCCTCCTCACTAGGGATGAGCTTCGAGTTCAAGTCGAACCCATCGCGTATTTCGAACGTTATGGGCCGTTTGCGCCAAATTCGAGTGGCGCGTCACAACCCATAATTCACTGCGGCATCGCAGTGCATTGCTGGCTGATGATTGGCCAAGCATGCACTATGACCCGCATGCTTTGGCCAATCACAGCGCGGTAAGAAGGGAGAGCCATAATTGGCCAAAGCCAGGGTGGCTTTTGGCCAATTATGGCTCAGGGGGTTTAGTACATGCCCCACACTAGTAGGCAGGCGAGTCAGTTAGCTGCACTTACAGTGTATTGTGTGTGTATATGCATCCTAGGTGTTGTGTGTGTGTGTGCATATATATATATATATATATATATATATATATATATATATATATATATATATATACACTGTATTCAGTTTAGCTAGATCCGTTCCTGTTATTCTCTTCCTACTGACAGGCGGGCAGGTGTTTTTACAGTATTTAGAGCTATCTGAAGAAAATTGCTGGTGTTCTTCTGATCCTATTAGTCCTATTATCTACAGTATTTACAGTTAGTGTAGTGCGTCCTCTGCACAGTGTGCACCTAAAGCTACCTGAAGAAAATTGGTGGTGTTCTTCTGATCCTATTAGTACCGCAGGCAGCTGCAGTATTTACAAGTTAGTGTAGTGCGTCCTCTGCACAGTGTGCACCTAAAGCTACCTGAAGAAAATTGGCGGTGTTCTTCTGATCCTATTAGTGCCGCAGGCAGCTGCAGTATTTACAAGTTAGTGTAGTGTGTCCTCTGCACAGTGTGCACCTAAAGCTACCTGAAGAAAATTGGTGGTGTTTTTCTGATCCTATTAGTACTGCAGGCAGCTGCTGTATTTACAGTTAGTGCAGTGCGTCCTCTGCACAGTGTGCACCTAAAGCTACCTGAAGAAAATTGGTGGTGTTCTTCTGATCCTATTAGTACCACAGGCAGCTGCAGTATTTACAAGTTAGTGTAGTGCGACCTCTGCATAGTGTGCACCTAAAGCTACCTGAAGAAAATTGGTGGTGTTCTTCTGATCCTATTAGTGCTGCAGGCAGCTGCAGTATTTACAGTTAGTGTAGTGCGTCCTCTGCACAGTGTGCACCTAAAGCTACCTGAAGACAATTGCTGTTGTACTGCTCCTATTAATGCCACAGGCAGGCAGCTACAGTAATTACAGTTAGTGTACTGTGTCCTCTGCACAGTGTGCACCAAAAGCTACCTGAAGAAAATTGGTGGTGTTCTTCTGATCCTATTAGTACCACAGGCAGGCAGCTGCAGTATTTACAGTTAGTGTACTGTGTCCTCTGCACAGTGTGCACCTAAAGCTAGCTGAAGACAATTGCTGTGGTGTTCTTCTGATCCTATTAGTACCACAGGCAGGCAGTTGATTCTGCTAGCTGCAGTATCAGTATATATATATACATCCCAGCTTTGTGCAGCTACATCTCACTGCAGGCCATTAGTATGTCTGGAAGGCCAACAAGGAGAGGCAGACAGTCACAAGCCAATAAAAGAGGGCAAGCAGGCTCTGGGTCTAGAGGCAACAGTGCTGGTCGTGGAGACGGTGCATCCTCATCAGCACGTGGCCGTGGGACATGCTTGTCCTTTTTGTTGAGCCGAAACATGCGGAAGATTTGGTAGAGTGGATGACCAAGCCGTCCTCATCCTCCTCATCCTCACATAAGCTCAGAGTACTTTGTCTGGCAAAGCAGCTGCCAATGCGGCCTCTTCCCTCAGCTCAATGGCATCAGTCAATCCTTTCCTAGCCTCACTATGTCCTCCTGAGGAGTCCCCCGAACTGTTTGACCACAGTGTTGGGTACATGCTCCAGGAGGATGCCCAGCGTTTTGAAGGCTCCGATGATGGTACCCAGCTAGAAGAAGGCAGTAACATGAGCCCAGAGAGAGGGGGTATCCAAGAAGAACAGCAATCTGGCAGTGATGTTCCCTCAGCTGCAGCATACTGCCAGCTTTGCTCCAGTGATAAGGAGAGAGGATGATGAGGTCACTGACTCCACGTGGGTGCCTGATAGGAGAGAGGAGGAGGAGGCACATCTCCGAGGCAGGATGCCCTCCAGGGGCCAGCTTAAGGGCAGCACACCGACTGCATCACACCGCAGAGCTCCGCATGTGCAGGGCGCTGCTGTCTATTTGCGTTATTCCAAAAGTTCTTTGGTGTGGGCCTTTTTTGAGACGAGTGCATCAGATCCCACCACTGCTATTTGCAACATATGTCTCTAGCGTATCTCGCGTGGCCAAAACATCACCGCTTGGGCACCACATGCTTGACCAGACATATGTCGACTTGCCATGCAGTTCGTTGGCAAAAGACACACACCAAAGAACAAAGCGGACCTCTCCTTGCTCCTCATCAGCTGGGATCTCCAACCCCACTATACCTTCAGTCCTCTCTGAAACCTACACTGAGAAGAATGAAGGTGTACAATTAGGTGTGTCACAGCCAAGTACTTGCGGGCAATCTGCTATCAGTACATCGACATCAGATTGTACCAGGCAAATTTCCCTGCCCCAGCTGCTGCACCGCCGAAAGAAGTTCGCTCCCAGCCATCCACATGCCCAGCGGTTGAATGCTAACTTGGCTAAATTGCTAAAACTTCAACTGCTGCCTTTTCAGTTGGTAGACTCTGCCCCCTTCCATGAGTTTGTGGAATGTGCGGTTCCTCAGTGGCAGGTTCCCAAATGCCACTTTTTCTCACGGAAGGCGATTCCGGCTCTCTACCGGCATGTGGAAGGCAATGTCTTGGCCTCGCTGGACAGGGCGGTCAGCGGTAAGGTGCATATTACCGCTGACTCATGGTCCAGCAGGCATGGACAGGGACGTTACCTATCTTTCACCGCACACTGGGTGACGCTTCTGGCAGCTGGGAAGGATGCAGCACAGGGTGCAGTAGTGTTGGAGGTTGTTCCGCCACCACTCCTCCAAAATTCTACTAGTGGTGATTCTGCCACACCTCTCTCCTCCACCCCCTCCACTTCTTCTTCCTCCATGGCCTCTTCCTGTGCTTATTTGTCCTCGGAACCAGCGGTGCTCCGTAGGCGTTCAAGGGGCTACGCAAGAACGCAGGTAAAAAGATGCCATGCGGTGCTTGACACAGGATGATTGATGTCTGATTACAGGACTCACATCAGCGCCCCACTACACGGCTTCCTACTCTCTCTCTGGTCCCATCCCTTGCGACAATGGCACCAACCTCCTCTCCGCCCTCCGACAGGGACAACTGACCCATGTGCCCTGTTTGGTTCACATCCTTAACTTGGTGGTGCAGCGGTTCTTGAGCAGGTACCCAGGCTTACAGAATGTCCTGAGGCAGGCCAGGAAAGTCTGTGTGCATCGACTCCTACTTGCAAACGGAAGGAGACAACAGGAAGTGGGATGAAATCTACCCCTAGGAAGGGAAATTTTCTTCTGTAAGAGTTAATATGGGAAAAACATGTCTCCTCTTCACTGATGCTTTATCACCAATCCTTGTTTCACTAAAAACCCCAAATTAAAAAAAAAAAAAAAAACATTTGTAATTGGGACAGAAAGTGAGGTGAAATCTTCTGAACAGGTGCACAGACAGCAAAACAAATGTTACAGGGGTGATAACCCTTCCCCATGTTTTCCAAAAAGCTTAAAAATAGATTTTTTGGCTGGAAGGAGAAGAAACAAAGAGCCCCAATAGTGAACTATGCCAAATTAGTAAAAACGTATTAAAATCAAGAATTAAAGCATTAAAGCATATAAGCATATAGCGCACAGTAAAACAAAACGAGTGCCGAGCTTGTGCTCAGGACATCATTTCCTCTGTCCAAATGTTTCTACGCATGTCGTCACTGTCACATGACTTCATCAGGGAATAGAATACGGATGTAGGAAGTGTCTTTAACTAGTTTAAGCTAAGTATATTGACTAGTGGCCATTTTCTTGAAGCCGCGTATTAGATAGTACTATGGCGGCCATTTTCTTGTAGGTATCCTCAAGGCTACAACCGCAGCCATCTTCCCAGAGTTTAACACAGGACAACGCCGTGGAAGCAGCAAGGGGGAAGGGGGAAATGGAGTGAGTATATACTGTTAGATCAATAAAAGAAACATACCGATCTAGCATGAATAAAGCTAAAATAAAAAGCCAGTGACACATCGGGAGATCACATTAAGTCCCAATGGTCAAGGTAGGGTAAAACATGTATCACGATCAACACGAGAAAAAAAAGAGGTGATTTATTGACCAGTGCTGCATAATAGACAGTAAATAGAAAAAAATATAATTATATATATATATATATATATATATATATATATACATATATATATATATATATATATATATATATCCCAAAGGGGGCAGCAATTAACCAAGGCTACAATTACTCAAAAACATGTATCTCTATTGGTAAGGTGAAGTCAGCACCAGCCAATAGGATACTGCAATTAACAAGTAAGTGTGGAATTAAAAAACCCGCTGGGGACATAGTAAAAAAAAAAACAGTGTTGGGGACACCGGAAATTAGGTCAGGTACCAGACAATTAATACAATCAGTTATGAACATCATAGAGGTAGAGGCTGATACATGAAGAGTACTGGAATGAACATGAAATTTAAATTTTAAAATAGTAGTATCACTAATAAAACAATTTAGGTTGAAATCTATATATTTTTTTTTTGTAAATTCTTTATTTAAGAAGGAAGAACTCGCGGGAGTACAGAAACCACAATAGATTAATTTACTGTGAAATATACAAGCTGTATATCCCTATATATATGTTAACAGATTCATAAGAGCACTTTATGTGAAATCTCCTAGAGGGATAGAGGCAGGATGTGTGTCTAAGGAGTCCTCCGCACTCCACATGACCCTTTTATTTTTTCCGGCATATGCCATTTATTTTTTAAAGGGAGTAGGTGAGGGGTTAAAAGAAAAGTAGCGGCACGCTAATAAGTGAAGATTTTGATGAATAAACAAAATTGTGATATCAAATTGTGATTATAATTTCTGCTGCAGCTGTCACTAGTGTGCTCCCACAAATGACAATATGAAAATGAAAATGTGACAGCGCTGCAATAATACAATCGATAATATACCAAGAAAAAACTTTCCAGTGATAATGCAATATATGAAAAAATTAAAAATAAAATGAATCAAAATATGATAATATAAGTCCAATAATCAATAATAGGAAATCCTCCACAGTGATGATTCTTCTAACAAAACTTTATCCTGAGTGTTCCCACCACCGCATGCAATGACCGCTCACCTCCTTTATGCGACCCCAAGGGGTCAAATACGCCTTTTGCACTTAGTGCCAATAAACCCTTCAAGGAATCCTTTAATCAGCTCAAATGACACGATCAATGGCCCACATAAGTCTCATCCGCTGTGCTGCTTTCACGTTTAAGACCAGTATTGTGGAAATACATATGAAAAAACAAGAAAAGGTGCCTCTTATAGTGCAGTATCCGAGGGATTAAATGATAAAAGCTTCCCCCCCAGCTAGCAATAAACTCACATTTATTAAAACATTTAAAAGCATAGAATATACATATATGAACGGTCTCGATCAGTCCACCGCCAGGCTCCACCTCTACTAGTTTCGCCACCTCCCACATGGCTTCATCTGGAGGAGATGCCAAGTGGCTGTGGTGGGACCAATATATAGTGTACAGTGTGAATAAAAAGTGATTACCTTAGTTGGATACAGCTGTGGCATTCAAAGACTCCCGCACATGTGCAGTAGCGCTTCCTCGTGTCATTAGGACACAATGTAAACAAACGGCACACCGTTTAGGAAGCACTTCCGATTTAGACAACCGGAAGTCGCCGCTTTGTGAACACTTACAGTCACAGACTGAATAAAACCTAATAGGCTTCTAAAACATGGCCGAAAATGAGGATATAATAACATATAGAGGTGGAACCCTCAATGAAATGAATATTACACCATGCATCTTAGGAACAGTGTAAACAATGCGTACATAGCTTGGTAAATAAGTATATACGAAAATATGCACTGGATTAAGAGTAAAAATCAGCATATATACCCAAAATAAAAATAGCAGGAATGGAAAAATTAATTATGCCGATCTTCATATAGATCATTAGCGATACCTATATTGTGACGCCAGCTTCCGATAGATGAATAAATTAGGCAGATAATTCCATAATTAATAATTAGAAACAACCAATTCACAAGGGTTTCCCAATATAATTAAATCAAGATAATAATTAAGAAAATATATATAAACTAAATATTACAAATAAAAATTTGTTAAAAAAATATAAAGAATTAGAGGAATGAAATACGTATAGAAATAAGACTTTAGGAATCATTTATTCAATATTGTGCCCTGAGGGGTAAATAGTATTCATCTCATGTATCCAGAAGGACTCACGTTGACTAAAGGATTTAACCTTATTAGTTCCCCTCCATTGTGGATGGTATTTTTCTATCCCCCAATAGAGGAGAGAGGAGGGGCCTTATGATGGGTATTATGATGTGTTGCATAATGTTTAGAGATGCTGTGCTTAGGGTAACCTTTGATAATGTTTTGCACATGTTCCCGGATTCTTATCCACATTGGTCGTTTGGTGCGGCCAATGTACTGAATTTGACAAGGACACTGGAGGGCATAAACAACACCCTCCGTCCTACATGTAATGCAATCTCTTATCTGGTATTCTCTTCCTGTTGCCGTAGCTACAAATTTATCTTTTTTTATGTTTTTTCTTAGTTCTGACACATGCATAAAATTGTTTGCACGGAAAAAACCCTTTCCTGAGAAAAAAGTTAAATTTGGTACTTTTGGGGGTTCTACTACATTTTTAGCAAACCTATTCCTTAAGGTGGGGGCTCGCCTATATGTAAACTTTGGATTGGCAGGTAATATTTGTGCTTATCTGAGGTAAGAATGGGCCAGTGCGTTTTAAACAACTTTTCTACTTTTTTGTGCTGTGCTCCATAGTTGAGAATAATAGGCATATGGTCCTGAAAAGCATTCTTTTTTTATAATCAAATTTTATTTTCCTTTTATACATACAACTTATCCGTTCATCATTATACAGCTTTATATTCCACTAAACCATAGATAATAACTGTGCAATTATAATACATTAATTCCACGATCTAACATATGTAACCCTCCACCCTAAATAAATAAAAAAAATAAAAAAAAGGAAGTTCCTCAATTCTCTCCCTCCTCACCCTTCATTGTTGAACCAAAGTCCACTAATTACATCCCACTCTTCCTAAAAATTACCCTTCATCCTACCATACCCCCCTCGCCCAAAAAAAAAAAATTCCAAAACCCATGTAAATGCCCTTTTCTCCACTTCCCCCCAAAAAACAAAAATAAGGGTTAATAATAACCACCTCCTCACTAACTTTGTGAAAAGTGACCTTATCAACCACACTAATCCCTTCAAAAAAACTAGATGGAGTAAGGGGTTAATAATAACCCCCTTCTCTTGTCCCTTGTGAGAAAAAAAAAAAAACATTTTTAAAAATCCAACAACCCATGTACGTGCCCTTATCTCCACTCTGTTTCCCTAACAAAATAAAATAGGGGGTTAATAATAACCACCTCCTCACTAACCCTTTGTGAGAAAAGGGTCGACCACACTTATCCCTTCCGAAAACTAAATGGAGTGAGGAGTTAGTGATAACCCCCTTCTCTTGTCCATTGTGGGAAAAAAGAAAGAAAAATAAAAGGAGTGTTTCTCAAGTGATTGTCAAATTGTGTAAGAGGCCATTATTGGCCATATTATTGCCCAGAGGAAATATACAAACAAAGAAAAAAAAAAGAAAAAAAAAGGGGGAGCCAAGGAAGATGACTGGATAAAAGAGAGAGGGAGCAGAAGAGGAGAGAGAAGAGTGTACTCCCCTTCTCCCCTAAATAGATAGGATCAGTATTCAATTTATATACAATTCCATTTCTATGTCAACATCTTAGGTTATATAAATCCCTAGGTACTGTACCACTTTCTAATCTCACCTACTTCATGGTACTTCCCTCTTACCCTAAATCTATAGTGTAATGTACCCACCCTGCCCATGTCTTTTCAAATTTCCCTTGTTGGTCCTTCACTACATGGACCCATCTCTCAGCTTCCATTATTGAGTTAACTTCATTCCTCCAGTCTATTAGGGTAGGGCAGTGGGTCTGTCTCCAGTATTTAGGTATAACTAATTTAGCTGCATTTAATAAGTGTGGGGTAATACTTTTCCTATAGGCTTTAATAGACCCAGGCATCCCACGGAATAAATAGTGTAAAGGTGTAAATTTCGGGGATCTGAGGGCCAATTTCTCAATCCATGGGGCAACTGATTCCCAGAATGGTTTAATCGCAGGACATGTCCACCACATATGGAGAAATGTACCTTTCTGCCCGCAGCCTCTCCAGCACCGGTCATCTGCTGTTGGATACATCTGGGATAATTTAACTGGGGTCCTGTACCATCTTGTTAGGAATTTATAGGCCATTTCCTGCACCCTCGAACTAATGGATGTGGAATAGGTTAATTTAATCATCTTTTTAATTTGTGTATTTGTCAATATCTGATCTAATTCCCTTTCCCATTCTCTAACAAAATAGGGAACCGTCGCATCTTGCCCACTGAGAATCAATCTATACATTTGTGACAGCAGATGTCTAGCATCTGATAGTTGTACACATTGCTTTTCAAATATAGTGAGTGAGTTTAAAGATCTTAATAAAGGTTTGATTTTATTTTAAAAAAACTCACCAATTGATGGTATTTCCATTCCGCTAAAGGTATATTCCCTAAGCTTAACACTAGTTCCGTTAAGGTTAACAGGACTCCACGTGGGGCAAACCTGCCACACGTGGTGTCTCCATCCTGACCCCATGCCCCCAGATAACCCGTCTCCTCCCCCGGTGGGAACCAAAGGAATCCCTCCAGTGGAGCCAGAGGGGACATCTGAGGAGCATATTTACCCGTCTTATTCAAATTATCCCACACTAACAAGGAATTCCATGTCAATGGTGATGTCCACTGTGAAAGCCCTCTTGATGAACTTGGAATCCAAGGGGCCCCTGCCAGGTTCCTCCCTGCCATTATCTTTTCTAATCGAACCCATAGTTTATTCTGAGAGTCATGGCGCCAGTTCAGGATCCAAACTAAAGCCATGGCCTTATAATACAGTGAGATATCTGGTAGTCCCATTCCCCCTTCTGCTTTACGTATATAGACAGTGTAGCGCTAATGTTAAATCACAAACAAGTCACAAAAAGCATAGTGACCAATTTGAACCACCACAAACTAAGGGGGTGGTACCAAGAAGAACCTAGATAGATATCTATTCACCTGAAGGAAATATGTAAACCAATAAAGGGTCAAATTCTGATGGTAGTGTCTATATACCCCATAGTTAAATGAAAGGAGCAATAGGCAAAAAAAAGGGAAAAAAATATATATATAACCATTTAGTTCCCAACACCATATATTCTAAATGGTTCTTTAAATGTCCGTAAATGTCTATTTATGTAGAAACTGGAAATAATAGGAATCCAAGGTAGATGATGATGTCTCTACGTCACATAGGTTGAAAACAAGTGGTGTATAATGATGGAGGCTTACCAGAACCGTTGGACTCACAGAGACGTATATCCCTTGTATTGCCACCGGGCAGTAAGTGAAGTGTCCCGCTGGACCGATATGAAATCCGGATGCTGTATCCAAGGCTCCCAGCAGATTTCTTTCTTGTATGGCCCAATTCAGTAGTGGCTCATGAAAAGTAAAAAAGGGGGCCACATAGTGTGATACCGTTTAAAAGAGATAAAATTTATTGTGGTAGAAAACTTACATATTCCATGGTAAAAAAGCGCTTAAAATAGATTAAATGGCAGGCAGTGGAGTCTCCCTTCTGCTTTACTCCTTCGCAGAATGTCATATGCCAATCTCGGTCTTCTATCGTTCCACACAAAAGCCACAAAGGACTTTCGTATTTGTTTAAAAAGGGTTTCTGATAATGTATTCGGTACCGTATGTAATATATAGATTATTCTGGGTAATATATTCATTTTTATAGCGTTTACTCGCCCAAACCATGTCAGATACTGGCCCTTCCACTTCTTCATATCTCCTATTATCTCTGTCAAAAGGGAGCCATAATTAAGATCGTATAACAGTTTCTGATCTGCACTAATGTGTACCCCCAAGTAAACCAAGGAGTCTTTATTCCAATTGAACGGATATAAATGTTGCAAAGACCTTGCCAGCACTAAAGGAACAAGACTAGGTAGGAGAATAGATTTTTCAAAATTATTTTAAAGTTAGATAGGTTACCAAATCTATGCACTTCCGACATAAGTGCTGGTAGGGATGTCTGTGGGGCGGAGAGATAGAAGAGGAGATCATCCGCATATGCTGATATTTTATGCTCATCAGATCCAATACGCGTTCCTAATATCTCTCTATTTCCTCTAATCTAACGAAGGAAGGGTTCCAGTATCATCGCAAATATTAATGTGGATAATGCTCACCCCTGCCTCGTACCATTTCGTATATTAAAATATTCTGATAGTGTACCGTTCACCTTGACCCTAGCTCTTGGATCTGTATACAAGGCCATTATCCATCCCATCATACGTTCACCCAGAACCACTCCCCTCAACACTTCTATCATAAAGCTCCATTTCACCCTATCAAATGCCTTTTCGGCATCCATTGACAGTATGATCTTTGGAGCTCTATCAGGGCCATGTTGCATCCAATGAAGAACGTGAAGCGCTCGGATAGTGTTGTCCCTTGCCTCACGTCCCTTCATGAATCCTGTTTGGTCTGGATGAACTAGTTCACCCATATGCTCTTGAAGTCTAAGGGCCAAGATCTTCGCTAAGAGTTTAGTATCAGAGTTGAATAGAGAGATAGGCCTTTAGTTGGCACAATGTTGGGAGTCTTTCCCCCCTTTCGGAAGTACCGTTATATAGGCCAATAGGGCTTCTGGTGGTAATGGGTTGGGTGCATTAATTGAATCTAAATAATTACATAACGGTAATGCTAATACTGAAAGAAATTTTTTATAGTATATGTTTGTCAGGCCATCCGGCCCTGGACTCTTACCTAATGGCAAGGCTGCTATCACTCCACTCAGCTCTTCTACCGTGATTGGGCGTTCTATTTCTTCTATGATCGTATTAGGTAATGTGGGCATTGATGCGTCTTTGATGTAGTCCCCTATCTCCTCCCTATGTTGTCTCTCAATATCCCCTGACTGCGGAGTGTCCATCGTTTGAATATTATATAATGCCTCGTAAAATCTGCGAAATTCTGTCGCTATAGCTTGCGTTTCAACTATCTTTTTATTCTGCACTAATAGGTTATGGACATGTCTAGATTCCTGTTGTTTTTTAAGTTATTTGGCCAATAGCCGCCCACACTTATTCCCCGTTCATAAAACCTATTAGCAAAATACCTGATTTTATTTTTAGCTCTACGATCCAGGCATTGTGAAAGCTCAAATCGCAAGTTCTCTAATTGCTGAATTTCTACGGAGTCAAGGTTTTTCTTATGTTTCGTCTCAAGTACACTAATTTTCTCCAATAAATCCTTTATTTCTTTCTTCCTTTCTTTTTTAATATACGAACCATATGCTATCAACTCCCCTCTATTGACTGTTTTATGTGCTTCCCACACAGCTTGTTCTGACACTTCCCCTGGCACATTTATTTCAAAATATGCTTTTATTTTAGGGAATAGTTCCTCCACTATAATTTTTTTATCTAATACTGACTCATTCAGCCGCCAAGTCTGCTCTGTATGGCCTACTTGAAATGGATAAAGGGTCAAGGTTATAGGGGCGTGATCTGAAATGGTTATGGATTCAATTGTACAGTTGAGGACATTCTCCAAATAAAATTGGTCTACCAAAAGTAAATCCAGGCGGGAATACATTCCATGTGTTTTAGAGTAATAACTGTAGTCTTTAACTCCTGTGTGCGTTAACCGCCAACTATCTAAAAGATGTTGAGAACGTAAAAGTTGCTTTACATGTTTTAAGGCTCTAAAGGACAACACAGTTCTACCTGTTGATGTATCCATACTTGGATTTAGTGTAAGATTAAAATCCCCACCCAAAATCAAACATCCTTCCCTAAATTTTTCCAACATCCTTAAAGTCTTAACAAGAAAGTTAACTGTCCCTTCATTAGGTGCACTGCATGGTACCATTGATTAGTTGCATGCTGAGGCAAGCTGGGAATAGACCCTTCCGTAAAATGTGTCTCTTGTAAGAAGACCACGACAGCTGCGTGGTGACGCAGTTCCAACCAGAGGCGCCTCCTTTTATGTGGTGAGCGCGACCCCCTTACATTATATGATATAATTTTTAACACAGCAGCCATTTCTTAAGATGTCCACCACAACTTCCAAAACCAAGCCCATGGTACCGCCCCCATTACACTTCTGCCTTCTATTACTCTTATTACTGAACCTAGTAGCTCAATAACAAATAAAACATAAAAAAAAACCACCATAAAAAAAAGAAAAAAAAAAAAACCTTCCCCATATCTAAATACTCCACCCTGGAGTATGTCAACTAATCGGGGGGGGGGGGGGTCTGTGCAGATAAACACACCTTGTTCCCAGGCCTCCCCCCCACCCTGCTACTAGCAGATTCTGCTTTGGTTTGTCTTTTATTAAGGTTGCTCTGTCTAACGCATTCACTATTTGTAGTTGGTTTTTAATGTGGGCTTCTTGGTATCCTTTTTCAAGAAACCTCTGACTGATTAAATCAGTCTATTCTTTGAAGTCTCGTTCATCCATGCAGTTTCTTTTCAGCCTCATGAATTGTCCTTTTGGCACATTCAATAACCAAGGGGCATAATGACAACTTTTCAAAGGGATGTATCCATTCCTGTCTACCGTCTTGAATGTCTTTGTTTTGAATTTTCCTTCAGTTAATGATTTAGTGAGGTCCAGAAAATGAAATTGTTTTGTATCATGTTGCCATTTGAATGTTATACTCTGATTATTTTGAATAAGCTTTTCTAAAAAATGTAATAGGGAGGTTTCTGTACCTCTCCAAATCAAAAAAACGTCATCAAAGTATCGTTTGTACAAAAGTAATTCCTTTGGTGTATTTTGATAAATAGCTTTTTCTTCCCATTGGGCCATAAAAATGTTTGCTACACTTGGGGCAAATTTGGCCCCCGTTGCAATGCCTTTAATTTGTTTAAAAAAGTTATCATTGTGCCAAAAGTAGTTGTGCGATAGACAGTATTCGAGACTCTCCAATAGAAATGCCCACTGTTTCCTTGATAGCTCACTTAGGTGTTTCAGTGCCCATTGGGTTGCTTTAATTGCTTCCTGGTGACCTACAATAGTGTATAAGGAATTGACATCTGCCGTTGCTAATATGCATGGCCCTTCTGGTTTAGTTTCTTCTAACAATTGGATAAGGTGCTTCGTGTCCCTCAGGTATGCCTTCGTTTTCTGTGCCAATGGTTGTAAGTGAAAGTCCAAGTACTGCCCCATTCTTACCCCAACTGATTGAATTCCGTTGACAATAGGACATCCTGGTGGATTCCTTATTATTTAATATACCCTTCTTTGTGCCCTTCTGCACAAGGTACTCCAGTTCGTGCTTATAGCTTCTCGTGGGATTACTTTTTCATGGAATCCTAGTGGGATAGAGGCAGGATGTGTGTCTAAGGAATAGGAGTCCTCCGAACTACCCCTTTATTTTTTCTGGCAGTGCCTTTTTTTTTTTTAAAGGGAGTAGGTGAGGGATTGGAGCCGGTTCTCGCCTACTCATCGTTGTCAATATCCGATGTACTAACATTGGATAGAAACAGAGACAGAAATGATAGTGCTGAAAAGGTAAAGCTGGAGAATAGAGAATACAAGCAAAAGGGGGGATAGGGAAGGTTAGAGAAAGGGGGGAAAAAAAAAGAGGGGAGGAGGGTTAATACCCCTGTCCAATCACAGCCAGTCCAACTGGGGAGTTTTTGCAGTTATCCCCCTTTAAGGGGGTTGGTTTACTAGCTGTCCATATTCCTCAGAGTAGACAAATTTGTGCCAGTAAACCATTCTTTAGAGAATTTCTCATTTAGGCCTTTTTCCGTGGCCACCAAGTCCTCCATTGCTTGTATGTCCACTACTCTTTACAACCAGGCAGCCACCAACGGAGGCTGGGTCTGCTTCCAATACAATGGGATACAGCCTTTTGCTGCCGTGAGCAAGAATGGTAATATAGATTTCCTGTAGCTCTTGCTTGGGATCTCGTAATGATGCAGAAGGAAGAACTCGGGGGAGTTCGGCAACACACGATCCGTGAACCTTTGGACGATGCGATGCACCTATGTCCAAAAGGGCTGTAACAGCCAACATAACCAGAAAACATGAAGGAGCGTTCCATCCTCCTCCCCACATCTCCAAAACAGATTTGTGCTCTGGGGAAACATCTTGTGTATCCTTTCTGGCTTGTAATACCAACAAGACATCACCTTGTATCCCGTTTCCTGGTGTCTTGCACATATGGAAGTCTTATGGGAGAAAAGAATGATCCGCTTGACTTGCTTTTCTGTGAGTTTTATTCCCAGATCGTGCTCCCATTGGTCAATGTAAGGAGGCCTAGTGTTGAGGGGACACCAGTAGTGGTGACCGGTCCAGGCAGAGCAATTCAAAGGGAGTTAGTTGCCTCCCAAATGCTTCCGGTGGGGGTAATGAGCCAAATGTAATGGGACAACTGTACCTTCTGCCAGAAGGAAAGTCCCCTCAATGCTGGGTCATCCGTGATTTGTTGTCTGTTTTTCCATTGTCCGTCAATAAGGAAATGTCTAGCCTGAGACCATTCAGTTAGTTTCAGGTCTTGAAATCTAGGGTCCTTAAGTCCCGGAGTGAAGGTCGGGTTGCCCACTACCGGGGTGAGTGGAGAAGGAAGTGGCACGATAGACAGGTCTTGGAACACTTTTTGAGCAGTCTGGATTGTGACCCCCACCATAGAGTGGGATAGGACCTGTTTCGGCAAGGGCTGCTGACACCAGGGCAGCAGGTCCAGGTAGATCCCCGCCATGGAGATTTTTATTTGTACCCATTGTTTTAAGGTCTCGTGTCTGCACCAGTCCAATATACGGTTTAAGTGACATGCTGTGTGGTAAAGAATGGCGTCTGGGAGGGCTATGCCGCCTTTCAATTTTGGAAGTCGGAGTATTGTTTGTGCCAACCGTGGGGGCTTACTGACCCAAACAAAGTGAGATATCTCTCTATTTACCGCTTTCAAGAAGGTGGTAGGGACCTGTATTGGAAGTGCTTGAAAATGATATAGGAGTCTAGGCATAATATTCATTTTCACTATGCTACAGCGTCCAAACCAGGTAAACAGGCCATGCTACGAATTCTTTCAGATCTCTTTTTATTGCTGTCAGGAGAGGGGGAAATTGGGAGGAAAAATATCCTCCGTCTTGATGGGCAACAGGATTCCCAGGTATTTAATATGGGAAGTGGCCCATTTAAAAGGGAGATCTGTTTGCAGCAATGTGGTTAAGGGGGGGTAGTAGGTTGACATTGAGTGCTTCCGATTTCTGGTAGTTGATGCGGTCCTGTGATAATCCCTCATAAGTCTTTAGTTCCTTGAGCAAGTTTGGGATGGACACTAGGGGTTTTTTTAGAAAGAAGAGGAGGTCATCGTCGAATGCCACTACTTTTGGGGACAGGGTGGAATCTAGGCTAAGGCCTTCAATATCTGAGTTATTTCTGATGGTGTGCAGGAATGGTTCGAGGGTGAGGATGAAAATTAGGGGTGACATTTGCTATCTTAAACGTTGAAGAGAGGTAGCCATTGACCTTGACCTGGGCCAAAGGGCAGGAATAGATATCATGAATCCAGTTCATCATTCGTTTTTTCAATCCTATGCATTTGAGGGTTTCAAATAGGAAAGGCCAGCTCACTCTATCAAATGCCTTTTCGGCGTCTGTCGAGAGGAGCAGTAGTGGGATCTTCTGCGTCCGCGCTGCCTGGATCAGATTGATCGCCTTCGTCCCTCTGAAGGCCCGTCCCCTCTCCTGCTGCATTATATGCAGAGAGGAAGTGTGGAATCAGCAAGTCTCCAAAAGTCCTGTAATATAGGAGTGAGTACCCATCTGGGCCAGGGACCCTGCCCAGTTGCATTTGTGCTCTTGCCAATGCCACCTCATTTGCTGAGATCGGTTTTTCCAGTTCGCTCAGCTCATCCTCTGAAAGCTGGGAGATGCCCAATTTACGTAAGTATTTCTGAATGGCCTTTTGTTTGGCGGATCTTTCCCCTTCAGATTTCGGGTATGGGAGATTATATAAAGCTGTATAATATTCCCGGAAAAGGGCGGCTATCCCTTCGGTAGTATGGATTTTATTGTGCATATTGTTTTAAAGTTCAGGGATGCATGTGTGGGCTTTCTGGGCTCTCAGTGCCCGTGCCAGCATCTTGCTGCATTTATTGCTATGCTTGTAAAAGGTACGGCAACATTTGGAGATCGTCTCCTTGGCCTTAAACAGTGCCAAGGATCGGAGCTTATTCCGCAAGGCTGTTAACTCTCGAAATCTATATTTAATCCCTGAGGTGCGAAGGTGTCCAAAATAAAAATCCACTTAGATTCCAATTAACTAACTGTCCTTACTTTATGTCCGACCCGCCATTGTTTTTTGTAGGGCTCAATGTCCTAGAACATCAGGTGGGTGGGATCTTTATTATGATGAGTGGCAAAATGCCTGGAAACACTGTGTTTGTCAAAACCGCTGATAATATTTTGTACATTCTCCCTTATGAGTTCTTTCAAAGGTCTTTTGGTTCGCCTTATATACTGTAGACCACAGCTGCATTGCAGAGCATATACAGCTCCCTCTGTATTGCAACATATGAAATTTTTGATCTTGTATGTGTTACCTGTGCTACTGGAGGTGAACTTAAATTTCTTTTCAACTAGCTGTTTGATTCTGGTGTATGCAAAGCAGCGTTTGCAGGGATAAAAACCTTTTCCTGTAAAAAATGTGAAGCCAATCGAGGGTGGATCTGGAATATTCTTGACAATTTTATCTCTAAGTGTCGGGGCCCTCTTATCTACAAATGTAGGATACTGAGGTAATAGTCCATGCAGGTGTGTGTCTGTTAAAAGTATATACCAATGCCTTCTTATAATTTTCTCAACCTTTTTATATTAAGCATTATAGTTTAAAATGATCAGTACCCTATTAGTTCTGGAGTCGCAAACTTGTTTATCCTTGATCAGTTCTGCTCGATCCATTCTTTCTACTTCTAGTATGCTTGTTTGTATCTGATCATTTTTATATACTTTGCTGGTAAATCTGTGTCCAATTTTGTCTGCTTGTATCAGAAAATCATTTGTGTGGGTGCAATTTCTGCATAAACGCATCAGTTGCCCCTTCGGGATATTGCACAGCCAGTTATGATGGTGACAACTCTCCATTGGTAGGTAACTGTTTTTGTCAACATTTTTGAAAATTCGCTTTTGTGCATAGTGAGTTATCTTCTTGTATTATCTCTAAATCCAGAAATGATACAGTTTTTTCACTTATGTCCCAGGATAGTTTGATGTTTCTATCATTTTTGTTCAGATTTTCTGGAAAATACACCAGACTACTTTGTTCTCCTTTCCATAATATGAAGATATCATCGATATACCTCTTGAACACAACAAGTTCAATGGGCATATTTGCATACACAGTTTCGTTTTCCCATTGGGACATAAATAAGCACACCACACTGAGTGCGAAATTTGCTCCCATGGCAACCCCGGTTTTTTGATGATAATAGTTGCGGTCATACCAGAAATAACTGTTTTTTAAACAAAAGTCCAGGCACTTAATAAGATATTTTCTCTGGATTCATGGTAATGTGGTATATTTTCTCAGGCCCCATTTCGTAGCTTCACAAGCCTGGTGATGTAGGATCATCGTGTATAACGAAGATACATCTGTGGTTACCATGATCCATGGTCATTCTTCCTTAGGTATTTCATCTATAATTTGTAACACCTGCTTCGTATCTCTTAAATAAGCGTTTGTATTTTTCACAGCTGGCTGCAAATATTTATCTATGTACGGCCCAATTCGACAAGTCAGGGAATCTATCCCGTTGACTATTGGTCTGGGTGGAGGATTCTCTCTTTGTGTAGTTTGGGCAGTGAGTAGATAATTGGAAACCTGCCAGACTCTGGAATCAAAAATTTTGCCTCCTCTTTATTTAAGATATTCCTCTTAAGGCCTAAGTGTACAACCTGTTCTAATTCCTTCTGGAATCTGAATACAGGGTTACTTGGTAGTTGTGTGTATCTGTTCTTATCTTCATGCTGTCTTTATATTGCGATTTTGAGAGGACCACAATTCCTCCTCCTTTATCCGCAGGACTGATGAAAATATCTTTCCTTTTATTAAGTTTCCTAATGTGACTTTTTACATATTTTGGTTCTTCAGTTTTCTTTACTTTCAGTTTTTTTTTAGATCTTGTAGTACAACTTTCTTGACCACCTCTACATACTTATTGTTATTCACAAGAGGGTTAAAGACTCACCTATTCCTGAGTTCACTGTGTAAAATATCCTGGTTTTCAGTCAAAGGGCGTATTTTAATGGGATTACTTGCTTTTTTATATTCAGTGTTCTGACATATTTTTGTATCCCTATGTACGTTTGAAATTTGTCTAAATTCTTAGTAGGTGTGTATTTTAGACCTTAGTCTGGACTCCAATTTCTTCTTGTGTCAACGGTGTTCCGCTTAAATTAAAAATTCCTTCACCTTTTATTCTCTTTTTCACTTGTTCTCTCTTCCTGGATCTCCTTCCTCTCTTCTCCCCGAACTTCTTCTTGTCCCTCTTGGTTCGTCTAGTCGTTTTGGTGGATGATTCTCCATACCTGTCCCTAAAAAAGCTCTATTCTGATGTGGATCCTGGTAATAGGTTTGGTAATATCTTTCTTCCCTCTCATCTTCATGATAGTCTCTAAGAGGAGCATAATAGTTATATGTTGGTATGGGGCTGTGTTCATATGGGCGATTCTGCCCTTGTAGTGGACCCCATCTATCTATCTATCTATCTATCTATCTATCTATCTATCTATCTATCTATCTATCTATCTATCTATCCATTTTCATAGTTAGATGCTGGGCTTCTCCCACGTGGACCATGTGTCCCATGTGGCAGGTCTCTGATGTCCCTTTGATCGTATGGCGGTCTAATCCAGTTATTATTTCCATTATAAGGTTTTTTTATTATTGTTTTTCCAATGTGGTTTCTTCCAACCAATATATGGAGTCTGATTGTGATAAGGTGGTCTTCTATCTGGATATTGTGGGGTAGGGTAGTTATAATTACTCTGTCCATCATTTGCTCTTATGTATCTTGGGGAGTCAATTCTATTTCTATTTATCTGATCATTTTGTTGTTGAGGCCTACTCGTTGTATTATGATCGTGTTGAATATTCGCATGTTGCGTGTTAATTCTAGTTGTCTTTTCTGGTATGGAATAGGTAGAGATGGGATCCAAATGACCCACCTGACTTTGCCATTTAAACAATTGATCATTTTTAAAATCATTGATATCCCTAGTGTACTTCTTAATAAGATACCTCTTAAGTTGTGTAGTGAGCGCAGTGATTTCAACTGTTTCTTTATGGGTTTCTAGTTCCACCTTGATTTCTCCTATAGTTTGATCAATTTTTCTTAATTTTCTCGGTTTCCTTTTCAATAAGAATGTTAATAGTTCTAGACCCTTCTCATTAAAAAATTTAAACCATTCATCAATGGAATCTTAGTCAACCAGACCGTCATTAGATGGAATATCCCATCTCAGACGTCTAGGGACCAAGCTATCTTTCAGATATTGTTCAAAGGTGGTCGTATCCCACCATAGGCTCACCTTTTTTTTCCATGTTATGGCCTAGTTTTCTCATTAGGCTTTCCAGATCTCCATTTTTGGTATTGGAGTCTGAAATATTGAAAACTTCATCTAGGTTAACCTTTCTTTTTTCTATAAAGAACACCTTCATAGTGGCTGCAGGAATGTGTGGGTATGTGGTGATAAAATAAAGCAATAGATATTCCTGTGCTACTAAAGTTTACAGCATAAAAAAAAAAAAGGTAAAGAAAAAATAATAAATAAAATAAAATTTGGTTGCAGCAAAAACACAGACAGGGGTCAAACCCCACCCAAGAGGAGTGTGTACAAAATCAATATATGGTGTTGCGCTCCAAATATATAAAGTGCTGAAGTGAACAGTGAAGTGCTAGATGTGCACACAAATCCACAAAATGACAACATCAAAATGATTCCAACAGTTGCAAATGACATGAATACACTGTGCTGGCATAAGATTTACTATATAATCATACTATAGGTTCAGCGTATATGGAGCATAAATTTGAGTGCAAAACAAGAAAAAAGTCCAAGTAAATATACAAAATAGAGAACAGATGGATTAAAAAAATTATTATATAGAAAAAATATTATATATATAAAAGAATATATATAAAAGAATATATATATATATATATATATATATATATATATATATATATATATATATATATATATATATATATATATATATATATATATATAATTAACCACTTGCCTACCAGGCACGAACACCCCCTTCCTGCCCAAGCCATTTTTCAGCTTTCAGAGCTGTCGCACTTTGAATGACAATTGCACGGTCATACTACACTGTACCCAAACAATTTTTTTTATCATTCACACAAATATAGCTTTCTTTTGCTGGTATGTAATCACAATTTCAAAAAAATTTTGAAAATAAATAGTTTTTTTACTTTTTTTCTGTCAGTAAATTTTGTAACTAAGTAATTTTTCGCCTTCACTGATGTGCGCTGATGAGGCGACATCGATGGGCACTGATAGGCTGAACTGGTGGGCATTGATGAGGTGGCACTTATGGGCACTGATGAGGTGATGATGAGGAAGTACTAATATGCAACACTTATGGGCACTGATAGGTGGCACTGATATGTGGCATTGATGAGCACTGATAGGCGGCACTGATGGGCACTGTTAGGTGGCACTGATGGGCACTGTATAAGGAAAAAAACGCTCCAGAACAAACAACAATATTGATTAAAAATAAAAAATAATTTTATAAAAATCAAAAGCAGCAGCTAAATTGCAAGATAACACAAAAAGATCAGATGGAAAGGAGAAGCTGCGCTATATAAATCTAAACCAGCAATGACTTGTATATAAAAATGTGTGCATTGACAAAATCCATAAAAGACACCCAGGTAAGCTTGATCAAACTTAAGTGACGTCACCTAATAGAAAACTCGCTTACCAGATGGCAAGCAAAAGCATGCAGTTGGCTATAGCCCAGCCACGGTCTTTGCATGGTAGGAAACGTCCAAATTAGTGTGACCAGATGATTCGTCTAAGTACCGCAATCAGCTGTGATCGTGGACATCCGATATTCGATGGGCACTAATAGGCGGCACTGGTGGGCACTGATAGGCGGCAGTGGCGGGCACTGAGAGGCGGCATGGATAGGCGGTAAAGATGGGCACTGATGGGTGGCACTGATGGGCGACACTGATGGGCATTGATGGACAGCAGTGATGGGCAATGATAGGCAGCACTGATAGGCGGCACTAATTGCCAGCACTGACTGGCATGGCTAATGGGCACTGATTTGTGGCACTTGTGGGCAGTGTGGGCACTGATTGCTGCCACTGGTGGGCTCTGATCACTGGCATTGGTGGGCACTGTATGCTGGCATTGGTGGGCATGATATTTTATTTATTTATGGCACTTTATTTATATATTGTAATCAGGGCACTGATGATCAGTACCCTGATTACTTCCCTAGCTGTCCCCCTGTGAGGAGATGCCGCTGATCGGCTCTCCTCTCCTCGCACTCTGTCAGTGTGAGGCGAGGAGAGCCGATTACCGGCATCTCCGTGTTTACATGTGACCGGCTGTGATTGGACACAGCTGATCACATGGTTAAAGAGCCGCGGACGCGGCTCTTTAGTAAGATCGGTGTTGCACCGTGTCCTAGCAACACGGTGCGGCCACGGGCGCGCGAGAGTGGCCGTTCTGTGCCGCCGTCATATGACGGTGGCCCAGAACAAGAGCTGCACCGCCCTGCCGTCACTGCTGTAAGGTAAACGGCATTAATGATGAGCAAGTAGCATCCAAGGTATATGTCCCTTTACATATGCTTTTCTACACACAGCCTACCTTAACCACTACTGGGGCAATTTTGTTAAATTTTTTTTCCACACATATTTAAATCTGCATATTTTGCTAAAAATTACTCAAACTCCCAGAAAAGTATATATTTTCTGAAAGCAGAGATCCTGGAGAATAAAATAGTAGTTACATTTTTTTATGTTGCACAATATTTGCGCAGTTATTTATCAAACATATATTTTCAGGAAAAACAACACTAAAATGAGTTTTGGCCAAAACACAATATTCTACCCAATTTTTGGTAACATAAAAGATGAGGTTGTGTCAAGTAAATAGATACCAAACATGTCAGGTCTTAACATTACGCACATCCATGTAATTGCAAAAAACAATGACACTCATGATTCTTCATAGGTGATACTTTAAAAGCCTTTACAGGTCATCAGTTTAGAGTTAGCCATGAACTATTGCCCTAGAATTATTGCTCTCACTCTGATGTTTGCGATGATGCTCTCACATGTGTGGTACAATTGATGCTTACATACACACACTCGCCCTACGCTGAACTTTTATATATGGGGAGTGTGCGGGGGTGACGGAGGGTGCGTTCCATTTTTTTACATTATTTTTATCTATTTTATACAAATTATTATTTTTTTTACTTTAGGCTGGGTTGACACTACTGCGGGTTTCCCCACATCCGATTCGTATAGCAGGAGATTGTGAAATCGGGCCAGAAAACGATGAATAGAGATAATAAAGAAAAGAGAATTGCGCTAAATAAGTGTACAATATTGCATACGTTAAGCAATAAAAAAATATATAAATATATGTGAACAATAAATGAATCCTTGTGCCAGCTACATGTAATCCAAAACATATCACATCAACTGAAATAAATAAGTGACTAAAGATCACCCGTAGATCATTAAGCAAAAAAGTCCAAGTGATTAATAATTGTCTGTGAGAACCAGAAAAGATCCACCACCAGGAATAGAAGGGGTCACTCCTTACCGGATGGCCACGATCCCCCCACTACAGAGGATCATAGCTAGCAGGTACACCTTAAAACTGGCAGTGGGAACTCGTTTCAGCATCCGTTAGGGGTCATCACACCATCAATATCAACAGCAAGCTCGTGGCAGAGATGTACATTTATAGGTAAAGTTAATCCAGAGAATATCCGAGTGCCTCTCGGGGAATCAGGAAGGATTTTTTCCCCCTGCTGGAGCAAATGCTTTGCTGGGGTTTTTTTTTTCTTCCTCCAGGATCAACTTTTTTTTCTGTCTCACACAAAGCAGACATCACATCATGGCTTTCTGAGTCCCAGGCCAAGGCTCTTGACACTGATCCGGGTCATGCCAAGAATAGCTTAAGTAGCATTGGTCCTGGTACTAGGAAAAAATATATCAGGTGGGAGTCCAATATGTATAGAAGGGTTTGCTCATAGAAAGTCCCACTACCAAGTATCAACAATATTCATGATGGTAAATCAATCCTTTGTTAAAAAATTGCTTAGTCCCGGTTCTATATGAGCCTGGGTTTGGTATTCAGTTTTAATCCCATTGCGGAGATATGCATGTGGATTCTATCATCAAACCCATATAGGCTAGGGGATAGGGAACTTCCTATAGGTAATTGGCGCAGTTTTAAGTATCCTATCCTGGGTATCCTATCCTGGGCAAATTCTTCATGGGGATGCCGCCCACCAGTATATTTTAAAAGGACAGATGTCATGTTTGCAAAAATAGTGATTGATGAACTTCGAAAATGGCCCATAAGCGCCGAAAAATCCAAGACAGCTTAAATCATTATTTGATTAGCTTCAATATTAGGAACTAATGGCTTTGTATGGTAACTTATAGTAAAGAGAAGAAATACATAAAATAAGGTAAAGAGAGGGAAGAGGGGAAAAAAAAGGGGGAGGAAAAGACAAAAAAAAAAAAAAAAGAAAAACAAACAGGCTGGGATGGAATAAAAAAATATATATACAGTATCTCACAAAAGTGAGTACACCCCTCACATTTTTGTAATTTTTTTTTTAATAACTTTTCATGTGACAACACTGAAGAAATGATACTTTGCTACAATGTAAAGTAGTGAGTTTACAGCTTGTATAACAGTGTAAATTTGCTGTCCCCTCAAAATAATTCAACACACAGCCATTAATGCCTAAACCTCTGGCAACAAAAGTTTGGGCCCAATTAGCCATTTCCCCTCCCCGGTGTCATGTGACTCGTTTACAAGGTCTCAGGTGTGAATAGGGAGCAGATGTGTTAAATTTGATGTTATCGCTCTCACTCTCTCATACTAGTCACTGGAAGTTCAACATGGCACCTCATGGCAAAGAACTCTCTGAGGATCTGAAAAAAAGAATTGTTGCTTTACATAAAGATGGCCTGGGCTATAAGAAGATTGCCAAGACCCTGAAACTGAGCTGCAGCATGCTGGCGAAGACCATACAGCGGTTTAACAGGACAGGTTCCACTCAGAACAGGCCTCGCCATGGTCGACCAAGGTAGTTGAGTACACAGGGAACAGCAAATTTACACTGTTATACAAGCTGTACATTCACCACTTTACATTGCAGAAAAGTGTAATTTCTTCAGTGTTGTCAGTGGCAGATCCAGAGGTTGTCTTTGGGAAATAAACGTATAAGTGCTGCCAGCATTGCTGCAGAGGTCGAAGGAGTGGAGGGTCAGCCTGTCAGTGCTCAGACCATACGCCGCACACTGCATCAAATTGGTCTGCATGACTGTCGTCCCAGAAGGAAGCCTCTTCTAAAGATAATGCACAAGAAAGCCTGCAAACGGTTTGCTGAAGACAAGCAGATTAAGGACATGGATTACTGGAACCATGTCCTGTGGTCTGATGAGAACAAGATAAACTTATTTGATTCAGATGGTGTCAAGCATGTGTGGCGGCAACCAGGTGAGGACTACAAAGACAAGTGTGTCTTGCCTACAGTCAAGCATGGTGGTGGGAGCTTCATGGTCTGGGGCTGCATGAGTGCTGCCGACACTGGGGAGCCACAGTTCATTGAGGGAACCATGAATGCCAACATGTACTGTGGCATACTGAAGCAGAGCATGATCCACTCCCTTTGGAGACTAAGCCACAGGGCAGTATTCCAACATGATAACGACCCCAAACACACCTCCAAGATGACCACTGCCTTGCTAAACAAGGTGGAGGTAAAGGTGATGGACTGGCCAAGCATCTCTCCAGACCTAAACCCTATTGAGCATCTGTGGGGCATCCTCAAACGAAAGATGGAGAAGCGCACAGTCTCCAATATCCACCAGCTCCATGATGTCCTCATGGAGGAGTGCAAGAGGACTCCAGTGGCAACCTGTGAAGCTCTGGTGAACTCCATGCCCAAGAGGGTTAAGGCAGTGCTGGAGAATAATGGTGGCCACACAAAATATTGACACTTTGGGCCCAATTTGGACATTTTCACTTAGGGGTCTACTCACTTTTGTTGACAGTAGTTTAGACATTAATGGCTGTGTGTTGAGTTATTTTGAGGGAACAGCAAATTTACACTGTTATAGAAGCTGTACATTCACCACTTTACATTGCAGAAAAGTGTAATTTCTTCAGTGTTGTCACATGAAAAGATATAATAAAATATTTACAAAAATGTGAGGGGTGTACTCACTTTTGTGAGATACTGTATATATATATATATATATATATATATATATATATATATATATATATATATATATGTAGAGGGAAAACACAAAAATATATCATTTAGATCAAGGTAGACTTGTTCACGTCCCCAGATATAGGAATCAGACTGCCAAGTCCTATTGGGAGGTCATCCCTGTGGGTACATTGATTCCACAAGGGGACCACACAGCTTTATAGTAATATCGTGATTCAGGTTATGGGGATTCTACTGGATCTAGGACTAAGTGCAGTTAGCTCTCCAAAAAGACCTGCAGATTCAATCCTGTGTTGAGGCCCACCGGAGAGAGGGGCTTCAACCTATATAGCCACCATTTTTCTTTTTGGAGGAGTATACGGTCAAAGTCTCCTCTTCTGGTGGGCAGCTTCAGGGCATAGATCCCCTTTATCTTCATGCCTGTTGGACTTTCATCATGGCATTGGGCAAAATGTTTTGCCAGGGGTTTCTCTGGATTTTGGTCCCTAATTTCTCTTAGATGCTCACCTATCCTCACGTTCAACATCCTTTTTGTTTTCCCTATATACATTTTAGGGCAGGGGTAGGTGATCATATAGATAATTCTTGTTGATGACCAGTTGATTAGGTCCCTAATCTCAAAGCTATCTTGTTCTAGGGCATCCATAAACATCTGAGTTCTGACAGATCTGGCACTTGTTACAAGGGAACATTCCTTTTGTTCGCAGATAAGTCGACAACCAACTGGAATCTGGTTCCTTCGTGAACTCAGATTGTATTAGCACATCTCCTAGATTTTTGGCATGGTGGGCTACCATTTTAGAGTGATGAAGCTGGGGCTGTTAGTTAGTATCCCCCAGTGTCTTTCCGGGATATTCCGTACCAAATTCCATTGTACTCCAAAGGCTTTATTGTTATTATTCTAATAGGGCCACTATTTTGGGGAGATCCCTTATCCTCATTAGTAATTTCTTTTTGTAGAAAGCTTTCCCTACTCCTGCCTGCTGCCTTCTTTTTGGCTTTCCTAATTCGGCCATGGGAGTATCCTCGTTCTCAAAATCTTTTTTATATCTCCACCCCCTCTTTTTGGTAACCATCTGTTTTTGTGCAATTTCTTCTAATCCTTAAGAATTGACCTGTTGGAATTCTGTTTTTCAACCAATGTGGGTGATGGCTATCAGCATGTAAGAGAGTGTTGGCCGCAGTTTCCTTACGAAACATGCGGGTGTATAGATGCCCCTCCTCAACTGTTATCCATAAATCAAGAAACAAAATTTCTTTCTGGTCACTGTTGTATGTCAGGTGTATATTCCACTCATTTTGATTAAGTTGATCAATGAACGTGTGTAGATCCTCTATGCTGCCCTTCCATACCATTAGTACATCGTCGATGTACCTTAGCCACAAGCGAACGTGGCCAAGGTACATCGATGAGTTGAACACCTTCTCCTCCTCCCAGAGTCCCCATTGGAGGCAGGTATAGGCCGGTGCACAGGCTGCCCCCATCAAGGTACCTCTGATCTGTTGGTAGTTTTGTTTAGAAAACTGGAAAAAGTTGTTAAGTAAAGCAAATTCCAGCAACTCTATTAGAAACTCATTCTGTGGGCCAAATTGTGGGTAGTGAGAATCCAAAAAGTTTTCAACTGTCTGAATCCCACATGAGTGGAGGATCGAGGTGTAGAGTGATTCCACATAAATACCTACTAACCACACGTCGTCCCCCACCCATAGGTCAGTAATTTTAGCTAGTACATGGCGGGTATCCTGCATGAATGACTTCAGGTTTTTGACCATATCTTTATGAAGGGGATCCAAGTAGCCACCAATCTTCTCAAGTGGACCCTGGCATGCCGAGACTATTGGTCTGCAAGGTGGATTTAACGGATTTTTATGCACCTTCGGTATGATATAAAAGGTGGGTACATTGTATTCCCTCACGTGAAGATGCTCATATTCGCGTGTAGTCAGGAAACAAACCTCTTTAGCTTCCTTTAGTTTCTGATTTAATTGTAAAACAACCTCAGGAAAGGGGTTGTAATCCAATCTTCTATTGTTAAATGGTCATTTGGGAGGTGTTTGGCTTTTTTTTTCATACGAGTTCTCATTCATTAAAATGACATTACCTTCCTTATCACTTTGCTTAATGATGAGGTTATTCATTTCTCTTGGTTCTTTAAGTGCTCGTCTTCCCGCATGTGTTAAATTATCGGTGCCCGTCTGTGTCCAGTCAACTCCATTTAGGTCCACTTGGACCATTTCCAAAAAGAGGTTCAGCCACCGATTCTTGGACAAAGGGGGCATTTTCTTAGATCGAATCCTTAGGTTCGCCAATCTCTTACTAGGATTTGGGGTGTCGGAGGTATCGTCATTCTCTTCCAGGAGCGAATCGAAATTTCCAAGACATTTTGATCCTCCACATCTACTGTAGGTGGGGTTCATCAAGATTCATGGTATCTTTCCTCTCATATAGAGATCTCAGGAAGACTTTCCGAAGGAAGAGAGTTATGTCTTTATAGACAGTAAACTCACCCATATTGCTGACTGGTGAGAATGACATACCTTTTTGTAGAAGACTAATATGTTCTGGGGAAAGAGAAAAATCAGACAGATTGACGATCTTCATGTCTTTTCTGTCCTCATTTTCAGGAGAAGAATAATTTTTGTCTAACGTCTTTTCTGACTCCTTGTATACATTCGCTCGTTGCTTGTCTTTATTTGTTTTTCTTTGTTTTGTGTTTTTGGTTGAGTTCTGGTTTTTGATGTTATTTTTGGAGGTGGAGTCTGATCTAAGGCCTGCTCCACCCCCTCTTTCTCTAAAAAAGTTACTGTCTTAGTATTCTCCTCATCTGTGTCACTGTTGGATTTCCTATGCCTTGATCTTGACTGTTGACGTGACCCCGCTCCCCACGTTCGACTCCGTCCTCATCGGACGGTAAGGTCAAAGACTTGGTCTTTTTCAAAGTCAGTTATGTCCCTTTTAAATTTACTCTGTTTGGTGGTTTTTAAATTGAATTGAGCTTGTTCTGTTTCTTTTTTAAGGATTTTGTTTTGTTTAGTAAACTCTTCTGTTTCTTTAAACCCTTCTAGTCCACGCATTTTCCTCGATCAATTATTTGATCTCTGCTAGTTGGATCCTTTCCTCTTCAACTATTAAGCCAATGATAGCCAGTCCATGAATAATACAGAGTTTCTTCCATTTGGGGAGAAATCTATCAGTATATAGATGTTCCACTGGAACAATTCTATCTCTGAGTCCTCTTGGTATTATTTTGTGGTCAATGTAAGTCTCTAGAGAGGACACATCCCATTTTCTATTCAAATATCTGTTTAGAAGTTTCTTATGTTCTTTGAATTTAATTTTGATCTCTTCCTCCTGATCAGGTGATTGGGATTATGGTATTTTTTCACAGGGGATGGCTTTTATGTTGGGGGAAGATATAGATTAAGAAATAAGGACAGCCTTCCAGGGAGAGACATCCCAATCACCTGATCAGGAGAAAGAGATCAAAATTAAATTTAAAGAACATAAGAAACTTCTGATCAGACATTTGAATATAAAATGGGATGTGTCCTCTCTGGAGACTTATATTGACTACGAAATAATACCAAGACCAAGTCTTTGACCTTATCGTCTGACGAGGACGAAGTCGATCGTGGGGAGGGGTTCACATTAACAGTCAAGGTCAAGGTTTAGGAAGTCCAACAGTGACACAGACGAGAAGAATACTAAGACAGTAACTTTTTTAGAGAAAGAGGGGGTGGAGCAGGCCTTAGACCATACTCCACCTCCAAAAATAACATAAAAAGTAAACCTCAACCAAAAACACAAAACAAAGAGAAACAAATAAAGAAAAGCAACAAGCGATCGTATACAAGGAGTCAGAAAAGACATTAGACAAAAATTAATCTTCTCCTGAAAATGAGAACAGAAAAGACATGAACATCATCAATCTGTCCGATTTTTCTCTTTCCGCAGAACATATTAGTCTGCTACAAAAAGGTATGTCATTCTCACCAGACAGCAATATAGATGAGTTTACTGTCTATAAAGACATAACTCTCTTCCTTTGGAAAGTCTTCCTGAGATCTCTACATGAGAGGAAAGATACCACGAATCTTGATGAACCCCACCTAGATGTGGAGGATCAAAAAGTCTTGGAAATTTTAAATTCACTCCTGGAAGAGAATCACGATACCTCCAACACCCCAAATCCTAGTAAGAGATTGGCAAACCCAAGGATTCGATCTAAGAAAATGCCCTTTTGTCCAAGAATAGGTGGCTGAACCTCTTTTTGGAAATGGTCCAAGTGGACCTAAATGGGGTTGACTGGACACAGACGGGCACCGATAATTAAACACATGCGGAAAGACGAGCACTTAAAGAACTAAGGGAAATGAATAATCTCATCATTAAGTGAAGTGATAAGGGAGGTACTGTCATTTTAATGAATGAGAACTCGTATGAAAAAAAAGCCAAACGACTCCCAAATGACCATTTGACCTATAGAAGATTGGATTACAACCCCTTTCCTGAGGTTGTTCTACAGTTAAATCAGAAACTAAAGGAAACTAAAGAGGTTTGTTTCCTGACTACACGTGAATATGAGCATCTTCAAGTGAGGGAATACAATGTACCCACCTTTTATATCATACCGAAGGTGCATTAAATCCACCTGGCAGACCGATAGTCTCGGTATGTCAGGGTCCACTTGAGAGGATTGGTGGCCACTTGGATTCCCTCCTTAAAGATATGGTTAAAAAGTCATTCGTGCAGGATACCCGCCATGTAATAGCTAAAATTACTGACCTAGGGGCGGCACAGTGGTGTAGTGGGTAGCACACTCGCCTAGCAGTAAAATGCCTCGCTAGTTCGAATCCCAACAATGACACTACCTGCCTGGAGTTTGCATGTTCTCCCTGTGCCTGTGTAGGGTTTCCTCCGGGTACTTCGGTTTCCTCCCACACTCCAAAGTCATGTTGGTAGGTTAATTGGCTTCTGTCCAAAATTGGCTTTAATATAAGAATGAATGTGAGTTGGGGATCTTGGAGCGCTGCATAAAAAAAAAATTGACGGTGCTATATGGGTAACTTAAATAAAAATAATAATATAATAGATGAGCATATTAATGAGACACAATGTACAGGGATAGGGACAATTGTAGACCCACACTTACTCAGGTTGAACTGGATGGACTGTAACTATGACCTACGGGTGGGGGATGACGTGAGAGGATTGGTGGCTACTTGGATCCCCTCCATAAAGATATGGTCAAAAACCTGAAGTCATTCGCGCAGGATACCCACCATGTACTAACTAAAATTACTGACCTATGGGTGGGAGATGACATGTGGTTAGTAGGTATTTATGTGGAACCTCTCTACACCTCGATCCTCCACTCATGTGGAATTCAGACAGTTGAAAACTTTTTGGATTCTCACTACCCACAATTTGGCCAACAGAATGAGTTTCTGATAGGGTTGCTGGAATTTGCTTTAACAACTTTTTCCAGTTTTCTAAACAAAACTACCAACAGATCAGAGGTACCTTGATGGAGGCAGCATGGGCACTGGCCCCATGCCTGCCTCCACTTGGGACTCTGGGAGTAAGAGGAGGTGTTCAACTCGTCGATGCACTTTGGCCACGTTGACACGTGGCAAAGGTACATCAACAATGTGCTAATGGTATGGAAGGGCAGTATAGAGGATCTACACACGTTCATTGATCAACTTAATCAAAATGAGTGGAATATACACCTGACATACAACAGTGACCAGAAAGAAATTTTGTTTCTTGATTTATGGATAACAGTTGACGGGCAGCTATACATCTGCACGTTTTGTAAGGAAACTGCGGCCAACACTCTCTTACGTGCTGATAGTCATCACCCACATTGGTTGAAAAACAGAATTCTAACAGGTCAATTCTTAAAGATTAAAAGAAATTGCACAAAAACAGATGATTACCAAAAAGAGGGGGAGGAGATGTACAAAAGATTTTGAGAACGAGGATACTCCCATGGCCAAATTAGGAAAGCCAAAAAGAAGACAGCAGGCAGAAGTAGGGAAAGCTTACTACAAAAGAAATTACTAATGAGGATAAAGGATCCCCCAAAAATAGTGTCCCTATTAGAATAATAACAGCCTTTGGAGCACAATGGAATTTGGTACGGAATATCCTGGAAAGACACTGGGGGATGCTAACAGCCCGGCTTCATGGAAATAGTGGGTACCGCTTCTAAAATGGTAGCCCGCCATGCCAAAAATCTAGGAGATATGCTAATACAATCTGAGTTCACGAAGGAACCAGATTCCAGTTGGTTGTCAACTTATCTGAGAACAAAAGGAATGTTCCCTTGTAACAAGTGCCAGATCTGTCCCTTTGTTGACAGAACTCAGGCGTTTATGGACGCCCTAGAACATGATAGCTTTGAGATTAGGGACCTAATAAACTGCTCATCAATGAGATTTATCTATATGATCACCTGCCCTGCCCTAAAATTTATATAGGGAAAAGAAAAAGGATGTTGAAAGTGAGGATAGGTGAGCATCTAAGAGAAATTAGGGACCAAAATCCAGAGAAACCTCTGGCAAAACATTTTACCCAATGCCATGATGGAAGTCCAACAGGCATGAAGATAAAGGGGATCTATGCCCTGAAGCTGCCCACCAGAAGAAGAGACTTTGACCGTATACTCCTCCAAAAGGAAAAATGGTGGATGTATAGGTTGAAGTCCCTCTCTCCGGTGGGCCTCAACACAGGATTGAATCTGCAGGTCTTTTTGGAAAGCTGAAAAGAAAAATAATACTGCGCAAATAGGTAACTAGATATAACAGCAGCTACATAAATTGTGACAAAATTATGTGGAGAGTGTAAAAGAATGTAGGGCTTTACATAATATCTGCCCTGTAATACAGTGCAAAAAAATATAATAAAACAAATTAAACCAGTGAAGGTAAAAAAAATAATGTATCTATAATACTCAAATCAAAAGTCCAAAATGAATAAAGTGAATAAAAGTCCAAAAACTGAACACAGCAAACAAGTGTAGATCTTCTATTTGTGCAAACGACCCAATGAAGTCTGAACAGTGTGAATCCAGAGAACATAAAAAGTGATCACAGTATAAAAACAATGTGGGGAGCATTAAACAAAGCCCTTTGGCTATGTTTAATGCTCCCCACATTGCTTTTATACTGTGATCACTTTTTATGTACCTTTGGTTGGCATCCTTTTTGATTTGCACCATTGGAGCCTCCCCTCTTTTCTTTTTACATACTTTGATTACGAGTAGAGTTGCTCTAGTGCCTTCTTTTGGATAATCGTACTTCCAGCTTGGCAGAAGCTTTGTGAGGTCGTTTGGAGATCCGTTGGGACTTCTATCGTCACCAGAGGGAAACACTGAATCGATTATCTAAGCCTTTATGACCCGGTGTCGCTGACATCCGGGTCCACCAACTCTGGCAAGAGTACCCCATCTTATTTCACTTCTCTGGATTCATCACTGTTCAGACTTCATTGGGTCGTTTGCACAAATAGAAGATCTACACTTGTTTGTTGTGTTCATTTTTTGTTCACTTTATTAATTTTGGACTTTTGATTTGAGTATTATAGATACATTATTTTTTTTTACCTTCACTGGTTTCATTTGTTTTATTATATTTTTTTGCACTGTATCACAGGGCAGATATTATGTCAAGCACTACATTCTTTTTGGAGAGCTAACTGCACTTAGTCCTCGAGATCCAGTAGAATCCCCATAACCGGAATCACGATATAACTATAAAGCTGGGTGGTCCCCTTGTGGAATCAATGTATCCACAGGGATGACCTCCCAATAGGACTTGGCAGTCTGATTCCTATAAAGTATACTAGTGGGCAGCATTCCTTTGAAGAATTTGACAAAATAAGGGAGTGAAGACTGACATCCAATCATCGTCCAGATGAAGCTACGTTATTTCCAATAGCCAAACGCGTTGGCATCACAGCCATTCTGTCGTGTGACGCCGCTCTCACAAGCTCCCAGTGTTGAGGACGCTAACAGCAGCGGGGAGACACCTGATCCTGTACGGCTAATCGCCGACTGCATTGGATAACTCACAATCAGCCATGCTTCAGTATTGGTACCAAAGACACGCTTCAAAAGATATCTACGGAGGGGATCAGGGAAGGGACTACAGAGGACGGAGGCAACTTACATACCCACCACATGGGACAGTAAAGTACCTCCACTATAGGGCAACCAATTACCTATAGGAAGTTCCCTATCCCCTAGCCTATATGGGTTTGATGATAGAATCCACATGCATATCACCGCGATGGGATTAAAACTGAATACCAAACCCAGGCTCATATAGAACCGGGACTAAGTAATTTTTTACCCAAGGATTGATTTACCATCATGAATATTGTTGATAATTGGTAGCGGGACTTTCTATGAGCAAACCCTTCTATATATATTGGACTCCCACCTGATATATTTTTTCCTAGTACCAGGACCAATTAACTCTACTCAAGCTATTCTTGCGGATGGCATGACCCGGATCAGTGTCCCCCACTATAATGCACCTTAGAGCATTAATGGTCCTTGATAACTACTTTAGTGACTGTTAGTTTTTTCCCACCTTCCATTTCCTGTTCCTTAATCCATCCCTCCTTGGAGCAGCACACAGGTTAGGCTACCATTTACTTACTTGAATTGCTGTTTCCTAAATTTAAATCATGATGAATTTTTTCATCTGACACCCTAACCTGTGTGCTGCTATACGGCGTCCGGACATTTCTTTTTATTTGTTATATGTTGTGTCTTGTGTCTGTGTGTGTATATGTGATGATTTATTTCAATAGTGATTTATTTGGACAATTTTGTGAAGCTGTCTTCTTTTCCGATATTGGCCTATGATTATGATAAAGCTGTTTTAACCACTTCAGCCCCGGAAGATTTGGCTGCTGAATGACCGGGCCATTTTTTGCGATTCAGCACAGCGTCACTTTAACTGACAATTGCATGGTCGTGCAAAGCTGCACCCAAACAAAATTGACATCCTTTTTTTTCCCACAAATAGAGCTTCCTTTTGGTAGTATTTGATCGCCTCTGCAGTTTTTATTTTTTGCGCTATAAACAACAAAAAAGTGAAAATTTTGAAAAAAAAACCACAATATTTTGTACTTTTTGCTATAATAAATATCCCTTTTTTTTTTTTTTTTTTTAAAAAGCAAATTTTTTTCTCAGTTTAGGCCGATATGTATTCTTCTACATATTTTTGGTAAATAAAATCGCAATAAGCGTATATTGATTGCACAAAAGTTATAGCGTCTACAAAATAGGGGATACATTTATAGCATTTTTATTATTATTTTTTTTTTACTAGTAATGGCGGCGATCTGCGACTTTTATCTGGACTGACACATTTTTGGGACCATTGGCATTTATACAGCGATAAGGGGGCAATCAAGGGGTTAACTGTGTTCCCTATGTGTGTTTCTAACTGTAGGGGGAGGGCACTGACCTAGAGGAAGTGACGGATCGTGGTTCCTAGCCAATAGGAACTCACGATCTGTCACACCTCACAGAACAGGGATTTGTGTGTTTACACTCACACGTCCCTGTTCTGCCTCTCGTGCCCGTGGTCATCATGACCGTTGGGCACGAGCATCGGCACCCCCGCTGTGCAGCGGGCGTGCGCTCCTGCTATCCCGATCCCGCGAGCCAACGTATAGCTCTGACGGTTTGCGGGATTGTGCCGACCTGCCGCAGTAAAATGACGGCGGCTGGTCAGCAAGCGGTTAAACTAATACAATAAATTTGAATTTTTGATACTCTAATATGACCGATTTCTGTGATAAGTAACTCTTTTCTGGTACTTTACAGCAGACTTCTGTTTGTGACCCATCATGCCTCTGCCTCTGAGTGTCATGCTTGTGGCTGTCAGAGTCTTGCTATGCTTTTTTTTTATACCAATAGATTTTTATTGAGTTTCACATTGTACACAACATATCATGAATTAATTACAGTGCAAAGGCTGTACAAAGTGAGCAACAGATCTTACTACAATAACAGTAATATACGTGCTAGGGCTACAAATATAGCTAAAGAGTCTGACCTCAACAGGAGGTATGGCCTGTCACCCCACATGGGTTGACACTGTGAGCAGGCTTTCCACTAGATCGTCAAGGAGTAGCCCGCCTCGGACCTTAGTGAGGGTCACTGGAGGGACATTGCATAGTAAGTTCTATCAGACTATTGTCATTAACTAAGAACAAATATGTAACTTCTTTATTAGTACAGAGTGATTCCTGCATACCAAATACCAAAATAAAGAGCTCAGTCTATTAAATAGAATGCTTTGGGGATGATCGCTCATTATGCTACACCACCATTTGGCAATACATCTGTTTCAGAGTATCAGTAAATACCAGTTATATCTCATAAATGTGAGGAGGCATACTTTGAGGTTCTCCAAATCTCCCAATGTTTATGGAAATGTGGGGTCCTTCTTTCTGTGTAGGCAAGCATTTTTTCCACTGTATATTAGACATGTGCACACTGAAATATTTCGTTTCGGAATTTCGTTTTTGTCCGAAAAAAAAAATGTATTTAGTTACTCCCGAAATTCGTTTTTATTTAGTTCGTTTTTCGTTAAAAAATGCATTCGTCCAAAAATCCAAATTAATTAAGGTCGAATCTGTCATTGAAGGCTTATGGTGTCTGTTGAATGTTCAAAGAAGATTTGACGGAGCAGCTAAACTGTACGTGTACATTTGTGGTCGAATTTTCCGCCTACAATCTAGCTGTAGTAGAATACTAATGTTGTATGACTAGTAATAATTATATTATTTTACTAGTCAACCAACATTAGAATTTTTCTATAAACTATGGGCGGATGTACAGTTTAGCTGCTCTGTCGAATCTTCTTAGAACTTTCGACAGACACCCATAAGCCAAAGATTCGATGTTTGCATGTTTTTCGTTGCTTTGTCGAATCTTCGTCGTTCATGTTGAATGGTCTACTCTACCCCAACAGTCAACCAACTTTCACATTCGTTTCTCAATCTCCAAGTGCAATGGCATCCGACGTTGTGTCAGATATTGATATGGCATTATAATATAGAATCTATAATAATAAATCCTCCCCCCCCACAACACGGGCATCCTCTGAGGCTATCACAACACTAGCAACACTAGTGTCTCTATCAAGTTCACAACACTAACACAATAGCAGCAAATTATTATGAAAAAGTTAAGTTGAACTGTAGCTTGCTTCACTATCGTTCTGCTGCTGTGCTTAACTGCTAAATAATTCAGGTTCTCTGACAAATGGACCAGCTAAGAATGACTGTCTTCTGAAATGATTCAGTGTGTGTGTCTCTCTCTGCTAGCAAATCGTAAGTGAAAGTAAGTTGGCTGTACGTGTGTGCTTAGTTCTAGCTATTTTACTGCCCCTCTCCTCTTTGGTTACAATCGGCCAATAACATTCATCATCATCATTATTTTTATTTTACTTCCCCCACCCAATTCCAGCAGCTATCTTTTCTCTCTATGTCAAATCTTTTCTCTCTATGTCAAATCTTTTCTCTCTATGTAGAATAATCTTGGACTAATAGAGTTAAGGTTAGGCACATTCGACCACAGGTTCGATAGACACAGATTGTTATTGTCAGTGTCATGTCAAATCTCCTATCTATATCGAACTGTTGTCGAAACGAAAATGAAAATAAAGCATTTGTTTATGTTGGATCTTTCGGTTTTCGTATTCTGCACTTTCGTTATCGTTTGTTAAAACGCTTAACGAAAATACCTGAAATTCGGACGAAAATGCATTCGGACGAAAACGAATGCACATGTCTATTGTATAGGGTCATTCTTTTGCTATTGATATACGTGCTGCAAACAAAATGTGGAAGACTACTTTCATTACTAGAGGGGGAAAATTTTCAATACCAAGGCTTAGTAATGTGAATGCAGGATCTAGAGCATAATTTATGTTAGTAATATCCAGGATGAGGCATTGAATATCCGTCCAAAAGGACTGTATAACCTTACAGCTCCAGAATATGTGGAGTAGACTTCCTGTAGCCTGACATTCTCTCCAGCATAGTGATGAGATATTTGGGCTCATCTTGTTCAGGCGTAAAGGCGTAAGATAGCATCTATGTAAGAATTTTTGTGCGTTATCTCAGTGATCTACTCATGCTGAGGATTTGCTATTGTATTTTATGGCTGTTTGCCATTGATGAAAAGGGTATTCTTTTTGTAATTCCTGTTCCCATTTTACCATGTTGGGTAGTTTAGATTGTATGTATAAGGGGGTGGCAAATGTGTAAAACAGAGATATTCCTTTGTGATTGGTTGAGGATTTAGTGAGCAGAAAATCCCATAGAATCTGTGGAATTTCTATTGGTCGGATCGGGTTGGAACTCGAGTAGTAATTTATTTGGTACACTCTATATCTATCCATTTCACTCTGCTCAGCCAAGTCAGTTGTGGAGAAGTGTACACCCCGTTTCCTCCATGCCTGGGCCGAGAAGTTGGGATTAGATATTCATATGTTGCTAGTGGGGTATTTAGTTTGCGAGTTGGGATATCAACAAAATGACAGTTTACCAAAGAGTACCAAGCAGCAATAGTAGCTTGTATGGTTGGATAAGGTGGGGTCATGGGTTTATGATGAATGCAAGCAGCTAGTGCCAGTGCTGGGAGATTGTGACCTCGTGTAACCGTGCGTTCAATATCTGACCAATGATTGTTCGTTTGACAAGAAAACCAGTAGCACATTTGGTCCAGAACTGCTGCTTTGTAGTACAGTTGTGCATTGGAAAGGCCCACGCCACCAAGGTGTTTGGGTTTATATAGGTGTTTTAGAGCAATTCTAGTTTTTTTCCCCCCCATATGAACTTTTTCAAATACCCTTCTAGCTGCATGAAGAATTTCTGGGGGACTTGAAATGATACAGGAGTTTGGGCAGTACCTGCATTTGGTATGCAGCTATCCTCCCCTGATTTGGTTTAATTCTTCCTCCACTTTTGCTAAAAGTGGAGGGTAGTTGCAGGAATACATTTTTGAGGAAGAAGAGGTCAGCTGCACAAGGTATGTAATGGAGGGTGGGTCCCAATTACAGGGAAAAATTTCCTTTAACACAGGTTTTTCTTCATTTGGTATATTGACGGTCATTGCATAGCATTTGTTTGTGTTAACCTTATAAAGGGAGACCTGTCCAAATCTGTGTAATAGGGACTTAATATCGGGTAGTGATGATTTTGGGTTAGTTATAGTGAGAATGATGTCATCAGCAAAGAGTCCTATCTTATGACATTCAGAGCCTACTTTGATGCCCTCTATTGTGTCGTTAGATCTGATATATTCCGCTAGCGGTTCTATAATCAATGAGAATGTTGTTGGGGATAGTGGGCAACCTTGTCGAGTGCCGTTAGTTAGTGTAAAGGGGTCCACAAGGAGGCTAGAGGAATAGACTCTAGCTGTGAGGTTTGTGTACAGGGACATAATTGCTGAGTGGATCAGGCCAGAGATTCCAAATTTGTGTAAGGTCTTGGACAGGTAGCCCCAGTGGACCCTATCGAAGGCCTTTTCAGCATCTAATGCCAGGAATGTGCTTGGTGTCCTGTTGACCTCTGCCAGTTGAAAAAGATTTAACATCCTTCTCGTTCCATCAGGTGCTTGTCTGCCCTTTACAAAGCCAACCTGATCCAGTCCTATGAGGGAGGGGTAATATCCATTAGTCTGTTTGCTAAGATTTTGGCGTAGATTTTAAGGTCTGAATTCAGAAGTGATATAGGGCTAAAATTTGGGGGGATTGACGCATCCTTGCCAGGTTCCGGTAGAGTGACTATAAGAGCTTGGAGCATCTCTTTGGGGAAATTACCTGAAGAGGCAGCTCTGTTGAAGACTTTCACTAATTCTGGGGCAAGGAGGGCAGTGAATGTGATATTCAGCGGAAAAGCCATCCGCGCCTGGGCTTTTATGCATAGGCAGGAATATAATAACCGATTCAAGTTCCTGGCAATTGATAGGGGCATTCAGTTTTTGCAGTGTGTCTATGAAGGGTAGATGAACTCCTTGTAGGAATTCCTCAATCTCCTTGTCTGTGGGCTGGTGTGTGAGTAGATCTACATTTAGGTTGTACAGGAATTCATAATAATCTTTGAATGCATTGGCAATATCCTTAGGGTTTTGAAATAAAGTGTTAGTGTAGTGGTGTTTAATATGCGTGAGATTCGAGCGTGCCTGTCTTTTTTTGAGTTGGGAAGCTAATAATTTACCTGCCCTATTGTTGTGGGAATAGTATGATAATTTCAGTTTCTTAAAGTATGTGTCATAATCTGCCCTAGGTTCTTGCCGCAGCTCTTCCCGGCAAGAAGTGAGGCGTATAAGTACCTCAGTGGACTTGGTGGTGGGATTTTTGTGTTTCGTTTCAAGGCCTGCTATGGTCTCTTGAAGTTGTGATATACACTGTATTTTATTTTTCTTCTCTCTAGAGGCAATTTGTATAAGGGTACCCCTAGCGAATGCTTTGTGTGCACACCATATCATCGTCGGGGAGTACTCCCCATTGTTATTAATTGAGTTTCTCATCTATTTCACCCCTGAGTTTGGGGTGCGATAGAAGAAACGTATTGTTACACCACAGTGGTTTTTGGGAGGTTTTGTTGTCATCCACAACCTCTATGGTCACTGAAGCGTGGTCTGACCACGTGATGTTGTGGATGTCAGCAGCCTGTACATTCTGCAAGGTATACATCAGTAAGAAAAAAATCAATCCTGGAATAGCTATCATGCACTGCTGAGTAGTGCGTGTAATCTCTCTCGGTGGTCTTGAGACAGCACCATGGATCAAATAGCCTTTCCTCGTGACAAGGAAAACCTAAGGAGGGTCTCTGCCTGAAGGCCACCGAGGACGTGTCCGACTCCGCATTCATAATCTTATTGAAATCACCACAGATAATTAAGTTACCTTTTTGCATTCTTTTAGCCATTTTGAAGACCTTGCAAATAAATTTCAATTAACTTACATTAGGTGCATACAAATTTACCAAGGTGTAAGCGACATGGTTCATTTCTGCAACCAGGATAATAAAGCGTCCTCGGGGATCTGTATGTACCTGTAATAAAGAAAAGGTAATTTTGTCTCTGGCGGCAATCAGTACCCCATTTTTCTTGGAGGTATCATTGGCTGTAAACACGTGCGGAAAATTGGCATGTGTGCATTTCGGGGGTTTGATGCTAGAAAAGTGAGTCTCTTGTGCACACAGGACATCGCATTTTGCATCCATGGCTGTTTTCCAAAGGGCTCTACGTTTGTAAGGACTATTCAGGCCTCTCACATTGAATGTCATAATTTTAAGATTCATTCCTGTGGTAGTAAATGCAGCTTTACCATCTGGTGGTGGTTCCCGGAATTGGAAGTGAGGCAGCTGGAATGTCTAACATGCAGGGACTCAGCCGAACAACGGGTGGTTTTGATCCAAAACTTACATTTGCTTTGCAAACTGAAGGCACTAGGCGTGTGTCAGACCTGATACAGGGGTTATGCTGTTGGGAGATTGCTAGCTAGTAGTACAATCCTGGGCAGGTTAACTACTTGCTCCTCTTGTTATGGCAGTGGTTGGTGTCTTTTGCAGAAGGGGTTAGGGTCCACTGGTTCTCCATTTGCAGGTAGCTAATGTCATTTCCGCAGAAGCCCCCCTTTCTAGTGATGAGATAGCATGCGATTCGTTGTGCATTTCCACTATTAGTTTTGCAGGAAAACCCCATTTGCAGAGGATTTTGTGGTTATGCAGGGCCTTGGTAATCGGCACCAAGTTGTGTCTTGTCGTTAGAGTGGCTTGAGAAAGGTCTGCATACAGTGCGATTCCTGCAAAGGGATCAGGAAGTGCAGGATGTTGTCTGGCATAGCGCATTAGTTGGTCCTTAACGTGGTAAAAGTGATTTCTAGCTATGACATCTCTAGGAATCTGGTCAGGGAGGAAGGATGGTTTAGGTAGCCTGTGAGCCCTGTCTATTGTTAAATCCACAGGGCCTAGAGATGGTACAGCCAAAATCATGAGCTTTTGAAGGTATGCGGTCAGCTCTTCTGGTTTGAAAAAAACAATAAAGGAAGAACCAATGCACTCAGCTACCAAATATGGTTATAAACCATTCTGGTTTGACTGACTCAGGGACCCCTCTAAACTTGATGTTGTTCCTGCGGGCCCTGTCTTCGATATCCGCCATTTTAAGACGCATGGCTTTGATCTCTTCCTCGACTTCAAAGTGTGCATCTACCAGCTCATTATGTGCTAATGTAAACTCCTCCATTTTCTGCTCCACATACTCCACTCTGCTATTTACTGCAGCCACTTCTGATTTTGTAGATTGCATAAACGCTGCCATGTAATATTGGAGGGCCCCCGCAGGGTTTGCAGCATCTTCTTCATGGTGGTGTCCATGATGGGCTGCCCTGATGTGGGAAAAGCATCCAACTGCTGGGCATATGAGGAGGATTCATCCATTTCTTCCCCCACTGTCCCTGCGCCATCCCGGGTCTCTCCCTCCTCCCCAATCCTCCTTTTCTTTTTCACAGGGCTGCTAAAGGGGGAGGATGGCAATGGATGTTCATTGCAGCGTGACTCACCCATGGATGGTAATGGATGACTGTCTGTGTGTGCTGTGGAGGCTGTTGAACGGCTCCCAGCGTCGGCGCCATCTTGGATTTCTCGGCCCGTGGCTGGAGGGAAGAAATACGTAAGTTTTCTCGGTCCCTCTCTCTCCTTCCTCTTAAACATCATGAGTACTGTGTGCCCCTTGTCCTCCCCTGTCTAACAGTATGCTTTTTAGCTGATGTAAGGAGCTGTGAGCCGCTGTAAGACACCCATTCTGTCAGAGCTCTCCTCTCACACATCCATCAGCTCTGGCCGCCGGCTCTGCCCCCGAGTCTTGCTTTGCTTCATCGGACTTGTAGTTCTGCAACAGCTGGGGGTCCACTAATTGCATATCCCTGGATTAGGCTTTGTGAGAGGATTCTCCCTGTTAATGAATGTAAATATATAAAGAGAAATAGTAAAAGGACTGTTGGTTGTTAATTGGGATTGCTCCTTACTGGTTGCTTGAGAGTGTTACCCTTTTTATATTTCTCTTCTAATATTAATTGTTTCAGTTACACAAAATATCATTTTGTATCTTTTTGACTCTTTTACTGGGTTTGTCCCCACTTGAGAAATTTCTCCTCACCTCCCGATATATTGACCACTGGCTCGGGGGCAGGAATTAAGGGAAATGTTGTCCGTGGAGACACGGACAACAATAAAACCCAAACCAGGGCTATAATTTTTCTCCACTCCACTAAAATATGTCCTCTTGCCTTAAATGTAGAGATTTAGGGTTTATGTTGATGGGTGTTCTTGTCAAATGCTGCCTTTGCTATTGGAATGCAAATGCATGAGTTGAATCACGTTGTCTGAGAAAACCAGGCTGTGTATGACCTGCTTTGTCAGTTCAAATGCACCTCAATAGGACATACTGGGGGTCATTTACTATAGCGCCAACATATGATCCTGCAGTCCCGAGTAATAGCGCCCAATTAAGGCCAATTAGGACTTCAATTCTCAGAAACTGGGTGTACATGCAAATGGAAAATTTAAAAAGTGTACTCAAGCGCTGTAGTGAAAATAGATGAGACGCTAAATAAATAAATTAATAAAATATAGTGCATAAATATTTAAACTTGGAAGAAAACCAAATAATAAAAGCTGCAAAAACTAAAAAAGTGTTCAGACACCTAAAATAACACAGTGAAAAAATATATAGTTGCGCTAATATTAACCTTCCAATCAAATACAATAAATCTTCCAATTGCTCGAATTGTTAAGTGTATGTGCTCAGATAAGGACACAACCACTAAAATGTGAATAAGTTTTAAAAAATCCAAAAAACCTTCTGTGGTGATGATTATAATAATAGAAAGTCCAGTGTTAATAATAGGGAATATATAAAAATAATATAAAATTGTATATCACAAGAAATTTCCCAATAAAACATATAAAATAGGTGGCCGTTCTTGTTTATACTTCAACATCGCCGATAGGAATAATCCCCTCTATATTGGAACATACAATCTGATCATCAAATGTTTCCAAATATCGCTGTGCGATAAGATGTTTCCAACAGAATATTCCTAGGTATCACCAGTATATGTAATGAGAAAGAAAAGACATCATTGCGCAATGAACTTGTACTAGAAAACCAGCAGCACTACACTGAGTGCACGCACGTAAGCCTGGATTGATAACAGCCTGGATGGAAGACAATCAGCCGCTTGGGGAAGGGTGGATCCTCACACCGCTCGTTAAAAGCTGCTGACTAGCCACAATCACTGACTCCTCCTATGTGTTGCATCACCCGACACGTGACTTTTTCAAGGATAGTCATGTGACGCTCGAGTTTCCATTATATATTGGTGCCAGCGTCAGCGTTACTATAGGAACAGCGGTATCATCGAATCATCATTTTGTTCTTACATCGGGCCTGATTATCATACTTCATACCAACTTTATTCATAAAACAGCATTAAAAGATTAAAAATCGATAATCTAATAAATGATTAGTAATATGTAATTTATGTTAACAAACAACATTAAGCACATTTAAACACAAGGAGGTACTAGTTACTCCCATACTCCCTCTAGTGGATAGTCTAAATCCACTATCATTCAGTATTACACTGTGACATATGCGAAAAAAAATATATATATAGAAAGTAGTAATAAAAATAAAATAAAATTAGGTGCTTCTCCAAAACAATCATAGTTATTGCTTGTATAGTCAGCTTCCCTACCTGTCAAACTAACCATATGAAAGCCATATCAAAAAGGGAACAATATATAAATAAATGTACACTGCCGATAACTAAACCCCACAGTATATCGACACATCTATGTGACTCTAACATAGAGGTACTCATACATTAACATATTACATCCAAATATTCGCATATATAAAAATTAAGACCATATAAGAATAAAAATAACTATAAAATTGCCATAAGAACACCATATAAATATATAAATGGTGACTATGGATCCCCCTAGTGGAGATTTAATAAAATAGCATCTAGTTAAAATCTTAAAAATATCTAGATACACATAGCTAATGGATACATATAAAATTTATACCTCAAAAATTATTGCACTGGTAAAATTGATTAATTAAAGTCATCAGAGTTAGGAGGAGAAATACGAGAATAGTGAATTATTCTAAATCAATATCTAAATGATCTGATATAAGACAATTTAAGTCAAATTCTATATTTAACCCTCTCGGCGTAAGTGTACACATCTCAAAAATCCACCTGGGTTCACTCTTGCTAAGTTCTCTAATTTTATTAGATCCTCTACAGTGTGGTGTGTACCTATCAATGGCCCAAAATTTTAAGCCAGTAGGATCTTTATTATGGTGGGTTGTGAAGTGTTTAGAAACACTGTGCTTCGAAAAACCATTCTTAATATTCTGTATATGTTCTTTGATCCGTTTCCATAGTGGACGTTTTGTTCTTCCCACATATTGTAAGGAGCATGCACATTGTAACACATATACAACTCCCTCAGTCATACAAGAAATTAACTCTTTGATTTCATATTTCTTCTTTGTACTTGTTGATTCAAATATTGTACACTTCTGTCCATTGAGGTTTGTATTCTTACACGCAAAACATCTTCTACACGGATAGAATCCTTTTCTTGGAAGAAAGTTAAACCTGCCAATTTCTTTGGTGGATCAGGGACATTTTTAGCTACAAGGTCTCTCAATGTTGGTGCTCACCTATAAATAAAATGGGATCTTTCAGGTATACTATTTTGGAGCATTTTATCAGCTCTAAGGAGAGGCCAGTATTTTTTAATTATTTTTTCCACCTGTCTGTGTTGTGCACTATAATTCGTTATTAGTGGAATCTCATTTTGTTGTTGATGGTTCCTTGGTTTATCTTGAATTCAATCTTCTCTTGGTATTTGTAGTACTTTCTGTATTTTATCATCAATGAATTCCTCCTTATACCCTTTCGCTAAAAATGTACTACCTATCCATTTTGCTTGTTCCAGATATTCCTTAGTATTCAAACAATTTCTTCTAAGCCTAATCATCTGGCCCTTAGGGATATTTATCAGCCAGGGCTCATGATGGCAACTATCCACCGGTATGTAACTATTCCTTTCTAGCGGTTTGAAGAAAGTTTTTGTACTAATGCCACCGTCGACCAGTTTTATTTGCAAGTCTAGAAAGTTTACAACCTCTTCTGTAATTTCATACACAAGTTTGATTTTTTTTTTGGTTAGTATTGAGTTGATCAAGAAATTCAGTTAAGCTCTCTTTGTCCCCCTCCCATATTATGATGCAATCATCAATGAACCTCCTATATAATCTCAAACTTGGAGGTTTATTGGTGAAAATAGTTAGGTCTTCCCAATTTGCCATGAAAATATTGGCTACACTAGGTGCATACTTTGCACCCATTCCGATGCCATTCAATTGCCTTAAAAATCTCCGTTATACCAGAAATAGTTATGTTGCATCCCAAATGCTAAGCATCTCAAAATAAACCTTCTTTGCTTAGAAATTAAGTTCCCAAATTTTTCCATGTCCCACTTTGTCGCTTGAATTGCATCATAGTTACATAGTTACATAGTAGGTGAGGTTGAAAAAAGACACAAGTCCATCAAGTCCAACCTATGTGTGTGATTATGTGTCAATATTACATTGTATATCCCTGTATGTTGCGGTCATTCAGGTGATTATCTAATAGTTTCTTGAAGCTATCAATGCTCCCCGCTGAGACCACCGCCTGCGGAAGGGAATTCCACTTCCTTGCCGCTCCTACAGTAAAGAACCCTCTACGTAATTTAATGTTAAATCTCTTTTCTTCTAATTGTAATGAGTGGCCACGAGTCTTATTAAACTCTCTTCTGCGAAAAAGTTTTATCCCTATTGTGGGGTCACCAGTACAGTATCTGTAAGTTGAAATCATATCCCCTCTCAAGCGTCTCTTCTCCAGAGAGAATAAGTTCAGTGCTCGCAACCTTTCCTCATAACTAAGATCCTCCAGATCCTTTATTAGCTTTGTTGTCCTTCTTTGTACTCGCTCCATTTCCAGTACATCCTTCCTGAGGACTGGTGCCCAGAACTGGACAGCATAATCCAGGTGCGGCCGGACCAGAGCCTTGTAGAGTGGGAGAATTATCGTTTTATCTCTGGAGTTGATCCCCCTTTTAATGCATGCCAATCTTCTGTTTGCTTTGTTAGCAGCAGCTTGGCATTGCATGCCATTGCTGGGCCTATCATCTACTAGGACCCCCAGGTCCTTTTCCATCCTAGATTCCCCCAGAGGTTCTCCCCCCAGTGTATAGATTGCATTCATATTTTTGCCACCCAAATGCATTATTTTACATTTTTCTACATTGAACCTCATTTGCCATGTAGTCGCCCACCCCAATAATTTGTTCAGGTCTTTTTGCAAGGTTTCCACATATTGCGGAGAAGTTATTGCCCTGCTTAGCTTAGTATCGTCTGCAAATACAGAGATTGAACTGTTTATCCCATCCTCCAGGTCGTTTATGAACAAATTAAATAGGATTGGTCCCAGCACAGAACCCTGGGGAACCCCACTACCCATCCCTGACCATTCCGAGTACTCCCCATTTATCACCACCCTCTGAACTCGCCCTTGTAGCCAGTTTTCAATCCATGTACTCACCCTATGGTCCATGCCAACAGACCTTATTTTGTACAGTAAATGTTTATGGGGAACTGTGTCAAATGCTTTTACAAAATCCAGATACACCACGTCTACGGGCCTTCCTTTATCTAGATGGCAACTCACCTCCTCATAGAAGGTTAATAGATTGGTTTGGCAAGAACGATTCTTCATGAATCCATGCTGATTACTGCTAATGATACCGTTCTTATTACTAAAATCTTGTATATAGTCCCTTATCATCCCCTCCAAGAGTTTACATACTATTGATGTTAGGCTAACTGGTCTGTAATTCCCAGGGATGTATTTTGGGCCCTTTTTATATATTGGTGCTACATTGGCTTTTCTCCAATCAGCTGGTACCATTCCAGTCAGTAGACTATCTGTAAAAATTAAGAACAAAAGTCTGGCAATCAATTGAGTTCCCTAAGTACCCTCGGATGCAAGCCATCTGGTCCCGGTGATTTAATAATGTTAAGTTTCTCAAGTCTAATTTTAATTCTGTCCTCTGTTAACCTGTGAGGTGCTTCCTGTGTTGTGTCATGAGGATAAACACTGCAGTTTTGGTTACTGAAGCCCCCCGATTCACTCGTGAAGACTGAGGAGAAGAATAAATTCAATACCTTCGCCATCTCCCCATCCTTTGTAACCAGATGTCCTTCCTCATTCTTTATGGGGCCAATATGGTCTGTCCTCCCTTTTTTACTGTTTACATACTTAAAGAATTTCTTGGGATTTTTTTTGCTCTCCTCCGCTTTGTGTCTTTCATGTTCTATCTTAGCCGTCCTAATTGCACCCTTACATTTCTTGTTGCATTCTTTATAAAGTCTGAATGCTGAGGATGATCCCTCAACCATGTATTTTTTGAAGGCCTTCTTCTTTGCTTTTATATGCATTTTTACATTGGAGTTAAGCCATCCAGGATTTTTGTTCGCTCTTTTAAATTTATTACCCAATGGGATACATTGGCTAATGCCCTTATTTAATATGCTCTTAAAGCAAACCCATCTCTCCTCCGTATTCTTTCTTCCTAATATTTTATCCCAATTTATGCCTTTTAGCATGGTTTATAGTTTAGGGAAGTTGGCTCTTTTAAAATTCAATGTCATTGTATTCCCTTTATGTTTCCTATTTGTGTGATTTATACTGAAACTAATTGACCTGTGATCGCTGTTACCTAAATTGCCCCGTATTTCCACATCCGTGATCAGGTCTGTATTGTTGGTAATCAGTGATCCAGTAATGTTTTATTTCTAGTTGTTGCGTCTACCATCTGACCCATAAAATTGTCCTGCAAGACATTAAGGAACTGGCGAGCCTTAAATGAATGCGCGGTTCCCTCCGCCCAGTCTATGTCTGGATAATTAAAATCCCCCATTATGATAACACTTCCCATCCTTGCTGCTAATCCAAATTGTGATAGAAGATCTGTCTCCACTTCCTCCCTCAGGTTAGTGGGCCTATAGCATACTCCCAGTATTATTTTCCCCTTAGCTTCATCCCTTTGGCGCTCTACCCATAAGGATTCCACCTCCTCTCTAGCTCCCTCAGTGATGTCATCTCTCACATTCACTTGTACATTATACTTGATATATAGGCATACCCCTCCCCCTTTTTTACCCTCTCTATCCTTGCGGTATAGGGTATACCCTTGAATGTTTGCCAGCCAATCATGAGAGCTGTTGAACCAGGTCTCTGAAATTTCCACAAAATCCAAATCCTCCTTGTACAACAGTATCTCTAGTTCACCCATCTTGTCCGCCATGCTCCTGGCATTGGTGAACATGCCACATAGTTTAGACCGGTCGCATATTGTCCTCGTATTGGGTGTTTCGAGATTGCAACTAGGACTTGCTACTATACTCACCTTGTGTTTTTGTGCTTTGGTTAACCTACCACTAATGCCCCCAATACTACCCTCTGGAATATCTTCTGCGCTGGCTATCTCTGTCTCTGGACCCTACCCCCATCGCCTAGTTTTAAAAACCCCTCTAACTTTTTGGCCATCTTCATTCCCAGCAGATCTGCACCCTCCTCATTTAGGTGCAGTCCGTCCCTTCTATAGTACTAGTTACCGACTGAGAAGTCGGCCCAGTCCTCCAGGAACCCAAACCCCTCCTTACTACACCAGCTCTTCAGCCACTTGTTTACTTCCCTAATCTCCCTCTGCCTTTCTGGTGTGGCTCGATGTCCCGTAGTATTCCTGAGAATACTACCTTGGAGGTCCTTTTCCTCAATTTAGCTCCTAAGTCCCTAAAATCGTTCTTAAGAACACTCCATCTGCCTTTGACTTTGTCATTGGTGCCAACGTGCACCATGACAGCCGGGTCTTCCCCAGCCCCTCCCAGTAATCTGTCCACAAGATCCATGATGTGCCGAACCCGAGCGCCCGGTAGACAACATACCGTTCGGTGCTTCAGGTCTTGGTTACAGATTGCCCCCTCTGTCCTTGTAAGAATTGAGTCCCCTACCACCAGAATCTGTCTTTCCTTTCCCTTTGCTGCCCCCCCACTCTCACTGGAGGAGTTCTTCCCCCGGCAGCTAGGAGAGTCCCTCAGCTCCAGCAGTGCTGGTCCCTGACTGGTTTCACCAATGTCACTCAATGGAGCGTACTTATTGGTATGCTCCAGTCCTGGATCGGCCTCCCTGGCACTTCCCCCTCTACCCCTCCTGACTGTCACTCATCTACTCTTTGCTAGTGCCTGCACCTCTTTGTCTCCACCCGCCTCTGTGCTGGCCCCTGCCGGCACCTGCCGTGTACGTTTCTGGCTTCTCAGTGCTGACAGTTGCTTCCCCAGATTCAGAACCTGGGCTTCCAGGGAAACAATGTGCTTACATCTTGCACAGCAGTATTCGCCCTCGATCGGATGATCAAGGAACGCATACATGCAGCAAGATGTACAAAGAGTCGCCTCTCCATACCCGCCGGGCATCGTACCTATTAAATTTAGTGAGGATTTGGGGATTTTACCCTGTCCCAATTACCTAACAGCTAGCTTCCTGGCACTAATACTCAAGACAATACACAGGTACACAACAAGACAATACACAGGTACTCACAGACCTACGTGCAATCGCAGAACAGTCGCAGACCTACGTGCACTCGCAATACTCAAGTATACAGTACACAATACACAAGTACTAATGATCCACACACACTACTCAGAAAACACTCAGGTACTCACGCTACACAGGTACTATGACCCCTGTTATAACCTCCTGTTTTAAACTCTGGTTTTTAACTCACCACTTAGACCAGTTCCACTTGGACTAAGTTCCACAGCCTCACACTGAGCAGGCTCAAGATGAGTCCTACACACAGTTATATAGGCACCTGTGAGCAATTAACCACTCCCCTTAATTGATAGCCCGAAGGAACCAGAGGAAAAAAAAAAGCTATTTAAAAAGTGACAAAAAAAAGGTAATTGAAAAACTAAAAGGAAAAGCCCCAAAAATGCAACTTAGCAAACAAAAAGCAAGACTTGTTCATTCTAACTCTGGTTTTTAACTCACCACTTAGACCAGTTCCACTTGGACTAAGTTCCACAGCCTCACACTGAGCAGGCTCAAGATGAGTCCTACACACAGTTATATAGGCACCTGTCACATCATCATGGTCTATTATTGTGTACAATAACAAGACATCTGCCATTGCTAACCAATACTTCTGTTGTGGTTTTAATTCTAGTTCATTCAAAATTTGAATCAAATGCTTGGTATCCCTTAAATACACCGCCGTATTTGGCACTAATGGTTGTAGATAATTGTCCACATACTCTCCCAGCCTTGCATTTATGGATTGGACTCCATTGATTATTGGTCTCCCTGGTGGTTGTGTGGCATTTTTGTGAATTTTAGGTATTGTGTAAAAAATGGGTACTTTACACGTATCAGGAACCAAATATTTTTCCTCTTTTTTGGTTAAAATATTTTTTAAAACACCTCTCATTACCAGATCAATCAATTCTTTCTTATATTCCTTTGTGGGGTTCCCCTTTAATTTTATATACATATTTGTATCTTCCAATTGGTTTGATAGCTCTTTATGATAGTATTCTTTGGATAGTACAACTATCGCCCCTCCTTTGTCTGCTGGTCTGACTATAACCTGTTTATTCTCTTCTAGTAATTTAATTCCCATTTTTATATTCTGGGTTTCATTGATTTTTTTATTTTAAGTTGATCCAATTCCTGATTCACCATTCTTCCACAGACCCCAATGTGTTCATTATTATGGACTTGCGGATTAAATAATGATTTGTTCCGAAGTTTACTATGCATGATCCCTCCTGAGTTCTCCCCCCTTATTGCTTGGTTAATGGGTGGTTTATTCAACATGTATTTTTTAATATTGAGTTTTCTGATATACTTCTGTATATAAACATACATGTCAAACTTATTCAAATTCCGTTTCAGAGCATATTTCAATCCTTTGTCCAATGTTAATAATTCATTTCTCGTCAGTTCAATTCCACTCAGACTATATATTCCTTCACCTATTATTCTCGCTTTCTTTTTGATCTTGAATCCTCCTCTACAGCCCCTTTTCTGGCTGGACTTCTTGCTCGTAGTGGATGATCGTATCGGGGTGGTGTCCTCTCGCTCCTGCGATAATCTAAAAAAGACCGCAAATTATCCTCTTCCCTATAATCTCTCAGTGCCTCATATCTATTTTGGGTTTGAATTGGGCTCCTCCTAAGATCATAATGGGGTTGATCATATGGTCTTTGTTCTCCTTGTGACTGGTATTGATTCTGATATTGGTACTCATCTCTTCTTCCATTCCTATTATAGATACCCTGATATCCATAGTTACCCACATTTCCATATTGGTTATATGTTGAATTATGAGGTTTATGAGTCCCTCTATTTCCTTGATTTTTCCAATATGGTCTCCTCGGTGATTTGTTTTTGTTCTTATTCCTCCACCAGGGTTTTGGGGTTCTTGATTCATTCCCTTCCCTATACACTCTTTCCTGTCCATTATCATATTCCCTAGTATGCCTAGATGGCTCCGGGGATCAAAATCTTCTTTCCGGGGTTCTCCCTCTTCTTTCAGGGGTTAAATACCTACTATCGCTTTGTGGAGTAACAATCCTTACCTCCCTTTCAGGGGATGAGGTGGTGGATCCAGTTTTTCCTTGTTTTAGATTTAAGTGCCAATTAAATACTTGTTGCGATTGATAATCATTAGTGTCCCTTAAATATTTCCTTTTCTTTCTTTCTTTCAATTCCAGATCTTTTTGTTCTAATACTTTATTGAGTTGTCTGGTAAGTGCAGTAAATGAGGCTGATTCTTTATATGTTTCCAGTATTTTCTTGCATTCAGATATTTGTTGATTAATTCTAGCTAATTTTCTTTGTTTTCTTTTTAACACAAAATGTACTACTTCCAGTCCCTTTTCATTAAAAAATTGATACCATTCATCTATTGCCTCTTGATCCACTAGGCCATCATTTATGGGTACATCCCACCTAAGTCTTCTGGGAACTATACTCTCCTTTATATACTGTTCATGAGTGGCTATATCCCACCACAAGCTGACTTTCTTTTCCATTAAGTGACCAAAATATCTAAAACTAGTGTCTAAATCCCCTGTTTCTGTGCTCTGTTTATTTGAAAATATATCTTTGAGATCAACCGTGCGTTTTTCTATAAATTCAAATATTTCCATAACTGCTGCTCAAGTGTGATATAACTGAAGTAATGTGCAAAATTTAAAAAGTGTACTCAAGCGCTGTAGGGAATATGATAATGGACAGGAAAGAGTGTATAGGGAAGAGAATGAATCAAGAACCCCAAAACCCTGGTGGAGGAATAAGAACAAAAACAAATCACCGAGGAGATCATATTGGAAAAATCAAGGAAATAGAGGGACTCATAAACCTCATAATTCAACATATAACCAATATGGAGGGGGGCGTGGCCTGACGCTGCATGGAGTAGGACATGTGTGCTCTGAGCTCCGTCCATCACTCCTTTTAAACTACACCCTGCAGTACACAAAATCCAGCATCCACCTGGAAAACCTGCCTGGGGACTCTCCACACACCCTGACTAACCTCTGGAGGCCGTCAGCCACACGGAGCGGCGATCTCCCACGCAGCGGCCGCCGCATTCAGGAAAGTCCCCGGCTCCGGCCTACTCCCAGAGCCCGCGGCCATCTTGGTACACCCGCAGCGGCCGCCGCATTCAGGAAAGTCCCCGGCTCCGGCCTACTACCGGAGCCCGCGGCCATCTTGATACACCCGAAGCTCCACAAAGGCCCAGTGAATCCGCTGCCATCTGGGTCCCATTCCACATTTGTGAGCCATAGTCACACTACCTTCTGGACCCCCCTGCTGTATTCCTGGAGGGGCCTTTCTTAGTCCTGGCTGACTAGTTTGATCCGGGCCTACGGATTGCTCCACACCAAGGACGCCAGTCGCCATCTTGGGGCCTGCTGTCAGATAGGAGACCACAAGAAGATAGAGGTGGTGGATTGCCTGAGAACCCGGTCCCTCTGCCTCGATCCCCTGTGGCCTGACGCCATCCTGAGACCTGTCGGCCTGACCTCTCCAGCACCAGGGACACAGTGAGTAGCGGCTCTCCCCTTTACCCACGAACCGCACAAAGACTCTAACCTTCTGCAGCATCTGGGCTCCAAAGTCTGTGCCCACGGAGGGAACGCTGTGTCCTGAGGGGTGCGGAACTAAACCGGCCGGCCCCCATCTGTGGGAAAGTCTGCGGCTCCGACTTAGTTCTGGAAGTAGGCGGCCATCTTGCTACTCCACATACACCCTCCTCCATCCCTCTTCATTTTACTGTATTGACAGCACGGCTCTCTCCTCTCATAGAATCTGTGCATTGAGTGGCCCATTACCACCTTCCTTAGTACCTACAGGAGTCCCCTGGGTAACTGGATACCATATTTGGGACTATATTTATGACCATTTTGTGCATGTAATCTGATGTGTGTGTGAGGGGCCCTGTCCAGCCACTGGCCTTACAGCTCCAGCTATGCCCGCCAAGACACCTAAAACTCGTTCCACATTAGGCAAAAGATCCGGGAAGGGTTTGAAACCTCATACAACTGCCTCAGGCTCTATCCAACAATATTTAGCTGGCGCACGCATTGGACAAGCCAGAACTTCAAGACCGAGTATCTTTCCCTCCTCCCACGCTGCCTCAGTGAGGGAAAGTTCCCCTGCCTCATCTTACTGCTCAGACCTCATGGAGGATCCCAGATCCCCCGCTGGCTCAGAAATGACATCGTTGATGAGTGGTCTTAAAAAAGAGCTTGCTGGTATGTTTCACAGCTTGGAGAAATCTATTAAGAAAGAAATTACCGCTGTGAGAACTGACATGTCCCACCTCTTGCTTAGGGTAGAGGAAACGGAACAGCGTCAGGACTCCCAAGCATCAGCCATAAAAGAATTACAGGAGACTGTTACCCAGCTCGCATTTGCTCATCGTGCCTCTCTCTACAAACTCGAGGACCTCGAGAACCGTAACCGTAGAAATAACCTACGTATCAGAGGCCTACCAGAAGCAACCAGAGACAATGACCTAGAGCCATCGATCCGAGGAATTCTCAATACAATCCTGGAAAATACTGTCACTGACCCACTGCGATTTGATCGTGTACATCGCGCCCTGCGCCCTCGTAATGCAAATTCAGACCAACCCAGAGATGTCATTTGTCGTTTGCACTACTTCGAGGATAAAAACGCCATCATGACAAAACTGCGGAACACTCCTAACATTGACTTTGATGGAGCAGTCCTTAAAATATTCCCTGATCTGTCCAAGGAAACTCTGGATCCTCGCAGAGCCCTAAAACCGCTCCTTGAACACCTGCGCACAGACGGGATTACTTACAGATGGGGTTTTCCAGCCTGCTTGATTGCCACCAAAGGTGGTCGCTCTCATACTCTTCGCTTTCCAGAGGAACTCTCTACTTTCCTTCAGGATCTCAATCTTCCACCTGTGGACCTCCCTGGCTGGCAAGACCCCATTCCGAAATTCTCAAACCCCTTGGACCCCCCTTGGAAGAAAACTCCGTCAAAGAAAAGGCGCACGTCAATCCCGGGATCCGCACAGAAACATGGCTGAGATATGCCTTTTTCTACTCATCTCTGTTTGTCTTTTCTTTTTTTTTTTTAAGTGTTTACGGATACCCAAAATTTAAATTTTCATTATGCTTGGGTCAGACTCTTTGAACTCTATTTTCAGCTTCATTGGCTTAGAGGAAGCAGACCTGACATTCATTTTTTTTTTTTTTTTCTTTTGGGTATCCCATTGTTTAAATTCAGTTTTTCTGGATCTGAAAGGTTCAATTGCATTCTTTATTGCAGGGTTCGTTAGGTTTATCTTGATGTTGTAATTAATATTGCTTTGGTTTTCATAACCTTCCCTTTTCCTGTTTGTTTTGGTATATCTCTCATGTTCAATTTTTTTTTTTTTTTTTTTTACTGGAGCTCATTACAGGTAATTTGATATATGTTTTTTATTTAACAGGCCGAGTGCTGGCGGGGCGCACTGCTCTCTCGTTCTTTTTCCTTGGTGCATACCCCGCCCCCTTCCCCCTTTTCCCTTTTGGGGTTGGTGAGACCGGGCGGCCCATAAGGTCTCTTACCCAGACTCTCATTGGAGTTCTGGATGGCCGTCTGTTCTTTCTCTCCCCACAGGGACCACTGCAGATTTCTGCGTGTCTTACTGATTACTCCCACAATTGTGTTATTGCATTTACATGCTTTCTCTTTGTGTTCTCGTTTCTCCTTTCTTCTACCTTTTCTGACTATTTTTCCCCAACCTCCTCCTAGGCTAGGATGTCCCACTCTGTTGTACCAATGGCGACTCTGACAATTACATCTTATAATGTCCGCGGTCTTAACGTTGCTGCTAAACGACACCAAGTAATACGTGAGCTAAAGCATACTGCTTGCTCTGTTGCCTTCCTTCAGGAAACGCATTTAACCCACACTACACCGGTCAGATTGATCTCACCCTACTTTCCACAGTGGTATTACAGCCTCTCTGACACCAACAAGGCTAAGGGTGTTGTCATTGGTTTCAGTAGTGGGATATCTTTTCGCCTAACAGATATGCTAGCAGACGACTTTGGTCGTTTTCTTTTCCTTAAGGGCTTTATAGGCAACACCCAATGCACGTTTGCAAATATATACTGTCCGAATCAAAATCAACCAACCTTTTTCTCACAAATCCTCACTAAACTATCACAATTTGCCAAAGGTATTATTGTCCTTGCTGGTGACATAAACATGCCCCTCGACCTTACAATGGATACGTCCCAGGGCCGATCAAACATATGGTTTAAACGATTAGCTTTTGTTAAAAAAAGACTCATAGATCATCAATTAATAGATGTCTGGCGCCTGCTCCACCCTAAGGACAAAGACTACTCACACTTCTCTGCGACACACCAGTCTTACTCTAGAATAGATAATATATTTCTGGACCACTTCCATCTCCCTCTCCTCAAATCTACACATATAGGAACCGCAACTTTATCTGACCATGCACCTGTGACAATGCGCATGACCATGCCCACCTTAACCCGTAGCACCAATAACTGGAAACTTAATGATTCCCTTCTCTCTAATCAAACTGAAGTCTCCATGTTGGCCTCTCACTTGACGCATTACTTTAAAGAGAACTTACCCTCTGTAACTTCCCCATCTATTGTATGGGAAGCTCATAAGGCCACTATACGAGGACGATTCATTGAGCTCGGTGCAAGGAAAAAAAGGGAGCATGGTCACCAAATTGCACAGGTACTGCAACAAATAACTGACCTTGATAAACAACATAAACTTTCACTCCACAGCGCTCATCTCAAAGCCCTCACGCTTAAACGTGAAGAACTGAAAAACCTTCTAGACTTAGACACTAAAAAGAAACTTCATTGCATATCACAGAAATTCTATGAATGGGGCAATAAACCAAGCAAATTACTTGCTAGATCCCTTAAGGCTACACAAACTAAGTCTTTTATTCCTAAAATTAAACTTCCAACGGGGGAGCTTGTTCATGCAACTCCACATATTGCCAAAGCCTTTAGGGAATTCTACGCAGATTTATATAATATTACAAATGGTTTATCTTCTTTGCCCCCATCAGAGAGGCGCTCTCGCATGCTCTCCTATTTGAGGGCGGCAAACTTCCCTAAACTGTCTAGGTCAGCCCTTAGGGAGATGGAAGCAGATTTTTCAGTTGAAGAATTCCAGACCGCTTTAAAATCCTCCCCTTCAGGTAAAGCTCCCGGCCCTGACGGGTTCACTATTCTTTACTACAAAACATTCCAAGACATCTTACTTCCTCGCCTCACTGCCTACGCTAACTCAATTTCCCAATCTTCAGGTTTATGCCCAGAATCCCTTTCAGCACATATTACTGTTATACCTAAACCCGGTAAAGACCCCACTCTTTGCAGCAGCTACAGGCCAATTTCTTTAATAAATACTGACATTAAACTATTTGCCAAGGTGATGGCCAACCGCATACTCCCTCTACTGCCCAATTGGATCTCGGCAGATCAAACAGGTTTCATACCACATAGAGAGGCTAAAGATAACTCCTTACGGACTATTTCCCTAATCCAGTATGTTCAAAGATGTGCCCAGCCCACCCTGCTTCTTTCTACTGATGCTGAAAAAGCTTTCGATAGGGTGGACTGGGACTATCTTAAGATGACCTTACGTCACTTTGGATTGGGCCCAAAGATGTTTCACTGCATCTCTTCACTTTATTCTGCCCCCTCTGCGCAAATTCGCATAAATGGCTCGTTGCATAATGGCACTAGGCAGGGATGCCCTCTCTCCCCCCTTCTCTTTGCTATCACTTTAGAGCCCTTCCTAGCCACAATTAGACGCAATATAAATATACGAGGTATCCAAGTAGGTGCCAGAACTCACAAATATGCCGCCTATGCCGACGACATACTCTTCTTTATCCAACAACCACGTATCTCTCTACCTAACTTAATGTCAGCATTCTCTACCTTTCAAACGATATCAAACTTTAAAATAAACCTTTCCAAATCTGAAATTTTAAACATTAACCTCCCCAGGTCAGAAGCGGCCTCTTTGAAATCCTTTTTTCCATTCAGATGGGAACAGACTCACATGAAATACTTGGGTATATACCTTACACCTAAACTGCACTCACTTTTTAAGTATAATTACATCCCGCTGTTAAATAACATCAGAGAGGACCTAAGAAAATGGGCTAATCTATCACACTCATGGTTGGGGAAAATAAACATCATCAAAATGAACATTCTCCCTCGCATATTATTTATTTTTCAGATGATCCCACTCGGTGTACCTGTAGGGTTCTTCACTTTTCTGCAAGCGATGATCTCCCGCTTTGTGTGGAAGAACAGCCGCCCCAGAATATCCAGAGACGTTCTTTTTCGCTCCAAGTGTTCTGGGGGTCTGGCACTCCCAAATTTTAAGTCTTATTACCATGCTGTCATACTGTCTAGATTGGCAGACTGGAAATACTCTGTTAATTCAAAACTATTGGTACAACTAGAATACTCTCTGAGTGGTGTAGACCTTTCTGTTGCCCCCTGGTTACCCCGAGCTTTTAGGAATATTACCCACGCTGTTTCAGCACTCATCACGTCCACATTGGATATCTGGGATGCCATGCACAGGAAATTTTCCTGGAACTATGACTCTCCTCTGATGCCTCTTCTTAACCACCACTATTTCCTACCAGGTCTATTGAACCCAGGATTTAAATCCTGGTCTCCAGGAGAACCTCTTCTGTTGCATCACGTCTTAAATGCCAATGTAATTAAACCTCTTCCGGGGATCCTCTGCTCTAAATCACATTTATGGATAAGTGGAGATATTATCAATTGCAACGCTTTATACGATCCCTTCCCCACCCATTACGAGGCTTACAGGATCTAAATAGCATAGAAGAAATACTCCACCCAAAAGACCCCCCTCTGCATGGTATCTCATTATTTTACAAAGCTCTTACTGATCTTTCTAATCCTACATACCCACACTTCCTGGCTAAATGGGAGTTAGATTTAGACTCTCCCCTCACAGACACTCTGAAAGATAAAGTCTTACAACTCGCTCATGTCTCCTCACTCGCTTCAAAAATGGCAGAAGTCAACTACAAACTACTTTCCAGTTAAAATGCACCAATTGTTCCCCGACAGCTCCCCATTGTGCTGGAGGAGATGCGGGAACGAAGCCACACATGCTCATATTTGGTGGCTCTGCCCAATCATTCGGCCCTTCTGGACCAATGTTCTTAATCTTATATTACAGATTACAGACATCAATCTCCCTCTTGATCCTTGGACCGTCCTCTTTCATGCTACTAAAGAAACAATTGGTACCTATAAACGTTCACTCCTTCCTCATTTACTGAATACTGCCAAGGCCCTAATCCCTACTCTGTGGGTTCAACCCACAATCCCGTCTGTAAAAAACTGGTTACATAAGATCTCAGAGGTTCATCATTTGGAGGACATAACTCACAGCATTAGAGGTACTTCCCAGAGACACACTTTAACTTGGGCACCCTGGATAAAGTTCACATCCTCATCCCACTATAAGGAAATCATAACACAACCCGTATGAGCTTACATTTTTAACCATTGTATAGGACCCTTATGACTTAATTTCAGAGATTTCTCCTCTCCTGACTGTGGTTTATCCTACCTCCACACACTTTCATACTTATTGGTAATGTTACACTAAAGTATGACGACACGCATGCCAACCCCCCCCCCCTCTTGATCCCACTCTTTAACCTCTCTTCCATTCTTACCTCCATATCTTCTCTTTTCCCTCACTTTTTCCTTCTATCTGTCTCTCGTTCTGTTTTCTTTTTCCAACTACTTACTCTATTTAGTTGCAATCTTATTTCTTGCTTGTCTATTATGCTCACATAAGTTATAAGCCTCTGTTTAGTCTATGGCTTTATTTGTCCATTCATCCTTTTATGCATTTACAGTGGCATTTATTTAAATGTTGCGTTATGTTGAGATTAGGTGCACAACGCACCTTTTGTATTTTGCTCATAAGATTGTTTATAATATGCTACTTGTTTATTTTATCTTTCTTTTGTAAAAATTCCTTAATAAACAATTATTAAACAAAAAAATAACCAATATGGAAATCCTGGTAAATATGGATATCAGGGTAACTATAATAGGAATGGAAGAAGAGATGAGTACCAATATCAGAATCAATACAAGTCACAAGGAGAACAAAGACCATATGATCAACCTCATTATGATCTTAGGAGGAGCCCAATTCAAACTCAAAATAGATATGAGACACTGAGAGATTATAGGGAAGAGGATAATTTGCGGTCTATTTTAGATTATCGCAGGAGCGAGAGGACACCACCCCGATACGATCATACAGTACGAGCAAGAAGTCCAGCCGGAAAAGGGTTGTAGAGGAGGATTCAAGATCAAAAAGAAAGCGAGAATAATAGGTGAAGGAATATATAATCTGACTGGAATTGAACTGACAAGGAATGAATTATTAACATTGGATAAAGGATTGAAATATGCTCCAAAACGGAATTTGAATAAGTTTCACATATATGTTGATATACAGAAGTATATCAGAAAACGCAATATTAAAAAATACATGTTGAATAAACCGCCCATTAACCAAGCAATAAGGGGGGAGAACTCAGGAGGGATCATGCATAGTAAACTTCGGAACAAATCATTATTTAATCCGCAATTCCATAATAATGAACACATTGAGGTCTTTGGAAGAATGGTGAATCAGGAATTGGAGCAACTTAAAATGAAAAAAAACAATGAAACCTAGAATATAAAAATGGGAATTAAATTACTTACAGAGAATAAACAGGTTATAGCCAGACCAGCTGACAAAGGAGGGGCAATAGTTGTACTATCCAAAGAATACTATCATAAAGAGCTATCAAACCAATTGGAAGATACAAATATGTATATAAAATTAAAGGGGAACCCCACAAAGGAATATAAGAAAGAAGTGATGGATCTGGTAATGCGAGGTGTTTTAAAAAATATTTTAACCAAAAAAGAGGAAAAATATTTGGTTTCTGATACGTGTAAAGTACCCATTTTTTACACAATACCTAAAATTCACAAAAATACCACACAACCACCAGGGAGACCAATAATCAATGGAATCCAATCCATAAATGCAAGGCTGGGAGAGTATGTGGACACTTATCTACAACCATTAGTGCCAAATACGGTGGCGTATTTAAGGGATACCAAGCATTTGATTCAAATTTTGAATGAACTAGAATTAAAACCACAACAGGAATATTGGTTAGCAATGGCAGATGTCTCGTCATTGTACACAATATTAGACCATGATGATGCAATTCAAGCAACAAAGTGGGCCATGGAAAATTTGGGAACTTAATTTCTAAGCAAAGAAGGTTTATTTTGAGATGCTTAGCATTTGAGATGCAACATAACTATTTCTGGTACAATGGAGATTATTACAGGCAATTGAATGGCATGGGAATGGGTGCAAAGTATGTACCTAGTGTAGCCAATATTTTCATGGCAAATTGGGAAGACCTAACTATTTTCATCAATAAACCTCCAAGTTTGAGATTATATAGGAGGTTCATTGATGATTGCATCATAATATGGGAGGGGGACAAAGAGAGATTAACTGAATTTCTTGATCAACTCAATACTAACCAAAAAAATATCAAACTTGTGTATGAAATTACTGAAGAGGTTGTAAACTTTCTAGACTTGCAAATAAAACTGGTCGATGGTGGCATTAGTACAAAAACTTTCTTCAAACCAGTAGAAAGGAATAGTTACATACCGGTGGATAGTTGCCATCATGAGCCCTGGCTGATAAATATCCCTAAGGGCCAGATGATTAGGCTTAGAAGAAATTGTTCGAATACTAAGGAATATCTGGAACAAGCAAAATGGATAGGTAGTAAATTTTTAGCGAAAGGGTATAATGAGGAATTCATTGATGATAAAATACAGGAAGTACTACAAATACCAAGAGAAGATTGAATGCAAGATATACCAAGGAACCATCAACAACAAAATGAGATTCCACTAATAATGAATTATAGTGCACAACACAGACAGGTGGAAAAACTAATTAAAAAATACTGGCCTCTCCTTAGAGCTGATAAAATGCTCCAAAATAGTATACCTGAAAGACCCCATTTTATTTATAGGCAAGCACCAACATTGAGAGACCTTGTAGCTAAAAATGAATTAAAAAATTAATCAATTTTACCAGTGCAATCATTTTTGAGATATAAATTTTATATGTATCCATTAGCTATGTGTATCTAGATATTTTTAAGATTTTAACTAGATGCAATTTTATTAAATCTCCACTAGGGGGATCCATAGTCACCATTTATATATTTATATGGTGTTCTTATGGCAATTTTATATTTACACATAGATGTGTCGATATACTGTGGGGTTTAGTTATCGGCAGTGTACATTTATTTATATATTGTTCCTTTTTTGATATGGCTTCTATATGGTTAGTTTGACAGGTAGGGAAGCTGACTATACATGCAATAACTATGATTGTTTTGGAGAAGCACCTAATTTTATTTTATTTTTATTACTACTTTCTATATGTATATATTTTTCGCATATGTCACGAGTGTGTACTGAATGATAGTGGATTTAGACTTTCCACTAGAGGGAGTATGGGAGTAACTAGTACCTCCTTGTGTTTAAATGTGGTTAATGTTGTTTGTTAACGTAAACTACATATTACCAATCATTTATTAGATTAGCGATTTTTAATCTTTTAATGCTGTTTTATGAATAAAGTTGGTATGAAGTATGATAATCAGGCCCGATGTAAGAACAAAATGATGATTCGATGATACCACTGTTCCTATAGTAACGCTGACACTGGCACCAATATATAATAGAGACTCGAGCGTCGCATGACTATCCTTGAAAAAGTCACGTGTCGGGTGACGTAACGCGTAGGAGGAGTCAGTGACGTATGTTATTGTGGCTAGTCAGCAGCTTGTAACGAGCGGTGTGAGGATCCACCGCGCCCCAAGTGGCTGATTGTCTTCCATCCAGACTGTTATCAATCCAGGCTTACGTTAGTGCACTCAGTGTAGTGCTGCTGGTTTTCTAGTACAAGTTCATTGCGCAATGATGTCTTTTCTTTCTCATTACATATACTGGTGATACCTAAGAATATTCTGTTGTAAACATCTTATCACACAGCGATATTTGGAAACATTTGATGATCAGATTGTATGTTCCAATATAGAGGGGATTATTCCTATTGGCGATGTTGAAGTATAAACAAGAACAGCCACCTATTTTATATGTTTTATTGGGACATTTCTTGTGATATACAATTTTATATTATTTTTATATATTCCCTATTATTAACACTGGACTTTTTATTATTATAATCATCACCACAGAAGGTTTTTTGGATTTTTTAAAACGTATTCACATTTTAGTGGTTGTGTCCTTATCTCAGCACATACACTTTAACAATTCGAGCAATTGGAAGATTTATTGTATTTGATTGGAAGGTTAATATTAGTGCAACTATATATTTTTTCACCATGCAAATGGAAAGTCGCACTATTACCAGCAAACATGCCTGTCAGATCGGCATATTCGGGAATAGTGGAAGTCAATGGGGCTCGAACCTGCAAAATCCAAAATTTCTACTGAAGGCTTGTAAGCAAGTTATTTGCCATAAAAAGTGTATGTACTGCCCCAGAGGACGTGTATAAATTGAAAATTTTTTTTTTTAAATGGCTGTTTTTTTCAGGATCAGAGATTTTAATAATGCTTAAAGTGAAACAATAAAAACTAAAAATTCCTTTAAATATTGTGCCTGGGGGTCCCCCTTAGTCTGCCTGTAAAGTAGCACATCTGGCCAATGTGTGGAACATTGCTGCAGCAAAATTACATTTCTAAAGGGAAAAAATGTCATTTAAAATTGCTTGCGGCTGTAATGTATTGCCAAGTCCCGGCAATATAGATTAAAAATCAAGGAAAAAAACAGTGTGCGGTCCACCCCCCCCCGGTTCATACCAGGCCCTTCAAGTCTGGTATGGACATTAATGGGAACTCCACGCCAAAATAAAAAAAATGATGTAGGTGCCCCCCCAAAATCCATACCAGACCCTTATCCGAGCAAGCAGCCATGGCAGGCTAGGAAAGGGGGGGCAAGCCAGCACCCCCCTCCTGAACCATACCAGGCTGCTTGCCCTCATCATGGGGAGGGTGCTTTGGGGTCCCTCCCAAAGCACCTTGTCCCTATATTGATGGGGACAATGGCCTCATCCCCACAACCCTTGCCCGGTGGTTGTAGGGGTCTAGGGGTTCTTGTTATCGGAATCTGTAAGCCCCCTTTAACAAGGGGGGCCCCCAGATCCCGCCCCCCCATGTAAATGGGCATCGGGTACATTGTACCTCTACCCATTCACCAAAAAAAGTATTGAGGTGACAAAAGGCAATTGCCGGTTTTTGACAATTCCTTTATTAAAAATGTCTTCTTCTTTCCCTGGTTTCTTCCTCCATCTTCCTCCGGTCAACCTTTGGTCTTCCCCATCTTCCCCTGGCTTCTTCTTCCCCTGCTTCGTCCTCCGGTCTTCTTTCTCCACCGCTGCTCCGGCCACTGCTGCCGCCGCTCCGGCTGAAGATTAAAAAAATGAACCTCCTCTGATGCTGCGATGGGGTGGATGATGTCATTCTGAGACCCCACGCCTTGTGACTTCACCGCCCGGGGTATGATGGGCCCCTGATGTTACAAAGGGGGGTCTCCAACTGACATCATCCGGTGGCCATGCACCATAGTTATATATGAAATGTGCACTATGGAATTGGACATAACGGCTGGCTGCAGCGTCGGAGGAGAGTCGTTATTTTCATGTTCAGCAGATCGGTGGTGGGAGCAGTGGTGGAGGAAGAAGACTGGAAGAAGAAGGCGGAGGAAGATGGAGAAGACCGGTGGAAGAAGCGGGGGAGGAAGAAGCTGGAGGAAGAAGAAGACCAAAAGAAGACCAAAAGGAAGATGGAGGAAGAAGAGGGGAAGAAGAAGACATTTTTAATAAAGGAATTGTCAAAAAACGGCTATTGTTTTTGTCACATTTCACTACTTTTTTTGGTGAATGCGTAGGGGTACAATGTACCGGATACCCATTCACATGGGGGGGCCGGGATCTGGGGGTCCACTTATTAAAGGAGCTTCCAGATTCCAATAAGCCCCCCGCCCGCAGACCCCCAAAACCACCAGGCAAGGGCTGTGGGGGTGAGGCCCTTGTTCCCATCAAAGCTCCCTCCCCATGTTGAGGACAAGCGGCCTGGTATGGTTCAGGAGGGGGAGCGCTGGCTCGTCCCCCCCTCTACTGGACTGCCATGGCTGCTTGCTTGGATGAGGGTCTGGTATGGATTTTTGGGGGGCCCGCACGCCATTTTTTTTTTACATTTTGGCGTGAGGTTCCCCTTAAAGTCCATACCAGATCTAAAGGACCTGATATATACGGGGGGGTGGGGTGGTACCCTACGCCGTTTTTTTCCTTGATTTTTGAATAGCTACATTTTTGGAATTGTACACCATAATATTATTGAATAATTACATACCATTGCATGCATTTGAACAGTTAAAATTATGGAATAAACCAAACTGATGTACATTGGCTAATTATGCTGCTGAGTAGTACAATGCATGTTTTCAGGAGGTGATACCATCAGTGGGATTCAAACCCATGGCTTGCTACGCTACAGAGCTGAGCACAATTATACATAGAAAATACAATTACTAATGTTTGATTCTTTTCATTCTATACAATAATGTTTTGCATTTGAGGCATTAATATTATGGTACCAACCATGCTCATGTGGCATTGGCTATTGAGCATCTGCCTATTGTCAGCATATGCTGCTGATTAAGATGTAAGCTTTGCGGTTTTTATTTTCACAGTATATAGCTGGTTAAAGCTGGCCGCCTCGTCCTTAACAACAGATCAGTCCTCAGCTGTCAGCAGGGTTCCCCGCTGGCTGGGGGAAGGTAAAAACATAAAAAACAAAAAAAATCAGCACAAAAAAAATGATGTGACATTCCTAGTATGGATTTGGAGGGGACCCCCACGCCTAAATGAAAAAAAAAAATGGCGTGGGGTTCCCCCCAGGTCTATACCAGGCCCTTCGGGTCTAGTTTGGACCCAGAGGGGACGCTCCATGCCAAAAGTAAAATACAAAAAGGGGGGTCCCCCAAAAATCTATAACAGATCTTTATCCTAGCAAGCAGCCCAACAGGTCAGGAAAGGGAGGGGACGAGGGACTGCCCCCCTCCTGAACCATACCAGGCTTCATGCCCTCAACATGGGGAGGGTGGGTGCTTTGGGGCAGAGGGGGCTCTGCACCCCCCCTGCTCCGAAGTACCTAGCCCCATGTTGATGGGGACAAGGGCCTCATCCCCACAACCCTTGCCTGGTGGTTGTGGGGGTCTGTGGGTGGGGGGCTTATCAGAATCTGGAAGCCCCCTTTACCAGGGGGCTTCCAGGTCCCGCCCTCCCCACCTATGTGAATGGGTATCGGGTACACTGTACCCCTACCCATTCAACAAAAAAAGCAGTGAAATGTGACAAAAGACAAAAGCCGATTTTTGACAATTCCTTTATTGTAAAATAGCTCTGATCCGTCTTCTCCCCCGAGCTGTAGCTTCCGCCGCCATCTTCTCCTGGTGCTGTCTCTCTTGCCGCCATCTTCTGTCACTGTCTTCTTCTGCCACTGTCACTTCCGCCGCCATAACCCCCTGCCGCCATCTCTCCCTCCACCGCCTACTTCTCCCACTGCTGTGTTCTTCCTCGTCGCCGTGTTCTTCCTTGCCACCGTCTTTCTCCATTGTGTTTTAATCCGCTGTCTGGAGTCTCTTTTATACAGCCATGGGGCATGATGTCACACGGAGAGCCTGCCCCCCTTTATTAAAAAACAAAACAAAAAAAGGGTGGGCTCTCTGTGTGACATCATTGGATGTTCACGCCCCATGGCTGTGTAAGAGACGCCAGACAGTGGGTGACAACACAACAGAGGAAGGCAGCGGTGAGAAAGAACATGTCATAAACTGTGCATCAAATCTCCACCTCAAATCTCCAGCTACAGGCCAAAGATCGAAGTCCATTTGCATGCACATAAACAAAGCATCAGTTTTCTAAGCATATGTACCTGAGCAGTGTAAACCCTACAATTTTAAATGTCCAAGTCCCTGGGCATGATTGGTGCTAACAAACATTAAAGTGTGTGAAATTATACTTTTTAAATAAAAATACCCCTATAATACACAAGCTTAATGTATTCTAGTAAAGTTAGTCTGTAAACTAAGGTCTGTTTTGTTAGTTTATAGCAGTAGTTTGTTATTTTATAAACTTACAGCAGGCCGTGGCCATCTTAAGTGTGGGCATCTGAAGCCAGACTGCATTTCTTCCTGGATCTCATCCTTGCAGATCTCGCACATGCTCAGTGCAGCACAAGGAGTGTAATAGGTTTCAGGTCAGGTTTCCATAGCAACGGCAGTGTCAGAGGAAGTTGCCGCCCCTTCCCAGAAGGCATTGCAAACAGGAAATGATGCGATGGGCCACGGCCAGGGAGGAGGAAGTGAAAAATGAATACAGCAGATATACAGTAGGTGCTGAGAAAAAAAATTAAAACATATCCAATTCGTTTACAGTGCACAGTTTAGTGAGGGATGCTGAAGAGTTGTAAAAGTGGGTGGAACTCCACTTTAACATCAGTCCCTGGCTGCAATGAACTTCCAATCTAAAGTCCAAAACTAACTTTCTTATATTAGAGACTATTTGAACAGGAGACAAATAAAATGCCAGCATGTCTTTGGATTGCGGTGAGAAACCCACACATGGAGCGCATATAAACTTCAATACAAGCATTAGCATGTTGGGGATTTTAACCAGCAACCCCAGTGCTGCTAGATAGAATTACTACTCACTTAGCCAGTGGGCAGCCTCACACATGTAGTCTGCATTTCTCTGGTGTGAAAACCAGCCCTAAGTCCATAGCCATGCTCTGCGTCTCAGTGTCACAAACAATATACAATATATTGTCCTAAGTATTGGGACACATGCCTTTATACGCACATGAACTGTAATGGTAGTCCATAGGGTTCAAAATTTAATTGGCCCACCCTTTGCAGCTATAACAGCTTCAACTCTTCTGGGAAGGCTGTCCACAAGGTTTAGGAGTGTGTCTATGGGAATGTTTGACCATTCTTCCTGAAGTGCATTTGTGAGGTCAGGCACTGATGTTGGACGAGAAGGCCTGGCTTACAGTCTTCACTCTAATTCAACCCCTAAGGTGTTCTGTTGAGTTGAGGTCAGGACTCTGTGTAGGCTAGTCAAGTTCCTCCACCCCAAACTCCCTCATCCATGTCTTTATGGACCTTGCTTTGTGCACTGGACCAAATCATTTGGTGGAGGGGGGATTATGGTGTGGGGGTGTTTTTCAGGGCTTGGTCTCTTAGTTCCAGTGAAGGGAACTCTTAAGGTGCCAGCATACCAAGACATTTTGGACAATTTCATGCTCCCAACTTTGTGGGAACAGTTTGGAGATGGCCCCTTCCTGTTCCAACATGACTGCGCACTAGGGATGAGCTTCGAGTTCAAGTCGAACTCATGTTCGACTCAAACATCAGCTGTTCGCCAGTTCGCCGAACAGCAAACAATTTGGGGTGTTCGCGGCAAATTCGAAAGCCGCGGAACACCCTTTAAAAGTCTATGGGAGAAAGCTATGGGATGAGCCGAAAACCCCCCTGTTCGGTTCGCACCAGAACTTGCGAACAGGCAAAAAATTTGTTCGAACACGCGAACACCGTTAAAGTCTATGGGACACGAACATGAATAATCAAAAGTGCTAATTTTAAAGGCTTATATGCATGGTATTGTCATAAAAAGTGTTTGGGGACATGGGTCCTGCCCCAGGGGACAAGGATCAATGCAAAAAAATGTTTTAAAAACGTCCGTTTTTTTCGGGAGCACTGATTTTAATAATGCTTAAAGTGAAACAATAAAAGTGTAATATTCCTTTAAATTTCGTACCTGTGGGGTGTCTATAGTATGCCTGTAAAGGGGTGCATGTTTCCCGTGTTTAGAACAGTCTGACAGCAAAATGACATTTCAAAGGAAAAAAAGTCATTTAAAACTACTCGCGGCTATTAATGAATTGCTGGTCCGACAATACACATAAAAGTTAATTGATAAAAATGGCACGGGAATTCCCCACAGGGGAACCCCGAACCAAAATTTTAAAATAAAATGACGTGGGGGGTCCCCCTAAATTCCATACCAGGCCCCTCAGGTCTGGTATGGATATTAAGGGGAACCCCAGCCAAAATTTTTTTTAAAAATGGCGTGGGGTCCCCCTCAAAATCTATACCAGACCCTTCAGGTCTGGTATGGATTTTAAGGGGAATCCTGCGCCAAAATTTAAAAAAAATGGTGTGGGGTCCCCCCAAAAATCCATACCAGACCCTTATCCGAGCACGCAATCTGGCAAGCTGCAGGAAAAGAGGGGGGGGACGAGAGAGCGCCCCCCCTCCTGAACCGTACCAGGCCACATGCCCTCAACATTGGGAGGGTGCTTTGGGGTAGCCCCCAAAACACCTTGTCCCCATGTTGATGGGGACAAGGGCCTCATCCCCACAACCCTTGCCCGGTGGTTGTGGTGGTCTGTGGGTGGGGGGCTTATCGGAATCTGGAAGCCCTCTTTAACAAGGGGACCCCCAGATCCCGGCCCTCCCTCCTGTGTGAAATAGTAAGGGGGTACAAAAGTACTTCTACCATTTCACAAAAAAACTGTCAAAAATGTTAAAAATGACAAGAGACAGTTTTTGACAATTCCTTTATTTAAATGCTTCTTCTTTCTTCTATCTTCTATCTTCTACCTTCCTTCGGTTTCTTCCTCCATCTTCTTCTTCTTCTGGTTCTTCATCCAGCATCTTCCTTCGTGGCGTCTTCTTCCCTTCTTCTCCTCGGGCCGCTCCGCATCCATGATGGCATGGAGGGAGGCTCCCGCTGTGTGACGCTTCTCCTCTTCTGACGGTTCTTAAATAATGGGGGGGCGGTGCCACCAGGTGACCCCGCCCCCTCTGACGTCATGGGGAATGCCACAAGGAAGTCCCCGTGCGTCAGAGGGGGGCGGGGTCACCTGGTGGCCCCGCCCCCATTATTTAAGAACCGTCAGAAGAGGAGAAGCGTCACACAGCGGGAGCCTCCCTCCATGCCATCATGGATGTGGAGCGGGCCGAGGAGAAGAAGGGAAGACACCGTGGAGGAAGATTCCGGACGAGAACACCGGAGGAAGAACCAGAAGAACCAGAAGAAGAAGAAGATGGAGGAAGAAACCGAAGGAAGATAGAAGAAGCATTTAAATAAAGGAATGGTAAAAAACTGTCTCTTGTCATTTTTTACATTTTTTACAGTTTTTTTGTGAAATGGTAGGGGTAAAAGTACCCCCTTACCATTTCACACAGGGGGGAGGGCCGGGATCTGGGGGTCCCCTTGTTAAAGGGGGCTTCCAGATTCTGATCAGCCCCCCGCCCGCAGACCACCACAACTACCGGGCAAGGGTTGGGGGGATGAGGCCCTTGTCCCCATCAACATGGGGACAAGGTGTTTTGAGGGGCTACCCCAAAGCACCCTCCCAATGTTGAGGGCATGTGTCCTGGTATGGTTCAGGAGGGGGGGCGCTCTCTCGTCCCCCCCTCTTTTCCTGCGGCCTGCCAGGTTGCGTGCTTGGATAAGGGTCTGGTATGGATTATTGGGAGGACCCCACGCCATTTTTTAAAAAATTTTGTCCGGGGTTCCCCTTAATATCCATACCAGACCTGAAGGGCCTGGTGTGGAATTTAGGGGGACCCCCACATAATTTTTTTTTTTAAATTTTGGTTCGGGGTTCCCCTGTGGGGAATTCCCATACTGTTTTTATCAATGAACTTTTATGTGTATTGTCGGACCGCCAATTCATTAATAGTCGCGAATAGTTTTAAATGACTTTTTTTCCTTTGAAATGTCATTTTTCTGTCAGACTGTTCTAAACACGGGAAACATGCGCCCCTTTACAGGCATACTATAGACACCCCCCAGGTAAGAAATTTAAAGGAATATTACACTTTTATTGTTTCACTTTAAGCATTATTAAAATCACTGATCCCGAAAAAATAGCTGTTTTTAAAACTTTTTTTACATTGATCCATGTCCCCTGGGGCAGGACCCGGGTCCCCAAACACTTTTTATGACAATAACTTGCATATAAGCCTTTAAAATTAGCACTTTTGATAATTCATGTTCGTGTCCCATAGACTTTAAAGGTGTTCGCGTGTCCGAACAAATTTTTTGCCTGTTCGCAAGTTCTGGTGTGAACCGAACATGGGGGTTTTCGGCTCATCCCTACTGCGCACTAGTGCACAAAGCAAGGTCCATAAAGACATGAATGAGGGAGTTTAGGGTGGAGGAACTTGACTGGCCTGCAGTCCTGACCTCAGCTCGATAGAACACCTTTTGGCTGATTTAGAGCAGAGACTGCGAGCCAGACCTTCTCATCCAACCTCAGTGCCTGACCTCACAAATGTGCTTCTGGAAGAATGGTCAAACATTCCCATAGACATACTAAACCTTGTGGACAGCCTTCCCAGAAGCTATTATAGCGGCAAATGGTGGGCCAAATCACATTTTACCCTGCGGACTAAGACTGGGCTGCCATTAAAGTTCATGTGTGTGTAAAGGTAGGCGTCCCAATACTTTTGGCTAGATAGTGTATCTGGAAAGATTTACAATGGTGGTGGAACCCTTCTACACAAAAATACTACATTTAGACATAATTTTAGGATCTGAGTCAGGAGTTATGTTTAACAACATAGGGAGATGAGACAACATCTCTGCAAGTGGCATGCTTGGGATTCAAACCCAGATCCTCACAGCTGCTAAACAGAAGTTCTAACCTCTAATCCACAGAGCTGCCACATGTGTAACCCTCCTAGACATAAATACACATATACTGCATTTCTTTGTACATAGAATGGTGGAATTACATTAATTACATTAATCAGGAGTTATTCTTCTTGATTTATTCTGTGAGATTTGGTGGTTCTTGGTGGGTGAGTGTGAAATAGTGATGTTATCCTCTGATTTTTGGGAATTACATTTTAATCTCTGATGTTGGTACACATATCACATTTTTTGGGCTCAAATTTATGATTAATTGTAAATAATAAAAAACACACAAAATTGTGACTCATTTTAAATTTGTATCAGCAATGGTACTGTTTGTGGTTTGTAGAAACACCTGTGTGAGTTTGTGTAAAGATTTTTGTGAGATGGACAGCAAGAAATGAAAGTGACAGCGAAAAATATATTTTACCAAAACATTCCACATTTCACATTCTAGAATTTTAAAAACAAAATAGATGAAGTAGAAGCAACATTGTTGCAAAGTCAATTTCTTTGAGAGAACGATACATTTCATCTCAACATGAAAATGATTTACTTAGGGAAGTTACAATTGTACTATTATAATCAATTGCTGAAACTTGCATTGGGTTACATAACTCTCATTTTCACACCCAAAAAATGATCTTTAAGGCCTCATGTAAACAGCTGCTGGTAAACGGACCTTTAGGAGCAGTTAGGCATTTTTTTTTCAACTGCTCCTGAACCCTCCTCTATGTTATCTTATCAGCACATGTACACAGGTTCATTTATAGTCATTTCTAGGCAGTTATGTTTAGAGGCTTTTTTGGAACCCAAAAAAATGCGTTCAGAAGCTGTGTTTAGAGGCATTTCAAATGCCAAATGCAGCTAAATGCGTTTAGTTTACAGGCGTTTTTCATTTTTGGCTATTTAAAAAAAATTAAAAATAATAAATATTTTTTTTTCAAACGCTTCTAGACACAAACGTGGCTAAACACGGCTAAATGTGACTAAACCCGGCATGTAAATGCGGCTAAACGTCCGTTTCTAGCTGTAATGTTAAATCATTCAGGAGAGGTTGACCAACATCCCATGTACATGAAGCCTAACCCAACACTCATTTTGGTATTTACTATAACTGGGATTTAAAATGAGAGTTGTTTGCAGGTCTGAGCATGCTTAGTTGTGTTGGCACCAAGTTGTAAAGAGACAGGGAATTTTTCTCTTCTCAGACTTTGAAAGAAATTTCAGTGTAGAAATCACTTTTTCACACAGTTTAAAAGCAGATTATCTTTAAACAATATACCGCATATTTCAGTACAATTTAGGCAATTATATCATGCTCTAAACATTAATTCCATGTGCAATAGTCGTGATCTTAACAAGAGTCATGGTTTGGGTGCTATTTGTTTTCAGGGAGCTGTAGTAAATTTGTTTTTGAGAGTATTTTTGCATCAGCGCTATAGTGAATACAGTTTTAGCGCTGATTACCGCAATTAGTGCTAATTATCGCTAATTTGCGGTAATTAGCGAACAGCGCTATAGTAAATGACCCCCACTTTGTTCAAAGGCATGCAACACAAAACAGGTTGAACGTACTCTCTGAACTGCTAAATTACGGTCAATAAGATTTTTTTGATCTAGATTGATTAAGAAAAAATGCCTGTCAACATGAGTCCTTGCCCTCACTTCTGACCTAAAGGATCACCATCACTGAAGTAGGAGGTGAAGGAAAATCTTACACAATAGGGGCACAGGACGTAAAAAAATCCTGCTTTCTGTTCCACTATGTATGTGCTAAATCATACTTTATATGATTCTAATTTTCATTACAGGCCGTATTTCTTCAGCAACTGCAATTAGGATATTTGCAAAATCAGGTAACATTTCTACAGCTAACATGTTCTTTTCAGTTGCAGGCAATTTCTCTTATTTAAGATTTTTCATTTTTTATATATGTTTTTTATAGTATCCTGGAATTTAGCTTAGATTAAAATATGAATCAGTTGCTATGGGTTAGAAGTGCTTTTCCTTACCAAAAAAACCTAGACGACCTAGAAGTAGTCACAAAAGAAGGACAGACTATCCATGGGTCCAGTTGTTTAGCCAGTTCCCAGGAATGGAGTGACATTTCTCAACTCCATACCATCGGCTCTGTTTCACTTACAGGTTCCAGTACATCTTCAGCCAATAGATCTGATCAGGGTTATATTTAACCTTACATCTTGTGAGGCCTTGCTTTCCTGGAGGTCCATAAGTGAACCCTGTGCCATATCTGAGAACCACATGGTGTCCCAAGAATAAATAGTATCTTTGGATCCTGCCTGACCATGCCGCTGCTATGGCTGCTGTCACCAAACCAAGACCCACTCCTGACCCAAGCCAGCTGATATAACACACCAAGGTAAAGGCTTTTGCTCATCGCCTCTTTGAGGCCTAGTGCAGTACTCTGCTTTTGTGACACATTATTGAGACATCTAAAGTGTGGTAGTTAGATGGGGTCCAAAGGATACAGTCCTAGAGCTGGCCAGCAACCTCCGGTGTGGTTTGGAGTGTCCCCAGAACACTTTCTAAGCCTTGGGGGTTCCCATCCTGGGTTCTCTGTGGGATTTTTGGGCAGGTATGAGGAATTGGAAAGTGTAAACTGAGTTTGCAAACAAAGCCCATTAGTTGTCCTATGAGCAGAGGCACCCAGAGTAAGGTATTGATAGCTTTGAGTCATCTGTTTTGTATAAATGTAAAGTTTCTTTATTCCACCAAATGAAACCTGTTTCATGGCAAAATTTGCCACTTCCCCAGTTTAAGCTGATAACAATGGTGTTGATTGTGGCAAGGTGATGTCATCTGGTGAGGGTGGATCTCGTGAAGCTTTCACTGGATGACATCATCTCACCATTTACTTCACCTTGAATTGAGGATGTGGCAACTTTAGCTACGCAACATGCTTTATTTTGTGAAATAAAGAAACCTTAACAAAAACAGATGACTCCCATCTATTATTAAACACCCCAGATAGCAAGCATGTGTGCTGAAAGTTTAAAAATGACTTGCTAGCTATTGCTAGCAATATAGCTATTGCTATCTAGCTATTGCTAGACTTGCCAGGCTTCACAAGTTTGTTGCACAATTGCAGCAAGTCTGCATTGCATAACTCCAAATCAACTTTCTTTGCAGATGTAGCGATGGTGGACAATACTTGTAATATTGTGTGTGTTCCCCGTCATTCCTCACCTATAGGATATCCCTTTAATGCTGTGTGCCAGTGACTGTCATCATATTTGTGAGCCCATCCCAATGGATTGTGGGGCTAGTAGTCTTTCTGATCAGTGAAAGAGGGAGGACCCTCTTCCTCAGACCCAAAGCTTGTGGAAAGATGTCTGAACCCAGAGTGTCAGGTGGGTTGTAAGGTTCAGAGGATCATGGTGATGCAGATGAGCAGGTAAATCCAAGAAGTCCTCTAGGGGCCGTGCTACATTTGGGGCTCGTCCAGAATTTATTCTGCAGCAGGCCCTAGTCAACCTAGACAAGAGCCTAGATCCGCATGGGTGGCAGCTTCTGAGGCTGCGGTCGATTGGGGCACAGCTCAGGGAGTTCGAGAGGAAAGAAGCACTGTTCTGGAAATCTCAGGAAGTGAGTGCACTGAGAGGGAGATTTGACAGTTGGTGAGAGCCCTGGCCCCAGGACATATGGATATGGAAGCTGAGCACGACCTGGTAAAAGTCAGGGTACTGTTGAAATAGCAGGTAGAAATACCTGTGTGCTTACAGGAAGAAGAGGTACGCCTAGCTAAGGGGGTGACTGACAGGGTGACCCCACTAAAAGTACTAAAAGTGGGGGAGAGCCTGTTGAGAGGCAACCATTGTCGAGGACCCAGGAGAAGGGTTCAGGATCAGTTGGGATAGACTCTCAAGGGGCCAGTGCCCCTCCCGTATTCTTCTACACCCATATGTGCCGGCTAATTGATGGCCTAGTGAAGAACGGATTTGGAAATGCCAACCAGAGCTATCAGAGACTCAGATTTTTCTCAGAGCAGTTACCGACCCCTATTGAAGACCAGTTTGAGACCTGGATGAGTCAGCCATTCAGGCTATGGAGGAATGGAGTGTTTCATGGGCTGTGAAGTGACAGCGGTTCAGTGAGTCTTCAAGGCTCTGCGGCTGATGTAATCCGCAATTTGAGAAATGGAAAGAGAACCTGTATTGCTATGGACTACATAGATGCTTTGTATGCTGTATTTGGAAGAGTTGAAACAACTGCGGATCTGATGTACAAATTTAATCACACTCATCAACAAAAGGGGGGGGAGCCTCTCTGAGTACATCTCCCGAGTAGACAGAATGTTGCACCAGATTATCCTTATAAGGGGGTATGGATCCCAAGGACGTTGATCAAGCTAGTTTAGACCGGGTTTTACAAAGGGCCCAGCCAAACCATCCCATTGTCTTGAAGTTATTACTGAAAAGAACCAAGGTGGTATCTACATACCCTGAATTGATAAATGAAGTGCGAGAAAAGGAAACTATTGGAAGAAAAGAGCTAAGGAACGAGAGAATCGAGCACTACCGCTGTTAATAGGGAGAAAGTAATTGCCCAAACTGTCCATGTAGAAGCAGGTTATTCAGGTGAGGACAATGGAACTGAATCAGAACCGGCTGGACTGGCCATCTCTGATACTGGCGAGCGAACTCGGACCCACCGAACTGGTGGCTCAGGTAGTTCAAGCCCAAACTCAGATGTGTAATGCTCTAATGCAAGTAATGAAGACCCAAGCAGGTCCAGGAACAGGGATTTCACCAAGGAGGGACAAAAGTTTCCAGAGTGCGAGAAATGTTACAGATGTGGAGAAGTTGGACACTTCTGGGCTGGGTGCCCCAAAGCTGGAATTAGCCCACAATTACTCACAAAAGTTTTAAAAGCCTTACAGAAGCTACTCTTCCAAAAGCCGGCGGGAAAATTCAGGGGACCTCAGTGAAGGAGCTAGCTGAGAGTCCTGTGGGAAAACTGTGCTCCAAAGTTAAGAAAGCACCCAAGAAAAAAAAAAGGCACAAAAGTCGTTTGCTACCTCTTCCCCTCCCTTGCCTGGTAAAAAGAAAACCAGGCCCCCAGGGAAGGAAAGCTTGACATGGGAAATCAATGCACACCCTTCTGAGCGAGTTGGTAAACAGACTCCATCACCTCCTTAGGGCTCAAGCTATAGACTCACCAGCTGGAAATCTGCCAAAGGACCTAGAGGTGCCTTCTCCTATAGTCTCGATACAAGTAGAGGGGATCTATACTCAAGCTTTGCTGGATACCGGAGCCCAGGTGACATTGTTGTATCGAGATTTCTATCACAAGTACTTGAGACACATTCCTTTGTGTAAACTCTAAGAGTTAGAGATCTGGGGTATAGGAACCAAAAAGTGCCCGTATGATGGCTATATACCCATCAAGATAACCTTTGATACTCCCTTGGCTGGAAAGCCGGAGACCTTCGATACTTTGGCTGTTGTTTGTCCCTGACCTCCTGGGGCAGGCCGCGATTCATTGCTGATAGGCACCAACACCAATCTTGTAAGGAGGTTACTCATGTTGTTGGCGTTGGAGGGTGCTTCCATAGGGAATATCCATCCTCAGTTGCGGCAGGCTTTTCAGCAAGTGTTGCCATAGAAGAAGGCCCTCATGGAAGGAGTCGGAAAACTGTGGCGATTAGATACCCAAGAAAAGGTTTTGCAACCTGGGGAAAGAACCGGCATAAAAGCCACTGTTAAGTTGTCGTGGGATCAACCGGGTACCTATGTGGTGATAGAAGCTGATTCACTGGGAAAGTAAGTGCTGCCACCCCAGTGACAGGGCACGACTTAATCCGTAAGGAAAATGGAAGAGAGACCACTGTCCTGAGCCCAAATATGTTGAAAATGTTCTCCAAGAATGACTTTGGTGTAGGTTTTGCCGGGAGTGCCCAACACTGAATTCGGCTAAGTGAAGATAAGCCTTTCAAAGAAAGAGCTGGAAAAATCCCTCTGTGCGACCTGGGGGACCTTGGAGAACAGTTGGCTGGACTAAAAAGATTGGGGGTTATTAGGGAGTACAGGAGCCCTTATGCCACTTCAATCGTGGTTGTGAGAAAGAAAAATGGGTCCCTCCAGATGTGTATTGACTAACAAACCTTGAATCGGAGGACTGTCCCAGATCAGTACACAACCCCTTGCATAGAAGAGGCCCTTCAATGCTTATCAGGAGCTAAATAGTTCAGTGTTCTGGATCTGAAGATTGGATATTATCAGATACCCATGCATTCAGACGACCAAGAGAAGATAGGCTTTATCAATCCTCTAGGATTCTTCCAATTCGACCGAATGCTGCAGGGATTAACAGGGGCTCCCGCCAACTTTCAGAGACTGATGGAAAACACAGTGGTTGATATAAACTTGATAGAAGTGTTAGTGTATCTGGATGATATCATCGTTTTTGGAAAAATGTTGGAGGAGCATGAAGCTTGATTGGAGAAAGTTTTCCAACGACTAGCTCCTCATTCAGCCCCCAACGAGGGGCTGAAGTTGTCATTGTCAATTCTATCAAAACTCAGTCACATATTTTGGACATGTAGTATCAGCCGAGGGAGTAGCTACTGACCCTCAGAAGCTGGAGGCTGTTACTTCCTGGCTTCGCCCAAGCACCGTCACTGAATTGAGGTTGTTTCTGGGTTTCTGCTCCTACTCTAGAAGATTTGTGAAGAATTTCCCACAGATTGCCAAACCCCTGATTGAGTTATTGCAGAAGCAGATGAGAGAGGACCTGCAGAAGGCCCACGCTGGAGGACCAAGGAAGCCACATGAGTCTATTCAAGACCAATACACAGGGAAGTGTGAAAGAGCCTTTGAACGCCTGAAAGGGAGCCTTATTAAAGCACCTGTGTTGACCTATGATGACCCCCTCAAAACCTTACTAATTACATGTGGATGCTAGCAGAGATAGCCTGGGGGGAGTGTTATATCAAGAGTCGGAAGGAAGACTCCGCCTGGTGGCTTATGTGAGTCGCAGCCTTACCCCCCCCCCCCCCCGAGAGGAATTATCCGGTACACAAATTGGAGTTCCTGGCTCTCAAGGGGGCTGTAGTGGATAAGCTACAAGATTATCTATATGGGGACACGTTTGTGGTTAAAACGAATAATAAGCTGTCCACTGCCAAAACTGGATGCCATTGGACATCGGTGGTTGGCCGCTCTGTCTGAGTTCTGGTTCAGTTTGAAACATCGGCCAGGAGTGGGAAACCGAGACACTGATGCTCTTTTCCGAAGACCTTACGCCACGGATACCGGTAAGAAGAGTTAAGTCCATTTGCACTTGGAGGAAGTACTGACTGTATGCCAAGGAGTAGAACACAGACATAAAGGGGCAACAGGAGCCGAAGCTATGGGGGTTACCCCTGCTGGAGTGCCAAGATATTACTGCGACCTGACACAAGTGTGTGACACATGAGGAGGGACCAACGCAAAGACCCATTGGGTAGCCTTTTAAAGAAATCCTTGTCAGTCCAGGATCCTCAGATGCTGTTAAGTAGTTCCATTGAGGGAGCTAAAGTAGTCTATAAAGAATGGGAACGAATGCGGTTAGAGGACCAGAAAGGCCCTTCTGAGAAACCAGAAGATGTTCGTCAACTGTTCCTTCTTGGGAAACACCGATTAACAGCGTTGACCGCTCTCCATGATGATCAAGGCCACTTAGGTCCAGATAGAACCTTTAAGTTAGTCAGAGAACTATTTTATTGGCTGTCCATGAGGGATGAAGTGGAAAGCTTCTGTCGCTCTTGCATCAGATGCATTCAGAAAAAGACTTTACCAGACAGTGCAGCCCCAATGGGCCATCTACAGATTCAGGGACCAATGGAGCTGGTGCGCATTGATTTCTTGTGCTTGGAACCTGACCTGAGTGGGCGCAGTAATGTCCTGGTTGTGACAGATCACTTTACTCGTTTGCTCAGGCTTTTCCCACTAGGGATCAGCAAGCCAGTACTGTAGCAAAGACCCTAGTGGAGAAGTTTTTCATTCATTACAGACTGCCTCAGTGTCTACACTCAGATCAAGGTCGGGATTTTGAGAGCAAGCTAATCCAAAGATTGTGTGAACTCTTGAGTATCAAAAAGTCCAGAACCACTCCTTACTGTCCCCAAGGAGATCCACAACCTGAACGTTTCAACTGTACTCTGTTGAACATGTTTGGAACCCTTCCTTTGGAGAAGAAACAACATTGGGGAGATCACATTGCTGCAGTGGTTCATACTTACTCCCCTATCGGTTGATGCTTGGCAGGGAAGCTCGCTTGCCAGTAGATTTGGCTTTTGGAACATCATTAGATCACACATCCCAGGCCTCTTACTGAGGGTATCTCGACAGACTTCAAAAGAATTTAAAGACTGTCTATGAGAAAGCTAGAGAAGCATCTACCACCAGAGAACAGAGAAACAAGAAAAACTTTGATCTCAGAGTAAGGGTTCAAGACCTGCAATCTGGAGATCGGGTGTTGTTGCTCAATCTGGGAGTGCCAGGGAAACATAAGCTGGCTGATCGATGGTGCTCCCAGCCCTATATTGTCTTCAAATGATTACCTGGGCTCCACGTGTATCAGATCCGCCCTGAAGGCCAGACTGGCCCTTGAAATTTTGGCATCAAAATCATTTGTTGCCTATATCCGAGGCTGTCAGAGTGCCTCCATCCCCTTACCCAGAGGCCTATTAGACTCCTACCCTGAGGTCTAGGATTGATCGGGGCCGTGAACCCACGCCTCCAGATAAGGAAAGTTATGAGGAAAAACTAACCCTTGATTGGCTATGGGTTCCCCCTCTGAAGACGACCTTACCCCTCCTCAGATTTAAGTAGGGAACAGTAAGAAAGTGTATTCTGAGAGGAAGACCCGGTTTCTTCTGCCTGAATTTGAAGGGCTAGAGTTTCACCCTGCAAGAGGAAACGAGGTAGTTAAGATGGAACTCAGTGAGACGTCTAATGTGGCGGAAACCCCTGTTTCCCTTAATAATGAAGTATAAAGTGAGAATGTTTCTGACTAGGGATGGGCTTTATGTTGGAGTTGAACATGAGTTCGACTTGAACATTGGCTGTTCACCCGTTCGCCGAACAACAAACAATTTGGGGTGTTCGCAGCAAATTCGAAAGCCGCGGAACACCCTTTAAAAGTCTATGGGAGAAATCAAAAGTGCTAATTTTAAAGGTTTATATGCATGGTATTGTCATAAAAAGTGTTTATGACAGGGGACATGTATCAATGCAAAAAAAAAGTTTTAAAAATGGCCGTTTTTTCGGGAGCAGTGATTTTAATAATGCTTAAAGTGAAACAATAAAAGTGTAATATTCCTTTAAATTTCATACCTGGGGGGTGTCTATAGTATGCCTATAAAGGGGCGCATGTTTCCCGTGTTTAGAACAGTCTGACAGCAAAATGACATTTCTAAAGAAAAAAAAGTCATGTAAAACTACTATCGCTAGCGCCGGCTATAATGAATTGTCAGTCTAGCAATACACATAAAAGTTCATTGATAAAAACTGCATGGAATTTCCCCACAGGGGAACCCGGAACCAACATTTTTTTAAAAAATGCATGGGGGTCCCCCTAAATTCCATACTAGACCTTTCAGGTCTGGTATGCATATTAAGGGGAACCCCGTGCAAAAAAAAAAATTGCGTGGGGTCCCCTCAAAATCCATACCAGACCCTTCAGGTCTGGTATGGATTGTAAGGGGAACCCTGCGCCAAAATTTAAAGAAAAAATGGCGTGGGGTCCCCCCAAAAATCCATACCAGACCCTTATCCAAGCATGCAACCTGGCAGGCTGGAGGAAAAGAGGGGGGATGAGACAACGCCCCCCCTCCTGAACCGTACCAGGCCACATGCCCTCAACATTGGGAGGGTGCTTTGGGGTAGCCCCCCAAAGCACCTTGTCCCCATGTTGATGGGGAGAAGGGCCTCATCCCCACAACCCTTGCCTGGTGGTTTTGGGGGTTTGTGGGCAGTGGGCTTATTGGAATCGGGAAGCCCCCTTTAACAAGGGGACCCCCAGATCCTGTGTGAATTGGTAATGGAGTACAAATGTACCCCTACCATTTCACAAAAAAGTGTCAAAAAGGTTAAAAAACACAAGAGACAGTTTTTTCTTCTTTCTTCTGGTCTTCCTTCAGTGTTCTTCTTCTTCCTCCATCTTCTTCTTCTTCATCTTCTTCTTCTCCATCTTCTTCTTCCTCCGCTCTTCTCGTCCCGCAACTTCCTCCGCTCCGTCTGCACGATGCACCTCAGTGGGAGTCTTCTGCCGTGTGACGCTTCGGTATCTGGTTACGTAACCAGGTGACCCCTCCCCCCTCTGACAACACGGGGAAAGCCACAGGGAAGTCCCCGTGAAGTCTCTATGTGTCAGAGGAGGGCGGGGTCACCGGGTGGCACTGCACTCCGTTATATAAGAAGTGTCAGAAGAACCGAAGCGTCACATGGCGGAAGACTCCCACTGAGGCGGATCGTGCAGATGGAGCAGAGAAGAAGCCAGAGGAAGATGCAGGACGAGAAGAGCGGAGGAAGAAGAAGATGGAGAAGAAGAAGATGGAGAAGAAGAAGATGGAGGAAGAAGAACACAGAAGGAAGACCAGAAGAAAGAAGATGGAAGAAGAAGAAATTAATAAAGGACTTGTCAAAAACCGTCTCTTGTGTTTTTTAACCTTTTTGACACTTTTTTTGTGAAATGGTAGGGGTACATTTGTACCCCATTACCAATTCACACAGGGGGCGGGATCTGGGGTCCCCTTGTTAAAGGGGGCTTCCATATTTCCATAAGCCCCCCCGCCCTCAGACCCCCACAACCACCGGGCAAGAGTAGTGGGGATAAGGCCCTTCTCCCCATCAACATAGGGAAAAGGCCCCCCAAAGCACCTTCCCAATGTTGAGGGCATGTGGCCTAGTACGGTTCAGGAGGGGGGGCGCTCTCTTGTCCCCCTCTTTTCCTGGGGCCTGCCAGGTTGTGTGCTCAGATAAGTGTCTGGTATGGATTTTTGGGGGGACCCCACGCTATTTTTCAAAACCATTTTGGCGCAGGGTTCCCCTTAAAATCCATACCAGACCTGAAGGGTCTGGTATGGATTTTGAGGGGGACCCCCACACCATTTTTTCTTACATTTTGATGCAGGGTTCCCCTTAATATCCATACCAGACCTGAAGGGCCTGGTATAGAATTTAGGGGGACCCCCACGCATTTTTTTTTTTTTTAAATTTTGGTTCGGGGTTCCCCTGTGGGGGAATCCCATGCCGTTTTTATTAGGGCTGCGGAAAATAAAGATTAATTCCTCAGTAATCGTAAATTTTTTTATCGATCAAAATTATTTTGATTGGTACTCACCTCTCCGCCGGATTCCGTGTCTTCAGGGAGTTCCATCGGAGATCCAGGGACGTCACGGACATCAACATCACCGGACTCCTCCCCCCTTCCCCAAGTGCCTCCGTGTGCTAACGAAGGGAAGGGGGGAGGAGTCCGGTGACGTCGATGTCCGTGAAATCATAAATTGAGGAAGACAGATCCTAACGATTTGATTGATCTCACTGGTCAAAGTATTCAGATAAACATCTATGTAAATCCTGGACTTGACTATGAAAATCAACATATCTGAGGGCTTTCCTGGCTGCAAGTCAGTTTGACAATGAACTGACATTGATTGGTTATCCAGCAATCAAGAAACATTTATGATGAGGGCACTTTTTTTCCAAAGATCTGACACTTTGCTGTCTCACCAGGTGATGGATGTCTCTGGCTCTCCAACGGTCTCCCTGATGCACAATGGTGCTATTTAAATAGACTGTAGGGTGACGCTGTAGCCCCGCCCTGCTGAGGAAGTTCTAAGGAAGTTCTGATTGAACGTAACGCATACAGGGGAGGAGCTACACATGACGTCAGCTAAAAGTTGTTGGCTCTGTATGTGCGTTATAATTAATCAAAATTAGTCGATTAATCGATTACGAAAATTTTAATCAGTAACAGCCCTAGTTTTTATCAGTGAACTTTTATGTGTATTGCCGGACCGACAATTCATTATAGCCGCTGCTAGCGATAGTAGTTTTACATTACTTTTTTCCCTTTAAAAATGTAATTTTGCTGTCAGACTGTTCTAAACACAGGAAACATGCGCCCCTTTACAGGCATACTATAGACACCCCCCAGGTACAAAATGAAAGGGAATACACTTTTATTGTTTCACTTTAAGCATTATTAAAATCACTGCTCCCCAAAAAACGTCCATTTTTAAAACTTCTTTTTGCATTGATACATGTCCCCTGGGGCAGGACCCAGGTCCCCAAACATTTTTTATGAAAATAACTTGCATATAAGCCTTTAAAATGAGCACTTTTGATTATGCATGTTCGTGTCCCATAGACTTTAACAGTGTTCGCGTGTTCGAACTAATTTTTTGCCTGTTCACAAGTTCTGGATACAAACCGAACTGGGGGGTGTTCAGCTCATCCCTATTCCTGAGGTCCCTGAGGAGCCAAAACCTGAGCCAGACCCTGAACTAGAACTGGGGTCAGGGCTTGAACCAGAAGTCGTTTCTGGGGAACAGATCGAGGACCAGAGCCACTGGAAAGCATTTATTCTAGGTTAAGACAGAAAATCTGCCCTCCCAAGAGATTGACCTATGACACCTTTGGGGAAAACTCTGATGAACTTATCCCTACTGCTCAACGCTCTGGTCAAGCACTTGCCTCCTTTATCAAACCTTTGACAGAGGATGGCCCTGATCCACTTCCTGACACTACTGGGTAGGCCACTAATTTATTACTGGCCTGTCACAAAATTAATATGACTTTGCCTGACAATGTATATAATTTGCTTCTAGAAAATCCTTCTTTAGATCAGTTGCTGACAGTTACAGCTCCTGGTCTATAACATAAATAATTGTTTACTTTCTTATGATACAGTAAAGTGATCTCACAGGTAGTGTTCTGTCTTTGGGGACTAAAGACTTTCAAGTAGGGGGAGGATGTAGAGATGGTGGACTATACTTGTAATATGAACAAAGAAAGAGAGAGATTGGAATGTGTGTGGATAAAAATTTGGTCTATCTGACCCGAATTAAGAACAAATAATGAAAACCTAGTGCCCAAAGGCATGGTTGGAACCCCTAAGGGTCTATTATAGACAGACCAAAAAATTGAGTATAAAAGGTATAAATTTTTTTTCATATAACAATAATAGACATGCAAATCAATATATAAAAACAGTAAACAGTATCTGATACCCAATTTATTCAATTGTATGAGCTGACCACTGTCCTGGTGCTGGATGGACTAGTGATGATCAATACAGATGTAAAACACCTTACATGTTACGGACTAAATATCCTTCTTCAGAGCTTAATTTGGTTCAGATGGGTTCAGATTTTCTACAACAGAGAAAATGTGCAAATAGTACAATATTAGTATACAATGATTAGTATCAATGTTATAACATTTGCAAGACATACAAAATATCTCTAATCATGTGTGTTCAGCCATGTGTGTTAGAAATATAAAGCATAGCAAGGTCACTAACAAGGGCATTAAGTGCATTCAATAAAGCATGAAACATAGGTCTTTTGTTGGTGACCTTGCTATGCTTTATATTTCTAACACAGTGACACTGGCCCAGTTCAAGCAGGAGCTTTTGCTCCCCAGTCTTGAGTCCTTGCAGTGAAGCATTGGTTGCCTTCTGTCTTTCTGAACTTGATGTGTTCTGGAGGGGCTCTCATCTGTTATCCATGATTGGAATGACCACCTTCTATTCCTCAGACTTATCCCATGTGGATTATTTTACTATGTAAGTAGTCCACACACATGGCTGAACACACATGATTAGAGATATTTTGTATGTCTTGCAATTGTTATTACATTGATACTAATCATCGAATACTAATATTGTACTATTTGCACATTTTCTCTGTTGTAGAAAATCTGTACCCATCCGAACAAAAATATACTCTGAAGAAGGACATTTAGTCCGTAACATGTAAGGTGTTTTACATCTGCATTGATCATCACTAGTCCGTCCCGCACCAGGACAGTGGTCAGCTCATACAATTGTATAAATTGGGTATCAGATACTGTTTTTATGTATTGATTTACATGTCTATTATTGTTATATGAAAATAAACTTATACCTTTTATACTCAATTTTTTGATCTGTCTATAATAGACCCTTAGGGGTTCCAACCGTGCCGTGGGCACTAGATTTTCTTTATTTATACTTGTAATATTGTGTGCGTTCCCTGTCATTCCTCACCTATAGGATATCCCTCTAATGCTGGGTGCCAGTGACTGTCATCATAATGGATTGTGGGGCTCGTAGTCTTTCTGATCAGCAAATCCAATCCATAACCATACACCAGGACTACACATCCCAGGGATCCTTGCCACCATTCAGGGGACTTCTGGGAGAGACTATAATGGGGACTGGAGATCTGTCCCATGCGCTTTCCTTCCTGGGCCTTGCATTATGCACACCTCTCCATGGCGGGGAGAGAGAGGTTGCGTCCTACCACGCGGTGTTCAAGAGATTCCAGCCCGGCCTCGGAGAGCCTAATTCTGCTTGCTGTTCATCAGACATCTCCATGGCACCAACTCAGCAGCTCGGCACCACGTTCATCCACACTCCGCACCTGTGGATCATCGCTGTTGACTTAATTAATGGATGTCTCGTCCCAGGTCGCTGTTTGTAAGGCATCTAGTTCAGTCCAGTCGTTGGTGAGAAAGCAATTGCCCATCTTCTGCAATCTTTCCCTGGCTACTTTATTGGAACTCTGTGACCTTTTCCTTGGGAACACTTTACTGCACCTCTATTTGAACACTGTACATAGACACCTCTACCTACAACCATTTCAAGGAGTACCATTAGCCTGTTTAAGCCAGTCAGTCTGTTAATGCATCACTGTGCCTTATTGGATATAATCTAATGAGCTCCAACTGCCAGTAAAGATTATCAGGCCTGAACCTTGAACATTGCTGTTTTTACCATTTAAAGGGTCCTACACTATTCTTATTCTGTCTGATCTCTCATTAGGCTCTAAGGGTTGAATAGGCCAGCCTGGGGCTCCCCTTTAGAATGTGACTACCTGCATTAAACATTTTACCTTTATTGTCCTACAGGTGCTGTTCAGGTGGTATTGCATTGTACATAAACATGTATTGTATCCTCATACTGTTAAACTGTTCTTAAGCTGTCTTTTGGAGAATTCCTCAACCGAGTCTGGACTGTTATTCAGAACTCGGTTGATCTGTTGCCCTCTTTTGTAAATTAATATTCCAGTAAAAGCTGAGATAATATAAATATTTTGACTTGTGTGACATGTCATTTAAAGGTGCTTGTGGATAGATATCTGAACCCAGAGGTTCACAGGGTCATGGCGATGCAGATGAGCAGGCAAATCCAAGCAGTCCTCTAGGGGGGCATGCTACAAAAATATTCTGCAAGTCTGCTGCAAATTCTTTTTCAGTTATGTTGTGCAATAGTCAACCCGCTACAGCTATCACTGTGGCTGAATTTTCATGCTGTAGACTTGCAAACCTCTTGCTGTAGACTGACCACTGCAACTTTGCTCCTGCTAGTGACTCGACAAGCGAATTTGCTAAAAAATTGGAAAAGTGTCGACCAAAAGCTCTGCAAGTCTACAACTTGCCAGTAAAAATGTGCAACAAGTTAACAGACTTACAATTCAACACTGCCACAAATTTGTGGCAAGTTATCCTTGCTATCTGAGACCTTACTCTGAGCACCTTTACCAATTGGACAATCAACAGACCTTTTCCACACACTCCCTTTGCACATTAATGAGGCAATTCTTACTGAAAATTATCCAAATTATTGGTACAATACAAGTCCACATTATTTACATAACTATAACCATTTTAAACTCCATGAGTCCCAATTGCAAACACTAGCATGGCTAATACACACCCTGCACAACGAAAGCTAATAAGGAGGGAGTTACTGCGGTGCTACAAGCTGTGTTTTTCTCCAAATAGCCTGGCCGCCCAATCTTTGGACTTAACTGCAGTTAGTATTATTGTGTTACATATAGCACTTTAAGGCTTCATGTACACTGGCCTACATTTACCACAGGTGCAGAAAAACGCAAAACGCAGCTAAATCATGGCACGTTTTTGCCGCAATTTGCTTTTTTCCACAGCTAGCGGTCAAAGCGTTTCTATCCCGAAGCTCGCCTAAACATGGTAGCTCCTAAACTCTGCTAAAAAAAGCTTTTTATGGAGTTGAATTTAGGAGCTTTGGCCAAAACATTTCAAAAGCTCTTAAGCTCATGTTTAGAAGCTGCCAGCGTAGGCTAGTGTAGTTGGATTTAAAAAAAACATAATTTTTTCATGCAAAATTACGTTTTCCTTTTCTAGGGTATTGTATGGCCTCAGGTTTTCATTGGTGTAGCAGTAAACATCATGAATGCGGTTGTCAACGTTATTTTCATGTACATCTTCAAAATGGAATTTGAGTAAGTATATCGCATTTATTTTTAAGTTTCACTGTTATTTTGAGAACACCAAAAGGCAATCATTTTACAAAAAATGTGGCCACTCATTTCACAAATGAACAGTAGTGTTGGAATGGATGGATTGAATTTTCTACTTGCTAATTGCTAATCCATTTTTGCAATAGTGACAATGCTTAAAGAAAGCCTGTCATGAAATAAGGTGACTGTTACTGTTGTCCCCGCCCCCCCTTCCCCAACTGAAAATGCTAGTTAAATAACTGTGATGGCTTTAAAACATTTTCAGATATATATTTTTCAGATTTTCAAACACTGGCTTCAAAGTTTTGTCACATTTTCAGATCAGTAATAGATCAAAGCGGAATTCCACCCAAAAGTGGAACTTCCGCTTATCTGATTCCCCCCCCCCCCAACATGCCACATTTGGCACCTTTGGGGGGGGGGAGAGGGGGGCAGATACCTGTCTTTGACAGGTACCCTGTCCCCACTTCCGGGAGACCAGGCCACGGTGAATTACATCAGCAGCTTGGTCCTCCTCCCCTTCTGCCGGGCCAGTGAGAGAGCGCAGCGCGCTTCGCGCATACGCAGTAGGGACCCGGTCTTAAAGCCGAAAGGCTACACTGTTGGGTTCCCTTACCTGCAATGACGGTGGCAGAACCTGACAGCTGATGGAACCATCAGCTTTGGTGCCGACATCACTGGACTCCAGGACAGGTAAGTGTCCTAATGTTAAAAATCAGCAGCTACAGTATGTGTAGCTGCTGACTTTTAATTTTTAAAGGGGAGGGCAGACCTCCGCTTCAACAGTGGCAGCCTTCAAGTTTCTCTTACAGCAAGATTGCAATAACTGTATAGGTGTAGATGCAGTATCATGGTGATGCAACCATGTAATGCATTGTTTCTGTGCATTACAACGTGATTTTTATTAACCACTTCAGCCCTGGAAGGTTTTTTTATCCCTTAATTACCAGGCCATTTTTTGCGATATGGCACTGTGTTACCTTAACCACTTCAGCCCCGGAAGGATTTACCCCCTTCCCGACCAGAGCATTTTTTGCGATTCGGCACTGCGTCACTTTAGCTGACAATTGCGCAGTCGTGCGACGTTGTACCCAAACAAAATTGATGTCCTTTTTTCCCACAAATAGAGCTTTCTTTTGGTGGTATTTGAGCACCTCTGCAGTTTTTTTATTTTTTGTGCTATAAACAAAAAAAGACCAATAATTTTGAAAAAAAAGCAATATTTTTTACTTTTTGCTATAATAAATATCCCCCAAAAAATATAAAAAATGTCTTCCACAGTTTAGGCCGATATGTATTCTTCTACATATTTTTGGTAAAAAAATTGCAATAAGTGTATATTGATTGGTTTGCACAAAAGTTATAGCATCTACAAAATAGGGGATAGATTTATGGCATTTTTATTATTAATTTTTTTTTACTAGTAATGGCGGCGATCTGCCATTCTGCAAACCTAAATCAGCATGTGGCGGTGGTTGTGCGACACTGTACCCAAATAAAATTTATGTCTTTTTTTCCCACAAATAGAGCTTTCTTTTGGTGGTATTTGATCACCTCTGTGATTTTAATTTTTTTGCGCTATAAACAAAAAAGACTGACAATTTTGAAAAAAAAAAAACAATATTTCTTACTTTCTGCTATAAAACACATTCAATAAAAAAATGTAAAAAATCTAATTTCTTCATCAGTTTAGAACTACATGTATTCTGCTACATATTGATTGGTTTGTGCAAAGGTTATAGAGTCTAGAAACTATAGGATAGATTTATGGCATTTTTATTTTTTATTTTTTTTTACTAGTGTAGCAAGGTCCCAGGCCTTCTTTGATCTAATGAGAACCTCCAGGGCCAGGGACAGCTGACATCCTTCTGTATGTAGTGGGTTTTGAGGCATGCTGGGTGCAGAGTAGTTAAAGTTATTGGGCTCCAGACACTTCTTGGATGCAAAAGAAAGTTTTTTTTTCTTAACAAACCTTTTTTTTAGGGGAGAGAGGGTTAGGGCCAGGACACCCTTGGGTGGCTGCAAGATTAATTGGCAGACTCCAAGACTTCAATAGGAGGACAGCCATGCAGGGAAAGACATCCAGCAAGACGCCACATCTGCATGTGTAGGAGCGCTGTCTCCTATGGCAACAGTCTTTAACAGCTCCAAACACAAAGCTTAACAGTTCCTTTACTTTCACTATAATCACTCCTTGTAATTCTTCAGTACACCGAGCTCCCGGTCTCTCACTAGACCCACCAATCTTCACGTGGTAGCTTCACCCCCGCTTCTCTGCTGGGTCCTTAGCTTGCCACGCTAGATACCTGTCAAGCTTCACCCATGCTCTCCTGCTTGGTCCCTAGCTTGACACACAAGGCTGCTCTGCAAGCGTCACCTTTGCTGGCTGGGTCGCTGGCTTGATACCCACTGAAGTTTGCTGATTCTTCACTGTCCTGGTTTGTGAGAATGCTGCTCAGGTACTTGCTTCAGTTACTTGCTGTGGTCCCTGGTACTTAGGTGGATAGTCCCTTACTGGCGACAGCTTCCCCTCTATCTCAGACCATGACAGGTTCTCCGGCTGGCAGAGCCGTCACTTCTGGTTGGCCTACAAGCTGCAATCCCAACCCTGCACTACTCTCTTGCTTCTGGATAGGCCCTCAGACAGCCTAGTAGCCAGATGTGCCCAGGATAGGCCCAATCTCTAGCCTAGCAGCCCGGGCAATACAACACACGCCCACAGAGACAGCCGTCCAGGTGGCACAGAACATAGATCACCTGACTCCACTCGAATATAAAGTTTCTCCCAGCAGGCCAAGGGATTCAAGAAAACCCCTGCCCATTGGCTGAGATACCCCATATACCCATAACCTGACGTTGGGTTGCCCTTCTCATATCTAGTACCCGGTCACTTAGTGGTAGAAAAGAAAAGTGCAACAAGGCCAAACTTAGGGAGAAATCAATGGATCTCTAACAATCAACCAGGATAACTACTCCTGGCAAGTAAATTTGTGAGGAGCCACCCTGTCTAAACTTGAGGGTGCTACACTAATAATGGCAGCCATCAGAATTTTTTTGCGGGACTGTGACATTGCGGCAGACAAATCGGACACCTGACACTTTTGAGAACCAGTGACATTATTAAAGTGATCAGTGCTAAAAATATGCACTGTTACTGTACTAATAACACTGGCAGGGAAAGGGTTAACACCAGGGGCGATCAAAGCCTAGCAGGAACACAAGATCTCTATCTTCTTCCCTGTCAGAATGGCGATCTGCCCTGTTTACATAGGCAGATCGCTGTTCTGCCTCTCTGGGGCGCGATCACAGGTGGCTCGCAGATTTGCTCCCTTTTTTCAGCTGCCCGTGCGTGCCCCCAGAGTCTATAGCATTAAATGATGTACAGGTACGTAGTTTCGCGCAATAGAGCCATGATCAAAGGGTTAAGTGTGACCCTAGGGGGTGCTTTCTAACTGTGTGGGGGGTGGACTGACTGGGAGAACACAGAGATCCGTGTTTCTGCTTAGAAGGAACACAAGATCTCTATCTTCTTCCCTGTCAGAATGGCGATCTGATGTTCTGCCACTCTGGGACGCGATCACAGGTGGCTCGCAGATTTGCTCCCCTTTGCCGGTGGCCAGTGCGTGCCCCCAGCGTCTATAGCATGAAATGATGTACAGGTACGTTGTTTTGCACGATAGAGCTGTCCTGCCACAGTATATCTGTGGTTGGCGGTCTTTAAGTGGTTAAATTAATAACATGAAGTTTTTTAACACATCTAATTAGTGTGGGATGTACTGACTATCAAATACAGACTAGGTGTAGATGCACCTGAAAGAGACAGGATATGAAGTGGAGAAATGAGTAAGGAAATATAGACAGACAATTCTAAACTAATGTCTTGCTGTATGTTTGCAAAATGTTGCAATATAAATACCTAATCAACAGTGTATTTGTATTTACTTAATCAATTGCCGAATACGTGCATTTGGAAATACTGTATATATCTCCATGGTAATAATTTACTTATATATTTAATTTTTTTCAGAGGTTCAGCTTGGGCAAACACAGTTTCTCAGTGGATGATGTCACTTACAATTTTTATATATATAGTTGGTAAAAAAGTGCATGTGGAAACATGGGGAGGTATGTTAAAGAATTACACAGTTAGACCCTATTAATATGAACTTACTGTTCTGTATACCTGTGTTAAGGGTCTTTTCTCACTTGGGAGGCACAGCCACATGCAGAAAGCCTGCTCAAATCAAAGACAGACAGATGGCTGCATGAGTCTACATGGTTCTCCAAGATCATGCCAGAGTGTACATCCATGTGGGATTGATGCATGAATCAGAATTCAATATGATCCCATACTGGGAAACCAGCTCTTTACATGGGTGTATGGAACAATAAGCATGTGTGTATGAGGCCTTATTGATATTGCAAAAGTCAGCCATTATTTAGATAACCTGTTTTTAGTTTTAAGTGGTATATTGGAACAAATTGGTGCCGTTTGTTGAGTTTCTGAATATCAATTAATTCAATTTACAGTTTACAAGTGATAAACATTTGGAGGTAGAATACGTATAAGGTTGTTAGACCTGTTCTAAGGACAACTGATCACATCCACATCCCTGTAGGGTGTATTGGAAAAGAATTATCAGAACCCACTCTCCCACAGGGTAATGGGATTTTAAAGGATGTGAAGTTGTCACTGAGGTAAACACACAAGAATATAGTGGTAAAAATAAAAATTTACACTAGGCCGCATGTGGGGATTGCTAATAACAATACTTAGATCCTATTAAGACTTGAAGGATGCTGGTGCATGGAGTATTCCGACACGTTTCGCAGAGCCATGAGTCTGCTTGTTCTTGGCATGCATTTGGATTTGTCAATTAGATTACAGAAAACAAATCATTATAATCATATTTATATCATTTTCAATTACTTTTTTCACATTTCTCAAAATACATGTATAATATGATGACATTAACATAGGTGCTCACCAATTACAAAAATGTAACTGTGTGGCCCACAGCATCACAAGGAAAGTCAGACCATCATCCGGCAAATGATCAATAGTGTCAGAGCTATTGACCTAGTCTGGTGGACATCGGATCATGGCCAAGGCGAAGGGCAAACGTCACCCGGTAAACTACCTACAACTACTTACAATACCAAAATTATGTACTAAGATGCAGGAAATACATCATCATATATTATAACGGTCTATAATAGCTTAAATCGGCATATAATCAATGTAATGGGCAGCAAAAACTCAAGGGACAACTATGGAAGCGTACATGCCTACATATGCCATGCATAAACTTTAAGTGCACCAAGCCAGTGTCCAAAGCGGTCTCAAGAACATACATACCCACCAACACACACACACAGCAACATCCACCCAACCAGCCTGCAACCAACACATGCAGAACCACATCCATACACACCAACCTACTGATGCATATGCCCCAGCGTCGCCCAACCACAGGAGCAACCGCACCAATCAACTACAACAGACCCATAAACAGCACAGACACAATCCACAGCCAACATCCACAGGACCCACGGATACCAACCCCAAGCCCCCTCACACCCACAATCCACAATACATTCATATGCACACCCTCCACCACATAAACACAACACCTCCAGCAACCCATCCCCCACACCTGCACCACTATGACAGCCAGTCAGCCACATCCCCCAGCATAACAATACCAGTGACTCAAACATACCCAGTATGCATACAGTTTGCAGTAATCCTACCAATATGCTCCCAGATATACAGCCTGCCTGACCCATGGATAATCACCTTGGTAGGGAAAGGATAACATGCACATATGTGCATAAACCTTGGATGTCACTCACCCGAAGTTTAGCACCGCTTGTCTCCGGCACCGGAGGATGTGTCCAAGCTTGCCCTGCTACCGCCACCTTAAAAGCATGATCCCACCGCAAATGACTGAACCAGATGCAGCTCACTGACGTCATATCCTACGCGGGTGCCCCTGTAGGAGCACATGCACGCTAACACCAGCCACGCCTCGCATAATCAGAATACCACCAAGACAATGAAAAGGGCATGAGCAGCGCCTCCTGTCCGCCAAGAGGGAACTACAACGGACAGATGTCGAGGTGAGTAAAAGCCTCCTTGTCCACCAGGGGTGCCCGAATGTCTTACCATACAACTAGTCCAAGCAATAGGCCGAGAAAAATCCCAGCGATGCTGAAAGATACATAGGGCATATATCTCTCATAAATAGTATATATACAGTATCTCACAAAAGTGAGTACACCCCTCACATTTTTGTGAATATTCTATTATATCTTTTCATGTGACAACACTGAAGAAATGACACTTTGCTACAATGTAAAGTAGTGAGTGTACTGCTTGTAGAACAGCGTCAATTTCCTGTCCCCTCAAAATAACTCAACACACAGCCATTAATGTCTAAACCGCTGGCAACAAAAGTGAGTACACCCCTAAGTAAAAAAGGCCAAATTGGGCCCAATTGGCCATTTTTCCTCCCCGGTGTCATGTGACTCATTAGTGTTACAAGTTCTCAGGTGTGAATGGCGAGCAGGTGTGTTCAATTTGGTGTTATCTCTCTCACTCTCTCATACTGGTCATTGGAAGTTCAACATGGCACCTCATGGCAAAGAACTCTCTGAGGATCTGAAAAAAAAAAATATTGTTGCACTACATAAACATGGCCTAGGCTATAGGAAGATTACCAAGACCCTGAAACTGAGCTGCAGCACGATGGCCAAGACCATACAGCAGTTTAACAGGACAGGTTCCATTTAGAACAGGCCTCGCCATGGTCGACCAAAGAAGTTGAGTGCATGTGCTCAGCGTCATATCCAGAGGTTGTCTTTGGGAAATAGATGCATGAGTGCTGCCAGCATTGCTGCAGAGGTTGAAGGGGTGGGGGGTCAGCCTGTCAGTGCTCAGACCATACGCCATACACTGCATCAAATTGGTCTGCATAGCTGTAATCCCAGAAGGAAGCCTCTTCTAAAGATGATACACAAGAAAGCCCACAAACAGTTTGCTGAAGACAAGCAGACTAAGGACATGGATTACTGGAACCATGTCCTGTGGTCTGATGAGAACAAAATAAACGTATTTGGTTCAGATGATGTCAATCGTGTGTGGTAGCAACCAGGTGAGGAGTACAAAGACAAGTGTGTCTTGCCTATACTCAAGCATGTTGGTGGGAGTGTCATGGTCTGGGGCTGCATGAGTGCTGCCGGCCCTGGGGAGCTACAGTTCATCAAGGAAACCTTGAATGCCAACACGTACTGTGACATTCTGAAGCAGAGCATGATCCCCTCCCTTCTGAGACTGGGCCGCAGGACAATATTCCAACATGATAAGGACCCCAAACACACCTCCAAGATAACCACTGCCTTGATAAAGAAGCTGAAGGTAAAGGTGATGGACTGGCCAAGCATGTCTCCAGACCTAATCCCTATTGAGCATCTGTGGGGCATCCTCAAATGGAAGGTGGAGGAGTGCAAGGTCTCTAACATCCACCAGCTCTGTGATGTCATCATGGAGGAGTGGAAGAGGACTCCAGTGGCAACCTGTGAAGCTCTGGTGAACTCCATGCTCAAGAGGGTTAAGGCAGTGCTGGAAAATAATTTTTGCCACACAAAATATTGACACTTTGGGCCCAATTGAGACATTTTCACTTAGGGGTGTACTCACTTTTGTTGCCAGTGGTTTAGACATTTTTTCAGTGTTGTCACATGAAAAGATATAATAAAATATTTACAAAAATGTGAGGGGTGTACTCACTTTTGTGAGATACTGTATTTGCTTATTAAATTAATCCTCAATAAAAATTCTACCATATCATCATAACTGATTTAGCTCAAAAGTATAGCAAGGGCAGGTCTTAGGAATCTCATTATAGGGGTACTCCATCTCTAAAGAAATGGTTTAAAAGAAAGTGCTGTATTTAACCATGGAGATACGATCACATTTTGGTTATAAATCTATTAAGCCTCTTGCTGTAGGATCTTTTTATCAAAGTCTCCTCCCCATAACTTCTGGGGATCACCTCTAGTGCAAAAAATGAAATCACTGAGGGATAATAACCATAATTAAGGCCTACATGCATGCATATGGGCGTATACAGGAGACCTACATCGAGATAGTAGAGGTGATCCTGTATGCGCCTTGCAACCATCAGTTTAGTTTTCTCGATATAGAATGCTCCGCATACACATGTTGCCATATATACCACTCCCAGTGGCAGTGGGCATATTTTGCCCTCCCTAATCCAGCGACACTGATTACAAGTTCCACATCAATCAATGCTCCCACCAGTGAAGCTGAAGGTGAGTAGTGGCTATGGACCAGATTGTCCGTGATGGAACGTGATCTCCTAAATACTATGTCTGGGCGATTCTGTACATATTTTGAAATGACAGCATCCTCTGCAAGGAAATGCCAGTTACGAGCTCCCAGTTTGCAAAACTGTTCCTGTTGCACGCTAAAGGTGGTAATAAATTAGGTGGTATTAGTGTTACCCTGAGTCTTGGATTTAAAAATTAGATTTTTCCTTTGAGTTGATTATACTCTCTGATAAGCTCGCTTGAGGACTTTTTTTGCTGTATCTAGGCTAGGAGTCGCCCAAATAAAGCTTTGGCCTCTGACACAAAATCCTCCTCCCTGGCACAGTTTAGATGCAGCCTAAGGTATTGGCTGAATGGAATACTGCGTACCAGGGAGCGAGGATGAGCACTAGTATAGTGTAGAATGGTATTCCCAGCAGTCTCTTTACGAAAGAGAGTAGTATATAGAGAGCCATCGGGGTAGAGAAACAATCTCAAATCCAAAAAAGGTATACTATGGGCATCCGACTGCATGGTAAATTTTAGATTAAATTCATTGTTTGAAATATATATCATAAACTCCGAAAGTTCACTCATAGTACCTATCCAAATGACCAGTACATTGTCTATATACCTTCGCCACAGCAATATGTGGCAAAGATAGACTGATGCATCGTCGTCTGTAAATAAGGATCTTTCCTATCCCCCAAGGTACAGGTTGGCATATTATGGGGCACAAGATGTCCCCATCGCAACCCCCTGTACCTGGAGGTATGTGGATTGATTGAAAAGAAATACGTTTGATGTAAGAACATGGTTAAGCAACTGCGTAATGAAGTTACCCATTGGCCAACTAGTTTTATCCTGTTCCCTAAAAAAGTTGGAGACCACCTCAACCCCCTTCTTATGAGGGATATCAGAGTATAAGGCCTCAATATCAATGGCCACTAATATCACTCATGGTGGGGCGATTAGGCCCTCAATTACTTTTAGCAGCTTGAGCGTATCCTTCAAATAGGATGGTAGTCCCATGACGTGGGATCTGAGTTGGCTGTCCAACATTTTTCTTGCCCTTTCAGTGCGACAACCAATTCCAGAGACTACTGGACATCCGAGAGGTTTGGTTAAGTTTTTGTGGACCTTTGGGAGGGCATAGAAAGTAGGTGTGATAGGCCATTTAACATTGAGATATTCAAAAAGGTCCTTATCAATCAAACATTGATGATAGGCATTGGCAATTATAGATTTATATTGAGACCGCAGGTCAGAGAGTGATTCCTCAGGGACCATTTGATACCATTCTGTATTCTTCAGAATGGCATCACACATCTCTGTGTATTGATTCCTGTCCATCACGACCACATACCCCCCTCCCCTTATCGGAGAGTTTGATAATAATTTGGTTGTTCTGGACCAGGCTTGTCAGAGCCTACTGTTGTAAGTGTGTGAGGTTTTTGATGGGTTGACATGTTGAGGGTAAACTTTCAATTTCTTTCATGGTTTGCTTCAAAAATGCCCAGACTGCTGGGCATGTTTGAAGTGGAAGAAATTTCTGAGACTTGGCTTTCAATTTGACAGGTTATGGCTTGGGAGCTGAGTCCTCCTCACTGAAGGAGGAGGATTCAGTTTGCTGGGCTCCCCCAGCCTTTTCATTTTCATCTAATAATTAGATCAGAATTTTCAGTGTCCAAATGTCCTGAAGGATAGGTAAAATAGATCTGCGCTATGGATAAGGGTACTTTCCAAATATGTTAGGAGCTGCTGCCTCTACATGTATAATTCCACCTAGGTGGAAAATACTAAAATGTGAACAAAAGACAAATGTAGGTATGGCGCTGCTCTGGTGTAGTGCAATTTTTATAAAAGGCTGACCTCCTGTGCCTTGAATAATGGCCTAATAGAGATCGAAGGACTAAATAATTTAAATTATGTGCGTTGGTTGTCTTGCAAAAGTCTAGGGTATTGTATATATTAACCTAAAACACAGTATGGTGCTACAAATGACTTCTTAGCGATCAAAACTTATTTAAAACATATTATGTGAAAAATAGAAATAAGACAAAAAAAGTGCAAGGTGAATGTGTGAGATCCGGCATGTGATGTAGCTTAAAAATCCGATTAATATTTGCTTTCCAATTGTACTATAACCTCTGGCGGCTGTTTGTTGAACTATAAAAAAGTGGTGTAGGTTACCCCTCCTGGATATTAATTCCAAGTGGGAATGGTTAGATTCGTAAATGGAAGCAGCAGATTTATATCACATATGCCTAAACTGAAAGTGAAAAATTATTAGCTAATTGCAATCAAATGAATGCTTATAAATAAAGTGCCTTGTGCTAAATATTGGTTGTAAGTGAAAAGTTTGCGATCCTATATCACATACCATTACATTTTGGCTATCTAGGTGCAAAATGTGTTAGTTATCCTAAAATCACAAAGTGACTAGTGCTTAAACGATTAACAAAGTGACTTGTGCTTCATAAGCCCAGTACTTGCTGGAAAAATAATATATGCGTATTTTTATGATGAGGAGTCTTTTTAAATGACTCAAAAAGTCTCTTTTGGAAAGGGTTTAGTCCTTATTGGGAGGTAGTATTGTGGTAAGCAATTTCTTGTCCAAGTGCTGGCCTTGTGATGGTGCTTCTTAACCGAGATCTTATTATGCTTGCACTCACCGGATGAAAACAGCCCTGCAGGGGTATGAGCAGTCACAGTGTCTGCCACTGTGTAGCAGCCCTGGATGTCTCCGGTCCGTGCTTTAAATGTTTTTCCCGACTTAGAATGTGTTCACCATAGAAAAGAGGGAATGTCCATAGTGTGACACCATTTAAAAAGCTTTATTGTAACATATGTAAAGATCGTACTCACATTTTGAAAGATAGTAGTAAGCGTGAAATATTAAGATCCGTAGTAATCGGCTTGTGATCGCCTATCTGGAGGTGACGCAAGACGTACCTAGGTCCCACCCAAGCGTTTCATCATTGGACATCTGCTGGGGCATCCATCTTGCTACACCTCCCTTACTTAAATAGTATATTGTGTGCTTAGTGCGGTTGCGCACTATAGTTTTTCAGTGGCCATTTTAGGGTGGATATTACAGACCGGAGTCCGGAGTGCTCAGCAATGGAGCCTACTTCTAACTACGACCCGTCAGTCTTTCCCCGTGTGTTAAAATAAAGACTGATATCCGGGTCGGTGACACCACAATTGTGTCAGCGTCAGCATCGACATATAAAATAGGTGATATTCCCATTGTGTAAATGGATCCCCGTATATTTATGCACAAGATATATCATTTTTACATGTCTGCACAACGATTAAATTGGACCTAAGGGATAAAATGAAATTTTTTTGTAGAGTAACCAGAGATCCTTCATATAGTAATTAAAAATAATCAATAAAAATTGTTATACACGTACATGAATTTTCTAGAAATGAAATTAAAAATATTAAAATATACCATGACATGTTTGCTATTGGATGGGTCCATGGATTATATTACTTATCATAAAATTTATTAAAATAATAAAAAAATAATAATTAGGAATCAGGGAAAAATTCAGGAGAAGAAAGGAGGAAAAAATGTAAAAATATTAAAATGAAAAATTATATTGAAATAAATGTTTAAATAATGTAAATAAAAAATAATAAAATAAAAAATAAGAAAATATATTAAAATCAAAGACCAAAAAAACTAAAAAATTCCCAACTTTAGAATTAATTAATTGTCCAATAAGAATAAGGATGGGAGACATGGGTGATTATTAAAAATAAATATATCCCAAAGGGGTACTTGATCTTAATATAATATTGAGGGGTACGTGTTGTAGGAGATATTATGAAGCAAGTGTTTGGGCAAATATACCCAAATGTTTACATGAATATTAAAACTGAAGTTATTAAAAATATTGAAAATATGAGGGGTAGTTGCTGCGCCAGAGTATCCTAGTTCTTAATGTATGAGTGATGCTGCACCTAATTATTAGTGTGACCAGGGTAAGACTATATAAATACATGAGATATTATAATATGTGAAACCTCCAATGAATTGCCCATAATGGAGTATATTTATATAATTATAGTGACTGGGGAGATGTATTCAATTATTGTATTAGATTCTTATTCCCATATTTCTGGACAAAACATTTTTCTAGTTGTAGCTTTTCTCTGCAGCCCCTACGTTTTCAAAGAGTGTTTATCTTGGTGAGAATTGGGCCTATCTGGAGTCAGGCAGGTCAAGGTAAATCACAATGGAAACAGTGTCTGAGTTGGATATGATATGTTCTTAAAGTTCTAAGGGACATCTCATTCTTCACTATCTTAAATAATATACATTATTGGTTTTCCACAGGTATTGTATGTGATACAAGCATCTTTATTGGCAGTCGTGGGGGTTGCTCATTTCGGACATGATACGTATATTGAGTTTTAGGAGATGTTTTTCTTTAGATGGGGAATTTATTATTTGCGAACATTATATATCAAGTAAAATGTAGTCCTAGAAATTGGTGAGGAAACAATTCAAGTCTACATCGATATTCATTCCTGCTGGTTGGATGGGCTCTAACAGGAAAATCCATTTTGTCTCATTTTGTGAGATCTTAATTCTTTTGTTGTCTCCTCTCCAATGCCCTTTTATTTTGTCAATGCCATAGAAGGTCAGACATGTTGGATCTTTATTATGGTGGTCCTTGAAGTGTCTTGAGACGCTGTGTTTATTAAATCTATTCTTTATGTTGGTTATATGTTCTCTGATTCTGACACACAACTGTCTAGTTGTTCTGCCCACATATTGTATATGGCATGGGCACTCCAATACGTAGGTTACGTGCGTGCTGTTGCAGGTTATGAGTTCTTTTATATCATATTCTCTCCCATTAGTTGCTGATTTGAATTTTGATATCTTTCTGTTTGTTTTCTGTCTGACCTTACACGGTAGGCAATTTCCACATTTAAAAAAACCCCTTAGGTTTTTAATTATTTTAAATACCCAAATTTGGAACACCATCAAAGAAATTGAAAAAAAGAAAGAAATTGTCATCTGGCCGGCTGATAAAGGCGGAGGCCTAGTGATATTAAACAAGAAGGACTATGAGTTGGAAATGGAAAGACTGCTGAAAACACCAAACACATATAAGAAACTAAAGGGCAACCCAAAAGAGGACTATAAGAAAAAACTGAAAACCTACATCCAAAAAGGAGAAAAAAGAGGAATACTGACCAAAAAAGAAGCAAGGTACCTAGTCCCAGAAACACCAAAAGCCCCAGTGATGTATTATGTCCCTAAAATCCACAAAAACCAATCCAACCCCCCAGGAAGGCCAATAATTAGTGGCATAGACTCAATGTTTTCCAGACTGGGGGCATACCTAGATGGATTCTTGCAACCACTTGTAGCAGAAGGGAAAGCCTATTTGAAGGACAGCAGACAACTAATTGCAGAGCTGAAAAACTTCAAGATACAAGATGACGACATCCTAGTAACTATTGATGTCAACTCCCTGTACACGAATATTGTACAAGAAGACGGCCCTGAGTAGTGTTGAATGGGCATTACACAAACAAACTGACCTAAAAGGGGAGCAAATCAAGTACATTAAGGAGGGTTTGGAACTGGCCATGAGTCACAACTACTTTTGGCACAAAGGAGACTACTACACTCAAACCAAGGGAGTGGCCATGGGGGCTAAGTATGCCCCCAGTGTAGCCAATTTGATCCTCAATCGATAGGAGGAAGAACAAATTTACAGCACACCAGGGCAGAATTTGAAGATGTACTGTCGGTACATAGATGACATTGTCAAACTATGGGGAGGTACGGAAAAAGAACTACAAACTTTCTTCGACTAAATAAATTGCAATATCTATGGGATTACTTTTTCTGGAAATTGGAACAAACAGAGTATAGATTATCTTGATTTACAGCTATATAAAAATAAAGGAAACTTAAACACCAGCACATTTTTCAAAACCACAGACAGAAATGGATATATTCTAACCAGCAGCTGCCACCATCCGCAATGGATTGGTAACATCCCTAAGGGACAATTAATGCAGATACATAGGAACTGCAGCAGTCTGAGTGACTATGAAGAACAAGCCAACATCATCATTAACAGATTTGTGGAGAAAGGATACAATAAAAAATAATTCGAAAATTTAAAAGAAAAAGTAAAGAAATTGGACAGGAACACACTAATAGAAGGGAGACGAACCATAATAGGAAGAAAAAGAATAAAAATACGGACATGGCCTTCCTAACGGGATACAATAGACAGTATAAGAATATGGAGTCTATAATAAAGAAATATTGGCCTATCCTTCAATCAGATAGAATTTTAAATTCCATGCTGCCAAAAAAACCTATCTTTATCTACAGGAAGGCCCCATCCCTTAGAAACAAATAAGTGTATAACGCTCTTGACCCACCAAAGAAGATTAAAATAATTAAAAACCTAAGGGTTTTTTTTAAATGTGGAAATTGCCTACCGTGTAAGGTCAGACAGAAAACAAACAGAAAGATATCAAAATTCAAATCCGCAACTAATGGAAGAGAATATGATATAAAAGAACTCATAACCTGCAACAGCACGCACGTAACCTACGTATTGGAGTGCCCATGCCATATACAATATTTGGGCAGAACAACTAGACAGTTGTGTATCAGAATCAGAGAACATATAACCAACATAAAGAACGAATTTAATAAACACAGCTTCTCAAGACACTTCAAGGACCACCATAATAAAGATCCAACATGTCGGACTTTCTATGGCATTGACAAAATAAAAGGGCATTGGAGAGGAGACAACAGAAGAATTAAGATCTCACAAAATGAGACAAAATGGATTTTCCTGTTAGAGACCCTCCAACCAGCAGGAATGAATATCGATGTAGACTTGAATTGTTTCCTCACCAATTTCTAGGACTACCAATAACAAACATTTTACTTGATATATAATGTTTGCAAATAATAAATTCCCCATCTAAAGAAAAACATCTCCTAGAACTCAATATACGTATCATGTCCGAAATGAGCAACCCTCACGACTGCCAATAAAGATGTTTGTATCACATACAATACCTGTGGAAAACCAATAATGTATATTTTTTAAGATAGTGAAGAACGAGATGTCCCTTAGAACTTTAAGAACACATCATATCCAACTCAGACACTGTTTCCATTGTGATTTACCTTGACCTGCCTGACTCCAGATAGGCCCAATTCTCACCAAGATAAACACTCTTTGAAAATGTAGGGGCTGCAGAAAAAAGCTACAACTAGAAAAATGTTTTGTCTAGAAATATGGGAATAAGAATCTAATAGAATAATTGAATACATCTCCCCAGTCACTATAATTATATAAATATACTCCATTATGGGTAATTCATTGGAGGTTTCACATAATATAATATCTCACGTATTTATATAGTCTTACCCTGGTCACACTAATAATTAGGTGCAGCATCACTCATACATTAAGAACTAGGATACCCTGGTGCAGCAACTACCCCTCATATTTTCAATATTTTTAATAATTTCAGTTTTAATATTCATGTAAACATTTGGGTATATTTGCCCAAACACTTTCTTCATAATATCTCCTACAACACATACCCCTCAATATTATATTAAGATCAAGTACCCCTTTGGGATATATTTATTTGGGAATATCAGCTATTTTATATGTCGATGCTGACGCTGACACAATTGTGGTGTCACCGACCCGGATATCAGTCTTTATTTTAACACACGGGGAAAGACTGACGGGTCGTAGTTAGAAGTAGGCTCCATTGCTGAGCAATGCTCTGAAGAAGCTTGGCAACAAGTGAAACGCGTAAGCGTCTAACCTGTGCACTGGTGGGACATGGATCTCCACACATAAATGAGGAATCAACTTTTGCACATACAGAAGCGACCTGAGAACTTTCCAAGATGGCGGATTGAGCCCTGCGGTGAATACTGGGACTAAGCGCTTCCCCTGGTAAACCTACAGACCTAGCGCGGAACATTTTGTGAACCCTCTGACACACCGTACTTCCCCACGGAAGACCCGGAAACAACAGCTCCTGTCAGTACGGGCGAGCACACCGCATGTCTGCTCCCCTACACCGAGACAAGGCGGCTATCGCAGTCCTCTATGGATCTTGGAACTCTTTGGTTGAAGACGTCAAACGGTGAGCTCTGTAGTGCTCCAACATATACGGAGGCACACCATATATTGCTATCTGCCGTTTGTTCCTTACCTAATATATTTTCTTGTTTTCCAACTGCTGATATATAGCCGGCCAAACGGGGACACTTCATCTATTTATCTAATTATTAATTTACCAACCTGCCATACATTGAAGTCTGTTTTTCCTCATTATCAATATCCGGACGGATATCTTGCTAATCACCAGCACCTGCACTTTATTCAGTAAGGACCGAAGCGGCAATAATAAATCTATTCATAAACTTTATTTGGGAAGTAAATGAAATATACATCAGACCCGGGTCTTTTCAATAAGCTGAAGTGTGTATGGATGCATGAGTGATTTATGTATGTGGAAAACATCGGTGGCCACCAGTGCTGTGTAGGACTTTCTGTCCTATTTTTAATTAATGGTTTTTGGATAGTAACACTGTTTTTACTGGGATAATCAATAAAGATATTTAGGTTTAATACCCGCATGCTCTTGAGTGGACTGTCTTTTGAAGGTTCTCTCCTTCTCCTCTTTTTTACATATGTTCATTTGGTCCCTAGAGCAACCATTTTTGATTGTTGATCACCTATTGTTATTCCAATCAACAATGGACTAGTGGTATAAGGGGTATTATTATACAGGTTGGCAATTATTGGCCAATAAAATTAACCCTGACTATACCCTCAAACCTACCTTGGATGAATATAAGGTGTTCCACTCTCCTCTTTCTCTCCATTGCTGAGCACCCTGGACTCCGGTCTGTAATTTCCACCCTAAAATGGCCGCTGAAAAACTATAGTGCGCAACCGCACTAAGCACACGATATACTATTTAAGTAAGGGAGGTGTAGCGAGATGGATGCCCCAGCAGACGTCCAATGACGAATCACATAGGGCAGGACCTGGGGACGTCTTGCGTCACCTCCAGATAGACGATCACAAGCCGATTACTACGGATCTTAATATTTCATGCTTACTACCATCTTTCAAAATGTAGTACGATCTTTACATATGTTACAATAAAGCTTTTTAAACGGTGTCACACTATGGACATTCTCTCTTTTCTATGGTGAACACATTCTAAGCCAGGAAAAACATTTAAAGCACGGACCGGAGACATCCAGGGCTGCTACACAGTGGTAGACACTGTGACTGTTCATACCCCTGCAGGGCTGTTTTCATCTGGTGAGTGCAAGCATAATAAGATCTTGGTTAAGAAGCACCATAACAAAGCCAGCACTTGGACAAGAAATTGCTTACCACAATACCACCTCCCAATAAGGACTTAACCCTTTCCAAAAGAGACTTTTTGAGTCATTTAAAAAGACTCCTCATCATAAAAATACGCATATATTTTTCCAGCAAGTACTGGGCTTATGAAGCACAAGTCACTTTGTTAATCGTTTAAGCACTAGTCACTTTGTGATTTTAGGATAACTAGCACATTTTGCACCTAGATAGCCAAAATGTAATGGTATGTGATATAGGATCATGACCTTTTCACTTACAACCAATATTTAGCACAAGGCACTTTATTTATAAGCATTCATTTGATTGCAATTAGCTAATAATTTTTCACTTTCCGTTTAGGCATATGTGATATAAATCTGCGGCTTCCATTTACGAATCTAACCATTCCCACCTGGAATTAATATCCAGGAGGGGTAACCTACACCACTTTTTTATAGTTCAACAAACAGTCACCAGAGGGTATAGTACAATTGGAAAGCAAATATTAATCGGATTTTTAAGGCTACATCACATGCCGGATCTCACACATTCACCTTGCACTTTTTTTGTCTTACCATATATACTCGAGTATAAGTCGTCCCGAGTATAAGTCCAGGCCCTAATTTACGACAAAAAAATTGGAAAAACGTATTGACCCGAGTATAAGACGAGGGTGAGAAATGCAGCAGGTACTGTAAGTGGAAAAAGAGGATCAACAATGCCCATCCGCAGCTGCATACCTCCCTGTGTCCTGTGCATGTGTCCAGTGCATGTGTCATGTGTCCTGTGCATATGTGTCATGTACCTGTGTCCTGTGTATATGTGCATGTGTCATGTGTATATGTACCTGTGTCATGTACCTGTGTCCTGTGTATATGTGCATTTGTATATGTACCTGTGTCCTGTGTATGTGTCATGTGTATATGTATGTGCATGTGTCTGTGTGCATGTGTGCATCCTATCTGTGTCCTGTGCATGCCTCCGTGCGCCGCTCTGCACCGATCAGCGTGTAGTATTCGGCGGCCATTCACTGTTCAAAAGCCGCGCCTCTTCATCGTCCATGATGGGCAGAAAACTCCATTTCCCAGCAGTCAGCGGTCAGCCTATCACGAAAATTCTCTCATCCTCATACCACGGACGAGGATGAGAGAATGTCCGTGATGCTGTACACTGACTGCCTATCACAGACGAGGAGGCGCGGCTTTTGAACAGTGAGAGCCGCTGCGGAGTGCTATGTAGCGCACGCTGGCCGCCGTCTGCCTGCATGACACGCTGAACATGTAGGCAGACGGCGGTGACTCGTGTATAAGTTGAGGGGGGCACTTTCAGCCCCAAAAAAGGGGCTGAAAAATTCGACTTTTACACGAGTATATACGGTATTTCTATTTTTTTCACATAATATGTTTTAAATAAGTTTTGATCGCTAAGAAGTCATTTGTAGCACCATACTGTGTTTTAGGTTAATATATACAATACCCTAGACTTTTGCAAGACAACACATATAATTTAAAATATTCAGTCCTTAGATCTCTATTAGGCCATTATTCAAGGCACAGGAGGTCAGCCTATTATAAAAATTGCACTACACCAGAGCAGTGCCATACCTACATTTGTCTTTTGTCCAAATGTCCTGAGCTTTGAAGTCTTTAAACATCCTCATCCCGTGTTCCTGCTGGTCCCTGTTCCTTATCAAATATATATTTTATAAGTAAAATTTCTCGCAAATATATGCAGATCTTTAACTAACTCAAACTTAACTCAAATACGTAAATCCAGTTTAAAAATATTGATTTCAGATTTGGATAGCTGGTAAGAGGATAGATTAACTACATCCAATGATGGTGATTCTATGTATGTTTGACCACGAATTAGTCCATCTTCCCCATTCATGTCTGCATCATCGGAGTCTATGGCATGTGAGCTGAATCTAGAGTGGGCCCACCTGGGTTGGTATTTGGTTTAATTTGATTGGCTTTAGGGGTTGCTCCTAGTTCTTTATATACATTAGCGTTAACATTACTTTTATCCCCAAACATAGACATTAGTGTGGTACCATAAGTGTGCACAGCCTATTACATTAGGGTGGTGCACCTTAAAGCTCAAATACATATAGGTGTGCGTGTGTATACATACTGACGGTGTCAGTAGAGTAGTGGTGGGTGCCAGTAAGGCAGAGACTGGTGTCAGTAAGGCAGTGGATGGTGTCAGTAGATTTTATTAGTATTATTATTTTATTTTTATTCATATCAGGGGTTTAAACAGGGAGAATCTGCACCAGACAGGGTGATTAAATTGTGTCCAGGCACACCTGGCACACCCTGTGCGCACGCCTATGTGTGGTACCCATCACCGATTCACCACATATCCTTGAGGGTGTCTCCATGTTACCATTGTGATTAGAACCTGGAGAGGGTGCATGAGGTGAAACTAAACATTTTTTATTTGTTCAACCCCGTGAGTCATACCCACCACCATTACTACGTTTACGTGCTCATCCCCTTCCAGTTTTGCCTTTCTGTACCGCAGTATTGGATCTATAAGAAGAAACAGAAGATGACATAGAAAGGTCAGATTCAGATTTATATGTAGGAGTTTCTTGGTTATAGTTCTGTCTATATGGTTTACCTGTTTTCCCATTAAACCCTTTTTGCCATCTACATGCATAGCGACCCGTGAATGCAAGTTTGTCCTTGTAGAACTTCTGATCCTTTCTGACAACCAGGTTTTTATTATAATTTTCCAAGTATTGTACCAGATTCTGGTACAATACTTGAAGTCCTATCAGAGAGCAAAATCAAATCAAAGAGAACATCTAATTTTTAATCCAAGACTCAGAGTAAAACTAATATCACCAAATTTATTAGCACCTTTAGCGCTCAACAGGAACAATTTTGCGAACTGGTAGCTCGTAACTGGCATTTCCTTGCAGAGGACAATGTCATTTCAAAATATGTACAGAATCGCCCAGAGATAGTATTTAGGAGATCACGTTCCATCACGGACAATCTGGTCCATAGCCACTACTCACCTTCAGCTTCTCTGGTGGGAGCAGTGAGGGAATTGGGTACTTATTGATGTGGAACCAGTGTCACTGGATTAGGGAGGGCAAAATATGCCCACTGCCCAGACCATGGGAGTGGTATATATGGCAACATGTGTATGCAGAGCATTCTATATCAGGAAAACCAAACGGACATTTGCAAGGCACATACAGGATCACCTCTACTATCTCGATGTAGGTCTCCTGGATAAGCATGTAGGTCTTAATTATAGTTATGATCCTTCAGCGATTTCATTCTTTGCACTAGAGGTGAACCCCAGAAGTTACGGGGAGGAGACTTTAATAAAAAGATCCTACAACAAGAGGCTAAATGGATTTATAACCAAAAGGTGACTGTACCTTTGGGGTTAAATACAGCACTTTATTTTAAACCATTTCTTTAGAGATGGAGTACCCCTATAGTGAGACCTGCCTTTGCTATACTGCCTTTAGCTATAGCTAAATCAGTTTTGATGATATGGTTGAATTTTTATTGAGGATTCATTTAATAAGAAAATATATATACTATTTATGAGAGATACATTCAGTATGTATCTTGTTTATTGCTGTTAGGTGGTCTTTCAGCATCGCTGAGATTTTTCTTGGCCTATTGCCTGACGTAGTTGTATGGTGAGACATTCGGTCACCCCTGGTGGATGAGGAGGCTTTTATTCTCCTCGATATCTGTCCCTTGTAGTTCAGTCTTGGTGGACAGGAGGCACTGCTGCGTGTGCCATTTTCATCATCTTGCTGGTCTTTGGATTATGCGAGGAGTGGACTGGTGGTTAGCATGCATGTGCTCCTACAGGGGCACCTGCGCCGGATATGACGTCAGTGACCTTGCGTCTGGCTCAGTCATTTCCAGCGGGATTGTGCTCTTAAGGTGGTGGCAGCTGGGCAAGCTTGGACGCATACTTTGGTGGCGGAGATGAGCGGTGCAGAACTTAGGGCGAGTAACATCCAAGGTTGATGCACATATGTGCATCCTTTCCCTATCAAGGTGACTATCCATGGGTCAGGCAGGCTGTAGATCTGAGAGCATATTGGTAGTTTTACTGCAAACTGTAAGCATACTGGGTATGTTTGAGTCACTGGTATTGTTATGCTGGGGGATGTGGCCGACTGGCTGTCATGGTGCAGGTGTGGGGGATGGATTGCTGGAGGTGTTGTGTTTATTTGGTGGGGGGAGTGCATATGAATGTATTGTGGATTTTGGATGTGAGAGGGCTTAGGGTTGGTATCTGTGGGTCCTGTGGATGCTGGCTGTGGATTGTGTCTGTGCTGTTTATGGGTCTGTGTTGTGGTTGATTGATGTGGTTGCTGCTGGGGTAGGGTGACGCTGGCTCATATGCATCAGTAGGTTGGTGTGTATGGATGTGGTTCTGCATGGGTTGGTTGCAGGCTGGTTAGGCAGATGTCGCTGTGTGTGTTGGTGTGTATGTATGTTCTTGCGTCTGGACCGCTTTGGACACTGGCCTGGTGCACCTAAGGTTTATGCATGGCATATGTAGGCGTGTATGCTTCCATAGTTGTCCCTTGGGTTTTGGCTGCCCATTGATTCTTTAAGTAAATATACATTGGTTATATGCTGATTAAATCCATTAGAGACCGTTCGAAAATATGATTATGTATTTTCTGCATCTTATTACATAATTTTGGTATTGTAGCTAGTTTACCAGATGATGTTTGCCCTTCACCTTGGCCATGATCCGATGTCCACCAGACTAAGTCAATAGCTCTGACACTATTAACCATTTGCCAGATGATTGTCTGATTTTCCTTGCGATGCTGTAGGCCACACAGTGTCAGAAACCATGAAATCAGACCGAGACAGAAGTACAGGTAAATCACACTTGTCTAATAATAAAAGTAAAAAGCACAAATGTAGTCAAAACATAGCCAAAGTTCAGTAACTGGAACAGATAGTCAGCCAAGCCAGAAGTAAGGGATCAATGTAGTGGAACAGCAAGTAGGATCTGGAGCCAGAAGGGATGTCAGCAAAGCAAGTCAGGAATGCAGGCTCTGTGAGATTGACCAAGGCAAAGGCAGAGATTCTTTAGGCCGGATGGCTTAAGTAGGCAGGACTGACGAGCAGGATATCATCAACAGCTTAGTAACTGTGGATAGATAGGAGCTGGCAATTAGCTGACAGGTGACAGGCCAGCTCTGAGAAGGAAGGGCTGAGCCCAGCTCTGACACACAGTTACATTTTTGTAATTGGTGAGCACCTATGTTAATGTTATCATATTATACATGTATTTTGAGAAATGTGAAAAAAGTAATTGAAAACGATATAAATGTGATTATAATGATGTTTTCTGTAATCTGATTGACAAATCTAAATGCATGTAGAGTTTCCCAGAAGAAGAAGACTCATGGCTCTGCGAAGCGCGTCAGTTTACTCCATGCACCAGCATCCTTCAAGTCTTAATAGGATCTAAGTATTGTTATTTGCAATCGCCACCTGCGGCCTAGTGTAAATTTTTATATTTTATGTTATATATGTAATCTGTAGTAAAATGACAATTTTTTTACCACTATATTCTTGTGTGGTTACCTCGGTGACAACTTCACATCCTTTAAAGCCCTATTACCCTGTGGGAGAGTGGGTTCTCCTAATTCTTTTCCAATAAATTTGGAGGTAATTGATTTTCTTGAACATTACTCCAAGAGGGGACTTTGTGGCAAGTGAAATGATGACTACCACTTTGAAAATGGAATGCAGTGGGAATACCACCCTGGGAGCAGTAATAACTCCTACTTTACTAGTAGGGCCATACCGGCAGGGGATTCATTTGAGCATGGTGGAATTATTCTCTTGACCTGGCATTTTTTAAGAAAACAAAAGTCTTTACAGACTTTAAGGGCCAGAGTTTACCCAGATTGGTATATTGAGAGAGCAAAAGCCAAGATATCACACTTAGAAAAAACTTTGGTGACAATGTTTTCAAGGAATAAAATAAAGCAGTATCACTAAAACACCTGGATAAATAGTTATATCCCTCTTTTGAAGGAAGGTTGGCGATTTTCAAGCAGAACAGCCCCTGCTTTGGGTAGACGTTTAGTCTTCATTATAGTTTTCCTTTAAAGCAAACCAGTGCTTTAACCTTGCAAAGTAAAACAAAAGGTTCACTGTAATGGTGGATCTGCCAGCACCACATATATATTTTCTACTTATTCCCCTACTGCTTTTTTCACCCCCATAGAGCGAAGAAAAACACCAAGTACTTCTGGATATTGGGAAGCATGTGACTCATTATCTCATTTCCTCCCATAATACAGCATGCTGTCACATGGGGGTGCGAGATTACATATCCCTACCATGCCAAGTTTTGACTTGGGGCTTGCATAGGGCTTCCTGCTCTCATTCCTGGCAGCCAAACAGAATGTTGGGGGGACAAAGATTAGGTAAATATAAATCATTGGCATTGGTAAACCACAGATTCTTGGTTCACTAAACAATATCCCTAATCCCCAAAAATCATCCTTACACATCTGCTACTTAATGGCTCTGTAATCCATTTTTTCATGAAATCCTTCCTTGCTGTGTTTTTATGCCTTTTTTTAATGCCCCTTCACAAGCTACCAAAACCTCGAATTTTCTCCTTGATTTCTGTTTGTTTGAAATTAGCACATTTATGGCAGACACATGGACTGCTCTTTGTGCACCACAATCCCCATAGTCCATAATCCATAGTCTGTAGTCTATCTTGGCAACAAGCAAGAACGGGTTGCTATGTTCCTACATGCAGTGGGCCCATAAAGAAAGAATATAGTCACCCACTAACAGGAAGCTGGATTACAGAAGTTAAAACAAAAAGGAATTTAGAGTTTTGGAGGAGGCTGAGAGCAATAATGTGCACTTAATTAGTTAATTTAAGAATAGATAAATAAATAGCATATATATTTTTTCAAAACAAGAGTTTTGCATCACTTTAAGGTTACATATTTGGCAATGAGAGGGTTACGACACCAAGGGGCAAATACACAATGCTGTTATTATATCAAATTTATATTAATGTTTATAGTTATTTAGATATACATGCACATCCTGCTGTTTTGGAAAATCTTCTCTTTTCAGGATGGTCCAAAGATTGTCTTCAGGAGTGGGATATATACTTATACCTTGCTATCCCCAGTATGCTGATGCTTTGCATTGAATGGTGGAGCTTTGAAATTGGAGGTTTTTTAGCAGGTTGGTTTCCACATACTAGGAAAACTTTTACTCAGTTCTATCTGCTGTATTTCCTGAGTCCTGACACTCTTTGGTTTTTTCTACTGGCTCTTGATGCAGTGTTACTTTTATAGGTTCAGGCAGCCTGTCCACCTACAGAGACTTGTCCAAGAGGTCATCAGTAGGGATGAGCCAAACACCCCCCAGTTCGGTTCGCAGCAGAGCATGCGAACAGGCAAAAAATTTGTTAGAACACGCAAGCACTGTTAAAGTCTATGGGACACGAACGTGACAAATCAAAAGTGCTAATTTTAAAGGTTAATATGCAAGTTATTGTCATAAAAAGTGTTTGGGGACCTGGGTCCTGCCCCAGGGGACTTGTATCAATGCAAAAAAAAGTTTTAAAAACGGCAGTTTTTTCGGGAGCAGTGATTTTAATAATGCTTAAAGTGAAACAATAAAAGTGAAATATTCCTTTAAATTTCATACCTGGGGGGTGTCTATAGTATGCCTGTAAAGTGGCACATTTTTCCCGTGTTTAGAACAGTCCCTGCACTAAATTACATTTCTAAGGGAAAAAAGTCATTTAAAATTACTCGCCGCTATAATGAATTGTCGGGTCCCGGCAATACAGATAAAAGTCATTGAAAAAACGGCATGGGATCCCCCCCAATCCATTCCAAGGCCCTTTGGGTCTGGCATGAATATTAAGAGGAACCCTGAACCAAAATTAAAAAAAAAATTGCGTGGGGGTCCCCCCAAATTCCATACCAAACCCTTCAGGTCTGGTATGGATATTAAGGGGAATTCTACACCAATTTTTTAAAAAAAAATGGTGTGGGGTCCCCCTCAAAATCCATACCAGACCCTTCAGGTCTGGTATGGATTTTAAAGGGAACCCCGCTCCAAAATGAAAAAAAAATGGCGTGGGGGTCCCCCCAGAAATCCATATCCCCATCCGAGCATGGAACCAGGCAGGCTGCAGGAAAAGAGGGGAGGACGAGAGAGCGCCCCCCCTCCTGAACCGTACTAGCCCTCAACATGGGGAAGGTGCTTTGGGGTAGCCCCCCAAAGCACCTTGTCCCCATGTTGATGGGGACAAGGGCCTCATCCCCACAACCCTTGCCCAGTGATTGTGGGGGTCTGCGGGCAGGGGGCTTATCAGAATCTGGAAGCCCCCTTTAACAAGGAGACCCCCAGATCCCGGCCCCCCCTGTTTGAAATGGTAACGGGTACATTGTACCTGTACCATTTCACAAAGTGTCAAAATGTTAAAAAACCACAAGACACAGCTTGGGACAAGTCCTTTATTAAAAAAAAAATGTCCCACGAAGTCCGTTCATCTTGGGGGGGCTACCCCAAAGCACCCTCCCCATGTTGAGGCCATGTGGCCTGGTACGGTTCAGGAGGGGGGGTGCTCTCTTGTCCCCCCTCTTTTCCTGTGGCCAGCCAGGTTGCGTGCTCGGATAAGGGTCTGGTATGGATTTTTTGGGGGACCCCCATGCCATTTTTTTAAAATTTTGGCAAAGGGTTCCCCTTAATATCCATACCAGACCTGGTATGAAATTTGGGGGGACCCCCACGCAATTTTTTTTTTTTATTTTGGTTCGGGGTTCCCCTTAATATTCATACCAGACCCAAAGGGCCTGGTAATGGACTGGGGGGATCCCATGCCATTTTTTCAATGACTTTTATCTGTATTGCCGGGACCTACAATTCATTATAGTTATTCATTTATTATTAATATTGTTAATTAATTTATAGTTATTAATTTAGTTATTATTAGTAGTTTTAAATGATTTTTTTTCCTTTAGAAATCTCATTTTGTGCAGGGACTCTTCTAAACATGGGAAAAATGCGCCACTTTACAGGCATACTATAGACACCCCCCAGGTACGAAATTTAAAGGAATATTTCACTTTTTACCACTTAACTTACCACTACTGGTTTTCACTCTTAACTTCTCAATTTTTTGTGAGAAGTTCTAGTTAATAATTTCTCTTTTTTTCTATCACATTCGTTTTTATTTTTAATTTTTATTTTTCACTTAATTTAGTCACTAGCGCCCCCTTATTTACTCACTTACAATCTGATCATTATATGTTCAAGTTGGGGAGCAGCTTGTTTTGGTCATTTAATCTTTTTAGACATTACTTACCCTATTTGGCGCGGAGTTCTTCTCTTTTTCTTAAATATTTCACTTTTATTGTTTCACTTTAAGCATTATTAAAATCATTGCTCCCAAAAAACGTCCTTTTTTAAAACTTTTTTTGCATTGATACATGTCCCCTGGGGCATGACCCGGGTCCCTAAACACTTTTTATGACAATACCATGCATATAAGCCATTAAAATTAGCACTTTTGATTTCTCCCATAGACTTTTAAAGGGTGTTCCACAGCTTTTGATTTTGCCTCGAACACCCCAAATTGCTCGCTATTCAGCGAACAGGCGAACACGCGATGTTCGACTCGAACTTACGTTCGACTCGAACATCAGGCTCATCCCTAGTCATCAGTGTGCATTCCAATTGGTTTGGGTTCCTATTTAGGGCAACTTATGAATCTCAGTGATTTCTTAAAGAGGTTCAGACATGAAATATGAGCAAAGCATATCCCTCTATAGTGTGTACTTGTCTGAATCCAGAGCCCTAAATGTCCTTTTCCTCTGCTGCCTCGCTCTTCTGCTATCTGCAAGATTCACTTCTGACACGTTTTCCTGACACAAGAGAAAAGTTCACAAGGGAGGGATCTCCAGCACACAGTCTGTGAATGACAGCCTCACCTCTGTCCCTGTGTGCTGTGTGAAGAGATGTGTGTCCCTTCCCTCCAATCAGTTCTGAGATCTGCAGTTCTCCACCCCCTGCTTTCTGGAAGATCAGACAAGCTGTATAAATTCTTCACTTTGAACGGCTTTAGAGAAGAGAAGACCGCAGATAAACAGGTACAACTTATGTAGGAGGATTTGTTAAATCTCTGTGTATGGGATATGACTCCCTTTTGCATTTTAGATTGACTTCAGTTGCTAAGCTTGTAGGTGGGGTGCAGCATGGTGCGGAGGCAATAACACACACAGCCCCAGCATTTGGTTTGGAATAATGCAAAGACAATTCACAAACAAACCAGTGGGAAAGCAGCCCAGCCGGGAACACTCACAGGTAGGGATGGGCTGAACGAGCCCTGTTCGGTTCGCACTAGAATTTTCAAAAATCGCGAAAGTCTATGGGACCCCAACTGTAAAAATCAAAAGTGCCAATTTTAAAGCCTTATACTGTATGCAAGTAATTGGGCATACAATGGTTATGAAGGTCCAGGTACTGCCCTGGGGAGATGTATCAATGAAAAAAGTTTGTAAAAAACGTCATTTCAAATGAGCAGTAATTTACTGATGCTTAAATTGAAAGCATAAAAATGAAAAATTCCTTTCAATATAGTGCCTGGGGGGTCTCCTTAGTCTACCTGTAAAGTGGCACATCTGTGCTGTGTATAGAAGCTGCTGCAGCAATAATTGCATTTATAAAGACAAAAAAATACATTTTCCCTGCAAGCTTTCTTTATTTTGTAAGCAACGGCTTTGGGAGCCAGTTTGTAGGATGAGGCCACAATGTAATGCACTGGGAACAAGATTAGAGATTTTTTGGATAAATTCTGGTGTCTCTGCCACAGATTTTGGATAGAAGTAACAGGTGTGGAAAAATTGGTCTTTGGGTGTTGGTGCCGCCTTCACCCCTATAGAGATACTCTTGATAAAAGCAAGAATTGGCTTTGCTGTCAAAAATTGCAAAGATATGCACCTGTGAAACTAATGTGGAAAATTGGTCTCTTTGGGTGTCGGTGGTTCCTTCACACCGTAACCCCATAGAGGTACTCTTAATGAAAGCAAGAATTGGCCTTGCTGTCAAAAATTGCAATGATATGCACCTATCAAACAGTTGCAGAAAAATTGGTCTTTGTGTCAGAAACCATGAAATCAGACTGAGACAGAAGTACAGTTAAATCACACTTGTTTAATATTAAAAGTAAAAAGAACAAAGGTAGTCAAAGCATAGCCAAAGTTCAGTAACTGGAATGGATAGTCAGCCAAGCCAGAAGTTAGGGATCAATGTAGTGGAACAGCAGGATCTGAAGCCAGAAGGGATGTCAGCAAAGCAAGTCTTAAAACAGGAAGCAGGACCTAGGCTCTGTGATGTTGACCAAGGCGAAGGCAAGGAGCCTCTGGAGTGGACGGCTTAAGTAAGCAGGACTGAGAAGCAGGATATCATCAGCAGCTGAGTAACTGTGGAGAGATAGAAGCTGGCAATTAGCCGACAGCTGAGAGGCCAGCTCTGAGAAGGAATGGCTGATCCCAGCCCTGACTGTTCCCCCTCCTCAATGACCCCTCCCCCTCGGAGGACCACCAGGCTTGAGGGGAAAACGTCTTTTGAAATCACAGAGGAAACAGGGGCATGTACAGCCAAGGATGAGACCCAAGAGCGTTCCTCCGGACTGTACCCTTTCCAATGCACCAGGTACTGAATTCGCCCACGGAACCTACAGGAATCAACAATGGACTGTACTTCATACTCCTCATGTTTCTCAACCTATACAGGGTGAGGACGTGGCACCGAGGTGGTAAAGTGGTTGCCGACCAAAGGTTTCAATAAGGAGACATGAAATACATTTGAAATATGCATATTAGAAGGGAGGTCTAATGCATAAGTCACTGGGTTAATCCTGCGAATTAACTGAGGTGTGAAAACTGAGGGAACATGAAATTGGAGGTTGCGAGATGACAGCCAGACCCTGTCCCCAACCGAGTAGGAAGGCGCAGGCAGGCACCTGCAGTCAGCATGGAGTCTGTACCTATCATTAGCATGTCGCAAAGCCTCCTGGACTTGTGCCCAAGTGGAACAAAGACCACGGAGATGCTCCTCTAACGCGGGAGTACTCTGCGGAACAAATGAGTCAGGCAACATGCAAGGTTGGAAACCATAGTTCGCCATAAATGGGGACAATTGGGAAGCAGGCACTATTGTGAGCAATACACAGTAATAGGTCTGATCAGTTGTTATGATGGTCAGAAATATAGCAACGTAGGAATTGCTCCAAGGGCTCATTCTGCGGCCTCATTAGACTGCGGGTGATACGCAAAGGAAAAGACGAAAAGGCAAGCTGAATTCCCAACTGTGCATAAAAGGCTCACCAGAATGGGACACAAACTGACTACCCCTGTCCGAGACAATCACCTTGGGTAGTCCATGTAGGTGAAAGATCTTCCGAGCAAAAACATCAGTTCCTTAGAAGTGGGCAACTTCTTAAGTGGAATACAATGAGACATTTTTGAGAACCGGTCAACCACCATAAGGATAACTGTGTTGCCCTGGAAGTCGGGTAACTCCACAATGAAATCCATAGACTGGTGGGTCCAGGGCCTCTCTCCATTGGGTATAGGTTGTGGAAGATGTTGTGGAGTCTTACTCTGAGCACACACAGAACAGGCAGCTACAAAGGCGGTCAGCACGTAGACTAGGTTTCTCAGGAGGAGCATGGACCTGAGCAGCAAGAATTTTGTCACCCAAAGGATAAGTGAGACTGGTGTGAACCGTAGCCAGAATACGATCAGGAGAAATCACAGGAACCGGAACCGTCTCCATCTTGGAAGTTGAGGAAAATTGTTGTGACAAAGCGTCAGCCCTTACATTCTTAGTACCGGGTAAGAATGAGACAATGTAATTGAAACTTGAGAAGAATAGAGCCCATCGCGCCCTTCTCGGAGAGAGGCGTTTAGCCTCAGACAAGAATGTGAGATTCTTATGGTCAGTAAGAATGAGAACCAACACAGTGGTACCGTCGAGGAGATGTCTCCATTCTTTCATGGCTAAAATGATCACTAACAGCTCTCTGTCACCAATCTCGTAATTGCACTCTGCAGGTGACAATTTCTTGGAAAAGTAGCCACAAGGATGCATAGCGCTCTCAGAGGTAGGACATTGAGACAGAAGGGCGCCAACACCAGTCTCAGAAGCATTAACCTCAAGGATAAAGGGTAATGTAGGATCAGGATGTGCCAACACAGGAGCAGAAACAAAGGCAACCTTAAGACTCTCAAAGGCCTTAACGGACTCTGGAGACCAACTGTGTGGGTTACTGTCCTTTCTGGTCATATCGGTCAGGGGCTTGACCAGAGACGAGAAGTTACGAATAAACTTCCGATAATAGTTGGCAAAGCTCAGGAAACGCTGCAGAGAACGTAAACCCAGGGGTGGGGGCCACTGTAGGACTGCCGAAAGTTTCTTTGGGTCCATCCAAAAGCCTGCAGTGAAAATGACATAACCCAGGAATTTAACCTGTTCACGATGGAACTCGCACTTCTCCAGTTTACAATAGAGATTGTTCTCTCTTAGTTTCCGAAGCACACGACAGATAACTGTGTGGTGGCTCTCCAGGTACTTGGAAAATATGAGGATATCATGGAGATAAACCACCACACATAACTGTAACAAATCTCGGAGGACATCGTTAATAAATTCCTGGAAAACTGCTGGGGTGTTACAAAGGCCAAAAGGCATTACAAGGTACTCATAATGGCCTGTTCTTGTATTAAATGCAGTTTTCCACTTGTTGCCCTCCTTAATACTCACAAGATTGTACGCCCCTCTGAAATCAAGCTTTGTGAAAACCATTGCTGCCTTGAGGCGGTCAGATAACTCTGTAATTAACAAAGCGGATAGGCATTCTTAATCGTGAAACGATTGAGACCCCTATAATCAATAAAAGGTCTCAGTTCACCACTCTTCTTCTTCACAAAGAAGAAATCAGCACCAGACGATGATTTGCGGATGAAACCTCAAGAAAGTGCATCATCAACATACTCCTCCATGGCCTTATCCTCCAAGCCAGACAAAGGGTAAACACAGCCACGAGGGGGTATGGCACTAGGTTAAAGGTCAATTGCATAACCATACAGCCAGTGTGGAGGCAAACTACTGGCTTGACCTTTGTCAAAGACATTGCTAAAATCATGATACTCCTCCGGCAGGGAGGAGAGTGAAGAGGTACACAGGACCTTGGCTACCTTCTGGAAGCATGTCTCACTTCATTGTGGTGACCCGGACAGAACCTCAGCACAAAGCCAATCAAAAGAGGGGTTGTGCCTCTGTAACCAAGGATAACTAATAACCAGCGGAAACTTAAGTGGGGAAATAACTTGGAATTGGATTATCTCATGGGGAAGAGCCCCTACGGCCACAGACAATGGAACAGTCTCATGAGTAACATGGGCAGGCTGTAGAGGTCTCCCATCAAGAGCCTGAATGGCAAGTGGAGTGTCATGCAGCTGCAGCGGAATCGAGTGCTTCAATACAAAGGCAGCATTAATGAACAGGCCTGCAGACCCAGAGTCGTTTAGAGCCTGTATCTCGACGGACGACTCAAGAAAGGGTGACCGAAACCAGGGGCTTATCCTTCTGGATAACTGGGGATGAAACAACGCCACCTAAGGTCTGTCCGTGACAGGACCTCAAGATTCGAGCGTTCCCTGGACGGGTAGGACAAGACTTCCAAAAGTGACCTGCCTGGCCACAATAAAGGCACAATCTCTCCCTCCTCCTAAAGGTTCTCTTATCCGCAGAGAGACGCATGAAACCCAAGTACATGGGTTCACCTTCACTGACCGACTCGGTACCAGGAGGCATGGGAGTTGAGGGAGGCATGGGTGGGACTGCAAAGTTTGGAGACAAACGTACAGGAGGCTTCCGCAAGCGCTCCTTAAAAGAGAGTCTTTCTCTGAGTCTGGAGTCAATGAGATGATAAACGTGATCAACTTCTCCAGCTCAGTGGGTATATCTCGGGCTGCTATCTATTCCTTGATGGTATCCGAGAGACCATGAGAAAAAGCAGCCACGAGGACCTCATTGTTCCACGCAACCCCTGCTGCCGGAATTCAATGGTGTAGTCGTCAACAGTTCTCTTACTCTGTTTGATGGACATGAGGCACTTGGCAGCAGTAGAAGAGCGTAAAGGAACGTCAAATACCCTTTTAAACGAAGCCACAAACTCAGGGTAGCTCAAGACAACAGGTTTTTGTGTCTCCCATAGAGGGTTTGCCCAGGCCAAGGCTCTCTCAGAAAGCAAAGATATCACAAAACCTACTTTGCTTCTGTCCGTGCGAAATGCCTGGGGCAGCATCTCAAAGTATATCTCAACCTGGTTGAGAAACCCTCTGCATTGGACTGGATCGCCCCCAAATTGTTGGGGAACTGGAGCGGAACCAGACATATCTCTTATAGAGGTACTACGAGGCGGGTGCCTGCACAGGAACTGGAGCAGCAACAGGGGCAGCCTGCAACATAGGTTGTACCGGGGAGGCTACAGTGGGAGATTCCAGGTGAGCCGTGCGACTCAGGAGCATTTCTAACACCATGGCAAACTGATCCATGCGGTGATCCAGTTCATCCAATCTGGAAAAAATATTACCAACAAGTGGATTGACTGCATCTTCTGAATTCATGGCCTTGGCCTACTGTTAGAAACCATGAAATCAGACCGAGACAGAAGTACAGTTAAATCACACTTGTTTAATAATAAAAGTAATAAGAACAAACGTAGTCAAAACATAGCCAAAGTTCTGTAACTGGAAAGGATAGTGAGCCAAGCCAGAAGTCAGGGATCAATGTACAGTAGTGGAACAGCAAGCAGTATCTGGAGCCAGAAGGGATGTCAGTAAAGCAAGTCTTTAAACAGGAACGCAGGCTCTGTGATGTTGGCCAAGTCGAAGGCAGAGATTCTCTGGACTGGACGGCTTAAGTAGGTAGGACTGATGAGCAGGATATCAACAGCTTTGTAAATGTGGAGAGATAGGAGCTGGCAATTAGCCGACAGAGCTCTGAGAAGGAAGGGCTGAGCCCAGCCCTGACACTTTGGGTGTTAATTGTGCCCATGAAACCTACACCAAAAACATTCTTCCAGATGAAATCAACACCCACAACGCTAGGCAGCAGATATTCCACATCCCAAAAACACTTAATCAGCGACATCGGCATCAGAGGCTTCATAGCTGCTGGTAATCCATGACTGATTAATTTTGATAAATGTCAGACAATCCATGGAATCTGTGGACAGACTTCGTTATATCATCTAAAACAAAACCTCCAGCAGCACTGAATGTCTGTTCAGAAAGCACGCTGGAAGCAGGGCAGCCCAGCAGCTCAATTGCATACTGGACAGGTTTTGGCCAGTGGTCTATTCTTATGACCCAGTAAGCCAGTGGATCATCGACTGGAAAGCTCCCACCTCTGTTTTTGCCCCTAGATAATTGTCCACCATGTGATGCAGGTGCTGCCGATGGGATGTGGAAGCTGACAGCCCTGGGCGGCAAGGACTAAAAAAATTGTGAAATGCATCACTTAGGAGGCCGCTTTCTCCACCGCTCTTCTCCTGACCAACAGAAGCCTCAAAACTATGTTTTCCATGACACTGTAACCTACCAGATTTGGGAAAAGCGTTAGATAAACTCCTATTTAAGGTATCCTCAAGAGATTTCATCTTCTGCACTCTCTGTGGGGACGGAATGAGTTCTGAGACCTTCCTCTTATAATGGTGGTCAAGGAGGGTTGCCAACCAATAGTGATCCTTCTCCTTTACGCCACGTATTCTTGGGTCCTTTTGCAGGCTTTGAAGCATGAGGGAGTCCATGCACTGCAGATTTGCGGAGGCATGAAAAGCAGACTCCTCAGGGTCACTAAGGATTATAGTATCTGGAACTGCCTCCTCCCAGCCAGGTACTACTCCCAAGGGTTCTGGGAATGGAAAACTATCTTTTCCTGTTTGACATATGTCTTCCTCTGCTTCAATGCCTCCAAAACTGCCAGAATCCTCCTCCTTCTCCTCCCTCTCCTCTTGTGTGTTCTGTGGTGTCTGCATAAAGTGGGCCTTGAGAGCAAAGAAAGTCCTCCTCTTCCTCCTGCTGCTCTGCCTCGAGTGCCTTGTTCATAATGCCACACAGAGTCTGCTCCAGCAGGAACACAACAGGGATTATGTCACTGATGCATGCATTGTTATGGCTCACCATCCTTGTGGCCTCTTCAAATGGTGGCAGTACAGTGCATGCATCCTTTATGAGCAGCCATTGGCATGGGGAAAAAAGCCGAGCTGGCCGGAGCCTGTCGTTGTGCCGCCATACTCACACAGGTACTCATTGACGGCCCTCTGCTGCATGTGCAGCCACTGCAGCATTGCCAAAGTCGAGTTCCACCTCGTGGGCATGTCACAAATCATGTGGTTTATAGGCAGGTGGAATTCCTGCTGAATTTCAGCCAACTGAGCACTGGCTGTGTATGACCGCCTGAAATGGCTAAAGACTCTTCTGGCCTACTTTAGCAGATCTTCCAAACCTGGGTACCTATTTAGAAAACCCTGCACCACCAAATTGAGGACATGTGCTAGGAATGGCACATGTGTCAACTTACCCTGTCTAAGGGTGGACATGAGGTTTGTTATTGCACACCACAATTCCTGGCTCCAGCTGGCGTGGCGTGAACCACCTTTGGGCCTGCCCCTGCAGAGCTGCAAGAATCTCTGCTCTGGTGTGGTTCCTGACACACCAGCATTAGCACTGCATGGCACCTTTTAGCCTGACTCCTTGAATAGCCTTGAATAGCCTCCTTGAATAGCCCCTTGAACTCTTAGGGGGTACTTGTGGTTCATAGGACAATTCAGAGGAGGGGGAGGAGGGGGAGGAGGAGGATGGGGTAGAGCTGACAAATCTTGCATCATCACCACTAGCTGCATGGAGAAGTGGGGGCACAACAAGCGGCAGCACTGAGCCTGTCCTGCATCCTTCCAAGTTGCAAGCAGAGTTACCCAATGTGCTGTGAAGGAAATATATTGTCCCTGACCATGCTTGCTGGATCACGTGTGAGCAGTAACATGTACTTTGCAGCTGACTGCCTTGCCCAATGAAGCCACGTGATGATACAGAGCTGGAATGGCCTTACATGAAAAGAAATAGCAACTGGAAATCTGCCATTGTGGTATAGCATATTCTTCAAATTCACTGAAGGGGGCAGAATACACCAGATGGAAAGGCAGACATTGTAGAGCCAGCAGCTTTGACAAGCTTGCATTTAGACCCTGGGGATGTGGGTGGCAGTGACTGTATTTTTTTTTCGCTGTAGCAGATGGGGCAGAGAAATTTGCCGGCTATAGTCTACAGCTGGTGGTGTGCTGCTGGCAGATGTGCTGCAAGGACCTGGGACACCCTCCTCTATACCATCATCCTTGTCAGTGGAAGCTTCTGAGAGGTCATGAAGTATAGTGGGGGCAGACTGAGTAAGGAGGAGGAACAGATTTGCGCCCCCTATTTGTGTGGCTTTCCGGTGATCTTTCCAATGGGCTGAGTGGTGGGTGGTAAATGTGTTGTCAAGCATGTGGTACCCAAATGGCTGGTGTTTTTGCCATGCTTGATGTGCTTGAGACAAAGTTTGCAAATTGCAGCAGTGCAATCAGCTGCACATGTGCAAAAAAGGCCCAGACAGCTGAGCTGTGAGAAGTGGGACGGGAGATAACAGCTCCACAATGGGATGGAATAGGGTGGCTGCTCTCTACTCTTCCTTGATGACTGCTTCATTGGGGTTGTGCCTCACCCTCACTTTCCTCCTCTGCTCTATCTGGCACCCAAGTCATGTCAGTGACCTCCATCATAATCATCATCTCCTCCATCCTCATTACCACTGGAGACAACTTGGCAATACGCTGCGCCTGGGGGAACATGACTGCCAATTTGTGTACCAGTGTTCTCCCCTTTCTGTAGGCTCATGTTCCTGCCTTCCTCAGCCTCAGAACCAACATCTGAATCAAGTAATGGCTGTGCATCGTCAAGGAGAAAGTGGCTGACACTGTGATCAAATAACTCAACGGACTCCTTCATGCCTGATGCTGGGGCTATGGCAGGAATAGCTGTGGATAAGGAGGCAGGTTTAGCCACTCTGGCAGCTGCAGTAGACTGCGCACTAGTCTCTGCTTGGGTGACAGAGGATGAGGATGGTTTAGTAAGCCAGTCCACCACCTCCTCTGCATACTGTGGCTGGATAGCACAGGCAACATCACTAAACAGAGGAAATGATGCCCTGCCTGAGGACTGACCACATCCACCTTCCTTTGCCTGTGTATACATACACTGCTGGCCCCCTCACAGTGCCAAGGGAATGTCTGCCTCTCCTTGTTGCCCTCCAAGACATGATGGGGTAGTGCTTATTACCAAAATGTAAAAAGATGTGGGAATATGTACGTGGATGCACATTAATTAATAGAAAGTAGTGTCTGGTGCACTTTAACTTGAGTAGTCACTACACAGACACACTCCACTGACATACTATAATATACTTCAGTAAAACTGCACTGACGCACTGAAGTATACTGCATCAAACGTGCAGTAACGCACTGGACTATACTGCATTAAACGGATGGTAACTCACTGAAATAAACAGCGTTAAACTTGCAGTAACACACTGAAATATACTGCGTTAAATGTGCACTAACTCACAGAAATATACTGCATTAAACGGCACGTAACGCACTGAAATAAACTGTGTTAAATAGAACGTAACGCTCTAACATAATGTTAGAGCCATTGAACTTCGGCATAAGGGCTAATGCCCCGTACAAACGGTCGGATTTTCCGATGGAAAATGTCCGATCGGAGCATGTTGTCGGAAATTCCGACCGTGTGTGGGCTCCATCGGACATTTTCCATCGGATTTTCCGACACACAAAGTTGGAGAGCAGGAGATAAAATTTTCCGACAACAAAATCCGATCGCGTCAATTCCGACCGTGTGTGGCCTGTTCCGACGCACAAAGTGCCACGCATGCTCAGAAGAAATTCCGGCACGGAACAGCTCGTTCTGGTAAACTTAGCGTTCGCAATGGATACAGCACTTTCGTCACGCTGCAATGTTAAAAATGGTTTAATACAGCGCAATCTCTTCTTCTTTATAATGTGACAAGAATATAGTAGTTTTGCTGCTCATATTCACACACACTTCTCACAAACTTATTTCGTTACTATTTATCGGGATTCCCTCAATATATTTTGATTTCTCACATCTGACAACATTTTTTTTTTTTTTTTTATTGGTTTTAATGTAGATTCTTTTTTTGTGTTTGTATTTTTTTGAAGGGTGTTTTTTTTGGGGGGGATCTTGATTTGTACTCCCGAAAATGTTTGTGTGTGTTTTTTGTGTCAAGTTCCCACAACACCATTGATATGTTGTTCTATTTAATCTGTAGGAGATTGTTTGGTGTTGTTGTCCCTTGTTAATTTCACATTTTATGTTAGAAATGTACCTGAATCGTCACCAACAAACTGTCCTTTTTGGATGAAAACACACATAGGAGAGTATACTTTCCTTAAAAAATTTTTATTAAGGGCTCACAACTAAACAAAGAGGGAGCAACGCTGGAGAAACTGCAGAAGTGGGTGAAGCCTTGGACCCCCAGGGCAGACATCAACTATTTCAAAGCAAAATTGGTGGCCTGAGGAGTCCTTATCTAAGGGAGGGCAGTCTGGTCCAGAAGTCCCAGAGATCCGGAAAGCAGCAGATGACATCTGTGTCCCCAGGCTGTGGTCATACGAGAGACTGCATCTTCTGTCAGACCAGACTGAACCCAGGGCAATCACTCTCAGGTCTTCTTTCCACGCTTCCTTCCACGCGGTGGCTGTGGTGGTGGAGTTGTGGCAGCAGGAGGAGGAGGAGGATGGTCCAACTCAACCACGTCGGTCTTGGGTGTTAGTTCCCCACTCACCCCCTTACGTAGGACTTTATACAGAAGGTCCTCACAGAGCTTGCGTTGACCCTCCTGCATGCCCTGCAGTTTGGTGGCAGCCATGCAGGCAAAGGCCTCTTCAGGAGTGGGTAAGGCTCGTAGGGACGCTGAAGCCTCCTGAATCAGCCTGAACGCAGAATCCTGCACGGGACTCGGAGTCGTCTTCCTGGCTCTTTTATATGGAAGGCGGAGGGGAGGAACCTGAGATTCAGTCAGGCTGCGACTTGTCCCAGGCTTCTCCTGGCTGACACTTAGCCCCGCCTCCTCCTGGCTGCCACTAATCACCGCCTCCTCCTGACTGCCACATTCCACAGCCTCCTCCTGGCTGAGGTCTTCCTGTGTATGAAAAAGGGACATAGTTTTAGTATTTTATTCATCAATCACACACAATTTTCACCTCCTGACTGTTGCAAATTGAATGTTAACAAATATAACATACTAGCATTCTGAGCCCAGCATTTTTCATTCTTGTCCCAATTATTTTTGACCACTACTGTCTATTGATATGTAAAACACTTTTTTCAATCAGCAATTAGTGATCAATAATAACATCTAGTAAACATCATTTATTTATTGACCAGAAATCTGAAGAAGAATGCTATACCTGACTCCAGCTGGGCTCCTCCATTTCTTCCTGGCTGGAAGGCCCAGGTTGGACATCGGAAGCCTCAGCTGGGGTGGAAGGAAGCGTGGAAGGAAGAGTGGAAGGAAGAGTGGAGAGGGATTCCCTGACTTCAGTGTGGTCTGACAGAAATCGCAGTCTCTCATAGTACCACAGCCTGGGGACATAAACGTCATCTGCTGCAGCTCCGGATCTCTGGGAATCTGTGACCTTCTTGCGCTCCCTAAGATACGTGCTCCTCAGGCCGCCAATTTTGGCTTTTAAATAAGGGATGGTTGCTGTGGGGACCACCAGCGTCACCAACTCCAGCAGTTTCTCCAGTGCTGCCTGCCTCTTTTGTTTATGGTTAGAGTGGGGGTGTCTCACTTGCCACAGACAGGGCAGCTCCCTGTATTTGTCAATGAACAGGGGGAGGAAATTGTGGTCGTTGAACCCATCCATTTTCTCTGCAAGACACAACACAAGACAAACCCTAATGTCAGGCCAAACTCCCCTAATCTTGTTACAATATAGGCTTCCATTTCGAAGCAGTATAGGCCCAAGTTTAGATCCTACCTTCGTTATCACGATCGTCGCCTCCGATGCTCCTTCCTCCGCTCACAGATTGTACGTAAGACGCATGCGTGTTACGCTTTATACACACTGCGCATGCGTGTAACTCCGCCCGCCCCTGACGTTCTTTCTATTCTATTCCCCGCCCCTTTTCGTTCGGTGCAGTGGGGGAAGAGCACATGGCGGAGACACCGCAGGATCATGCTAATTGTAGCAACGACAAGAAGGAGGAGGAAAGGCCGGATCCGGACACGTCCCGATCCAGAAGGAGATTTAAGGACTCAAATATGTCCTTTGGGGAGATGTTGGAGATGGTGGACATCCTGAAGAGGGCCGACTATGACGGAAAGTATGGGCCTTACCCCAACCCCAATGTCAGAAAGGCCAAGATCATGGCGAAAGTGGTCAGGAGTCTGCACCGGAATTTCGGGGTACGACGATCAAATGATCAGCTCAGGAAACGGTGGTCGGACCTCAAATTACGAGAACATGAGCAGTACAGAAAGATCCGGAGAGTGCTGCAAAAAAGTAAGTAGTTGTGCTGTGTTCCTATTCTTTATGTTTATTACGTTCGTGCTGCTCCATGTGCTTTTATGAACTGTTGTACAGTTTAAAATGGCAACTTTCATGTTCATGGGCACAATATTCGTTCGTATCAAACATTTTTCTTTCGGACTCTAAAATACTATTGTTTAGGCCATATGCATTTGGCCACCATTTTTACGCCCTATACTTGTCTTAAAAGAATTGGGTTGTGTAGATGGCTTTGTTACTAGAACGAAATGCAAACTAGATTCTGTGTAAGGAGAGGACACTCAGCAGCTGTTTTCACATCTGGACACTGGAGCACTAGTGTGGGACCCCAGAACACCATTTTTATTAGGGGACCCACACAGGTGCTCCAGTGTATACTATGGGGGGGGGGGCTACATCTGTGAATCTTGTACCAAACAGGTAAAGTATTGCAGCTTGACAAAGGACACTGAAAATGCTACATTTTGGAACTCTGCTAAAATTGACAATTGTACCTCACTTCCAAGCAATGTTTCCTATTTCTAGTTCTGCCATCAAATATCTGTGTGCTAATTATTCCATTTTTTTTTGACATAGGGGAGAAAAGACTCGGAGGACACCTCTCATCCGAGGAGACCAGAGCCCCCCCCCCCCCGGAAGAAGGTGAAATCCCCCCAACACAATCTGAGCAGGAGGAAGAAGACGTGGTAGAACTAGTCACCACAACAGGTGAGTGTCTGCGACCACAGGCTCAGGTAAGAGATGGATGGCGGCATATTTTTGAGACCTAATTTATTTTGGGGTTCCTCTCTTTTTAGGTGATCGTGATGTTGTGGATCCAGATCCTTTCACATCCGAAAGTGCCCAGATCCTGATCGGGGAGATCATGGGGTGTAATTTACAATTGGAAATCATCAAGAAAAACATCAATGATGTTATTCCAAAAAATAAAAACATCATTGATGTTTTGGGTCGAGTTTAAAACCCCTCCAAATCACTTTCTTCTTTTGTGTGCTACAATGTGCTAAATCTTTTTGTGATTTTTCAGAAAGCCAAATTTGGAGGATGCACTCAGTGTGCCAACATGTGCTATCTGCCATCACGGGAGATCAATGGACGCGTTTTGGGGGTGCAACCCCTTCCTCAATAATAAAGTAGCGGCGATGAAGGGCTTGCTCCCCCAAAACACGTCCCTTGATCCCGGATGGCAGGTCACACATGTTGACATTGTTAAATTGGTGTGCATCTTCCAAATTTGGCTTTTCCTGGGGTGACTTCACCCCATCTGAACGCAATCTCAAACACAGTTCCTAAATACTCATGTCTGATATTGCCTTCAAGTTCTACCAAATGTGAACTTTGTAAGTTCAAGATTTGTGTCTTTCTTGTTGGTTTTACACATGCCTGTTTTATCTAAAATGGACATTTCGATTTTTGATAATGCAACCCCAAAAATTGTTATACAACAAACATGTTGGTTTGTTTGAAAAACCTTTGGTAAATGCACATGTGATTGTGCAGGTATAAAAAAGTTTTTTTCGCAAGAATGTGTGGATTATTGTGTCAACGCTACAACACTTTTGGGGTGATGTCATTGGTGTTTTCAGAGAAAATGGGGGTTATTTACTAAGGGCAAATCCTCTTGGCACTACAAGTGCAGTTGCAGTGCAGTTGCAACTGCACTTGTAGTGAAATGTGTTTTTGCATTTTAGTAAATAACAGCCAACAGTGCTTTGTATAATAAGGTTACACAATCACGACATTTTCTGGACTCAACACATTTCTGTCAGGGTCAGCTAAAACAAACACAAGCAGTAAATGTCCACAAAGAATTTCTTTTTTTGTTTTATTATAAAAAGGCTTCACAGATTTGCTGGCATATTGATAGCCCCCCTACCCGCAAAGAACTCCAGGTAGCGTAACCGTACATCACGGGCACTCAGGGAGGGCAAGCCAGGACGGCCGCTTTCAAGCGCCGTCAGTGTGGTTTCATGTATCATTCCGGCCTCAGGCCCAACTGAGCCAGCATAGTTGGCCGAATGTTTCCTTAAAAAGTTATGGAAAATACAGCATGCCAGTATAATATGGTTCAGTTTATACTCCGCCATATGGATGGGTGTCATAAATAGGCAGAACCGGCTGGCCAGGATTCCAAATGTGTTCTCCACCACTCTTCAGGCTCTGGCCAGCCGGTAATTAAAAACCCTCTGTTCCGGGGTGAGGGTCCTCATCGGGAATGGCCGCATCAGGTGGTCCCCCAGCGCAAACGCTTCATCAGCAACGAACACAAATGGGAGTCCTTCCACATTGTCCTCTGGAGCTGGCAAGTCCAAGCTGCCATTCTGGAGACGCCTGTAGAACTCCGTCTGGGCGATGACTCCACCATCGGACATCCAGCCATTCTTCCCCATGTCCACATACAGGAAGTCGTAATTAGCCGACGCCACCGCCAACATCACTATACTATTGAACCCCTTATATTTGAAATAGTACGACCCCGAGTTGGGTGGTGGGACGATGTGGACGTGTTTCCCATCAATTGCCCCTCCGCAGTTCGGAAAGTCCCACCGCTGGGCAAAGTGGGAGGCCACAGTCTGCCATTCCTGTGGTGTGGAAGGAAACTGTTGAGGGGAAAAAATAAAACATTTACTATTTTGGCTCAGAAACATGGCAAGCAGATTAGGCACAAACATTATGGGTCAACCTCCAGATAGCATTTATTAAGGGGAATTTAACAACGCCAAAGTATAAGGTACACCTATCATATTCCCCCTCCCCCCCCTCTCATGGGCCATTTCTAACATTATAGGGGGGGGATCTTGGACAGGTAACCCTCTTCACTTCATTGAGAGATGAATGGCTAAATAATGGGTATTACTTGGAACAGCCCTTCCTTAGTTACACTATTGGCAGCCCACTGGACAGGTAAGAAGTGTAATAATACAAAGATATAAATACACATTGTACACATTTGAGGATATTTGGACATTCTGCTATTACCTATCAAGATAATAATGGGATACAAAATCTTTAAACAGTACCATTTGAAAGTATACAGGCAGGCCCTTGCACTACATGTTTTGGGTAATTCATCCATACATCTGACCACAAAAGAGGTGGGTATAGTGTGTATGGGTTTGGCAAAGTCAGCAAATAAATGATTGAAGATAGAGAATTGGGATCAGCTGACTTAGCAGTTGGGGGAGGGAGAGTTACTAAAAATTATTTGGGGACACCACCAAAAAAAAAGCCTCTGCCACTCTGCCTGAAGTTAAAGCAAAAATAACATTTCTAAACATTTTAGGGGGTGTTTGGGGTAAAACACTACTATGGAGCAGAAAAAATACATTGTTAAGTGACTACATGAGGTGAATATAGGGCCAGGAGACACCATGCTGGGGAGGTTATTGAAGGGCAAATATGTATGAAGGACCTAAAATAATAATTACATAAAAAACCAGCATGCATGAGAACAAAGGGGACATTCACAGCATATTACAATCATGGTAATTAGGGAATGAGGAAAGAAATACAATATATTAGCAAACATTCAATACAATAAAATGTGATATTAAAGGATAAAAATCTTACCTTCATATACTCCTTCTGTAGGACCTGAATGATGGCAGAACAGGTCTCTGGGATAATAATTCCCAGAGCCTGGGGGAGATGCCTGTCGAGAACTTTAAGTCCTGCAGACTTCTCCCTGTCGCCAAATACCGCAGGGTAGCGACCAACCTCTGCTCCGGAGTGATGGCTTGCCTCATGCAGGTATCCTGCCTGCTAATATAAGGGGTCAGCGAAGCCAACAGACGGTGAAACACGGGGTCCGTCATCCTGAGAAAGTTCCTGAAATCATCAGGATTATTCTCACGGATCTCACGGAGCAAAGGCATATGAGAGAACTGGTCACGCTGAAGCAACCAATTCTTGGTCCATGAACTCCTCCCCACCCTGTTCATGGACTGGACTTGTGTCAAGGTCAGGACCCCAACACCAAGCCCCCGCACGGCACGAACTCTACGAGGAGTACGCATACGCAACATGGCTAGAAAATGGTCGGCTGCTCAGAACGAAGTAACAGAACGCACTGAAGAACAGCAAGGCCTGTGAAAGCGACCTGAAAAACAGTAACGAACGAACAAGAATACAATGACTAATTAAAGTCACACGGAACTTGCTTGCACGCACGGAAGAGCAGATACAAACCCACAAGCACAAACTGAACGGCAGAAAACGATCTGAAAGCCACGAGTCTGAAAAAGCGCAAATCGTCTCTCACCAAACTTTTACTAACACGAGATTAGCAAAAGGAGCTCAAAGGGTGCCGCGCTTGGTTCTGAACCAGCCTTTTCTAGTCTCGTCGTACGTGGTGTACGTGACCGCGTGGTTGGCGATCGGAAATTCCGACAACTTTGTGCGACCGTGTGTAGACAAAACAAGTTTGAGCCAACATCCATCGGAAAAAATTCTAGGATTTTGTTGTCGGAATGTCCGAACAAAGTCCGACCTTGTGTACGGGGCATAAGACTGATCCTAGTGGAGCCATGCTAGAACTCAATCCTCCTTCCACCCCCGCTGCAAGGGACATACAGTATCCTATCAACTGCCTCCAAGGAAAGGAGCCCAGCCGGGAACACTTACTGCACCAACAGCATGTAGAGAGCAGGATTTAGCCAAACCGACATTGAGAGCAGAATCTGAGAATCCAAGCGGGTGGATGTAGGGAGAAGTTGCCCTATGCTTTCCCACCTTGTCCGGAACATTTCCCTGCTGCTAGTTCTGTCCCTACCAGGCAGGGTACCTGTCCCTACTCTACCAGCTCACCTGACCCACGATGGCTGCTAGAGTTACATGGGCGGCAGCATTCAATGGGCTAGCTTCCCCAGTGACCCAGAAAACCATAGAGCAGTGATGGCGAACCTTGGCACTCCAGATGTTTTGACACCACATTTCCCATGATGCTTAAAGAGGAAGTAAACCCTGCAAAATATTTCTTTTTTTCTAATAATTAAATGTTTTTTTTCCTTGCCAAGCAACAGATATCAAAATTAGTTCAAAACGAGCATTATAAGTACTTTTTATGAGTTAGGTTTTTCTGTATCTTCTGGGAATCGTTCTGTTTGCTGAAGCCGATGCAGATGTAATTTCTGCCCTTAGTTCGTATCCCTTTCGAAATCTCGCGCAATCACCGCATGAAGTGTAGCCAGCAAATTCCCGCACACCTTGGACGAAGGGGGGCCAAAACACAGAAAATCGTCGAGATAGTGTATGATTGAATTAATTCCCAACACGTCACGTACCACCCATTCCACGAATGAACTGAACGTCTCAAACAGTGAGCATGAGACAGAACAGCCCATAGGCAAGCACCGATCGACATAATATTCCTCCCTCCATTGACATCCCAGAAGGTAAAAACTATCAGGGTGAACCGGAAGTAATCGAAAAGCCGCCTCAACATCCGTCTTTGCCATGACGGCCCCCCGGCCGTATCGCCGAACCCAACTCACCGCCGTATCAAATGATGTATATGATACCGAACATGCGTCCAGATCAATGGCATCGTTGACAGACCCCCCTCCCTTGGAAAGGACAAATGGTGAATCAATCTAAATTTTCCCGGTTCCTTCTTGGGTACCACCCCCAAGGGGCGAAACCACCAGGTCCGCCCTAGGGAGGGATGGGAAAGGGCCGCACATACGACCCAATGCCACTTCTTTAGCTAGCTTCTCGGATACAACCCCAGGGTGTTCAAAAGCCGACCATAAATTCCTGGCTACAGGAGGAATATTTTGCAACGAACACGGAATACGAAATCCTTCGGAAAAAACAACCAAAAAACCAACTCCAGCAACCAGGCAGCTGCCCGATCTGGATATCTATTTAGAAAGGGATGCATCCTTCCCACCATCACCGGGGTCCTCCTTCTTTCCTGAAGAATCTCCAGGCCTACCCTTACTTCTTTTGAAACAGCGGGACAGCATGTGACCACCCCCACAGCCGGAGCATTCATGCTTGAAACGGCAACCGTTTCTAAACCTACAAGCCCCTTCATTAAATTGCCAACACACCCCTTTAACTTTTGGGGTCGGCTGTCCTGGGGCATCCGCACCTCCGACCCTGCCTGGAAATAAAGGAGGGGCAGCTGTTGTGCTGCAGACAACAGCTTTATCCACAGGCTAATGTCCTTAGGGTCCCATCGTAATGATGGGCGAACCACTTTCCTCTGACGAAATTGTTCGTCATATCGGAGCCAAGCCTTCCCCCCATAAACCCGTTGAGCTTCGCCAATTGCATCCAGGCAGCAAAAAAGTGCCGAGCAGCCGGGCTGCTTCTCACCAATCACACTCACTAATATAGCAAATGCCTGGAGCCAATTGGCAAAGGATCGGGGAATAAGGCGATACCTACACTTTTCTCTCTCCTCTTTCTTGAACTCGTCCAACTTCACCCTGTCCAAATTAAATTTCTCAAGCAGCAGCAAGGAGAAAATCTCCACCTATTCACCTTTCCAGATTTTTTCCCACACTTCTGGCTTGAGATAGGCGCCCAAAGGACCTTCAAAGCAAACATACACTTCACATTTTGCCGCGTCCAACAAACGTACAGTGTCAACTGCCTTACCAGATTCCTTATTCGCCTCAGGTTTGTCCACGACCCCCGATCCTTCCTGAAGCCCTGCCCCTTCTCCCCCCACAGTAGACGAACCCCCCTTGTCCTTGGTCGGGGCCGTCCCTGCCAGGCTGGGCACCCAACCCGGCACAGGAGAAGAGCCAACTGAACCCACATCAAAACGTTGGACCAGCGAGCGCAAACCCGACAGGAGATTTTGTAAATCAAACCTGGCTCCTGACGCTGCTGCCCCTTGGGCTGCCGCCTGAGGAGGGGGTGCGCTCAGCAATACTGGCGGGGGAGGGGATGCATCCTGCCCCCTGCCGCCACCTGTCCCCAAACCTAACAAACTACCCAAAACAACCTGTAAGAGAGAGATAGTGTTAACATTTGACTCACGCACGCCCGGCCTCCACCGCTGCTGCCCGAACCGGCCGTTCATCGTCGGAGCTCGACAACTCCCCCTCTGACCGGGGAAAAGATGCATCCTGCTGGCTCACTGCTGCCGGGATCGCCACCGATGAGGCCACAGCCACGGGTCTGGAAGTGCTGGTCCTGGCCCCTGTGCTGCGCCTCGCTCCCGTGCTTCCAGCGGGGACTGCCACCATGTTGGATGAGGGGGGTACCCGACTGGCTCCACCCCCTGATCTGAGGGGCCGACCATCTTGGAGATTAGACAGGGGGATGCCGGTCGCTCGTACCGACTGACCGGTCCCCGCATAGCGGCCTCTCCCACACTGAGCCAACTCCCTATTAGGGGCCACGTTAGGAGAGCCGGCTGCACGCTTCTGTCTCCCGCCGCGAGCCGGGGATTCCTCCAGGTGTTAGCACCAGCCGTTGGAGTGGAGGGCGGAGCCGGTGAGCCCGATGGGTCCACCATGCATGGGCTCCCAAAATGGCGCTGAGCTCGGGGGGAGGAGGGGGCAGAAAAACGCTCCGAGGCCAGGACCTCCGAGCGCGCCTTACCCCAGATGTACTTGCCACCACTGTTTCCACCTCAATCGCGGTGATCTGCCTGTGGAGCCATGCTGGGCCGTGGGAAGCAGCTGCAGCCTGTAATTGAAGTAGAAAATCCTCCATGCTTGCCATGCTGAAGAGGAGAAGGAGACACGCAACTGCTTCTTCCTCCGGTGGCAAGAGACTGAGCCCAGGACCTTGGCTCCTCCTACCCCCTCCGGGAACACTAACCTGCCACCCCCCTTTCTTCTATCTTGTGTACTCCCACTAATTAACCGCTATCCTTGCTGGTTTCTTACGGCTACTCTGTCACGTCAGCCCTCCCTTGAGCCTGCTTCCCACTCCGGGCTTCTCTTTATTCTTCTTAGATCAAAAATGACAAACAGATAGAACAACAAGATTGGTATTTTTAGGGTGCTTAGTCTCACTTTTGTTAGCCTAACAATTGTACTTACATTACAGACATATTCCAAAAATAGGGTTTTATTATAATAAACATACCTAAGATGTGAAATGATTGTCATGTGAGACGTCATACTTTTCCAGGCTGCATTGTTTTACTAGTAGTGTTTGCACACAGTTAAGCTCGAATGTTTTATATATTGCACGTGTGAAAACAGGTATATTTGGAATAAAAAATATTTTAACTGTTACTCTATGTGTTGTCTGCTTATTATTAAGGTTGTAATACCAAAACAATTCCAAAGCCATAAGCAAAATATGAAAAACATTAAAAGTATAACTAAAGGTAAAACTTTTTTTTTAGTTTTGGATAGAGTGGAGAGAGATTAGAACACATGTCAGTTTCTATTGCTGTCTGTGCCCCTGTTAAGGAGATTCAACCTCTATATTTGTCCTGTTTACCTTTATCATTGAAAGTGAAAGCAAAAGAAAACCCCCAATTTTGGGTTATCCCCAGAAAAATAATAGAGGGGAAATCTTCCAATGGGGACACTAGTTCTGGTGATCTGGAATCAAGGAATTCCCCTAATTAGCAGGGATTTCCTCCCACTTCCTGTTTGGCCGAAATAGGACACAGATGGCGAAAAAAAATCTAACAGAGGTTATAACCCTCCCTTGCTCTATCCAAAAGGAAAAATAAAGTTATGCCTATAGTTCTACTTTAATGGCAAGTTCAAACCAGAATGGGGTGCTGGAAACCTGTGTTCCAGTGGGAACCAGCCCTAACTCCATTTTGCTGTGTTAGAGCATTAATTCTCAGCTTCTGCACTGCACAGAAAAGAGCCACAGAACTTTTTTGGTGCATACAGAGTGAGCTATGGCAGGGCATCTCTTTTTGGACTGCTGAACTGCACAGAAAGTAGGACCAGATCTCTACCTAAACAGCGTGTTATGGCAGGAAGATTTCCTTCACACATCATAAACATAAACCATCGCATACTGATGATTTAAGTGTGTCTGGGATCAGTTGTTTAACCATTTTCCGACCGCCCCATGCAGATATACTGCTGCAAGGTGGCCGCTCTGTGCTGGATCACGTACCTGTATCTGATACATGATCAGGGCTTCCGGGTAGAGGAGGTCGGCACACACACCCACCGTCCCAGCTGTGCTGTGATTTTTACAGCACAAGCCAATCAGTGGGTACGGCCAATGATTGATTACCGGCACCCACCGATCAGCTCTGTCATTCAAGGAAGGGAGCTCTGTATTGTAAACAACATGGAGCTCTGAATACTGCCAGGTGATGTTGCTGTGTTTTATTAGTAGGAAAAAAATAGCAAGATCGCTTAGTAAAAGCAGCATATAATACACAAAGTAAACATTCTTAGGCACACATTTAACCCCTTTATCACTCCTAGATGTTAACCTCTTCCCAGCCAGTGTCATTATTACAGTGTATAGTATTAGCACTGATCAGTGTCACTATTGATGTCAGTGTACCCCCCAACCAGTGTAAGATAGTGTCAGATTTACCACCATACTATCACAGTCCCACTATAAGTTGCTGATCACCGCCAATACTAATATAAGAAAAAAAAAATCTCCAGCATCTATACTAAATGCAAACCAAATAATATAAACTAATTGGGATTGTTTTACCAAAGACATGTAGCAGAATAAACTTTGGCCTAAGATCATGATGAAATTTGATTTTGTAAAATTTTTTAATTGGATATTTTTTATAGCAATAAAAAAAATAGTCTTTTTTAGAGTATTTTGCAAAAATAAAAAACCCAGTGGTGATCAAATACCACAAAAAGAAAGCTTTATTTGTGTGAATTTTTTTTTTATAAAAACGTAATTTATGTACAGTGTTGCATAACTGTGCAATTGCCAGTTAAAGTAGCACAGTCATGAAGGGGGTACCAGTCCCAGTGTGAGCGCACCCTGAATCACATGGTTATTTTTGGTTAAGTAACTGAACAAAAACATGTATGGACAGCTAAACAACTACTGACTGTTTTTTTTTTTCTTTAGGGCTTATTAGTGTTGTGGAGCTGGGAGGACATGCCGTTATAATGGAGTTGTCAACAATTGCTTTATTGGTATGATGGTCACTATTTATGCATTCTAACACTTATTAGCCAATGTGAAGAAGTATTAGACAAAAAAAACAAAAAGTAATATATTGCAACTTACCAATCCTTAGATGTGGTTGTTCGTAGGCCCAGTTAGCTTGCCTGCCGCTAGATGGCTTTGTTCCCAGTATAGTATGATAAAATGGTGCCCATATAAATACCAGCTGTGGGTGGAAATTAAGTAGTCGGGACATGGGAGTCAAACATCCCGTGACTCTTAAGATGTAGTCCCCTACATAGCTGATCTAAAGGGCCATTTGAACGGTTGAAGTACCAAGCAAGGTGGAACAGCATTTGTGAGCAGTGGGTAAAGCTTGGGCCATATATGCCATCTGGCATAGATATACACAGGGAAGTGGTCCCAAATCTGTCTGTGGTGCTCCCAAGGAGAGGAGGCTAAATGGGAAGATGAATTCTAGGATTTGTGCTTGCGTTCAGCACAGAAATGACAACTACAGAATGTCTATGGCGTGTATGGTGTTCCCCACAAAATAATTCTAATATTGGAGGTTATTTACTAAAGGAAAATCCACTTTGCACTGCAAGTGCACTGAAAGTGCACTTGGAAGTAAAGTCGCTGTAGATCCGAGGGAGACATGCAAGAAAGATAAAAAACAGTATGTTAGCATCCACATGATTGGATGATAAAATCAGCAGAGCTTCCCCTCATTTCAGATCAACCCCTTAGATTTAGAGCAACTGCACTTCCAAGTGCACTTTCAGTGCATTTTCAAGTGCACTTGCAGTGCAAAGTGGATTTGCCTTTCGTAAATAACCCCCAGTGTGTCAAAAGTGATATCAGATGTCACAGAAATCTTTGTGCAGGTACAATAAAGTGCAGAAAACAGTTGATGTGTGGACATTCCTTTATTCTTAACTAGTACAGCCAGGGATTTTCGAGAGAAGGCCTCTGGCCAGGAATATGATCAATATGGTGGACGGTACCATCAGCAACAGATGGGTAGTTTTCTATCCAAGAAAAAGCAGGGTGGGAACTTGTGAAATTTGGTGCCAACAACTGCCCAATCATTGCCCCCTTACATGGTGGCTACGTTAGTTTTCTCTTTTAGGCTTGTTTCTCTTTATTTTACTTGGTGATCCTGCCAGTAACACACTTCCTTTCTTAGTTCTTCTGCATTTTGGATTAAGTAATAAAGCAGACACCTTTGTACAGCAGCATCGTCAGTCTGGGGAAAGGTTAGTGTTACAAAAAAGATGTCCAGTACCCCCACCTATAACTGGTCACTGCAGCAACTAGCATTGTAAGGCAACATATGATATAAACAAGGCCAAGAATAAATCCAAGGAAAGATCCAAGCTTACTCACCGACCAGCCCGCTGACAACCGAATCAACCTATCTAAGTATGCGTTAAAACAGGGGTTTAGTCTGCACATATTTGCAAATACATGCGTAAGCTACAGAGCCTCGCCACAGCACCCTGGTATCTGTGGTCCTTTCACTAGCTTATGAGTGACTGCACAATGGAATCGCATGCTATCACACCTATCCATCAGAATGCATGGGCTTTCATTGTGGAGTCACTAAGCTACTGATAGGACCACAGATACCAGGGTGCCGTGGTGAGGCTCTATGGCTTACACATGTATTTGCAAATGTGTGCAGACTAAAACCCTGTTTTAACGTACACTGTTAGATAGGTTGATTCGGTTGTCAGCGGGCTGGTCGGTGAGTAAGCTGGGACCTTTCCTTGGATTTATCCTTGGCCTTGTTTATATTATACGTTGCCTTCCAATGCTACTTTCTGCAATGGCCAGTTATAGGTAGGGGTAGTGGACACCTTTTTTGTATTACTGTTATATTGGTCAGGCAACGCACCTTTGCAGCCATTGTGCGATTTGCTGGATGTTCAGTGTGCCCCTGTACCTTTAAGAAGGGATGGCTCCCTTCAGTCCACCTGCCCTTCACCTATCCATCAGAATGCATGTGCTTCCATTGTGGAGTCACTCGTAAGCTAGTGATAGGACCAGAGATACCAGTAGGTAGGTTGATTCGGTTGTCAGCAGGCTGGTTGGTGAGTAAGCTTGGACCTTTCCTTGGATTTATCCTTAGCCTTGTTAATATCAAGGTAGTGTTAGACTAGCAGATTTAGATAGAATTGACTAACAAATAGAAGCTGAACACGTTATAAGCAATTACAGTAAAAAATTACATTTAAAAAAAAATGTTTTCCTTAAGTGAATAAAAGCTGACCATTGTAAGCACCCCTGTCAGTGGTAAATAGTTAGTCGCACATCTATGACTGCTACTTTATCTGGACAGCTTGGTCTGTTAAAGCAGCAGTTCCCAACCTTTTTGGCACCAGGGACTGGTTTTCACGGCAGCCATTTTTCCCAGGGACCGCCAAGCGGGGGGGCCTGGGGGGGTGGATGTGGTGGATGAGTCGGGGATGGGATATTCACAGAGTCTGTCCTCTTTACAGCACAGTCCCCCCCTTTATATCAGTGTCCACTGTCCCCCTTTATATCACAGTTCCCTGTATAAAGCAGTCCCACAGTATCCTCAGTTCCCCTTCACATCACAGCCCCGCTTACATTACAGTGCAGTCCTCTTTACATCACAGTACACCTTTACAGTAAGGTAACATGGACTGCTCTGTAAAGGGGCACTATGATGTAAAGGGGACTGCTCTGTAAAGGGGGCACTGTAATGTAAAGGGGGGCTGTGATGTAAAGGGGACTGCACTGTAAAGGGGCACTGTGATAAAAAGGGGACTGAACTGTAAAGGGGCACTGTAATGATTACAGTGCCTCTGAGGCAGCCGATATGTCCAGCAAAACTGCCAGGTCTTCTATCCGATCCATTGCACTCCCAGAGCCCCAAGGAACTCCCATCTTTCTACCAACCAGACTGGATTTGGCAAACACCATGATAAAAAGGCATTTCATAAGGTTCTGCAACCTACTGGAGGTACCTAAGGAGGATAAGTATTGCCTTTACTGTTTATGTGTGGGTAATCAGCTGATGTCTCCATGAATGCATATTATGCTAAAATGACTAATGTTTACAAAGGATTCTTGATAAAAAAAATTAACAGTTGCCTGTTGTGAAGCACATACTTATAAGATGGCATATTGAGGAGTTATGTTGCCTTTATGATATCAGAAATACTTTCTGTAGTTTCCACCTACCTATACCCTTACTGAAAGTTACTGAATATATAAGAGAATGGCTAAGCATTGCTTCTTTGTTTGCATGTGGGTAACTAGCTGATGTCTCTATGATATTGTAGCACTCTAGTGGGTGCTAGAAATAGTGTAGGTTGTGTTAGAGTAGGTAAGTTTAGTTTAGCTCAGGGCTAAGCCTGAGCTGTGGAATCTGGATCAGAGTTTAGTGACTCAGGGCTGAATGACATCCTGACAACTCCTCTGGTGCCTCCCCCTGTTTCTGGGACATTGGAGAATGTTCTAGAGCTAGTGGGCAGGAGGATAGGAGGAGCTGCCTGGAATATTTAGGAGGCCTTGGGCAATCCCCAGTAGTGGGCAGGCAGGGGGAGAGGAAAGCATGAGTAGATCAGCACTGCTGGGGACTAACATGGGGGAAGACTGCCACATGTAGCCAGGTCTCCCTGATGACAGCTGTGAGCTTAAGTCTTAATCCTTCCCCAGGAGATCTCCTGAAGAGTCAGCCAGGTGGGCTGGTGAGAATCAGCAGGGTAGGCTGGTGAAGATTCAGTCTGGAGAACTGGTGTGTGAAGTTAGCCTGGAGGGCTAATGAAAAAGGGGCAGCTGCAGCCAGGTGGGTTAGCAATGTCTGAAGAGGTGATGCTGGGAGCAGTAGCCACAGAAGGAGAAATGCAAGCTGTTTCACTGACATTTTGCAACACAACAAGGGGCCAGGAGCAGTGGCGGCTGGTGCTCAAAATTTTTTGGGGGGCGCAAACAAACTGAAAAATTCTGAAAAAAAACCCCCATCAATTGCAGCCTCACTGTGCCATCAAACGCAGCCACTGTGCCATCAAATGCAGCCACTGTGCCCATCAAACGCAGCCACTGTGCCCATCAAACGCAGCTACTGTGCCCATCAAACGCAGCTACTGTGCCCATCAATTGCAGCCACTGTGCCCATCAATTGCAGCCACTGTGCCCATCAAATGCTGCCACTGTGCCCATCAAACGCTGCCACTGTGGCAAACGCTGCCACTGTGCCCATCAAATGCAGCCACTGTGCCCATCAAATGCTGCCATTGTGCCATAAAACGCTGCCAATGTGCCCATCAAACGCTGCCACTGTGCTATCAAAACTGCCACTGTGCCCATCAAATGCTCCCACTGTGCCCATCAAATGCTGCCACTGTGCCCATCAAATGCTGCCACTGTGCCATCAAACGCTGCCACTGTGCCATCAAACGCTCCCACTTTGCCCATCAAATGCTGCCACTGTGACCGTCAAATGATGCCACTGTGCCATCAAATACTCCCACTGTGCCCATCAAATGCTCCCACTGTGCCCGTCGAATACTGCCACTGTGCCCCCCCACCCGCTGTCTCGGTGGGGCAGCGGGTGACAGCGGCGGGTGGCGAGCGGTGTCGCTCCTCCATGTTCTTGATGTCTTCTCCCTTCTCCTCCCGTCCTCTCCAGCACCTGTCGTTTCAGCCAATCAGGTGACGGGTAACAGACCTGAGCACCTGATTGGCGGAGAGGTGGTTCAGTGTTAGAAAAGCAAATGTTCATTCGCTTTTCTAACACAGCTAGGTGAACTGCGAGCGCCAAGCATGTTTACCTTTTTTGACGCCTATTAGAGCCTATGGCTCTAATCAGGTGCTTAAAAGAAAACACCAGCGCTGAAATTCAGGCGCCCAAATAGGGGGTGGCAGCGGCAGCCATGGATAGATTCATGCAATGCATAAAACTATCTATTGGTGATAGAGGGGGTGGCTGGAGAGAGGGGGTGGCGCCTGTTCGCCCTTATGGACGCACCGCCACTGGCCAGGAGTTTCTGCCTGTAAAGGGTCATTGATAGATCTGACTGAGAGCCTGTCAGATCATTTAACAGTGATTCAGCTGGAGCCAGCTAACAAGTGCATGCAGGAGGAAAGTTGAGGTGACTCTACATAGGAAGATGTCCAAGAAGTTGTTGCCAAAGTTTTGCTGAAGTCAAATGGTCACCCCATAACCTCCCATCCCTATCCAAGTTATTAACCCTCAATAAATAAAAAAAACAAAGTCAAGAACTGTTATCTGACTCTGGAGTGCCTGTGAAAATTCAGTGTGCCTCGCTGTGCAGGAATGAGGGATCCAGGTTCATCAGTAGTCCCTATGGGGTGTGCTACAATATGCAACTGCAAATGTACAGTATATAGTACTACAAAGGCATATATCTATGAAGGATCCTTGATGAAAGATCTACGGTTGCTTGCTATGTGTACTTATACGATGGCACATGGAGGAGCTATGTTGCCTTTATTATATCAGAGACAACTTCTGTGGAGTTTCCAGCTAGCTATACCCTACACACATAGAGTCCCAGAACTATATGTCTTATGGAGACCCAGAATTAAAGTCTTTCAACTTTATTATACACTGTATGGTAGAAGGTGGATGGAAGGTGCGTGATCAGACGCTTACATCAAAACATGCATGGTTTAATCATACATAGGGAATACAAACATATAAATATTGAATCGTACAAATATTACATTGCATACAAACAGGTAGCAAAATAGGCACTAAAAAATTAATTAAAATTGGGGTATGTCCATGTTGAGGCAAGTATTTAAATTTTTAGTATTTTTAAATACTTGCCTCAACATGGGCATACCCCAATTTTAATTATTTTTTTAGTGCCTATTTTGTTACCTGTTTGTATGCAATGTAGTATTTGTATGATTCAATATTTATATATTTGTATTCCCTATACATGATTAAACCATGCATGTTTTGCGTCTGATTACGCGCCTTCCATCCACCTTCTACCATACAGTCCTTTCCAGACCACTCCGGGTCAGTAAAGGCAGCGGGACACGCTCTATCATCTCCTCCAATCCTTCCACTGTCTAAAATACTATCCGTTTACTGCGGCAAACGGCCTCACAAGCGCAGGAGTATTTCTCATCATATCTTGCCTAAACTTTATTATACAGCCTTGAGGATGTGGATTATGTACATTGATAATATTCAAGTCCTCTGTGAAGTTTCTTGATATATACATTTATGATCTACGGAGTATTCTTACCAGGGGTATTTATTTGTTCATTTTCTTCTCATACACCAGCAGTCTGGTGACTAGAGTTAAGCGAACAGTTCAGGCCGAGCAAAAGTTTGGCTCGATAATCTCCTGTTTTGGGGGGGAACTCGGCTGAATGTTCGCCCGCCGAGCACCCCCCAATGCACAGTGCATTTTAAGCACTGATTGGACCTTAACAGTGAATAGCTGGATGTTAAGGAGCAGGCCGGGAACCTGGCCGCGGCATCCATAACAACGGATGAGTCATCAGATGTCAACAGGCTTCTCCACTGACAGCTGAATGAAAAAAAAAACATTGCTGGCAATAGAAAAATGTAAAAAAAAAAAAAAACGCCATGAGGGCCCCCCTCCCAATCCATACCAGGCCCTTCGGGTCTGGTATGAAATTTAATGGGAACTCCACACAGTTTTTTTTTTTAAAGCGGCATGTGGTTTCCCCCAAAATCCATACCATGCCCTTAGGTCCGGTATGAATTTTGAGGGGAACCCCCATACCAAAAATCCATATCATTGATAGCCTCCCATGGCTTCCACTACCATTTATACGCTGAAGAGACCCAAATCTCTTTCTCTGCCCCTCAGCTCACCCCATCAATCTCCTCACGCATCACTGATTTACTAACAGACATATCAGTCTGGATGTCAAACCACTTCCTCAAACTGAATCTATCTAAAACTGAGCTCTTAATATTCCCTCCCCCACGTGCCCCTTCCCCTGACTTCTCTGTCAAGGTCAATGGCACATGTATCAGTCCGTCCCCACATGCCAGGGTGCTAGGGGTAACCTTAGACTCTGAACTGTCCTTTCAGGCCCACATACAATCCCTGTCCAAATCATGCCACCATAGCCTCCGCGTCACTTCCAGAATACGCCCCTTTTTAACTAATGACACCACCAAGCTTCTAATTCACTCCCTGGTTATCTCTCGCCTCGACTACTGCAACTCCCTCCTCATTGGATTACCCTCACATACACTATCCCCCTTCAGTCCATAATGAATGCCGCTGCAAGACTCATCCACCTTACCAACCATTCAGTGTCCTCCACCCCTCTCTGCCAATCCCTCCACTGGCTTCCACTCACCCAACAAATAAAATTCAAAGCACTAACAATAATATACAAAGCCATCCATAACTCTGCTCCCACCTATATCACTAACCTAGTCCCAAAATACCAACCATGCCCCTCTCTTCGGTCCTCCCAAGACCTCCTGCTCTCTAGTTTCCTTGTCACCTTCTCCCATGCTCACCTCCAGGATTTCTCCAGATCTTCTCCCATCCTTTGGAATTCCCTACCCCAATCTGTCCGACTGTCCCCTAATCTATCCATCTTTAGACGATCCCTGAAAACCCTTCTCTTTAAAGAAGCTTATCCTGCTTCTAACTAACACTGTTTTACTTCCTCCATCAGCTCATCCCCCACAGCTATTACCTTTTATATCAATTGACCCTTCCTTTTTAGATTGTAAGCTCTAGTAAGCAGAGCCCTCTGATTTCTCTTGTACCAAATTGTAATGTAATTGTAATGTCTGCCTTTATTTTGTTAAGCGCTGTGCAAACTGTTGGCGCTATATAAAACCTGTATAATAATAATAATAATAATATCAGACCCTTATCCAAGCATGCAGGCCAGCAAAGGTGGGGAAGAGCAAGGATCCCTCCCTTCTGAACCATACCAGGCCACATGCCCTCAACATGGGGGGGTACTTTGAGGCAGCGGGGGGCTCTAAACCGCACATCAGTATTGTGCAGAAAAGAACCGCACTCCTGTTCAGTAAGCATGCACTTTTATTAATTGAATTCCTAGTACATGGTCAGTCTAGCTGGGCTCTGTGATGCATCAGAGAAAGAGCCCAGGTGGACTGCTCATGTACCAGGAATTTGTTTAATATAAAAACATAAATATTGAACAGGAGTGTAGCCTTTTTCTGTATAATATTTACTTTCTCATTGTGTCCACTTGCAAAATGGCTGTACTGTCTATGGATGCAGGAATTTATCATGGTAAACTAAAATAAACCTTACTAGCAATGTCTTGGCCAGATTTCTAATTCATATTTTATTTTCTTCAACAGCTTCCCATTGGCTTTGGTACAGCTGCCAATGTCAGAATTGGAGTGGCTTTAGGAGCTGGAGACATCGAGCAAGCCAAAACGTCTGCTAAAGTTGTACTTTACTGTACAGGTATTTGGTTTCTGTGAGCATGACTCTTCCTTTTCTCTGATGTATGCAACATGTATACTCTCACTCTTTGTGTTTCCTCTTGTATTTTCATGTGAGCATAGTTGCAATTGAAAAAAAAATATATATCTTTGGGTGTAAATTACTTGTAGGTGTCAGCTGGCTTTCCACATACACTTATATTTTGGTTGCACCTACAATAACTAGCTTTAATTTATAGCTGCAATGTTTCCCAAAATGTTCTCCATTGTGTACCACCATCATGCACTTTGACATGTCTAAGTTTCACTTGTACTAGTAAGGACAACATCTACCATATACCTGTTCATGAATATAAATGGACATGAATTTGTTATATATAAAAAAAGTGCTTTCCCTTAGAGTAAAAACTGAAAAGAGGACATAGAACACAATCTGCTTACTCTCTGCCTCTGTTTATCATTAAAAGAGAAGTATGGGATTTGCTTTTTTCTTTAATCAATCTTGCCTAGCTGGATGCAGCATCAGTTCCATGCTGCATCTGTCCCCCGCTAGCTCTAACTCTGAGAACCGAGTGATCAAACACTGCCAATGGCTTGGTTGTCAGAGTTCGGTGAGCAGAGATTCGGTGACTGTCAGTCACCGGCTCTCTGCTCTGCCCTCCCACGCTCACTGTAGCGCTGGGCTGTGGAGGGGGCGGGAGCAGCCAGCTCAGGCTCTCAGCAGGTGTCAGTTCAGGCATGTGGGTGGATCGCAACTATATGCAGGGTTTGGCTGGGCAAATTTCTCCCCAGGCAACCTACCTTATATTCAAAACGGCCGCGCTGCCTGTCTGCTATTTTATTTTCCCTGTAGATGTTAGAAATCAGCTGCGGTGGCCACTGACTGGCTTTGTCAGGAAGGGCATGCCAGCAACCAAGATGGTAGCCACAGAAGACATCCTGAACCTTCAATTTCTGTTAGGAGAATGCCGCAGGTGCGCCTGCGCATGCCGGTGTGCACATGCACCTTGTAACAGTTCATGGCGCCAAAATAGGCTATTTAAACTGGGTCAGCACCCAGACTCAATGCTGTCTGTTCTACAGTGTTTCCCGTGTGTCCCTGCTAACAAGTATCTAATATCTGTTCCTGTTGTTTGACCCGACTTGTTCCTGACATTCCTGCCTTCTGCCTGCATCTGACTACGGCTTGTTTTTGACTCTGCACCTGCCTGCTCCTTCTGCTACTTCGCTGCCAGCCCGTTACCGATCCAGCCTGTACCCTGACTCTGCTCCAGTCTCTGCATCAGTTCTTGACTTGTCCGCCTATGTATGACCCGGCCTGCCTGTACCTGCCTTTTCTCCAGCCCTTTGGGAGCATCCACCCCACCTGCAGCTACATCTGCTTCTCAGCCTGTGGTGTTCCAGTAGCAATCTGTTCCAGCTTCCCGCTTCCCGCTTTTCCTGGTCTTCCGCTGTGTCAGTGTTCCTCCACAGTCCCACTAGGTGTTCCAGTCCAGCTCTGCTGTTAGTGATCCTGCTAGGCACTCATGCGACTCTGCACTGTCTGCTCTACCAGGGGCCTCAAAGGCAGGCAGAGGCAGGGCATGCGGCGTGCCAGGGGATGCGGCCTGTGACTGGCTCAGGCTGGGGGCTGGGCGCTGGCTGGAATGGCTGCAAGAATGAGACAGTGCAATTTACAACTAGTCTCAAGCACACGGAGAGAAGAACTGACTGAGAGTCTGAGAGCAGCCAGCTTACTTTCAGTGGGACGAGAAGCTTACCCTTCACTACACTCAGAGGCAGCCAGGGCAAACCAGGGGATGCATGTGATTGGCTCCGGCTGGGCACGGGCTGCAATTTGGAAGCTGTTACCCCCCAAGAGGCCGTGCAAAGACCTACTGAGCTGCCATTGGCATCACTGAGGTGAGAGAGACCCAGACCATGACACCTCCCATATCCCTTTCCCCTCCATGCACCCCATTTACCCTGCCCCAGTGCCCGGCCCACCACCCAGTAACCTCAAAATAGGAAATACCCCTTAACACTCTCTGGCTGTTGGGACCTGTGCTGGCCATGGCCTGTGAGTCCAGCTGGCCATGGCCTGTGGGCAGGGGCATCGGGAGGGGGACTGACCCGGGCCAAAGCCTAGGGTCGGCCAGGAACTCGGGGCTATTGGCCGCCTGCCCTGGGGCAGCTTTCGGGCTGGTGCACAAAAGGCTGCCTCTGAAAGGAAAGGGGGGCGCGAGTGCAGCCGGTTTACACAGAGCGGGGGTCTCCATCTCCTGCTTATCCGACGCGGCTGAGTGACATAAGTCCCACCTCCTAGACTGGCTCCTGTGATGGATGTTATACTGGTCCAATGCCAGGACATGTGATGTCCATCATAGGAGCCGTTCCAGGAGGTGGGACTTAATGGGACAGGAGCCGCACTGGGTAAGCGGGAGACCCCCACTCTGTGTAAACTGGTGGCTCTCCTCTCTCCCCATGCACTGGCAAGGCTGCGTTGATGGGCACTGCTGTCTGATCAGGCTGCATTGATGGGTACAGGTAAGGCTGAGCTGATGGGATGGATACTGATGAGGCTGCATTTATGGGCACTAGTGAGGCTGCATTTATGGGCACTGGTGAAGCTGCTTTATGGGCATTGGTGAGGCTGCATGTATGGGCACTGGTGAGGCTGCATGTATGGGCACTGGTGAGGCTGCATTGATGAGCACTGGTGAAGCTGCATGTATGGGCACTGATCAGACTGCATTTATGGACACTGGCGAGGCTTCATTTATGAGCACTGGTGAAGCTGCATTTATGGGCACTGATAAGGCTGCATTTATGGGCACTGGTGAAGCTGCATTGATGGGCAATAGTGAGGCTGCATTGATGGGGACTGGTGAAGCTGCATTGATGGGCACTGATCAGGCTGCATTGATTGACACTGGTGAGGCTGCATTTATGAGCACTGGTGAAGCTGCATTTATGGGCACTGATAAGGCTGCATTTATGGGCACTGGTGAAGCTGCATTTATGGACACTGGTGAGGCTGCATTTATGGGCACTGGTGAGGCTGCATTAATGGGCACTGGTGAAGCTGCATTGATGGGCGCTGATCAGGCTGCATTGATGCACACTGGTGAGGCTACATTTATGAGCACTGGTTAAGCTGCATTTATGGGCACTGATGAGGCTGCATTTATGGGCACTGGTGAAGCTGCATTGATGGGCGCTGATCAGGCTGCATTGATGGACACTGGTGAGGCTACATTTATGATCATTGGTTAAGCTACATTTATGGGCACTGATGAGGCTGCATTTATGGGCACTGGTGAGGCTGCATTTATGGGCACTGGTGAAGCTGCATTTATGGGCACTGATGAAGCTGCATTTATGGACATTGGTGAGGCTGTATTTACGGGCACTGGTGAGGCTGCATTTATGGGCACTGGGGAGGCTGCATTTATGTGCACTGGTGAGGCTGCATTTTTGGCCACTGGTCAGGCTGCATTGATGGGCACTGGTGAGGCTGCATTGATGTGTACTGATCAGGCTGCAGTGATGGGCACTGGTGAGGATGCATTGATGTGCAGTGATGACGCGGCATTGATGGGCACTGGTGAGGCTGCATTGGATGGGCACTGGTGAGGCTGCATTGGTGGGCACTGGTGAGGCTGCAATGGATGGGCACTGATCAGGCTACATTAATGGACACTGGTGAGGCTGCATTAATGGGAACTGATGAGGTAGGCACTGATCAGGCTACATTGATGGACACTGGTGAGGCTGCATTGAAAAACCAGGTGGGCATGAATTGTGAGCTGATTCGGTTCAGTTGGCCACTTGACTGGACTTGCCCCCCAGGCCTAAGGCTGCCAGCCCTCCCCTGACTACATGGTCAGGATCCTTTCCGAGCCTGGACTAGTTCTGTGACATCAGTCAACAGTGGTTTTCAGTCCACTGTCTGCTGAAAATGGGTCACAGGAGTGCACAGGGGATCCAGAGGAGAAGTACAGCCAAAAGAGCTTTGGCTGTACTTCTCCTTTGAGGCATAGATGTACAGCACCAAATCAACAATGTGAGGAGGTTTTGTCCCTGGGGGGAGAGATGTTACCTGCTAAATTTGCCTACACATGCCTGCAGTTATAATGTCCATAGTAGTGATGGGCCAAAAAGAATATAGACATGTGCAGGATGAAAAAATTAGTTTAGTTTAGTTTAGTTTCGGTTCGTTATTTAACTAAATTCATTTAGTTAAATTAGTTGCATTCTTTACATTCGTTTTCGGGATTCGTTTAGTTTCGTATTCGAATTCGAAAAAATTCGACCGCATTCGAAAAAACTATCAAATTCGAAAAAAATTCTACCGAATTCAAAAAAACTATCAAATTCGAAAAAATTCTACCGCATTAGAAAAAAAACTATCAAATTCAAATAAATTCTACCGCATTCGAAAAAAACTATCAAATTCGAAAAAATTCTACTGCATTCGAAAAAAATTTGACCGAATTTGAAAAAGTAAACTATACATAACCATTTTGCGAAATTCGAATTTCATATAGAATGAAATCGAATTTCAATAGAAAAGATTCAAATAGAATAGAAAATAAGAATAGCATGCAAAAACAATAGAACAGAATAGAAAAAAATATAATATATTCTATTCTAATCTTTTCTATTCAAATTCGAATTCATTATGTACCAAATTCCAATTCCGGAAGATGTGTTATATATATTGTTCTATTGTTTTTTCTATTCTAGTCTTTTCTATTAGAATTCGATTTCATTCTATTTCTATATAACCATTTTCTGAAATTCGAATTTCGTATAGAATGAATTTGCATTCAAATAGAAAAGATTAGAAAAAAATTGAAAATAATAGAAAAGAATAGCATAGAAAAACCATAGACCAGCATAGAAAAAAAAAAATTATATATATATATATATATATATATATATATATATATATATATATATATATATATATATAAATAAAACCGTCTTCCGAAATTCGAATTTCATATAAAATGAATTCGAATTCTAATAGAAAAGATTAGAATAGAGTAGAAAAGAATAGACTAGAAAAACAATAGAACAGAATAGAATAAAACATAATATATATTATATTCTATTCTGTTCTATTGTTTTTCTAGTCTATTTTCTTTTATTTTCTATTCTAATCTTTTCTATTCAAATTCAAATTCATTCTCGAATTTCGTCTAGAATGAATTCGAATTTGAATAGAAAAGTTTAGAATAGAAAAGAATAGCATAGAAAAACAATGGAACAGAATAGAAAAAAAATATTATATATATCTATATCTATATCTATATCTATATATAGATATAGATATATATCTATATCTAGATATAGATATATATCTATATCTATATATAGATATCTATATCTATATATAGATATATCTATATATAGATATAGATATATATATCTATATCTATATATAGATATATATAGATATATCTAGATATATAGATATCTATATATATCTATATCTATATCTATAGATATAGATATATATCTATAGATATAGATATAGATATATATCATCTTCTGAAATTCGAATTTCATATAGACTGAAATCAAGTTTGAATAGAAAAGATTAGAATAGAATAGAAAATAACAGAAACGAATAGCATAGAAAACAATAGAACAGAATAGAAAAATAGAGAACCACACACAGCTTTCAATCTAGTGTCAGCAAACAGGTCCTCCCACTGACCTTGTATATATAAAAATAAAGTTCAGATGTGTTCTGACTGATCTAAGGAAGGGTGCGAACAAATCACCTGAAAGGTAATCTTTGTCTGAACAAATGATTGTAATGATTCTGTTTGGAATGACTCTACTTGCTTTGTAATCTTTTTCTAAAGATTTGATGGAATAAATCAACAAATTTTTAAGTGCAGCAACCTTTGGAACTATATATATATATATATATATATATATATATATATATATATATATTATTCTATTGTATTTCTAGTCTATTATTTTCTATTCTTTACTTCTATTCTAATTCGATTTTCGAAATTAGAATTTCTGAAAATGGTTATATATATATATATATATATATATATATATATATATATATATATATATATATATATATATATATATATATATATATATAACCATTTTCCGAAATTCAAATTTCGTATAGAATGATTTTGAATTTGAATAGAAAAGATTAGAATAGAATAGAAAATAATAAAAAAGAATAGAATAGAAAAACAATAGAACAGAATAGAATAAAATACAATATATGTTTTTCTAGTTTATTCTTTTTTATTATTTTCTTTTCTATTCTAATCTTTTCTATTCAGATTCAAATTCATTCTATACGAAATTCGATTTTCAGAAACCATGTTCCGAAATTCGAATTTCGTATAGAATGAATTTGAATTTGAATAGAAAAGACTATTAAAGAATAGAAAATAATAGAAAAGAAAAGAAAAGCATAGAAAAACAATAAAACAGAATAAAAAAATTATTATATATATGTATTCTATTGCTTTATGATTTTATATTCTATTTTATTGTATTTTTTAGAAAATCGATTTCTATTGTTATCAAATTTGATTCAAATTTGTTTTCGAATCCGATTTGAATATGTTTTCGACTTCGATTCGAATTTGTTCGCTTTTTTTTTGATTCGTTTAAATTCATCACTTTTGTAATTCGGAAATTGGAAGAATTTCCAAATAATGAAAAATTTGTCCGAATTTAGATTCGGAACGAAACGAAATGCACATGTCTAATATGTGGGGGTGTTGCTTAGTGCAAGCTCTGACACTATCTGAAAGTGTGGGAACTTTGCTATTCTGATAGATTGGCATTCAACCACAACAGGAAAGTATGGGATTCCACTGTAGATATTGCTTCATACCTGCAGCAGTTTGTACCACCTGACAATGTCAATCTAAATCCTCCTTGCGAAAAGAAATGTCTAGGGATATCTAGGGATGCCTTATTCGAAATAATAATAACTCACTGACTAGTTTCACTCGCTACTTGGAAATGTATGCAAAACTGTTTCATTACCCATAACTATTTTTAGTGTTGGATAGAATATGGAATCATTAGAATGCCTGTTAGGATTGTATTACTATCTAAGATTCAATTTTAGAGAATTGTTCTCATTTCCTGGTGACAACATTTCTATTTCCACATTTGCTCTCATTTTCTGTCCTGGTGCTTCACAAGGCAGGAAGTAGGGGAAAATCTAAAACACGGGCACAGACAGAAATATAAGTCCATTTTTTAGTAAAGGAGGGGAAGGCTAGAACTGTAGTGGGATGCCCTTTTGTCCAGATTCTGGTGCAGGTCCCTTTAACTCAACTCCCCACAATCCTCTGAGCTCCTGGACACGCCCGGGGGATATAAAAGTCAGCTCCACCCAGCTTCCTGTGCTCAGAGAGATCCTGCCTGATGGGACAGCAGTGACTGGGCAAGTGAGCTGTTCCCAGGTGCTGGGTCCTCCCCTGTTAAGTCTGGTGTGCGGGCCACCAGCAGTGAGCACAAGAGCACGCAGTATCTTTCCAAGCCCCAGTCACTGGAGAGGACTCTGTTACAGTCCATTGGTGGAAGCTGTCCATGAAGTGAGTTGGCCCTATCTCCAGCCACCAGAACCCCCTGACCAAAGCAAGTAGAAAGCAATGCCAGCGTGAAGTTTGTGTCAGCAGGAGGTCCACTCAGCTCACAGTCTGTGGAATGAACGATTACTATTTTGGAACACGTGAGATTCTTAAGTTTTCATTTCTATCTGTTGATTGGACTCAGAACACGCTGCTGCCACCTTGTGGACATTAGTTGAAAGGCAGTGAAATTGTTATATCCTCTTCCTTTATGGTTCATATTAATGTTCTGTACTGTATACCCAGTTTCGCATGATTTCCGGTACAATTTATGTTGAAGTTCACTGTTAAGTAAAGTAGAGATTGCATATCACCACTGGTCTGATTATTTGGCTGTGACCGTTACACTACACTTGACGTCACGAACAGGATACAGCCATGTCAGACAGTGATGAGGAGAACAGCACAAGGGCAGAGCCAGTCCGCAGCGGCACTGAGGGAGTTAAACAGTCTGCCATAGCTTCTCTACTGCTGGCAGGATTGCTACCACAACAGCTGCATAACTATACAGGACCGGATCAGGACTTAGATGATTGGATTAGGAGGTTGCGGGGCTTGATCCGGTCATATGGGGTCCCACCTGCACAGCAGGCAGACCTGGCCATTAATGCCCTTGAATGGGAAGCAAGGAAGTTGATCCTACACCTTCCAGCAGAGGACCAGGACTCCCTAGACAAGATAATCAGCCGCTTGGAAGCAGTGTACACCCAGACGGTGGCATTAGGGGATCTTAGAGCTTGCTTTATCAGTAGAAGGCAGAGAATGGGAGAATCAATTCCGCAGTATGCCCTGGAACTGCAGTATATAGCAGCCGAGATCCGCTGCAAGGAGAGGAGGCGAGCAAGACGTGCTGGCTGGAGTGATACAGATGGGTGGCTGAAGGATCAGTTTGTGGATGGGCTTCTGTCTGACAAAGTCAGGGAAAAGTTACAAGAGAAGGACAGAAGTAACCCAAACTTAAAATTCCACGAAATTCTGGAAGCAGCTATCCTATATTCAGAACCCAGACGTGCCAGTATGGACGTCCTCATGGCCAGCACAGGTGATAAACCATGTAAACCGCCACAAACTGGACACACAGCTCCGTGGGAGGTGGCCATCCACAAGCTGACAGAAGGAATGGCCCAGCTCCAGACAGAACTTGCCACACTGAGACGTGAGCGAGACAATCCAAGGGGGCCAAGGGAACACACCCCTTCATGGAGAAACCGATCACCGCCCCGCAGACGACCAAGACGGGAGAGGTCAACCTCTCCATGTTGGGGCTGTCGACAAAAGGGACATCGCTTGAGGGACTGTCCTGATCGAATACCGAGGGAGCCATTAAACTCAGAGCGCCCCGCCACTAGGAGTCAAGCAGTTGGGCGGCCCAGCAAAACGACTCCCCCATCACACAAGGAGGGCGTGGTGGTCGATTGCCCTGTGGTACACAGGTACTTCGATGGCCAAGAGGTCGAATGTCTTTTCGACACTGGGTCCCAAGTCACCATTCTACCAGAACCCTTGTTCCAGCGATACTTCCCAAAGAAGAAAATGAGTCAGGATACCCCCTGGATCTCACTAACAGCTGCCAACGAACTTCCTATAGAAGTGGTCGGGATTACCTGGATGAAAGTAGAACGGATGAAAGTAGAACTGTGGGGACAGGACCTTGGCCAAAAAGGTGTTGTGGTTACACGAGCATCCGGAAAAGGTCGACCGCAGGTGATATTGGGCATGAATATCATCCAGCCTGAGCTGTTAAAACGGTGTCCTACACACCAGGGACCACCTAAAGAAGTTAGAAAGCTGCTCCTTACCTTGGCAGCACTAAAGGGCTCTGACGCAAGTATTGCAAACATTAATGAAAAGGCTTGTGTCGTGAGGGTTCCTTTTGGGACAGAGATTGTAATACCTCCCTGCAAAGAACTTGTACTTCCCATGAATGTTGGATCATGCCATAGCCTGCAGGGCGTCCCAGTGCTAGTGGAACCCTTACCCTCAGATATGGCCCCGTTTGTTGCTAGAACTCTCACAGTAGTTCGTCAAGGCACCATGCTAGTTAGGATGTGGAACAGCAAGACGATCCCACTTCACTTGCCCCCCAGGGACACCAGTGGCGGAACTGGCCCTGATTTCAGGTGTGATTTCTCCCAAAGTGGACCACATAGAGCTCCAGAAATTTCACGGACGATGTTATGTAGCTAAAGTGAATGTTGCCAAATGTCCAGCAGGAGCAGACCCAGCATAGGTAGGAGAACAGATACTTCCACTTCTACAGCTGTCCACTGAGGAACTCACACCCACCCAGATAGAAGCAGTAAGGCAACTGGTGGATAAGTGGTCAGAGGCGTTTTCCCAGGAGGATTTTGACCTGGGCTGTAGCAATGGAATTGAACATGAGATCTCAACAGGAGGAAATCCACCCATCCGGGATCGCTACAGAAGCATACCCCCTCACCTTTATCAGGAAGTCAAGCAGATGTTGGAACAGATGATGCAACAAGGCATAGTTGAAGACAGCAAGAGCCCATGGGCAGCTCCCGTTGTATTAGTGCAGAAAAAGGATGGCACCCTCCGCTTCTGTGTAGATTATAGACGGTTGAATGCTGTCACTACAGGAGACGCCTATCCCCTGCCGCGGATTGAAGAGTCCCTAACAGCTCTAGGGAAAGTAAAGTTCTTTTCCACGCTTGATCTCGCCAGTGGGTATTGGCAGATCCCTGTGGCCAAAGCCGATCGACCAAAAACTGCTTTCATCACCCCTATGGGACTATGGCAGTTCAAGAGAATGCCTTTCGGACTGAACAATGCACCTGTTACCTTCCAGAGGACAATGGAGCATTGTCTTGGGGATATGAACCTGGATAGCATCTTGATTTATCTTGATGATATCGTGGTGTTCTCTGCCACCTTCGAGGAACACCTCGCCCACCTCAATGCTGTTCTAGCCAGGCTACATCAGTATGGGCTGAAGCTTAAGCCAAAAAAATGCCACCTGTTCAAAAGTGAGATTGAATATTTGGGACATGTCATTTCAAAACAGGGTGTGCTCCCCAACCCAGAGAAAATCAAGGTAATACAAGAATGGAAGGCGCCATCTACCGTGACTGAGGTTAGAGCCTTCCTAGGGTTAGCGGGGCACTATCGACGCTTTATCAAGCACTACGCCCATCATGCTGCTCCAATCCAGAAGTTACTACATGGAGTAGACCAGAAAGGAGGTCACAAGAGGGTAGAATGGCGACTGGAACAGCAAGAGGCATTTGACTTCTTAAAGCAACAGTTGGTGTCAGCCCCTGTATTGGCCTTTGCTGATTTCTCCCTTCCCTTTCGGTTACAAACTGATGCCAGTAACCAGGGCCTGGGGGCCGTGCTCTCACAAATTCAAGATGGTAAGGAACGGGTTATTGCTTATGCCAGCCGCAGCCTTCATCCAACCGAGAGAAACCCTGCAAACTACAGCTCCTTCAAGTTGGAACTGTTAGCGCTGGTGTGGGCCGTCACAGAACGTTTCACCGAGTATCTCACAGGGTCTAAGTTCGACATCTGTACGGGCAATAACCCCTTAGTACATCTCCAGACATCCAAACTTGGCGCTCTGGAACAAAGATGGGCAGCACGTCTGGCAAAGTTTGACTTTTCCCTGCATTACCACCCAGGAAAGGGGAACCACGTGGCTGATGCCCTATCACGGTACCCTTCACCCCAACCCCAGCGAGATGCGGATGAAGAGGCCGAAGACGAAGAAATCCCAAACTTAATGAGGGCTAGACCTAAGAGTAGACCACGGGTGGACCTCATCCAGGTATTGGAAAATTGTTACTGGGCAGAAATGCAGAAGGATGACCCTGTGATTGCCCCAGTCATAAAGGCAATGCAGTTACGGCGCTGGCCCAGTAGAATTGAAAGATCACAACTGCTACCAGAAACACAAAAACTGCTGAACGAATGGTCACGCCTCCTCTTGAGAAATGGCATTTTGTATCGCAGAATAATGTTCCCCCATGACTCTTCGGTAACCTGGCAGGTCGTACTGTCCCGGGCCAGAGCTCGACCAGAGGCAGAAAGGATCCATGTGGAAGGAGGACATTGGGGTGTCCACAAGACATTCGCCTGGTTCAAAAGGCAAGCCATGTGTGTGGGGCTGTTCCAGTTGATTGATCAGGTATGTCGGCAATGTGCGGTATGCTCCGTGACCAAGGGGGCTGAGGTCCAGGTGCCTCCCATGACTAGGAACACGTCTGCCCCATTGGAAGTATTGACAGTTGACTTCCTCACCCTCGACATGTCGGAAGATGGACATCGCCATGGACTTGTCATGGTGGACCACTTTACCAAGTTTGCAGTAGCTGTACCAACTCGTGACCAGACTGCAAAGACTGCAGCTCAAGCAGTGTGGAAGCACTTCTGTCTCCCGTATGGTTGCCCTCAGCAGATACATTCAGATCAAGGGCTCTGCTTTGAAAATGAGTTCTTCCAGAAGTGGTGTCGCTCCTTAGGTGTCAAGAAGACGCATACGACCCCATATCACCCACAGGGTAACGGAGCCTGCGAGAGGTTTAACCGTACACTGATACAACTGTTGAGAGGGCTGGCCCGTGAGAAACGAACCAGATGGACCCATTACTTGGCCGAAGTGGTTTGGAAGTATAATCATACTGTGCACTCAGCGTCAGCTCGGTCTCCTTACCACGTGATGTTTGGCCGTACTCTTGGGGGACCCACAGATCTATGGGGTGCTGTCCCCACTGAAGATCTGGAGCAGGGATCCTCAAACTACGGCCCTCCAGGTGTTGCGGAACTACACATCCCATGAGGCATTGTAAAACTCTGACATTCACAGACATGGCTAGGCATGATGGGAATTGTAGTTCTTGAACAACTGGAGGGCCATAGTTTGAAGACCCTTGATCTGGAGTATACTCCAGCAACTTGGATTCGAGAGTGGAGGCGACGCCTGTCAGAAGTCCAACAGTTTGTAAAGGAGCGAACTTGGGTGGAACAAGAAGAGTCAGGAACGGAGGTCTATGACCTGAAGCCGGGAGACAGGGTCATGATCAGGCGCAAAGGTGCACATCAGCAGGGCAAGCTACAAACTTCATGGGAGGAAGTGCCCGGAGTGGTGCTACAGCAACCAATTCCAGGAGTGCCAGTCTATGACGTCCAGAAGGAAAATACACAAGATAGGCCAAGGAGGCTACACCGCCGGCTCCTCAAACCTATTAGAAATTACGTAGAGGTGCCTGAAAGCTTATCTAGAGAGCCGGAGGAACAGGTTTCCAAGCCACCGTAGCAGTCCCAGCAGAGAATCAGTGGTGGTTACTCCCTGTCCGTTCACTGTTGCCTCCAAATCTCCAAGGAGAGATTACAGATACAGACAATTCCAGGCAGCCCAATGATTGCCCAGCTCGAATTCCTACTCCTGCTGTGGAGCCCTCTGACCCACTGTCCACTGAGATGGCTGAAAGTGAAGATGTACCTTTGCCTGCTCCTGAAGAGGAGCCTGAACCTCAACCCTTGAGAAGCTCTCAGAGACACAACTTTGGGAAACCACCTGAACGTTTTGCACAGGAGGACTTTGTCTGGTCGGTAAACTTGCCTGGAATCGCAAGTTCAAGCGGGGTGGAGTGTAGTGGGATGCCCTTTTGTCCAGATTCTGGTGCAGGTCCCTTTAACTCAACTCCCCACAATCCTCTGAGCTCCTGGACACGCCCGGGGGATATAAAAGTCAGCTCCACCCAGCTTCCTGTGCTCAGAGAGATCCTGCCTGATGGGACAGCAGTGACTGGGCAAGTGAGCTGTTCCCACGTGCTGGGTCCTCCCCTGTTAAGTCTGGTGTGCGGGCCTCCAGCAGTGAGCACAAGAGCACGCAGTATCTTTCCAAGCCCCAGTCACTGGAGAGGACTCTGTTACAGTCCATTGGTGGAAGCTGTCCATGAAGTGAGTTGGCCCTATCTCCAGCCACCAAAACCCCCTGACCAAAGCAAGTAGAAAGCAGTGCCAGCGTGAAGTTTGTGTCAGGAGGTCCACTCAGCTCACAGTCTGTGGAATGAACAATTATTATTTTGGAACACGTGAGATTCTTAAGTTTTCATTTCTATCTGTTGATTGGACTCAGAACACGCTGCTGCCACCTTGTGGACATTAGTTGAAAGGCAGTGAAATTGTTATATCCTCTTCCTTTACCCAGTTTCGCAAGATTTCCGGTACAATTTATGTTGAAGTTCACTGTTAAGTAAAGTAGAGATTGCATATCACCACTGGTCTGATTATTTGGCTGTGACCGTTACACTACAGAACCTCTGCCAGCTTTTTATTGTTGTTTGTGCTCCTGTTGCAGATTTCCCCCCCACTTCCTGTGTGATGAAACTGTTATCACTGTTATGCCCTGTACACACGGTCGGATTTTCCAATGGAAAATGTGTGATAGGACCTTGTTGTCGGAAATTCCGACCATGTGTGGGCTCCATCACACATTTTCCATTGGAATTTCCGACACACAAAGTTTGAGAGCTTGCTATAAAATTTTCCAACAACAAAATCCGTTGTCGGAAATTCCGATTGTGTGTACACAAATCCAACACACAAAGTGCAACGCATGCTCAGAATAAATTAAGAGACGAAAGCTATTGGCTACTGCCCCATTTATAGTCCCGACGTACGTGTTTTACGTCACCGCGTTCAGAACCATTGGATTTTCCGACAACTTTGTGTGAACGTGTGTATGCAAAACAAGTTTGAGCCAACATCCGTTGGAAAAAATCCATGTATTTTGTTGTCGGAATGTTCGATCAATGTCCAACCGTGTGTACAGGGCATAACAGTGAGGGGAATCTATTGGAACCTCGAATAGTAGTAAAAACCTGCCAAGGGATTTGAATCCTTCCCCACTCCATCCAAAACAAGTACAAATGTTTTGGCTAGACATACACCTTATTTATTATCCTCTTTCTTTCTGTAATTTTCAGTAATTGTCTTTTACAAATTGCTCTGAATGATAATTATCTCAGTACTTAAACAAGGTGATTATTTCAGTATTGTATAGAGCGGGCAAGGGTTAGAACCTCTGTCATGATTTTATGCTGTCTGTGATACCAGTGGAGCAATTCATCCCTCTAGTTTCATGGTAAGCATTTTTATGGGACCTAGACAGCAAAATAAAACAAATTAACAAAGGTTCTAACACACACTGTCCAAATAAAGTGAATGGCTGAAGATGCACATCAGTAGGCAGGCATAGAACATACATATATATAAAACAGTGCAGCGCTGGACATATAACAAAGTAAGCTGATTATACTAATCAAACTAGTGTTAGTGCAATCAAAATAAATGAAATAGTGTAAACAGTAATACAAATCCACCAATAAATGCTAACAATCAATGCAATTAAGTGCTCATAGAGTACCAAATTATAATAGTGAAAATGTTCAAATAAAGTGAAAAATCCAAAAAAATTTCCAAAAATGATTATATAAAAAGTGCAAAAATCCAAATGCGATACTCCACTTGATAGTGCTGCCGTCACCAGGTGAAAAAGTTGGAGGCTTACCAGAAAGCCTGCGACCACCCTTACACCCTTAGGGGGGTCAATACAGGCTTAGTAGATCACCGCAGATGTCACGACAGGATGACGGCTGGTGGTCCTCAGATCTCCTTCCTTCTTTCCAAATAGGTCATTTGTAGCAGCAGGGGACACTCAGGAGAGCGTGGTAACAAGATGACTCAAAGCAGCAAGCACTTCAGCGGGGGTGAGCCATATCAAAAAGAAAAAGGAACTCCCATAGTGTAGAATGCCAAATTCATATATTAAAAAATAGCAGGCATGTACTGCATCGCACGAATGATAATATAAAAATCCAGCTAGGATAAAGGAAAAGATTTCACTGCCGTTAAAATTGAAATCGCGCATGCCTGATGCGAGTTCATGTTGTGACCCTACGGCCGTTTTGTCACAACTGACGTCATGATGCGCATTAAATAGCCAGACGGCGCTTTGGGAAGCACCCCCATTGGCTAAAACAACCAGAGCTAAAGCACAATTGGTCATTTGGGATCTAATTCCTATCACATAAACAGAGTGAGAGAAGCCTGATGTGTTGGTTAGCAACCGTGAACGCTGTCAGGCATATATAAAGTATGACAAGCTGTTCAAGCTAATGCCATCTAGTGGACATTAAAGGTAAAGCATAGAATGTAAACAATAGGTAACTATTTCCTTCAACATCCATGACGGTTAGTATACCCAGCAACTACACAAAAATAAATAGTGAAATAAGCAATCTCATCCCCACTAACAAAGGGGTCACTTAACATGATTATGAATAATGGATAAAGAACATGGGAGCAAAAAAATGCACAACATATGGTTTTCATGACATAGCCTCCAACAATAAAGAACATGTTATAAGATGTTGTGCATTCTCCAACAGGGACATCAGCTGTTATTAATGAAACAGTTGATGTCCCATTCTATGTTCAAGCCATTGGGGGCATGAGAGCCAAGTTTGTAGATCCAGTTGGTCTCGGATCTAGAAATGGCTCTCTTGCCATTACTGCCACGCCAATGGGGGACGTATTTTTCTATACCAATAAAGATGGTGCCCTTAGGGTCTCTGTTATGTACAAGATCATAGTGTCTAGAGACACTGTGCTTGTCAAAGCCTTGTTTAATGTTGGTGATGTGTCCGCCTAACCTTACGTGCAACATCCTAATGGTTCGTCCCACATATTCTAACCCACATGGGCACCTAAGGAGGTATACAACACACTTAGTAGTGCATGTTATGAGTGATTTAATGGGGTATGTGAGACCCGTATTTGCTGAAGTGAATTCAGTAAATCTCCTGTCTCTTACCATGTTTACCCTACAGACTTTGCACCTTCTACACTGGGAAAAGCCCTTAAGGTCCCCAAAAAAACTAAGAAGTGTGGGCGGATCTGGTACGATAGGTGCCAGTATGTGTCTAAAGCTAGTGGCTCCCCTGAATAAAACCCGAGGTTTATCTGAGTAAGGGTCCAAGGATCCTGTCGTTTTTAATAACTGGCCAATGTTTTCTAATGATCCTTTTGATGGCCCAGTGCTGGCTTGAATAAGTTGTAAGAAAGGCCAGTCCGAAATCTTCTCTGTTTTCGACCTGAGGAGGTTTGTCAACCAATAAGTCCCTACGGTTCTTATTCCCTACCTCTACGATCAAAGAATCAAGAACTGCCTCATCATAACCCTTACTCACAAATCTAGATTTCAAGGTAGAGGCCTCATTGTAAAACTGATCTAAATCTGAGCAATTCCGCCTTAGGCGCAGAAACTGGCCCTTAGGGGCAGCAGATAACCAAGAATGATGGTGACAGGAATCTAGTGGAATGAAACTGTTCCTGTCGGTTGGTTTAAAAAAGGTGGAGGTGGTGATCCTACCATTATCAATAGTAATGACTAGATCAAGGAAATTAATTTGAGTTGAACTAGACTCATAGATGAGCACTATACCTCTGTCATTGTTATTTAGAGAGGAGAGGAAAGTGGCAACAGATTCCAAGTTGCCATTCCATATAAAGAGGACGTCATCAATGAATCTTCTCCACATGACAAGCTGGGAGGGCCTGTCATGCAGAACCTCTTCTTCCTCCCATTTTGCCATAAAGAGGTTGGCCATGCTGGGAGCAAATTTAGCTCCCATGGCCACCCCCTTTATCTGCAAATAATGCGCACCATTGTGCCAAAAATGGTTGTGCTCCATCGAGAAGTCCAATAGCTCCATCACAAAATTACATTGTGTGATGGGGATATTGGAGTCCCGATAGAGGAAATGTCGCACCGCCTCATGTCCTAATTGGTGAGATATCGACGTGTAAAGCGATGCGACATCCGCAGTCACTAGCGTGTAGGTGGTCTTCCATTCAATTTCACCCAATAAATTAAGGACATGTTTCGTGTCCTTAAGAAAGACATAGAACATACGTATTTGAAAAAACATTAGTCTTGCATTTATTGTCATTTGTTTTCAATTATGCAATTTTCTTCGGCTTGGTATACCACTTCTGATTTACTGGTATTTGAAGTATTAGTGGGCATTTTCCAAGCAGTTCAAACATTAAATTATTTTTCAGGCTAATCTGCACTTCCTGTTTTTCAGCATTTTGTTGCTTGCTGGTCAGCTGTACTCTACTTGCGCTGAAAAATGTCATCGGTTACATTTTTACAAATGATAGGTGAGTAAAATGGAGGTGAACAACTTCTTCAAATCTATTTAAATGATGATTCACTACTTTGATGATACACTATCTCACATTTGTGCAAAAGGTGTTTTTAAAGATTTATAAACAGAAAAGTAATTCATACACACTGCCATTTTTTAGCATGAGACAAAAAGCTATCCAGATAAAAATATATTAGAAGACCAGCATATTTTGCCAAACACATTGGTGTAGGCAGATGGAAGCATGCTATAATAGTACAGGGTCTAAATGACACAAAAGAAAGTGTTGCCTCTTTTGTAGCCTATGGCCAGACTGTTCTAATCCCTAATTTGGACAATTTACCACACTATGGGGGTTATTTACTAAAGGAGAATCCACTTTGCACTGCAAGTGCACTTGAAAGTGCACTGACAGTGCACTTGGAAGTGCAGTCGCTCTAAATCTAAGGAGTAGATCTGAAATGAGTGGAAGCTCTGCTGATTTTATCATCCAATCATGTGCAAGCTAAAATGCTGTTTTTTTTATTTTCCTTGCATGTCCCCCTCGGATCTACAGCGACTTTACTTCAGTGCATTTGCAGTGCAAAGTGGATTTTCCTTTAGTAAATAACCCCCACAGTACCTTGCATATTAACAAAGGGTTTCAGATATCACAAATTTCCTCATGTTACTTGACTAACATTAGTGAGACCAGGGGCAGGTAAATTCTTCCAGTGCCCCAACTGAAGAAAACGGATTTTTAAAACAGCTTACCTGTAAAATCCTTTTCTTTGAGTACATCACGGGACACAAAGCACCATAATAATGACTATGTGGGCTATACGCTTACCTTCAGGTGATTGGACACTGGCAACCAATAGTAAGACGGTTCCTCCCATATAACCCCTCCTATACAGGAAGTGCCTCAGGTTTGTAGCAAGCAATGACGATCCCAGAAAAAGGAGGGAAGGGACCTCTGTGTCCCGTGATGTACTCAAAGAAAAGGATTTTACAGGTAAGCTGTTTTAAAAATCCGTTTTTCCTTTATCATACATCACGGGACACAGAGCACCATAATAATGACTATGTGGGATGTCCTAGAGCAATGCAACTGAGGGGGGGAACACATTATCCCTAAGCCCGACGGGCCTGAGATTAGTAGTGGAGTGTGCTCTTAAATCGTGGGGTGGAACCCTACGCTTTAATCCATATGCCTGGACAATAGTCTGGCGAATCCACCTGGATATAGAAGAACTCGTTGCCGGCTGTCCTTTTCTAGGACCTTCAGGCAAGACAAAAAAGCAGTCAGTTTTCCAAAAAGGAGCTGACATTTCAAAGGAAACCTTTATCGCTCTCATCACATCCAGTGAGTGAAGCGACTTTTCCTCCCTAGTCTTAGGGTTTGGAAAAAAGGAAGGTAACACGATATCCTGATTCAGATGAAATTTGGACACTAACTTCGGTAAAAAAATCCGGACAAGGGCGCATGACCACCCTGTCCTGATGAAGAATCATAAAAGGTTCCTTGCAAGAAAGGGCGGCCAATTCTGACACCCTTCTAGCCGATGTTATAGCCACTAGGAAAACTAATTTCCTGGTCAATAGGACCACCAGAATATGCCTAATAGGTTCAAAGGGCTGACTCTGTAAGGCTGAAAGTACCAAATTTAGGTCCCATGGACATAAAGGCGGTTTAAGCGGTGGCCTCAGGTGCATAACTCCTTTTTACAAAGGTCCGCACCAAAGAATGGGATGCAATTGGTCTCTGGAAGAAAACAGATAAGGACGAAATCTGTCCCTTAATTGTCCCTAAAGCTAGCTGCAAGTCTACTCCTGTTTGGAGAAAGGCGAGGACTCTTCTGATCGTATACTTACGAGGGTTCTATTTCCTTTTCTCACACCAAGAAATGTATGACTTCCATACTCTGTAATAGATAGCTCTAGAAACTGATTTTCTAGCATTTATCAAAGTGGACAAGACCGAACCCATAATACCACGGTCTTTCAATATTCTGGTCTCAATAGCCAGGCCATCAAATTCAGCGACCCTAAAGAAGGATGGAATATGGGCCCTTGAGACAACAGGTCTGGGCGACAAGGGAGGACCAATGGTTCCCCTACTGCCAATTTCACAATTTCCGAGTACCATGATCTCCTGGGCCACGCTGGGGCCACTAAGATCACTGGCTTCTCTTCCTCCCGTATTCTGTGTAGTAAGTGTGGCAGAATCTGGATTGGAGGAAAGGCATATATCAGAGAATACTGATCCCAAGGAACCACTAATGCGTCCATCCCGACCGCCAGCGGATCCTTGGTCCTGGATACAAACCTGTCCAGTTTGGCATTGAATCTGAATGCCAACAGATCCACATCTGGGGTCCCCAAGTATTGGCAGATCTGTAGAAACACCTTGGGATGCAGGGACCATTCCCCTGGTAACAATTTCTGGCGACTCAGGAAGTCCGCCTGCCAATTGTCCACCCCCGGGATAAACACTGCGGACAGAAAAGGCACATGTTTTTCTGCCCAGTTTAGAATATGATCTACCTCTCTTTGGGCTGCCCGACTCCTGGTACCTCCCTCGTGGTTGATATATGCCACTACTGTGGAGTTGTCGGACTGGACTCTGACAGGAAGCCCCCGCAACCTGGACGTCCAGAATCGCAGGGCCAGACGTGCTGCCCGAATCTCGAATAGGTTGATGGGCAGAGTTCTCTCTGTCTGGGACCATACTCCCTGAACAGATGCTTCCTCTAGGACTGCTCCCCAGCCGAGAAGACTGGCATCCGTGGTTACCACCTTCCAGGCTACAGGTAGGAAAGACTTCCCTCTTTTCAAGTTGCTGGTTCTTAACCACCAAGAGAGGCTCTGTAGAACCTGTGGAGATAGAACCATAGGCTGATCCAGGGTTCGAACTGACTTGTCCCAGGCTTTTAGAATGTTCTGGAACACTCTGGAGTGGAACTGTGCATATGGCACTGCGCTGAAAGATGACACCATTTTGCCCAGTAATCTCATGCACAGCCGAATAGAAGGGGGTAGTTCTTTTATCACCTTCTGTACTAGTTCCACTATAGAGGCGACCCTTAGGGGTGGAAGGAACACCTTTTCTTGGACGGTGTCCAAGACTAGACCCAAATACATCAAGGCTTGGGTCGGACAAAGAGCTGATTTGTCCAAATTTAGTACCCAACCTAGGCGTTGTATCCTATTATGGAAACTCCTTGAGATCTTAGAGAAGCCAACACTGGGGCTAGGGCCTTTGTGAAGACCCTGGGGGCTGTGGCTAGACCGAAAGGTAACGCCACAAACTGGAAATGACTGCTCTCTACCGCGAAGTGTAAAAACCTTTGGTGTGGCCCGAAGATCGGCACATAAAGGTACGCATCCTTGATATCTATGGATGCTAAAAAGTCTCCCTTTCACAGGGACCTTATGACCGAGCGAACCGACTCCATGCGCAAGTAGCGGACGTCTACAAAGGAGTTCAGAGCCTTGAGGTCCAAAATGGGCCTTACTTCCCCAATTGGTTTCGGCACGGTAAATAGGTTTGGGTAAAACCCTTTGAATCTTTCTTCATGCGGGACCTTTATGATTACACCTTGCAACAGAAGATGGTGTAAAGCTAGAAATAGGCATCTTCTTTTTCCTGGATCCATCGGGACCCCTGAATGTAGAAAAAACGGTTCGGGGAACCTCCCGGAACTCTATTCTGTAACCGTTCTTTACAGTGGAAATGACCCATCTGTCTTGAACCAGTTCCTCCCAGGCCTCCCCAAACAGCCGAAGCCTGCCCCCCACCCGTGAGGGCGGGGCGCCCCTTCACAAGGTAGACTTGGAACTGGGCTTGGGTGGTTTTTGGGCCCAGGGTTTTTTCTGACCCTGTGGTCTTTTAAACCCATACGGCTGAGGCCGTCGATACCGCTTAGGAGAAGAGGCACCAGGCCCTGGGGGATTAGGAATTTTATAAGAGGGTTGCTTCCCCTTCTTTTTAATAGGAAGCAGAGCGCTCTTACCTCCTGAGATCTTTTGGATGTATTTATCCAGATCATCACCAAACAGGCGCTCTCCATGAAAAGGAAAAGCAGCCAGTAGCCTTTTACATGGCGTCTCAGCAGACCAGTTCTTTAGCCACAATACTCGGTGCATATGAACTGATAACAACGCAAAATGAGACATCTGTTGAATTGAGTCTTTTAAAGCGTCAACTGCAAAACATAAGGCATGAGGGATCTCTGAAAAATCCTCAGCAGATTCCCCCTGGGAAGGTATGATCTTTACTACCTTCTTAAAGCGATCTTTTAGAGATTGACATATCCCAATAGCCGCAATAGCCGGTTGAACTGCTGCAGTAGCAACTGAAAAGGAAGCTTTTAATAAGGATTCTAGCTTTATATCAGCCGGATCCTTGAAAACCTGGGCGTTATCCACTGGACAGGTTACATTTTTATTTATATCATTTCCCTCCTCTCCAGCAAAGCTTTAGCCTGGGCTGTCCCCCGTGGGAGAAGAATGATCCGGTGGTTTCCAGCCTGTCCGACTTCTTGAAGTTCTTTCATAATATCTTCGAGGAGCCAGCTCGGGTTTCTTCAGCGGCTAGTGCCCTTTTACGCATTCGCCAAGAATCTTGTTCAGTGGGACAATATGCGCTTCAGTTCCGTATCCTCACAGCTGAATTGAGCTGAAACAATGAGGCCCTGGTCCCAACCTTTTTACATGGCCTCTCTGACCGAGTGAAGGATGAATTAGCAGGAAGAGCCATCCCCGCCGGTCTGGACGATGTCATTTCCTTGTGCAATCAGATTGACATTCGTTTCCAGGAGAGGTCCCTAGAAAAAAGACACCAGCACTCCCTAGGTCCTAGTCAGCCTGAACTCTTCCCCCGTTGCCCTGTGGATCACCCTCTGCCTGCCGAGGAACCTATGCAGCTGGGCCAGACCAGACTAACCCCCGAAGAACGTGCTAGATGCAGCACTCCTGGCTTGTATCTTTATTGTGGGGGCAAGGGTCATTTTCGTGACTCCTGCTCGATTTGTCCGGGAAACGCTCGGGTCTAATACATTTAGAAGCTGGAGTATTGGACCCAGAAACATCACCTTCTCATCTTCTTCTTCCAGTGTTCCTCCATGTAGGCACTTCTTCCCAATCGGTCCTAGCATATCTGGACTCCGGGCTGCCGGTAATTTTATGGACTGGAGAACTGCTTATTCTATGAAGCTTACCCTTTCTCCCCTCGCTACACCACTGGTAGTCTTGGCAATTGATGGCACTGTGCTCCCAGGGGGCCCTATCCATTTTCAGACACTACCAATTAGGATGTCGGTAGGGTTACTCCACCAGGGGTTGATTTCATGCCTCATTCTACCCAAGGCCTCTACCCCCATTGTATTGGGCCTTCCTTGGCTACAGCTTCACTCTCCTCATGTGGACTGGGTCTCTGGGCAGATCCTGGATTGGGGTCCTTCATGTTTCTGGTCCTGTCTTCTCAAGGTTGCCCCCAAGGAAAGACTTCCCATTGCTACCACATCCGTATCTTCTGATCTTCCCGCAGCATACAGCGATTACCGGGATGTGTTCTGTAAGAAGTCTGCTGAGGTGCTTCCTCCCCACAGATCTTTTGACTGTGCTATTGACCTTGTCCCTGGAGCAACTCTGCCCAGGGGTCGTACCTACCCTCTGTTCATTCCAGAGACCCAGGCCATGTCTGAGTATGTCGCCGAGAATCTGGAGAGAGGTTTCATACGGAAATCCTTGTCACCTGCAGGAACAGGGTTCTTTTTCATTGCCAAAAAGGATGGTACCCTCAGACCCTGCATCGACTATTGAGTTTTAAATGCAGTGACTATCAAAAACTGATACCTCTTACCTCTAATATCTGAGCTATTCGACAGGTTGAAGGGGGCTTCCATTTTCACCAAGTTGGATCTCAGAGGTGCATACAATCTCATTTGAATACGGGAAGGTGACGAATGGAAGACTGCATTTAACACTAGGGACGGGCATTATGAATACCTGGTTATGCCTTTTGGTTTGTGTAATGCTCCAGCTGTGTTCCAGAACTTTGTCAATTAAATCTTCAGGGATCTACTGTACCAGTTTGTTGTCATCTATCTGGATGACATTCTCATCTTTTCCGAAAATCTGCTTGCTTGCAGAAACCATGTCCGCACCATACTTCAGCACCTTAGAGAGAATAATCTCTATGCCAAGCTGGAGAAATGTTCCTTTGAATGTTCTGAGGTCCTGTTTCTGGGATGTTTTGTTTCTAGTTTGGGTCTTCGTATGAATCCCGAAAAGGTCTCTGCCATTACCAACTGGCCCATTCCTGCTAGCCTCAAGGCCACACAGCGCTTTCTTGGCTTCACAAATTATTATAGGCAGTTCATAAAGAATTACTCTTCCATTGCCGTGCCTATTATCGCCTTGACCAAGAAGGGTGCGAATGCCAAAGACCGGCCTCCCGAGGCTGTCTCTGCGTTTCACGATCTGAAACAGGCTTTTGTTTCTGGACCTTTTATTGAAGTAGACGCTTCTTCGATGGGGGTGGGAGCTGTGCTTCTTCAGTTCTTTGAGAAGAGACCTCAACCATGTGAATTCTTCTTCAAAAAATTTTCTCAGGCAGAGAGAAATTATGCCATTGGTGATCAGGAACTTCTCACAATTAAATTAGCGTTGGAGGAGTGGCGTCATCTCTTGGAGGGTTCCCCTCACTCCATAACTATCTTATAGATAACTTCCTTCTTCTCCCTCTATTTGAATTCCCAGATAGTAGCTAATGTTCCCTAGCTCTTTGATTTCAAAATGTTCTTTCCCTTCTTGTTGAAAACAAGTTATAATGTTATCAACATAGATAAGGATGTCTATCCATCTGTCTTCTTGATTCCTGGCTTAGAGACAGGGTTCTGCTTTACTTCTTGAGAATCCCTCTCTGATAAGTACTTTGTTCACTTTCTCATTCCACATCCTTGCAGATTGCTTAAGATCGTAGATGCTCTTCTGAAGTTTACACACAAGGTTTTCTCCTTGCTCAGATCCTGGTGGTTGCTCCATGTAGAGGTCCTTCCTTAATGTCTTCATATAGAAAAGCAGTTACAATCTCTATGCCAAGCTGGAGAAATGTTCCTTTGAATGTTCTGAGGTCCTGTTTCTGGGATGTTTCATTTCTAGTTTGGGTCTTCGTATGAATTCCGGAAAGGTCTTGGCCATTACCAACTGGCCCATTCCTGCTAGCCTCAAGGCCACACAGCGCTTTCTTGGTTTCACAAATTATTATAGGCAGTTCATAAAGAATTACTCTTCCATTGCCGCGCCTATTATCGCCTTGACCAAGAAGGGTGTGAATGCCAAAGACTGGCCTCCCAAGGCTGTCTCTGCGTTTCATGATCTGAAACAGGCTTTTGTTTCTGGACCTCTCTTGAGGAGACCAAATCCTGGGGATCCATTTTTTATTGAAGTAGACGCTTCTTCGATGGGGGTGGGAGCTGTGCTTCTTCAGTTCCTTGAGAAGAGACGTCAACCATGTGCGTTCTTCTTCAAAAAATTTTCTCAGGCAGAGAGAAATTATGCCATTGGTGATCAGGAACTTCTCACAATTAAATTGGCGTTGGAGGAGTGGCGTCATCTCTTGGAGGGTTCCCCTCACTCCATAACTATCTTTACTGATCACAAGAATCTACAATACCTACAGAATGCTAAATGTCTGAACCCCAGACAGGCCAGGTGGAGTCTCTTCTTTTCCCGTTTTAAATTCACGATTACAAACCTGGTTCCTGCAACGGTCGGGCTGATGCACTCTCTAGGTCATTTGACACTTTGGGCGAGGAGTCCACCCCTGATCCTGAGCCAATCATTAAGACCTCATGCATTGTTGCCAATTCTACCACCCTGGAATCAAAAATTCCTCCTGGCAAGCCTTTGCTCACATGAAGCTAAGAGCTAAGGTCCTTCGTTGGGGACATGATTCCAAGGTGGCAGGTCATGCTGGGTTCCTCCAATCTTTCCTGCTCATCAGTCGTCACTACTGGTGGCCTAATCTCCACTCGGATGTTAAGGATTACGTTAAGGCTTGTCATATCTGTGCTTAGTCTAAATCTCCCACACAAGCCCCTGCTGGTCTTCTCATGCCCTTGCCCATTCCTAAGGAGCCCTGGTCTCACATCGCCATCGATTTTATCACTGATCTTCCACTGTCGGAGAATAATACGGCTATTTGGGTGGTAATCGATTGGTTCTCTAAGATGGCTCATTTTGTTCCTCTTCCTGGTCTCCCTTCTGCCCCTGCTTTAGTTCCCATTTTTGTACGAGAGATTTTCCACCTTCACGGTGTTCCTTCCCATGTCGTTTCGGACAGGGGTGTTCAGTTTACTTCTCGTTTTTGGAGAGCCTTTTGCAAATTCCTCAACATTACCTTGGATTTTACCTCTTCTTACCATCCCCAATCCAATGGCCAGACTGAGAGGGTTAATCAGGAGTTGGAGGTCTTTCTCCGTACCTTGGTCTCGGCTCACCACGATGATTGGGCATCACTACTCCCGTTGGCAGAGTTCTCCCACAATAATCATGTCAATGTCAGTTCTCAGAAAACACCCTTTGTCACTGTTTATGGAAGACATCCTCAACTTCCTCTTCCTATGACCTGTTCTTCCGACATTCCAGCTTTGGCTACTGTTCAGGAATCATTCAATTCCATGTGGGCTGACGTTCATGATTCCCACCAGAAAGCTGCCAACAAATTCAAGAGATTTGCTGACCGTCGCAGGCGTAAGCCGTCTTCTCTTCAGCCAGGAGACAAAGTCTGGCTCTCCACCAGGAACATCAGACTCCGTGTTCCTTCTCTCAAATTTGCCCCACGATTCATTGGTCCGTACACCATAACTTCTAAACTGAATCTGGTTTGTTTCAAGCTCCAGATTCCCAAAAGCCTCAAAATCTCTAACTCCTTCCATGTTGCCTTTTTGAAGCCTTTAGTCCTCAATAAGTTCTCTCGTCTTCTCTCTACCGCAGCGCTGGTCTCTAAGGATAATCAGGAGTATGAGGTTAGCCAAATTTTGGATTCCCGACTCTGTAGAGGCATTCTCCAGTACCTTGTGCATCGGAAAGGGTTTGGTCCTGAGGAGAGGTCATGGATCATGGCTTCTGAGGTCTTTGCACCACGTCTGTTGAGGAAGTTTCATTTGACGTCCCCCTCTAAACCTGATCCCAGGCGGGGAAGGGGGAGGCCTCGCAAGAGAGGGGGTACTGTCATGGTTATGCAATAGAGTTCATCTGTCAGCTTACCTATCACCATGTGTTCATCTCTAGAGACCAGCCGACTCTCACCTGACTGATTTTATAATCTCTCCTCTAGCATAGCTCCACCCCAGCCCCTATCAGAGAACTCTATATTAACCTGTGCACTGTAGTCCAGCTCTGCTGATCAACCTTTGCGTGTTTGGCTTCTTGTTTCCGGCTTGCCGTGTGCTCTACGTTTGTTTTCTGTTACTGATCTTGGCGTGTTCTCAACTATTCCTGTCTACTCGTGACCCTGACCTTTTGGCGTGTCCCCGACTATTCCTGTTTGCCTGTGACCCTGAACCTTTGGCGTGTTGTCCTTGTCTGCTTGTGGCCCCGACCTTGGGTTATTCCCTTTCTATCCCTATACTCCTGTTGCCTACTGTGGGCGTGAGCTAGGGGACCCTGGGGGTCACGACCTGGAGCCAATTGCAGCCCAGTCCATCCTCACCACTAGAGGCTCTGGTGAACACCTGCTGGCTCTTAGACTCCGCGCCCTAGGGAATCTTATGCTCTAACCCCAGTGGGAACCGTGTTGGTGTTCCAGCAGCCCTGCCTTCCTTACCACCCTGACTCCCATCCGCAGCAGTTAGCCATAGGGTCCACTACCTTGGGGTGCACCCCCGACCTCAATGGTGTGCATCTGTCACCTAGCCTCAGGTGACCTGACAATTTGGTCCTAGGATTGACCCTTTCTGATTGCGTAAGCTTTTTACATCCCTGGTTGTCTTCAAAAACGGGAATTGGTTTTGACATGTCTATCCCAATGTCCACAAAAAGTTGACAAATCCATATTGCTTCTTGACATGTGTGTGCTGCTGCAATGTACTCTGCTTCAGTTGAAGATAGAGCGACAGTTGCTTGCTTTTCGACTAGACCAACTTATGGTTCCTTCCCCATAATGGCAGATGAATCCACTTGTGGATTTGTGGTCTGTACAGTCCCCAGTTAGCATCCACATATCCAACCAGTTTTTGATTTAATGTTGCTGGTAACCATTACTTCATCTGAATTGTTCCTTTGAGGTACTGCATTGCTCTTTTTATTGCATTCAAGTCACGCTGACAGGGAGCTGTGACTTTGCTGCATGGTACGCCCACTGCTGTGGCTATGTCTGGTCTTGTCACAGTGGCAACATATAACAGCTTACTGATTGCTCTGCGATACATGTCATTGTTGGGTAGCAAGTTTTCTGCTTCATTGCTCTTTAGATAGCCTGGTTCAAAGTTTTCACTTCCTTTGCATCTTGCATATGGAATTGTTACAAGATTACTGAGATTTTCTGAGATTGGTTGAGAAGATAACTTCCTTCTTCTCCCTCTATTTGAATTCCCAGATAGTAGCTAATGTTCCCTAGCTCTTTGATTTCAAAATGTTCTTTCAGCTTGTGAACTATATGATTGTAATCCCCCTTCTTGTTGAAAACAAGTTATGTTATCAACATAGATAAGGATGTCTATCCATCTGTCTTCTTGATTCCTGGCTTAGAGACAGGGTTCTGCTTTACTTCTTGAGAATCCCTCTCTGGTAAGTACTTTGTTCACTTTCTCATTCCACATCCTTGCAGATTGCTGAAGACCGTAGATGCTCTTCTGAAGTTTACACACAAGGTTTTCTCCTTGCTCAGATCCTGGTGGTTGCTCCATGTAGAGGTCCTTCATTAATGTCTTCATATAGAAAAGCAGTTTTAACGTCTAGGTGTTTGACTTGCATACACTTCCCGGCTGCAATGCTAATGCCGCATACACACAAGCGGACTTTTTGACCGGACTGGTCCGACGGTCTATCCGACGGACTTTGGGCGGACTTCCGACTGACTTTCCGAACAAAGGGACTTGCCAACACAGGATCACACCAAAGTCTGACGGATTCGTACGTGATGACATACGACAGGACTAAAATAAGGAAGTTGATAGCCAGTAGCCAATAGCTGCCCTAGCGTCGGTTTTCGTCCGTCAGACTAGCATACAGACGAGCGGACTTTTCGATAGGAACTGGGTCCGGCGGAGTTCCGACGTAAAGATTTGAAACATGTTCCAAATCTAAAGATTTTTTACCGAAAAAGTCCGCTGCAGGTCCGATGAAGCCCACACACGGTCGAATTGTCCGCCAGACTCGGTCCATCGGACCAGTCCGCTCGAAAAGTCCGCTTGAAAAGTCTGCTCGTGTGTACGCGGCATAAAAAGCGCTCTGATGGTGGAGTGTTTTACAACGGGAGCGAATGTTTCATCGTAATCTTCATTGAATTTCTGGAAGTAACCCTTGGCAGCTAGTCTGGTTTTGTATTTGTGGATATTCCCTTCTGTGTCGGACTTTACTTTGAAAGTCCACCTACTTCCTATAGTTTTGTGGTTAGGAGGGAGCTCTTTGAGTATCCAGGTTTTATTTTCTTGAAGTAACTATTATTCTTCTTCTGCTGCCTTTCTCCATTTATTGGCTTCATGTTTTGGCAGTTTTTCTATGTCTTCCCTGGATGTTGGTTCAAGTATGCTGTGTGTTTTGACAGTGTATGACAGCTTGCGGGGTGGTATCCCCTTTGTAGTCCGAGTGGATCTTCTGATTTCAGGTAGTTCAGCAAGATCTGGTGGGGAACTTGATTTAGGCATTGTGAGTTCCACCTCTTGCTCTGACTCCTGCACAGGTTCTCTTTGGTCGACCTTTTCTTCTGGTTTGTTTGGTATTTTTACTTCACAGCTTTTAGGGATTGGTGTTTCTGGCCTCATCAAAATAAACACTACGGCTTATTGTCACTTTGTCAGTCTTTCGGTGTAGGATTCTGTAACCCTTAGTTTGCTTGCTGTAGCCTACTAGAATTACCTCTATGGCTATGTTCTCCAGCTTGGATCGCTTTTCACTTGGAATATAGGCATTTGCTTTACATTCAAACACTCTGATGTGCCCTATGCTAGGCTTTGATACATGCCACATTTCAAATGGAGTACTTTGAATGGCTTTTGAGGGTAGTCTGTTCTGTAGGTAGGTTGCAGTTATGACTGCTTCTCTCCAGTACTTGTGAAGTAGGTTAGCATCCAACAACATGCATCTGGCCATTTCTATAAGAGTGCAATTCAGGAGTGTATGGTGCGATTGTCTGGTGTACTATTCCTTGTGTAGCAATAACTCTCAGTGGAGCTGCTGGTTTAAAGCGGGCTGTTACCTTCACTCTCACTACCTCTGTTTCACCAGCACCGGGTCTAGGGTCCCGTTGAGTTTACCTCTGGACGATGTAGGCACCAAACACTTGAGTATGTTTTCCAATGCTTTAATGAACAAGTAATAAAAGAAGTAGCAGGAAAGAGGCAGAAGGAAAGTTGCAGGGAAGCTAAAATACCTTTTCTTAGTATTCTTTAGAACATTATTTGGAATTGAACACTTGTAGTTGGATGCATTCCCTTGTGGGATTCAATCTTTGCCCGCCTGGATAGGCCTCTCTCACTTGCCTAGCAGCCAGTACGTAGCATGAACAAAAGTCTCTGCCACAGACTTGTTTGGAATAAAACCCGTACGAGCCTCTGCCACAGGATGTATTGGTTTACGATGAATGTCCGACACAGTACCTTTAAGCCAACCCGGCAGTACTATGCAATAAGATTACTTCAGGATATGTCCTCCAACCGAGTCACCAGGCCCCTCTCCAGACCAGCGCTCTGCATGATCCTTCCATGACGGGTCCTCCCCTGGGATCTCCTCAGTTGTCCAGCTTCTTCACTCAGGATAGACAGCTCAGGACCGTTCCTCTGCTGCTGTGGTAGGCCCCAGACAGGCTTCTGGGCCCACCCACACGCCGCAGCGACGTGGGCTTCCGGAATGGAGGCCCACGAGGTGGTACTCTTAACACATACCTGTCGGCCAGGAGGGCCAGCAGGTGGCTGAAAACGAACCCCTATACATGGCGTCTGTCCCATAAATACCCTCTCCCAGAATGCAACTCGGAGGACCACCTCCACCGAGTTGTCTCCAGGACAGAGGAGCACTCATACGCTTCAACATGTTGCCTTTCCAATACCAGCCCATGGTGACAACTACACCCACCGGCGCAGTGTGGAACTACACGCAACTCAGCCAAGCTGGAACAGTAACCCACAAGATTTACCTATCAGCAGTAGATTAAAAATCTACCAGCGCTACATACTCCCCCCACTACAATAGACGTTGTCCTCAACTACTGTAAAAAAAAAATAACTCCCAAGCCTGAGAGTAGGTATTTGAGCTTAAAACTTGGATTAAAGTAAAGAAGAGAAGAAGACAGTAGAGAGACATTACAATTTCAACATTTTTCTTTTAAACAATATGTTCACATCCGTAAACAAAACCACATTAAGACTGTTGCCACCCCACTATCTATCTAGCTGAAAAGCCTAACAGCTTGATAGCAGGTCCACTTGCTCCTGAAAAGAAACAAAGTTAATCACACACACGAGATATATACAGTTTAGGAGCAAAGTCTCATTCTTAAAAAAAAATGAAACTCTCTTCCCATAATTTTTCATAATGTTCCCACTAAGGAACCAGCTAAAATAACTTGAGGAGTCCATCCCTATATATATATTTAGGTATGTCATATCCTTTAAACGAAGGAAGTCCGGCTAGCAAAAAAACACGGGCCTTGAACTTAGAAACACAGAGCTGAACACCAAATCTTGACCTTGAAGATCTCTGAACACTGACACTATCTATCTACATACCCCACAGTTCTTTATCCATAATCACCAATAGAACCGAGGATCTGGCAATGTCAGTGGTTTTCCCTGTTTATCCACTGTAGTAAAAAAGTACATCACGTCATCTTTTCCTGGTCTCCAAATGACCACTTTGTCAGCATGAATGTGCTGACCATAGTTCCAGTGTAGGAAACATCCACTGAAAAGTTCATCCATAGCAACAGAATATCCAGTTTTCCGGAAAGGCTTAGGTACAGACAAATAGTCCCAAACAGCTTCACTGTACCAAAGCTCCAAGTTAGCTTCAATCTCTTGCATAATGTCCTGGGTAACATTTGGGAACTCCAGACCATATTCTGTGGCCATACGCTTGTTAAGCATTCTCTGTAAACGTGCAAGTTTAGGCAACAATCTATTTTTCCCCAAACCAGGGGGCACACAAGAGTTCAATGACTTGCTCACCATAGACCCGACGGGTGTCGGCAACGAAGTAGTAACTTTAGGCAATGTCTCCCCGACAGTACTGTGCAGCTCCACACAAGGTGATGTTCTCCCAGAATCCAGGGCTGTCCATTCTGAGAAAGTTAAGGCAGAAACAACGTTTTCACCCTGAGCCCATAACAGTTCTTGTGACATTGTCTCAAATAAATCATCATCACCGGAGAGATCCGACATGGAATCTATCTCCGAATCTCTCAACTCTTTGCCGGCAAATATTTACACAAAGTCCCAGATACATTCCCCTGTGAATTCTCACCCATTCCTGATGCGGACTTCTCCGGTTCGGGCAGTCTCTGGGGTAGGCCTCAACCACGGCCGCGGGAAGCCTTTACATATCCCACCTTCCTCTGGTCAGGTACAACGGGGATAGGCGTAGTGGACGCGAAAATCAAAGTAATGTCCGCTGATGAGTTGGTTACCGCAGTATCTCTCTCAGGAACACTTTCGGTGACAACAGGCGAAATCACGGCCTGCCGTTTTTTTTCAGCAGTAGTAGCAGCTTCTACTGTGGCGATACCTGTGGCCCTGTCCATATGATAAGCACGGGGCGACATGGTAGGTTGCTCCACCACAAGCAAATATTCTCCACATTGCGGGCAGCGAACAAATGGACGGAGATGTATGACCAGTCCTTCACGCTTGTGGCAAAGCATGCCCAGTCCTTCAATATCTCCAACTGTATAAAGAACAAACCTCCCCTGTGGTTTCAGATGAATGCCGGTATCTGTAAGCAAGGTTCCGGTCAGCATAGCACCCGCAGCGGTGCTGGTAGGAAACATCTTAGGCCCCACAGTTGGTTGCATCACCGAAAAAGACATGGCCACACTCTGATCTTCTCAGCATGATCACGAGGCCTCTCTTCTTCTCTGGCACCAACACACACACAACTAGTATCAAGTAGGCCAGGCTCCCCCCACTTGTTTCTCTGATCACGTAGCTCCCGGGCTTTCACTGGTGCCTGCCGCCTACGCAGTCAGAAATAAAGTCCTGCAACTTTTAACCTCTTCTTCTCCTGAGAAAAAGTCCAGCTTTCACTGTAAACTCCCGGTGAAACACTTCTCTAAGTTGCGAGAAATTGATGGTCAAACAATTCCCGGACTGCTGGTTTAAAGCGGGCTGTTACCTTCACTCTCGCTACCTCTGTTTCACCAGCACCGGGTCTAGGGTCCCGTTGAGTTTACCTCTGGACGATGTAGGCACCAAACACTTGAGTATGTTTTCCAATGCTTTAATGAACAAGTAATAAAGGAAGTAGCAGGAAAGAGGCAGAAGGAAAGTTGCAGGGAAGCTCAAATACCTTTTCTTAGTATTCTCTAGAACATTATTTGGAATTGAACACTTGTAGTTGGATGCACTCCCCTTGTGGGATTCAATCTTTGCCCGCCTGGATAGGCCTCTCTCACTTGCCTAGCAGCCAGTACGTAGCACAAACAAAAGTCTCTGCCACAGACTTGTTTGGAATAAAACCCGTAGGATCCTCTGCCACAGGATGTATTGGTTTACGATGAATGTCCGACACAGTACTTGAACCTTTAAGCCAACCCGGCAGTACTATGCAGTACGATTACTTCGGGATATGTCCTCCAACCGAGTCACTAGGCCCCTCTCCAGACCAGCACTCTGCATGATCCTTCCATGACGGGTCCTCCCCTGGGATCTCCTCAGTTGTCCAGCTTCTTCACTCAGGATAGACAGCTCAGGACCGTTCCTCTGCTGCTGTGGTAGGCCCCAGACAGGCTTCTGGGCCCACCCACACGCCGCAGCGACGTGGGCCTCCGGAACGGAGGACCACGAGGTGGTACTCTTAACACATACCTGTCGGCCAGGAGGGCCAGCAGGTGGCTGAAAACGAACCCCTAAACATGGCGTCTGTCCCATAAATACCCTCTCCCAGAATCAACTCGGAGGACCACCTCCACCGAGTTGTCTCCGGGACAGAGGAGCACTCATACGCTTCAACATGTTGCCTTTCCAACACCAGCCCATGGTGACAACGACACCCACCGGCGCAGTGTGGAACTACACGCAACTCAGCCAAGCTGGAACAGAGGCAAATCTAACTTCACCTAACAAGTAACCCACAAGATTTACCTATCAGTGGTAGATTAAAAATCTACCAGCGCTACACTTGTCTCTTGAGATATGAGGCCACTTCTTTGCTTATGTATTCTCCTCCATTGTCGGTGCATATTATTCCTGGTTTGCATTGGAATTTCTTGATAGACATGACAACGAACTCTTGAAGTTTCTCTGATGTTTCATGCTTGTGTTTCATCAGATAAGTACCTTTAGTTGTGTACTTAGAATAATCATCAACGAAGGCCAGCAGATATCTGTTCCCGTCTGACGTGGGAGTTTTAATTGGACCGCACACGTCACTGTATATGAGCTGCAGGGGGTGGGTAGTTTTTCTTCGAGATGCCTGTGGAAGGTGAGCACCTGTGGCTTTTGCTTCAATACAGCACTTGCATTTTATGAGCACTTTGCAAGGCATTATTGACAAATCTTCTGATAAGCCTCTCTTTATAATGTCCTGCCATCAGTGAATACATATGCTGTGTAGGTCATTAGATGCTATATTGGCTTGCTGGTCTGTGCTGATGAGCCTGTATAGGTGATCATCCAGTTTTCCTTTTTGCAAGGCATTGCATTCATTATTGTGAATTGTGCATTCATCGCCCTGAAATTTTAACTGTGAGACCGTTGTTTGAAAGACTTTTCACTGATAGAAGGCTGCCTTCTAGTTCTGGAACATACAGCACTTTCTTTATAAGGATACTCTGCTTGCCTTGTGGTGTAAAGCAGTTCAGGAAGCCCTGGCCTTTACCTTCGGCAGTAATGCTTTTCCTGTTTGCTAGGAAAACTTTGCCTTTTGTACCGTAATCAATGTTTGTAAATAATAATGATGAGCCTGATCTTTGAGTCGAACATAAATTCGACTTGAACATCGGGTGTTCGCCCGTTCGCCGAATTTAGAACATTATGGATGGTTCGCGGGAAATTTGAGTGCCTGCGGAACGCCCCATAATGCACTGCGAGACTGTCAATGCACTACGAGATCGCAGTGCATTGACGGCTGCTGATTGGCCAAAGCATGCACCTGACCTGCATGCTTTGGGCAATCACAGCGCGCTCTGCTGTGAGAGTCATGATTGGCCAAAGGCAGGGTGCCTTTGGTCAATCATGGCTCAGGGGGCTAAGTCCAAGCCCCACACTATGTAAGGCTACTTACATAGCGGGCGTACATGTGTAATGAATGAGAGCAGAAAAATGAAATTTCTAAAGGAAAACATTTCATTTAAAACTGCTCAGGGCTGTAATGTATTGCCGGATCCTGGCAATATACAGACAAATCTTTGAAAAAAACTGTGTGAGTTCCTGCCCCCAGTCCATTACCAGGCCCTTTGGGTCTGATATAGGCCCTATGTACGACTAAAATGTTTTAGTCATTTTAGTCAACTAAATTATCACTGGTGGGGTCAGCCGGTTATGTCACCAAGTGGCCCCGCCCTCAGCTATACAACCGCTGTCATCGTGAAAAGGCTGCAGCCGGCAGGACGCCTCTCATATTTTTTTTTTTCTCGGGTCATCGGCGCTGTGATTGAAGATGAATGGACTTCGTGGGACAATTTTTTTTTTTAAAAGGGAATTGTCCAAAACTGTCTCCTGTCATTTTTACTTTTTTGACAGTTTTTTAGTGAATGTGTAGGGGGTATAATGTAATCGATACACATTCACATGGGGGGGCGGGATCTGGGGGCCCCCTTGTCAAAGGGGGCTTCCAGATAACGACAATCCCCCCGCCCGCAGACCCCCACAACCACCAGGCAAGGGTTGTGGAGAAGAGGCCCTTGTTCCCATCAACATGGGGACAAGGGCCTCCCCTTTTCCTGCTCCTCGGATAAGGGTCTGGTATGGATTTTGGGGGGGACCCCCATGCCATTTTTTAAAAATTTTGGCAGGGGGTTCCCCTTAATATCTATACCAGACCTGGGAAAGATGCGCCACTTTACAGACAGACTAAGGAGACCCCCCAGGCACGATATTTAAAGGAATATTTAATTTTTATTGTTTCACTTTAAGCATTATTAAAATCACTGCTCCTGAAAAAATGCAGTTTTTAAAACTTTTTTTTGCATCGATACATGTCTCCTGGGGCAGGACCCAGGTCCCCAAACACTTTTTATGGCAATAACTTGCATATAAGCCTTTAAAATGAGCACTTTTGACTTTTCACGTTCGTGTCCCATAGACTTTAATGGTGTTTGCGTGTTCGCACAATTTTTTTGCCTGTTCACATGTTCTGCTTGCAAACCGAACCGGGGGGGTGTTCGGCTCATCCTTAGTGAAGAAAGTCTCATCGCTAGTCATGTAGCTTGTCGCACCTGAGTCTATGCACCAGCCGCGTGGTATGCCACTCTGTGTGACTTAACCACTTCAGCCGGAAAAAAGTGAGGTCTGCAAAATACTCACTATACCTCTCAGCAAATAGCTCGGGGTGTCTACTTTCCCAAATAGGGTCATTTTTTTGGGGGGGGGGTGCCACCTGGGCATTCCATGACCTCCAAAACTGTGATAGGCAGTGAAGAGTGAAATCAAAAATTTACGCCCTTAGAAAGCCTGAAGGCGGTGCTTGGTTTTCGGGGTCCCGTACGTGGCTAGGCTCCCAAAAAGTCTCACACATGTGGTATCCCCGTACTCAGAAGAAGCAACAGAATGTATTTTGGGGTGTAATTTCACATATTCCCATGGCATGTTTGAGCAATATATCATTTAGTGACAACTTTGTGCAAAAAAAAAATTGTCACTTTCCCGCAACTTGTGTCACAATATAAAATATTCCATAGACTCGACATGCCTCTCAGCAAATAGCTTGGGGTGTCTACTTTCCAAAATGGGGTCATTTGGGGGGGTTTTGAACTGTCCTGGCATTTTATGCACAACATTTAGAAGCTTATGTCACACATCACCCACTCTTCTAACCACTTGAAGACAAAGCCCTTTCTGCACTATTTGTTTACATGAAAATTTTTTTTTTTTTGCAAGAAAATTACTTTGAACCCCTAAACATTATATATTTTTTTAAAGCAAATGCCCTATAGATTAAAATGGTGAGTGTTTCATTTTTTTTTTCACACAGTATTTGCGCAGCAATTTTTCAAACGCATTTTTTTCGGAAAAAACACACTTTTTTAAATTTTAATGCACTAAAACAAACTATATTGCCCAAATGTTTGATGAAATAAAAAATATGATCTTAGGCCGAGTACATGGATACCAAACATGACATGCTTTAAAATTGCGCACAAACGTGCAGTGGCGACAAACTAAATACATTTTTAAAAGCCTTTAAAAGTCTTTACACATTACCACTTTAAATTTACAGAGGAGATCTACTGCTAAAATGACTGCCCTCGATCTGACCTTCGCGGTGATACCTCACATGCATGGTGCAATTGCTGTTTACATTTGACGCCAGACCGACGCTTGCGTTCGCCTTAGCGCGAGAGCAGGGGGGGACAGGGGTGCTTTTTTTTTTTTTTCTTTATTATTTTTTTGCTTTTTTATCTTATTTTTAAACTGTTCCTTTAATTTTTTTTTAAATCATTTTTATTGTTATCTCAGGGAATGTAAATATCCCCTATGATAGCAATAGGTAGTGACAGGTACTCTTTTTTGAAAAAATTGGGGTCTATTGGACCCTAAATCTCTCCTCTGCCCTAAAAGCATCTGACCACACCAAGATCGGTGTGATAAAATGCTTTCCCAATTTCCCAATGGCGCTGTTTACATCCGGCGAAATCTAAGTCATGAAATGCCCGTAGCTTCCGGTTTCTTAGGCCATAGAGATTTTTGGAGCCAGTCTGGTCTCTGATCAGCTCTATGGTCAGCTGGCTGAGTCACCGGCTGCATTCTCAGGTTCCCTGTTGAGACAGGAGAGCCAGAGAAAAACACGGAAGATGGTGGGGAGGGGGGGGCATTCCCTCCCACTGCTTGTAAAAGCAGTCTAGAGGCTAATTAGCCGCTAGGATTGCTTTTACATGAAAGCCGACCGCTGGCTACAAAGAATGATACCAAGATGATACCTAAACCTGCAGGCTAACGGTTAACAATAAAACACAGTAAACGGTAAAGTATAAAAAAAATGCATACCCCAGAGAGCGGGCTTGGATGGCTTCCGGAGCGGACGTGTCTCCTTAGAGCTCCTGTCCAGATCCGCCTGCAAACAGCTAAAAGCAGCTAAAAAGCACCGAAAACATGGGTAAACCTCGCAAGGCTAAAGACCCGGAACCCAGGGGACATGCCACAAGATCTTCTTCGGCTTCCCCGCCCCTCATTACGGAGTACTTTGGCCTCGGAGCTCCGGCGGGACACCACGAGGCCAAGATGGCGCCGGCTCCACCGTCATATGCAGCGGCCCTCTCCTCCTCTCCTCCTCTCCTCCTCTCCTCCGCGGCATTCTCCGGGACAGCGAACGGACAGGTATGCCTCTGAGGGGGACTTGATACCCGATCGCCCACCGCTCCCACCTATTGACACCCAGGCCGGCCCTACGCTATCCCACATGGGTGACACACTAGGCAGCCTGTCTCAGCCGTTTCCTCCCTGCCTACTGGGGCCTACACCAACACCGAGCGCAGGCCAAGCCTCTCCTCTGTGGGAATCCTCAGTCCAGGAATGGGACCCAAACTCCCTGCCACAGAGACCCCAGGCTACAAGGGACAAGTCATCATCCTCATCCCTGCAGCACAAGGAAGCTAACATAGCGGCAAGGCCTCCCTCACCGCAGCGGCCTGAAGAGCTGCAGGGGGCTTATTCACATGTAGCTCACGCAGCTCAAATACACGCCAGGGATCCGACGGGTCAGTCTACATTCAAGACCCCTCCACATGCACTACAGAGGGGGCCTTCCCCACTGGATACTCCTTCCATTACTATGAGGGATCCACATGCCCATATCACAATGGACCCTGACCCTGAACCTGATGCATGTACCTCCTGGAGGGATTATGTCCGCTGCATGCCCACGAAACAGGATTTTCGTATGCTCATTCAAGAGGTACGTGACACATGTAGATCTGAAATCAACATGCTCCGCACGGATTTACACCACCTGTCTGCTAAAGTCCATTCTATAGAAGAAGAAGCATACGATACAAAGATGGAAGTCTCTCATATACATGATCGATTATCCACGCAAGATTCAGCTCTTAGAGAGTTTCAACGCCATCTCGAGGATCTTGACAACAGAGGCAGACGTAACAACATTAGAGTCCGTGGCCTCCCAGAAGCGACCCATGACGAGGACTTGCAAGTCACACTGCAAGCCATCTTTAACAACGTTCTGGGTCGCCCGGAAAATCAAAGAGTCAAGCTGGACAGAGCCCATCGCGCTCTTCGCCCCCGAGGGCCAGGCCCAAGACCAAGAGATGTAATTTGCAGGGTCCATAACTACGCCCTAAAGGAAGATATAATGAGAAAAGCGCGCAACATGCGCACCATTGATTTTGATGGAGCCCCCATACAGCTGTACCCGGACTTGTCCTGGATCACCCTTCAGCAAAGACGCTCCCTACAGCCACTCCTCACAACACTAAAGGAACATGACTTTCGCTACCACTGGGGTTTCCCCTTTAGCCTCACAGCAAAGAAAGATGGGAGATCCACCACACTGCGATACCTAGCCCCTAAGTCTTACTTTTTCAATTCCACTAGGTGGAAATACGGGTTAAAGATTTAGCACTTATGCAACTTTAAGGTACAGGATTATTGCTGATATGCTACAGTTATGCTCCACTTCTCACAAATTATCGATGGGGTCCTCCCCCTCTCCCCTTTTCCCCCTTCCCCTCCATCCCGTTATCCTGGCCCTTCCCCCCCCCCCCTCACCCCACACTTACCCTTTCCCACCCCCTCCTTCCCCTCCCTGTCCTCCCATCCTTCACCCCACTAGAATGTGTTAACATAGGTACCTAATGGCCCTTACCCATCCCAGGGCTTCTAAAGAATTACTGGACAGGGCTGATGGGTTTGTACCCTACCAACATTTTCAATATTGGGGCAGTAGGCCCATCACTGAGCATAAACAGCATTAGTTGAGTTTATCTGCTACCTTGGTCTACATCACATGGTTATCTGCTTACTAACTGTTAAAAGAAAGTTCTTCCTTATTTTGCTGCTCCATTACGGTGTGCTGAATAATTACTTAACTGCAGGCGGATCTGGGAGGGGATAGCGGCCGTTTTGGGACTGTCCTATCCTCCCCCGGGAGACCTTCGAATGGCTTCCCCTATAGCCCCTGTGGAGAGTAATGTTTTCATTCCCCACTTGGGGGGGGACCCTCCGAGGGTTTCCAACCCACCACTCTGTTTGAGTGGGTCAAACTTCATTTGGTTACAACGTGTTTTTATACTAACCTTTGTTTTTTTCTTCTTTGTTGTCCACTTCTCCTTCTATTCTTTCACCCCTGGCTTCTCTCCTTTCTGTTTCCCTGTAATTTGGTGTACTGTGGGTGCCCCCCGCCTCTGGAGCCCAGACCTTGCCCGGAAGAGCGTGTTCCTGGTTGGGTATGTACCTTATATGAAAGTCCACTTGATTATCATCCCCTGCATCCAAGCGTATTCCACTCATCTAGGTAAGCTAATGCTTCTTATATTTTTACCACCCAATGATTGACATATTATCATTAAATGTGAAAGGTCTCAATTCCAATACCAAACGAAGCTTAGCCCTAAGGGAATTTAGAAGATCTAAAGCTGACATTATTTTCACCCAGGAAACACATCTCACTAAGACTGATAATATGGCATTACTCCCAGATATATCTGGCTTCTAATCCCCGTAAACGAGCAGGTGTGGCTATTTTATTCAAAAAAGACTCCCCTTTTAAATTACAATCACTAATTTCGGACCCCCTAGGACACTATATCATCCTGAGAGGCACGTGGAAAAATGCTGACCTTACACTTTGTAATATATACGCCCCTAACACTAACCAAACCACCTTCCTATCTAAAGTGTACAAACGACTATTTGCATTTCCCCATCAGTACCTGGTCATTGGCGGAGACTTTAACCTGACCTTCTCCTCTTGCCTAGATAGACACTCTCTCGGACAGAGACAGGTCCCCAAGGCCCTCGAGAGACGGTGCTCTCTCTTCCGCCAATTGACCAGGAAATGCGCCCTGTTTGACTGTTGGAGAACTGCAAACCCTTCAGCTAAACAATTCACTTTTTACTCCCACCCGCATAAATCCCACTCGCGCATAGATTATTTTTTTGTAAACGCCCCAACCCTGAGAGCTCATGAGAACTCAGACATTCAGGCCATCTCATGGTCGGATCATGCCCCAATATCCCTGTCTCTGGCATTGTCCCCGGGAACCCTCCGTACATGTCACTGGCGAATGAATGATTTCCTGCTTAAACATGACCCTTCCAGGGAGGACCTGGAAAAAACAATGAAACTATATTTTGCGGAAAACAGTTTACCAGAGATCTCCATCGCTACTCTCTGGGAGGTTCACAAAGCGGTCCTTAGGGGCCAATGTATCTCGTTATCCACGGCGCTAAAGAGGAATGCTAACACGGCCCGCATAGCCCTATTGGCTAAGCTTAAACAACTGGAAACAAGGTTGCTCACCTCTCCATCCTTAAAAACCCTTAGAGAGATTGTACAGGTACGGGCCGGTCTTAGTGATATAGATGTGGGTAAAATCGAGAAGGCGCTAATATGATTACGACAAACCTACTATGACAAAGCAAACAAGCCACATACACTATTAGCTAAACAACTGCGAGACAAACTCGCGACTACCTCCATCACCCATCTTAACGATCGAATGGGCACTCCCCAAACACATCCCACCAAGATTGCTCAGATCTTCCATGATTACTATTCGACCCTGTATAATAATCCGGACGTTCCACATAACCCTCCCCCACAAGATCTATCCCAAAGAATCTATTCCTATTTAGAAGAGTCTGACACACCGAGACTCACCCCCTCCGCCTTGACCACACTAAACTCCCCCATTACAGAGGAAGAGATTACAGACACAATTAAATCACTCCCAAACAACAAAGCCCCAGGCCCTGATGGGCTTCCATATCAGTACTACAAAACTTTCTTATCGCACCTACTCCCCCATATTACAACACTGTTTAATGCATTTCTGTCTGAGACACCCATACCACGAGACATGCAAAACTCCTACCTCACGCTGATCCCCAAACCTGGCAAAGATCACAGCTTGCCTTCAAATTATAGACCTATTGCGCTACTTAACACTGATCTTAAAATCTTTACGAAATTATTAGCTAATAGATTAAACAATTTCATGCCATCACTGATCCATAAAGACCAGGTAGGCTTTATACCCATTAGGCAAGCAGGGGACAATACCCGCAAGGTTATTGACCTGGTAGAGGTAGCAAACAGGACCAAAGTAGAGGCACTACTGCTCAGCCTCGATGCAGAAAAAGCTTTTGACAGGCTAAGTTGGCCTTTCCTGTTTGCTACCCTACGGCGATCCGGAATTACGGGGCCCTTTTTGCGAGCCATTCATCGTTTATATTCATCCCCATCCGCCATGGTGCGTACTCAACACGCAACTTCCAACACCTTTTCGATTTCAAATGGGACGCGGCAAGGATGCCCGCTCTCACCGCTCCTTTATGCCCTTTGCATAGAACCCTTAGCTGCCCACATCAGGGAAAACTCAAACATACATGGCATCCCAGTTCGAACCAGAGACTTTAAAATCTCCCTATACGCCGATGACGTCCTCCTTACACTCACGCAACCCCACATCTCCCTGCCGAATCTACATAAGGAACTAGATAGATACAGTGACTTATCGGGATATAAGATAAACAACTCTAAAACAGAGGCTCTCCCTATTAATATGCCTTCTCAAACACAAACGGCCCTTGCGCAAGCATTTACTTACTCCTGGAAAACTTCCTCCTTAAAATACCTAGGAGTCCACCTCACGACCACATACGATTCCTTATACAAAGCCAACTTCCCCCACATATACACCACTATTAGAGCCTCACTGAATAAATGGAAACCCCTAAAATTGTCCCTTTTTGGACGATTGGCTACCCTTAAAATGATGATCCTACCTCAACTGCTATACTTATTTGAGACACTTCCGATACCTATCCCAGCCACACACCTAAAGAGACTGCAGGGCGACCTGATTAATTTTTTCTGGAACTACAAGGGACACCGGGTTGCTAAATCGGTTCTCTATGCCCCCCGTAACCAAGGAGGCTTGGCGTTCCCTAATATAATCAAATATTACCTGGCAGCTCAACTTCGCCCTGTAGCCTCTTGGTGTACCTTGCACGCCTTCAATCGTTGGACACAAATTGAAAAGCTATGGTTAGCCCCCATACATCCGAACTCACCATTGTGGAGTTCTGATGTGGCTTCTGAAAACTTGCAGTTGCTGGGACCAATGTCCCTCCTACGTCAGCTATGGAGGCGAGCAAAATCGGCACATCCCCTTACCACCCCTTCCTCACCGGTCACGTCCTTCTTATTTACCCCCAACATCCCGGATAGTTTGACCTCCCAGATGTCCCATTTCTGGATGGAAAGGAACCTATTCCGCTATGGCCAACTGATAGACCCTAAGACCCGCATTTTAAGGACATTTCAAGACTTGCAAAAAGAATTTGACATTCCCAAACAGGCCTTCTTCAGCTACTTACAAATACGACACTATGCACAATCTTTAGTCCCTGACCTCCATTTCTCCCCGCTAACTGATTTTGAAAAGCTGTGCTTGGAGAGCTCATCCCCTAAAGGCATGATTTCACAAACTTATCAGCTCCTAACGCGTGATTTCTCACCAGAGGGACCCCGACACGCATACATGGGTAAATGGGAGCGAGCCTTGGGTGTAGACCTTCCTCTCCACATATGGCAACTCATTTGGTCTCAAGCCACCAAAAGCTCTATGTGTACGCTATATAAAGAGAACCAATACAAGATTTTGTTCCATTGGTATAGGACCCCTGACTTGCTCCACTCCATGTATCCATTGACTGACTCTCGCTGCTGGCTGTGCCATAAGGATAGGGGAACGCTATACCACATTTATTGGACATGCCCCCTGATTGTACCATACTGGGAGTTGGTGCACTCCCTCCTGGAGGCCATCCTTGGTCCGGGGGTGCCTTTCGACCCGAAGGTTTTCGTACTAGGTCTCCCACCAATCTCCCTCTCTAAAAGATCCAAAAAACTTCTATCACATATATTAACAGCCGCACGTTGTCTGGTGGCATTAAAATGGAAACAGAGGGAACCACCTTCGATGTCGGAACTGCACTCTAGGATCAGGGAGGTCAAAAGGATGGAGTATCTCACGGCCTCCTTAAACGACAAACTTGAAAAACATAACCAAATATGGAAATTATGGGTCCTCTTTGAAAACCCCATAACTTAATATGCCTTGGGACGGCCTCGGGAGGTTTGGTCTTTCCCTCTGGTGAGTGGGTACTGGGCTCCTGGGGTGGGGTACGATCCCACTGCTTTCATCTTCTTTTCCTACTTTCCCTACCCAACTCTACTTATCCCACCCTGGACTTTCCACTAACCCCCCTTCTTCTCAATTCTTCTCATTAATTTTTATTTCTACACTTTTTTCTATTAATTCTTATTCTTTTTTTTCCCTTTTTTTTTTCCCTTCTTCTGTTAAGATGTACAAGGTATACAACCAGTGGTATAAATCTAGAGTCAGTCCACCTGTTATCATTTTTCTCTCTTCTTATCTAACATTCAGACAAGATATGAACAATGGCTCTTACTCCATGTTACGACTGTTACTAGAGCTGGGCTCTTCTCTGGAAACGACTATGGCACCTTATTATCTATCACCTTGTACTTTAATTTTCTATATGTGTTCTATTATGAAAAACTTAATAAAAATTGTCAATTTTCAAAAAAAAAAAAAAAAATGCATACCTGAAAAGCAAACGTGATAAAACATAATAACAATAAAACTTTGCAGAATAGAATACAGTAAAAAACAGCAGAACAATAGAGAGAGAATAGAGAGCGAGAGAAAACAATAAAACGACAACTATTTTTTTTTAATTTATATATATTTTTTTGAGTTTTTTTTTTTTTTTAAACTTTTTTTTGTAACTGTAACTTTTATAACTGTAATTGGTTCCAGGTTCGGGTCTCTCAAAATGCGATGGCATCTTGGGAGACCCTGTGAAAGTGTGCCTAGTCTGTGCAATGCTGTACCCTACGCTAATACTCAACTAGTGAATGGTAGCGTTCAAAACATTCACCAATGCAAAGACCAGGATGGTCAGAACAGGAGGGAAAATAATAGCGGGTGTCACGCCTATATCCGCGCTTGCTGCAGACACAGCATCTTTTTTGGGGGGTTCGTTGGGTAGGGGTACTCAGGAGGACATAAAGAAAATGCCTCTCATGCAGCCGACTGCATTTGGTTGGGGATGTGAATGGGGGAAGTACAGGCGCTGCAGAAGTGGTGGGTTCCCAATTATTAGGATTGGCGAATGCAGCAGGAAGGCCACCTCACCAGCTTGAACTGCACTTATGGGACTCGCCACGTCACCAAGTGTTACTGCAGTGCTGGTTTGACTACGAACGGGGTGTACTAGGCCGCAGGTGCTTGCCAGTTCACCAAAACGCTACCAAAAAAACTGTTAGCGATCGCAGGGACCAGGCCAGACTCTGCGAACGCTGCAGTTATGTGTGTTTAGTGTTTTGTAAGTGACAGTGATCGATCGATACTGCACTTGGGTGGGCTGGGCTGGGCCGAGTGGAGGGGCAAAACGTAGGTATCTGGGCTGATCCCACTAACACTGCGTTTTTGGGAACCCTAAACTGCTGGGGATGCTAGTATAGATCTGATCGGATCAGATATTGATCCGTTCAGATACTATACCACTAAGGGAGGTGTATGGTGCGTGCGTGGATGTTAGCGGTACTGGCACTAACCTGACGCGGCCTGGGGCTGGTGCTTACCAGTTCACCAAAACGCTACCAAAAAAACTGTTAGTGATCGCAGGGATCAGGCCTGACTCTGCGAACGCTGCAGTTATGCATTTAGTGTTTTGTAAGTGACAGTGATCGATCAATACTGCACTTGGGTGGGCTGGGCGGAGGGGCAAGACGCAGGTGCTAGCAGGTATCTGGGCTGATCCCGCTAACACTGCATTTTTGGGAACCCTAAACTGCTGGGGACGCTAGTATAGATCTGATCAGATCAGATATTGATCCGTTCAGATACTATACCACTAAGGGAGGTGTATGCTGCGTGCGTGGGTGTTAGCGGTACTGGCGCTAACTTGACGCTGTCTGGGGCGATGCAGACCCTATCTGACCCTAAAACCTAACTTATATCACTGCCGGGCGATCAGGGGGCTAAACCTTTATTCGGTAATAAACGGCGGGTGCCCTGACACTATAAAAAATAAACTAACCAGCGTCACCCGTAACAGTTATACGGTGATCACTGGTGAAAGGGTTAACTAGGGGGCAATCAAGGGGTTAAAACCTTTATTGGGTAGTATTTGGGGGTCCCTGACGCTATAAAATGCTGACGGCGAACCTAAATATTTACCTCCCTAACTAGCATCACCTGTGACACTAATACAGCAATCAGAAAAATTATTGCTTAGTGACACTGGCTATGGGGGGTGATCAAGGGGTTAAAACTTTATTAGGGGGGTTAGAAAAAAAAAACAAAAAACTGCTTGGTGTCAGTGTGACGGGGGGGGGGTGATTGGGGGGTGATCAGGGGGTGATCGGGGGTGTAATGTATGCCTGGCGTGTTCTACTGTGTGTGTAGTGTTTGTGCACTCACTTGGATGTCTTTTCTCCTCGGCGCCAGAACGGAAAATACCGAGCCGAGGAGAGATTACATCATTTCCTCTGCTGCTGTTTACTATACAGCAGCAGAGGAAGAATCTGATTGGCTGGGAGCGATCGCGAGGGGGGGGGGCGCGAATGGATGGTCTCCCCCTCACCTCTCATCGCTCCCAGAAACAAGCCGACCGCCTCGGGCACCAGGTACGTGATTTTGCCTGCCGTGCCATTCTGCCGCAGTATATCTGCATTAGGTGGTCGGCAACTGGTTAAAGGTGCCACTCCATGATGTGTCTGCAGTTTACTTTGTGATTGCTTTGACTCTTTCTTTTTTGGATAGCTTTAGCTTTCGCTGCTTGGCTTTTCAGATAGAACAACCCTTTTATAAATGACCGGTCCTTTTACAGTGAAAACAGGCTCTGCTTTCTTTGTTGTGCTTTGTGCCTTTGTACATCTTAACAGCTTTGTCATCATGCTGGGTATTTTCTTTCCTTCTGTCATATTCATCAATTAATTTGCCTTTGACATATTCCAGTGTCAGCTTCTGCTCGGGTCTGGTTTCTAAAACTTTAATGAGAGCAGTATATTTGTCTGGAAGGCTGCAGAGGAGCAGTGCAACAATATGGTTGTCTTTGATGTCTTTTCCGATGGCACACAGCTGCTCTGTGATCTCTAGCATAGCTTTCACGTGGTTACACATATGCTGGCCTTCTTCTAGTCTCATCTTATGTAACTTTCTTAGTAGAAACAGCTTACTGTTGAGAATTGAACGCTCATGCCGTTTTTGTAATGAAGTCCACATACCTTTAGGCATTTTATCTGTTCTTATGTGGATAAGCTGGTCATCTTCCAGTAGTAAACTTATAATTGCTTTGGCATGTCAATCCCTCCTATCCCGTTCCTCTGTCTCTCTGTCTGTGGGTCTGTTTGTATTTAGCACTTGCCACAAGTCATCCTTACAGAGAAGCCTTTCCAGTTTAACCTTCCATAGCTGGTAATTGGCATTGTTCAGCTTTGCTATTGCAAACTTCACATATGAATCACTTGCCATCTTTCAGCTGCTTGCATACAGTATTCACAGACTCACTTGTGCAGAATTCTCTTTTTTCCAGTGTCTGGGTGCTGCTGGGTGCCTGGGTGTGCCTAGACTCATAACCTATTAGCTGAGTATTGAAATCATGCTTTGGAAGCTTCTTGGATACAGAAAACAGCTTTATTTTTATGGAGAAATATATTACGTGCCTTTTATCATCATTGAGACAAACAGGAAGAGAATGCAAATGAGTGCACATTTAGATACAGAGGGTATTTCCTCTCATATTATAGAATACATAAACTATACAGCACCACCTGCTGGCATAGATAGGTATAATGCATATGTATATATATATATATATATATATATATATATATATATATATATATTATAGTCAGTATGTAAGGAACTTTGCTGTTGTACTTTTCCAACAAAACTGTGGGAGAATAGGCTGCGTGTGGTTCAACAGGAGTGTTGAATAACATGTCTCTGTTGTATGATGTGGTTCCTCCCCACCAGCCACTACATTAATACAGAGCACAATAGTGGTAGGAAACAACCTCTGAAGTGTTAGATAGCGATGGTGCTCGTAGCTCAGAGAAAGAGTGAAAATTTCCCTTACAGCCACCAGAAAGGTAAGTATTTCTCTTCTTCTACTCTTCAGACACTTTTAGAGCTAAAACTTTTCAAGTGTATATACTGTATCATGTTCTGTAATTGTTAGCCTGAATTAGGTGCACCTCCGAGTCTCAGGTGCTTATCTTATATATCACTGAACTGAATTTGGCAGAGCTGGTACTTGTCCATAATTTTGGAAAAATAAAATAGTAAATAGCAGTCGCAACTTACTGTTGTTCCAGTAATGACAGTCTCCCACAGTCACTGATCTCAGAAGCTTAAAACACATAGCAGGGAAGAATCAAGCTTACGCTGTTGTACATACAGTTCCCAATGTTTTCCCAGAAAATATGTCCTGTCCCACACCCCAGTTGCATACTGTGGAAAGCTGTCACTAGAGTAGTGGTTCTCAACTCCTGTCCTCAGGACCCACTAACAAGCCAGATTTTTAGTATTACCTTGAGGAGATGCAGAGTAGAATACTGCAATCACTGTGCAGCAAGTGGACATGGAAGTAGACTGGCTGGCAAAGTGGCCAACCTTAGCTATCACACCAAGCTCACACTGATCCATCAGAGAATACCAGGTCAACCTAAGCTTGGTGTGAAAGCAGTAGCCGGTGGAACAGTCATAAAGCCCGGGCCCATCAGGAGGAAGGCTCTCACATAAAAGTTGAGAAAGACTGCACTAGACAAGGACACTGGCACTCAGCAGTTTGCCATTGCTCAAAAACCCTACATGGCAGGACTTTTCCTCAACCTGCTCAGTGTCAGCTATGCACTTCTTAAGAGAGAAAGTAAACAGTGGGAAGCCACTTCCATTGGAGGGAGGTAAATGGGCACTTTCCCTTTGAATTGTATAGCTTAGGGTATTTGGCGTGTTAGGGAGTGTAAGCTGAGAATTTTTATCTGAACCTGAACCTTACCCATTAAGTGAATATGCACTAATCCTGTAATTTTAATTTTTTGGCAGGATCTTTTTGCAAACTGACATGACAGTAAGGCCTGTGAGGGCTTCCAAATGATGCAGGAATCTGGCATTGGGAGGATCAAGCCTTGAAACATATGGTGTGTGCGGAGGCATGAGGAAAGATAAGCTTTATGCCTCGTACACATGATCGCACATTCCGACAACAAAATCCAAGGATTTTTTCCAACGGATGTTGGCTCAAACTTGTCTTGCATACACACGGCCACACAAATCTTGTTGGTAATTTCGAACGTCAAGAACGCGGTGACGTACGACGAGACGAGAACATTGAAGTTCAATAGCCAGTGCGGCTCTTCTGCTTGATTCCGAGCATGCGTGGAACTTTGTGCGTCGGAATTGTGTACACACGATCGGAATTTTGTTGTCGGAAAATTTGAGATCCAGATCTCAAATTTTCTTTGTTGGAAATTCCGACGGAAAATGTCCAATGGAGCCCCTACACACGGTCGGAATTTCCCACAACAAGCTCTCATCAAACATTTCCCGTCAGAAAATCAGACCGTGTGTACAGGGCGTTAGTGTGCATTCTGAGAGAAAGCAGGTGTGACTTGCCTAGGGTGATCAGTATTCAATAACTTTTGCATACCAGTCTCCCTAACTTGCAGCCGCAAGCACAAAAGTGATAAACACTTCCAAGAAACAATAAATAAATTGTGCTGTGCTTATATCACAATATATTAAAATATGTGTAAAAAAATAATCAACTGTTTCTATATTTCCAACAATAATTGTATGACTTTAAAATGTGTGTGCATATATAGCCACAAAATATAATGTGTATATTGCCACAAACAATAAAACATAAAACAACATCAATTAGTGAAAAATGACCATCTGTGTGATAACCCCACAATCCAAATGCAAGGCAAGCCAAACCTGTTTCTCTCAAGATGCACAATAAAGCTTACCTTCCCTCATGCCTTAACACACACAATGGGGGTTATTTACTAAAGGCAAATCCACTTCGCACTACAAGTGCCCTTGAAAGTACACTGAAATTGCACTTGTAAGTGCAGTCACTGTAGATCTGAGGGGGACATGCAAGGAAAATAAAAAAACAGCATTTTAGCTTGCATATGATTGAGTGATAAAATCAGCAGAACTTCCCCTCATTTCAGATTTTCCCCTCAGATCTACAGCGACTGCACTTACAAGTGCACTTGAAGTGCATTGTAGTGCAAAGTGGATTTTCCTTTAGTAAATCAACCCCAATATGTTTCAAGTAGGGATGAGCTTCGAGTTGGAGTCAAACTCATGTTCGACTCGAACATTGTCTGTTCGCAAGTTCGCCGAACAGCGAACAATTTGGGGTGTTTGCGGCAAATTCGAATGCTGTGGAACACCCTTTAAAAGTCTATGGGAGAAATCAAAAGTGCTAATTTTAAAGGCTTATATTCATGGTATTGTCATAAAAAGTGTTTGGGGACCTGGGTCCTGCCCCAGGGGACATGGATCAATGCAAAAAAAAGTTTTATAAACCGCCGTTTTTTTGGGAGCAGTGATTTTAATAATGCTTAAAGTCAGACAATAAAAGTGTAATATCCCTTTAAATTTTGTACCTGGGGGGTGTCTATAGTATGCCTGTAAAGGGGCGCATGTTTCCCGTGTTTAGAACAGTCTGACAGCAAAATTACATTTCAAAGGAAAAAAAGTCATTTAAAACTACTCGTGGCTATTAATGCATTGACGGTCCGACAATACACATAGAAGTTCATTGATAAAAACGGCATGGGAATTCCCCACAGGGGAACCCCCCGAACCAAAATTAAAAAAAAAAAATGACGTGGGGGGTCCCCCTAAATTGCATACCAGGCCCTTCAGGTCTGGTATGGATATTAAGGGGAAGCCCAGCCAAAATTTAAAAAAAAAAATGGCGTGGGATCCCCCTCAAAATCTATACCAGACCCTTCAGGTCTGGTATGGATTATAAGGGGAACCCCTGGCCAAAAAAAAAAAAAAACGTCGTGGGGTCCCCCTAAAGATCCATACCAGACCCTTATCCGAGCACGCAACCTGGCAGGCCGCAGGAAAAGAGGGGTGGACGAGAGAGCGCCCCCCCTCCTAAACCGTACCAGGCCACATGTCCTCAACATTGGGAGGGTGCTTTGGGGTAGCCCCCCAAAACACCTTGTCCCCATGTTGATGAGGACAAGGGCCTCATCCCCACAACCCTGGCCGGTGGTTGTGGGGGTCTGCGGGCGGGGGGCTTATCTGAATCTGGAAGCCCCCTTTAACAAGGGGACCCCCAGATCCTGGCCCTCCCCCCTGTGTGAAATGGTAAGGGGGTACAAAAGTACCCCTAACATTTCACTAAAAAACTGTCAAAAATGTAAAAAATGACAAGAGACAGTTTTTGACAATTCCTTTATTTAAATGCTTCTTCTTTCTTCTTTCTTCTTCTATCTTCCTTCGGTTTCTTCCTCCATCTTCTTCTTCTTCTGGTTCTTCTTACTCTACTGGTTCCTCCTCCGGTGTTCTCGTCCGGCATCTCCTCCGCGGCATCTTCTTCCCTTCTCCTCGGGCCGCTCCGCATCCTGAAGGGCCTGGTATAGAATTTAGGGGGACCCCCCACGTCATTTTTTTTTTTTTTAATTTTGGTTCGGGGTTCCCCTGTGGGGAATTCCCATGCCGTTTTTTTCAATGAACTTCTATGTGTATTGTCGGACCGGCAATGCATTAATAGCCACAAGTAGTTTTAAATTACTTTTTTCCTTTGAAATGTCATTTTGCTGTCAGACTGTTCTAAACACAGGAAACATGCGCCCCTTTACAGGCATACTATAGACACCCCCCAGGTATGAAATTTAAAGGGATATTGCACTTTTATTGTTTGACTTTAAGCATTATTAAAATCACTGCTTCCAGGTCCCCAAACACTTTTTATGACAATACCATGAATATAAGCCTTTAAAATTAGCACTTTTGATTATTCATGTTCGTGTTCCATAGACTTTAACGGTGTTCGCACAAATTTTTTGCCTGTTTGCATGTTCTGGTGCGAACCGAACAGGGGGGTGTTCGGCTCATCCCTAGTTTCAAGGCTTGACCCTCCCAACGCCGGATAACTGCATCAATGGGAAGCCCTCACATGCCTTACTGCCATGTCATCTCGCAAAAAGATACCAGTAAAAAGTGAAAATAAAGAATAACAGGATTAGTGCATATTCACTTAAAGCACAAGGTTCAGGTTCAGATAAAAATTCCCATCTTGCACTCTGTAACACCCCAATGTACCCTAAGCTATAAACCCCAAAGGGAAAACACCCACTTACCTCCTTTAAATGAAAGTGGCTTCCCACTGTTTTCTTTTCTCTGTTAAAGGGTAACCCCACTTTTGTGGGGAAAAAAATAGCAAATAAAGAAAAAATAATATAGTGTATACAATTGCGATACAAGTCATATTGTAATTGAATGTTATTAAAAATTACTTTTCCCTTTCAATCTGAAGCCGCTGTAATTTTCTATAAATGCAAAGCAATATGGCTACATGGAGTTGTTCTGTACACAGAATGTGTACTACTGACCACTAGGGATGAGCCGAACAAACCCCCCCCCCCCGGTTCGCACCAGAACATGGGACACTAAAGTGAAAATGCAAAAGTGTTCATTTTAAAGGCTTAGATGCAAGTTATTGACATAAAAAGTATTTGGGGACCCAGGTACTGCCCCAGGGGACATGTATCAATGCAAAAAAGTTTTTAAACAGCCGTTTTTTCAGGAGCAGTGATTTTAATAATGCTTAAAGTGAAACAATAAAAATGAAATATTCCTTTAAATATCGTGTCTGGGGGGCCCCCTTAGTCTGCCTGCCATGAAGCTCATATTTCCCATTTTTATAACAGTATCACAGAAAAATGACAATCCTAAATGAAAAAATGTCATTTAAAATTGCTTGCAGCTGTAATGTATTGCCGGATTTCGGCAATATACACAAAAGATCCCCAGTCCATACCAGGCGCTTCGGGTCTGGTATGGATATTAATGGGAACTCCACTCCAAAATTAAAAAAAAATGGCGCCAAAGCACCTTGTCCCCATGTTGATAGGGACAAAGGCCTCATCCCCACAACCCTAGCCCGGTGGTTGTGGGGATCTGCGGGCGTGGGGCTTGTCAGAATCCGGAAGCCCCCTTTGACAAGGGGGCCCCCAGATCACGCCCCCAATGTGAATGGGTAAATGGTACAATAACCATTCACCAAAAAAAGTGTCAAAAAAACAAAAATGACAGGAGGCAGTTTTTGACAATTCCTTTATTTTTTTTAGGGATGAGGCCTGGTCCCCATAAACATGGGGACAAGGTGCTTTGGGGGCGGATCCCAAAGCACCCTCCCTATGTTGAGGGCATGTGGCCTGGTACAGTTTATGGGGGGGCGCTCTCTCACCCCCCCTTTTCCTGCGGCCTGCCAGGTTGCATGCTCAGATAAGGGTCTGGTATGGATTTTGGGGGGACCCCCACACCATTTTTTATTAAATTTTGGCACGGGGTTCCCCTTAAAATCCATACCAGACCTAAAGGTTTGATATAGATTTTGTGGGGGACCCCATGCCATTTTTCTTTAAAATTTAGGCGTGGAGTTCCCCTTAAAATCCATACCAGACCCAAAGGGCCTGGTATGGACTTGGGGGGAGGGAATTTATTCCATTTATTTTCTTAATTCTGTCATAGTTCCCCTTAACCGCTTCAATACACTATATAATATACTGTACACTGCACTATATACCCTGCACTGTATTATATATACACTACACTGACTGCACTATATACTCTGAACTGCAGTATATATACTATACGGACTTCACTATATACTTTGAACTGCAGTAAATATACACTATACAGATTTCACTATATACTTTGAACTTCAGTATACTGTGTATACGGACTACACTATATACTCTGCAGAAAAATTGGACTTTGGTTTTGGTGATGCCAGAACACTGCAACCCCTCACAGTTACTCTTGTTGGGCACAGGAACAGGCCCTGCTGTTAAATATTATTTCAAGAATTGTAATGACATGCCCCTGTTAAACAGAGGCAGAAAAATTGTGCCTTTGGTTTTGGTGATGCCAGAACATTGTAAAACCTCACAGTTATTCTTGTTGGGCGCAGGAGCGTGCCTTGCTGTTAAAAATTGCTTAAAAAATTGTAATTACATGCCCCTGTTAAACAGGGACAGAAAAATGTATCCTTTGGTTTTGGTGATGCAAGAACACTGTGACCCCTTACAGTTACTCTTGTTGGGCGCAGGAACGGGCCCTGCTGTTAATTATTATTTAAACATTTGTAATTACATGCCCCTGTTAAACAGGGGCAGAAAAATTGGGTGTTGGTGGAGCCCTAAACCAAAAATATTGTTGGAAGCTAGCATCATCAAGATTCAGGAGGAATAGGATAGGCAGCACAGGCAGTCTTCAAGGGATCCCAGATCCCTAGCAAATTCAATCATTTACATCAGCATCAGGTGCTTGATGGCTGCTGATCCAGGACTGATTCATTTTGATAAATTTGAGCTCATCAACGGAGTCTTTGGACAGGCGCACTATTTGATCCGTTACAAACCCTCCAGCAGCACTGAATGTGCGTTCAGAAAGCACGCTGGATGCAGGGCAGGCCAGTAGCTCAATTGCATATTGAGCAAGTTGCGCAAGACCCAGCAACCCAGTGGATGCTGTTGGAAAGGTCTCCAAGTCTGCGCTTGCCCCTAAATATTCCTGCACCATATAATGCAGAGGCTGGCAATGGTTGCTTGAACCTATCAGACCTTGGTGCTGAGGGCTGAAAAATTGTTTAAAGGCATCTGTCAGCCGGCCACTTTCTCCACTGCTCTTCCTCTGACCGAACAAAGCCTCAGAAACATGTCCAGCACCAGGAAATGGTAACCTTCCTGCATTGCACAAACTTTTCTTCAAGGCCTCCTGAAGATTTTTCATCCTCTGTTCCCTCTGCGAAGGCAGGATGAGTTCTGCCACTTTACCCTTGTAACGTGGATCAAGAAGGGTTGCCAGCCAGTAACGATACCTCTCCTTGATACCACAAATCCTGGGTTCCTATCGCAGGCTTTGCAGAATCAGGGAGGCAATGTAGTGTAAGTTTGCAGAGGCATTCAATTCTGAGTCCTCTGGGTCACTAAGGATCACATTATCTGTAACTACCTCCTCCCAGTCACGTACAACCCCTTGTGTTTCCACAGGAATGCTATCTGGATAAAGGGGGCCTTAAGAGGAAAGGAAGTCCTCCTCTTCCTCCCTCTTTTCTGCCTCAAGTGCCCTGTCCATGATTCCACAAAGCGTGTGCTCCAGCAGGAAGACTAGAGGGACAGTGTCACTGATGCATGCATTGTCGCTGCTCACCATCCTTGTGGCCTACTCAAATGGTGACAGGACAGCGCATACATCCTTGATCAGTAGCCACTGGCGTGACGAAAAGAAGCCAAGCTCTCCTGACCCTGTCCTGGTGTTATAATCGCACAGGTACTCATTGATTGCCCTCTGCTGTGTGTGAAGCCACTGCAGTATTGCCAACATTGAGTTCCACGTGGTGGGCATGTTGGTGGGCAGGTTGCATTCCCTTTGAATGTTAGCCAGCTGAGCACTGCACTGGCATTGTATGACCGGCGGAAATGACCACAAACTTTTCTGGCCTGCCTCAGGAGATCTTGTAAGCCTGGGTACCTGTTCAAGAAACGCTGCACCACCAAATTCAGGACGTGTGCCAAACATGGAACATGGGTCAATTGTCCCTGTCAGAGGATGGAGAGAAGGTTGGTGCCATTGTCGCATATAACCATTTCTGGCTGAAGCTAGCATGGTGTCAACCACCTGTGAGCCTGCACCTGCAGAACTGACAGAATCTCTGCCCAGTGTGGCTCCTGTCCCCTAGGCAGACCAACTCAAGCACCACATGGCATCCTTTAGCCTGACTGCTTGCGTAGCCCCTTGAACGCTTATGGAGCACTGCTGGTTCAGAGGACAATTCTGCAGAAAAGGCCACAGAGGAAGAAGAAGAGAAGGGGGTGGAGCAGAGGCCTGTGGCAGAATCACCACAAGCTTTTTGGAGGCGTGGTGGCGGAACAAGCTCCAGGATCTGGCATCCTTTAGCCTGACTGCTTGCGTAGCCCCTTGAACGCTTACGAAGCACTGCTGGTTCAGAGGACAATTCTGCAGAAAAGGTCACAGAGGAAGAAGAAGAGGAGGGGGTGGAGCAGAGGCCTGTGGCAGAATCACCACCAGCTTTTTGGAGGCGTGGTGGCGGAACAAGCTCCAACAACACTGAACCCTGTCCTGCATCCTTCCCAGCTGCCAGCAGAGTTACCCAGTGTACCACAAAGGAAAGGTAATGTCCCTTCCCATGCCTGCTGGACCATGAGTCAGCAGTAATATCAACCTTACTGCTGACCGCCCTGTCCAACAAGGCCAAAACATTGCCTTCCACATGACGGTAGAGAGCCGGAATGACCTTAATGTGAAAAGAAATGCCATTTTGGAACCTGCCACTGTGGTAAAGCACATTCCACAAATTCACGAAAGGGCTCAGAGTCTACCAGCTGAAAAGGTAGCAGTTGCAGTGCTAGCAATTTGACCAAGCTAGCATTTAGATGCTGAGCATGTGCATGGCTGGGACCGAATTTCTTTTTATGGTTCAGCAACTGGGGTAGGGAAATTTGCCTGCTGAAATCAACTGGTGGTGTACTGCTAGCAGATTGGCTGCAAGTTGTCAGAACCATGAATCAGACTGAGACAGAAGTAGAGTTAAATCTCCCTTGTTTAATAATAATAAAGAAGTTAAACGGAGTAAACGTAGTCAAAACATAGCCAGAGTTCAGGAACCAGAATGGATAGTCAGAGAAACCAAAACGTCAGGGAGCCAGAGATGAGCGTAGTAGAACAGCAAGCAGGATCTGGAGCCAGAAGGAATGTCAGCCAAGCAAGTCTTTAACAAAAACACAGGAGAGCATCTCTAGAGATGTGACCAAGGCAAAGGCAGAGATCATCTGGACTGGACGGCTTAAGTAGGCAGGACTGACGAGCAGGATATCATCAACAGGTGACTCACTGTGGAGAGATAGGAGCTGGCAATTAGCCAACAGCTGAGCGGCCAACTCAGAGAAGGAAGGGCTGAGCCCAGCCCTGACAGTACCCCCTCCTCAATGACCCCTCCCCCTTGGAGCACCACCAGGCTTGAGGGGAAAACATCTATGGAAATCAGGAGGACAAGAGCATGTACGTCCGAGGATGAGACCCAAGAGTGTTCCTCCGGACCGTACCCTTCCCAATGCACCAGGTACTGTATGCGCCCACGGAACCTACGGGAGTCAACAATGGACTGTATTTCATACTCCCCATGGTTCTCAACCTGTACAGAGTGAGGATGAGGCACCGAGGTGGTAAAGAGGTTGCAGACCAAAGGTTTTAAAATGGAGACATGAAATACATTTAAGATACACATATTAGAAGGAAGGTCTAATGCGTAAGCCACTGGGCTAATCCTGCGAAGAGTACGGAAAGGCCCAATAAACTGAGGTGCGAACTTCAGGGAGGGAACACGAAGTTGGAGGTTTCGACATGACAGCCAGACCCTGTCCCCAACCTGGTAGGTAAGTCTGGAGCACAGCAGTACGGAGACTCTCTGGGACAGAGCAGAGGTCACAAGGTTTCTCAGGAGGAGAATGAACCTGAGCAGCAAGAATTTTGTCTCCCAAAGGAGAAGTGAGACTGGTGCAAACTGTAGCCAGAATATGATCAGGAGAAACCGGAACCGGAACCAACTCCATCTTGGAAGTGGAGGAAAATTGTCATGACAAAGCGTCAGCCCTTACATTCTTAGTACCGGGTAAGAATGAGACAATATAATTGAAACTAGACAAGAAAAGAGCCCATCGCGCCCTTCTGGGAGAGAGGCATTTAGCCTCAGACAAGAATGTGAGATTCATATGGTCAGTAAGAATGAGAACCGGCACAGTGGTACCTTCGAGGAGATTTCTCCATTCTTTCAGGGCTAAAATGATCACTAACAGCTCTCTGTCATCAATCTCGTAATTGCTCTCCGCAGGTGACAATTTCTTGGAAAAGTAGCCACAAGTGTAGTGCTCTCAGAGGTAGGACGTTGAGACAGAAGGGTGCCAACTCCAGTCTCAGAAGCATCAACCTCAAGGATAAAAGGTAATGTAGGATCAGGATGTGCCAACACAGGAGCAGAAACAAAGGCAGCCTTGAGACTCTCAAAGGCCTTAATGGACTACGGAGACCAACACTATGGGTTACCGTCCTTTCTGGTCATATCAGTCAGGGGCTTGACCAGAGACGAGAAGTTACGAATAAACTTCCGATAATAGTTTGCAAAGGCAAGAAAACACTGCAGAGAACATAAACCCACGGGTTGGGGCCACTGTAGGACTGCTGAAAGTTTCTCTGGGTTCATCAAAAAACTAGCAGTGGAAATGACATAACCCAGGAATTTAACCTGTTCATGATGGAATTCGCACTTCTCCAATTTACAATAGAGATTGTTCTCTCTTAGTTTCTGAAGCACACGACAGACATCTGTGTGGTGGCTCTCCAGGGACTTGGAAAATATGAGGATATCATTGAGATAAATCACCACACATAACTGCAACAAATCTCTCCCTCCTCCTAAGGGTTCTCTCATCCCCAGAGAGACGCGTGAAGCCCAAGTGCATGGGTTCATCTTCACTGACTGACTCGGTACCAGGAGGCATGGGAGGTGAGGGAGGCAAGGGTGGGACTGCAAAGCTCGGAGACCAATATACAGGATGCTTCCACAAGTGCTCCATAAAAGAGTCTTTCTCTGAGTCTGGAGTCAATGAGGATGGCAAATGTGATCAACTTCTCCAGCTCAGTGGGTATATCTCAGGCTGCTATCTCATCCTTGATGGTATCTGAGAGACCATGAGAAAAAGCAGCCACGAGGGCCGCATTGTTCCAAGCAACCTCTACTGCCAGAGTACGGAATCCAATGGCGTAATCTGCAACAGTTCTCGTACTCTGTTTGATGGACATGAGGCACTTGGCAGCAGAAGCTGAGCATGCGGGAACGTCAAATACCCTTTTAAAGGAAGCCACAAACTCAGGTTAACTCAAGACAACAGGTTTTTGCGTCTCCCATAGAGTGTTTGCCCAAGCCAAGGCTCTCTCAGAAAGCAAAGATATCACCAAACCTACTTTGCTTCTGTCCATGGGAAACACCTGGGGCAGCATCTCAGAGACTGGATCAGCAGCAGGGATGGCCTGCAACACAGGTTGTACTGGAGCAGCCACAGTGGGAGATTCCAGGTGAGCCATGCAACTCAGGAGCATTGGTAACGCTACAGCAAACTGATATATGCGGTGATCCTGCTCATCATTTGGAAAAAATTATACCAACAAGTGCATCTTCTGAATTCATGGCCTTCGCCTACTGTCAGAAACCATGAATCAGACTGTGACAAACATACAGTTAAATCTCACTTGTTTAATATTAATAAAAAAGGGTAAACAGAGTAAACATAGTCAAAACATAGCCAGAGTTCAGGAACCAGAACAGATAGTCAGACAGGCCAAAATGTCAGGGAGCCAGAGATGAGCATAGTAGAACAGCAAGCAGGATCTGGAGCCAGAAGGAATGTCAGCCAAGGAAGTCTTTAACAGGAACACAGGAGAGCGTCTCTATATATGTGACCAAGGTAAAGGCAGAGATCAAGATCATCTGGATTGGACGGCTTAAGTAGGCAGGACTGACCAGCAGGATATCATCAACAGGTGAATCATTGTGGAGAGACAGGAGCTGGCAATTAGCCAACATCTGAGCGGCCAGCTCAGAGAAGGAAGGGCTGAGCCCAGCCCTGACACAAGTACTTGTGACACCTATTGGTATATCTTCATTCCTCTCAGTGCAGGTTTTTGAGAGGACTGGAGGTATAGTAGGGTTTGAGATCCAAGTTGGGGAGCAAGGAGAAGACTGCCTTTTTCTATGACGTGGGTCCTTCAGGTGCTGTTGCCAACGGACTGCATGGCAGGTCATAATATGTCTGGTCAAGCATGTGGTGTCCAAGCAGCTGCTGTTCTGGCCATGCTTGAGCCTCTTCAGACATAAGTTGCAAACAGCAACGGTGCTATCTGTTGCATACGTGTCAAAAAAGGCCCACACCACAGAACTTTTATAAGCCAGCGGGGAGTCAGCAGTGCCCTGCACCTGCGGAGCTCTGCGGTGTGATGCAATAGGGTAGCTGCCCTTAAGCCCTTAAGCTACCCAGAATAGGGTTTAGGTCTGGAGACATGCTTGTCCAGTCCATCAATTTTACCTTCAGCCTCTTTAGCAAGGCAGTGGTCATCTTGGAGGTGTGTTTGGGGTCGTTATGTTGGAATACTGCCCTGCGGCCCAGTCTCTGAAGTTAGGGGATCGTGCTCTGCTTCAGTATGTCACGGTACATGTTGGCATTCATGGTTCCCTCAATGAATTGTAGCTCCCCAGTGCCGGCAGCACTCATGCAGCCCCAGACCATGACACTCCCACCACCATGCTTGACTGTAGGCAAGACACACTTGTCTTTGTACTCCTCACCTGGTTGCCATGACACACGCTTGACACCATCTGAACCAAATAAGTTTATCTTGGTCTCATCAGACCACAGGACATGGTTCCAGTAATCCATGTCTTTAGTCTGCTTGTCTTCAGCAAACTGTTTGCAGGCTTTCTTGTGCATCATCTTTAGAAGAGGCTTCCTTCTGGGACGACAGCTATGCAGACCTAATTGATGCAGTGTGCAGCATATGGTCTGAGCACTGACAGGCTGACCCCCACCCCTTCAAGCTCTGCAGCAATTCTGACAGCACTCATATATCTATTTACCAAAGACAAGCTCTGGATATGACTCTGAGCATGTGCACTCAATCTCTTTGGTCAATCATAGCGAGACATGTTCTGAGTGGAACCTGTCCTGTTAAACCGCTGTATGGTCTTGGCCACCGTGCTGCAGCTCCGTTTCAGGGTCTTGGCAATCTTCTTATAGCCTAGGCCATCTTTATGTAGAGCAACAATTCTTTTTTTTCAGATCCTCTGAGAGTTCTTTGCCATGAGGTGCCATGTTGAACTTCCAGTGACCAGTATGAAAGAGTGAGAGCGAGAACACAAAATTTAACACACCCGCTCCCCATTCACACCTGAGACCTTGTAACACTAACGAGTCACATGACACCGGGGAGGGAAAATGGCTAATTGGGCCCAATTTGGACATTTTCACTTAGGGGTGTACTCACTTTCGTTGCCAGCGGTTTATACATTAATGGCTGTGTGTTGAGTTATTTTGAGGGACAGCAAATTTACACTGTTATACAAGCTGTACACTCACTGCTTTACATTGTAGCAAAGTGTAATTTGTAATTCCTCCATCTTCCTCCCGTCTTCCTTCAGTCTTCTCCTTCTTCCTCCAGCTTCTTCTTCCACGCTTCTTCCTATGGCTTCTTCTTCCTCCTGCTTCTTCTTCCCCCGCTTCGTCCTCTGTTCTTTTTTCTCCGCTGCTGACGCCTCTCTGTCTGAAGATTCAAAAAATGAACCTCCTCCGATGTTGAGATGGGGCGGATGACGTAATTCCGTGACCCCTCCCCCTTGTGACTTCACTGTCCAGGGCATGATGGGTCAGTGATGTCACAAGGGGCGGGGTCTCTGGCTGACGTAATTCGGTGGCCACGCCCTATAGTTATATATATGAACTGTGCGCTATGGAAGCTGACAGATTGGCTGGCCGCAGCGTTGGAGGAGGGTTGCTATTTTCAAGTTCTGCGGGTCGGTGGCGATAGCAGCGGTGGAGAAAGACCAGAGGGCGAAGCGGGGGAAGAAGAAGCTGGAGAAAGATGGAGAAGACTGGAGGAAGAAGCAGGAGAAGAAGAAAGCGGAGGAAGATGACGAAGACGGGAGGATGAAGAAGCTGGAGGAAGCCATCTGTATGGCTAAGTTCACATCACATAGACATCGCATGTGATTTGCAGTGCGGAGCAAATTACATCAGATGTCGGACAGCACGGCAGTGTGAACCGGCCCTATAGCCCCTTTCACACTTGTGCGACTTGTCCTGCGACTCCTGTGTACATAGACCTAAAGATTACACTGGCATTGCTTAAAATCGCATCAAATTTGTGGCAAAAAGTGCTGCAAAATCGCAGGACTTTCAGGTCGCATAAGCGTGAAAGGGGCCTTTTGGACCTCAAGTTGCATGAAAAGTCGACCAAGTGTGAAAGGAAGCGAATGAGATTCATTGATAACACCTGTGAATTAGGCCCCATTTGCACTTGTGTGACCAATGCCTGTGTAATCTTGCAGTATATGGACCTCAAGTCGCATCAAAGTAAAAACAAAGTAGTGCAGGGATGAATTTGACCCACTTGCAGGTTTCACAAGTGAGAATAGGGCCTAATTCTAAGGTATTATCCATGAATCTCATTCACACTGCTGCGACCTGAAAGTCACACTATTTTGCTGCTGCAACTTGGCCCTAACTTTTGGGAATGCCTGTGTAACGTTGTGCCCTATGTATCTCAAGTCACATGAAAGTCACACCAAAGTAATACAGGGACTACATCAAAGTTGTTGCAACTTTAAGTAGCACAGATATGAATGGTTATCATTGAGAATCATGGGGTACAACTTGTCATGCAACTCAGAGGTCCAAATTTGCTGGAAAAGTCGCCCATGTGTGAAACAAGTCATATATATTTTAATAGAAAGGAGCTTTCATTTATATTTGCATAGTCCTTACCGATTTACATCAACAGAACAAATGCGGGAAGAGATGTGTGCACATGGGCCAGAAGCAAATGTATGGTGATGCCAAATAAACAAATCAATGAACCCCACCCACACCAAATCTAACTACCACATCTACCCCCACATTGAGTAAGCACAAGTACATATCCTACACTTACCCAGCAAATGAGTAGCACCCCCTCTTTGCTAAAGATGGACCTCGCCATGTCCACCTGGATGGAGATCCTGACCAGCACTGGCACTTCCAGGTTATTACAATGACTAGTTTCCAGGTCAGAAGGTGAAACCACGCTCTTTTGATCGCAGCTGCGAATATTTGATCGCTACCACGATTAGAATTTTTTATTCTTGTTTATTTGCAGATATGCGAATCTGTATTTCTACATATAACGATATTTGAAGGCAAACTTAAGGAAGTTTGATAAGAAATGGTGTCCCTGGGATTGCAGCAGGTGAAAGACAAAGGCCCAGTTTGAAACCTGGTTCACACTGACAGCAGGAATGAAATTGTGCGAGTTCAGCTGAATCGCACGATTTCAATCCTGCATGTCAGTCCGGACTGCGGGGGGAATTTCAGAGACATCTTTGAAGGTTTCTGCACAGATGTCAATAAAAATCGCACCCTGAAGTCACCAAAAGTAGTACAAAAACTAATTAGAACGGTGCAATTGCTGCCGATTTGGCATGCAATTTGACATGTAAAACTGCATACCAAATCGCATCAATGTGAACCAGGGCTGACACATACAACACTGCCTATCCACCAGTTGAATTAATTACCTGCAATTCTCCACAGTTGTTATATATAATAATTTCACCTTTATCATTAACTTGCAGGTGTGCTGAAGAGATTAGGTTTTTTGGTGCACAATTATATCAATTATATGATCTAGTTTCTATATGTATATATATTGTATATATATATATATGGTATTGCACGTCCCCAAAACCACCACCCTCAAAACTAATTAAAGAAGAAAGAAAAGAGAAAAAACAACAAACAAGCTCAATAATGTACTTTTATTTTGCCAGCAGAAACAAAATGATGTACATTCATTTACTAGCAAAAAATATTCTACAGGATATATGGTGCTACGTTTAGCAAAACAGTTAGCAACTGGGTTTTAAGGGCCCTGCTCATAAGAACTTACAATCTAAAATTTATCTAAACCTTAGAGTGGACACAGCTTTTCTTTCAGTGTATAAACGGGTAGCACATTTCATAGTACAACTACTCACTCACCAGCCCACATCACATTTTTATCTGCAAGATTATAGAAACATACTTAACAGTCATTATTCTTACAAAGCATTCCAACATGATATTAAAAAAGGCACATATTCAAACTAGAACACCTACCACCACCCCACAATCCACACACATACATTGGTGACCATGTTCTGCTGGAAGCTGAATATCTGTGTACATGATTAAGCAATGAGATCAAAGAGTAGAAGGTCAACAGATACTCCCAAACCAGGAATGCATGGTCAGTCAGGAACAATACACACACAACATTGACAGCATGGCCGCATAAACCCACTTTGGATGGAAAAAATGCACAAGAATTTCAGCAAACAAACAGCCCCAGTTGGGCGTTTGTCATTATGCACAAAATCATCCCCCACAAATCACAGCAAAAAACCTGGCCTCTTCACAGGCCAAACGAACCCCCTACTGCAGCCCTTTTTTATAAGATAGGTTTTATGGTTAGCACACTGACACACGCCTAATAGAATCACACACCCACCAGTATCTTTCAAGTTGTCTCTTCATGTATGTCTAAAGTGCTTGCACCTGATGAGCAGGAACACATAAAACTATTTGCAACTGTGTTAGCCCTTGGCTATGTGCATCAAATCTCCAACTACAGGCCAAAGTCCATTTGCATGCACATAAACAAAGCAATAGTTTTCTAATCATATGTACCTGTGCAATGTAAACCTTAAAATTTTAAATGTCCAAGTTCCTGGGCATGATTAGTGCTAACAAACATTAACATCAGTCCCTGGCTGCAATAAGCTTCCAATCTAAAGTCCAAAACTAACTTTCTTACATTACAGACTATTTCGACAGGAGACAAATAGAATGCCAGCATGTCTGTTGTGGGAAAAACCACACACGCCTGCCTTTATACACACATGAACTGTAATGGCATCCCAGTCTTAGTCCGTAGGGTTCAAAATTGATTTGGCCCACCCTGTGCAGCTATAACAGCTTCAACTGATCTGGGAATGCTGTCCACAAGGTTTAGGAGTGTGTCTATGGGAATGTTTGACCATTTTTCCATAAGTGCATTTGTGAGGTCAGGCACTGATGTTGGACCAGAAGGCCTGGCTTACAGTCTCCGCTCTAATTCTTCTCCAAGGTGTTGTGTTGAGGTCAGGACTCTGTGCAGGCCAGTCAAGTTCCTCCACCCCAAACACACTCATCCATGTCTTTATGGATGTGAAGGGAACTCTTAAGGCATCAGCATACCAAGTTCCCACAAAGTTGGAAGCATGAAATTGTCCAAAATGTCTTGGTATACTGATGCCTTAAGAGTTCCCTTCACATCCATAAAGACATGGATGAGGGAGTTTTGGGTGGAGGAACTTAACTGGCCTGCACAGTGTCCTGATCTCAACCCAATAGAATTAGAGCAGAGACTGTGAGCCAGGCCTTCACATCCAACATCAATGCCTGGCTTCACAAATGCGCTTCTGGAAGAATTTGTCAAACATTCCCATAGACACACCAAACCTTGTGGACAGCATTCCCAGAAGCTGTTATAGCTGCAAAGGGTGGGCCAAATCAAATTTTAATCCCACGGACTAAGACTGGGCTGCCATTAAACGTCATGTGTGTGTAAAGGCAGATGTCCCAATACTTTTGGCTAGAAGTGTATCTGGCAAGATTTACAATGGTGGTGGAACCCTCCTACACATAAATACTACATTTAGACATAGTTAGTTATGTTTAACAACATAGGGAGATGAAACAACTTCTCTACATGAAGCAGCATGTTTGGGATTTGAACCAAGACCCTCAGGGATGCTAAGCAGAAGTAATAACCTCTAAGCCACAGAGCTACCACGTGTGAAAACATCCTACACATAAATACTGCATTTCTTTGGACATATAGGGGGTGGAATTACATTACTTAAGGCCCCTTTCACACTGGGGCGGTGGGGGCGTCGGCGATAAAACGGCGCTATTTTTAGCGCACTTTACCATCGTTTTTGCAGCGGTATTTGGCCGCTAGCGGTGCGGTTTTAACCCCTGCTGGCGGCCAAAAAAGGGTTAAAACTCGCATAGCGCCGCTACAGCGGCGGTATAGCCACGGTATAGCCGTGCTGCCCCATTGAATAGTGAATACAGTAAATACACTTCTCCTTCACCGCTCCAAAGATGCTGTTTGCAGGAGTTTTTTTTCTCTCCTGCCAGTGCAACGCTTCAGTGTGAAAGCCCTCGGGCTTTCACACTGGAGAAACAGCAGTGGCAGTTTTAGGTTGGTTTGCAGGCGCTATTTTTAGCGCAATAACGCCTGCAAACCGCCCCAGTGTGAAAGGGGCCTAATGCCCCGTACACGCGGTCGGATTTTCCAATGGAAATTCCGACCGTGTGTGGGCTCCATCGGACATTTTCCATCGGATTTTCCGACACACAAAGTTTGAGAGCAGGATCTAAAATTTTCCGACAACAAAATCCGTTGTCGGAAATTCCGATCGTGTGTACACAAATCCGACGGACAAAGTGCCACGCATGCTCAGAATAAATAAAGAAATTAAAGTTATTGGCCAGTGCCCCGTTTATAGTCCCGACGTACGTGTTTTACGTCACCGCGTTCAGAATGATCGGATTTTCCGACAACTTTGTGTGACCGTGTGTATGCAAGACAAGTTTGAGCCAACATCTGTCGGAAAAAATCCTAGGATTTTGTTGTTGGAATGTCCGAACAAAGTCCGACCGTGTGTACGGGGCATTAGAGTTTTTCTTCTTGATTTATTCTGTGATATTTGGTGACTCTTGGTGAGTGAGTGTAAAATAGTGATGTTAACCTGTAATTTTTGGGACTTACATTTTGATTTCTGATGTTGGTACACATCACATTTTTTGGGCTCAAATTATGATTATTTGGAAATAATAAAAAAAAAACCCACAAACAATTGTGACTCATTTTAAATTAAATCAGCAATGGTATTGTTTGTGGTTTGTAAAGACACCTGTGTGAATTTGGGTAAAGATGTTTGTGAGATGGAGAATAACATGTGAAAGTAACAGAGAAATATATTTTACCAAAACATGAAAACATTTGACATTCTAGCATTCTTAAAAACAAAATAGATTAAGTAGACGCAACATTGTTGCAAAGACACGGGACTATGTCTATTGAGGTCGCCCCGTGCACGAGCGGCCTGCGCGCCCCCTGCAGGGTGCGCGCAGCGTGCTTGGTGATCAGCGAGTCTAAGAGACTCGCCTGATCACAGATCAGAGTAAGGGGTCGGTCCCGACCCCCTACCACATGATCAGCTGTGAGCCAATGACAGCTGATCATGTGATGTAAACAGAGCCGGTAATCGGCTATTATTTCTCCTCGCGCTGACAGCGTGAGGAGGGAAAAAAAAGCCGACTACCGGCGGCCGTGAGAGGGACATCAGTGCCCCCTGCCAGTGACACCTAAGAGAGAGAGAAAAGGGAGCAGTGCCGCCTACCAGTGCCCACCAGTGTCACCCATCAGTGCCCACAGTGCCATCCATCAATGCCCACAGTGCCATCCATCAGTGCCCACAGTGCCACCCTATTTAATAAAGGAAAATCCACTTTGCACTGCAAGTGCACTTGAAAGTGCACTAAAAGTGCACTTGGAAGTAAAGTCGCTATAGATCCGAGGGGGACATGCAAGGAAAATAAAAAACAGCATTTTAGCTTGCACATGATTGGATGATAAAATCAGCAGAGCTTCCACTCATTTCAGATCTACCCCTTAGATTTAGAGCGACTGAACTTCCAAATGCACTTTCAAGTGCGCTTGCAGTGCAAAGTGGATTTGCCTTTCGTAAATAACCCCCAATATCGTTTAGTTTTTGCTATAATAAATATCCCAAATTTTAAAAAATTATATATTTTTTTTTACTCAGTTTAGGCCGATATGTATTCTTCTACATATTTTTGGTAAAAAAAAATCGCAATAAGCGTATATTGATTGGTTTGCACAAAAGTTATAGCGTCTACAAAATAGGGGATAGATTTATGGCATTTTTATTATTATTTTTTTTTACTAGTAATGGCGGTGATCTGTGATATTTTTATTGGGACTGCGATATTGTGGCGGACAAATTGGACACTTTTGACACGTTTTTGAGACCACTGACAATCATACAGTGATCAGTGCTATAAAAATGCACTGATTACTGTATAAATGTCACTGCCAAGGAAGGGGTTAACACAAGGGGGCGATCAAGGGGTTAATTGTGTTCCCTAGGTGTGTTCTAACTGTAGGGGGATGGGACTGACTAGGGGAGGAGAGAAATCGGTGTTCATACTTAGTATGAACACACAATCTATCTCCTCTCCCCTGAGAGAACCGGAATTTGTGTGTTTAAACACACAGATCCCAGTTCTCGCTCTGTCACGAGCGATCACGGGTGCCCAGCGGTCATCGCACCCACCGGGCACTCGCGTTGGCTCCAGGTACATGCTGCCCGCGCCTCCTACAGCGTCATAAAGGGCCGACGTATAGTTACGGTGGCTCGCCCAGGGGAGCCAATCTGCCACAGTATGACTGCGGCGGCTGGTCGGGAACTGGTTAATCTGAAGAAAAGAGCTGCTAAACACCAATATGTATAATCACTTCACATAAATCATAGAATAAACCAAAGAGTTTGGTGCGGGGCTCCCTTTAACCACTTCCCGCCTGGCCTATAACCACCGCCCCGGCCGAGCGATGGTTCAGTTATCCTGACTGGACGTCATACGACGTCTTTCAGGATAACTGCCGGCACGCTCCTATGACACACTGCAACACAGATCTCGGTAATGAGCCTCTGACGGACGCTCTTTACCATGTGATCAGCTGTGTCCATTCACGGCTGATCACAGTGTAAACAGGAAGAGACGATTATCGGCTTTTCCTCACTTGCATCTGACAGACGTGAGTAGAGGAGAGCTGATCAGAGGCTCTCCTGACAGGGGGTCTATGCTGATTGTTTATCAGCACAGCCCCTGCGGATGCCCACACTGGACCACCAGGGATAGCCAGCACACATGGATGACCATGTATGCTCCCCATGGCCACCAGGGATGCCACACAGTGCCCTAAATGATGCCAATCAGTGCCTAGAAATGGTGCCAGTCAGTGCCAACTACAAATGCCTGCCAGATGTATCCTCATCCCTGATGCCCAGCAGTGCCACCCATTAGTGTCCATCAGTGCCACCTATCAGTGCCCATCTGTGCCACCTATCAGTGTCACCCATAAGTACCCATCAGTGCAGCCTTTCAGTGCCCATCAATGCTGCCTATCAGTGCCCATCAGTGCTGCCAATGAGTGCCCCTCAGTGCCGCCTACGGGTGCCCATCAGTGCTGCATATCAGTGCCACCTATCAGTGCCGCCTATCAGTGCCCTTCATCAGTGCCCAGCAGTGCCACCTCATTGGTGCCACCTCATTAGTGTTGCCTTATCAGTGCCCATCAGTGCAGCCTCATCAGTGCGTGTCAGTGAAGGAGAAAACTTACTTATTTACAAAATTTTATAACAGAAACAAAGAAAAACTTTTTTTTCTAAATTTTCAGTCTTTTTTTATTTGTTGTGCAATAAATAAAAACCCCAGTGGTGATCAAATACCACCAAAATAATGCTCAATTTGTGGGAACAAAATGATAAAAAATTTGTTTGGGTACAGTGTAGCATGACCACGCAATTGTCATTCAAAATGCGACAGAGCTAAAAGCTAAAAATTGTCCTGGGCTGGAAGGGGCGAAAGTGCCTGGTATTGAAGTGGTTAAGAAATATATGACAAACTTATGACTAAACCAAACATTATATAAATAATACTGTGTCGTGCCTTTTGAAACCACATACAGCAAGTGATAAATGAATTTGTACAATCTTTCAATATTTAAACAAATAAAGTCCCATTCATCAAAAAACAGTCCTTCAAATAAAACAAAAAGTAAAAAAAAATATTTTTAATATATAAAAGATGGAAACATTATGACTGAAACTCCACCGTGCCTTCTATAATCCTCATATGTTTGTGAAACACCACCACTGTGCCACAACAGATGTACTCTCACCTAAGGTGGGAGGAGCCTACATGACATCATCACACTGGGAGTACCCTGAGCGATATTGTGTTTGCTCAAACCTAAGCACCCCCTGAAGGAGTGCAATTCCTCTAGCGGGACTTTTTTCACGGGGTTACCTCTAATAAAGTAGAAAGTAGTAGCAGTTTATAGTTTTTGTATAAAAATATTGTAGTTTATTAATTTAGCATCTAAAAATCATTACACATGACCTAACCATATATATATACACAATAAAATGGATGCATGTAAATGGGAAACGTAATTCTACAAATAAATGACCAAATGCAATGATACAGGTAATAAAGAACCAATGATCATAGAACCCGACGTTTCGAGGTAAGCAAAAGGGGTTGACCTCTTCTTCAGGGGTAACGACAATTGGTCAAAATGGATATTTCATCTAGAAAATTAACAAAAAGCAGAGCAAACATAAATGGATGAATATCTCAGGCATTCACAGCAGGAGGCAGTAGAGAGCATCTAGTTTACATTATAAAGGTCACTAGACATTAACATATGTTATATCTTTAGTAAGTTCCAGGCATATACTTAGTGCCTATTGGGATGACACCTCCCTTCTTTCGTATATGCCTGGAACTTACTAAAGATATAACATATGTTAATGTCTATTGACCTTTATAATGTAAACTAGATGCTCTCTACTGCCTCCTGCTGTGAATGCCTGAGATATTCATCCATTTATGTTTGCTCTGCTTTTTGTTAATTTTCTAGATGAAATATCCATTTTGACCAATTGTCGTTACCCCTGAAGAAGAGGTCAACCCCTTTTGCTTACCTCGAAACGTCGGGTTCTATGATCATTGGTTCTTTATTACCTGTATCATTGCATTTGGTCATTTATTTGTAGAATTACGTTTCCCATTTACATGTATCCATTTTATTGTGTATATATATATGGTTAGGTCATGTGTAATGATTTTTAGATGCTAAATTAATAAACTACAATATTTTTATACAAAAACTATAAACTTCTACTACTTTCTACTTTATTAGAGGTAACCCCATGAAAAAAGTCCCGCTATAGAGGAATTGCACTCCTTCAGGGGGTGCTTAGGTTTGGCTAAAAATTGGGATGGGGGCTCACCTCTAGAAAAAATATACAGTGCCTATTGGGATGACACCTCCCTTCTTTCTATATTGTGTTTGCTCAGAAGTCTGTGTTATTAAATGCCCTTGATCTCCTATCATATTGTGAGTGCATTTGTAACTTGTTGAATAAACATTTTTTTATTGTTTTACACTATGGAGTTTTTTCTTTACATATGGAATGGCCAGCATTGGGTGCATGTATAGAGAGAGGTGGGAGCCATTGTAACTTTTGTTTGATGAATTACTGACGAGTCTGCAGACTGTCCAAAGGATGAATTGCCTGTGTCAAAAAGCCTTCTTTGACCTCCTAATTATATAAGTGTTTTGGAACGATGGTGGTGTTTCACAAACATATGAAGATTATAGAAGACATGGTGGATAACTCTTAAAGACACAGTCACAGTGTTTTTATCTTTTATAAATAAAAAACTTTTTTGGACTTTTTTTTTTTTTTTGAAGGACTGTTTTTTGATGAATGGGACTTTCTTTGTTTAAATATTGAAAGATTATACTAATTCACTTATCACTCACTGTATATGGTTTCAAAACACATGATACAGATTTATATAATGTTTGATTTAGTCATAGGTTTGCCATATATTGCTTAAAGGGAGTATTGCAACATAATCTTTGGTTTATTCTATGATTGCAAATATATTTTATTTCAGTGGTATTAACGATACGGTATTCTATTGATTCAGTAAAGTGAACTATGTACAGTCCTTAAAGTGATTGTAAAACAAGCCATTCAGTTTAAAATAGAAATAGAACTGAAAGGGAAAACATTTTTGTATAGATATAAAAAAAGGGTAAAGAGGTTTGTACAGTATCTCACAAAAGTGAGTACACCCCTCGCGTTTTTGTAAATATTTTATTCTATTTGTAAAGTAGTGAGTGTACAGCTTGTTTAACATTGTAAATTTGCTGTCCTCTCAAAATCACTCAACACACAGCCATTAATGTTTAAACCGCTGGCAACAAAAGTGAGTACACCCCTAAGTAAACATGTCCAAATTGGGCCCAATTAGCCATTTTCCCTCCCCAGTGTCACGTGACTCATTAATGTTACAAGGTCTCAGGTGTGAATAGGGAGCATGTGTGTTAAATTTGGTGTTATCGCTCTCACTCTCTCATACTGGTCACTGGAAGTTCAATATGGCACCTCCTGGCAAATAACTCTCTGAGGATCTGAAAAAAAAGAATTGTTGCTCTACATAAAGATGGCCTAGGCTATAAGAAGATTGCCAAGACCCTAAAACTGAGCTGCAGCACGGTTGCCAAGATCATACAGCGGTCTAACAGGACAGGTTCCACTCAGAATAGGCCTTGAGGCCTCGCCATGGTCAGCCAAAGAAGTTGAGTGCACGTGCTCAGCATCATAACCAGAGGTTGTCTTTGGGAAATAGATGCATGAGTGCTGCCAGCATTGCTGCAGAGGTTGAAGGGGTCAGCCTGTCAGTGCTCAGACCATACGCCGCAAATTGCATCAAACTGGTCTGCATGGCTGTTGTCCCAGAAGGAAGCCTCTTCTAATGATGATGCACAAGAAAGCCTGCAAACAGTTCTTTGAAGACAAGCAGACTTAGAACATGGATTACTGGAACCATGTCCTGTGGTCTGATAAGACGAAGATAAAGGTATTTGGTTCAGATGGTGTCAAGCGTGTGTGGCGGCAACCAGGTGAGGAGTACAGACAAGTGTGTCTTGCCTAGAGTCAAGCAAGGGGGTGGGAGTGTCATGGTCTGGGGCTGCATGAGTGCTGCCGGCACTGGGGAGCTACAGTTCATTGAGGGTACCATGAATGCCAACATGTACTGTGACATACTGAAGCAGAGCATGATCCCCTTCCTTCGGAGACTGGGCCGCAGGGCAGTATTCCAAAATGATAAGGACCCGAAACACACCTCCAAGACGACCACTGCCTTGCTAAAGAAGCTGAGGGTAAACGTGATGGACTGACTAAGCATGTCTCCAGACCTAAACCCTATTGAGCATCTGTGGGGCATCCTCAAACAGAAGGCGGAGAAGCGCAAGATCTCTAACATCCACCAGCTCCATGATGTCGTCATGGAGGAGTAGAAGAGGACCCCAGTGGCAATCTGTGAAGATCTAGTGAACTCCATGCCCAAGAGGGTTAAGGCAGTGCTGGAAAATAATGGTGGCCACACAAAATATTGACACTTTGGGCCCAATTTGGACATTTTCACTTAAGGGTGTACTCACTTTTGTTGCCAGCTGTTTAGACATTAATGGCTGTGTGCTGTTATTTTGAGGGGACAGCATTTACACTGTTATACAAGCTGTACATACTTTACGTTGTAGTAAACTGTAATTTCTTCAGTGTTGTCACAAGAAAAGATAGAATAAAATATTTACAAAAATGTGAGGGGTGTACTCACTTTTGTGAGACACTGTATAATGTAATCACATTTCCTCTGTTCTTAACTGCATAAGAGCTAGGGGGGAGGAGAAAGAGCAGCTCACTGAGCTTCCCAGTTCCCAATGACAGGCTGTGCAGGGGGGGGGGGTGTCAGGACAAGTCTGATCATTGGAAGAGAGCACACTGAATTCCCAGCATAGCTATGGAACTGACCACAGTGTGTTCTCCTGCTTAGTGCGGTCAGTTTTTAACAGGAAATCAGAGGGACTGGCAGGAACAGCAGGGATTTCACACAAAGGAAGCAATACAAAGAAAACAGCATACTGTATATGGTATGATAAGTATATGGTACAGCATGCTCATATCAGGAATATGAAATGTTGGGGTAACAAACACTTTAAATTTAGCCTTCTGCTGGCTATGTTGGGGCTCTTGAATAGGTTGGTGCACTTAGTGGTGTGGAATATTTCTGCATATTTCTGCACTCTTCAGCGTGGCTTTGACTCTAAGCAGCTTTCTTTGGTGATCCGATAAATAGGAAATCTGGTGATACAGTGGTAGTCTTTCAGTGTCTCTGGAGTGGGCTTGTGCAGCAGCAGTAGCAGGCCACTAGGCTGGGTGGTATGCTCTGACTCTCCAAAGGCAGGTCTCTGAACAGGCCCTGGCAGCAGCAGACAGAAATGGGCACTCTCTAAGCCTCAGTTCCACAATCTGTAGCTAAGCAAGCAGCTCTCCAGAACATGTAGACTCGCTGGTAACCCAGCACGCAGTCACTAACTGGCCTCCTAAATTTTCTCTCCCTCTCTCAATCAGCAGCAAGTCCTTCCTCTCTGCACTGGCTGGTGGCGATCTCCCAACTCCTCCTCCCCCCTCCGATACACACACATGCACACTTTCTCTGGCTTTTCTATTTATACCTTTATCCACTTTCTGCCCGCACTATAGCTGAAAGACGGCTACAGTGTGGGCTACCACTGTTGGGAGGGCGTCAACAGATGGCTTCCCATGATTGCGCTTCTCAGCACACTCTGTGATCATCGAGTCCTGCGGATTCAGCTGATCACATGACAGGGTAAAGGGCCAATCATAGCGGCCCTTTACTACGTGATCATCTGTCAGCCAATGACAGCTGATCATGGAAGTAAACAGAAGACAATTATCTGCTTTTTTCTCCTCACGATCAGTGTGAGAATAGAATAAAGCCGGTAACAGGCTTCTGTTACAGGGACATCCCAATCTGTGTCCACCAGTGCTGTTAATCAGTGCCAACGAGTGTTACCTATTAGTGCCCACCAGTGCCACATATCAGTGCCCATCAGTGTTGCCAGTGCCCATCAGTGCTGCCAATCAGTGCCCATTAGTGCCTCATCATCTGTGTCACCTATCAGTGCTGCCTATAAGTGCTGTCCACCAGTGCCCATCAGTGCCACCTATCAGTGCTACCTATCAGTGCCCATCAGTGCCATTTAGTGCCACCTCTCAGTGCCCTTCAGTGCCGCCTATCAGAGCCCATCAGTGCCACCTATCAGTGTCACCTATCAGTGCAGCCTCGTCAGTATCTGAGTGCCCACCAGTGCTGCTTCATCAGTGCCCACCAGTTCCACCTATCAGTGCCGCCTCATCAGTACAGCCTATCAGTGCAGCCTCATCAGCAAAGGAGAAAAATTACCGGTTTGCAAAATTCTATAACAAACTTGAAAATTTTTAATTGTTTTTTTTTCAAAATATTTTTTGTTTCTTTAGCAAAAAATAAAAAAACACAGTAGTGATTAAATACCACCAAAATAAATCTCTATTTGTGTTAAAAAAAATCATATGGGTACAGTGTTGTCATTCAAAGTGTGACAGCGCTGAAAGCTGAAAATTGGCCTGGGCAGGAAGGGGGTATAAGTGCCCAGTAAGCAAGTGGTTATACCACCTCCTCTGGATTCCTCCTGCCTCCAGGCACATTGGATCTTGTAGTTTCTTTATCAGCAATGGCTATGGCACAGCTCATAGCCCAGACTACATCTCCCAGCATTCAGCGTTTTGTGTCTTAGGATCAGGAGATCAATGTCATAGAAGCTTCATGTTGTGACAGAAAAATGAAACTGTATTCAGGCAGTCTAACAATAATACATTTCAGATGCTGCATAGTCCAGTAACAGTGATTCTGGTTTCATACTCTTTCCACTAAGTCTCTTTGGACCCCACAAATAACATTTTCGGACACAGAGTGTATGTTAAAATTCAACATATTAGAAACAGCAAAAAAAGCATTAATTAGCAAGAACACTTAACTAAACAACTTAAACTAAAATACAAATATGACAGAGGAACCTCCCTCAAATGGCTGGATGGGGTGATATTTTCCTGTCTGAAGGCTATTGATTTAGGGATGACCCATCTAGAGGTGTCAAGGAGTAGGCTCATGTTACCCATCTGTAATCAGCTGTGCAGGTTGGCTTGTCACAAGTCTGCTGGCTTAAATGGATAACTTCCCCAGAATTTTCACCTAGCACATCGTACATCAGTCTTTTTTTGGGAGCTTAATGATGCATTTTTCTTTCAGCGTAGGTGACTATGGCAGTTCACTTTCGACTTCCTTTTCAACTTTCTCCTCAAACTCAGGCTCAGACTCAGTAGCTTTAGCAATTTGTGGATCAGCAGGGACCTCTATTGCCTCTGTCAAGGGTCATGTGGGCACAAGTTCAGACAGTTCTGAGCTAAGAGTCTCTACATCATTGGCTGAGCTTAGGTTTATTTGCTCCCATAGAGGGGAAAGGGCCTTAGCCATTCGATGCCTATCCCTATTATTTCTTTACTCTTTCTCGTCAGAGAGAGTGGTACCTTGAGGTTGAGTTGGGGATGGGAGCCCACAAAAACCACCTGGGGTGAAGGTGGGGTCTTTCTGTGTTGTGATTCTGTCTTTTATGGGTAGAAAAGGACAAAATATTACAGCGCACACATGCACAAAAGACATTTTACCTCCTGCAAGGCTATTTAAAACACCAAAACATTTTCAAAACATATGGGGATTTGGTCAAACCATATTGCTACTTTCCAAAAGCAGCCTGCACCTCAGATGACCACACAAACGGCACCCCTTTCTTTGTTAGTGTAATTGGAGCTTTCACCTTAAGAGACATTCCTTATGAATTTTGTGTAGAAGTTGGCAAACCCGACAAATTGTTGGATTTCCTTAATGTTTCCCGGGGCAAGACAATCTACCACTGCTTTAATCTTCTCGGGATCCATGCTCACTCCATCTGGAGAAAAAATATGCCCCAAGAAGTGGATCTTCTATCTTCTGGGGAACTGTGAAAATTCCTTCTGCAGAAACGACATGTCCCAAGTAGGTAACAGAGAGTTTGTAAAATTGACCAATGTCTAAGGACAATTTCAGTCCTTCGTTGTGTAGTCTCTGCAATACTTTCTCCAGCCACTGCTCATGTTCTTCAAAAGTTTGTCCGAATACTATGATGTTATCTAGGTACATGAGGACACTAATCAAGTTCATGTCTCTCGCTGTATGCTCCATGACATGCTGGAAGGTAGCCAGAGCTCTTGACAATTCCTGAGGCTTTCTATTGAGCCTGTTGTCCGGGTGCATATGAATTTGGTAGTAGCCGCTCTTCAGATCCAACACGCTGAACTACTTAAAGAGGAGGGCCAGTCAAAAAAAATAAAAAATTAAAAGTCAGCAGCTACAAATACTGCAGCTGCTGACTTTTAATTGGACACTTACCTGTCCCAGGGTCCAGCGATGCGGGGGGTCGAAGCCCCGCTCATCTCTCCCTCCATTCAGTGGCGCCGGCATTGCAACTGTGGGCGCCGGGCTGTGGCTTCACAGCCTGGCACCCACTGCGCATGCGCGAGCGGTGCCGCACACCGTGATTGGCCGCTCAGTCACCTGGGACCTGTAATGGGTCCCAGATGATTGACAGGAGGGAGGGAGCAGAGCTGAGCCCTTCCTGTGCCGAGGGGGAAGTGATGTCACCAGCCCAGGCACTGGAAGAGGCAGACTACGAGGGACCCCCTAGCAACAGGCATTTAGAGGTAAGTAAAAAAAAAAAATATCCAAATTTTTTTTAATTTTTTTTTTTTAGGCACAATCATGACTTTTTTTTTTTAGAGTGGAACACCACTTTAACTTCAGATAAGCACTGAAGTACATCCTCATTTCCTGGGTGTGTATTGGTCAGGAATTGTTCTTCAATTGAGTGTTTGGTAGTCAATGCACAAAGAGATCCAGTCTTCTTCCTTACTACAACTATGGGGGAGGCGCAAGGACTTTGTGATTGCTTGATGACCCCTGTGTGTTTTAGCTCTTCCAGTTGCTCACGTAGGTCTTCCAAGTCAGCCAGCGGGATACATCGAGCTTTCTTACGAAAAGATTTATCTTCACTCAGCCAGATCTGATGTCGAGCACTCTTGGCACAGCCCGCATCATAGTCATTCCTTGAGAACATCTCTCACCATTTCAAAGGTGAATCTTGGGGATAGAATTTCACCACTAGACGCCTCCCAGACCACAGCCCTGCGCCCGCCAGCCGGAATGTTCAAACTTGACCAGTAAACGGGGCAAGTCCAAGTCTTTCAATACATTCATGTCCAGGACAATAGGTACTGCTGAACTTACTGGGCTGCAGGTAGAGTTGGACTCATCGGTTCAGTTTGCTCCAGAACTCTCAAACATTGCAAAAGTTCACAACCGAACCCCATTAAAGTCTATGGGACCCAAATTTGAAAAATCAAAAGTCCTCATTTTATTTATTTATTTATTTTTTAAATATGTTTGAACAATCTTGATGATACAGAAAAAGGTCAGTGGAAGCATCAAGAACAGGCAGTACCACCCTCACGGGGAAGTATAAAAACATATCAAATATTTACCAGTGTAATCAGAATACATAGTGACAAGATACAAGAAATCAACTTTACAGATTTTAGATATGATCAAAACAGGACTCTACCTATAAGACCTGAGGAGTGGAAGCTGTTAAACTTGTAACCAGCTAAATAGGAAAGGCTGCCAAGACAAGAACAAATAAAATATATAAGACTAGGGGGGAGAGGAATGTAAGGGGCTTATGAACCAGAAGCATTCCTGGAACTTGAGCTTGCCTAAAGAGTTGGTTAAGTCCGCTCATAGATACCAGTCAGTATAGCGGAACAGTTTCATATGTGACAAGATTTTCTCTGGCGAGAAGGAGAACTCCATGAAGCGGCGCCACCTGGTAATAAAGCAGCGCATGGACTTAAATTTTTGGGTGATAGTGTCTAGTTTCTCCAGAAGGAACAAAGACCTGAGTGCTTGTTTCACAGCAGGCAGTTGAGGCGGGGTAGGATGAATCCAAGCTTGCATAAGAGTCCTGCGCGCCACCAGAAGACAGATGTGTACTCCTTGGGGAAGGCCCTTGAGAGTTACCGGTGTCATCTGGTTGAGTATATCTTCAGAGCTAAAGAAACATAACAGAGGATCTTTAGGCGCAAATACTTGGTAGAGTAGGGAAATATAGTTGCGGACTTGATCCCAGAAGGAGGCGGTTGCTGGACCCTATGGAATAGGGTCGGTCATGAGACGGCACACCAGGGACAGGAAGATTGAGATGGAGCTGCAGAGTTATGACGGAATGGGTAGTAGGCTCGATGTGCAATCTTGAATTGTGTTTCATGCCAGGATTCACAAATCACTAGAGAGCGGACCTTCTGGTATCCTGCAAGGATTAACTCGGGTGAATTCTCTTTGCCAAGAACAGAAATCCATGGTTTGAAGGGTACCAGGCAGTATTTAGAGGCTTGGTGTGTGAGAAGATTTGAGTATATGTCAGACATAGAATATTGAGCAGCGTATCGATGAATGAGTCTTGGAGAGGTTTACGAAGTGTACTGGAACAGGTTTTAAGATAGCTGATTAGCTGGTGATAATGAAAGGCAGGAAGTGAGTAGTGAGCGGAGATTTCTGAAAAGGGTTTGAAGGAGCCACGGGTAATGTCCAGGATGTCTGGGACCAGCCTGAGACTTTTAGCAGACCATTGAGCAAATGCCTTATGTTCTGTAGAGGGTAGGAACATTGGGTTACACAATATAGGCAAGTGACGGGAGATGTTGGAGGGCAAACCATGGAGTCTACAGACTTCTCTCCATGCAATGACAGTATCCCTGATTAACAAATTTGATTTTAAATGAGCAGGGAGTGAGTGTATTTTAGAGTGGATGATGGCTTGGAGATTGAGTGAAGACACCAGGGCGCTCTCCAGCATATAGTTGGTGTAGCGGGATTTCCTTGAAAGCCAGTCCAGACCCTGCCTCAGAAGGCATGCCAGATTGTAGAACCTTAAGTTGGGCAACCCAGCTCCACCTTCACGCTTGGGAAGACATAATTTTTGTAATGCAATTCGAGGCCGTTTACCATGCCAGAGAAAGGCAAGTAAAGCTTTATGGATTTTGAGGACGTCAGAATGTTTCGGTAAGATAGGGAGAGTTTGTAGAGGGTAGAGTAACCTCGCAAAGGATACCATTTTGAAGAGGTGACATCTTCCAAAGCATGAGATAGGATGGGCTGCCCAAGCTTCCAACTCCTGTAGAATCTTAGTAATCAATGGAGGATAATTGAGATTATACAAAGAAGAGTGTTCCCTGCCTATGCGAATGCCAAGATAGGGGATATATTTCTTGGCAAGAAGGAAAGGGGATGAGGCAGTCCACCTGGAGGACGCAGACAAATTTAGTGCCAAGACTTTGCTTTTGTCAAGATTGATCCTGAGCCCAGAGCAGACACGGAAGGTCTTTAGTATGTCTTGGAGCTTGGAGAAATCACAAGAAAGGTCAGTGGAGAAGAGCAATATGTCATCAGCAAATAAAGCCGAGCGAAAAGTTTGATTGCCAATCGTGACACCGCTAATCCCTGAGGAAGAATTCAGGATTCTAGAGAGTGGTTCAATAGCAAGATTGAAGAGAAGAGGGGAAAGAGGGCATCCCTGTCTTGGTCCCTTGGTGAGTGAAATATTGGTAGACATAAAGTCCTGGGTGACAAGTCTGGCCATAGGAGGGGCATACATCTTTTGAATAGAGTTCAGAATTGGACCTGACAAGCCAAACGCTTTCATGACCATGAATAGCCAAGAGAAGCTGATATTATCAAAAGCCTTTTTGTCATCAAGTGAAATTATGGCTATATCCTGGTCTGAGTGGACCTTAGCATGTACGAGGGCCAACAGAACCTTGTGGATATTTTGAGTGGCCGAACGTCCTGGGACGAATCCTGACTGGGCTTGATAGAGGATAGAAGGGAGGAGCTGAGCTAGCTGGGTCATAAGGATTTTAGAGAGAATTTTAGCATCAACGTTAATGAGGGATATAGGTCTATAAGAGCCTGGGAGTAGAGGGTCCTTTCCTTTCTTGGCAATAAGCTTAATGTGAGCTTGCGAACCAGATGAAAGGTATAGTCTCTCAGCCCACATCTCCTTGTAAATGCAGTGTAGTGTGTCTGGGATAAAATCAGCCGTCAGCTTATAAAATTCCGCGGGAAGGCCGCTGGGTCCCGGAGCTTTACCTGTCGCTAAGGATTTGATCGTGAGGTGAATATCTTCCACAGTAATAGGGGCATTGAGCTAATTGAGTTGGAATCAATATAGCGAGGAGCAGACTGATGAGAAGGCCTTGCGCTGATTCATCACCTCAATGGAGTAGTCAGCAAAAAGTAAAAGCGGGTGGTCGTCCACGGAGAAACTTCGGAGGCGTCTGAATTTTTGAAGGATAGCTTGTTTGTCTGCATAGTTGAGGTAGCGGACGATGACCGGTCTGGGCTTGGAGCGGGATTCCAAGGGTTGACCAACAAGATGAGCCAGTTCCACTCGGGGGAACAATCGCTCCATAAAACTGCCCATCGGGCTTTCCCAGGGAGTGAGTTGGGGGAGGGAGTACCTTGGGCGCTGGCCGGTTTTTGATGCGGGTGTTTGAGGAGCGCGGCGGGAGCTAAAGCCTCCTAGCTCCTATCTGTAGGGCGCCGGAAGTCTCCATTTTTGAAGGCTTATATGCAAGTTATTGGCCTTAAAAAGGATATGGGGGCCTGGGTACTGCCCTGGGGAACATGCATGATTTAAACATTTTTGTAATAAAAAAAATTTACTATATATTGGTTTAAGCGCTGCCTTGTCCCATAAGTGTCAAATACTAGCATAAATACAACCGTAAAAACATAAGGTAAATAAAAAATAAACAATGTGGATGATACAAAACATGTGACATTCATAAATTAGTCCATATCCTCGTGTTTCTTCATGCATTCAAATTGTGATAATGGATTGTGCAGTCTTTAACGGTGCCAGGTGCTGTCTCTTTAAATTAAGTGCAAATTGTGTTCCCCTCAGGAGCACACTGCGGGGAGCACAATTTGCACTTAATTTAAAGAGACAGCACCTGGCACAGTTAAAGACTGCACGATCGATTGTCACAATTTGAATGCAGGGAGAAACACAAGGATATGTATGGGCTAATTTATGAATGTCATGTGTTTTAAAGTGCCTTGAAAAAGTATTCATACTCCTTGAAATTTTCTACATTTTGTCATGTTACAACCAAAAATGTAAATGTATTTTATTGGGATTTTATGTGATAGACCAACTCAAAGTGGCACATAATTGTGAATTGGAAAGAAAATGATAAATGTTTTCAATATTTTTTTACAAATATATATGTGAAAAGTGTGGCGTGCATTTGTATTCAGCCCCCTAACCACCTTTTGTTGCAATTACAGCTGCAAGTCTTTTTAGGTATGTCTCTTCCAGCTTTCCACATCTAGAGAGTAAAATTTTTGCCATTCTTCTTTGCAAAATAGCTCAAGCTCTGTCAGATTGGATGGGCAGTGTCTGTGAACAGCAATTTTCAAGTCTTGCCACAGATATTGGATTTAGGTCTGGACTTTGACTGAGCCATTCTAACACATAAATATGCTTTGATCTAAACCACTCCATTGTAGCTCTGGTTGTATGTTTAGGGTCGTTGTCCTGCTGGAAGGTGAACCTCCACTCCAGTCCACTTTGCAGACTCTAATGCCGCGTACACACGGCCGGACTTCCTGACAGAAAAAGTCAGATGGGAGCTTGCGATCGGACATTCCGACCGTGTGTATGCCCCATCTGACTTTTTCTGTCGGCATTTCCGATGGACTCAGATATAGAACATGTTCTAAATCCTTCCATCGGAAATGCCAACAGACTTTAGCCCGTTGGCAAGTCCAGCCGTGTGTACGCGGCATTACAGGTTTTCTTCTAAGATTGCTCTGTATTTGACTCAATCCATCTTCCCATAAAGTCTGACCAAGTTCCCTGTCTCTGCTGAAGAAAAGCATCCCCACAACATGATGCTGCCACCACCATGTTTCACGGTGGGGATGGTGTGTTCAGGGTGATGTGCAGTGTTAGTTTTTTGCCACAGATAGCATTTTGCTTTGAGGCCAAAAGTTCGATTTTGGTCTCATCTCACCAGAGCACCTTATTCCACATGTTTGCTGTGTCCCCCACATGGCTTCTTGCAAAGTGCACACGGGTCTCCTTATGGCTATCTTTCAACAATGACTTTCTTCTTGCCACTCTTCCATAAAGTCAGATTTGCGGAGTGCACGACTAATAGTTTTCCTGTGGACAGATTCTCCCACCTGAGCTTTTGATCTCTGCAACTCCTCCAGAGTTACCATGGGCCTCTTGTCTGCTTCTCTGATTAATGATCTCCTTGCCCAGCCTGTCAGTTTAGGTGGAGGGCCATGTCTTGGTAGGTTTGCAGTGTTGCCATATTCTTTCTATTTTCAGATAATAGATTGAACAGTGCTCCATGAGATGTTCAAAGCTTGGGATATTTTTTTAGAACCTAACCCTGCTTTAAACTTCTCCACAATTTTATCCCTGACCTGTCTGGTGTGTTCCTTGGCATTCATGATGCTGTTTGTTCGCTAAGGTTCCCTAACAAACCTCTGAAGGCTTCACAGAACAACTGTATTAATGCGGAGATTAAATAACATACAGGTGGACTCTACTAATTAGGTGACTTCTGAAGGCAATTGGATCCACTAGATTTTAGTTAGGGGTATCAGAGTAAAGGGGGCTGAATACAAATGCACGCCACACTTTTCAGATATGTGTAAAAAAGTTGGAAAACCATTTATCATTTTCCTTCCACTTCACAATTATGTGCCACTTTGTGTTGGTCTATCACATAAAATCCCAATAAAATACATTTACGTTTTTATTTGTAACATGACAAAATGTGGAAAATTTCAAGGGTTATGAACACTTTTTCAAGGCACTGAATATCATCCGCATTGTTTATTTACCTTTTTTTTAAGGTTGTATTTATGTTTGTATTTATATGACACTTATGGGACCAGGCAGCACTTAAACCAATGTACTGTATAGTTAATTTAAAGGTACAGTACCTTACTAGAGCTGCAGCCGGTCATTACTGTTATTGCACATTGATAGAGGTGTAGATTATCAACATTATTTTCCTAAGAGCAGGAATACACAATTAATAAAAAAAATTTACATAGCTCCAGTTAAAGATGGAGTACAGATGATAAAACAAGATAAATTCAGCTTCACATCAATTTCAGGGGAGATCCACAATTTCTTTTAACATCAGAAATTCCTGCAAAATAACAATCTTACAAATTCTAGGCACATTCACCAGTCTGTTCGAAACGCGATTCTAAAATCTGTGCAACCACACACCACCAATGAATGAAACTTGTACTACTTCAACATGCTTGGCCTAGAATTTCAAATGATGGCTAGATACCACTACTAGCACCCAAATAGACATGAACCTCAATTGTTAACAAGATGGCATCTATGAAACAGAAGGCATTTTGTGTTCTCAAATTTAGCAAGACTGAGTACATAACATAACGGTGCAGCATGCATTTTGACAGCGTTTCGAGATTGATAAATAAAAATAATTTAAGGTGTGCTACAAATGTCAGAAAAAATGTGTTTGAAGGAGTGTTTAAAAAAACATCTTCAACCTAAACACCATACTGTAGCATACTAACATCCTGGTGGGTGAATGTGAAAAATAGCGTCCTGAAAAATTAATACAAAGTAATGTCCAGTTATAAACAATCAGACTCTGTATATCCGTGTAGGTCCTTGCTTCATCTAGTAACATTCCATCTCCCTTGGTGTTTGCACTCACCCAACAGCGGAAAAAAGAAGGGGGGGGGGGCGCTTACCAGATGTGATGGACCCCTATCGCGGGGGTCTTACGAGCTCTGAGATATCGGATTCAACAGGCGGGAACAGCTGATTGTACTTGCGGGCTTGAGATTCCACTTCAGTCCTTCCCGAGCACTGGGATTACCATAGGATCTGTGCCTCTGAGATCGCTCATGACATGTAGGGAGAAATCAAATAGACAGAGGATCCTCCATGGTGTAGTACTTAAACATTCTTCATTAAAATGATGGATTGCTGACATCAAATGTACAACAGAAAGTTCCAAAGAAACAGACAGCTCAGCTGCGATAAAGCTAGCTGGCTGATGTGTGGTGACGTCAGGGCCGGATTAACATAGGGGCTGGTGGAGCTGCAGCTCCAGGCCCCTCCCTCAATATAGGCCCATGGCAGCGGCTTATGAATACCTGTGTGCCTTCCTGAAGGAAGAGGAGCCCTCCGTGCACACATGGAGGAGACAAGTGTTAGTCAGTGCAGCCGAGTCCTGTCTCTGTCGATGCCTGACTCCTATCACAGGATCTGTTCCACTCACACAGATCCTCAGTGTCTGGTAGCTGTCTGGGGGAGGGGCGCTGATGTTCTAACCAGCAGGAGCCCGGGAGGAAGGACATCTCCCATGCTGTTGTTGAATAAGGTTAGTACATTTGTTAGGGAGGTGTTTTATTGTGCTAGGGGAAAGACTGCTGCTTCCCCTCATGTAATGTGCTCTCTTGTGCCCAGTGCCCACCATGTCATGTGCATTGCAGTGCCCCCATGTAATGTGCTGTGCCCACCATGTCATGTGCTGTGCATTGCAGTGCCCCCATGCAATGTGCTGTGCCCACCATGTCATGTCATGTGCATTGCAGTGCCCCCATGTCATGTGCTGTGCCCACCATGTCATGTGCTGTGCATTGCAGTGCCCCCATGCAATGTGCTGTGCCCACCATGTCATGTCATGTGCATTGCAGTGCCCCCATGTAATGTGCTGTGCCCACCATGTCATGTCATGTGCATTGCAGTGCCCCCATGTAATGTGCTGTGCCCACTATGTCATGTGCTGTGCATTACAGTGCCCCCCATGTAATGTGCCCACTATGTCATGTGCTGTGCATTGCAGTGCCCTCCATGTCATGTGCTGTGCATTGCAGTGCCCCCCATGTAATGTGCTGTGCCAACTATGTCATGTGCTGGGCATTGCAGTGCCCCCCATGTAATGTGCTGTGCCCAGTATGTAATTTGCTGTGCATTGCAGTGCTCACTATGTAATGTGCAGTGCCCACCATGTAATGTGCTGTACATTGCAGTGCCCACCATGTAATGTGCTGTACATTGCAGTGCCCACCATGTCATGTGTACATTGCAGTGCCCACCATGTAATGTGCTGTGCCCACTATGTCATGTGCTGTGCATTGCTGTGCCCACTATGTCATGTGCTGTGCATTACAGTGCCCCCATGTAATGTGCTGTGCCCACTATGTCATGTGCTGTGCATTGCAGTGCCCTCCATGTCATGTGCTGTGCATTGCAGTGCCCACCATGTAATGTGCAGTGCCCACCATGTAATGTGCTGTGCCATGCAGTGATCCCACCAAGTAATGTACAGTGCCCACCATGTAATGTGATGTGCCATGTAGTGCCCAGCATGTCATGTGCAGTTCCCACCATGTCATGTGCTGTGCCCACCCTGCCATGTGTTGTGCCCAGCATGTAGTGTGTTGTGCCCACTGTGCAATGTGCTGGGCTGTTCAGCAGTGCCCACCATGTCATGTGCAGTTCCTAACATGTAATGTGCAGTTGCATTGCTCACCATGAAATGTGCTATGCCATGCAGTGCCCACCATGTAATGTGTTGTGCCATGCAGTGCCCACCATGTAATGCGCTGTGCCCACCACGTCATGTGCTGTGCCATGCAGTGCCCACCATGTAATGCGCTGTACCCACCATGTAATGTGCTGTGCCATGCAGTGCCAACCGTGTCATGTGCAGTGCCCACCATGTAAATTACTGTGCAGTGCCCTCCCTGTCGTGCCCACCATGTCATGTGCTGCGCCATGCAGTGCTTACCATGTAATGTGCTGTACCCAGCATGTAATGTGCTGTACATTGTCCACCAGTACCCACAATGGAATGCGCTATGCAGGGCTCACCATGTCATGTACAGTGTCCACCAATTAATGTGCTGTGCTCACAATGTAATGTGCTGTGCTGTGTCATGCAGTGCCCACCATATCATGTGGTGTCATGCAGTGCCCACCTTGTCATGTGCTGTGCAGTACCCACCATATAATATGCTGTGCCCACCATATAATGTGCTGTGCAGTGCCCACCATATAATGTGCTGTGCCCACCATGTAATGTGCTCAGCTGTGCCTGCCATGTCATGTGCTGTGCCCACCTTATAAGGTCCTGTGCCCGCTGTGTGCATGTGCTGTGTTGTGCCCACCATGCAATGTGCTGTGTTGTGCAGTACTAACCATGCAATGTGCTGTGCCCACCATATAATGTACTGTGCCTACCTTGTAATGTGCTGTGTTGGGCAGTGCCAACAGTGTAATGTGCTGTGCCCGCCATGTAATGTGCTGTGCTTCGCCCACCATTAAATGTGCTGTATCCATGTATCCACCATATAATGTGTAGTGCCAACTATGTAATGTACTGTGCTATTCCCCCCCGGTGTAATATACTATGCCGTGCCCCCCACAGACTCACCCCCTCACTCTCACCCCCCCTCTCTCTCTCTCTTTCACCCCCTCTCTCTCTCACCCCCTTCATCCCCCATTCTCTCTCTCTCTCTCTCTCTCTCTCTCTCTCTCTCTCTCTCTCTCACCCCCTTCAACCCCCTCTTTCCTACCACCCTCTCTCTCTTTCACCCTCTCTCTATTCCCCTTTTTCTCACCTCCTCTCTCTCGTCCCCATCTCTCTCATTCAACACCTTTCTCTCTCTTTTCCCCTCCCTCTCATCCCCTCTCTTTCAGCCCCCTATCTCGCTATCACCCCCCCCCCCCTCTCTCTCAACCACTCTCTCACACCCCTCTCTCTCTTTAATTTAATTCAACAAAAAATTGTTTGCGTTTTCATAAAAAGGCCCACCAAAATCCTTAGCACCAGGCCCATGTTGCTCTTAATCTGGCCCTGGGTGACGTCAGGTGGACGGAGCCACGGACCTGACGTCACCACACATCAGCCGGCTAGCTTTATCGCAGCTGAGCTGTCTGTTTCTTTGGAACTTTCTGTTGTACATTTGATGTCAGCAATCCATCATTTTAATGAAGAATGTTTAAGTACTACACCATGGAGGATCCTCAGCCTATTTGATTTCTCCCTACATGTCATGAGCGATCTCAGAGATCTCAGAAACTGTAACACAGTTTCAATATTAAATATAACTATGTGAAATTGGCTCATTCTTTTTGAAACACACTGTACAGTATATGGGAAAAGGGGTTCCCATAAACTGGTTTTAGCCCATTCTAACAAATGAATGGCTTTAATGAGTTTGAGACACTAAATGTGACCATCTGTAGTAAGGTCATAAAGAATAATGTATGCAGGAAAGAAGTAATGAATGTGACCATCTGTGGCAACTAGTTTACATATTTACATATATATATTGTGACAGTGGGAAAGGCGAGGTGATTGACGCTATGTGTCACCTCCCATTTGTTCATATATAGGAAACTAAGGTGGAATCTGGTCCGGGGTTTCCCGGCCACCTTGGCAGGGTTGGTTTCCGAACTGGATTTTTTGTTTCACTGGTGACCACCAGTAGGTAGTATATATAAAGCTGCATGTGGACATTGCTCTGTAAGAGACAGAAAAACGTTTGCAAAATGTTTGTGTTTGGTTCATGACTGGAAGAAGCCCTTACCTGTGAGATACCTGTGAGGAACCTGCAATGTTTAGTTAGTGCCTTGATGGCAAGGATTTACTTTCTGTTTTATTTTGTTTGTTTTCTATGCAACCTTTTAAATAAAACTGGCTACAAGTCAGATTTATAAGAAAAGATCTGCCATTTAGACTGCTTTTTCCCAAGGAAGGTGATCCCCAATTAAGCTAAACCCCACAATATATATATATATAGATATATATATATATCTATATATATATATAGATATAGATATATACATACATACATACATACATACATACATACACACACACACACACACACACACACACACACACACACACACACACACACACACAGAACACAGAGGTTATTACCTTTAGAGTAGCATTAAACCTTTGATTTTTTTTAAATTAAAATAACAAACATGGTATACTTACCTGCTCTGTGCAATGGTTTTGGGGGAGAGTGCCCCCATGGAAAGCAACTTTCCATGGGGGCACCCAGCGGGAGCCACTGGCTCCCACTGCTATCAATCTGCCCACTGAGGAGGGAGACAGCGTCGAGAGCCACTGCTCTCGTCCATGTTGTTGTTGTTGGATCGGATCGGGCTCAGGTATAAGGGGAGCTGGGAGTATCCTGCAGCAGAGAAGATTTTTTTACCTTAATGCATGCTTGAGGCTTTAGAACCACCATAGTTAATAACATAACAACTAATACCAAGTCCTTTGTAAATCAATAATGAATATACAGCCAAAGAAGCAGTCAAACGTACAGCCAGTGTAGCTCAGAGCAGACCATAGCAATCACACATTCCTACACTGATTACAGAGGAGTTAAAAGAACTACATTTACCTAACCAACCTATCAACCTATTTTGGAGGGTGCTACATAGAACAGAAAGAAGAAAAATTTATCTACAACGGTCCAGTTATAAGTAAGTGAAATGGCTACTTTGTTTACTTGTCCTATCCTACATAAAACAGGAGAAAATGTTCTTATATTAAATTGTCTTGATAAATACATGTGACTTTATTTATTGATTTATTTATTTTGTTAAATGCAGGGATATTGTTACTTTGGTTTCAAAACTTGTGCTCCTATTTGCTCCAGTTCACCTGTGTAATGGCATAAATGTAAGTATTTAATTATTTAGCTCAGTTATATATAAATTAATGGAATATTAATAAAAACTTTTAAAGCAGTGATTGGGTGGAAAAAGTTTTGTTTTTTTGTTTGATAATCTGTGCAAAAATCATTTGTTCATTTATAGCTTGTTTTACAGTGCATTAATGAAGGTTTCCATAGTGGTCCTGTGGAAGATAAAAGTATACATAATAATTCCTGAGTTGGAGGTGGGACTTTTCAAGCAGTATTAAACCCAAAAGCAAATATGTATTGTATTACAGATTACCAATTCTTAGATGTGATCCCTGCTTTCACTTTCTTTTTTAGACTTTCTCCCTTCTATTTTCATCTGGTAATCAAGCCAACAAGTCTGTTTTTTTCAAGAGCTCAAGCTCTCCAGCAGAATGTATCAGTTTACATGGAAGACACAAACAATTTAAAACTGGCAGGGGTGGTTAAAATGATCAGCTCCTATTTATTCATGTACACCCTTTATCCCAAAAGAAAATCATGTTTGCTGTAACTGATTATAAAGTGTTAGCTGGAGTTTGGCATCAATTAGTTAGTGTGTTTAATTACTTGCCCACCGCACTATAACAGAATGACGGCTACAGTGAGGCTCCAGAACTCTGGGAGGGCATACACTGACATCCTCCCAGAGTCTCGCTCCCGCACGCCTCCTGTGGCACGCCTGCGGGAACATCCGTGCTTGCCATGTTTACGGGACCCAGCACAGCACGGATCGCGGTAAAGGGCCAATGACAGCGGCCCTTTACCACGTGATCGCTCCATCCCATGACGGAGCGATCACAAATGTCAACAAACCAGGGTCAAAGAAAGTTCAAAGCTCTCCTTTCCTCACACCGATACAGCGTGAGAGGAGAGGAGAGATCGTGTGACAAACTGAGTCCCTAATATATTTAGCAGTGCCCAATAGTCTTCATCAGTGCCCAACAGTGCTACATTAGTGCCATCTGTGCCACAGTAGTTCCATCTGTGCCTCATCTGTGCCACCTGTGCCACCTCTGTGCCACCTCTGTGCTAATCAGTGCCACCAGAGTCACACCAGTGCCACACCAGTGCCCATCAGTGCCACACCAGTGACCATCAGTGCCACCTGTGCCCATCGGTGCCACCAGTGCCCATCAGTGCTCATCTGCGCCTCTGCAGTGCCACATAAGTGCCGCCTGTTCCCACCAGTGCTGCCTGTGCCCACCAGTGCCACGTCTGTGCTAATCAGTGCCACCAGAGCCACACCAGTGCAACCAGAGCCACACCAGTTCCACTACAGTGCACACCAGTGCCACATCAGTGCCACCTGTGCCACACCAGTGTCACCTGTGCCCATCAATGCCACCTGTGCCCATCAGTGTTCATCTGCACCTCTGTAGTGCCACATCACTGCCGCCTGGGCCACCAAAGCCACCTGTGCCCACCAGTGAGGCCTGTGCCCACCAGTGTCACCACAGTGCAATCAGTGCCACTACACAGTACAATCAGTGCCACTACAGTGCCAATTGGTGCCACTGCTTTGCCAATCAGTGCCACCTGTGCCCATCTGTTCCACTACCGTGCCATCAGTGCAACTCATTAGTGCCACTACAGTGCCCCATAGTGCACATCAGTACTCTGCAGTGCAGCCTCACCAGCCACCAGTATGGCAAAAAAATATTTTACCAGTGAGAAGGCCTACCAGTGTCTAAGCATGACCAATGAGAGCAGCAGGGAACTCTCTGAGTCTCAGTCTGATTCGGAATCGGTCTATGAACCCGTGACAAGCAGTGGGTCTGATACGGCATTGGAAGAGGAACGTGTGCCCGTGAAAAGAAGACGTTCTGGCATGGAGCAGCAGCCTACTACCAGCAGGGCCATCCACCTCGAGTGCAGGGCCATCCACCTCGAGCGCAGTGCTGTCCACCTCGAGCGCAGTGCCGTCCACCTCGAGAGCAGTGCCACTGCAACAAAGGCCAAGCACCAGTAGGGTGTCATCTCAGCCCCAAAAGCATAGGGGCCATGCCAGCCTTCAAAACCCCCTGTGGCTTCCTCCTAATTCCGGAGCAGCAAACATCCCCCCTTTCACCGCCCAGCCAGGTGTCCAGGTGAACACCGATGATTTTGCATGCTTGATTTTTTTCATTTGATTTTCACCGAAGTCTTACTATAGTTCATTGTGGCCCAGTGCAACCTCTATGCACAGCAGTACATAGTAAGCAACCCTGGTTCTAGTTACGCCTGTCCCTTTGAGTGGAGAGAACTTACCGTAGAGGAATTCAAAATTTTTTAGGCCTAACTTTTGGGACTTATGAGACTCACAAAAAAATCAAATTGTACTCCTGTTGGTCTACCAACCCCATCCACCACATGCCTCTCTTCTTATCCATTATGCCAAGATCAAGATACCTTATGATTATGCGATTCCTCCACTATAATGACAACACCCAGTGCCTTCCCCGAAATGACCCAGCTTTTGACAAATTATTTAAAATTCGGCCACTCCTAAATCATTTCTCTGAAAAATTCTCCCAGTTATATACCCCCGAACAGAATATCTCCGTGGATGAGTCCCTTGTAAAATTCTCAGGGAGGCTGGGCATCAAACTGTTTATCCCCAGCAAAAGGCCCCGATATAGAGTTAAAATGTACAAACTTTGTGACTGAGCAACGGGGTACATCTACTACTTCCTGGTGTATGAAGGGAAGGAATCCCAACTGCATCCCCCTGAATGCCCAGAGTATATTGGAGCCAGGGGAAGAGTTGTCTGGGAGCTTGTCTATCCACTCCTCGGAAAGGGATTCCATCTTTATGTGGATAATTTTTATACAAGCTTGCCCCTCTTCTGCAATCTTCACCAGAGGGACACCCCAGCATGTGGTACAGTAAGAGCCAATTGAAAGGGCTTCCTGCAAAAACTCATCAATGAAAGGCTATGGCGAGGGGAGACGGCGTCTTTGCGGAACCAGGAGTTATTGGCTGTCAAGTGGAGGGACAGACGAAACGTCCACATGCTCCCGACAATCCATAATGACACCTACGTGGAAGTCTCCAGAAGAAACGGCCCAATTCAGAAACCTGCTTGTATCTATGACTATAATTTGTTTATGGGGGGAGTGGACTTCAATGATCAGATGATTGAACCCTACCTTCTCACAAGAAAATCCCATCATTGGTATAAAAAAGTGTCAATTTATTTTTTCAGTTAGGCCATGTATAACACTTATGTTATTTACAAAATATCTACTGAGACCCCCATATCCTATCTTCACTACCAGGAACAAGTAATCTCCGCACTTTTGTACCCTGAAAGTTCATCAGAAAATATTCGCTCTGATTCCGTGAGCAGACTCCACGAACGCCACTTTCCGGAGAAAATCCCCACCCATGAAACAGGCCACAGATGTCAGAAGAAATGCCAGGTGTGCTCCAGAAGAGGAGTTAGAAGAGACACCACGTATTTTTGTCCCCAGTGTCCTTCCCAACCAGGCCTCTGTATAGGTGAATGTTTCCACCGTTACCATACTTCTCCACATTATTAGGGAAGTATGGTAAATGTAATTCTCATTTCCTGTCATTTTCCTCCACACCCCTTATGCCACTGCACTGAACTGTACATACCTCTGCCTTCTCCGGAACCGAGCCTGGCCTGTTATACGACCAAGCTTCTGCCTAACGATAAACATACCTCTGCCTTCTCTGGAACTGGAGGAGTAGCAGAATATATTTTGGGGTGTCATTTTTGCTATGTACATGCTATGTGTTGGAAATATCTTAGAAATGGACAACTTTGTGTAAAAAAAAAGCGTTTTTATTTTTTTCCACATTTTCCAAAAACTTCTGGAAAAAAATGAACCGTTCAAAAGACTCATCATGCCTCATAGATTATACGCTGGGGTGTTTGCTTTCCAAAATGGGGTCACTTTGTGGGCATTTCCATTGTCCCGGTGCTCCAGGGCCTTCAAAATGTAATAGGTGGTTGAGAGATTGGATGTGTAATTTATGTTCCTAGAACCCCTGAATGTGCTACTTCAATGTTGAGCCTCTTTATGTGGCCAGGCTGTGTAAAAGTCTCACACATGTGGTATCACCATACTCAGGAGGAGGAGCAGAATATATTTTAGGGTGTCATTTTTGGAATGTACATGCCATGTGAGAGAAATAACCTGTTATAATGACAATTTGGTGTGAAAAAAAAAATCTTCATTTTGCAAAGAATTGTGGGAAAAAATGACAACTTCAAAAAACTAACCATGCCTCTTACTAAATACCTTGGAATGTCTACTTTCCAAAAAGAGTCATTTTGTGAGTATACATTTTGGCCCAAATTTATGAAGAAAAATTACTTATTGGCAAAATTTTATAATAGAAAAATGCATTTTTTTTTACAAAATTTTTGGTCTTTTTTCATTTATAGCACAGAAAATAAAAAAACCCAGAGGTGATCAAATACCACCAAAAGAAAGCTCTATTTGTGTGAAAAAAAGGCCGAAAATTTCATATGGGTACAGTGTTGCATGACTGAGTAATTGTCATTCAAAATGTGAGTGCACTGAAAGCTGAAAATTAGTCTGCTTAGGAAGGGGGTTTAAGTGCCCAGTGGTCAAGTGGTTAAATCTGCTAATACATTTAACACTACCCCCCCCCCCCCCCCCCAACTGATAATGCTGCTGTCTGCTATGCTTCCTATGCTCCCTCATTCAGAGTATTGTCTCACTAATACAAGAGGTGTTTCGTAGGGGAAAACAGAGGGAAAAAAAGCCTGAACAAAAAAAGAAAACTAATGTTGCCACCACATCTAATGACTGGTATGCTGCAATATATTACAGTTTTGGTTTTGGGTTTAATACTGCTTTAAGGTGCCAAATATGAGTCTAAGATCATATGATAAAATCATACAATTGTATTTTATTACATATTTAGACAAATATTACGAGACCAAAATGCAATTTCTTGCAGTTCTCTCTTACAAAGCGAGGCCAAATACATGAACCAACTAAAGGCTACTATCCCTCTGAGCCTAAATAACACTTTAGTCTTTAAATTCTTTCTTTAGGAGGACTGGATTATTGATTATCATTGAATAGGCTGTGATTGCTTATTTGAAGGCCATGAGAAAGGGTACATATGCTTTGGGGCATCTGCCCCCCACTGTAATAGGTGTTGTTGAAATAGGTGTTGATCCACATCAAAGGCCATGATACTTAATTTTCAATGTTTAGTCAGCGTGATATACAATTTATATATTTATTTATATATATACAGTAATACCTTGGATTGCGAGTAACGCAGTTAATTAACGTTTCGCAATATGAGCTATTATTTTTTTTAAATCCTGTCTCAGTTTGCGAGCATCTCAAGCCTCTGTGGTGTGCAGTACCGCATTTGGCCATGTATATACATACATACATACACACACACACACGTAGCTCACCCTGTAATCCTTTAATGAGTCGCTGGTCTGATGAGCCCTCTGAGACTTAAGGCTCATACACACAATCCAATTGTTGGCAGGGGATTGTCTGATAACAGACTGTTGTCCTCATATCTGACCTTTGTATGCCCCTTTTGACAATTGTTGTCCAACGTTCGGCCAAGAAATGTTGGATGGCAGGCTAGTAAATTTTCGGTGGACACAAGTACACAAGTCCGTCACACAAAAGTCGAAAACGCTCGGAATCAATGCTCACCAAACATGAAATTAGCAGAAGGGGCCCAAAGGGTGACGCTCAATATCTGAAATTCCTCGTAGCACGTCACTACGTTTATGTTTGTTGGCTGACAATTGTGTGCCGTTAGTATGCAAGAAAAGATCCCGGCACACGTTCTTTGGACAAAAATCAGACGCTCGGTTGGCAAACAATCGGATCGTATGTAGGAGGCTTTAGTCCCTTTTTTCAGATACTGAGCCTCTGCACTTACCACGCTGACACACCCACTCTATTGAATGAGCAACGTAAGACAAACTGTGACCAAGAAAAGATAACACAAATTCCTACACAGAGTCCTTGTTAGGATAATTCCTGTAGTGATTGGAGACCAATGGCCGATAACGTCAGGCTAAGCACAGTTCTTAGAGGCGTGCTTGGTTATGCAATCTTCATCCTTATTTCAGTCCCTGTGGTGGTTGTTGGCAGCTGTTGGTGAAGTGCACGCCAGCTATCACACGCAGAGCGGAGCTTTCAGACTTTACGAGCGGTATAGCCTCAGTGTCGGGCGAGGGCACTTTCAAATGTAAGCAGCCATTTGGCTTTCTGTTTTTAATCGTTTTATTAATAAATGGGATTACACTATTTTAGTCCTTCTTGTATATTTCTATATATTGCCTGACATTCTACTGGGGGAGAGGAAGAGGTCACCCACAAGGCTTATCCATACCATGATAGCAAGCCATTTATTGCTAAAGGCTATAACTGACCTCTTTTTAATTAAAAAGGTCAACATCTTCTGGTATGACATTGACTTACAGAGTACTTTGGGTGTATTACACAGCTGGTGAAGGTCATTTATTCACACAGAGGAAGATTCACTTATATTCATTTGTATATTTTGCAACAGCGGAAGATTTACTTATATTGATTTGCACTTCAATTGCATGTGGACTCTTTTCTATTCATTCATTTTTTTTATTGGAATTTTCATATTGTTTTTCACAAAGACATTATTTTGCTATATATGCAGGGATTGGATGGTTGTAATTCTCTTGTAATATGCACTTTTGGTATTAAGCTTTATACTTACCGTATATTTATTCTTTTTGTATGGTACACTGATGTGTTCACATCAAGTTTGTTTGAGCAAAATTATCTAGATGCTATTCAGCTCATTATTTATATAGATTTAGTGCCCTCCATCACATATATATTCTTCCACTTGCACTAGAATTCCTATCTAGTTTGGGGGTTAGCAGCTTACATTTTTATTTAGTTACACCTATAAAAAAAATTTTGACGCAAGGATACACATATTTTTAAGCACAGTTCTCAGTTCCGTAAGAGACTGAATAGTCTGAACCGTTACACCGATGATAAGTGTCGGGTCACAAGTCAAGGTCGGTGCAGGAGAAAAGTTTCGTAGTCTGGATCACAAGCCAAGGTTGATTCCAAGTAGCAATAGAGGTAGCTCGAGGGAGCAGGCAGGATATGAACCACAATAATCTGGCAACAAGAAGTGCAGAGACATGGCTTATATGAGAAAGTTCATGGGAGGAGCAAAGGGTTCAAGGTTCAACAGAAATCAAGACACAAGGCAGGGTTGTCCACTGGATCAGGCAGGGTGCTTTTCAGCATCTCAGGTAACTCAGCGAGAAGAGTCATTGCCAGACACAGAAGAGGTGCCAATGTTTGTGTGCTAGAAACAACACTACCAGTAACTGGGCCCAGATTTTTACCAATCAGCTTAAGCTGTAACAGAGACACCTAGAGTAACATAAGGGCAGCCAGAAATGGATAACATAGAAACCCCATCATTTATGCTGCCTTGGAGTGAGTTTGCTAGGTCCTAGTCTACCTTTAGGACTTCAGTTTTCGGGAAGATGGAAAATTGCTAAAGTCTATGTAAACACCATGAAGCAAGGAGGAACAATCCCCAAAAAAGAAAGTTATTTCTGCTGACATGGTAGGAGACCTTATGGTGGTGCACTGATGATGATGCTACAGTAAGTGGCTTCCTGATGACTCCAGTTCAGGGAGATTGGGACTTAATAAAGTACTCTGAAGGGAGGAACTTGACTAAGGCTTAACAGTAGTGAAAAGACCAGCAACATGTGTAGAGAGGATTTAAATGGATCTTAACTAGTAGGGTAATCCAGAACAGGGGGTATGTCACTTCTCAGTGGTATGCGGCATAACTGCAGTAGTGTCTAAGGAATCGGATAGCATAATTTGTTAGTTAGAGTTTTGCTTGGTTTTGTGGTGCAGAGTGTTTGGCGGGTTGGCAACCCTCTCACCAATCCTATGCTTCAGTTGTGGGCACCTATGGCAGAGGGGCCCCTCATGGATCAGTGGCTTTACTCTGGTGAATCTGCTGTGTATGGCTGTGGATGCAGATGATGACCAGTGAACCTGCCCTGTCTGGCTGTGAATGTAGATAACCCGCTTTGTATGACTGTAGCTGAAGATGCTTAGGTCGCACTATTGGTCTGGGTTTTTGTTTCTTTCCCCGGCCTGATGCCAAGTGCCTCAATCCTTCCCGAGCAGCCCGCTGAATTCTCCTCCACTCCCCCTACCCCTGGGCTGCATAGCTCCCTGGGAATTATCATTTCCTTAATGGTAGGATGCAGTGCCGCTTGAAACTATTTCTCCCAAAATCCTTGGCTTAACAAATCCTCCTCCCTCCAGTCTGAGGTCGGCAAATCCAGAGTGGGCATAGAAAGTCAATGAAGCATAGCTTTCAAACATGCTGGGACTTGTTGTCCCACAATGATAACTCTGAAGTTAAAGTTTGTCTTTAAAGTGTAACTAAACCCACAACAGTAAAATCAGTCTGTACAGGGGGTCCCCTACTTACAAACATCCGACTTACAAACGACTCCTACTTACAAACGGAGGGAGACAACAGGAAGTGAGAGCAAATCTACCCCTAGGAAGGGAAATTCACTCCTGTAAGAGCTATTATGGGGAAAAGGTACCTCCACTGATGCTTTATCACCAAGGCTTGTTTCCACAACAACCCAAAATTTTCAAAATCCAATTGTCATTGGGACAGAAAGGGAGGTGAAATCTTCTGAACAGGGGCACACACAGCAAAACAAATGTTACAGGGGTGTTAACCCTTCCCTATGCTATCCAAAAAGCTTAAAAATAGTTTTTTTGGCTGGAGCTACACTTAAAAAATGTACCTGTTCCGACTTACAAACAGATTCAACTTAAGAACAAACCTACAGTCCCTAACATGTTTGTAACCCGGGGACCCCCTGTATATGCAGTAAAGCATGTTTGTTATACTCACTGTGGAACCTAAGGCTGTTTGATCTTGTCTCTCTGATCTTCCTCTTCTTCACTGTCTCAAAAAAAAACAACCTGATATTTACAGAGCCAGTGGATGGGCTGCACGTGCTCAATTTAGTGTGTATTGCTAGAGAGTTTTATTTTTCTTGGGAGGGTGTATATGATCAGCACAGTGCCAAACAGCACTGTCCAGACAGAGGATCAGGGGAGAATGAAAACTCCTCCTACAAGGTTTACTAGGAACTGATAGAAGTCACAAGGCTGCTATATTCTGCTGATGAGAAAAGGTATTTATCAGTTTATATTTACTAAAATTATTGCATTTCCATGTTCTGTGTAGTGTGGGAGACCAGATATAGTGAATGCAGGTTCTGGGTTTAGTAACACTTTAAAGCGAAGTTCCACCCATTTTTTTCTCTTTGGCTGTGCTGCATGCCCTTAGCTTAGTTTTCACAATGGCCTTTTTTTTTTTTTTTTTTTTTGCTGTTAAATACCTGTCTTTTCTATTTATACATTACTTCCTCCTTGCAATCGCCTAGGCGATTCACAAGTATTCCTGGGCTATTGGTGTCATGTATTCCATGACTCCTTGCGAATCGCCTACTGCCAAAATCTTGCGTATGCAGGGAGAGAGAGGAGCTGTCAGAATTCATTGGTGATGTCGGGGGTGGGAGGGACCGAGCAGCTATCGGACACCAGCCAATAGGATGGGGTCAGGGCGGTCCGCTACGTGTATGCGGCTACGCCCCCTTTCTTAAGAAGCCCAATAATTGGCTGGTGTTCGATACCTGCTCGGTCCCGCCCACCCCCGACATCAGCGATGAATTCTGACAGCTCCTCTCTGTCCCTGCACACAGTTACATTACAAGTCTGCTCAATGTTATCCGGTCTCAGCGCGAGCTACACATTATCACTATATCAAGTATATATATACTTGATATAGTGATAATGTGTAGCCTGCGCTGAGACCAGATAACATTGAGTAGATTTGTAAAGTGTTTTTCCTCATGCTTCAGCACTTTCCTAATCTTTCCAATCAGCTGCCCATTACCCTCTCTTGGAAATCCATCAGTAATCCACAGTATATTGCAATGTGTGTGACCTGTTCAAACAAAACAGGATCCTCAAGACTGTGAAACGAGTTCTTTTGAGTTACTATGGATCAATACTATTGATCAGATGCTCATTCTGCTTTAATAAAAAGGAAAATCAATGGTTTGCATATCTCCTGATTAAATCTATATCTCCAGACTCCTTCTATTAGACACAAGGGCAGCAGGCAGAACAGACGTCAAATTTCTTTTCAGCGCTGAGATTACTGATGGATTTCCAAGAGAGGGTAATGAGCGGCTGATTGTAGAGATTAGGGAAGTGCTGAAGCAGTAGGAATTACACTTTACAAGTCTGCTCATTGTTATGCGGTCTCAGCACAGGCTACACATTATCACTATATCAAGTGTATATATATATATATATATATATATATATATATATATATATATATATATATATATATATATATATATATATACATATATATATATATATATATATACAGTGGGGACGGAAAGTATTCAGACCCTCTTACATTTTTCACTCTTTGTTATATTGCAACCATTTGCTAAAATCATTTAAGTTCATTTTTTTCCTTATTAATGTACACACAGCACCCCATATTGACAGAAAAACATAGAATTGTTGACATTTTTTGCAGATTTATTAAAAAAGGAAAACTGAAATATCCCATGGTCCTAAGTATTCAGACCCTTTGCTGTGACAGTCATATATTTAACTCAGGTGCTGTCCATTTCTTCTGATCATCCTTGAGATGGTTCTACACCTTCATTTGAGTCCAGCTGTGTTTGATTATACTGATTGGACTTGATTAGGAAAGCCACACACCTGAGCCACACTCAGAGCAAATGAGAATCATGAGGTCAAAGGAACTGCCTGAAGAGCTCAGAGATAGAATTGTGGCAAGGCACAGATCTGGCCAAGGTTACAAAAAAATTTCTGCTGCACTTAGGGTTCCTAAGAGCACAGTGGCCTCCATAATCCTTAAATGGAAGATGTTTGGGACTACCAAAACCCTTCCTAGAGCTGGCCGTCCGGCCAAACTGAGCTATCGGGGGAGAAAAGCCTTGGTGAGAGAGGTAAAAAAGAACCCAAAGATCACTGTGGCTGAGCTCCAGAGATGCAGTTAGGAGATGGAAGAAATTTGTAGAAAGTCAACCATCACTGCAGTCCTCCACCAGTCGGGGCTTTATGGCAGAGTGGCCTGACGGAAGCCTCTCCTCAGTGCAAGACACATGAAAGCCCGCATGGAGTTTGCTAAAAAACACCTAGGACTCCAAGATGGTCAGAAATAAAATTCTCTGGTCTGATGAGACCAAGATAGAACTTTTTGGCCTTAATTCTAAGCGGTGTGTGTGGAGAAAACCAGGCACTGCTCATCACCTGTCCAATACAGTCCCAACAGTGAAGCATGGTGGTGGCAGCATCATGCTGTGGGGGTGTTTTTCAGCTGCAGGGACAGGATGACTGGTTGCAATCGAGGGAAAGATGAATGCGGCCAAGTACAGGGATATCCTGGACGAAAACCTTCTCCAGAGTGCTCAGGACCTCAGACTGGGCCGAAGGTTTACCTTCCAACAAGACAATGACCCTAAGCATACAGCTAAAATAACGAAGGAGTGGCTTCACAACAACTCCTGACTGTTTTTGAATGGCCCAGCCAGAGCCCTGACTGTAGGCAATTACGGCTTCTAAGACCACCCAGATAGGTTCAGGTAATGCAGGAAGACCTCCGTTGACCCCCAGGCCTGGAGATATCAATAAAGTGACACAGGAGACAGGTTTGCTTAGCCACTTAATGACATCTAATTTGTATTGGTCAAAAGGGACAGTATTTATGCAGTTTGAGGGATGGGAGGAGTTTTACTAACCTTATACATGTCATTGAGATGAAAATAGGTTCAGTTAATATTTAACTATTAGCTGGTGTTATAAGACAAAATCTTGCATCATTTCTACTATATATGTATTTCTTAACAAGTGAAGGACACACTAATCTTATCAAGAACAAACATGAGCTAGGCCAAACTCCATATTCTAGCTAAAATGTATAGGCAACCTTGAGAAGGTTTTCTATAGATAACAGCTTAAAGATAATATTGGTTTCAGTTAAAACTCACATTTGAGTTTTCTCAATTTTCCTGTAAAACTAAAATGGTGTCTTAAAACTAAAATGGAGTCCCTCATGATATGTGCTATGTTCTTTACAATCCCCTCTTTGAGACATTATTTATATGGCTCACTATCTTTCACAGTTATGTAAATTTTCTTCTATCATAATACATACTCAGATAAATTCTATTCGCAGCAGCAGGATCAGGGGTTCGGGATGCCTTAACAATTATACACATTATAAGCTTATAACAGGCATATAGGAACAAAACAAAAAGAGCAATCATAATTATAGTTATGGCAGCACTCTTTATCCATGCCAAAATTCCTATCCCAGAACTTAGGTTTGCAAAAGGATCCCATGTCTTAGCAATGTTTCTAGCTTCATCTTGTAATTTGTTTACTTCTTTCCGGTGTTGTGCAATTATATCATAATAATCTGGTACCTCCATACTTGTGTTATGAAACCAGGTACAACACTCATAATCTTCTGTGTTTTCACATAACCCAGTTAAAGCAGCACTCATGCTTTCTATGGCTAACTCGTGTAGTTCTAATTGTTTTCTAATTGCCCTAGTTTCTATATTTAATTTAGTAATATCATCAGAATTCTTTTCCATTATTTCATCAATGATTCCAGTGTAATTATTCAACCTTTTCATTAAGTCTATTCCCCACCCAGTCCATGAGGGGAACCAAGCCCATGCCTTATCCTTTGTAAGAAATAACTCCCTTTTATTGCGGTGTTTGAGGGGGTACCTAGGATGCATGCTAGCTTCAAGGAGGTGTCCTCCCTTGCTATCTCCTACTACGCCCATGATGGGGACTAGGGATGCAAGATAACACCATCCTTGGGGTTCGGTGGGGATCCAAGGGTGACAGATTTTTCCACAACAAATATAAATACTGTTTCCTAGAGCTAAGGATCGTTTGTTGAATATTGTCATCATTTCATCAGAAAAACTGGAAAAAGTTAAACTCGACAATAATTGTCCTACTGTGGAAGTGGAACTGGAGTTAAGAAAGTTTATTAGAGTGGTGTTTAGGGCAGGTTCTGAAGTATGAAAGAAAGGGCTTTCAATTGAAGTCATTGAAAAATTAATATTAGCTTGTTGGCAAACTTCAGCTCTATTTGTGGAGTTTCCCAGCCTAAAACACCAGTCTGGGGAATGACTTCTACCAGTGATTTGGAAAGTAAGGGTATTATTTGAAAGTGTTCTTATGACTTCTGTGAGGACGACAGGAGGTGTGCCATTAAGGAGTGGGGTGAAGTTTAGAGGTACTGCCATTAAGGGGATTCTAGCAGTGCTAGGATGGAGTTTACTACATATCCAACATTTTTCAAATCCAGATTTCTGGGCGTAGCTATATTTAAACTTCAATAATAACATTTTATCTGTAAAACTTTCTGAGTTTTCATTTCTCTTGTGTCTGTCATGTGTATTATTCTGTTGTAGAGTGTTAGAGGCCCCACAAATACCCTTTATGAGTCCCAAATCTTCAGAATAATAAATACAGTTAGTTATCAGCCAAGTTGGCAGGAACACAATCAGGGCAGCCCAGCATAGGAGGCACAAGGCTTTCCCAGAAGTCCGTGGTGAAATAAGCGACGTCATCTTGTTCAGAGTCTTGACCACCTGCTTCACTCTGTTTTCGAGGATTTATATCACCTGCTTCACCTCTCTGTGCTTTATCTTTGCCTTGCTTCTTAGGGTCCTGGTTGACCTTCTTTACGCGACTTGCATGAATCCAGGCCTGTTGTCCTTCTACCAAAATAGCTGTGCGGGTGACTGCGATCACTGTGGTTGGGGGTCCGAAGGGAAACTCTTGTTTCTTGGTGCGGTTCAATCTCTGGACCACCACGGTGTCACCCACCTGGAAAGGGTGTGTAGGTTCCTGTGAAGAAGAAGGAGAGGTGCGAGCAACATTCCTTTCAACTTTATCCAAAGTTTCAATAAGTTTTTTTACATATTCTTCCTGAATAAGATCTAGGTCCCCTCTTTCTAACATAAGTGGCTGTCTGGCCCATGGGGTGGGGAATGGCCTACCCATTAAGACTTCAAAAGGAGAGTATCCTGTCTTTTTAGAGGGTGTCATTCTTACCTCGGCTAGTACAGCTGGTAGGACCTTCTTCCAATTTGCATACGTACCTCCAGTGGCCTTCCTGATCTTATCTTTAATGGTTCTGTTCATCCTTTCCACTATACCTGAACTCTGGGGGTGGTAAGGAATATGAAACTTCCATTCTATTTTCAGTGTTTTTACCAGGTCTTGACAAACTTTGGCCACAAATGCAGGACCATTGTCAGAGTTGATCTGCAGTGGGCAACCCCACCTTGGGATAATTTCTTGTATCAGAATCCTCACTACTGTTTGTGCATCTTCCTTTGTAGTTACAAACAATTCTATCCATCTTGAAAACATGTCCACTATTATTAGCAAATATTCCTGTCTTTTACCTAGTTTGGGCATGTGTGTAAAATCTATCTGCAGATGAGTGAATGGTGTAGATGGATATATCAGATGTTCGTGTTTTGCTTTGTGAGGGTTGCTAGGGTTATTCCGAATGCATGTGATGCATCTGGAAACATATGCCTTAACGAGAGAGGGAAGACCTGGAATGTAAAAATCCTTATCCAAAAGTTCACATGTGACTTTCCACCCTCTGTGACCTATCCCATGGTATTGTGAAATAAAAATGGGTGCACTGGCTACAGGGATACATGGTCTCCCCTCTTGGCAGACAAGGTCAGTTTCTGGGTTTGTCTGCACACCTATTGAGTTCCATTGCTGGATGTCTTGGTCTGTGGCATATGCTTGGAGATCACGCAATGTTTGATCCAAAAGAGGAATTTCTGGTGAGAGTAATGGCATTTGTATGTTTGCAGGCTGTGTGGATGCTGCTTCTTTTGCTGCTTTGTCAGCTAAGGCGTTGCCTTTGGCTATGTCATCCTGTTGCCCTGTATGTGCCCTACAGTGTAGTATAGCTATGGACCTTGGTAATTGTATAGCTTCTAACAGACTTGTGACAAGCGTGGAATGAGAGATGGATTTACCGTCTGCTGCTATGTAGCCCCGCCTTTTCCATATGACTCCAAAATCATGCGCGACACCGTACGCGTACTTGGAGTCTGTGTAAATGTTTACATCCTGCCCTTCAAAAAGCTGACAAGCTCGAGTAAGGGCTATAAGTTCTGCAGCTTGTGCTGATTGGAATGGGACAGGGTTTGCTTCCAGTATTTTATCAGGCAGCTGAACAACAGCATACCCTGCATGGTATGTGTTATCATTTGGTCTTGAACAAGACCCATCCACAAAGACATTCTGTGCTCCAGGGAGAGCAGTTGAAGACATGTCTGGTCTCGGGGATGTGTCTTGGTGGATGAGGTCCATGCATTCATGTTGAGGCACTACCTCATCTTCTTCACCTTTCAAGCCTAGCAAGGCATTCAGGATTGGAGCTGGGCCAGAAGTGGGAGAGGCATATTTGATCTCAAGTTTTGGGTTAGAAAGTAAAATTACTTCATAACCGCTCAGCCTCTGGGCTGACATGTGCTGGGTATGGATGTTCTTTAGTAGAATGGATACATTGTGAGTGGTGTGTAGTGTGGTGGCATGCCCTAGAGTGAATGATGTAGCCATTTCCACCACCATCGCACAGGATGCCAGAGCTCTGAGACACGCCGGCTGAAATTGAATGCAAAGATAGGCTGTGTCTCTTCGTCAACAGAAACTGAAAAAAATGCATTACAAAGGTCAATGACCGAAAAATACTCTGCATCGCATGGTATGGAGGTTAAGAGTGATGGCACGTCAGGCACTATGGGAGCGATGGGTATCACTAGGTTGTTTATAGCTCTGAGGTCTTGTACAAACCTGTAAGAGCCGTCTGGCTTCATTACTGGGTTAATGGGGGTGTTGTAGGGTGACAGTGTCTCTTTAAGAATTCCTAGCTGCAGGAACCTTTCCACCATTGGGGCCACTCCTTCCTCTTTTTCTTTTGAAATTGGGTATTGTTTGTGATAAACCGGCTGTGCCCATGATTTTAAAGCTGCCTTGTATGGGGTACAAGAAATAAGACCTACATCCAAGGAGCTTTTTGACCATACCGGATCATCTGGTGGAGGGAGATCACTATCCTCAGTGTAATATATTGGTATTACCTTGGAGTGTACGAAGACCCCTCCTTCAGTAGTCATTTTCAGTGTTATACCCAATCTTCCCATCAAATCTCTACCCAAGAGATTCACAGGACAATTTGGTATAATCCTGAAACAATGATGCAAGACTGTTGCACCTCCCCTTTCAACATCACTTACTGGTAAAGGTGGTGTTTTGTATGTTTTGGTAAGTATCCCATTAATTCCCATAGAAGGTTCAGCAATTTTAGTCTCACCTCTGTAGTAGTCCTCACTGAGGGTGCTCCGAGTTGCCCCTGAATCGGTTAAAAACGGAACAGGCTTATGTTTGACATATAGGGTCACAATTGGTTGTTCATTGTAAGAGTGTGAGATCAAAGGAAATGCTGGGATACTACCTTCCGGGCAGCTTCATTTTAGTTGCTGTTGATTCCACTGTATAGGGAATCGGGGACCCTGTTGCTTTGGGGCAACTTGATTTGGTTGGCTAGATTGGGGTCCCTGTGTATGCATTTGATCTTGATCTTGAGTATTTGGGTTATTCCATTCATAAGGACATTGATTTCTCCAGTGACCCTGTTGTCCACAGTTAAAACAACATGTGCGGGACTGCTGGGGTGGTCTGGAAAAACCATGCCCTCTCCCTCTTGTTCTTCCTCTTCCTCTGCCTCTGTTTCCACTGCCCCATTGTCCACCATTATCTTGGGGAGGCTGAGTTCGCACTCCACCCTGATAAAGGCTACTCACTGCTTTCTCTTTTATTACATCAAAACACCCTGCTGCTTCTTTCTGTATTAAAGTTTCCTGAAATTGGTCAATCGTCTGTGTGGTCCATTCAGATATCATCTGTTTCACCACCAAGGCGAACTGGGGTTTTAGATTATTCATAAAAGTTTGAATAAACAAAGCTCCCACATCAGTAGTTGTAGCTAATCCAGCTTCTGTTGTCCAATTTTCATGAAACCTTTTCCAGAATTCAACTACAGTTTCTCCTGACTTTTGTTTGCATGCTATGGCAGTAGAGAGGGAACTTTTATTTTTAAATACTCTCATCATTTCAGTCTCTAATTCTGTCCACATGGCGTCCCTACCTGGTACTGTGTTTAGCCCATATGCTCCCGCGTTTCCAGTGTCAATAGTGTTTATACTTGGAACATTTGCCCAGCTCCAGGAACTGGTGTGTCCTATGATACCATCAATGATAAGACGCATGTCTTCCTGTGTGTAATTTCTACCCTTACATGCCTTTTTTAAGTAAGTTAAAGTGCCACCTGCAGAGGCGGTGGGTTTGGGGCAATGTTTTACTATCCTGTCAATGTCCTCAATGTCTATTACCTTTTTTAATAATTCATTTCCAATGGTCATGAAAGGTGTTTGAAGGTTAGTGTTACTATATACAGTTCCACTCTTTGTTTTAGGGGGACTAAGTATTCTATCCCCTTTAACGTCTTCTTCCTCCTGCTCTTGGCCAGGTGGTGAAACTACCCCTCCTATAGCTCCCTGATCATCTTCTGGTTCCCCTACCTCGACTCGGGCCCTCTGTGGGTGCTGTCTATCTTGTTGTGGAGCGGGAGGCATCTGCTGTTGTGGTTGTGGAGCGGGGGGGACCTGCCGTTGTCTGGTTGCATAATGTCCAGCCAGAAGATCAATATCTTCCTTTCTTAAACTTGGATAGACATGTACATATGCGGGTGGAGGATGACTGACTATTGGCAGGGGTGAGGCTATTGGGTCAGGGACAAATCTCTTTTTATCGGCTTCTTCTCTATGTTTCTGGTCATAATCTTCCTTACTTAAACATTTGGTGGGCTTTTTCTGTTTCTTATTATCCCTCTGAAACCAATATGGGGCGTATTTTAACCAGTTCTCTCCTCCCTTTTCCATATAATCCATATCCCATTGAGGATCCCCGGGGTACCAAGGGAAAGCTCTCTTATCTCCTAAACACAATCCTTTTATCATATCTATGTGAAATTCATCATTAGCGCCATCCCGGGGAAAAGGATCTACACTGTGTATGGCTTCGGTCCATCCCGCTAAATTTGAAACCCATGGGACTATGAATTCATAATTAGTACCACAAATTCTGGCTACAAAATCCTTACACGTTTCTCCTGGATTGGGAAGAGGGGGAGGATCTTCTTTACCTTGTTTCTGACCCATATTGACAGTGGGAGTCGACTGTTCTTACCACCCAGTCTTCTGACCCACACACACACAACAGATTATCTTATAACTTCTAATGCGATAGATAAGAAAAAGCAAAGGATTTTGGGGTCACCGGAGTCTATTTCCTCATTAACCACTTCATATCCCTTCCCAAAAGGAATGTCTCTATATATGTGTATGCAGTACTGCTTATCTTTGTGGGTTTCCCAAAAACCCTCTAATATTAACCTCTGGCGTGGTTCTTATCCCCTACTAATTTACGGGTCTAAAAAGCTTTAATCAGAGCTGAGGCAAGAAATATTTCGTCAATAAAGACAAAATGAAGACTTACCTTCAGATATGATTTTATTTGGCTTTTTTTCCCGGCGAGCCCCCAGATTTGTTAGGAGATTACGGCTTCTAAGACCACCCAGATAGGTTCAGGTAATGCAGGAAGACCTCCGTTGACCCCCAGGCCTGGAGATATCAATAAAGTGACACAGGAGACAGGTTTGCTTAGCCACTTAATGACATCTAATTTGTATTGGTCAAAAGGGACAGTATTTATGCAGTTTGAGGGATGGGAGGAGTTTTACTAACCTTATACATGTCATTGAGATGAAAATAGGTTCAGTTAATATTTAACTATTAGCTGGTGTTATAAGACAAAATCTTGCATCATTTCTACTATATATGTATTTCTTAACAAGTGAAGGACACACTAATCTTATCAAGAACAAACATGAGCTAGGCCAAACTCCATATTCTAGCTAAAATGTATAGGCAACCTTGAGAAGGTTTTCTATAGATAACAGCTTAAAGATAATATTGGTTTCAGTTAAAACTCACATTTGAGTTTTCTCAATTTTCCTGTAAAACTAAAATGGTGTCTTAAAACTAAAATGGAGTCCCTCATGATATGTGCTATGTTCTTTACACTGACTTAAACCCAATTGAGCATCTCTGGAGAGACCTAAAAATGGCTGTCCACCAACGTTTACCATCCAACCTGACAGAACTGGAGAGGATATTATATAGAGGCATTACTGAGCATGTGCGAGATTTGGTGTTGGTGGTGCATGATGGGTAGACAGCTGCAAACAAATCGAGGAAATTAACACGAGAGGGCTTAAGATGCCCACAACTAAAATGGAACCTGCCTGCTTCCGCGATCAGTAAGTAACTAACTATTTTTAAAGAAAGTAAAAGTGCAAAAAATATGATTCATTTTATCATTTACAGGTTGAGACAATTACAGAGCAGTCTTTACAAAAAAATGTTTGGGAACTGGAACTCCGCTTTAACTTATTTTACCCAGAGGGGAATCTTAGTGCCAGCCCCTGGCTACACACTCCCTCCTACTAAATCTCTTTGGTCCCCAAAGATAAAGTTAACTCATTTGATGATTATTTATCACATAGAACCAACAGATTATTGCCAACAAGAATTAAGCTGGGTACACAAAAGCCAAAAAACAGCCAAAAATGGTCAGTTTGGCAGAAACCTGGTGACTTTCAGCATGTATGTACAGCAAATCCAATCCGAAAGAAGCCGGTCTCATGACCATGTATGCTGGAAAAACCAATGGCTGGGAGCACTGATCACTGTGTTCTGGCAGGTGGGTAGTCCCCCTGTCAGAACACAATAGCTCAGTGGGGAGATTGCTGCACTAACACCGAATGTGTTAGTATGTTAGTATGTTTTTTTTTTGTTCAGCCTGCTGGGTTGAACAAAAAAAACTTCCTGCATGTACCCAGCATTAGTCAACTACAAAAATACAAATAATCCTCATACCCTCTTATATCCAACAAAGGACAGGCTGTGAGGGGCTCGGTTTGCGGACTAATAATTTCGGTATAGCACTGCGGGGTGTGTCAGAGAGTGAACATAAGTCATCCCTTTTTAGTTAGAGAGAGAGAAGTTGGCTTGTCATCACTCCTCTGGATGGCATGTATAACTTCTGCAGAGCTCTCTCCCAGCATGTTATGTATCAGTTTACCTGGAGGCCCAATAGTCCTTTTGTTGAGTGGTTCCAAATGCACTGTCCATGTTGTTTCACCACTTGACATGCTACTGAAGACTCTGAGCCTGTAGAATCTGCAAGACAGTCTCTTGGTTAAATGGCTGATGAGTTTAAAGTGGGTTGGATATGTAGAGGCTATGAATTTTGTTTCTGGTGTGGAGGGGGCATTTGTTGTTGTTGTTTCTGTTGGTGGCGGCTGTAGGCAGTCCAGCTACAGTAGGTTTTTTTCATCTTTACTGTACTCATTTTTGTAATCTAAGCTAGTCTCCCTTAGCTTGTGCTGTGGATGTGTTTTTTTACATGGTACCAGGTTGTGTTTGCCAGTAAGGTCCAGCTTTCTGAGTAACACTCAATCCCCTGCTTGCAAGCCCTGAATCTTTACTCTGGGATCATAGTATTTCTTATTTTGCTGTCGCCAGGCATCTGATAGGGCGGCACAGTGATGTAGTGGGTAGAACTCTCACCTAGCAGTAAAAAGGGTCGCTGGTTCAAATCCCATACCACGACACTACCTGCCTGGAGTTTGCCTGTTCTCCCTGTGCCTACGTGGGTTTCCTCCGGGTACTCCGGTTTCCTCCCACGCTCCAAAGACATGCTGCTAGGTTAATTGGCTTATGTCCAAAATTGGCCCTAGTATATGAATGGGAGTTGGGGACCTTGGATTGTGGGCTCTTTGAGGGTAGGGTGCAATGTATGTGTGGAGAGCTTCGTAAATTGAAGGCACTATATGGGTACCTTAAATATATAGGGATAATTGTAGACACGCACCCACACTCACTCAGGTTGAACTGGATGGACTGGTGTCTTTATTCAACCTTACTAATTATGTAACTATGACCCTAGAGTAGGGATATTGAATTAAAGTTTACGGAGGCCCGATCAGTACAATTTCCTTCCACCCGAGGTGTGAATCGCGTATTTGTGTGATGACTCAGATCCTTCACATCACAGTCCCCTTTCACTCAAATCACAATCCCATTCATTTATTAGGCCCTCTGCCCCCCCCCCCCCCCCCCAGAATATCACAATACCCTTTTCACATCACAGTTTCTCCTTTACAGTGGTGTCCTCATTCCACGTCACATAAAACCCCCCCTCTATTCACAGCAGTGTCCTCAGCCCAGCTGCACATCACCCCCCCTCCATTCACAGCAGTGTCCTCAGCCCACCTTCATGTCACCCCCTTTCCCCACAGTGGTGTCCTCTGCCCCCCTTCACATTACCCCCCCAGCAGTGACCTCCGTTCTATCTTTCACACAATCCCCACTACAACAGTGTTTTTTGTTATCCCCTTCACACTTAAAATACCAAACATGTTATACTTACCTGCTCTGTGCAGTGGTTTTGCACAGGGCAGCCCGTATCCTCCTCTTCTCGGTTCTCTGGCTGGAGCTCCTGGCCCCTCCCTCCCATTGAGTGCCCCCCCCACCTCAGCAAGCACCTTGCTATGCTATATATACAGCCGGCTGGACGCTGAGGTCTCCTCTCCACCCTGTGATTGGACTGTGAAGGAGAAACAGCACACTAATAAGCTAAAAGCTATCCTCCTATGCAGTGCACCAAATTGGCTCCTTGTGCTGCTTCTTCCTCCCTCTCTCTAAGCTCTGCTGTACAGACTGTACAGTGGACTGCACGAGGCTGATACCAGATCACTTTTAGACTTTCCTGTGGCTGTGACCTCCCCTCGGCCATCCGGACCGGCAGTCGCGATTTGGGCTACAGAGGAAAGATCCCCCTTGAGATCCGGGGTTTCTGGGACTAACCATCGTCCAACAAGGATCTCTGAGCCTGCTTGATTCGGTATCACCGGCATCCAAATCCACTTCCTCTGGTAAGCGTATTTTATCTATTTCCAGTTCAAGATCGTACAACCATTGATATACAGATGAGAAGATTTCCACACCAGTTCAATATATTCCACATACAGCTCATTCTGGGACTTTTGTTTTTTGGTTTACGGTTATACATTTGGACATTATCGTATCTTACTTTTCATTTATTATTTTACATCATGTCACATGTGTTCCATCTATGTGCCTTTTCCAATGGTTTTTATCACTGATGTGTCTACTACCATTGGTTATCATCATTAGCGCTACATTTTATTTTTATTTGTGTTTATAATATTGGTCATATTTTATGTAGCTGCTTTTTATATATTGGGTTAGTGCAGTGTTATTTATTTTTAGCTTGCTATGGGAGCACCCAAGCCAACATGGGGCTCAGGGAAGTATTAGGGGGCTGAGGGGGCTGCTGCACACAGAAGGCTTTTTACCTTAATGCATAGAATGCATTAAGATAAAAAACCTTCTGCCTTTACAACCACTTTAAGCAAAGCTAAACCAGGGATGGGCTTAGTCAGTATGCCTGTGACATTTGAAATACGTTACCTATATCCAAACAGTGACATTATCAAAGTGGAGTGTGGTCTGGGTAGAATTTTCTAGTTTATACAGAGTAAAATAGCCTTTATGTAAGATTTTTACTGCATTGCCCCAATGGTCAGAAGGGTGGGTAGTAATGGAGCTATGTTCAATAGCAGATTGCCAGGTTTCCAATTTGCAATCAGGAAATTTTTTTTTCGAACATGCGAACACCGTTAAGGTCTATGTACACTGCACTATATACCCTGCACTCTATTTTATATACACACTACACTGACTGCACTATATACTCTGAATTGCAGTATATATACTATACGGACTTCACTATATACTCTGAACTGCAGTAAATATACACTATACAGACATCACTATATACTTTGAACTGCAGTATACTGTGTATACGGACTACACTATATACAGAAAAATTGGACCATTGGTTTTGGTGATGCCAGAACACTGCAACCCCTAACAGTTACTCTTGTTGGGCGCAGGAACAGGCCCTGCTGTTAAATATTATTCAAGAATTGTAATTACATGCCCCTGTTAAACAGGGGTAGAAAAAATGGGCCTTTGGTTTTGGTGATGCCAGAACATTGTAACCCCTCACAGTTACTCTTGTTGGGCACAGGAGCAGCCCTGCTGTTAAATATTGTTTAAAAAATTGTAATTACATGCCCCTGTTAAACAGGGGCAGAAAAATGTATCCTTTGGTTTTGGTGATGCAAAAACACTGTGACCCCTTACAGTTACTCTTGTTGGGCGCAGGAACGTGCCCTGCTGTTAAATAATATTTAAAAAATTGTAATTACATGCCCCTGTTAAACAGGGGCAGAAAAATTGGGCCTTGGGTGTTGGTGGAGCCCTGAACAAAAAATATTGTTGGAAGTTAGCATCATCAAGATTCAGGAGGAATAGGATAGGCAGCACAGGCAGTCTTCAAGGGATCCCAGATCCATAGCAAATTCAATCTTTTACATCAGCATCAGGTGCTTAATAGCTGCTGATCCAAGACAGATTCATTTTTCTGAATGTGAGCCTATCAACGGAGTCTATGGACAGGCGCACTCTTTGATCTGTTACAAACCCTCCAGCAGCACTGAATGTGCGTTCAGAAAGCATGCTGGATGCAGGACAGGCCATTAGCTCAATTGCATATTGAGCAAGTTCTGGCCAGTGGTCCATCCTCAAGACCCAGTAACCCAGTGGATGCTCTGTTGGAAAAGTCTCCAAGTCTGCTCTTGCCCCTAGATATTCCTGCACCATGTAATGCAGACGCTGGCGATGGTTGCTTTACTGATCAGACCTTGGCGCTGAGGACTGAAAAATTGTTTAAAGGCATCGTGAGCCGGCAACCTTCTCTACCCCTCTTCCTCTGACTGAACGAAGCCTCAGCAACACCATGTCCAGCACCGGGAAATTGTAACCACCCAGGGTCTGGAAATGCGTTGTACAAGCCTTTCTTCAAGGGCTCCTGAAGATGTTTCATCTACTGCCCCTTCTGCGAAGGCAGGATGAGTTCTGCAACCTTACTCTTGTAATGTGGATCAAGAAGGGTTGCCAGCAAGTAATGATCCTTCTTGATACTATGAATCCTAGGGTACTTTTGCAGGCTTTGCAGAATCAAGGAGGCCATGCAGTGTAAGTTTACAGAGGCATTCGATTCTGAGGCCTCTGGGTCACTAAGGATCACATGATCCATAACTACCTCCTCCCAGCCACGTACAACTCCTTGGGTTTCCTGGGGACTGAAAAACCATCCCTTGAAGACTGCTGCTGAGTGTTATCCTCTAAATCCATGCTGACACAATCCTCCTCCTCCTCTTCTTCCTGGGTGTTTGGCAGGCCCGCAGGAATGCTATCTGAATAAAGGGGGCCTTGAGAGGTAAGGAAGCCCTCCTCTTCCTCCCGCTGTTCTTTCCGGTGGAAATGACCACACACTTTTCTGGCCTGCCTCAAGAGATCCTATAAGCCTGGTACCTGCTCAAGAACCGCTGCACCACCAAATTCAGCACGTGTGCCAAACATGGAACATGGGTCAAGTGTCCCTGTCGGAGGGCGGAGAGAAGGTTGGTGCCATTGTTGCATACAACCATTCCTGGCTCAAGCTGGCATGGCTTCAACCACCTCTGAGCCTGCCCCTGCAGAGCTGACAGAATCTCTGCCCCAGTGTGGCACCTGTCCCCTAGGCAGACCAACTCAAGCACTGCATGGCAGTTTTTTTACTGCTTGCGTAACCCCTTGAACACTTACGGAGCACCGCTGGTTCAGAGGACAAATCTGCAGAAGAGGCCATAGAGGAAGAAGAAAAGGAGGGAGTAGAGGAGAGAGCTGTGGCAGAATTGCAACTAGCATTTTGGAGGCGTGGTGGCGGAACAAGCTGCAACAACACTAAACCCTGTCCTGCATCCTTCCCAGCTGCCAGAAGAGTTACCCTGTGTGCTGTGAAGGAAAGGTAATGTCCCTGAACATGCCTGCCGGACCATGAGTCAGAGGTAATATGCACCTTACTGCTGACCACCCTGTCCAACGAGGCCAAAACATTGCCTTCCACGTGCCGGTAGATGGCTCGGACCAAATTTCTTTTTACGGTTCAGCAACTGGGGTAGGGAAATTTGCCTGCTAAAATCAGATAGTGGTGTACTGCTAGCAGATTGGCTGCAAGTAGTTGAGACACCTATTGCTATACCTCCATTCCTCTCAGTGCAGGTTTTTGAGAGGACTAGAGGTATAGTAGGGTTGGAGATCCCAGATGAGGAGCAAGGAGAAGTCCGCCTTTTTCTTTGATCCACTTCAGACATAGGTTGAAAACAGCAACCATGCGATCTGCTGCACACGTGTCGAAAAAGGCCCACACCAAGGAACTTTTAAAAGTCGGCTAGGAGTCCGCAGCTCCCTGCACTTGCGGAGCTTTGTGGTGTGATGCAATAGGGTGGCTGCCCCCTAGAGGACATCCTGCCTCATTGGAGTTGTGCCTCCTCCTCCTCTCTTCTCTCAGGCACCCAAGTACAGTCAGTGACCTCATCATTCCCTCCCTCCTCGTCACTGGAGCAAACTTGGCAGTATGCTAGAGCTGGGGGAACATGACTGCCAGTTTCTTGTCCTTCTTGGGCACCTTCTCTCTCTAGGCTCACGTTACTCCCTTCCTCAATCTGGGAACCAACATCGGAACCTTCTAATCACTGAGTATCCTCCAGCAGCATGTACCTGACACTGTGGTCAAATAATTCTGGGGACTGATGCATGATGGTGGGGCTACGGAAGGAGAGACTATGGACAAGGAGCCGGTGGAATAGGCCGCTTTGGCAGCTGTGTTGGAATGCAAACTACTCTGAGCCTGGGTGATAGAGGAGGATGAGGACGGCTTTGTTATCCACTCCACCAACTCTTCTGCATGTTCTGGCTCAATAACATGGCCAGCAGCAGAAAAAAAGGACAACCACGGCCACCTGCAGAGGATGCACCATGTCCATGACCAGCACTGTTGACTGTAGACACAGAGGCTGCTTGCCCTCTTTTAGTGGCCTGTGAGCATCTGCCTCTCCTTGCTGGCCTTCCGGACATGATGTATATTTTGTTTTGCAACACCATACTACACTGTATTAGATACTGTGTACACCACCAGAAGTGTAGTAGAAACTGTACACACTGTATTAGATACTGTGTACACCACCTGCACTGTATTAGCAACTGTACTGCGACTGCACTGTATTGTGTACTGTGTACACCACCAGAAGTGTAGTAGAAACTGTACACACCGTATTAGATACTTTGTACACTGCCTGCACTGTATTAGAAACTGTACAAGAAGTGTAGTAGGCACTGTACACACTGTATGAAGTGTATTAGAAACAGTACACCACGGAATGCACTGTAGATATAGGCTACACTGGATGCAGAATATATATATATATATATATATATATATATATATATATATATATATATATATATATATATATATGTATGTATGTATATATATATATATATATATATACATACATATATATATATATATATATATATATATACATATATATATATATATATATATATATATATATATATATATATATATATATATATATATATACGGTTGCAATAAAAAGTATGTGAACCCTTTTGGAATGATATGGATTTCTGCACAAATTGGTCTTAAAATGTGATCTGATCTTCATCTAAGTCACAACAATAGACAATCACAGTCTGCTTAAACTAATAACACACAAAGAATTAAATGTTACCATGTCTTTATTGAACACACCATGTAAACATTCACAGTGCAGGTGGAAAAAGTATGTGAACTCCTGGATTTAATAACTGGTTGAACCTCCTTTGGCAGCAATAACTTCAACCAAACATTTCCTGTAGTTGCAGATCAGACGTGCACAATGGTCAGGAGTAATTCTTGACCATTCCTCTTTAGAGAGCTGTTTCAGTTCAACAATATTCTTGGGATGTCTGGTGTGAATCGCTTTCTCGAGGTCATGCCACAGCATCTCAATCGGGTTGAGGTCAGGACTTTCTGTTGTTGATTTACTTCTATGCTTTGGGTCATTGTCCTTTTGCAACACCATCTTCTGTTGAGCTTCAGCTGGTGGACAGATGGTCTTTAGTTCTCCTGAAAAATGTCTTGATAAACTTGGGAATTCAATTTTCTTTTGATGATAGCAATCTGTCCAGGCCCTGACGCAGCAAAGCAGCCCCAAACCATGATGCCCCCACCACTATACTTCACAGTTGGGATGAGGTTTTGATGTTGGTGTGCTGTGCCTCTTTTTTTCCACACATAGTGTTGTGTGTTTCTTCCAAACAACTCAACTTTGGTTTCATCTGTCCACAGAATATTTTGCCAGTACTGCTGTGAAACATCCATGTGCTCTTATGCAAACTGTAAACATGCAGCAATGTTTTTTTTTTGGACAGCAGTGGCTTCCTCTGTGGTATCCTCCCATGAAATCCATTCTTGTTTAGTGTTTTTTACGTATCGTAGATTCGCTAACAGGGATGTTATCATATGCCAGAGACTTTTGTAAGTCTTTAGCTGACACTCAAGGATTCTTCTTCACCTCATTGAGCAGTCTGCGCTGTGCTCTTGCAGTCATCTTTAACCACTTGACAACTGGGCACTTAAACCCCCTTCCTAACCAGACCAATTTTCAGCTTTTGGTGCTCTCACATTTTGAATGACAATTACTCAGTCATGCAACACTGTATCTTTATGAAATTTTTGTCCTTTTTTTCACACAAATAGAGCTTTCTTTTGGTGGCATTTAATCACTGCTGGGTTCTTTATTTTTTGCGCCGTAAAAGAAAAAAGACCGAAAAATCTGTAAAAAAATACATTTTTCTTCATTTCTGTTATAATATTTTGCAAATTAGTAATTTTTCTTCATATATTTTGGCCAAAATTTATACTGCTACATATCTTTGGTAAAAATAACCCAAATCGGTGGATATTATTTGGTCTTTTTGAAAGTTATAGAGTCCAAAAGCTATGGTGTGAATATCTGAAAATTGATCACACCTGAATTACTGACGGCCTATCTAATTTCTTGAGACCCTAACATGCCAGAAAAGTACAAATACCCCCCAAATGACCCCTTTTTGGAAAGAAGACATTCCAAGGTATTTAGAAAGATGCATGGTGAGTTTTTTGAAGTTGTCATTTTTTCCCACAATTCTTTGCAAAATCAAGGTTTTTTTTTTACTTTTTTTTTTTTCCACAAAATTGTCATATTAGCAGGGTATTTCTCACAGACCGCATATGCATACCACAAATGACACCCCAAAACACATTCTGCTATTACTCCCGAGTATGGTGATACCACATGTGTGAGACTTTTACACAGCGTGGCCACATACAGAGGCCCAACATGCAGGGGAGCACCTTCAGGCGTTCTGGAGCACCCAGGCCAATTCTGACATTTCTCTCCTACATGTAAAAATCATCATTTATTAGCTAGAAAATTACTTAGAACCCCAAAACATTATATATGTTTTTTTAGCAAAGACCCTAGAGAATACAATGGCGGTCATTGCAACTTTTTATCTCGCACGGTATTTGCGCAGCAATTTTTTAAACGCGTTTTTTTGGGAAAAAAAAATGTTTTGTGCTTTACAAAAACCAAAACAGTAAAGTTAGCCCAAACTTTGCTACTCAAAAATCCCCATAGGCGATGCGTTAAAATTTTTTACTGGTTACATGTTTTGAGTTACAGAGGAGGTCTAGGGCCAATATTATTGCTCTCGCTCTACCGATCGCAGCGATACCTCACATGTGTGGTTTGAACACCGTTTTCATATGTGGGCGGGACTTACGTATGCGTTCGCTTCTGCATGCGAGCACACAGGGACGCTTTAAAATTTTTTTTTTTTTTTTTTTATTGTTCATTTTACTTTATTTATTTTAGTTTGATGCTTTTTTCCAAAAAAAAAAAAAATTTGACCACTTTTATTCCTATTACAAGGAATATAAACATCCTTGTAATAGGAATAGGCTAGGCTGGGAAGCCTGAAATTAAAAAAAAAAAGAAAAAAAAAGATCCTGGCTTCGATCGTAGCGGTGAGTCGGTAGAAGCACCGCAAGGCGGCGGGAAGGGGGGACGTCCCCTCTCGCCTCCCGTAAGAACGATCAAGCAGTGGAACAGCTGCTATGATCATTCTCATGGTGTAGGGAATCGCCGGCTGAAAAAGCTGATATCTGAATGATGCCTGTAGCTGCAACCATCATTCAGATATCTCCGCACAAAGTCAAGGACGTTGTATGACGGCCGGCGGGCGGGAAGTGGTTAAAACGTTTTTTTTTTTTAACACAAAGTTGTCCATTTATACAATATTTCTACCACATAACATGTACATACCAAAAATGACACCCCAAAATAGATTCTCCTGCTCCTCCTGAGTACGGCGATACCCCATGTGTGAGACTTCCACAGCCTGGCCACATACAGAGGCCGAGTACAGCTGAGCATGGCTCAGCATGGCAGGGTATGGTGGGGTATTGCGGAGTATGGCAGGGTATTGCAGGGTATGGCGGGGTATTGCGGGGTATGGCGGAGTAAGGCGGGGTATGGCGGGGTATGGCGGAATATTGCGGAGTATGGCGGGGTATTGCGGAGTATGGCGGGGTATGGCGGAGTATGGCGGGGTATGGCGGAGTATGGCGGGGTATGGCGGAGTATGGCGGGGTATTGCGGAGTATGGCGGGGTATGGCGGGGGCATGGCAGAGTATGGCGGGGGGCATTGCAGAGTATGGCGGGGGCATTGCAGAGTATTGCACAGCATTGCAGAGTATTGCACAGCATTGCAGAGTATTGTGGGGGCATTACAGAGTATTGCACAGCATTGCAGAGTATTGTGGGGGCATTGCAGAGTATTGCACAGCATTGCAGAGTATTGTGGGGGTATTGCAGAGTATTGCACAGCATTGCAGAGTATTGTGGGGGCATTGCAGAGTATTGTGGGGGCATTGCAGAGTATTGCAGAGTATTGTGGGGGTATGGCAGAGTATTGTGGGGGTATTGCAGAGTATTGCACAGCATTGCAGAGTATTGTGGGGGTATTGCAGAGTATTGCACAGCATTGCAGAGTATTGTGGGGGCATTGCAGAGTATTGCAGAGTATTGTGGGGGTATTGCAGAGTATTGTGGGGGTATTGCAGAGTATTGCACAGCATTGCAGAGTATTGTGGGGGTATTGCAGAGTATTGTGGGGGTATTGCAGAGTATTGCACAGCATTGCATAGTAGTAGGGATGGCTGAGCATGGATGGATGGATGTCTCTGTGCAGCGCTGTGGGCACTACACATACAGCCCACAGCGCTGCAGACATCCATCCATCCCCCTCCCCTCTCACTGTGTACCGATCAGTACACAGGAGGGGAGGAGAGAAACCGGCGTCATCAGATGACGCCGGTCTGTTTACATGTGATCGCGCCGTCATTTGACGGCGCGATCACATGGTAAACGCCCGCGATCAGCGGCCATTTACCGGGATCCGTGATGCGCCGGGTCCCCTGGACTCGGCGGTCACGGATGTGTTCGGGTGCGCGCCCCAGGGGGCGCGCGAGAGGGGAATTCTGGGAGGACGTCATAGTACGTCCTCCCAGAGTTATCCAACCGCCCTGCAGCCGTCATTCGGCTATGGGCCGGTTGGTAAGTGGTTAAAGGACGCCCACTCCTAGGGAGAGTAGCAGCAGTGCTGAACTTTCTCCATTTATAGACAATTTGTCTTACCATGGACTGATGAACAGCAAGGCTTTTGGAGATACTTTTATAACCCTTTCCAGCTTTATGCACGTCAACAATTCTTAATCATAGGTCTTCTGAGAGCTCTTTTGTGCGAGGCATCATTTACAACTGGCAATGCTTCTTGTGAAAAGCAAACCCAGGACTGGTGTGTCTTTTTATAGGGCAGGGCAGCTGTAACCAACACCTCCAATCTCATCTCATTGATTGGACTCCAGTTGGATGACACCTCACTCCAATTAGCTCTTGGAGATCTCATTAGTCTAGGGGTTCACATACTTTTTCCACCTGCACTGTGAATGTTTACATGGTGTGTTCAACAAAAACATGGTAACATTTAATTCTTTGTGTGTTATTAGTTTAAGCAGACTGTGATTGTCTATTGTTGTTCACATACTTTTTATTGCAACTGTATACATATATATATATATATATATATATATATATATATATATATATACATATACAGGGCTTTCTTTCTCAGAGAAAAGTTGTAGGAACTCACCCTCTCTGTCCAACTCTCCACCCCAACCACGCCCAAACTCCACCCCAACCACACCCAAACCCCACCCCCAGCCACACCATCCTTAGAGGTGAGAATTTCAGCGGCGCCAAAAAATTGTAATGAGTTAAGGCTTAAAACTGTTTATCTGTCAGGTCACCTTGAGGCTAGGTGACAGATGCACACCGTTGGGATCAGGAGTGCACCGCAAGGTAGTGGACCCTACGGATGACTGCTGCAGATGGGAGTCAGGGTGGTAAGGAAGGCAGGGTCGCTGGAACACCAAGACGGATCCCACCGGGGTTAGAGTGAAAGATTCCCTAGGGCGCGGAGTCTAAGAGCCAGCAGGTGTTCACCAGAGCGTCTAGTGGTGAGGCTGGACTGGGCTGCAACTGGCTCCAGGTCGCGACCCCCCAGGGTCCCCCAGCTCACGCCCACAGTAGGCAACAGGAGGATAAGGATAGTAAGGGAATAAGCCAAGGTCGGTGCCACAAGCAGACAAGGACAACAGAGTTCACGCCAACAGTTCAGGGTCACAGGCAAACAGGGATAGTCAGGGACACGCCAAAGGTCGGTAACAGAAATAAACGTAGAGCACATGGCAAGCAGGAACAGGAAGCCAAACACACAAAGGATACACAATGGTTGATCAGCACTGCTGGTTTGCAGTGCACAGGTTAATATAGGGTTCCCTGATAGGGCCTTAAAGGAGAGGTTATAAAACCAGCCAGGTGTGAGTGGCTAGCCTCTTAGTCTGAACACATGAGGAGCAGGTAAGCTGAGAAAGATTACTGCATAACCAAGACAGTATCACATTAGGCAAATTCCCCAAAATCCCTCCCAGCTCTCCTCTCATCACAAATCCCCTCAGCTCTCCTCTCATCACAAATCCCCTACTAGCTGTCCTCTAATCACAAATCCCCTCCCAGCTCTTCTCTCATCACAAATCCCCTCCTAGCTCTCCTCTCATCACAAATCCCCTCAGCTCTCCTCTCATCACAAATCCCCTCAGCTCTCCTCTCATCACAAATCCCCTCAGCTCTCCTCTCATCACAAATCCCCTCTTAGCTCTCCTCTCATCACAAATCCCCTCAGCTCTCCTCTCATCACAAATCCCCTCAGCTCTCCTCTCATCACAAATCTCCTCCCAGCTCTTCTCTCATAAATCCCCTCCCAGCTCTCCTCTCATCACAAATCCCCTCAGCTCTCCTCTCATCACAAATCCCCTCCCAGCTCTCCTCTCATCACAAATCTCCTCCTAGCTCTTCTCTCTGCTGACCTCCACCTCCACACACACATACTTTCTCAGCTCCTCTCTCATCACAAATACCCCCAGCTCTCCTCTCTGCTGACCCCCCTCCTCCACACACACATACTTTCTCAGCTCACCTTTCATCACAAGTTCCCCCCAGATCTCCTCTGTGTACAATGTTCTCCCCTCTGCTAAACACACACAAACTTTACCTCTCTCCACATATTCCCGCTCCCCAACACACTTCCACAGTGCACTCCTCTCTGAATGAACTCTGGTTTCTGCAAAGCTCTCCCTTGTTTTCACAGGGACAGATCCCTCACCTCTTCTGCCATCACCGCTCTCCATGGTATGTGCAGGCTTTTTTTTCTGCACAGTGCAGTGAACCGGAGAGCTCCCCCTACTGTAGCACAGAGCTGAGGAGGTGTTTTAGGGCACCTCGGCTCTGTGCTACAAAGGCTGAGTAGCGGCGGCAGGCAGGGATGGAAGCTTCCTCCCAAAGCACTGCAGCAGCTGAAGGTTGGGTTTGGAAGCACTAACCAGTGATCGAGGGCAGCAGTTCTGATTGTGCAGCGCTAGCAATAAGAAGCCAGTAGAGGAAGTGCGCTGTGCAGAAAACTTCCTCTACTGGCTTCAGTATTAATTAACAGGCTGGAGAGGAGAGGGCTGCCAGAGGTTCCGGAATGCAGTTCCGGTGAGTTTGGGCTGAACAAAAAGCCCTATATATATATATATATATATATATATATATATATATATATATATATGACTGTATATCTATATTAATACACTGCCTGCACTGACTGAATATAAAGTGAACACTGAAGAAATTACTTTGCTACGAAAGTTAAGTAGTGAGTGTACAGCTTGTATAACAGTGTAAATTTGCTGTCCCATCAAAATAACTCAACACACAGCCATTAATATCTAAACCGCTAGCAACAAAAGTGAGTACACCCCTAAGTGAAAATGTCCAAATTGGGCCCAAATGTCAATATTTTGTGTAGCCACCATTATTTTCCAGCACTGCCTTAACCCTCTTGGGCATGGAGTTCACCAGAGTTTCACAGGTTGCCACTGGAGCCCTCTTCCACTCCTCCATGACAACATCACTGAGCTGGTGGATGTTAGAGACCATGCGCTCCTCAACCCTCCGTTTGAGGATGCCCCACAGATGCTCAATAGGGTTTAGGTCTGGAGACATGTTTGGCCAGTCCATCACCTTTACCCTCAGCTTCTTTAGCAAGGCAATGTTCGTCTTGGAGGTGTGTTTGGGATCGTTATCATGTTGGAATACTGCCCTGCGGCCCAGTACCCGAAGGGAGGGGATACATGTTGGCATTCATGGTTCCCTCAATGAACTGTAGATCTCCAGTGCCGGCAGCACTCATGCAGCCCCAGACCATGACACTCTCACCATCATGCTTGACTGTAGCAAGACACACTTGTCTTTGTACTCCTCACCTGGTTGCCGCCACACACACCATCTGAACCAAATAAGTTTAACTTGGTCTCATCAGACCACAGGACATGGTTCCAGTAATCAATGTCCTTAATAAAAAAATGGGTAGTCAGAATAGTGAGCCGCCCTCAATTCAAAACAACCCCACTGCGCCAATGAATAGAATTTGCAACAAACAGAAATAAAATCCAGTGAATGGCTCATTTGGTGTATAACAAAATATGTGTAACCATATATAACTCACTAAATGAAAAGTGAAAAAGAGAGCTGCCCCTTTAAGAAGCTACCAAACTAAAATATTATCTGATCCAATATATCCTAAAATCCAACGCACCTTCTCCTAGATATATCAGAGCAAATAAGAGGCGCTCATATCCCTAGTGCTAGAAATCGCATGTGCTGCAATTTCATCAAAAATAAAGGTTGAAAATATCTTAAGTGTGCAAATTAATGCATGAAACTTAACGGTGTTTACCAATACTAATCAAACCATGCGAAAGTACATCCAAAGTGCACGTGAAAAAAGCTGTGACAGCAAAATAATAAATAAATGGCTAAAAATCCCCAGTTATTGTGTTGCATAAATTAAAGTGCAGAAAAAATTGTAATTGATTATATAATTATATTACTAACAAATTAATTGGTTAAAGCATGAAAAATCAGTCCTTTACAATCTTGTGACAAATAACGTGATTAAATTTGTGACAGAAAAGTGCATAAAAATCGCATAAAAATCGCACAAATCTTCTAAGGTGCAGTGATCTTGAAAATGCTGAATTCCACGTGTCCTTCACCTCACCACCGTGATACGTGAATCCACTCCCAAAGGAATCTCACTCACCGAATAATTTTGCCAGCACTCTCATGCACGGCAAAAAACGCTTAATAGCCACACTCCAGAGGACTCCAGCAAGCAGCAGCAGCAATGCCACAGTGTGTAGAATCAATCCACATGTAAAAAAATGAGGAACTCACATAGCGTAAACCAGCACGGCAAGTTTATTTAAAACCACTACAATCTTCAATGGAAACACTCACATTTTAAAGATAAAAATCAGCAGTAAAACCAATGTGATTCACAGCAAGCTTCAATCATTAGTGGATACACTCAGAACAACAAATGGTCACGGCGGACCCGAGGTGTGTTGATGCTCAGACTCACGGTCTTTCTCACCCCCCTCCGTGGTGCGCCGTGCAATGACAGACTCTCCTTCGTATAGTGCGGCTCTCAGCGTTGCTTGTCACATCTCATAGCCACGCCCCCGACATGTTTCGTCATCGATCAGACTTATTCATGGGATTGGCTAACTAGGCCGTCCCTCAATATATATATTTAGAATGGATGCTCTGAATCTTAAGGAGAAGAGGTATTTAATTCCCAGCGCGTGTAGAATCCCTGTTATATACACTCTGCCAAAAATACACAAAAGCACACAATGTCCACCGCCTCGCCCCATTGTCAATGGCATTGGGTCTGTCACAGCTAGACTGGGGGAGTATTTGGATAAATTCCTCCAGCCCAGTGTAAAGATCACAAGGGCGTATTTGAAAGATACGGGGGACTTGTTGACTTTGCTCAAGGATGTAAGATTAAGTGCTACATCTCCTGTATACTTGGTAACGGCTGATGTAGCTTCTTTGTATACTATTATACAACATGAAGACGCATCCTTAGCTCTAAATTGGGCATTAAGTAAGAGAGAGGATATTCCAGGCATACAAAAGCGGTTTTTGGGGCATGTACTAGATTTTTGCATGTCCCATAACTATTTTTGGTGCAACGGTGATTTTTATTCCCAGCAGGTTGGCGTGGCAATGGGAGCGAAATTTGCTCCCAGCCTCGCCAACCTGTTTATGGCAGAGTGGGAGGACAGGAAGGTTTTTAATGTCAGAAGACCCCAGCTTTTATTTTACCGGAGATTCATTGATGACCTCCTATTTATATGGGAAGGCACGGAGGAGTCGGCAATTGAGTTCTTACAGGAACTGAATAATAACAATAATAATATTAGATTGGAATATCAGATTAGTAGTGTTAAGGTTAACTTCCTAGATGTGACCATCGAAAGATATATGGACACATTAAGGACTAAAGTGTTTTTTAAACCGACAGACCGTAACAGCTATTTGTCTATAAGAAGTGGCCACCATCCCGGATGGATAAAAAATATTCCGAAGGGGCAAATGGTACGAGTTCGACGTAATTGCACTTTGTTAGATGATTTTTATGAACAGGCGGGTATCCTTAAAAATAAATTCATACAGAAAGGATATGATACGGATGTATTGAATAAAATTATTCAGGAGGTGGCACAAACCCCGAGGGAGGATTGCTTTGAGAAAAGGAATGTTCCCCAGACGATGGAAGGCCAACATCAGTTGGGGTTCATATCAGGATATCATTGTCAATATAAAGACATTGAGAGGATATTCAAAAAGCATTGGCACATCTTACGGAAAGATAGGCAGTTGGGAGAGATCCTACCGAATCAACCGAGATTCATTTACAGGAGGGCTCCAAGTTTTGGCGATCATGTAGTAAGGAAAATCTTGGACCCACCTGGACATAATGATCTCAGAATCGACCTTAAGGGCTTTTACTGTTGCAGAAGATGCATTTGCTGCAGGACCGTGAAAGTTAGCCACAGAGGAGTGACAAGCATAACAAACAGGGAAGGTGAATCCTTCGAAATTAAGGAATTCAGCACTTGTAACTCCTCTTTTGTTGTATACTTAATGTGGTGCCCTTGTGGCCTACTTTATGTGGGCAGAACAAAAAGACTACTAAGGATCAGAATCTCGGAGCATTTAACCAATATTAAGAACGGTTATAAGTATCATAGTGTCTCCTTGCATTTCAAACAAAAACATCAAAAGGATCCCTCACTTTTACAATTCTGTGGAATTGACGTGGTCCATCCTTCTTGGAGGGGTTCCAACAGGGTCAGGGATCTATCGCAGAGGGAGACTCGCTGGATCTTTTTATTGAAAAGTTTAGCCCCTAAGGGGTTAAATATAGAACTAGATTTAAACTGCTTCATAAATAATTTTTGATTGAAGGTAGTTAAATTTGATGTGCTGCGGTCTGGTTGAACACTTGAGTAGGAGATTCGGAAGTGTGTGTCCCTGTTATGATTATCTGGTCATTTTTTCTTATTTAGAGACCCTGGATTATGAGGGTTTGGATGTGATATATATATATTTTTTAATGGAGATAGATATTATTTTAAGTATTCCAGATATAGGTTTTGCATGAGTATATCGTAATATGCTTCATTTTGGTCAATTTAAATGCTTATTGGCGAAGCAGCCCTAAACATTAAGAGGGGGGGTGAGTGAGGTACCAGATGTGGTTCTCATCACTAAACCCTCACAGTAGGGGAGTAATTGATAGGAGCTCAACAGCTTGTCATGAGCTATAGCTTAGTCATATAAGTGTAAATACTAAATTGTGACTGTGTAATTATTCATGTATTATTTGATATGGAGTTTTATTTTAAGGTATTTATTTAATTAGATTCTCACCATGTTGCTAATATTTGGGACAATCGTAGGGTTATTTAAGGATTATTTAATAATTTTATCTTGTTTTAATACACTTGCACTTTATTTGAATTGTATCCAACATGTAATTACCTGTGGGTATAAGTCCAGCCAATGGTGAATATTTCAGTGATCAAAGTGTAAACCTCTGATTTAGCAAATTATAGACCGATATGGTTATGATGAGATGTTGTTGGATAAATATAAAATTAGGTCGTTCTAAATGTGGCCGTAGCAGTAATGTTATGGTTACTTATATTGGTGTGCGAAATATCCAGACTAAGTATGCCTCAGACGTGACCATGGGGGCAACGCTATGATCACTTATACAGGTATACAGTAAGTGTTAATTAGGTTTGCTTCAGATGTGAGCATGGTAGTAATACTGTGACCGTTCACACTGGTATGCAGAATGTATGATGGCTGAGCTATCCATTTAAGGTATTTGCTGCAATCAGTCCACAGTTAAATATAGGCTAACCGCATCCCTGTACAGCGGCGCGCCGTAGTCTCTTGTCTATTATAGGAGCGGGGACACGAGATGTGCGCATGCGGACTCACCATCCTATGGGAGACCAGGGAGGAGGAGATATAAGGGTTGAGGGACGGCCTAGTTAGCCAATCCCATGAATAAGTCTGATCGATGACGAAACATGTCGGGGGCGTGGCTATGAGATGTGACAAGCAACGCTGAGAGCCGCACTATACGAAGGAGAGTCTGTCATTGCACGGCGCACCACGGAGGGGGGTGAGAAAGACCGTGAGTCTGAGCATCAACACACCTCGGGTCCGCCGTGACCATTTGTTGTTCTGAGTGTATCCACTAATGATTGAAGCTTGCTGTGAATCACATTGGTTTTACTGCTGATTTTTATCTTTAAAATGTGAGTGTTTCCATTGAAGATTGTAGTGGTTTTAAATAAACTTGCCGTGCTGGTTTACGCTATGTGAGTTCCTCATTTTTTTACATGTGGATTGATTCTACACACTGTGGCATTGCTGCTGCTGCTTGCTGGAGTTCTCTGGAGTGTGGCTATTAAGCGTTTTTTGCCGTGCATGAGAGTGCTGGCAAAATTATTCGGTGAGTGAGATTCCTTTGGGAGTGGATTCACGTATCACGGTGGTGAGGTGAAGGACACGTGGAATTCAGCATTTTCAAGATCACTGCACCTTAGAAGATTTGTGCGATTTTTATGCGATTTTTATGCACTTTTCTGTCACAAATTTAATCACGTTATTTGTCACAAGATTGTAAAGGACTGATTTTTCATGCTTTAACCAATTAATTTGTTAGTAATATAATTATATAATCAATTACAATTTTTTCTGCACTTTAATTTATGCAACACAATAACTGGGGATTTTTAGCCATTTATTTATTATTTTGCTGTCACAGCTTTTTTCACGTGCACTTTGGATGTACTTTCGCATGGTTTGATTAGTATTGGTAAACACCGTTAAGTTTCATGCATTAATTTGCACACTTAAGATATTTTCAACCTTTATTTTTGATGAAATTGCAGCACATGCGATTTCTAGCACTAGGGATATGAGCGCCTCTTATTTGCTCTGATATATCTAGGAGAAGGTGCGTTGGATTTTAGGATATATTGGATCAGATAATATTTTAATCAATGTCCTTAGTCTGCTTGTTTTCAGCAAACTGTTTGCAGGGTTTCTTGTGCATCATCTTTAGAAGAGGCTTCCTTCTGGGATGGCAGCCATGCAGACCAATTTGATGCAGTGTGCGGCGTATGGTCTGAGCACTGACAGGCTGACCCCTTTAACCTTTGCAGCATTGGTGGCAGCACTCATATGTCTATTTCCCAAAGGCAACCTCTGAATATCATGCTGAGCATGTGCACTCAACTTCTTTGGTTGACCATGACGAGGCCTGTTCTGAGTGGATGGCAGCCACTATGGTCTTGGCCACCGTGATGCAGCTCAGTTTCCAGGTCTTTGGCAATCTTCTTATAGCCTAGGCCATCTTTATGTAAATTAACATTTTTTTCAGATCCTCAGAGAGTTCTTTGCCACGAGGTGCCATGTTGAACTTTCAGTGAACAGTATGAGAGAGTAAACACCAAATTTAACACACCTGCTCCCCAGTCACACCTGAGACCTTGTAACACTAACGAATCACATTACACCGGGGAGGGAAAATGGCTAATTGGGCCCAATTTGGACATTTTCACTTAGGGGTGTACTCACTTTTGTTGCCAGCCATTTAGACATTAATGGCTGTGTGTTGAGTTATTTTGATGAGACAGCAAATTTACAAATGTTGTACACTCCCTACTTTACATTGTAGCAAAGTGTAATTTCTTCAGTGTTGTCACATGAAAAGATATAATAAAATATTTACAAAAATGTGAGGGGTGAACGCACTTTTTTGAGATACTGTATATATATACTAGATCAAATACACTGCCACTAACTGAATAACATGCCTGCTTAATCTAAATCAAGCTATCTCTCTGTCCACACCAACAACACTACACACGGCCGCCGTGTAAGCAGTCTTATATAGTGTGGGGCGTGGACTTAGTCCACCTGAGCCATGATTGGCCAAAGGCACCCTGCTTTTGGCCAGTTATGGCTCTCTTAGCAGAGGGCGCTGTGATTGGCCAAAGCATGTAGGTCAGGTGCATGCTTTGACCAATCATCATACAGCAATGCACTGCAATCCCGCAGTGCATTATGGGGCATTCCCCGGTGCTCTAATTTGCTGCAAACTCCTCATAATGTTCACTTTTCAGTGAACGGGCGAACACCCAATGTTCGAGTCGAACTTATGTTCGCCCCGAGCATCAAGCTCTTTCCTACTCATGCTGTGAGAGATCGTGGAAACTTGTTAACAGAATGAATAGGCAACATTCCATTGAATTCTGAATGGGGGTTAAATCGGGCTTTAAGTTGGTTTAGGAGGGCCGCTGTAGGGTATTGTTTTAACATTGGCAATCCAACTCCTCCAGTAGATTTATGCTTTATCAGGGTACTATAAGGAATTCTGGCTTTAGGCCCTTTCCATATGAATTTGTTTAATAGCCACTTGAAATCATCAAAAAATTTAGTAGGTAGAGGCAGTGGCGAAACTTTCACGGTTGCAGCAGTTGCACTTGCGACTGGGCTCTGCCGTTCTGCCGCTGTGGGGGGGGGGGGCAAGACCTAGCATCTCCCCCTGTACCTCTGGCTGTCCGTTTAGAATGCAGTGGGGGGAGGTGACAATCGGCAGCTTTATGTTGCCTGGGATCTCCCTGGGGCTAGTAGTTCCCTTCCCCAGTGTATACAGTGGAGAGGGGAGGGGCCTATGACCCAGGCATGTATCAATTTTACCCTTCAGAGTGAGTAGGCTCTGCTTGTACACTCTTGCTGATACATGCCCGGGTCAGAGGCCCCTCCTCTCACCACTGTATACACTTGGGAAGAGAACTACAAGCCCCAGGGGGATCCCTGGCGCCCGTGGACACCATAGAGCTGCTGATAGCAGCGTCTCACCTCCCCCCAGGTGGGGGATACAAAGATGTGCTGGGGGTTGGAGGTGCATAGCGGAGACCAGCCAGGTACAGGGGAACCTCTGGGAGGGAGGGGTCGGCTGTCTGGGGACCCTGATGTAAGGGGGGCTCTCTGGGGACCCTGATGTAAATGGAGGCTCTCTGGGGACCCTGTACCTCTGGCTGTCCGTTTAGAATGCAGTGGGGGGAGGTGACAATCGGCAGCTTTATGTTGCCTGGGATCTCCCTGGGGCTAGTAGTTCCCTTCCCCAGTGTATACAGTGGAGAGGTGAGGGGCCTATGACCCAGGCATGTATCAATTTTACCCTTCAGAGTGAGTAGGCTCTGCTTGTACACTCTTGCTGATACATGCCCGGGTCAGAGGCCCCTCCTCTCACCACTGTATACACTTGGGAAGAGAACTACAAGCCCCAGGGGGATCCCTGGCGCCCGTGGACACCATAGAGCTGCTGATAGCAGCGTCTCACCTCCCCCCAGGTGGGGGATACAAAGATGTGCTGGGGGTTGGAGGTGCATAGCGGAGACCAGCCAGGTACAGGGGAACCTCTGGGAGGGAGGGGTCGGCTGTCTGGGGACCCTGATGTAAGGGGGACTTTCTGGGGACACTAATGTAAGGGGGGCTCTCTGGGGACCCTGATGTAAAGGGAGGCTCTCTGGGGACCCTGTACCTCTGGCTGTCCGTTTAGAATGCAGTGGGGGGAGGTGACAATCGGAAGCTTTATGTTGCCTGGGATCTCCCTGGGGCAAGTAGTTCCCTTCCCCAGTGTATACAGTGGAGAGGGGAGGGGCCTATGACCCAGGCATGTATCAATTTTACCCTTCAGAGTGAGTAGGCTCTGCTTGTACACTCTTGCTGATACATGCCCGGGTCAGAGGCCCCTCCTCTCACCACTGTATACACTTGGGAAGAGAACTACAAGCCCCAGGGGGATCCCTGGCGCCCATGGACACCATAGAGCTGCTGATAGCAGCGTCTCACCTCCCCCCAGGTGGGGGATACAAAGATGTGCTGGGGGTTGGAGGTGCATAGCGGAGACCAGCCAGGTACAGGGGAACCTCTGGGAGGGAGGGGTCGGCTGTCTGGGGACCCTGATGTAAGGGGGACTTTCTGGGGACACTAATGTAAGGGGGGCTCTCTGGGGACCCTGATGTAAAGGGAGGCTCTCTGGGGACCCTGATATAAGTAGAGGCTCTCTGGGGACACTGATGTAAGGGGAGCCTTTTTGGGGACCCTGATGTAAGGGGGGCTCTCTGGGGACACTGATGTAAGAGGGGGCTCTCTGGGGACCCTGATGTAAGGGGAGGCTCTCTGGAGTCCCTGATGTAAGAGGGGTTTCTGGGGACACTGATGTAAGAGGGGCTTTCTGGGGACACTGATGTAAGTGGGGGGCTCTCTGGGGTCACTAATGTAAGGGGGGGCCCTCTGAGGACACTAATGTAAGGGGGGCTCTCTGGGGACACTGAGGTAAGGGGGGCTCTCTGGGGACACTGATGTAAGGGGGGCTCTCCGGGGACACTGATGTAAGGGGAGGCTCTCTGGGGACACAGATGTAAGGGGGGCTCTCTGTGGACACTAATGTAAGGGGAGGCTCTCTGGAGACCCTGATGTAAGAGGGGCTCTCTGGGGACACTGATGTAAGGAAGGGGCCCTCTGGGGATACTGATGTAAGGAAGGGGCCCTCTGGGGACACTGATGTAAGGGGGGTTTCTGGGGACACTGATGTAAGGAAGGGGCCCTCTGGGGACACTGATGTAAGTAGGGAGGCTCTCTGGGGACCCTGATGTAAGGGGAGGCTCTCTGTGGACCCTGATGTTAATGAGGGGGGGCTCTGGGGACCCTGATTCAAGTGGGGGATCTCTGGAGACCCTGAAGTAAGTGGGTGGATCCGTACTCCGATTTGTAACAATAAGACCCTGATGTAAGGGGAGGCTCTCTGGGGTCCCTGATGTAAGAGGGGCTTTCTGGGGACACTGATGTAAGTGGGGGGCTCTCTGGGGACACTGAGGTAAGGGGGGCTCTCTGGGGACACTGATGTAAGGGGGGCTCTCCGGGGACACTGATGTAAGGGGAGGCTCTCTGGGGACACAGATGTAAGGGGGGCTCTCTGTGGACACTAATGTAAGGGGGGCTCTCTGGAGACCCTGATGTAAGAGGGGCTCTCTGGGGACACTGATGTAAGGAAGGGGCCCTCTGGGGATACTGATGTAAGGGGGGCCCACTGGGGACACTGATGTAAGGGGGGTTTCTGGGGACACTGATGTAAGGAAGGGGCCCTCTGGGGACACTGATGTAAGTAGGGGGGCTCTCCGGGGACACTGATGTAAGGGGAGGCTCTCTGGGGACCCTGATGTAAGGGGAGGCTCTCTGTGGACCCTGATGTTAATGAGGGGGGCTCTCTGGGGACCCTGATTCAAGTGGGGGATCTCTGGAGACCCTGAAGTAAGTGGGTGGATCCGCACTCCGATTTGTAACAATAAGATATATATATATATATATATATATATATATATATATATATATATATATATATATACACACATACATATATATACACATACATACATACACATGTATATTATATACATGTATATGCCCGCCCAAGTGTATGACTTTTTTACTTCGCTGCTATGGGCTCTAGCCCGAGATCTTTTGTAGACCCAGCAACGCCCCCGGTGCCCTTCATGGTTTCTTGCACTGGGGCCCTGATGATTCTTGTTACGCCTCTGGGTAGAGGTATTGGGATGGTTCTAAAGAAATATAAAAATTTTGGTAAAATTAGCATTTTAAATGCAGCTATTATTCCTATCCGGGATAACTCATAGGATGCTATAGAGTCTTTTTTTATAGAATCTAAAAGAGGAAGGAAATTTGCCTCAAATGTTTTGGAGGATGGGGATTCAAACGTTATGCCTAAGTAATTTAGGGAGTAGGTTTCCCAGGAGTATAAATGATGTCTTTTTAAATATTGAAGTAGAGTACTGTTAACAAAAGTGCGTAGGGCTGACGATTTAGTGACAATAACCTTGTAATATGATACCATACTGAATTTCTGTAGTTCATTTTGGACTGCCAGTAAAGAGGAGGTCAGGCTTGTCAACCTCAGGATAACATCATCGGCGAATAATCCAATTTTGTGGACTTCCTTCGCCACTGCTATACCAGAAATCAGTGGGTTCATTCTGATGGCTGTTGCCAAGGGTTCCATAATCAATGTAAAAATTATAGCAGGATAAAGGGCATTTGTAACTCTAAATGGGTCTAATAAAACATTAGAGGTATATACACATGCCGAGGGATTGGAGTATAATGCCATTATGGCCAATTGTACAAACCCTAGGAAACCAAATTTAGCAAGGACAGCCTGTAGGAACCCCCAGTTTAGTCTATCGAATGCCAGTTTGGCATCTAGGGTTAAGAAGACTGAAGGTTCTCTACGGTCTTCAATCAATTTTTAAGGTCAAACATCCTTTGTGTTCCATCAGGAGCATGGCGTTCCTTCATAAACCCTACTTGATCCTCTTCAATAAGAGATGGGGTGACATCTGCTGGCTAGGATCTTAGGATAAGTTTTAAAAACAGTATTCAAGAGAGATATGGGCCTACAGTTTTTAGGTTCCTTTCCTGGCAGAAAGAGCCAGAGGATGCTGTTGCATTGAATACTGAGGTTAAAGAGGATGTAAACCAGCTTTTTTTTTTTTATATATCATACTGTAGAGTATAAGATTTGCTATCATTTGAACCCAGTCTTGCCACACAGAGTTAATCCATCTCTGAGCAATCCCCTTTTATTGTTCAGTGAGACAATTCTTGACAAACTGAGAAAAACTGTCAAATACTCCCCCTTGCTGTGAGTGACAGGTGATTTACATCTCGTGCATTAGCCTAAGAGACATGCAGTATTTTTAAATTCCCTCCCCCACTCCTTTCTTCAGCAGCCCTGCAAGGATTGGCTGTTCCTCACCTCACCATGATTTGGCATGCTGAAGTCATGTGGTTACTTTCCTGTCTTTTCACTGGATGTTAGAGATCATAGCAGAAGTTCAGCAGAAGTTCAGTGTTAGAAATACACAGAGAAAATGCATATTGACAAGGGGTGTGTAGAGGTGGGCGGGGAGTCTACTGACATCACGACACCCTACTGACACCCACCGAGCTCCAGACAACAGACCCACCCACAGAATATGCAGTTTTTCGGGTCTAATAACAGACAGAGGGGAGACATTTGACAGGTAAGGATACATGCAGGAGGCATGTATATCCTTATAGATAACCCCTATGGCAGTAGTTTAGAAAGGATGACATTGGGTTTACATCCACTTTAAGTGAGGTATTAGAAAGTCACTAAAGGTTTTATAGTACTCCGTGGAGAATCTGCCTTCCCCAGGTGATTTATTATTAGCCTTAAAGTGTTACTAAACCCAGTAATATGAAAATGGTTCATCTGCCCCCCCTACCCCCCCCCCCGCAGTGCACAGCTTATAAATATTCTTTTTACATTAAAATATTGCTAATGTATACCTTTTTGGCTGATCTGCACACAGTCAGTAATAAATTGCACAGTTTCTCCAATGCTGAGAGTTCAGGTAGGAGGAGATTTCCACTGCAGCCTGTATACACACCCACATGTGTGCTGCCAATATCATGTGACCTGGCTAGCCCTGAGAGCAAGTAAATGTTCTCTCCAGCATAAAAGACACAACTGACACAAAACAGATTAGATCGCTTTTGCTTCTTTGTAAGAAGTCTTGAGAAGCTACCAGCTTTTTTACTTTGGGAATAAAATTTGGCTTTCAGGTTTTTCAAGATCTTCTTTTGTTTGGACATTTATAAAAGAGTAGCGATAAGAGAATAATTATACCCCAAAAAACACTTTCTAGGGAAGAATATTCACTAAATGTGTATGTGAATGAAATATATGTAAATATATTAAAATGTGTACATTAACAAAAAAAAGGAGAGAGGGATCTCATACTGATATATCATAGTCACATATATAAACAAAATATATGAATGTCCATCCAGTGACCACACCTAAAATATTAGTCTAATCAGGACCATTCTCATCAATGAGTCAACCTATCCTGAAACTCTTATATAGTTCATGTAAGAAATGACAATAAAGTCAGTACAGTCTCTATACAGGAAATGGCATGGTGTAATCCTCCTTCAAGGCTCAGATGGTAAACATAACTTCACACATAATAATGACAGATGTGCATCCGATGATGAAGAAAGGTAATGGGTACTCTTACCAGCGGTGGTGAGTCAGTCAAGCATGGAACGATACTCCACGATGCATCTTCCAGCCAGGATTCCTATAGATCAGGTAAGGCGTGACGGCATCCACATCCAGGGAGTTCCATATTGAATGGTAATCATCCAAATCCCATAGAAGAAGATATGTTACTTCATCCGCCCCACATAGAGCAGATAACTCCGGTATAAAAGGTTTATTGGAGTAAAATACTTTAAAAAATGCACAACAGCATCACTCATGAAGAGTACAAACCGTGATCACAAACAAAGATAAAAAAGTTAAAAAAGCATGGTATATCGAGCCTGTACTGCTCACTGTGCACACGGCACTAATAATGTTTTCATTACATGTTTGCATTCTTTTGAGTCCTGATTAGAATTAGTCTGCCTATGTTACGCCCCCTTGTTACCATAAACGTACAATTGTAAAATTAATGCGATACCTACGTAATCATGTGTATAAAAACCTTCAATTGCGATATAATAAAGCAGAACAGTTATTTGGAAAGATGTGGAGTGTATCTTTTGTGTCTGTTCCCTACTGCAGTAGTTAGTATTAATTTGGATCCACTAATCAATATGAGGATAGGAGTTGCCTATCTATAAATTTCCATGTCAGATGGTGAGCTTTGCCTAGGAGGGGATTTGCAGGTGACCCTGAGAATCTGAAACGAGGAGCTTGAGACAATCCTGGAATTTATAATAATCAGCCAGCTGAGGTAAGCCTTTTGCTTACATTTGAGTTATCAGACTTCCTTGATCGGTAAGGCATTTTCAGGACAAAGGGTACCTATTTTACTCCCCTTAATTGAACTGTATTGATTGGTGGTTATATGTTATATTGTCACTGTCTACTGTCCATTGGAGTGTTATAGATAAGAAAGGGAATAATAGTGCTGTTCAAAGGTATATATAGTACATCTGCTAGATAAAGTAGTTTAGAGACAAGTAGAGAAGAGAAAAAGACTGTCCAGTCATTATGGGCATTAAATTAAATAAGGGAATGAAGGGTAAGTGACCCTCAAAAAATGACCAGCGCAAGAGGAGCGCTATAAAATATATGAACCGAAGGTGCAGTTCCACCTATAATGAGCCCCTAAATAAATGGTTAGAGTGGACAGGGATCCACAATGGGTAACTGGGTTACTAAAGTCCACAGGGACTAAGAATCATGCAGAGTAAACAGCTAGAGAAACAGCTATCTATGTGAGCAGGATGTATCAAGGGTGACAATTAACACTAGACAGAAAGGGACATTTTGATGTTAAGTTGTGGGGTGAATTTGGGGTCAGGCACTACAACTAGTAAAGTCAAAACAGAGAAATGAGAGTTAAAACAGAATACTTTATATGTTGTCAGAGAGGGAAGATGGGATGAGCACTGTGGCTGCCCGCCTGATCATAGAATCATAGAAGCTAGAGTATGTGAAGTATGGGATTACAATACATGGGATGCAAAGGATATCTGAACAAAATAAGGAAAGCAGAGCTTAAGTAGGGAAATGTGAAAGAGTTAAAAGAAAATGAGAGAATGATATGCATGTGTTGTGTACAAATGGGAAAAATGTAAGCAATTTTAGAGAGATATTCGTGTATGTGTGTAAATGTTGGAACCTTTAGCTCTATCTCTTGTGTGTGTCATGTATGCAGATGTGACCCCCTGCACTCTCATGAAAGAATGTAGCTGGGATGAGAGATCAGTGATAAGCTGGAAGGAAGCCATGCCAATTTCTGTTTTTTAGACAAAACATTAATAACAAACTGTCCCGGATTAATTCATCTGATGATAAACAATGTGATCACAATTATTTTTTCCAAACATGGTAAAATGAAGGTTACATTTAACCGTGTATTACACAAATTGAATATCCTTTGATAGTGGAAACAGTGCACTTAAAAAAGGGAAATTAAGTAAAATGTCCTCATTTAAGGAAGTATATCAGTGGATATATATTAGAATTAGGATGTGATACTGGGATTTTCACTTGAGTATTAATTTCTGATATGAGTTTAACAATTTTATTAATAATATAGATATATATTGTAACTGGTTTAGACAACCTTTGGTTGGAAATGAAATCCAGGTTATTGGGGAAATTTGTAAAATGGGATTAGTTTAGATTAAGATAACAATTTTGTAATTTTACATTTATACAATAACCTGTTTTTGAGAGGAAAAAAAAAGATTAAGATGAGGTTGTTTTGGAATACAGCTGCCATAACATTTAACAAACCCAAGATGGATACATAAGAAGTTTTTCTATAAAAATGAAATCTAAAGGTCTGATAATAACTTGATGTGCAGTCCATGATGTGAGCAATAATAAATAAAATGTAAATATAACAGACCCATCACATCAAGTCCACACACCCTGTTAGGATAGATGCCACCTACAGCCAGTTGTTTTATAGTTTTTGATCTGGCTGAGAGCTTTCTGTTCTGTCATATACAGATTGTTGGTTCTTTTGTTTTCATTCGTTATTTTTATTATTTATTATTTTTGAAATCCAAAGCAGAATGTGTGGATTGTGAAATGATGTGCCCCTTTTCCTTGTTAGTGCAGTGGTATAAGCAGAAGAATATTTTGGATTTATGGACATCTCTGCATGACCGCAGGGTATTGTTATCATTTATTATGTTATGATATCAGGAAAATAATGTCTGGTGGAAACTAAGGACTTGTGTTATCTAGTTAAAATTAACAACAGAGCATGCAATGAGAAATTATAATATTGCCAGGGAAAAATGTTGTCTCTTTGAAACATAAAACTGAAGTTCTTACACAAACAGCATGATAGAAAACAATATATTTATGCAAGCTGGACCCAGTAATGAAGGGTTCACTCCAATATATCAGAGCAGTAGCTTTATGCAAAGGTGCTATTAGACAAAGTTAGACATTATTTTGGTCAAATATTTAATTTTTAATGGTCCCACATTCTGCGCAGCAAATATACAGCTAACTAAATGTCTGTCTAATGAAAGGTTCAAAATATGAATTTGCTTGGTTTGTTTTGGTACAAATCTAACAATGAAAAATGCGTACATTTGAATCCAGCCACCTAATTGCCTCTAATCTACTCTTAAACAGTGCTTTTTTTCTTCCTTTTGTGCATAACAGAGACTGCTTCTAGCTCCTTTACACTGGCTGCCCTTTGTGCTGGATCATGGACTCCTTTGCTCTTTAAAGATTATTAAAGATTTTTAACAGACTTTTAAAGACTTTTTATCCACTGACATTGTCCCTCTTACTGAGAGACTCCATTATTATTATTTTTAACTGTCTCCCAACCCACCTCCTGGGTTTGAATATATCCCCAGACCCCCTTCCCCATACATGCGAATAGTCTTTTTCTTTGTTTGTTACTCATATTTGGTACCTTAAAAGTCCCACCCGAGCTAAAAGACTGATTATGTATATGATTTTTAGGGATGTGATACTTTTTGGATACTCCTCACATCATAAAGCAACTTTTCTCGGAAGATAAATGTAACAATTAACATTCAATATTCTGTTGTAGGGTGCCTGTGATGGAGTATTAAAAGGAACAGGAAGACAAAAAATTGGTGCTGTTGCAGCTTTTTTTAGCTATTACCTCATTGGCCTTCCGGTTGGATTATCACTGATGTTTCCAGCAAAACTTGGGGTTTTTGGTATGATAATTTACTGTATATATCGCAGGAATATATATGTGTATACAATGTTTCTGTCTGACTACACTTACCTGTAATTGTTAGATCAGCAATATCAGCTGAATTTAGCTTTTCCGGTTCCGATGTTACGTGAGCTGCTGCTATAGTCTTATGACCTGTACACGCGGTCGGATTTTCCGACGGAAAATGTGCGATTGGAGCTTGTTATCGGAAATTCCGACCGTGTGTGTGCTCCATCGGACTTTTTCCATCAGATTTTTAGACACACAAAGTTTGAGAGCAGGCTATAAAATTTTCCGACAACAAAATCCGATCGCGTCAATTTTGACCGTGTGTGGATAATTCCAATGCACAAAGTGCCACGCATGCTCAGAATAAATTCAGAGATGGAACTGCTCGGTCTGGTAAAATTAGCGTTCGGAATGGATATAGCACTTTTGTCACGCTGCAATGTTTAATGCAGCGCACTCTCTTCTTCTTTATAATGCTAGAAGAATGAAGTTGTTTTGCTGCTCATATTCACACAGACTTCTCACAAACTTCTTTCTTTATTATTTATCGTGATTTCATCAATATAATATTTTTATTTGTCACATCTACCGAAAAAATATTATTTTTTGGATGTTTTTATATTAATTTTTTTTTTTTTTTAAAGCCTTATCTTGTGTTTTATTTTTCATTTTTTTTTTTATACTCCAGAATAGTTTTGGTGGGGTTTGTGTGTCAAGTTACCACAACACCATTATTATCTTGTATTATTTAATCTCAAGTAGGTTGCTTGGTGTTGGTGTCTCTTGTTACCAGAACATGCGAACAGGAAAAAAGTTCGTTCGAACACGCGAACACCGTTAAAGTCTATGGGACACGAACATGAATAATCAAAAGTGCTAATTTTAAAGGCTTATATGCAAGTTATTGTCATAAAAAGTGTTTGGGGACCTGGGTCCTGCCCCAGGGGACATGGATCAATGCAAAAAAAAAGTTTTAAAAGCGGCCGTTTTTTCAGGAGCAGTGATTTTAATAGTGCTTAAAGTCAAACAATAAAAGTGTAATATCCCTTTAAATTTTGTACCTGGGGAGTGTCTATAGTATGCCTGTAAAGGGGCGCATGTTTCCCGTGTTTAGAACAGTCTGACAGCCAAATGACATTTCAAAGGAAAAAAGTCATTTAAAACTACTCGCGGCTATTGCATTGCCGGTCCGACAATACACATAAAAGTTCATTGATAAAAACGGCATGGGAATTCCCCACAGGGGAACCCTGAACCAAAATTAAAAAAAAAAAAAAAAAAGACGTGGGGGTCCCCCTAAATTCCATACCAGGCCCTTCAGGTCTGGTATGGATATTAAGGGGAACCCCGGCCAAAAAAAAAAAAAAAAAAAAAAATGACGTGGGGGTCCCCCTAAATTCCATACCAGACCCTTATCCGAGCATGCAACCTGGAGGGAGGGAGGATGAGAGAGCGGCCCCCCTCCTGAACCGTACCAGGCCACATGCCCTCAACATTGGGAGGGTGCTTTGGGGTAGCCCCCCAAAACACCTTGTCCCCATGTTGATGAGGACAAGGGCCTCATCCCCACAACCCTGGCCGGTGGTTGTGGGGGTCTGCAGGTGGGGGGCTTATCGGAATCTGGAAGCCCCCTTTAACAAGGGGACCCCCAGATCCCGGCCCCCCCTGTGTGAAATGGTAAGGGGGTACAAAAGTACCCCTACCATTTCACTAAAAAACTGTCAAAAATGTTAAAAATGACAAGAGACAGTTTTTGACAATTCCTTTATTTAAATGCTTCTTCTTTCTTCTATCTTCCTTCATCTTCTTCTTCTTCTTCTGGTTCTTCTGGCTCTTCTGTTTCTTCCACCCGGTGACCCCGCCCCCCCTCTGACGCACGGGACATGACGGGACTTCCCTGTGGCATTCCCCGTGACGTCACAGGGAAGTCCCTTCATGTCCCGTGCGTCAGATGGGGGCGGGACATTTCCTTTGAAATGTCATTTTGCTGTCAGACTGTTCTAAACATGGGAAACGTGCCCCTTTACAGGCATACTATAGACACCCCCCAGGTACGAAATTTAAAGGGATATTACACTTTTATTGTTCAACTTTAAGCATTATTAAAATCACTGCTCCTGAAAAAACTGCCATTTTTAAAACTTTTTTTGCATTGATCCATGTCCCCTGGGGCAGGACCCAGGTCCCCACACAATTTTTATGACAATAACTTGCATATAAGCCATATAAGCCTTTAAAATTAGCACTTTTGATTTCTCCCATAGACTTTTAAAGGGTGTTCCACGGCATTCACCCCAAATTATCCGAGTGCTTTAAACAGGGGAATTGGCGCTGTCCAGCTATATGTGCATTAATAGTGATTCATATAAGTGCAAAGAACATATGTGTAAAAAAGAATGAAATGAAATAAAATAAAGTTATTGTTATTATTATTTATACGTGTCACCAATGTGTTGTGGGGGCTGAGGCATATCAAAGTGCAAACAACATACCCAACAATATCATGTAGTAAAGTGCAACGTGCTCCTAAAATATATATACATGTGCCAAAATCTCAATATATACTGAATACCTATATATATAGGAATATACCCAAAGGTTGAAAAAATGAAAAAAGGGCAAAAAAATCAGAAAATCCTACATGCAAACAATTATAACATTAAAAAAAAAAAAAAAAATCCCCAGCATGTGTACATAAAAATCCAGTAAAAAACACTCAATTATGAAAAAATGAAAAAAGTGTGAAAAATGTGTATAGAAAAACAAAAAATCTATAAAAGGCAATAAGTGTCCAGAATAAAAAGTCCTAAAGTGTATCCTTCTGGTGAAGAAAACGTGGTCTCAGCATTGTCTGGTGTTACCCCCGTCCTTCACTGCACCCCCACTCGTGCTTACACTCACCGTACTGCCTTACCCCTGCAGGGGTAAAAGACATATGTAGAAAATCCTCTGATGGCGAATCCAGGAAGCGATCCTCCGTCCGGGGGTATTTTATCCTTCTCTGGTATCGTAGTATCCCCAATGATAAACATCCATATGAGGTAAGGAAAGAAAAAACCTCATAGCGTGAATCCAAAAAAATTGAGTTTATTGATAAAAATCCATAAGAATGTGGTAAAATAGTAAAATAGTTTAAATACCGGAGCTAACAACTCAAAGCAGAGAGATGCTGACGTGTGCGTATCCCGAGGCCACGCCATACGCACACGTCAGCATCTCTCTGCTTTGAGTTGTTTCCGGTTTCTAGCAGGTGGGCGGTGGAACGCACGCTATACCACGCTGTCCACCAGCTGTAAGCCGGCTATTGGAGCGCTGTTAGCTCCGGTGTTTTAACTGTTTTACTATTTTACCACATTCTTATGGATTTTTATCAATAAACTCAATTTTTTCGGATTCAGGCTATGAGGTTTTTTCTTTCCTTACCTCATATGGATGTTTATCATTGGGGATACTACGATACCAGTGAAGGATAAAATACCCCCGGACGGAGGATCGCTTCCTGGATTCGCCATCGGAGGATTTTCTACATATGCCTTTTACCCCTGCAGGGGTTAGGCAGTCCGGTGAGTGTAAGCACGAGTGGGGGTGCAGTGAAGGACGGGGGTAACACCAGTCAATGCTGAGACCACGTTTTCTTCACCAGAAGGATACACTTTAGGACTTTTTATTCTGGACACTTATTGCCTTTTATAGATTTTTTGTTTTTCTATACACATTTTTCACACTTTTTTCATTTTTTCATAATTGAGTGTTTTTTACTGGATTTTTATGTACACATGCTGGGGATTTTTTTTTTTTTTAATTTTTAATGTTATAATTGTTTGCATGTAGGATTTTCTGATTTTTTTTGCCCTTTTTTCGTTTTTTCAACCTTTGGGTATATTCCTATATATATATAGGTATTCGGTATATATTGAGATTATGGCACATGTATATATATTTTAGGAGCACGTTGCACTTTACTACATGATATTGTTGGGTATGTTGTTTGCACTTTGATATGCCTCAGCCCCCACAACACA